>NC_083365.1:15652500-16852500 GCF_030254825.1 Meriones unguiculatus | reverse complement strand
TCGTTTTCAGGCATACACTTGACCTTACCCCTTTACTGAGCTTACTTGTAGAAATGGAGAATTTTGAGAGACTGGAGAATTTAGTAAATGATCCTTTTTGCTCAGCCAGAAAGGTTTTTTGTTTGGATGGTTGGTTTTTGGTTTGTTTTTTTAACTAAGACAAGCATAAGCTAAGTATAAAACAACATATGCCCAGATACTGTCAATATGCCTGCTATGTTTGTGTGTCTGATGCATCGACACACAAATAACAAGGGAAGGGAAGGGAGGTCTGTCAGACTTCTATAAGATCTCTCTTTAGATGGGTGTGTTCTCTTCAGTTCATCACTATTTTCTTTTAAATATTTGGATTTATTAAAAATAAAACCACTTTTCTCCTTTTCTTTACTGAAAATAGGTTTCTTTTCATACAATATATTCTGATTACAGTTTCCCTTCTCCCTACTTCTTTCAAATCCTTTTCACCCTCACTCCCATCCAGATCCACTCCCTTTCTGTCTCTCCCTAGAAAATAAACAGGCACTAAGGGATAATAATAAAAACAAAATAAGATACAGTGAGGTAAAACAAAAAAATATAGGACCAAATAAGAAAAGGGACCAAAATAAAAACCAAGAAACACATATAGACACAGAGCTATACATGTTCACACACACAAGAATCCCGTAAAAACACAAAACTGGAAGCCATAGTATGTTTGCAAAGGACCTGTAAGGCAAAAACAAACAAACAAACTTGACTTACCATTACGAGACAAAGACCCTCCAAAGATGCTGTTGAGATTGTTTTGCGTTGGCCATCTACGGCAGTGCATGAGGAATGGTTTGATTCCCAGTGAGACTCCCTTGGAGAAAACTAATTTCTCATTTGCAAGTGGCTCTCAATCGGAGATTGCTTGTGCTTTAGGGATGGAGCATGTGTTCACTTTTCTTTTCAGCTCTAGGACCTTACCTGATGCAGACTGCCGTGAGCTCTGTGAATTTATATACAGCACGAAGCTTTATATTCCATGATCTGCTGAAGTTCTCAACCTTGGGGTCACAACCCCTTTGGGAGTTGCATATCAGATATTTACATTATGATTCCTAGAAGTAGCAAAATGACATTTATGAAGCAAATGGAATCACTTTATTATGCTTAGGGTCACCACAACCTGAGGGTGTGGTATCAAACTGCATTACAGGGTCATGACATTAGGAAGGCTGAGAACCACTGACACGCCATCCAAAGGACATTCACTTTGTCACCTGTTAGACAGTTTCTTTAAACCCTGCCTTAGGGAGCGCAGTGCAACATTTTGAAAATACAGAAATAACTCCTAGCACTCGTGTTTACTACTCAGTTTGTCTTCTCCTCTGCAAATGTTCTCACAGGATCCTCAGGATGCCATCCCCAGAGGAACCATGCTGGCCATTTTCATCACTACTGTTGCCTACATAGGAGTTGCTATTTGCGTAGGTGAGTGGAACCTCTCTGATGTCAGAAATGCAGGGAGCCCAATGGTTTTTGACTCTCAGTGGCACATAAGTAAATAGAAAGTTTGTATGCATGTGTGTGTGTGTGTGTGTGTGTTTAAGGCAGCAACTTTATTTCCTTTCTTAGAACTTAATGGTTTGTATCTTTGGGGGGTGGGGGAATTGATGCAATTAAAATGCAATGCTGGCATCTTCAGATCAGTGCCCCTCCTTGCCATCCTTGATGACTGTACTGCTGAGAAAGCTGTCACTTCTAACACTCGGCTCTCTCACTCTGTGAGGTAAGTGAAAACCAGGGAAGAAGTAATTAAAAAAAAAAAATCAAACAAAACCCAAACCCAAACCTGGCAAAGGAAAATTATGAAAGATGAGGAATTCAGAACAATATTTCATCTCCAACTTGGAAGTGTCTCTGATACCAACTGCCAGAAAATCAGAAGAGCCCCAGCTGTCAGCAGTGTAAAAGCCAGCCCCATGCTTCTCAGTGAGCAAAGAACATGCTTATGCGTCTTTTCCAGCTGCTCACAGCTGCTTTGGTTCTACCTGCTGCCTGAAGCCATACCTTCTCCTGCTTAGGGCCACTGCACGCTACGCCATAGTGGGGAGGAAGGACATGTGTTTTCTAACAGGCAGAGAAGAAACCCTCTTCAGGGCACAGTGAGGAATGCCAGCCAAGGTTGGATAACTGTGGAAGCCTGGTGGCAATTTCAAAGGTTAAACTCCAGTAGTCCTCTGCTTACTGTAAGAAAAATTGGGAGAGTCCATATGTTTTAAATTTAAGACTGTTGCCTACCTTGCTGCTTCTTGTGTGAGGAACCTGCTAAGGTGTTCACTGTCCTGTGGCGACCCCAGCTGAGTTACGAAGGAAAATATTTCCTGATTCAATGCATTAGGACATCAACAGCTTTAGCAAGACACTGAAGCCACCTGAGGTTAAGTCTTCCACATGTGGGTTCAGGTGAGCGGATTGTGTCTAAGAAACAGAGAAGTTGAGGAAATGGGTAGCTATAGAGTTCATGCATGCAATCTTTATCTTTTCCAGTCTGGCTTATTTTGCTTAGCATCATGATTTCTAGTTCTACCTGTTTCCTGGCAAATAACATAATTTTATTCTTCTTAAGGACATTTGAGAAGAAGGTTCAGTTCCCGGCACCTACATGGTGACTCCCAAGTATCAGTGACTCTATTTCCAAGGAATCCAGTGTTTTCTTTTGACCTCTGCAGGGACCAGGCACATACATGGTGCCTAAATGCATGCAGGCAAAGTATATATATATATATATATATATATATATATATATATATATATAAGTAATCTTAAAAAAGTGTTTTAAATACTCACAATTCTGTTTCTAAGAATTTATGAATTTACCCTGCAGAAATATTCTAAAATTTACAAAAAGTTAATGCATAAAGACGTTCATTAGACAATATTTATAATATGAAATAATGGAAGTATTCAAATGTGTGAAAATAACAAAACAGAAGCTTGCTTCACCATTAATATTAATGGTTACTTAGGGAACATTAATATTTTATCCCAAACATTGCCTTATTACTTATTTTCTTCAGTTCACATACAAAGGGATGAATGCCATTACAACATCCACATAAATATTTGTCAGTACACTTGGTTCTGGGCTGTTCCCCTCTCCACTGCTCTTTCCCATGCCTGCTCCTTGCCTCTCTCTTCCCATGTCAGTTCCTGCTTCTGCATTCCTATTTCCTGTGTCACATTTCTATTTCTCACCTCTATTAACACCACTTTCTCTTCTCTCATCATTCTGGTTAATGACCTAAAAACATGCATAATATACACACATATGTATAATTTTAAATCTAGGTTCTGCGTCTGAAAGAAAACATGCGGTATTTGTCTTTCTGAGACTGGTTTGTTTCATTTAACATGATTTTCCAATATGTCTATTTTCCTGCCACAATCATGATTGCATTTTCCTTTCTGATAGCATAACATTCCTTTGTGTAGACATAGCACATTTTTTTCACCCATTAATATGCTAACAGACATTTAAGCTACCTCCATGCCCTGGCTATTGTGGATAATGCAGTTACAAGTATGGATGTACACATATCTCTGTGGTATATCTATCTAGACCCCTTTGGGTATATATCCAAGAGTATATCTGGGTCTTACATTAAATCTACTTCCAGTTCTTTAGGAAGGTTCATGCTGGTTTCCACAGAGGCTGCACAGTTTACATTTCTACCCATGGCGACTAAGATTTCATCTTTCCTCACATCCCCAGCAACCTATGCTGTCCTTTGTGTTCTTTTTCCTAAGTTTATATTTTTGATAGATATTAAACTATAATTACATGACTCCCCCACCCCTTCCCTTTTCTATATGTGATGTTCCTTTAAGCATCTTCTGCAGTGGGTTTGATGAACATCACTGTCTTAGTCTGTGCTGGTCGTGAGGTGCCCTTATTTCTCCATCAATCTTGTCCAACAGTTATTTGCCTTGGGGACTTGGAATGTCTCACTCCAAGTTTTCTTGGCTTTGAGGGTGGCCTGTGAGACGTCATTCTATTGCTTCGACCTTTGTAGATGAGTTGGCATTTTCTCCTTTACAGCTCTGAAGACAGTCTCTTTGCTCTGTATTTCTGACCTCTTAATGTCAGGGAGCTTCTTCTCTTGTTGCATCTATTTGGAGTTAAATGTTTCTGGTTCTGGAATCTCTCCGTCTTTCTCTGAATTTAGAGAACTCCTATTAAAATTTGGTGGGTTTTTTATGCTTTTAGTGTTGGCCATCCATGTTCCATCAACCCTGCCATCGTGTTCCATCAACCCTACCATCTCTGCTTACAAGATTTCTTGGTGGCCAGTCCTGCTGGGCTTTTTATTTCATTCACTGGGTTTTCCATTCTCAATACTTCTGAGGTTTTTTTGTTTTGTTTTGTTTTGTTTTGTTTTGTTTTGTTTTGTTTTGCTTTTTAAAACCCCAGTTTCCTTGCTGAGTTTTGCTGATCAAGTCCTCCACTTTGCTGCGCTTATTTTTTGTTTGTTTCTTTGTTTGCTGACATTCCTCTCGATGGCATATATCAAATTTGTCTGATAGTTTGTATCTTCTTTTAGATTATTGATCATTTTTACCAGAACACTGAAATACTCATCTGGCATTTTGCAAACCTCAGTATTTTGGGGTTTACCTCTTGCAGAGTTACAATCTCTTGGAAGAATCATGCTGCTGGATTTCTGAAGCTTCTTGTGTTTCTCAGTTGTGATTTGTGTATATATTAGTTTACACATCTCTTCTTGTTTTGTTTGCTTGTTTGTTTGTTTTTAGGGGGAGTTCTTTCTTATTTAGTCTCTTACCGTCTTAATCCCCACTACCAATCAAGAAGCAGGGAACAAACCTCTGTACCCACAATAACATCAAACCACGTGAGACACAGAAATCCATTTAAAGTCAATTACAGCCACTAACACATCACCAGTGACCATGAACTGAAAATGACATTACTTCACAATGTGCTATAAAATGAGACATAAATGAGGTACAGGAAGGAGGTTGAGAAAGATGACAAATAGGGAAAGGGAGGTTAAATGTTTAAAAGAAAAAGGAGTTGAAGAGAGAGCAAAAAAGAGAAAAAACATTTTAAAGAAAAAGTACTTCCTTATTGTGAAAAAAACTTCAAAAACAAAATAAATAAAGAAAAATAAAACATAGGCGTATTGAGAGAAAAAATCTGGGCTGGAGAGATGGCTAGGTAGGTGTTAAGAGACCCAGGTTCGGTTCCCAGCACCCACATTGGGTGGCTCACAACAACCTGTATCTCTGACTCAAGGAGATGCAATGCCTATGGCCTATGTGACCATCTGCACTCGTAAGTACACACCTCCGCACAGACAAACACAGATACGTAATTGAAAATCACCTTTTTTAGAAAGAAAAGAAAAAGCCAATAAAGCAAATTTAAGATACTGTAAAATGTAGATAAGTGAACAGGGGAAAGGGAAAGAGGGAAGAGCCAGAAAAGGAGGAGGAGGAAGAGGAGGAGGAGGAAGTCACCCAAAAGTGGGGATTAAAAAAAAAAAAAAAAAAAAAAAAAACACAAAAAGTAGGATGAATATATGGAGAAAATAAATATAAATATTAAAAAATTAAAAAGACATAATACAGTGAAGTTACTGCTAAATATGCAGGGGAAGAAAAACAGGAACCCCACAGAAGGGGAAAACGCTGTCAGAATGGCTTCTGTCTGGGTCTTCAGAAGTGAAGACTGCTAGTTACAAGCCTTGGGGGAGGGAGTCAGTTGCAATGTGGATTCTCATCTCTCCTCCAAGTCTAAACTGGACAAGTGCCTCGTCTGGAGTTCACTCCACAGCAGCAGTTTTGCTTCTCAGGGCATCAGGGACCTCTGCTGAGCACTCCGTGTTCTTCGGTAAGCTGGTCCTCTCCCTTTCTGGGGACTCCCAGACCATAGGCACTGGGAATTTGGAGCAAGCACAGCACTGATAGGGGTACAGGCGGTGGCCCTGGCATGGTACTGTCGAGGCCTCCTGAGTAGTAATCACCTGCTTGAGGGTGCAGCTGCTGGCTTTACACGCGCCCCTAGAGCGTCTGGGTAGAAAGAAAAAGATATTCTCTCTGTATTAAATAACAGCAGTTTTCTTTAACCAGCTAGTCTCCCAATGACTGACACAGAGAGGCTAAGATTCACTGTTAAGCTGTAAACACGGTGCTGGGCAGATTCTGAGCTACTCTAATCCTAGTAGCATCGAAACCCACATTAGGCCAATCACTTGCCAATCTGATGGCTCCCAGGGAGGCATCTGCTCCATCGGTCTGTTACTGCAGCCATGTGTTCGTCGCCATCTTGGCTTCCTCAGCCACGTGGCCAGCTATCCTCCCAGCGTCCATAAACACATCTGTCTTCCTCCCAGTGTCCAGGTGAAAACACCTTTCTCCTCCTCCCAGATTTTCTGTCTCCCTATCAGGAAGTCCCGCCTTCCCTTCCTAGCTTTCTGCCCAGCTGATTGGCCAATCAGCTCTTTATTGACAACTGCTATATCCACACAAGACATTCCTCCACACTTCTGGGCTCTTGGCCTCTATAGCAGTGAATCCGAACCCCATTAACAAAACAGGGTTTCTCTTACTGCTGCTGCCTCGTGGACTGAAGAAATCACTGTCTCTCCAAATACTGCAATTGGATTTAAGCTCATGAGGGCTTTGCGCTTGTCCCAAAATCTGCTTGATCCTCATCCAGCTTATCTTTTGGAAGAGGCTTCAAGTCCCATGACCCGGGAAACTTTCTGCACAGTCGCAGCTCCGCTAGGCTTACTGTTCTGTGCAGCGATGCGCCTTGGTTCAATTCTTTTTCTTTCCTCCCATCATGGTGGTTCAATTTTTTATTTTTTTTCTTTCCTCCTGTCATAGATTTCCAAAGGTTTTCCTATATTTCTGCTTGGGATGAAGCCTAATATTTTGTATAATGTCTTTTCACCAGTGCTCACAGTCAGGCGCTGTTCAACCATCTTACCAGGAAACACTATCTTTATCATTAAAGCAATTAAACTACATACACATGAACAAGGAGGACTCCAATAGACATGCCAACATGGATGGGGGTTGGGAAATCTCACAAGACCTCGACCCTAGACAAAGAACTACAGGGAACTGAGAAATCCTGAGAGCAGGAGAAACAGTCTTCCCCAGAGAAGAACACATTAATTGGAGACCCAATGCCAAGTGGTCAGCCTGGAAAACATACAGACAAGGCACACTGTATTTATGTGTTTAGAAATACACACGTGTACACACACGCACATATGTAACAGCAATTAAAGGAAAAAGAGGCCATGAATTTTAAAGAGCAAGGCCAAGCAGATATGTGAGAGAGTTTGGAAGTGTGGAAGAAAAGGGGAATGATGTAACTAAATTATGATCTCAAAGAAAGTTTTTTAGCAGTGTGGTGTTGGTGGCACCTGCCTTTAATCCCAGCACTCGGGAGGCAGAGGCAGGCAGATCTCTGTGAGTTCCAAGCCAGCCCAGACTACAGAGCAATTTCCAGGGCAGCCAGGGCTTACACAGAGAAACACTATCTCGAAACAAAAAAAAAAAAAAAAAAAAAAAAAAAGTTGTTTAAAATTACATCTAAAGTAGAATTATAACTGTTTCTGCTTGTGCAGAGAATTAGTTGCAAACAAGGCTGCATTCTCTTAGTTATTAGATTTCTCCCCTTGATTGCCTCTCAGGTAAAGAGAATGATTAATAATCACGTGGTCTGTAGAACTGAGCCAGCTGTGGGCTGCATACGTGTTATGCCAAAGCACTGCACATTTTAGGAGATGAGAAAATAAGAAACATTCTCTGCACAAGCCTCCTACAAGATAGCCTAAGGGAGCTGGCAAGCAGAGGCTTGTAAAAACCAGGGTGTTCTGCGTGACTCTGACCTGGGCCCTCTGTGTGTATGTTGTGCTTGTAAAGCTTGGTGTTTTTGCACGAGTCCTAACAGGGGGAGGGGTGGGGGCACTGTTCCTGATGCTTTTGCCTGCTTTTGCCTTCTCCTCCCACTGGGTTTCCTCTTTGAGCATTCGGTATAAGGGGAGGTGCTTAGTCTTAGCCCAACTTGATAATGTTATGTTTGGTTGATGTCCCCGGGAGGCCTGTCCTTTACTGAAGGAAAGCAGAGGATGAGTGGATGGTTAGGAGGAAGGGGAAGGCAGGATGGAAAGGGGGAAGAGGAACCGAAAGGAGAACAGGGAGGGGAAATTGCAGTTGGGATGTAATATATGAGAGAATAATTATTAAAAAAAAAAAAGGCTATTCACAGGACTCAGAAGTTGGGATTTTCAGCAACCGTGTCCCAAAAAAGAACTGACCGTATGTATGCACAGGCTTAGAATACATATGTTCAGATTCGATGCCAACTGAGCATGTTTTCAGAACAAAACCCTAAGAGAACAGGACCCTGACAAGGGCTGACAAGGTGACAATGTGGCGCTCAGGGGTTTAGCTCAGCACTGCAGAGTTTGCCTCACACACACAGGGTCCTTGGCTCTGTCCTTAGCACTGAAAAGAAGCAAGGGGGGTTGAAGTGGGGGGGAAATGACAAGCAAACACTGTTTTCTCAGCGGCATGTGTGGTCCGAGACGCCACTGGAAACATGAATGACACCATCATTTCTGGAATGAATTGCAACGGGTCTGCAGCCTGTGGGCTGGGCTATGACTTCTCAAGATGTCAGCATGAACCATGTCAGTATGGGCTGATGAACAATTTTCAGGTATGAACTTCGAAAAGATAGACAGAGGTAGATGATAGGTAGATAGATAGACAGACTGATAGATAGATAGATGGTAGATGGATAGGTGATAGATGATAGATTAGATAGACAGATAGATAGAGAGATAGAGAGATAAGATAGATAGTCTATTGCTATCATCTTAATTTTCAAGGATGTAAGGCTTCTGGATCTGCGATTGGTTAACTATTGATTGATTTGAATTAAGCAAGCAGCAGGCAGTGTGGGAGAGACAGAGGCCATGCAGGTGCTGTGTGGTGGCAATCCTTGTGCTCTGCAGGTGCTGCTGTGGGGAGACAATAGACAGTGTGAGTCCCGTCACCCAGAGGGGAGCTTTGTGTTGTTTCGTAGCTTCCAGCCTACTGTGTCAGGTACCAAGCCAGAGAGGAGAGTTTCGGGCTAGCAAACATTTGGCGTGTGTTACAGGCTTGAGATCAGACAAATCTAAGAGACGGTGTAAGGAGAAACCGTGACTGAGAAATTTGGAGGGAAATGAAGGCCAAGCGGCATGGGAAAGTACGGGCTAACTGTCCTACGTGGCTGGCAAGCAGAGTGAGAAGTAAATGGGCTGAGAAGGCTGTATCTGTCTCATCAACACCCGACACAGAGGCATCAACTCAGCTGAAGTCATTATTCCAAACTATGACTCAAGCTGATAGGCTCCTCCCAAACGTGTAAAATCTGTTCCCAGGGATCAATATTGATGCTGGTACCATTTTCATCATTATTCTGAGGCAAATCATGAATATTTTCAATTGTGTCCAAAAAGTAAAGTTATGTTTAAAGAGCTCAAGAAAGGCAAAGATTTTGAAACACTTGAGTAGAAGAAAAGCCAATGCCTTTAAAAAGATGGAAGACAGCCAAACCCTTCCTCACGCTTTTTTCAATTCCACAGTCTTTGGAGTAGAATTTCCTCCCAGCAGAGCTACGAGAGAGCACAGGGGGAGATGCTATGAAAATCCTAAAAAACATTTCCTTCTTCAGTTTTTTTTTCAGTGTTTTCTAAATATTTTGTGGTGGGTATCTAGAGCTTGGTAAATAACAAAAAGAGGTCATTCCATCTTGAAAAGGGAAGTATTACAAACTCAAGAGTGTAGCAAGGGGGGGGAGCATTAGTTTATAAGCTTGAGAATCGCAGGAAGTAGAGAGGGAAGAAATTATGTTGATCAGCAGTCAACTGTTCAAACTGTCCGCTGGGTGAGCTGCCTAATCCGAACCCTTCTCTCTCCTCAAGGTCATGAGCATGGTGTCAGGGTTCGCCCCCCTCATCACCGCAGGAATCTTTTCCGCAACACTGTCTTCGGCCCTGGCCTCCCTCGTCAGTGCGCCCAAAGTATTCCAGGTAATACAGCCACAAAAGCGTGTACTGTCTTCTTCGGCTGCGTGCGGAACAAGCTGACGTAGTGGCTCCCACCAGCAAGCACTTTCCATCATCTTCTGTAACGGTTAATGTTTGCATCTGGCTCAAGTGCTGGGTGTCCGCCACAGAGTCAAGATCGGCTCCGGTAACACAAAGAATGATGAGGCGCAGCGTTAACTTGCGCCTCGTACTGTGCATCGCTTAATCTTTCTCAAATCTTCTTTTCTGAATCACCTCGAGAAAACGACCGAGCATAGATATAAATGACAAATGTCTTCTCCTTTTTCCCCATTAGGCTCTGTGCAAGGACAACATCTTCAAAGGACTGAAGTTCTTCGCAAAGGGCTATGGGAAAAACAACGAGCCCCTGAGAGGCTACTTTCTCACTTTTGTGATAGCCATGGCATTCATTCTTATCGGTGCGGAGTTTTCTTGTTCTATTGAAAGTCAAACATTCTCCCTATTACTCAGGCTTTTGCTCTTAGTTTGAGAAATTAGTGGGTTTATGTTTAAGACTCCGTCTGGGAACATCAGTGTTTGTCTAAGAGGCAAGTGAGAAACCCTTATGTGAAGAGGGTCTCTGAGGAAGTGAGGAAGGATCTAGCCTTTGTCTGTTCTTTGAACCTGAATACCCAGCCGAATACAACTGAGCCCTTCCTCCAAATCATTATGTTCTAACCACAGCAGGACGCACTCTGCCCTCTTCTTTCCCCCTCTCCCCTCCTTTCCCCTTCTCCCCTCCCTTTTCCCCTTTCCCTTCCCTTCCTCCTCTCCCCTCCCCTTTCCTTTCCCTTTCTCCTTCCCCTCTCCCCTTCTCTCTCCCTTCTCCCCGCTTCCCTCTGCCCTCTCCTTCCCCCTCCCTACCTCCTCTCCCTTCCTCTTCCCCTCTCTCCTTCCCCTGCCCCTTCTCCCTCCCCCTTTTCCTT
The DNA here is from genome assembly GCF_030254825.1 of Meriones unguiculatus. Lineage (NCBI taxonomy): Eukaryota > Metazoa > Chordata > Mammalia > Rodentia > Muridae > Meriones > Meriones unguiculatus. The sequence continues at coordinate 16,841,468 of NC_083365.1, read as the reverse complement.
TCTCTTTCCCCCTCCCTGCTTCCCCATCCCCTCTGCTCTGTGCCCTACCCTGATAGCTCTAAACTGGCAAACAGAATTGTGTACAGTGTTTCTTCAAATGTGGCTCCTTGACCAACCACTCAGAATCACTAGAAAGTCTCTGAAAGTCCAGATTTTGAAAAGCCAAATCCAGGACTACTGAGTTAGACTCACAGAGGATTTGGAATCCTCTGTGGGATTTGGAGGGGAGAAAATCAGCATTTTACAAGCTCCTCAAATCCCTCCTAGACTGAGTTTTTTGAGATCCACTTAGCTGGACTGTAATTTGGTTTTCTTTCCCAGGCAATCTAGAAGTATCCACGTGGTCTTGGAAAGGCATATTCGTCGGCTGCACACTCCTTGCTCTCCCTTAAGACCAAAAATGAGGGTTCTTGTTTGCATGTAAAACTCTAGGAGCAAATAACTTATTTGTCCTTATACAAAGTCTATGAAGTTGGAGAGGGCCTACATATAACTCCCATTAAATTTGTTAGATTTTTAAGAAATTAAACAAGAAATGGTTTGTATATATACAGTAGAAAGATTCCAGTACTGTAATACAATAAGTAAGACTTTGAATTGTTGTCCTCTGCTGCATTGAAATGTTTTATTACATGTGTGGGTACATGCGTGCAACATGTGATGTATGTGTGTGTGTGTCTGAACACAATCACACTCATGCCTGGGTCAGAATACAACTTGTGGGAGTTAGTTCTCTCCTTCCATGTCGGTCCTTGGGCTCCAACTAGGGGATCAGATTTTACTTTACCTGTTAAACCCCCTTCTTCTGCATTTAAATGGCCTCACAATCAACTTTTTAAAAAATGTATACATTAAATTATCTCCTTTAACATCATTGGGAGCCACATGGATTTCTGTCGTACAGAGCCTTTGACCATTTACACAGCAGACAAAGAATACAGGGTTTGGTGCATTTGACATTGCTATCAGGGAGTTCATTATGTGCTCGGCTCTGGTATAGACAGCTATCTGGACTATCTATTTTCTGATAGGCAGGTTTTCTTGAATCTGACTGACCCCATGAAAACCTTGGCTGCAAGTATGCATATAGCCTCAAACGACAAAACAAAACAAAGAAAGCCCCACTAACTTCTCAGCCTTTGAGAGACGCTAGCTGTGTTTTCAATTTCCTAGAAAAAGTTGAGCTTGAGGCTTTAGCAGCTGCTCAGCACACACTCTCGCTGCACAGATGTACACACACTATTCTGCTTCTCTTGCAGCGGACCTAAATGTCATCGCACCCATCATCTCCAACTTCTTCCTGGCCTCATATGCACTTATTAATTTCTCCTGCTTCCATGCCTCATATGCCAAATCTCCAGGTAAGCCAAAATGAAAAAATAAGCCTAAGCAAACAGTCAGTTTGTCTCAATAAGATGAAATAAGTCTGTGAAAAGTGTTCAGTCTGTGTTTTTATGTTTTCTTATATCTTTGTAGGCAGCATAATCCACTTTATTTTGGTGAGTTGGGGGATGACTTCCGAAATAGAAAAAGAATCATATGAGCAATGGCCTTTTTGACCAACCGTAAAGTCAATTTTCTCCTGTGGCAATAAATTATTCATTGCAAGAGAAACCATATTTATTTCAGCAGTAGAAAAACACCACTATTTATTTCCAGGGTAAAAGTGACCACAGGAGTGGAATAAATGTATATATTTGAGACCTCCTCACTATCAATTTGTTTCCTGCCCATGGTGCAAAAGAGAAGGATGAGCAGTTCCCATAATTACCTGCTGAGTGCGGGCACTGTGGATCCACTGCTGTGCGAATCCCAGGGCCATCAGTGCACAATTGGGCTGTGGTCTTAAATGGTTTAAAATTCCACACTCAAGAGCCTTCCTCTGCCTCATCACCCTTCATCTCTTCTTTGTTTCCACCATCTTTCTGACCCCTCCAGAAAGTCATCCAAAGATCATGTGACTCTCAGAAGGTTCTTGACCTCGAGGACTTTCTCCCAAGATACTAAGTAAATACTCCTTTACAATTTGCCACCACCCCAGCCTTACTGGCAGCGAAGGAAGCTGGGGAGCCTGTATCTACACAAGGATGCACCCTCCATAGAAAGGGAGGCTGAGGAAACTGTGCCCATACAAGGGTTATAAACAAAAACAAACAAACAAAAAACCCCAGATTTTTAGTGTGGTTTGTCTTTCAACAAGAATCTATAATCCCAAGCCATGGTTTGTTATAAAAGAAAAACAAAACAAACAAACAAAAAACAAGACAGTTGCAATAATTATCAGAAGTAAGAAAGGAAGTGATAGAAAAGAGAGAAGAAAGAAAGAAAATATTAAAAATGTATACAAGAAGACTCATGTAGACACACAAACCCCAGAAATGATTCTCAAAATCTACCTCACCCTCTCCCCACCTGACCTCCTTCCTCTGGCTCTTAAAGGAAAGGGAAGCAGGACTAAAAACACTAAAAACAGTTGGGAACTTTTCTAATGCTGTTCTTGGAGTGCTGTTTCCATCTTGTGGTCACTGAGGAAACTGCTTCTCTAGACAGAGTTCTGTTGGGTTTCAGCTACTCCAGATTTAAAGCTGCCTCAACCCGTTGGTCCTCCAAATCAGGTTTCCTATCCTGACTGAACTGTTCCATGGTCTCTCTTATTTCCGAAATCTAATAAAGCCTAGAAGGCTCTGTGTGTAGGAACTGTGTCAAATGGTTTATAAAATATAACTCTATGCGTGTTAATGTGTTGGGTTTAAGGGTCACAGGTTGAAATTTTTCTCCTCTTCTGTAAGAGTATTGCTTCTGAAGGGGCAAGCGCTGCCTTCTTAGGAAGAGTGTGAGGCAGGCTCCTCCGCTGTTCTGCAAACGGAGCAAAAGCCGACTGCCAGAACCAGCTCTTGGAAGACAGAAAGTTCTTCCGCCCACCTGTTGCCAGGACGCCACTGTTTTCAACCTAACCGATTCCTTTCAATTCCCAATGGGTGGATTTTAGGTGTTTGAGGTTTGGTAGTTTGGAAGGACAATCAGGACGCACAGGAAGCACAGAGGGGTCTGTGGCCATCTGCTTTTCATGTGCTCTCTGTTTCCCACACTTTCCAGCATCGTCTTTGGTACAAACACCACTTGTAGAGCAAGGACCCAAGTTCATAGGAAAACAGTTAAGAGCTAGGACTTTTGGCATACACTTTTATGCCAACAGAAGACACGTTATCTGCCCTCCTATAATACAGAGTAGTACAGCAGCGCTGGTGTGTGCCAATTTTCTTCCATGTTATTTTTTTCTCCCAGGATGGAGGCCAGCGTACGGGATTTACAACATGTGGGTCTCTCTTTTGGGAGCGGTTCTGTGCTGTGCGGTCATGTTCGTCATCAACTGGTGGGCAGCTGTCATCACCTACGTCATCGAGTTATTCCTCTATATCTATGTGACCTATAAGAAGCCAGGTAAGCTGGAGAGATGGCTCAGTGGTTAAGAGCATGGTCTGCTCCTCCCAGGGAGCCCGGGTTCAATTCCCAGCACCTACATGTCAGCTCAAAACTGTCTGTAACACCAATACCAAGGAATCTCACACTCTCACATTAATGCACATAAAACAAACCATTAAAAACGAAGAAGAAGAAGAAATCAGGTAAGAGGGGAAAGGCCACCTTGGATGGACTTTCGTGGCTCTCTCTATCCATCCATTGAACGTTTATCATGTGGCTTCTGTGTGCTCGCATGGAGCATATGCAAGGCGGTTCATCACAAGGCTAAATACATGGCATGTGCCCATTTAATCCTCACAGTGATGCTGCACGTTTGATGATATGAGGCTAGTTTGAGAGATGAAGAAGTTGGAGTTAAAAAAGTTGATCAATTGCCAAAATAAGAATTTTTTTTTTAATGTAACAAAGCTGAACCCAAACCTCCCAAGCCTTCCCTTCTAGCACCTTTGTCTAATGTGCTAATGAGACGGGGCCTGTGTCCTCAAGGAGTTCTCAGACTCACAGCCCAGCAGGTAACTATAATACAACATAGTATCACAAGAGCAGCGTAAACAGATTGCTGAGAAAAGGGGGAGGTGTGAGCAACTGTGGAGTTCTTCAGAATTCTTTCTTGGTTCATAGCTGGTGTTTACGGAGCCAGCTACTCTGCATGAGTTTAGTAAATATTTACCGAATGAACAAAGCAAGTTGTGAAACAACATCAAGCCACATGGAGGTGGGTAATGCCAGGGCCAGCGAATGAGATTCTGGGAGAAGGACGGGAGTGAACTGAAGATGCCTGCAAGGGTGTGGAGCACTGGGGAAGCCTCGTGGCCTTCGTCGTGAAGACTAAAAAGAAAGGGCATGAAGTGTGCTGGAAGGGGAACCAACCCACCAAAAAGCAAAGCCACTGTTGTAGGAAAGAATCCAGGTACTGTGGGCACCGAGGTCTTAACTTCAGCTGGTACCTTCAGAACCCAGGGGGAAAGGGACTACAGTTAGAAACATCCAGGGGCCAGAATTCAGCAGCAAGAGGCCCAGGGCCACCTCGTGTTTCTTACATTATTCTGCCTGCCAGGCAGCGATAGGAGCGACCACTTTAGAAGAACGTTGTTGTTGTTGTTGTTGTTTTTCATTGTTAACAACAGGTACAATTTACAGCTGGGAAGACTCCCTTTTGATATACAGTCGTAAGTTTTGAGAAATTTATACAGTCCTGTAACCATCACAATAAAGGTGTGGGATTTCTCTCAGCGTCTCCTTAGACACTGTGTATTTAAGGCCTTTTAAGAACTTGGCCCCTACCAACCAATTTTCTAATTTTTCAATCTTTATCTTTTGGAAGCTTTATCTTTCCCAGAACATCATATAAACAGAGTCATGGTATATAGTCTTTATGGAAGTCTTTGAGTTAGCATGGACTTTTAGATGTGTCCATACTATAACATATTTATAAGCAATTTGTCCTTTGATATTGACGGGTAGCGTTCTATATATGAACGTACCACATATGTTTCTCTTGTTAATTGACAGTTGAGGGACATCTGGGTTGTCTTCAATTTGGTATATATATATATACATATATTTTGCATTATATATTTACATATATATATATATAAATAATTTAAGTGTATCTGTTTTTTTTTCATTTCTGTTGAGTAGATGCCTAGGAGTAAGATTGCTTATACACAGTGTATGTGATTTTACTGCCAGACTGTCTACCAGAGTAGCAGTATTATTTTTCATTCCAAACATCAGTTTAAAAAGGTATCTTAGTCACTCCACACTCTGGTCAGCATGTAGTATTGTCAATTGGTTTTTTAAAGTCTTTGTAAGAGAGGCATAGTCTTAGCCACTGTTGTTCAATTCGCGTTTTCCCGGTGACTAATGGCACTGAAAATCCTACTTGCAATTCATATATCTTGTTAAACAGCTACTTAAAACATATTTCTATTTTTTTTCCAGTTGTTTTCTAACTCATCTGTGAGGCTTTCTTGAGTGTTCTGGTTCCTCTTGCCGTATGTACTTTCTATTTTTTCAGGCCTGTGCCTTCAATTTTCATTTCCCTGATGGTTCAATTTTATTAATACAAGTTCTTAATTTTTCTCTAAACTAATTAATCTTTTTTTTTTTAAATCTTTTATCATCTTCAATTTGTGTGTGAGCTAGGAGACATCTTTCCTCAACCCAAGGCCACAAGCATTTAGAAGTTCTGGTACTTTGGTAATTGATTAAAGTCTTTTATCTACTGCAATTGATTTTGGTACATGGTGTAAGGTATGGCTAAGGGTTCATTCTTTTACATATAAATATTGAATTGACTAATAGAAGTCTTAGCCCTAAAACAATGGACGTCAGGTCAGCAGTTCAGTTTCACCGGTGAAATGTTTGCCCACATAAGCTTGGGGACTTGGGTTCAATCATTAGAGCCTACAGTAGAAAGAGACACCCACTCTTAGAACTTGTCCTCCGACCCTGCCCCCCTCATGCATGTGCTGTGTGTGCATGTGCCCAGATACGGGCACAGTAATATTAAAATGAATGAATGAATGTCGTAAGGCATGCTGGTCTAGCACATAAGCAATACTTCAAATCGCTCTGTTCCATGCTAAAAAAAAAACCGACTGTCCTTGCCCTCCAGAGCAAGAGCTGAGGTGGGTCTGTCCGTTCATCTCTAGGAATCCTTACCATAAAACGTAAAGAGTCCATGGAATATTTAAGCTCAGCACTTTTGAAGCAGGGTAGAGTGCTGAGCTCCTTTTGCAGGCTGTTTTTTGGCAGGCCAGAGACGGACACTTATCAGACTCTAGACTCTCTCCATGACCCCCACAAGTAAAAATCCCCATGCTGGTCAGCTCTACCACTCAAAATACAAATAGATTTCTGTATGCACAATGCTTCTGCACACAGAAATTCCTCTTTTGTTTCGAATTTCAGAATTTGTGAAGGCCTTGAACATTCTTCCTTCCTGGCCATTATCACACGGCCTTTCTGGCTAACCAGTCTTTGTGGGGCTGCAGATTTACATTATGACCCCTGGCTGGAGGGAAATCTCATTCCTAAGGATTCACATGGGTGCTCGCAGGAGGGTAGAACACTCTTTCTGGGAAACACTACATTGTCTCTTCTCTACCTTGGACTCTCATCACTGCTTGCATAAGCAAGAAAAATTGCAGGAGGGAATGGCTTCTTAAAAATGATTCAAAGCATGCAGAGAAGAGTTCTGTTTAGAGGGGTACCAATTTCCTCCTTTGTCCGCAGACGTGAACTGGGGTTCCTCCACACAGGCTCTCTCCTACGTGAGTGCTTTAGACAATGCTCTGGAACTAACCACAGTGGAAGACCACGTGAAAAATTTCAGGTAAAGTTGGCTTTTTGTGGCCCCCTGATGCTCCACATTACAAGTGGCCTTTTTTCTGGAGGAGTCCAGTACATCGGAGTAGCTGCAAGCTTTGTGGGCACATTGCAAACATGCATTCCTCAACAGCAGAAGGCCTGCTCTCTTGGCTATACTTCACGCTGTTGCCGAGAATATAAATGAATGCATTTTCCTTCTGTTCTGAGCTCTGCCCACCTGGAGCCACAGTTTCTCAAACTGCTGTGTCATTTTCCACGCCTGGAGACATAGAGGCCTGAAGGATGTGACTTCAGAGCCAGATTCCCCCAGGTCCTTGTGCACTTGTGCATCATAATCATTTGGGGTTTTTTGTTGTTGTTGTTGTTGTTGTTGTTGTTTGTTTGTTTTTTATCTCCATTCACTCTGAGGCTTTGTGATTTAATGAATTCCCTGAGGAGAAGTAGTAGTCATAGATCTTCGTCAGTTACATATTATTTTGAGTGGTGCCTCACAACATAGGGCAGCCAGGAAGAAAAATGAAAATACGACGAGAGAGGGACAGGTCGTGTGGAGATGTGGGGTGACACAGTGCCCAAAGAAGAAAGACAAGGGAACCCTAAGCTACCCTTTCCCTACTTCATGCTTTTACTGTGATTGATTAAATGGAAAACACTAATATGACAAGATGTAGAGTCAAGATAATTCAAGAATTCTGGTGGAAAAAAAATCCAAGAAAGAATTAAGGAAAAGGTGTCCCACTTTATCAAGTTTTCTATACCTCTTATTTCCTTTGAGGGGTTCTGGGCTCACATGCGTCTTACACTGGCCAATTCTCTTTACTTTCAGACCCCAGTGCATTGTCTTAACAGGGGGGCCCATGACAAGACCTGCTCTCTTGGATATAACCCATGCCTTCACAAAGAACAGTGGCCTCTGCATCTGCTGTGAAGTCTTCGTGGTAAGAGTCCCTTCATCCAAAAGACATGCTGTTCCCTCTCTGCTCATGTCGGGTATTTTAGGTGGCACAGAAGAGGCCTGCAGTAAGGGAAAGGAACAAAACAGCTTGAACAAGAGTTCTCCTCCTCGATGTGGGACTGGCAAAACAAACAAACAAACAAACAAAACATGGTCATGAATTTAAATTGATAGATGAAATGTATTTCTGATATTTTAGGAGACCAACTAAAAGTGATAAATATTCTTAAATGGTGTCCTTTGAGTCAAGAAGAACTAAACTGGCTCAGAAATAAAATGAAAGCATATGGGCTGATAACTGTCTAACTTAAACAGCGGAAAGGGTAGGACCAGAGCACTAGCCAGTCTACGGAAGCCAAGGAGAAGAAACTAGATATAATGGCCTTAAATGACCACGTGTTAAATTTAGATGAAATGTTTAGATAATTTTGATGACACTACAGATACCCGGGGAATTGAGCTAAGTTTTCTGTGCCTTTGACAAACAGTCAGTCGAGCTAACTCCCTTTTGTTACAGGGACATGTGTGGGACTAACAGCTGAGGAGGTATTCTAGGTAGATGCTACAAAGTCAACCATAATTATTTATCAGTTCTACAAACGGGGAGAAAGCATTGAAAGTAGAATAAAAATGTCTAAATACTACATACTGCATGTGCTTTCGTTTTTCTCTTTCTTTCTCTCTCCTCTCACTCTGTCTCTACGCTCTCTGTGTGTCTCTCTCAGTTTATATTACTAAAACCTTACCTGTTCTTCAAAGCATTTTCCCAGTTTCTTACTTAATCCGCAGGCATATAAGAGGCAGAAAACAAAGAAACTCGTGTTTTCATTTTACTAACCAGGAAAGTGAGACAGGAAAATTAAATCATGTTCTGGGCTATTCTGACAAGAAAATGGTGATTGGAATGTGAGAGGAGGCCTCCCAAGATGCCTCTTGTTCAGCCATAAGGAGAAAGCCTAGGCAGCCTGATTCCTGGGAGAACTGTCACAATCAAAGAACACTATTTACACTTCCACTATCTGCCAAGGAATGGGTGTGAGGAAGTTGTAGCCAGGGGCCAGTCAAGCCCGCAAGTGGTGTGATGGACTAACTCACTATATGCTACCCTGAGACACACTCAAACGTCTTTTTAAACTTAGCAAAATTCTAAACGCTGTGAAAGTTGGCCATGTTCTCTTTCCTTTCTGTGCTTAGATGAGAGTAACTCAAACAGTATAACTAACTAAATACAATCATCCAGTTGGGGGGGGGAGCTACTGAGTGGGGAAGATTGACAGGTGAAGTTATGGCCGACTGTGACTCCAGAGGATTTGTTAAAAACTTATCAAGAGCCTTTCTCTCTTATGATCAAGTTTAGTGCCCTGGATTAGCGGATTTCATTTTGGCCAATATAATATAGAAACCGGTTTTGATGGAATAAGCAGTTTTGGGTGTTTTTCTTCTCTAGCAATTTAGAGAAAAATTGGTTTAGCAAGAAATAAAATATCTTCGGGACTGGAGAAATGAACAAGAAATACAAACAGTCATATATTGGCAAGGGAGAAAAGGTCTTCCAGAGAGATAAGAAACCCAGCTTTTAATTAACCCTTTGATCCTTTAGCTAAAAAGAAGGACTATGGTCCTAGAGTGCCCTTTCATGCGAAGCAAGTGCCTAAGTGTGTGTTCTGTAGCTGTGATCTTCATATTCCTAAGCTGATGTCTCCATGAAAGGCCCATGAGTACTATTCACCAATGTTCAAGTTCCCTTGAGGACAGAAACGGTTACTGCATCACTTACAGCCTTCCTGGTTAGTTACTTCCTGTGAACTCCTGAGGCTGTGGATGCTGTCAGCATGTTTAGATTCAAGGCTCAGTTGTCAATCATCCTTCCAGGGAAACAGATGGAAAGGAATGCAGGGGGAGCAGCATAGCACTGGAAAATTTTTCCCCAAAGTATACCGATGATGGTTAAGCCAGCCTTGTGGAAACGTTAAGCAGTGGTGATGGAAAGGAAGCTACAAGCTTGTTTCTAACTCTAGGAAACTAGTGTTTCCTGAACCTTTGACCCTAACAGTTAAGTTTAGAGTCACTATTTTGACACTTACTAAGTTTGATTTCCTTATGCACATAGTTTATTCTCTTTGAATAAAAAAAGCACCTGTTTAAAGTCATTGTGAGAATTGTACCTGCTTTCAAGCACTGTTTTATTTCTAAAAGTGAGTGCTGAGTTAACTTTGTTACTGTTGGTAATGTCGTTGATTTTGTTATTGTTGGAGTATGATAGTTGCTATTTTTTATTCCTGAAATATGTGGTCTTCAATAAAACCAAGATACCCTCAAGTCCAGACAGTGTGTTTGCTAGACCCCTATACACATAATTCATTTTCAGTCACTGAAGCTCCCTCATCTCTCCCTCTCTCCTCTTGTCTTTTTCTTATTCGCCCTCAAAACTGCAGATGAGGAACAATAAGCTCTTTATGTCAGTGGGTCTCTATCAAGATGTTCACAAAGCCAGGCCGTGGTGGCACGTGCTTTTGATCCCAGAACTTGGGAGGCAAAGGCAGGCAGATCTCTGTGAGTTCGAGGCCAGTCTGGTCTACGGAGCAAGTTCCAGGTTAGCCAAGGCTGTTACACAGAGAAATCCTGTCTCAGAAAAAAAAAAGTTAATAAAATAATAACATGACCAAATAGAGGAAGAATGAAATGACCTATGAATGGGCACTAGGATTCAGGGTGAGATGGCTCATGGGCCAAATCAGAAAAAGGGAGACATTAGCCTTCTGCTAGTTCTAACCAGAGAAGCAATGAAAGCAGCATCATAAGCATTCTCCGCATGTTGACATGTAAATATACAAACTTTTTAAAGTTTCATTGTTCAGATCGGGGATTAATTCATGGGCTCATGTTCAGGAATGCTGACTGACGTTCATCTCTGTAATATATTAATTAGATGGTAAATCCATTTTGTGACATATTTAAATATTGGTTAATTATGTTCCATGATATTTCCCCTCCTGTCAGGTTTTAACCTTCTTACATTTGCGTCACAGCATAGCTTCATACTGATCAGTATGCTACAAAGACATCATAATCCCTTTTTGCAAAAAGAGATTCTGCAGGAAATGTTTTTACGAGTTGTCAGTATGGCAAATTCAGCCATTAAAATAATTCTCTCTGACACAATTAATGTTCAGTATAAACTTTTGAAAGACTAACAGACATATGTTAAACTGTGTTTCTTTAAATAAGCTCCATTCTCCCCCAGGGGCTTACAGTCATTGCAGAGAAGCTCAGTACTCTGATGGTCTAACATCTTTCCTGTTAGAAGTTGGTTATCCTTCTGTCTGATGGTTGTTGTCAATGTTAGATGACCCTCAACACGATATTTCTTCCTCTTCTTGTGGTGGATGAAGGTTTGAAAGCCCAAGGAAGGACTGGTAGCTTACAGTGACCTGTCATTCTCAGGCCTGAGTGGAACTTCCCCACAACATCATCTCCTGCTCTGTCCAGGTCTTCCAGCTCAGTCACCATCCTCCTGATGTTTCTGCCTGCCTGCTCTATCTTCATTCTTCAATGCCTTTTGACTAATATAAGACAATCAAATTGCTTTTGGAATATTGGTAACTTCTAGAACATATGCTGGCAAACAACTAACTTTACAAAGAACTTGATCCAATTTAAACAGAATACTAAAATGGAAGGGTCCCCGAAGCCCAGCCAGTGCAGTATGATAGAAATATAACATGTGCTACATGTATAATTCAAATTTTTCTAGTTGCCAACTGGAGAGGCAAAAAGATAGATCAAGTTATTTTTAATAATTCCTGTTGTTAACTCAAATATGTCCAAAATGTTATTTCAATGTGCAATCAGCATAAATGCTAATGACGTTTGTTTTACATATATTTGTGTACCAAGGCTATCTCATTTCAAATGCTCAATAGTAGCATTTGGAGAGGAGCTGTTGTACTGAGCAGTGATGACCCAGCAATTGCCTTATTTGTATAAATATATTTGTCCTCAAGAGAAGAAGCCCATTGTACCAGTTTGTCAGTCAAGAAACATATTTAAACCCAGCACCCTGACTCCAGCTCAGTTTCATTCCAGCTGCAGCAGAGCAAACACAATGTAGAATTAAGCCTGGAGTCTCAGTGAGATTATGAGCATCCCCTTACAATGATAGCCATCAGCTGTACATAGGCACCGAGTCTTTTCAAGCTCAGTACTGGACACTTTACTTACTACTGCTGCTGAAAACAACCATGCAGAAAAAGGGTGTTTATCCCCACATCCAGAATGAAATTTCAAAGCTCAGAGATAGCACCATGATCTCCACAGCAGCCAAGTGTAGGTCTAGACACATTCTATCTGACCTATTCTATCAAAGCTTGAACTTATTTTCTCGTTTCCCAAATAACTCTAAGACTGCTGTTTGAAGTATGCTCTGAGGAACCAGTAGCATCTATGTCACCTGGACACTTACTACAAATCCTGACACTTAAGGCCTACTCCACACCGCTAGGGGTTGCCCACTATGTGTTAGCAAGATCTCAAGGGACTTGTATGAAATCTAAGACATCCAAACAAAATACAAATCCCTCTGTAGAACTGAAGGAAATAGTTGGATCGTCTGCCCTGCCAAATGCAAAAGCAGTAGCCAGAAATACCTTTTGAACTGACTTAAAACGTAAGAAAACTTGGACCTTTATGGAAGAAGAATGGTAAGGTAAATATTGTGTCTCCAGAATTAAACCTCGAGATTACAAAGTGCTTTACCACCACCATGCCTGCCTCTCAGCTTCTCTCACTCCCCTTACATCATAGATATGTGACCTTTTGTCCCCACCAAATTTACTCACGAGGTGGGATTGTTAACTTGCCCAACTATAAACGTACCGACTCAAGGAAAAGAGTGGCGTAAGGGAATCCTGAGCACACCAAGAAGCAGGGCTTAGGCCCTAACAGAATTGTCAGGATGTATGGCTTGTAGCAGAAAGTGCAGTTCAGTGTTCGCTGGCTCCCAAGAGCTCTGTCCGTTTCTTGAAACTGGGATCTAGCTGAGATTTCTTTGAGGTTCATAAAGATGGCACTCACTGTTGAGTCACAGGTTGATTGTGAATTCATCCTGAGCCTCTTCAATCACATTCTGAGTGTTTTCCCTGTGTGCCACCATGCCCTCAGCTTTTCTTCCCATTCTTCACAAGGCAGTTACTTAAGCAGGTGTTAATAAGCCTGGCCATTTGGGGTTGAAAATGAATCATGTGGGTAGCACAGGTCTTCTCCAAAAACAAAGTTCTGGGCAAGCCTCACTAAGAAGGTGTTTTTCTCTCGATCCCATCTCTTACTCTAACGGGCCTTTATTGGCTTGTTTCGTCACCTGGTAGCAGCATTGTGATGGATAAATCCAGGGCTTCTAACCAATACCTCATTGTGTCCTACAGGGACCCCGCAAGCTGTGCGTTAAGGAGATGAACAGCGGCATGGCTAAAAAACAGGCCTGGCTTATAAAGAACAAAATCAAGGCTTTTTATGCTGCGGTGGCAGCTGACTACTTCAGGGATGGTGTCCGGAGTCTCCTTCAGGTAAGGCAGGCATGGAGGGAGTGAGCACGGAGGCCGAAGACAGCATCCCAGCAGATGAAGCTTCTAAAACCCCATGACTAGGGTTAGCCCACTCACAAGGAAGCGAAAGAGATCGCGACAGGTGGGCAGGGAACCTCAAGCTAGGCGAGCTAGAAGAAAGGCCAGCGTTCTAGTACAGGGAATGATCCGCTGGAAATGAAAAATGAGTTTGCCTTTGGCTACCAGCAGGCATCATCCTGTCCCCACACGCATTGAAGTGCAGATTTGTCCGGGTGGTTGAGGACTTTGAGGATCCTGTTTAAACTGCAAACTCTTTGTGTCTTGTACAGCAGGTAGCTGTGGTCTACCTCTCTTTTTCTCTTTGCAAATGATGAGTAGGCAGCTGCTAGATTACACTAATAAATGCATGTGGACCAGGGTGGAAAAACCTCCCCAGCCTCAGGAATTATTTCCAGAACATTAAATAAATGTGATCATCTCTACGGCTATGTGCTGGAGAGTGCAGTTTTCTATCTCCCCTTTGTTCGTTCCTTTGTCCTTCCCTCTTCTTCTCTGGTGATCGCAGAAACTTGCTCCTCAGGTCTTACCTTTGTGATTTAAAGTCGGAAACAATACAAGAGCCTCTCCAAATACAGCATTTGTGTATTTCGAAATACTAACCCAGTGGCCACAAAAATGTTGGAAGACATGCAGAGGAAGGCAATAAATGGTTACTTGGGAGGCTAACAAACGCCCATGATAAATTGGCTCTGAGCTCGCAAGATTCCAGCCTCTCTACATCACTGAATCAGTTGACTGGCCTTTGTAGTCACAGCTTCTTTGTAGGAGTTCTATAATAATATGCCTGCCTGATAAGATATGTCCCCTTGTGTAATGGTGGCATGAGGGTTATGGAGATGACTAACCAGTTTCTCGTTGGATTTGATGCCTACTCTACAGAAGGGAATTCTTGCCTTTCAATATAAACCTGGTCAAGAGCCTGTGGCTGCTCTTCTTGTTTTGCTAAGTAGATCTGATGTTCATACACCCAGATTAGTGCTGGTCCTGGCCTTTATCAGAGAAGCTCCGTTTTGCAATAGGTGTTACTTAGTGATGAGACTCACCACTAGTCAGAGTATGGAGAATAAAGACTATGGAGTGCTTGGCCCTAAGGGGTTATCAATATCACCCTCCAAGGAAGCAGGGGATGGGGAATCTAAGAGTCAGGGGCTGGGTTTTGGGCTGCACAAAACAGTGTTTTCTGGATATGACATGGGCATCACACCCATGACCTCACTGCAACTGTGGTTACCCACACAACCACCTATACAAAATCAGACCTATACCCATGGGGGAGGGGTTCTTGAGGCCCCACGCCTTACAGAAGGACCGTGGGCCATGTGTGGGAGGTCATTTTGTTCAGTGGCGTATCCTCTGATAAGGTGCCCGTGTTCCAGTTAATAGCTTCTCATGTATGTGTGTGCGTGTGTGTATGTGTGTATACACATATATATGTGTGTGTAGATAGATAGATAGATAGATAGATAGATAGATATACCCACATACATGCATGCATGCTCATGCAAGCAACCACAGTTAAACTCGGTAGGCTATGTAGTTGGCCACCGAAACAGGTGGAGGCATGTTAAGGAGAAGAGCTTCCGCAGGAGGCAAGGGGTAGAGAGGGGGCAAGGGGAGATGAAGATGCTCAGAATTCAACATAGGCATGGACACATTCGTCTAAGAATTTTTTAAATAGTAAAACAGTCACACAAAAAAATGAAAGTAAAGAAACATACAAGTAAAAGTGTTGACAAATTCAAGCACACAGATTTCCGTGAAGCCTATGCGGACAAGCTCATGTCAGCAGTCCTGGACTGTGCCTGTGGCCTATTCATGACTGTGTCCTCTAGAGTGGCTGGCTTTTATAATTCCTTTAGCATCTTCATGGCCCAGGTGGCCTTTCTTCATGCTCAGCTCTCCTTATTTTTATCTGTCAATGTCCAATTAAAGGTGAAGATTCAGAATACACGTCACCTCTCCATAGGAAGCTGTGAGCCCTCAGACAGATGAAAAGTCTCCCTTGCTGCTTCCCCAAGACTCTGTTACATTTTCTCTAGTGTCATAATTGCTTCTGCGTGTCTTGTGTTACAATTGTATATCTTGTAGATCTTGTCTCCTCCACATAATTCTACGCTCCTACCTCCTACCGCCAGTAACTGACTTTGCAATTAACACAGGCTTGATAATATTACCACATTAAATTTCATTAACTGGAAGTCATATCTTGTCATCTGAAGATGACTGCAACCTCTGATATGAAATATAACAGCTGAGGACACTGTCATGCATGAGCTTCTGTTTGGGAAGTGCAGCTGAGTCATTCTTCAGCAAATAATATAAGGAAAATTTCCACTGGTCCCTGTGTACAGACATCTCCAAAACATAGACTTTATTTTGGATGACATTCTGGACCTCACAGGTGGAAATGAGTTCTGAACCACTGTTATAACATGCACACCGACTGTTAAGCCAACCCTTACTTGATTTTAAATTATTGAACCATTTTAATGAGTGTGTCAGAAGTAATGCAAATGACTGCTAATTTAGCAAAGCTACATTCCTGTCATCTAAAATCCATTTATGACTGAGATGATTTAAAACTGATCTTCCTATTTTATGCTTGGGTAAGGGCATGAAGGACAGGCATTAAGATGTAATCTAATCTTCGGAATCTTCAGAACATTACTTCCGTGCTCTCTGACATCATTTTTCATTTGCAGTAGTATTTCACCAGCGTGGTAAGGATTGCTCATGTGTTTATATCCTCTGTTTAGGCCTCAGGCTTGGGCAGGATGAAGCCAAACACCCTAGTGACTGGGTATAAAAAAAACTGGAGGAAAGCCCCCTTGTCAGAGATTGAGAACTACGTGGGAATCATCCAGTAAGTGACAGCTTTGGGGGTGAGCCTTTGTTCGTGATGCACTAACATGCGGCCTGCACACACAAAGCTCTCTTCTATCAGATCCAGTTGCCAGAGAAGAACACATTATCTTGCTGCTCTACATTCTTTACCAAAGTAGGGGGGAAACTTACACCAGTGATAAAAAGAGGAAGGAGTTATAGTCTCAGAGAAGGCGGGGCGGGGTGATATTGGAGTCAAGAAAAGAAAAATGTTCAAGGTTCTAACCTAAAAGTCCATGTATTAGATTAAAGGCCAGGGACAGGTAGAGGGGGAGGAAATTTTCTTTGAAAACATTTAAAATCCTGGGTTGGCTGTTTTGCTAACAAACAAGGTGGAGAAAGAAATCTAAGCAGATCTGAGGCCTGTGCACACACACCCCCAGGCTAGTGTTCCCTGCAGCATTCCTTTGATTGCCCTTCCCTCCTCCTCCCCCACCTCAAACACTCAAGTCAAAGGATGGAAATGGTTAAGCCTAGTTACATCCAACTGAGGAAGCTTCAGGCTTTTACAACACATTAGCAACTGATCTTCTTGGTAGTAAAATTCAACATTGACTAAGGTGGCCCAAGATTGCACTAGTATAAAAATGAGTAAGTCTACCACCAAAGAGAAGGCAGGTAGAAGGCAGCCACACACCTGCCCTGCATTTCCTCTCCTGGTGTTTGTTGTTGCTTAGAGTAAAATACACTGTTGTTAACACTGGGCTTTGGTTACAGCTGGGTAATGTTTCACTACACTCCTTTCAATAAAAGGTTTTAGATGTCTGTACCATTCTTAAGTATGGTTGGTTTTACTTAGAATCTTTTTGAAAGAAAGTTTTTGATGGTGTTTAAAACAATGAAGTTTTATCGTCTTTCAGTTTGTTGAGTTAGAAGTCTAACACATATCCGACTGTACCCGAATCTAAGTGGATAAGACTAAATTGCCCCTGGAAGACTCTAGCGCAAAGTCCTACCTGGCCATTCCTGCTCCCAGAAGCTGCTCACGAGTGGACGCGGCGGGTGCCCACGTTATACCAATGCCAACCTCTGCTGTCTCTCAACTTCATTCTCAAGCACCCTTGCCACTCTATCTGGCCCAGGAAGGTTTGGCAGGATACTCTCCTCACCTCAAAGCTCTTGACCTAACCATATATGCAAAGTGCCTTTTGCCTTATGAGAAAATGGAGTTATAGGTTTTAGGAATTAAGGTGCTCTTCAAAGCCATCAATCTGCCTATGAGAGAATCAACATCTTTTATGTGAAACCAAGTGTCTAGTCTTTCATGATCAACTTTACATAGATTTGCTTATGAAGAGTTCTATGTTAGAAGACATCTATTTTGTTAAGTGAAGATACTTTATGTGTTGAACTTTAGTGGATACTTCTATAACAATGAACTTCTTCATAGCATCCCCTGAAAGTTCAAGTCGAATTCTTATTGGAAGCTTGTTGCTTATGGTGCCCAATCACACACAACATTGATGCTGTGTCCTGTCAGGGTGGCCTGACCAATCACAGACTAGAGTGAGCCTAAGGAAGGTTAGCCTGACCAATCACAGACAACATTGATGCTAAGGAGGGTTGGCCTGACCATAGGACTTCCAGTCCTCAGTTCTGCCAACCAGCGAATGGGAACTTCCAGAGGGAAACATTTAGTTAAGACAAATAAGTAATAGGCTTGCTTTCAGATGTACAACATGTACTATAGGAGCTGAAATAAACCAAGCAGCTCTTCCTTCTTTTCTATGTATGCCCTTTAATCTCCTTAGGCTGGTGCTGAGAAGGCATCAGAGCCAACGCCAAGTACACAGGATTCCCAGAGGGAAGCGCTGTTCTGACGCTCCTGTGCTGAGTCCACAACAAAAGTTCGTTTTTGTTGGTTGACAGGGTTTCAGCTACGTAGGCCTGGTTGTCCTGGAAGTCACTCTGTAGACCAGGCTAGCTACAAACTCAGAAATCACCTACCTCTGCCTCCTACCGGAGACATTTTAAACCATGAGCTTGGTGTCAGGCATCCCTGAAGATGGCTTCCCAGTGGCTGATAATCAAAATATTTTTCAATCTATAAATGTTCTGTTTTAAATATATCAGATTTTTTTGATCACTTAATAACAGATTAATTATTTAAAGGTATGTAGAGAGATCTTAACCAAAATACCTAGCTGGTGGATCTATTTGAACAAATCAGCTTCAGAGTGAATCACTTATTTACCTCCACCCAGAATTTTTTTTTAAGACACAGAGCAAGAAAAAACAAACGCCCGAAAGACATCAGCTCTTAGCTACATTCTAAAGTGAATGTTAATAGCCTCATGGCATCAAAATCCAAGAGATGAGTTTAATGTTTACCCCAAGTGTGAATGTTGAAGAAAACACTGGCGACACTCAAAATGTTGCTTCCTCTTTCAGCGATGCCTTTGACTTTGAGATCGGTGTGGTCATAGTCAGGATCAGCCAAGGGTTTGACATTTCTTCCGTTCTCCAGGTACAAGGTAAGCATTTCCCGTGCCCGCTCAGCAGACGGTGAAGTGTTCCGGGTGGTAAGGTCAGAGCAGCGCTCAGTGTGCACAGAAAGATTCCACCACAGCCCACCGTGTGTGCACCCCACCTGGGCTGTTCCGTAGCTAACACAATGGCCATGGCCTTGGCCTTGGTAACCAGAGAGGTAGACTAACCGAGCACAGTCGATGACTTTGCTTATTGCAGTACTACAAAACCAGCATGGAGGTAAAGACCTCAGTAACGTAACTGGCATGATACGGGTAGTCGCAGTAGAAAAGATTTCTCTAGAATTATAGTGTTGAAACCCGTGTTCGGATCTTGCTTAGGCAGCTGTATGGTTGAGGTGTCATGGGAGAAACTTTCTCTGTCATTTCCGGGAGACATGCTCCCACAGCAGACTCCCTGGTCCTCTAGCTCTTACAACCATCAGGCCACCTCTTCCGAGATGCTCCCTGAGCCTTGGATGCAGGAGTTGTGTTGTAGATGCATCGTTGGGGCTGGGCACCTCACGATCAGTTATCTGCATGTTGATTGGCTGTGACTGTCTGTAATTCTCCTCACAAACAGAAGCTTCTTTGATGAGAGATGAAGACTACGTAAGTATACGCCCAGTGAATGAAGTTAAGAATTATGCTGTTCCAGTAAAGGGGCAGTTGTAGGTTCTCCTCTAAGAGCCATGACTTAACTAGTCCTGGGCAGAGCTATTGGCTAAGCCTCCAGTACCAGGTATGACTTCCCTCTTGTTCAGTGGATCTTAAGTCCAATTAGACGGCTACGGGTTACTGCCAAGACATAAGTGCCATTATTGCATCTTTAGGGACATCTTACCATGCTGGCATTGTTGCAGTTCATGGGCATCAGAGCTGGGTAATACTGCTGACTGCTTCCCTCCTCTGGAAGCTTTTACAGTAGCTCTCTGAAAGCTAGTCCTCCGGGAGGAATCTCCCTGATCAGATCCAACTCAGATCCTCCAAGGCCTATCTCCTATCTACTTGGATTTTTTTTTTTCTTGGCTTTGGTGCTGTTATGAAAAATGCAATTTGTATTTAGATTTAGATTTTATGCATTTGCTTTGTGTATTATGTTAGTCTTCAGGCTGATATATGAGATGAAAAACATCACATCCACCCTTACTTCTCCAGGCGCCAAAGCATTTCATCAGTTTATTTCTGTGAGGCAACTGCTAGATTCTATAGTGTTCCTCCAAGAACCTTGGCACTGAACTATAGCTCCTTTAAATTTGCCAAAGAACAACTACTATTTAGATCAACTTTGATGTTTGAAATATTTCTGCTTCATAACCAAGAAAGGGAAAACACAGTTAGATGCTAATAAAATAATTATAAGTACCAACTATCTAGGTAAGCAGAAATGCAGTGTCACACGAATACACAGAGAAACGTGTGAAAAAAATCAGACAAGCATAATGAAAGAAATTAGCTTGATGCCACAGCTCCATGCTTTGTTATGAAGCTTTGGTAATTTATGGCACAAGCTTCATAGTAGATTTTAGATTAGAAGAAACAAACTGGCAGTTCATTATATTATACTGTAATACAGGGCTTAATAAGAGCCTGATAAATCTTCAGCATTGCATTACAGTATGTTAATGATTATCATCATAGCTTTTCCAACATGAGCACCGCAGTGTCATCACAGACTATAATTTAAGGGAAACATTAGCAATTCAGAGCCCATATACTACAGTTAATAAAGCAGTGAGTAGAAATCAGCTTTCTAGGTAATTTACCAGCTAATGGCAGCCGTTTCTGTACTGTGTCACAGACTCCTATGAGAATAACTTTTTGTATAAATAAGATCGATGCTCATAGCATTGTAACTTGTTCCCTGCAGCAAGTCACCCAATACTGATGACTAATACTTCTTCTTAATAAATTAATTTATTGCCTGACAACATAAAAAAAAAAAATGTGGCATTTCCTATTTTTTCGCATCCCAGAGGTATTTAGCAAGTTTGCCAATTGCAGCAAAGGATCCAGCTTGCACTGGTAGGAAACAAAGTGATCGAGTGTGATTCGCAATTGAGTACCCGGTGTAAGTACTGCACGATTTATGACCCACTCAGAGCACAGTGATACTGCTGTGTCTGATTGAGTGGCTTTAGCAAAATAAAGACAGATGGCCGAGCAGTAAATAATTGCTTGATTAGAAGGCCAAGACTGCGGGACTGCTTCCTGCCTTCAATCCAGCCTGACTTCACCTGGGGTTCAGCAGCTGATTCCTATGAGCGTCTGTGGCTTCAAGTTGATTGACCGAGGAAGGGGTTATAATTTAATAATGAATGAAGAAAAAAAAAAGAGGCCGTAAAATGGGAGGGCAATATGGCTACCCTCTGGCTTTCTCTGCTCCTCCTTCTGTCGTCCTTAAGACTCAAAGCAGATGGTAAATTATAAGCCCCTAATGACATCTTTTAAAAAAAAAATGACATGTTAGAACACATGAGGCAATTTTGACAGCTGAATTAAATTTCAAAATACAGTCTCTCTGGTCGGTTACCAGGTGGTCAGTTTATGAAGCACTTGGGAACACGGTGACCACTGTTCAAAGCAGTTTGAGTATCTGGTCTCACTAGATTTGTTGGGATGTGCAGGAAGAAAGCTATTCAAAACCTGCTCTTAACTGACAACTAAAGGTTGTCTAGTCCCACCATTTCAGCCTTGGGATTCTCTCGAAAATCTAGAAAAGCGAAGGGCAGGCAGGTATCATGCTTGGGTCACTGAAAAAGAGTGAAGAATGAAAGTTCTCAGTCTGTGGCTCACAACCCCTTTGTGGGTCCAATGACCTTTTCACAGAGGTCGCCTACACAGATATTTTACATTATGAGTCCCAGCAGTACCAAATTACAGTTATGAAGTAGCGATAAAAATAATTTCATGATTAGGGGTCACTCCGGCATAAGGAACTATATTGAAGGGTCACAGCGTTAGGAAGGTTGAGAACCACTGATGAAGAAGAATAAACAATAGGATGCAGTGGCACGTTCCTGGAATCCCAGTACTAACAAAGCCAAAGTAAGAGGATCAGGAGTTGAATGAAAGCCAGCCTAGGCTACACAGTGAGCTGGAGGCTAGCTGAGCCTACCATAGACTCAAAGACAGTGGTGGCCGGGGCTAATGTTAGAACTGGGTGCAGAAGCCGAAGACACAGCACTGACTACGTGACCTTGGACATATCACCTGAACTGTATGTGTCCAAGTTTCCTTTATAACAAAAGGAGACCTAACACCAGCATGCACATGTGAAGACTCTGTAATTCCTGAATAGTCAAAGTGTGGCTGTAGCTTAGCATAGGAGCAAAGACCCATGATCCCAGCACTTAGAGTAAGGAGGCAGGGGTTCAAGACAGCCTCATCTGCGTGAAGACTCCTAGGCTACAGAAGAAGACCCTGTCCAAAAACTAGCAAGCAAACAGAAACAGTAGTGATGCTGGCTGTGGCTACGGAATGAGTAATCTTCTTTAATGTCACCCCCATGGCTCCCCTGAATCACCTCCTCCTTTGTACCTGACCGTTACTTTTGCAACTCAGTTGGCAAGTAATGTTTTTGGCAAAGTCTTAAATGTTTTGGCAAAGTCTGCTCCTCATTCTCCTCTTGATTTCCAGTGCAAACAGAGGTATGCAGTACACGAGGTAGAATTCAAAAACCAGATCATCAAAGGGCCACTGCTGTTTCAGACTTCAGTGTGAGGTGTGGCACGGGATGGGATGGGGTATCTCCGATCTTCCACAAAGTTAACAATGAATCAAGAACTCTAACGAAAACTTGAAAGCTCCACTGTGCAATGGAGACGGCTCCACTGTGTGGTCCTGAGACCCAAGATGGCTAAGCAAGTTGACCTTAGCCTTGAGAACGGCCTTTCCAGGCTGTCTGCTCTCCAAGGAAACGAATGAATTTGAATCACAGGAGCAGACTTTTCTGTGTCTCCTGGGCTTGGGGTTCTGGGGTTTGCTTGTCCTAGAACAAACTGTGGGAGTCTCTTGGGGTGTGCACAGACGGCAGACTCCTTTTCAAAGGAGGATTTAAACCATCTTTGCCCAACCAGAGCACAAGGGTCCTGCAGTTAATAGCTAACAGCAGGGGGTGCTGGAAGATGTCAAAGAAAGGAAGGGAAGGAACCCCTCCTCCGTGAAGTCCTATAGCTGCCTCCCGGAAATTCACAGGTAGGCTCCTGGAAGAGAATGTTTTCCGAGGCAGCCTCCTCCTCCGCAACCCAGATATTTAGAACCATCAGTGGAGGGTGTGGCTTGGCTTGGCATCCTGTCCCCTTTGAAGAGCCTGGCAGTTAATAGGACCCACTGTAACGTGACGGTAACAAGCCACAAGAAGGTCTTCCGTGCTGCGAAGCACTCTGACTGACAGCCAAACTCGCCTCTTTGTACTTAAGGTCCCGGCCTTGCTCGATGACAGTCACACAAGTTATTTAACCTTTCTGACCTGTGGTTTCTTTGTCTACAAAATGAAGAGAATGATAGTAGCCATCTCTGAACTGTTTGGGAAGAACTGAAGCACAGTTACCCAGTGAGTGGTTAAAACAACTCCCTGCCTTCTCGAAATACTTGGTCTGCTTTGCCTGCGAGGACATAAACACCCTGCCTCCCGAATGCGTCATTGCTCTGTTCTCTGAAGCGCCAGGGCCCGCTGCTGCCTATTCTCTTTATGAAGCTCCCGGGGTAGGGAAAGGAAAGTGTTCTGATTCCCCATCACACAGGAGGTCTGAGGACAGAGAGAGCGAATGGCTGAAGTCGCACAAAGCCAGCCACTGAGCTCCACCGGGTTGTGGCCCCCACTGCAATGTAGATTGCCCTCACCTTTTAATTTCAGGGCAAGCGCCACCTGCCTGAACTCTAATACCACCAGCCTTGTTTCCCAGCCTTCCCGTGGCCGCTCATCATAAGAACCTTTGAAGCTCTGGGGAAATCACATGGGAGATTTGACTCTAAATCTCATGCCACTGGTGAAAGATTAATTGCTAAGACCTGGAGAGGGGCCAGGTGGCTCTGTGTAGCTGGCTAACAGCAGCATCCAAGGGGTGTGACTGTCCTGACAGATTTAGTTAACGTGGAATCATCCCTTCACAGATCGCTGAGACAATGGGTTCCGAGGTCGACATTTCCAGAAGCCCTAGCAGGGTTTTATGACACTGACTCTGTGCTTTCTCCCCTGGAGCAGGGCTTCTTTCACAAGGCTGGATTCTCTGCAGGCAATGAGAGAGGAGGCCTGACGGACGTTCAAGAATAGGCTTGTTAGCGCAGCACTGTCACGTGACGGTTTATAAACTCTTACTTGCTAAGGTCAAGGAGGGATTATATATTATGCTACATTATGAGAGGGATGGGGAGGAGGGAGAGAGATCAGCTAGGAACTTTTCCAATGCAGCCAGAACCCAGAAAAGCTAAAAGGCAACAGCTTGGACAATGGTTCTGACCCTGCTGGAGGAAATTTTGCATAGTTTGGCTCTTGGTTTAGACTCAAGCGTGACTTTTCAGCCACCTGAACTTTGGCATTCTCCCAGAAACCACGGCTTTCATTCTTTGGCTTTGGTCACTCAAGCCATAAAGGGATTTTAGAGTTTTTTTGGTTTTGGTTTTTTGGTTTTGGTTTTGGTTTTGGTTTTGTTTCCACTTAAGACACATAATCAGTGCTGGATATTTTGTTCCCTGCAGTTTGTATTCAAAGATGAGAGAAGTTGATTATAAGGTCTGGTTATCTTTGTGCAACAGGCCTCCATCTCCTTTGGCCTTTTGAGACAGAGTCACTTGTGTGGCCCAGGAAGACCCTGAACTCCTGGACTCTCTGCCTCCACCTGCCAAGGGCGCAATTGCATGTATGCAGCAGGATGGCCAGGCATCTTCCTGTAATTCTTGCTCTTGGTTTTATGTTTCCATTCAGAGGCCTTGCTATGCGCAGATATGTGCCCAGCACGTGCCCAGCATACCGCTGCCCATTGAAAGTCTTACCTGGTAACTTGATCATAAAAGTCAGTGATTTAATAGTGCTGGCGTCTCACTAGGCCAGGCTTCCTGGATGATGGTATAAAGGTATTAAGTAAGAACTAGCCTTTCTTGCCCTCACAAATAAAAGCCCCAAGACTTCATGCGTGGAGCTATTTTCCTGAGGTAGCTGTTGCTACTTCCTGGATACAGTTTACTGAAATCATTACTTTTTAATGATCAGAACAACAACAACCATTGCATAACCATCTTATTGCATAATTATATGAAATGCCAGACTGATTTAGAAGATTGTCCCTAGAAATCTTGTTCCTCTGAATGAAGTTGCTGGCCATGTCTACTCTCTTCAGATGAACTGGAGAAACTGGAACAGGAGAGACTGGCTCTGGAGGCCGCAATCAAGGACAACGAGGGTGAGGAGGGCAAGGGGGGCATTCGAGGCTTGTTCAAGAAGGCTGGCAAGCTGAACATCACCAAGCCGGCCCCTAAAAAAGGTAAGCACGTTTAAATCTTAACAGCACCACATCAGGATGAGCACATAGCTGATCATCACAAAGGGGTCAGAAGAAACATGTAAGACCCTGAGTACGGGCAGACACTGAAACACCTCTTCCAGGCAGGCAGCATCAGGAAGCACTCTATGACAACTTACTGTAAATAGATATAGATATGATCACTGTAATATATATACTGTATATGTATATATTTTATATTAATTGGAGTGGAAGTTACCCTGCGATTATGCAGACTGACCACCTCAGAATAGAAATGCCTGCTGAAATGGAAAAATAGAAAATTAAGAACCAATAATGCCCATAAATTTTACCCATACAATCCTTACCTTGCAGATGGGTCAGGGGCATATGGTTGGCTAGTGGGCGAGGCAAAGGGTAGAGCTAGGGGTTCCTTGAATTCATTCTCGTTACTAACTGGAATGAGACCGGCAGCTTCGCTCACACTGATTTCTACCTGTGGTTTCGGTTTAGTGGTAAGCTCATCTCTGGGTGTCCGGAAGACATCCAGAGGACAGCAGATCAAAAATGAGAGAATGTGTTTAAGTTGTAGAAACGAGAGATTTATTTATTTACTTTTGAAAATTGCCTTCTTCCCTAAAGGAGAGTGTTTGCGCGTAATGAGGTCCACAGTGACCTCTGCTGGTAAAGATTCAGAATACACACGGAACCCGCGCTGTTAGACCAGAGCCAGGATCCCTACTGAAGCTTTGGTCTAGGGAGACAGCCTGCTCCAGAAGACCACTTCCCGACTTGTAAATAGCTCCAATTCTATTGGCTTGTGCTACTGTACGTGCCCCAAGACTGGAGTTTCACCCGTTATATGAGGATGACAGAAAATACGAACACAGTTTCTATCCCACAGGCTGTGTGAAGCTTAATTTTTCCTGCTAAGTTTTAAAAAACATGGTTTGTTTTTCAATTCACACGTTTGTGCCTATGAGTGTGCGTGCCAAAAGAGGGCAGCAGATGCCCTAGAGCTGGGGTTACAAGCTCCCTGACATGGGTGCATGGCTGCTGGGAACTGAACCTTTGTCCCTTGGAAGAGCAGCACTCTTAACTACCAAGCCATCTCTCCAGCCCCTTCTCATGCATGGTGGCATACACCTTTAATCCCAGGACTTGGAAGGCAACGGCAGGCAGATCTCTGTGTATGTGAGGCCAGCCTGGTCTGCATAGTGAGTTCCAGTATCCCCAGAGCCTGTCTCAATCAATCAATCAATCCATGTACCCATCCGTACTCCATACTTAACATATACATACCATATAAATATCTGTATATGTGTATGTATGTATATATATGTGTGTGTGTGTGTGTGTGTGTGTGTGTATTTCCCATGAGATATTTGAATCTTGAAGCTGGAGCTGGTATAAAATTAGTAATGAGGGCCTATGAGATGACTGAGCAGGTTAAAGCGGCTACCACCTGGCCTGGCAACCTGAGTTTGATCCCTGGGACTCATGTGGTGAAATGAGAAAACTGACTGGCCCCCAAGTTGGCCTCTGACTTCCATATGCATGCCGCGGCACACATGTGCCCACACATACACCCATGCGAAAATAAACACATGCTTAAAATTTGTAATTAGCAGTTTTATCTGTAATATTAATCTCTACTAAGTGACAAAACCTGGAAAAGCAAGCGAAGTTCAGAGTCAAAGCTCAACCCCTCCCCTCATTCTCATCGAGAGGAGAGCAGGGCCGTCGTTCATATAGGCAAGGCTTGTTTGTTCTGGCAGTCTAGTCCTCCATCACAACACTTGTTTTGGTAAAAAGACACTTCTGAACGCCAACCTGCGTTGGCGTTCAGAAAAACAAAGCCAGACTGTTGTGTGCTCCAATACCTAAGAATTCAAACACTGCTCTACAGGAGGCCTGCGCCACCACAGGCTTGAGGTGGCAGCAACTCTTTTGAGCTCTACATCACACCCGAACCTGCAGGCTCTCCTCCAGTCGCTTTGATTTGCATGGAAGTAAGGCCAGAGTCTGGCCCAGTCTACAAATAAATTTACTTTCTCTCTTAGCAGTCCTAACGATATTAAAACATTTTGAGATAGTTGCTTTAGAATTGACAGGCCCATATCATGGCAACAGAAGAAAGACTGAGCAAAGCATCTTCAATACCGGCTAGATAAGAGGCGGCTCTGCGGGGGCGGGGCTCTGCGGGGGCGGGGCTCTGCGGGGGCGGGGCTCTGAGGAGGCTGCCTCTTTGCATTAGATTCACAAAGTAACCCAACTCTCAAAGGCAAAAAAAAAAAAAAAAGCATGCTAAAGAACCCCGGTGACAAGTGTTAGGACATAAGCCTGGTTTGCCTGATTCTCCTCTGTATCCATGTCAGAGTCAAAAATTATTAAATGTGACACCGGAGAGATGGCTCAGTGTCCAAAAGTGCTGGCTGCTCTTCCAGAGGACCTATGTTACAGTTCCAGAACCCTCATCAGGTGTCTCACGACCTGTAGTTCCAGCTCCACAAGGACTCAATTACCTCTGTCCTATGTGGGCACCTGCATTCACGTGCACAAACACACACGCACACAAGTAAAAATCATAAAATAATATTAAACAAATTAATAAATGTTTTAGAAAACCGTTAAACACTCCTAAGCATTACATATGCATCCATCCTTAATTATAACTCAAAGCATTTTTTTTCACTCTATGTGTTTTTCATCATCATTCACAAAAATTCACACGTCAAATCCACTTTAGGTTCACAGATCTCTTGAAGAGGAAACAGATCCAAGTCAGGCTAGTGAGAGAAATAGGTAGAATTTAAGATGTGTACAGTCCCTGGAAAATTGAGATCTAGACCTTCATGGGCCTTACGCCAGAACTGTGCTTGAGTGAACTCTCCAGTGAAAGGATAGTTTACATCTGTGTGTGTGGGTGGGTACATGTATGTGTGGCTAGATGGAGGTGCTGTTAGTACATGTGTGGGTCGAAGCCTGAGGACAGCCTTCCTTGGCATCCTCAAGAAAGCTACACACCCACTTTGAGGCAGGGCCTCTCATGGGCCTGGAATTCTCCAGGCAAGGCAGGCTGGCTGGCCAGTGAGGCCAGCAATCCATCTCCCCAGGGCCGGGATTGCACGCATATGCCACCATTCATGTCATTTCACGGGGCTCTTTGAAGCCAACACTTGGACAACCAAGCGACCTCCCCAGTCCTCTCTCCTCATCTCTAGAAAAACCAGTCACCACAGGTTCTTATTTAAAGTAAACCTGAAAACATTTGTTCCGTTCTGAAATTTCAGAAGGTTTGGGGACCGAGTTAGCATTGTCACATGCTGCATTCACAAATGGGACATAACTGGGCTAAGACATCCCACAGGAAAGCTGCTTTTGTAGCTCTCTTCTTTTTGTTTTTTGTTTGTTTGTTTGTTTTTTGAGACAGGGTTTCTCTGTGTAGCCTTGGCTGTCCTGGACTTGCTTTGTAGACCAGGCTGTCCCTGAACTCACAGAGATCTACCTGCTTCTGCCTTTCTGAGTACTGGGATTACAGGTGTGTGCCAGCACCTTGATAGCTCTCTTCTTCTAAAAAGAAGTTTTGTTAACATATACAGAATTAAGTTTTATTATAGTGTTTTTCAAACAAACTTTGTTTTTGTTGGGTTTCCCCTTTGTCCCCATCTGCTCCTTCTCTTGTACCATCCCTTTCCCTAATAGCCTTCTTTCCACATACATGTCACGCGTGACATTTTGTTCTGCCCTCCCAACAACCATCCTCATGTAGACACTTCTTGTTATTTCATAATCTTCTGAAGGAAACCAAAACAGAACAAAAAAAAAAGCACCTTAAAGGAGGAAATATTTCCTTTGGCTCATGATTTCAAAAACCCATCAGAATGGAAAAGACAGGCTTCATCTTTGGCAGCAGCCAGAGGCAGATGCTGTTCACAGCAGGCAAGACCAGAAATCATACAGGCCCTACAAGCAGGAGCCAGGCTCTGACATGAGGCCCGCCTCTCGCCGAACTACTTTCTCCAACCAGGCTGAGCCCCTTAAAGTATCCTCAGTCTCCCAAAATAGCACCATCAGCCAGGATAGGCAGGGGGAACCCTCAAAATATAAGCTTGTGGGTTACCTTTGAAGTGTAAGCCACCACACGCCTGAATTATAATTCCATTGTGGTGATAAGGAGAAGAATCTAAAAGTAGCCCACCGTTTCTGTCCTCAAAAGACAAACAGAGGCATCACTGTGTCCTCCATTTCAGACGGTAACATCACCACCATCCAGTCAACGCATGTGGGGGAGTTCAATCAGAAACTGGTGGAGGCCAGCGCCCAGTTTAAAAAGAAACAAGGAAAAGGCACGATTGATGTCTGGTGGTTATTTGATGATGGAGGTAAGCTGTCCAGAATGTCCCCTGGGGAGCAGAAGTCCTCCTATGTTATTAAATAAAGTGCTTGTATAGGAAAAGGACGTCGGCTTGAGAACCCAATTCCTTACTTTCTGAAGGCTATAAATCATTTAGCAGTTATGATAATGGGAAAGAATAAAAATAATGCTCTCATTTTTTTTCTCTCATCCTTTATTTTCTCTTTATTCCAGGGCTAACACTTCTTATCCCATATATCTTGACTCTCAGAAAAAAGTGGAAAGACTGTAAATTAAGGATCTATGTTGGAGGAAAGATCAACCGCATCGAGGAGGAAAAACTTTCGTGAGTAATCTGTGGCGCAACTTTCTGTCATTCTGAGGATGGGCTGATCTATTGCTTTAATTTTCAGTGCTTTAAACGTCTTTGAGATATCTATCTGGGTGTGATGGCACATGCCTTAATTCTCAGCACGTGGGAGGTAGAGACAGACAGATCTTTTGAATTGAGCCCAGCCTGGAGTTCATAGGGAGTTCATGGCCAACCTGATCTATATGTTGAGTTCCTGGCAAGCCAAAGCTACATAATGACACCCTGTCTTGAGAGAGAGAGAGAAAAAGAGAGAAAGAAATAAAAGAAGGAAGGAAGGAAGGAAGGAAGGAAGGAAGGAAGGAAGGAAGGAAGGAAGACAGGAAGGAAGGAAGGAAGGAAGGAAGGAAGACAGGAAGGAAGGAAGGAAAAAAGGAAGGAAGGAAGGAAGGAAGGAAAACAGGAAGGAAGGAAGGAAGGGAAAGAGAAAAAGAAGGAAAGAAAGAGAAAGAGAGAAAGAAAAAAGAAAGAGAGACAAAGACAGGCAGAAAGAAATCAAGAAAGGAAGACACTTTTAATTAAAGTTGCATCATGTATCTTTGTAGTTTTTCACAAATACAGCCACTGGGAGCCGGTGCATACATGTGAGAACAACAAACATCCAAGAGCAGGATGTACTCATTGCTGTCATGGGAAACCTAGGGAAACACCATTAGCAGCTGTCGGTCCTGCATGGCAGATTTAAGTCCTGAGCTCCATGACTTCCAAAAACGTGCACTAAAGATGGGACTGCCATTCCATCAGTTTCCATAGTTTCTTCTCCCTCTCAAAAGACTGTAGTTATGGCATACCCACATTTTATAGCAAGGAGATAATTACATTTATTTACTTTCAATGAAAATGTTATAATGCTCATATAATAATATTGCATACATTAATTGCCCTTAAGAAGTGGATGGGATAGATAGAGAGAGAGAGAAAAAAAGAAAGAAAGAAAGAAAGAAAGAAAGAAAGAAAGAAAGAAAGAAAGAAAGAAAGAAAGAAAGAGAATAACAAACCGAACTGGAAAAACTCAAATGGTAGGTCTAGGAGTCTCTGTACCACCATTACAAGATTTCTATAACTTTTTGTTAAAGTTACCAGTTTCCAGGGGAGAACAACACTTAGCCATTCACTGTGACTACAGTCTGTGGGCAAGTTTATAAAACCTCCCAGCCAGAAGAGTTAGCGCGTCTGTCTCGCGGATAACATTCTCTCTCATAAAGATGAAGGCAAAGTTCCCTTTGCCCTTTCAGTTTTCTGGTATCCACTGGGCTTTCTTCTCTTTATATCTTGGATTTTATTTTTATGACAAGGTGTCCCTGAGTATGTCCTGCTGGCCTGGAACTCACTCCACAGTCCAGTGTGGTCTAACTCACAGCCCTCCTGCCTCGGCGCACTGAGATGGCAGGTGTGTGGCTCGCCGACTGCCTGCAGGGGTTGCTGTATGTCTTCTGCGGAACAGCTCGGCTCCCACTTAACGTCTCTAACAAGTCTGTTGATGCAAATCGAAACTGGAAAGCCTCTGCCTGAAAGCTACACTGATTGCTTTTGATACCTTAACTCAAACACAAAGACACTTTTGAGTAATTACATAGGCACTAGTGATGTGTGTGTTTCTCTCTCTCTTTTTTTTTTTTTCAGAATGGCTTCTCTACTCAGCAAATTCAGGATAAAATTTGCAGACATCCATATAATTGGAGACATCAACATTAAGCCAAACAAAGAGAGGTATGAATTGTTTAGCAAGCTCTGCTGACCACCCCTGCTTCTCTCTCATTTTTTTTTTCGTGTTGCTTAACAAAGGATGAAAATGTAATGCATTTACTGTAATGGCTTCATGACAGGTATTAAAGAAATGCTTCTCAATAACTATGACACAGAACCACCCAGGCGGTTTTAATGGAGAGAAGAGGGTCATGGTGAGAAACCGAGGGAAGGGGCCCATCCCAGGGCTGGTTTAGGTTTTAGGTGCTACAGGGCTCAATGCGTGGGGCCTGTGAACTCTTGACGGAACACCTAAAACTACCTGAGACCTAGGAAGGTGATTTAGAAGCCCCGCTCCCAGGAAACAGGAAGCTGGCAAAGCTGAAATTATCACCTAAATGTCTTCAGAGTGTGGCAGCATTTTAACCCTTATCAATTGTTGCATTTATCAATTCCATTATTATCTTAGCCATTAACAAAATGCCATAGGCTGGGCAGCTTGGCCAGCCGACACTTGTTTCTAAGTCCTGGAGACTGAGCAGTGCCAGAGCAGGGTGTTCTGGGATATGCACCTGTTAAGGATGATTTTTCTAGCCTGAAGATGGTCCTATATGTCCTTATAAGGAGGAGAAAGAATTCTGGTATCTCTTTCTCTTCTACTAGGGCACTAATTCCCTTGTGGGGCCATCGTCTTTTTTGTTTGTTTTGTTTTTGAGACAGTTTCTCTGTGTAGCCTTCGCTGTTCTGGAATTCACTGTATAGACCAGGCTGACCTCAAACTCAGAGATCCACTGTCTCTGCCTCTCAGGCTCTAGGCTTAAAGGCATGCGCCACCACTACCCAGCAGGGCCACCTTGGGACTCTAGGTAAAGCTAAGTGCCCCTTAAAGGCCCCACCTCCAAACCTCACAACTTTGGAGCCTTAGGCTTTACCGTGTGAACTTTAGCATACCACAGACCTTTCAGCTGGTGGCAATGGTATCACTCTTATCACAGGTTATTTCTTCATAGGATATCCCCAAGCTGCAAGGATATTGCCTGTTATCTTGGTCAATTATAAATTAAATGAACTGCTTGGGCTTATCATTTAACAATTACAAGAAGTTTTCAGTTTCTTGTAGTAAGTTATATTTACTGTGTCTTGTGGATACGATGTAATATGTTTGTCTTAAAGTAGACTGGAGCCCACATAGCGGGACATGGAGGTTTCTGTATGCCTCGGGTCCTACAGTCAGTCCCGTTGTCCCTTTTCTGAACACAGTTTCTGCTTTCTCTGGCAATTCTTGACAGGCTCTACTTTTGCAATCTCCAAATCTTCTCACTTCTTCCTTCCTTGAGGTATAGTGTTTCCTAGAGGAACTTGATAAATATCTAAAAATATTTAGGCTTAAGGTGGCCTTTGTTGACCAGATAAACTTGAACTCTTGTTTAGGGTGTCCACGCCTGGCTAAGGTTAGAATGCTTTGTGAAGCCCCTTCACCCAAAGAAAGCTGACAGTGACAGGGCTAACCAGACATGCTTTATGGCATCCCCTAGTGTCACACCTACCTCCAATGCCTGACATGCTTGCGCTTCTGAGCTCACAGGCATATAAGTAAAACAGCAGGTGTGCGATTCCCCTTGGTAAGTAGAAATACTGTTCCGATCCAAACTGGATTGTCGTGCAGTCTCTCTTCACTTGAAGAGTACTGCATCAATACTTTGTGGCATTTTCAGTCCTGTGACCCAGTAGGCTCATTGTGTGGTTCTGGTTGGGAGAGATGGATCCTTCATAACAGAACAGGCAGAATGATTCTCAGCGTGAAGCCCTTAGTGGCAGGGTTAGCTATCATTGTATGTCAAGGCTGAGCCGCCTTCCATGGTCTGGAGGATAGATACTGCCTCTCTTTAAGCTCCTGTTCTACGCTGAGCACAACTTAGCCCCCCCGCCCCCCCCCCCCAGTTTTTACAGTAGCAGGATTTTTCCTCATTATTTATCTTCACAAGTAGGTATTTCTGCCTCAACTCCCTCGTCTTTGTACTCCTTGACCTAGTTTTCTGTACCTGGGGAGTCCTGTTTTTTCCTGTGTCACCCATCCTAGCCTCCACTCAGCTGCGGCAGCCACCACCCTGCGTTCTTAACCTTGCTGTTCTGAGCATGTGATACGTTACATTGATTAAACGGCCTCTCTGTTCCGGGAATACCTACTTGTCATAGGACAGACACACATCATCTTACTACGCTGAGCCTTGCCCCATGCTGGCCTCTTCTCGGGGCGTTTTCGTTTTTGTCCTTGTATGAAACTTTATTCCAGACACCACTGGTATCCCTCACACAATGCCATTGTCCTCCTGCAAAGAGAATGACTTTTCTTCCTCGAGAAACCAGTAACTGAGGTTTCAGAGTTTCACAGACTTTCTGCTGTATCAAGGTTGGAAAAAAAGACAGGGAGAACGCATCCATCCTTTACTAAGGTGAAATAATTGTGGTGGCCATTCTGTACTGTCGTGAGAAAAGAGGCCATCTGCCAGAAGGCATGTGCAGAAAACCCATCTCTCATCCCTCTACCACACTTTGGCCATATTGCTTTGTAAAATGCCATGCACCCTGCTGGCAACTCATGTCCCAGGATTTGAAAATAGCCCTAGTTTAGAACAGAAAACACTCATTTGGTCCGTGGCACCCATGGCCTCTGGTAGCAGGTTGGGCACATTTGTATTAATTCCTCTGGGTGGTCCAATCAAAGAGAGAAGGCTCTTGTAGATGGACGCAGCCCCAGGCCACTGAGCTAAGCCAGCGAGAGAACATTGCCCTAGTGGCTGGAGAGCTGGCTCAGTGGTTAAGAGCACTGGCTGCACTTACAGAGGTCCTGAGTTCAGTTCCCAGCACCCAAATGGTGGCTCACAACCAATCTATAACGGATCTGATTCCCTCTTCTGATATACATAAAGACAGAAAACTCGTATACATAAAATACATGAATAAACAAGTCTTTAAAGAGGAAGAATACATGAGGGCTGGAGAGATGGCTCAGAAATTAAAAGCACTGGATGCTCTTCCAGAGGTCCTGAGTTCAATTCCCAGCAACAACATAGTGACTCACAACCATCTATCATGAGATCTGGTGCCCTCTTCTGGCCTGCAGGTATACATGCAGGCAGAACAATGTATACATGATAAACAAGTAAGTCTTTAAAAAGAGAGAGAGAAAAAATACTGTCTCAATTTCAGCACCCAGGGTGGTCTTCATGAAGACTGGACTTCCTTTACCACCATTAATAACTATCCCCAGATCACTATTTTTTTTCTGGCTCACCTGGTGTTACACAAGGTAGAAAACATTTTGTCGGTCATTTGCTTGTGGAAGGCTAATGTTAAATTATCTTTCAATCACCTTTGTGTAAATCTTTGTGTTAGTTAGCCATGTCTGAGTCTTTTTGGCACAGAAACCTTATCTCTAAACACGAGAGGGGCAAGGATGAAGACATTACAAATATCAACTAAATGAGAAAATAACTGTGGCTGGAGAAACATAGGACATATTGTGGTTAGATTCCATTTTTATTGTATAAACCAAATGAAAAGTCATGGGCCAAAGACAACAGTCTTTATATGGAAGTCAAAAAGAAACTGAACACAATTAACTAGATAATTTAGCTTAAAGATGCTAGATCCTAGAGTAGCCAAAAAACAACAACTATAATATATTACTGTGCAAGAGAGAAGCTTATGTGGACCAAAGAGAAAGTTTTAAATTAATATCCTTTCTTTGAAATGAAAATACATCATTTTCCTCCTTACCATTCCTCTCTCAGGGAGAAAGTTTTATGCAGTTAAAACAGTGTTAAACTTTGGTATGAAAAGAGCAGTTATTAGTTACTTTTAAAAATATTGAATTAATCTTCGTTTATATTTAACAACTGATATTACAGATATGGCTGAGAGTCCATTAAAAGGTATTTTTTTTAAAAAAAATCACTTAGCACCTAGAAAGATGGCCCAGCATTAAGACCGCTGGCTGTTCTTCCAGAGGACCAGGGTTCAATTCTTAAGACCTGCATGGTGGCTAGCAACCATCTAAGACCTCCAGTTCCAGGAGACCCAACGCCCTGTTCTGGTCTACCTGGACCTCCGGCATAGGTGGTGCATAGATGTGCAGGCAGCCAAAACACCGATGCATATAAAATAAAAATAAATAACTTTTGTTTTCAAGCTTAATAAAGAAAAGAGAAATCAGGTAAGTGAGAACAGAAACTATGTCCTGCTTTAAGATCACCTGACTGGGACGGAAAGGGGACAGCTGGAGACAAGAAATCAGCGGAGGAACGGGCAAAGACAGCCTCCTCACAACAGTGTCCCTTAGCACGTTCCAAATGCAAGTGCGAGAAAACCTCATAGTGATTTAGATGACAGAAATGATTGTCACACACAATTAAGTACAAGTGTAGGCTGGCTTTTGGATAAACAACCTAGAAATTACACTTTATAACAAAGGACTGGTTCTCTTTCATTCTCCCTTTTCTATCTTCTTGGGTAAAGTTTATTTAGCTCATAATAGCAGGATGACCGACAGTAACAAATAGGACTGCATAGTTGTTCTTGTGTGTTCAGTAGGAGAGAAAGTGGCTGTCCCTAATCATTGAGGTCAGCTTGCACTCCATTTAGAATTCGTTGTCCCCTCCCCCCGAAACCACTGGGCCATTGATGGTAGGCACCATAATATCAGGTGTGTATTAGTTCAAAACTGTCTTGGAAAGCGTGGAAATATGCTAAACTGGTTGATGCTATAGACGGAATAGTTCTCACCACGGATACTGTGCAAACAACCACTGATTTCCACTCCACTCTGCTTCTTGGGAAATCATTTTTACGCTGTACTTTCTAGCCAGGCTCCAGATGAGGTGC
The DNA here is from genome assembly GCF_030254825.1 of Meriones unguiculatus. Taxonomy (NCBI): domain Eukaryota; kingdom Metazoa; phylum Chordata; class Mammalia; order Rodentia; family Muridae; genus Meriones; species Meriones unguiculatus. Next base: position 16,804,964 of record NC_083365.1, on the reverse strand, counting down.
AGAGCAACTCTGGCTCTACCAGAAGAAGAACATGTAGAGTTTAAACAGTACTTTCCTTATGGAAACCAAGTTCTGGGCCTGGTCAGCACCCTGCTGCCCTCGCCTTCCCAGCGCACTTCACACACTCGGGCTCATACAAAGCTCCCAGTGGCCAGGGTAACTACACTGAGGACAATAGAAGAGCTAGAGCAATAATCCAGGCTCTGAGGCCAGTGCCTGCATGCCGCTGAGTGTCATCACAGCCCTGTAAAGCCTTACACCGTTGGAAGTAACAGCAAATGGAAGTATTGTTGAAAGAATAATAGGGGCACCATCAATTCTCTTGCTTGTCTGTCTCAGTGTGAGTCAGCGTAATAGAAATCTACTGCATTCAGTATCTCTTCTGTCCTGTAACCAAGGCTTTACCGGCACAGACAGACGATTTCACTCCTTTGTAATCTCCGCACTTTTATCTGCAAATTCTAAATCTGGCCAACTGATGAGATAATTAAATTCATCGCTTTGTATTTTTGATTTCTTAACCACAAAGCGTATGGATTCTAATTATCATTCATCCCATAGTTACTAAATTGTAAGTAATCTAACTTATATAAAACTAAAGAAAAGTATTCAGAGCTCTGAAGACAACTCCTTCCATAAATTATAAGCTTTGCTTTGTGCTGTGGTTTGAAGAATAAATCTTAGGAGATTATCATGTAAGACAAGAATGAGATTCTCCTCGCAGTTTTTAAATGTTCCATAGCTCACACACACAGCTTCCTGCTTTCTCAATGATTTATTTTTGGATGCCCTAAGATGGCCTCAGATTTTTAGGCATTAAATGTTATTGATTTTCATCCTCTCACTTAACACAAACATGAATAATAGTCATTTGAAAATCTTAGACAGCAACATCAAACACCAGGACAAGGACATCATTATTTTCAGCAGACATTTTTGCACTAGCACTGTTAAGCCTGTGGGAGCCCAGGCTATTTTCCTATCTGCCCAAAAGCCTCCTGACAGGATGGCCATTGTTAGTTGACTGCAGGTGAAAAGGGACCCCAGTTTGCAACGAATAGAGGTCATCTCTCAAGTACAGAAACTGATAGGTGCCTCCCACTGATCAGAACAACAAGCAATTAGAAATTCAGATGTGGGCTTAGGTGTCTACAGCACAAATGGGTCTTTAACTCCATTATGCAGAAAACATAGCTGTGGAGTAGTTACTATCCATGTGGTCATGAATTAATAATATTGATGATCCTTGCAAACTAACAAGGCCTCAAACACACCAATGCTTCCTTTGACTACTGCGGGAGTACTATGTCCAAGGTTTCCTTCACAGTAAGTTCCCGACGGAGATTTCTCTTAAAGGATTTGCATACCATTCAGCCCTGATTCCGAGCATCTGTGAAATAATGAGTCCGTTTCCCACTGTGCAGCCTCCTTTACAATTCCAATTTCAGCTGGAAAGTCTTTGAAGAGATGATTGAACCTTATCGGCTCCATGAAAGCCACAAAGATTTGACCACTGCTGAGAAATTAAAAAGAGAAAGTCCATGGAAAATTACAGATGCAGAACTGGAAGCAGTCAAGGAAAAGGTGAGGAATTGCCTTCCTTCGTTTTCACTGTTACTGTCTGATTAGGTGAAAGGGGAATCAGTGGTTGATTTCAAAAAATTGACACTCCTGGTCAACCTGCCTTACTCAGCATCCTGGCCACCTGCATTTCCAGGGGCTTTTCAATCATATTACTGGATATAATTATTTAGAAAACACTTTCTTTTTTTTTTTTCTAGAAAAATGACCTATTTTTAAGTTAACAAAACAAGGTATTGGTCCATATTGTGAGGTTTCCTTCAAAATTTATTTTTCTTAAGCAAAAATAACTTAAGTCATTAGGCATGCAATATGGATAAAGGTAAATTGACCCATAATTTAAAGAATAACAAAGACTTTTAACCTGCTAAACAGAGCTGTGAAAAACTAACAAAAATATCTCTAGAAATTTATGATGTATTGTTTGGAATGACAAACACTACATATTATAAACATACAGATGTTGTGCCTGGTACTAGCAAGACAGCTCCCCGGGAGTCTTGAGTTCAGTCCCCAGGTCCAAATGTGCAAGCAGAAAATAGAGTCATAAAAAGTTGCCCTCTGACATCTGTAGGCACACTGAAGCACTCGTACATACATCACACACAGACAGGAATGATAAGACAATTGTGTGTGTGTGTGTGTGTGTGTGTAAGTTGCATCTGACACACAGTTGTAATGGGTGTGAAATGATGAGCTTTCGAGGATAGCATCACAGCCTGTAATCCCAGTACTCTGGAGGCTAACGCAAGAGGATCACAAATCCCAGGCCCTCTGAGGGAGACAGAGAGCAACCAGAAGTTTCTCTCTGGCCTGAGCTTAAGATGAAGTGGGGGGTAGTAGTAGCACTGATGATGATGATGATGATGATGATGATGATGATGATGATGATGATAAAAAACAGGGATGCAGTTTTAAGTACAAAACTCAACATCTTAACTGGACATTAAAGGACAAGGGCCACAAAAGCTTGTAAACTACATTAGGATCTCAGCTGGGAGACTTAGAGGAAGAACATAGTAAACCCTTCCAGCATGAGTGAAGACAATCCTGAAATAGAACAATAAATTGTACGTGTGATTAAGTACCCAGTGTTAACAGAGACAAAGCATATAATTAAGCAACTTAGACATCTGGGATTGGATATGAACCAGTGAAATACAAAAAAATGAATATTATCCTCATCACTGTAAAATAGTTTTCCAGTGAGTTTACTGGTGGCTTTTTACTTGAAACCTGTCCCATACTCATATTGTCAGGGCGCTTAGAGAAAACAGAACAGGACAGAACCTATCTTCTTAGGCTATCAACGGGATAGCAAGATTCAATTGGTTGTCTTAAAACGAAAGCCTGTTCCCAAACTTTCTCTCTGCACTGGTCTTTTCTTTTTGGTTTTGCACTTTGTCTTATTTGCTCTACACCCCTAGAGCCTGATAAGCTACCATCTCACAGTGACAATCCAGGCTCACCCTTTACATTTCTAAAATTTCCCAGGAAGCTTTACATTAAACCTTTGTTTTTAAAAGTACACCTGTTTATTTTTAGTAATTACTCTTTAAAATGATATCTTCTGCTTGTCCATGACTTGAGGTGGGAAGGTGAACTCTCATTCATAACTCTGGTAGACCTGCGCTCACCTCAGTGTAAACTCTGTCCCCAGAGTTACCGCCAAGTTCGCCTGAATGAGCTCCTACAGGAACACTCCCGGGCTGCCAACCTGATCGTGCTGTAAGTTAAGATTGGTAGGAAGAAGGGGTAGGATGACTGGGCTGCCCAGTGGGCAGATGTTTTTAAAAGATGGGTTGGACCATATGGGAGTTGAGGCAGTGAAGGAAGATAAACGTCAGCCTAAGATGGGGGAGGTGGGGTCCTGGGATTGGGAGATGGGGTCTCAGGAATTGCCTTGAACTTGAATTGCCTACAACTATCAGTCCTACAACACTCATGGGGACAGGAGTGTCGGACTGAAACTACCCTTATGGTTCCATATGGACCAGGCTCCAGGAGCCTGGAATGCTGAAATTCCCTCCCAATAGCCCAAGTGGGCCACAGGCTCACGGGCATCTTTCTTGGGTGGGAGCTCCTGAGCTGTGCATGTCCATGGCTGACCCACAGAGTTCCCTGCAGTGTGGGAACACACCACCAAAGACAAGGGGCCATGAGCTTTTCCATTTTCATTCCTTAGCTCACGGTCCCACTAATGTTAGGAGTATGCCTACTGAAAAAAAATTGCTCAAGAATGGGGAAATGTCCAACGATTTCATTTTTAACCCACAAGCCGACCTATGTGTGAAGATACGTATCTTAAAGCATGGTATAGCCTTGGAAGACTGCCACTTCTAATGCCCCCAACTCCGGTAGATCTTGGAGGGAAGGGTAGCTTCCTCCATAGGGCAGATATCTTTTGATTACATTCTTTATTTAAAGTAAAATCAGAAGTTACGATTTTATTTTGTCTGTATAAAGATTAAGCCATTTTTCTCATGTATAGATGTTTGCATTATCTGGAAAATGCGTCAATTTTATTTCTGTATTCAAAATAATAATAATTGCAGTGCTCTTATTTGAGGGGGAACATGATCAACTTTTCAGGCTGCTGGTTATTGCTAATTCAGAAGCACAGATAATGTCCCTGCTGGCTGTAACTTTCTCTTCGGTTTTAATTTTTCTTCCATGTCATCAGGAGCCTTCCAGTGGCAAGGAAAGGATCTATATCGGATTTATTGTACATGGCGTGGCTAGAAATCCTGACCAAGAACCTCCCTCCTGTGTTACTGGTTAGAGGAAATCACAAAAATGTCCTGACATTTTACTCTTAAAGCATGAAAGATAAGAAATACCTTGGTGTGTGAATAATTATGAAATACATCTCGTACTTTGTGTTGTAAAACCTCATCCATGAATATACAAACCTCTGGAGGCTAGCCTATCCGATTCTACATAAATTTTGTCTTTAAAAAAAAAGTTATTAATGAGAGCTTTTCCCACCAGCTTAAGAAACATCGAAAGCCATGATGTTGCTAGAAAACTATTTTGCCGTTGTTGCTTGTAAGCAAGAAATTAATACCTGGCTGACGTGCTTATAGTCCTTGCTAATCTGGATGAGCGCTCCAGGCAAATTTAATCTCTTGTTTCCGTGGTGTCTGCTGTGCGGCCCTGGTGCAGGCCTCAGGCCCACAGCAGGCTCTCCATAAACGCTGACAGGCCGGGAGGGTGACTGCAGGTGGCTATCACAGAAAAAGAGCCACTGGGTCAGCGGCACGATTCTGCTTGGCCTCCTGAGAAGTCTGTGAAGATTTAAAAATCAATAACGGAAAACGTCAGGAAGGACCAGAATCTGCAAAGTGTTCAGAGCAGCTGCCTAAACAAGGCTTATTTAATGCAGCAGATAGTGAGCTTACCGGTGACCCCTGCTAACATGTAGCTTACATTTGCTGCTAGCTGGAGCCGTCTTAGTGAGGTGAGAAAGAGATGCATGCTCTGGTTAAATGAAATAGAGCCGATTCTTAACATAGAAATATCAATTGTCTTCCTGGCTAAGTATTTTGAAATCTCTGCCTTGGTACTATTTTGCTTATTTTTTTCCCCTCTAATTCTTTGCATAGATGAAATAAAAAATAAATGCCTCATTGAAAAATAATCTCACAGATTTCCAATCCACTTTAAAATTATATCCAGACCCTACTACTTATTAACTTTCTATATAAACAGTTACGTGGGCTTTAAAGAATAAATAAAATATGAATGGAGACACTTGTAAAGTTTAAGACTACAGGTGCTGATTTTTCCTCTTCTTGTTAGTGTGTGTATAATATTTAATCACAGAAAAAAAATTGTTTATCCGATAAATGGCTTGTTTTTGTTTTTTTCTTGGCCTATTTTATGACTGCTCTGGGGAAACACGTTGGGGCAAATTGACCTGAAATAAAAATCACTAAAATTTGTTTGCTTTGGCAAAGCAGCGTGTTTTCCTTCTGTGTCACTGAAATCAACAGCGCTGTGCAATGGTAACGTAGGTATAAAACCCAAATAGTGCATCCAGTGGGGGCGCCCTGTTTCCCGCTGGAATTCAGGAGGAGCGTTTCTAACCGTGGCTTTGCTCTGAGGCTGACAGACTCCCTGCACTTACTCACCTCAGCCTCTCAACCCCCTGGCTCTGAACCCTAAGTGAGTCTTGACCTAGTGAAGAGGACCCCGCTTCCTCCGAAATCCTGGAGCGCGGCTCTGGGAAAGGCGACAAGTCTGTCAGCGAACCACGCACCCTCCTCACAGGGACCCCTTGCGGGGCTGAGGGCCTCGGAGAGGAGGAAGGGGATGGTGAGCAGTGATGTGGGGGCTGAGGACTGGGCCAGAATGCTCCTTCAAAGTGGCCCCAAGAGGAGTGCCCGGGCTTTGTGCTCCTGCCTGGTGCCGGCGCTGGCTGTGGGCTGCCCATCACGGGCAGCAGGTTCTTCTCTAACAAGGCTGGGAAAGGACGTCATCCTTTCCTCCAAGGGGAGTGTATAAACTAGAGTGAAAACAAACCCAAACCAAAATCCTTCTCCTCCTGAGTTCAAGTCTCCACTTATTAATGGGGCCCATTTTCATACCCTAAAGGACAGGTCTAGCCTAGGTTGGTCTGTTTGGGAGTGGTTTGGGTTGTTGTTTTGTTTTTATTGGGCAGGTAGGGTCATATCATTCAGGTTGAGTTCAGATGATCTTGAGCTTCTGCTCTGCCCGAGTCTACCTCCCAAGGACTGGAGCTGCAGTCATAGGCCTTCTAGTTTCCTGGGCACTGGGGTCGGACCCCAGGCTTCATGAATGCTAGCAAGCCCTCCCCCAGCGGAGTTCCACGGCAGCCCTGCCAGGCGGGCTTTGTAAAGTGCATTGACCCCAGGTCTGAAGCTGGCACTGCCCCACAGCGCTTTCGTCAGCTCGGGACTGTCTGAAGACACTGCACACACGGCAGAGCTTCACCGTCTTCTCCTTCCTGGAAAGGGGTGCCGTTACCCACACGACTAACGTGATCTCAGTGTCTCCCTCTACCTCTTCCGGTCTCTTTCTGTATCTAGACAGTGCGTCACTGACTGCTTAGAACGTCTGCTCCAAGTCTCTACGGTGAGCAAAAGGTTGTTCCTCAGAGATGCCCACACACTGACCCCTGGAACCTGCATGTGTACTACCTCCAGTGGCAAAGGACACTGTGGCTCAGGTACTCAGCTTGAGCTGGGGACCAACAGTATCCTGGTCACTCTGAGTAGACACCCTGCAACCGCAAGCGCGTAGAGGAAAACCAGTTCAGGGTGTGGCCGAAGACCCAAAGAGGAGACAGCAGCAGCAGAACCCCCAGCTGTCTGCTGCTCAGAGCTCTGAGCAAAGAGGGCGGAGGTCACAGGCAGGGAAGGCAGGAGGAGAGAGCGGCTTTCCCTCTCGAACTTCTAGAAAGAAAGTAAGCCTTTCCCCTGCTCTCTTCTGTTTAGATTTTTGATAACTGGGTTGGACTCTTGACCTGAAGACTGTCGATTTCTGTCAAAGGCAGTGACTAAGCCACTGAGGCTACAGTGTGTTGCTATGCCAGCAACAGAAGCCTGAACGTGGCTGAGCGTGGTGGCGCGGGGCCGGCACCCCAGCTCTAGGTGGAAGCAGCCAGATCGGAAAAGTTCACGGTCATCCTCAGGCAGTTCATGGCCAGCCCGGGCTAGGAGAAACCCAGTCGCAAAACAGCAAGACCAAACAAAGAGAAAGCAGGAAAGAAAAAGAAATTTAGAGGCTTCTCCAATTAGAGCAGTGGTTCTCAGCCTGTTGGTCCTGACCCCTTTGGGCCTTATGTCAGATAGTCTTTATGTCAGATACCTTATGATTCATGACAACAGCCATAAGATTACAGTAATGAAGAAGCAATGGAATACTTTTGTAGTTGGGGTCACCACAACATGAGGCACTGTCTTAAAGGGTCACAGCATTAGAGAGGGTGAGAACCACTGATTTAGAGGTGGGTTTAGCACAATAAACCATTTTTAGTCTCTCCAACCTGTCTGGTATCTGGTTACCTTAGGGCACCGTTCTCTATGAAACACTTCTCAGGGTCACAGCACCTCACAGCACCCAATGTCGCTCTAACCACACGGGTTACAACTGACAGCTTTGTCCACAGCCATCTGCTGAGTCCATTTCATGTTGCTTGTATGACACTAAAGGGCAGGCCACTCGGTATTAGATAACCAATTAGGGGACTCAGCCCTGGAGAGGACTAATTTTCCCTCGCTCTACGGTTGTTAATTGCCTATAGCTTGTCATCTAGGGGCAGGACCTCTTGCCATTTCGCCCGTCCTTGTTAGCATGTCTGTGGGTGTTGCACATGAGCTACGGTGCATTTTCTTGCTTCTGATGCATTTGGAGGGGCTCGTTCAGACTGCTAAGCCTGACCCAGGTGCAAAGAGAGGCTGGGCTGGGCTTGCTCTTGCCATTTGGGTTGGCTCTTTGATCAGACAGGCTGCAGTCACGGTCATTGCCTCTCTCTCAGCCATGCCTGGCTTCTGTGAGAACCCTTAGCCTGGAAGGGTACGGGCTGGCACTGCAGCTGTAGTCTCTGCCACTGTTTCACCCTCAGCCACACCTGGCCTCTGTGAGGGCCCCAGACGGCATGAATAATTTCTGCGTGCAGCATTATTTCCTGCCGGAGAGAAGTACCTACGGTTTAATCTGGGGAAGGGACTGCCCACCTCAAGGCAAGCTTAGTCTTTCTTATTTGTACTGCGTTGTTAATAAACTGTTGCTCAGGCTTTGAAGCCTCCCAGAAGCTCCCTGACACATTTGGATTGTTGTCAGTTTTTCTCTTAAGAATGCCAACTTGACCCAGATTTTACATTTTGCTTGCAAGTGACCTATAACAGACATCTTGGCTTCTTCTTCTTCTTCTTTCTCTTCTTCTTTTCTCCTTCGTCTCCTCCTCTTCCACCTCCTCCTCTTCCTTTTCCTCCTCCTTCTATTTCTCAAAGATTACTTTACCACTTTATAAATTCAATTCCTATACTGTTCTTGGTCACTCATGTCTTCCAAAGCTTCTTCTACTTCAAAAAGATCACATCCCATCATGAGAATCAACAAAGCCACTAAAGCCCTCCATACCAGTCCCAAGATCCCTGCTGAATCAACTTCCTTAAAAAAAAAAAAAATTTTATACAGCATTCTGCCTGCATGTGTGCCTGTGAACCAGAAGAGGGCACCAGATGTCACTTAGATGGTTATGAGCCATCATGTGGTTGCTGGGAATTGAACTCAGGACCTTTGGAAGAGTACCCAGTGTTCTTAACCTCTGAGCCATCTCTCCAGCCCCTCAACTTTTCTGTGTAACTGTCCAGTGAACATCCTTCTTTCTGGCCTGAACTGGTGTTCAAACACAGCTTCTCTCCACCTCCTCAGCAGTATCCATCCTTCCACTATGGTCCTTGACCCCTGATATTCAGCTCTGATGGAGATAGCCAAGTGTTCCTAAGGGCTCTACCTAGCCAGGCCATCAAGGACTGATTTCCCTCATACTCTCTCAGGTAACAGCTCATTTGTCTTAAGGAGGGATGGGTCAATGTATTGCTCTTTTTTTCTTTTTTTTTTTTTTTTTTTTTTTTTTTTCTGCCTCCACAGCAGTTAGATGGATCCCATCTGTTCCCATAGCCTCAGTAGTCAGGCTGTGACAAATTCTTTTAATTGCTTGTTTAGAAGTCTTTCCCAGTTGAAGCAGTCCAGGGGCCAAGCATTTCCTGATCATCATAGTTTCCTATAGTTAAGGCCCTCATCTGCATCTCAGATCACAGATTCCCCTTTTTCTCTGTTGAAGTTCCTATACAAGGGTTATTTTCTGTCCCTGTTGAACTCTCCTTCCATGAGTTCCAAGTGCTTGGCTCCCAGGAAGGGCTTCTTAGCAAAGATCTAACTTGCCTGTTTTCCCATCAGCCCCCAGCCATAAGGAGTGACAAACCAGTGTTCTCGTATCCTTTATCTAATTTTCCTGCCAAATCAGAGGGAACACAGAGGATGCTAACTGCATCCCATCGTAATTCCTCCTGCTTAGCTCCAGCTGCACGGCCACCTGGCCTTCAGTGGCCTTTCTTCTTACACATAACAGTGGCCAACACCTCCACAGCCACTTGCCAACACCCCCAACTCTTACAGGCTGTTTTCAAAACACTGCAAAATTTGTCTACACAACTGTTGGAAATGTGAAAGAAATATATTGCCATCTTTGTTGAAAAGTTACATAAGACAAAGAAAGCTCCACTTAATTTTTTTAATTGCCATTTGGCAAAAAAAAAAAAAAAAAAAAAAAAAAAAATCTCTCCTGAGTTAGCATTGCCCTGAAATGGAAGAATGTGCTTGAGGCTGCTTTCTCTGCTCGAGGCTTCTTTCTGCTTATCAGTTGCTCTGCTTCAAATTAACCAGGCTCATGAGAATGTGAGGCACCAGCCCACTCTAGGAATAAAAATCCAGTGGGACACTTGCTGGGTATGCTTGCTTGTGTGTACCATTCTCTAGACGTTAAAACTTTTCCCCTTCCCTTCTGTTTTTTGTTTGTTTGTTTGTTCGAGACAGGGTTTTTCTAGGTGTTCTAGAACACACACACACACACACACACACACTGTCTGTCTGTCTGTCTCTCTCTCCTGACCAGGCTGGCCTCCAACTTACAGAGATCCACCTGCCTCTGCCTCCCAAATGCTGGGATTAAAGTGCCACCACTGCCAATCTCCCTTCCATAATTGTGTGGTCACTTTCTTGAGACCCCTCCCCCCCAGTCCCAATCCTTATTCCTTTAACTGTTTTCAGGGCATCCCTGTCCTCAAGTGGTGGACTCCACTCATTAAGCAAGCATGGTAGTCCACTTCATATAGAAGAAGTGCCATTCAGGGACACCCTCACGGACACTCTTTAACTCCCTCACGGCTCAGCCTCAGTTACACATCTCACTACCGATAGCAAGAACCATGAAGCCACTCCCATAGCGAAAAGGTAGCTATTGCACACCACACAGGAAAGAATGGCTGAGAATTCCCTTCTAGAATGCTCTACCCACCCAGGCTATTTAGCCTCAGTTGCATGTCTTGCTACCCATAGCCAGGACCATAATCACAGCTCCCCAACTCATCTGTGGTTATGTTACTTCCTTGTTTGGGTACCAAGTATTGTGTAAAAGATGTGGAGAAGAAACACACACAAACACATACACACAAACACACACACACACACACACACACATGCAGGCACAACCACACATGCACATGGATACTTACTCTTCCCCGAAAGGGAACCCAAAAAAGATCAAAGTAACAACTGACCAAGGTCCAGCTCCTTGAACCCATATCCAGTGAGTCGTTGTTGGGGTTACTAGCAGGAGTAAGAGGGAGAGCTTAAAAACAGGGAAGACTTAGAAACAGCTGCAGCCTCCACAAGGAGACCAACAGAGCCAAAAATTCTGAGCCCTGGGGCCCCTGCAGAGAATGATACCCCAACCAAGGACCATGCACAGAGAGGACCTAAAACCCCTGCTCAGATGTAGCCCATAGACTCAGTCTCCAAGTGGGTTCCCTAGTAATGGGAACAAGAGCTATCTCTGACATGAACTCAGCAGTTGACTCTCTGATCATCTCCCTCTGAGGCATGCAGCCTTGCCAAGCCACAGAGGAGGTCAATGCAGCCAGTCCTGATGAGACCTGATAGGCTAGGGTCAGAGAGAAGGTACAGAGGACCTCCCCTATCAGTGGACTAGGGGAGGAGCATGGGAGGAGATGATGGAGGGGGGCTACAGCCACAATACAAAGTGAATAAATTGTAATAAATATATAAATAAAATTTGTTGATCAAAACAAAACAAAAACCACAGCTGCAGCACTGAAAATTCCACCCCAGGGATTTTCACAGGTGACAACTCAGGGCAGCTGCAACCTGGAGCCCTGGAGCCCTGGAGCCCTGGAGCCCTTTGCACAACTTGCAGGCAGCTCAATTCAGCAGACAACTGAGGAATCTCAGCTTCTGAGATGGCCAGAGCTCAGCTTGGCTGGTCAGAGTCCTCTCCACCTGTCCTGTCCCAGTGATTGCTCACAGTTTCTCAAAGCTGGGGTGGGGGGGACCTTCAAGAAAATTTCAAGTTTCCACTTTCCCAGACATGTGCTTTTCTGTTTTGTGAAAACATGGAAGCTTAGACTCCTTGGCCTTCTCTTCCCTCAGGGAAGGCCTTTCTCTTACCTGCAGGCCTCTTCCTGCCATGAAACCAAGACAACCTCCCCCATCTTTTCCTTCCCATCCAAACTGCTCTTCTACACTGGAAACTTGCCATTACACCACCACTGAGAATATCAAAGGAAGCCTTCTCTTGGCTCATGGCCCACTTCTCTCTGGTTTACTTCAGAGTTGATTTATCCTAAAGTCTAGTTTTTCACTCTTGCCTGGCTTCCAGAAACACCTACCACCCCATCAACCCAAACCCACCCCATCCCTGGGGCCCAGGAGATGTCTGTTGGCTACTGGTGCTGGTGCAGGGAGAGCCTGAGGTTGAAATCAGAAAAGGCGGTGTACTCACTCATGTTTCAGTTTGGTTTTGATTTCTTTTTCACTGTGGCAGAATATTTAAGGATAACACCTTAAAGGAGGAAAGACTGTGCTTTGATTCAGTGCTTCCAAGGTTTAGCCACTCCAGTTGACCCTGTTGCTGTGGGGAAGGCTGAGGCATCTAGACAATGGTGAAGAGAAGATGCTATTCCCTTCACGGCAACTGAGGAGGAAAGGACAGAGCCAGGGGGAGGAGCCCAGGACAAGAAACACCTCCAAGAAAACTCCTTTTGTGACCTACTGCCTCTCAGAGTGTCTGCCACCTCCCCCAAATGTCACCGAATTATGAAGCCATCAATGGATTAATTACTGAATATAGCAGAGCCTTCAGGATTCAACTGCCTCTTGATGGTTGGATCTAAGAACTGAGATCCAAGTCCTCAACATAGGAGCCTTTTAGGGGAACCTTCATACCCTAACCATAATAATGTGATCTTGGATATTCCTAAGGGAGAGCTTGAGGGACACAGATAACTAGGAAAATGGAATCAGGCCCTCTGAGGTGGAAGTTTCTTGTCCCCAGAGGACATTTGGAGAAACCAAGGAGGTGAGGGGTTTTGCTTCCTGGTCTCTGCCATGTGAAGAACCAGTGCCATCAGCTCTTGACAATGAACCAAACTTCTTTGGCTTGCCTTTATTACACCTCAAGGACTGTGTAGAGGAATTTTAACCCAGCAAGTTGCTGGGTTGCTCTGGCAAGGGATGACATCCAAAGACTTTGTAGGTGTGTGTGATTTGGCTGAAATACAAACAAATGCCTTTAATCCCAAGAAACAGAGGCAAGCAAATCTCTTAGTTAAAGGCCAGCCTGATATAGGGATAATTTCAGAGAAAGAAAAGCTTAGGTCTAGTCTTGGTGGTACATGGCTTTAATCCCAGCACTCAGGAGACAGAAGTTCAGTTGAGTCAGTGAGTTGAGACACAGTACAATGGAGTTGAGATTGTGGCAGTTCAGTTCATGGAATTCAGAGGCAGTTTTACCAGAACAGTTGTACAGAGATGGGTTGCAGAGAGAGAACAAGCCAGACACAGGTCAAAACAGAACAAGCTAGAGAATGAGAAGGAGCCAGAGGATTAGAACATATTGCCAAAGTTAGTATGAGGGCAAGCAGAGCAGTTTAGTCAGAGGTGGAGAGAGAAATCAGACTGAATCAGTCAGCTAGGAGAGGAGATTGAGCCAGAACACTTGAGTTGAACCAGAGCCAGCCCAAGTTCAGAAAGAGCTAGAAAGGATGAGCTTATTGAGAACTGAATCTCAGAGGCTGAAAACAGTCTAGGCCTATATTACATTATACAGAAGCTAGAAGCTTCCAGGACTAGGCCTAGGTTATCAGACAGAGGCAGTAAGTGTCCAAGATAACAATTGCCTTAGGCAAATAAAAGATATTTTCACAGGACTGAAATCTGAAAGTGTGTGCCTAATAAGCCTGTCTTTCCTCAAATTACTTCTGCCAGGTTTTTTGGATTCAGTAACATAAAAGCAACAAATACAGGAGGACAGAGAGAAATGTCTTCTGTTGGGTTTCTGTGCCATATTCTTCTGTCTGCTGTTTCCTGTCCTAGTGCAGGAGACCATTCCATCTTTGTAAGAAACACAAGTGTGTGTGTGTGGAGGGAGAAATCTGGATAAGTAAAAACAACACTTCAAAAACTATTATTCCTTTTACTTTGACTCAAGTTGTAAATGCGAGTGAATTGTAAAACATTGCATGAAGGGTATCTGGAAAAACTAGTCAATGTGCTGGAATGAAATAAATTCTGCCCCCATGACCAGATGGAACCATAATGACACCCTCACCAGGGACCAGTCAACAGAGATACTACATTATAAAGTTAATTGTGTAGTCCAGTAGTACTCTTTAAAGATGAGAAAGGAAGCTATGAAGAAGCACTATGAGCCAGGAAAGATGGAGAAGCCTGTGGCTCTTCAAGGGTGTTTCAGTTCCGACTATGTAACCCTCTCCATTTACAGTTTCTTATCGCTTAGACTTCCACTTCATATTCGACAGTAATTTTAGCTTCAGCTTTTCAGTCCTACTCAATTGCTGATGGGGCATCTTTGTGACTTGTCTTAATGATCTCCATTCTGCTTAATTAACACAGTGGCAGCAAAGCAGCACAGATTCCGAATGCTGTCTGTTTTGTCATGATTAATAACATTATACCACAAGATTAGTGCTAGGAACAAAGACTCTGGCCTTAATCGTGTTTTTAAGGTGATGATGTCTCTATCAAAATGTTCAGCACAGGAGGTTTGGTAGAGCTTGATAATAGTGATTAAATGTGAAGAAACTGTTTCTAGGGTGTGATGAGTCCAGAACATTCTCTAAAAATAAACCTCCAAAGCAATGGAATCTAATCAGGAGGATCAACCAAAGGACCCTGAGATCAGGACGTGTGCTTCAGCCAAGCTCTGCAATGACTGTGCTGTGTGCTTCTTTTTTTAAGGGTATGGCCTTAACACTATTTACTTCATAGGAACACAATGATGCTTTAAAATGAGATAACAATAACTCATCTCGGATCTGTAATTACGGAGACTAAGCTAGAGTCAGATTTTCATGATGACTGCCCTCGTTAAGTTAGACTGAATGTTCAGTGTATTTAAGAGAACATCACACTGTCAGATTTTATGTTAAGTATTCTGATCCTCACCAACCTCTGCAGCACAATGAGTCAATAATTGTGAGTTAGTTCAAATAGCTTTACAGTAAGAAATGGCTGCATGATTAGCCTCTAAGTCGGTTAACTAACGGTCAATTTTGTACCAATCTAGAGAGCTATTTCTTTTTAACATGCATTTATTTTTATTTTACGTGTATATGTTGTTTTTAAAACAAAATCCCAAATGTTTGATTTTGAGCCAGATGCTGGGGTGAAAGCCTATTAGCTCAGAGAGGCAGAAAGAGCATCCAGCTGACCGTCCTACTCCGTCAACGTCCCAGAAGGAAAAGGCCTTTTCTTCTCCTTGTCCATGTCCCTCCTTCCTGTGTTTTCGTATGTTCACTTCCCGTCAACCAGTTGCTTGCTCTGCCTCTTGACCTATGGTTGACTTTGTTTAGTTCTTACTTACAGAAAGCTCTTGGGTTAAAGATGTGTGCTAGGGCTGAGCCACACCACAACAAGAAACAGTTTTTTGGTATTTTTTTCCAGTTCACAATCTGAGGTTTCACAATGTGATCAAATATCCTGCAACATGTGTGAGTGCTTTGCCTGCATGTAGGTAAGTGTACAGCATGTGTGCTTGATGCCCACAAAGGTCAGAGGAGGGTACCTGATCCCCTGCAACTGGAGTTATGGAAACTTGTAAGCCTTTGTGTGTGTGCTGGGAACCGAACCCAGGTCCTCTGCAAGAGCAACCTGTGCTTTTAACTACTGAGCCATCTCTCCAGCCCCTCCCAGCTATTTGTATACTTGAGATCCCATTGATGGTCCAATGAAATCAAAATCCTGCATCTGTCCATTGGGTTCTTCATGAGAGCCTTGTAGGAATAGGTATGTGTGGTTCCTAAGTTATGCATTGATCAAATATTTTCAAATATGTCTGGAGGACACAAGACATTCTGAGAAGATTCCTAAATGGCATTATGTTCTAGGTGTGTGCGTGTGTGTGTGTAAGCCAGAAGTCCACCTCTGGGATCATTTCTCAGGAGCCATTCACCTTGTATTTATAGACAGGGTCTTTCTTTGACCTGGAAGTCACCCAATAGGCTAGGATGGCTGCCCAGGGAGTCCCGGAGGCCCATCTGTCACTGCTGAGTGCTGTGAATAGGAAGTGCTTTTTACATGCGTCAGATTCAAGCTTCTCATTTTTATGGCAAACAATCTACTGAGCCATCTCTCCAGACCCCACAATGGTGTATTTATTGGGTCAAAAAGTTTTACAATATTACATTAATAAAATTAAAGCATTCTGAAATTCTAGAACAATTTATATTAATATTACATTTTAGACACTGATCCAGGTGGTTAGTGTTTTAAACTTATCTTTCTGTATATTACCTTTTCCCACTCCCCTATGTAAGCATCTGCTTACAAAGACATACTTCCCACCCACCCACAGCCTGCCTCAGATTTTTGTCCCTTGTTGGAAAAGACTCCAGAATAGAAGCAAAGAACAAATTTCAATTTTCTTGTCAGAGCCCTAAGTGACTTCTGTATTTTCTTAGCTCCATGTCTGATGGTGAACTTCAGCAGAAGAAACTAGTTTACTTTGACCTACTTTGGTATGTGGCTAGCTAAGGACAATAAGGACAGTCTTTTATCACTGCCTGAATCTCTTCCATTCCTGCAATACTGTCCAAGAAAATATACTCCCACTGAGAAGGAATGCAAGAGTGTTCAAACCTCCCAAATCTACAAAGGGCCTTCTCCACAGGAAGTTGGGTAGAGAGACAGTGACAGTGGCCAGAGGTCTGAGACATGGAAAGAAGAGGGGGAAAGCAATAAATGTTGGCAAATGTGTTGGTTTAGATGCATTAGTGATAAACCAACCATGCATCAGTGTCCCATTAAGAAAAGTAAATTTAAAATCAGTTCCACTTGGTGTGATTTAATCAAGAGTGAAGCCAAGCATCTTCCCTGTGTCTTTATCATTCTTTGTCTGCTGCATGAGTCTCAATCTGTGCCCGACCAGATGCTGTCTTGTGACTCTTACCCCGTGTCTGTGTCTGTCTGTGTCCCCAGCAAAGGGCTTTGCTCTCCCTTTTATACAACAGCACAGAGAGCATCACATGGTGGAAGGAATGAGAGATACTTTACAAAATCTTTAAAAGTTTTACAAGGGATTAAGTCAATGACTCCAGCTGATCTGGATAACAAGCAAACAAATCCCATCAACCAATATCCACGTGTTGTCTTCTAGCATTTATTATCCATGTTGGAGGAAGGGAAGATCACATAGTTTAAGATTACAATTAGGATGTAAACATTGACTACATGGGAAATCCAAGCAAGTAAGGTTGGTTGTTCCACTGTTCTCTTAAAGTCAGGTTAAACACGCTGAATACACAGCAGGATAGCAGTCTTAAATTTAAATGGCCTCAAGATGTGTTATTAACTTTGGCTGCGAGGTCCACCAAATGTTCCATTTTCTTATGATGTAAGAGATGTTTTAAAAATAATGCATTGCTGTAGGCAAACATGGCTTAAAATGGCTATTCAAAGTACCACTAACAGTGAGGCTTATAAAAATTAAGCGCCCGGAGTGCTTAAAATACTAGGTTATAATTTCATATAAATGAAAAAAAAAAGGATTAACAATGTCAAAGCATATTAAAGACTCCGTGTTATCCAGGAAAAGAAAATAATTAGGCTAATTTTACACTTCAAACACTGATAAATCAAGCACACATTTAATTAAAAAAAAAACAGTAAAACATAAACAAGAAAACATGAAATAAATGTTTAGTAAGTTTAAGTTTAAAAGAAGACAAGAAAGGATAAAACAATAGTTAGAACCCTAAAAAGAAAGCTACTCACCGTTTTAAATCCACCAGGGTGCTTCCATGCTATTCAAGGGCAAATGCACCATGAGCAGGTGAAATGAATAAACACATCATTTCATATATCAGTACATGCAATGAAGAACCATCGGACAGGGCAAAGCATTAGCTGGTGCCCCAGATGAGGACTATTTTTAAAAAGGAGAAGATCTAGGAGAAATGAAAAATAAATAAGAGTCTTCTCTAAATATTTTGTTTGTTATTTGTTTGTTTGCTTGTTTTTGAGACAGGGTCTCTCTATGTAGCCCTGGCTGTCCTGGAACTCACTCTGTAGACCAGGCTGGCCCCAAACTCAGAAATCCACCTGCCTCTGCCTCTGCTGGGATTAAAGGTGTACACCAGCATACCTGGATCTTCTTAAATTTTTTTAAGTTTGAAGCCTAAACTGAGAAGGGTGAGAAATGCACCTGAGAAGAGGAAGCCGGGAGGTGGGAGGAAAGCTTGAGAATGGGGCCCAGAGAAGGAGCACTTCCGGAAGGGCACAATCAACTGTGAGAGGAACCCTGAGTCACCTACCAGTCACCTTACCAGACCCAAAGAACATGGGCGGCAGAAGCCTGGCTGCTGAGGGCGCTGGGTCGTCAGTCTCCTCGGGACACACAGAAACCCGCAGAGAATGGTGGAAGGTCAAGCACTCAAAGGCTGATGACAGAGCATCTGAGGTCCAATGGCAAAGCTACCACAGGGCACAACAGTTAAGGTAGTCAGCAGGACTCACGGCTGTCTCCTGATGAATAAACCACAGTGGGAGGGCATCTAGTTCTTAACTGCAGTAGATTGACTTTAAGGTTTTGAGCTAATTCCCGCTGTCATTAACAATGCCTGGTTGTCAAAGTGAGTAAACTGTAATAAATATACAAATAAAATTAAATTTTAAAAATTAAAAAATAAAAAACAATGCCTGGTTGTGTTTACCCTTCAGAATCCTGATACACCTCTGCACTTGGCTAATGGCCCTCTCTCTGTTCAGTCTAAAACAGCACCGAGGAAAAGTGATTATAATAAACACTTTCTGTACCCAAATTAACAAGAGATACTACCGGATAAGGTAGGTACTGTAAAACAGGCAACGTTTTTGTTTTAACAAAACAGTCAGGTAAGTACTTTGAAGCATTCATCAAGTTATATGACTTTTGCTAATCTGGAAGATAAGAAGTGAGATCACACAACAAGCTAAGTGGCCAATAAATGATACAGTAAGTGTTACGGGGAGATAAGATGGGACAGAAGTCACAAGGAGGGAGGGGAAGGGAGAGAAGTGGGAGGGGACGTGAAGGGGAGAGGAGAGAGAGAATGCACACATGCCTCTGGGCTTGGTGCGGCCTTTTGAAACTCACCTTTAAACACCAGGAATACAAAGGCCAGTCGAGGCACATAGGATTCCTCCCTAATGGAATTTGTATCTAACCAACCAGTAGACAACGGACAAGAAAATACATACAGAAAATGTAAACAGAAAAAGTATTCAGATAGTAAACAGTACTGAACGGAGGCAGGGCAGCCACTTCAGTTAAGTTTTTCCAGAATGGCCTCTTGGAGATAAATTCAGTTTTACTGAAGCCAAAGCAGGGTCTGGAAAACTGTTAGAAAGACACCGACCAGAGGGAAGCAGGGTTAAAGCCCAAGTTTGAAAACGAGCTTTGCATTAATAGTTTGCGGTAATAGTGTAGATAAAACCGGAGGCTCTAGAAAGTTCCTTAATTATCCCTAGCCACGAGGTCTCCCGGTTCAAAATGCAGCCGTCCCTCCGGGCAAAGCAAAAAGTCTCCTTCGGTTTGCACCGAACCTCAGGGCGAGGAAGGGCGCGGGAGGGCCGCTAGGCGGAGCGCGGGGCGGGGGAGCCGGTTCGGGGCCTGCGGCGCAGAGGCCCAGGCAGGACCGCGCCATGCCGCTCCTGCGCGGCGGCCTGCTGCCGGGCCTGCTCCGCTCGGGAGCGCTGGCGGCCGGGCTGGGCCGGCGCTGCGGCGGAACCGGCGGAGTCCCGGCCGGGGGCGCGCGGGCCGAGCCGGGAAGCCCGAGCTGCCCAGATAGCGGCGAGCGGGGGCCGGGCCCGGAGCGCGGGAGCGAGTCCACTGGGGTCCCCGAGGAGGGGAGCCGGCCGCGGGCGGAGCGTCCGCTAGGCCGCGCTGGAGGCCTCTGCGGAAGGCCGCGGCCCCCGCCCCGCGCGGTGGGCTCGCCCAGGCGGGAGCTTTTCTGTGGCTCGCGGGCTCCCGCGCTCGGCGAATCCCGCTCTCCTGCGTCTGCAGCCATGCCCTGCTCGGAAGACGCGGCGGCCGCCTCGGTCAGCAAGCGTGCTCGGGCGGAGGATGGCGCTCGGCTGCGCTTCGTGCGGCTCTCGGAGCACGCCACGGCGCCCACCCGCGGCTCCGCGCGCGCCGCGGGCTACGACCTGTACAGGTGAGAGCCACGGAGGTGCAGACGCCGGGCCCTGGGGCCGTCGTGGCTCCACCGCGTTCGCGCGAGTGCACAGGGCTGTGGTGTTTGCAAAGCGTTAGTGTGCAGCGTGCACGCCACCCTTCCTTTCCCAGGGGTAGGTCCGGATGGGCAAGGCTTAGCCTTGACCGAATGGTGACCGTCTGTGGTGTCCACGTTAGGAAATCTACGTGCTTCCTTCTCTATACATGAATCCATGTATAGACTCTATACATGAATCCATACATGGACTCCAGCGCCAGTGATGGCTCAACGTAAAAGTACTTGCTATGGTCACCAAGGCTCATGAACCGAACGTATACCTCTAGCATGGCGAATCTTGGGAGAGATTTTAGATACTTTGGCCATCTTTTTTTTTTTTTTTTTTTTCCTGAGTATTGGAAATGACTGATGCATAGAGAGTGCAAAGAACACGTGAAAGAAATGGAGCCACTCTACGGCTCTCCCCGTTAGAATTAAGACCTCCGGAGTAACTTCCGGTGCTCATTGTAAAGTGTCATGAAGTTTTTTTCAATCAGGAAAGGAGCTGCAGTCATGGAGAGAGCAGCAGCGTTTGGTAGTAGACCCTGGAAAACCAGTTTTGATCAGTGTCCATCCCTGGGAGACCGGCTCTCCTAAGCCACCCAAGTTCACAGCCGCGCGTGGGAGGCTTGTTGAACTGTCTGGCCAGGGAGAAGGCATGCATCTGAGCCTGTGTATTGCCTTGAGATTTTTCTTCTGCAAGTTGACCCTCAGCCAGGGAAGCGCTACAGAAGTAAACTGGGTCCATATGCATTAGCAGGTGAGAACTGCCTGATGTGGAGTGAGGGCCTAGTGAGTGTTTGGGCCTTATTTGCCTTTTTCTTGGCTTTTCATTTTCTTCCCATAAGGTTAGTCAATTGGGTCTGCCTTTCCGCTCCTCCATGCTGATTCCCCAACCATCACTTTCAGAGACAAAAAACACATAACAATGTCAATGTTGACATTCCCCTGCCTCCCTCCTTTCCACCTACCCACAGACAGGTTGGAGGTCATAGAGATCTCCATGCCTGAGTGCTGGCATTGAAGGTGTGTGCCACCATATCCAGCCTAAAGCTGTCCTTTTAAAGCTAGAAGGAAATAAACACTTGTCACTTTGTAAGTATACTTTCTTAGATGTGTTAGGGATTTATCCTAAAACTTTTTTCATAGAGTCCAAGTTTATATGAAGTTATGACGTCTATATACATGTTATGTGCATGATCACAGGAAAGTGGTAAAAGCAGTTTAATAAATACTTGTTTTATTTCAATGTCTTTTTAGTGCTTATGATTATACCATACCACCCATGGAGAAAGCCATTGTGAAAACAGACATTCAGATAGCTGTTCCATCTGGGTGCTATGGAAGAGTAGGTAAGTGCTTTAAGGAACAGGTAACTGTCATCCTGTCTACGCTGACTGTCTTGTGAGAAGTGAAGAGAGAATCCTTGGGCTGTGTCCTAAGGTAATGAAGCGCCATCTGTCCAGACAACACCCATTTAAGAAAACTTGGATTCACAGCTGCTTTTGGACTCTTTTTGCTTTTATTTCTAGTGTCTTCTTGAGCTCATAGGAGTGTCACAGTTACCCAATTGTTCGTGCTTACAACTTCACAAAAAAGTGGGAAATTTAGGTGCTTTTTAATTGAAGCTTTGTCAATTGAAGTATCATCAATTCTGCAAGAGTTAGTCTGCACATGAGGTCATGTTCTATGTAAATAACTATATTTGTGTAAGAAAAAGAGGTCTTAGAATGGTGGCTCCTGGCATTTTATATTATGGGAGAGAGGCTCACAGAATCCTGAATCCACTCACTGAACCTTGATCTGTTTTGCATCCTAGAGATTAGAGCCAGTGCCACACCATTCTAAAGAAGTACCTTGTACCTGTTATTGCCAAGAAAAAATGGACTGTGAGTCTATGGGTTAGACTTTTCAGGGACATGTCACTTGCCTAGAGGGTGAATTCAAAACGTAAGCCATTTTGTAACTTAAAACTAAATAGGGAAAAAACAAGCTGCTTCCTTGGATAAGAGACATAGACTAAACACTCCCATGTTATGCATTGGTAGGTCTTTGGCCCTAAAAAGCAAAATGGTTCTTGTCTCTAGCATCACTATCTACACTTGTAGAGCCCCAGGGTAGAAAAGCAAAGAGGTGGAATAAGGTAACTGTCTCCAGGAGAGGCAGCAGTTACTGGCATAGCACCTGCTTGAGAGTATTCTGAAGCATGGTGCTAGATCCTGGGATTATTGAGGTGGCCCTGATGGTTGTATCAGCAAGTTTAAGCTGTACAATGTTTTCTCGACTTTTTAGTATAAAAAATGTACAGGAGGGTTTAATTTCTGATGCATCGCTACAGGTATTTAGTTCACTTCTCCTAACCTGAATGATGAAAAGTCCCAGGTTCTCGGACTACGCTAAGTGAAAATAACTAAGACCCTAGTCAGGGCCTCAGACTGGGTGGCACCTGCTGGCTGACCTTTCAGTTCCTTCCAGCATCTACACCATCACAAGTCCTGGGGTTGTACTTCTTTGCCTTTGTTCTGAACTAAAATGCTTTAAACTTTCCTGAGCTAGCCTCTCCGACTTTGGTGGTACAGTGTGATGAACGCGTTCTTTAAGAATGATCTTCGGAAATTAAGATGAGAACAGAAACATTAGAGGAGAGCATGGTGCTTTCCGCTTAGCGTGTAAAATAACCACTGCTCTCCAATTTTGTTTTTAGCTCCTCGATCTGGCTTGGCTGTGAAGCACTTCATAGATGTAGGAGGTAACATTTATTTCCTTGTTTTATGAAATTTTATAGTATTCTTGCCACTGGGAATTTTTAAGTCTGAATAGGTGATACTGCTATCGTTTCAAATACTATTTGGCAACCGATCATATTATGTGAAATGCATGCGTGTTATTTTACTAATGACAGGCACAGTCGTGGGAAGGACTTTGCCTTGCTGTGCTGATACTCTGTATTTAGTGCACAATTGATTCTTAGACTAGTATTATAAAATAAAGTAAGTGGTGTTGTGCTGTATATTATTTATTAGCCCTATGATTATCATAGCGGTGTTTAACCCACTATCCCAATTAATAAGACACAGACACCTGTTGGATTTATAATTGCGTTATTTACCTACGGCTGGGGAGATATTCCACCTGTCTCAATAACCTCACCAGCCACCTCAACCATTCCTATTTGGACTACTTTCCATCCATAATCTTATTAATACTTACTTGTCTGTATTTCTCATCTTGGTGTTTTCTCCATCCGTGCCATTGTTGGAGTCCTTCCTCCAGGCCCAACCCATCATGGTGTCTTCCTCCTCTCTTTCTGTTTCCCCTGATTCTTCTGAACCCAAAGCCCAGGAACCTTGTGATGCTTTACTACATTTCTCAAATTTGTCCTCAGAGACACCTGTGTTTTTGTTACCTTTGTGTAGCCTCTGGTAGCCTACCTTGCTACAGGGCTTCTAACCGATGCCTTTATGTGTAAAGAATGTTCACTTGGTTCTTACATACTATTTATGCAGTGTAAGTGAGTTTTGCCTACATGTAGACATTCACCGTGTGCATGCTTGGTTCTCTTAGAGGCCAGGAGAGGGCACCATGCCCTGGACCAGGAGTTACAGAAGGTTGTGAGCCGCCATGTGGGTGCTGTTAGGTCAACCTAGGGGGTCTTCTGCAAGACTAGCAAGTGCTTTCGATCACTGACCCATCTCTGTCGTCCCTCCTAATAAGGTTGTTTTAGTTCTGATCTCTTATTGGGGCCCACAGCTACACTGATAGGCTAGTGTTTTGACCTTTCTCTTCATCCAGTTTCCTTTCAGACCATTGGCCTTCAGAAATAAGGGTATGCTGGATTCTCTTACGGCCATTTTTTTACAAAACCATATTGAAAGAGGTTGTTTTCTTTCAAGCTGAGAAAACTGGCTTATAAGTGGGTTTCTAACACCACTGTTCTCTCCATGGGCATAAAGGCACCCCGTCCCCTACCTGTCCTGTGTTAACTTTCTGTGCCTGTGTAGGTCAGGGTTAACTGTGCCCATGCTGAAGCTTGGCTGCTGAGACCTACTCATTCGCCTGTTTTGGAATGGCTCCTGTCTTCGATTCTACCACTAGGTGGTGCTGTGGGACAAGGCAGATATCCCAAAATAGTTCTCCGATCTAATAGCCTCAAGGTTGATATTTGCAGTTTTCTCTCAAGTTGAGAATTCCCAGGGCTTAGTGAGTTGCATTTAGTTTTCAAAAATACTTTTTACAGGTTGGAGGATCGTTCAGTAGTTAGAAGCGCTGGCTGCTCTTCCAGATGAGCTAGTTCAATTTGCAGCACCCATGGGGGAGCTCACAACTGTCTGTAACTACAATTCTGGGGTACCTGACGCCCTCTTATGGCCTTCTCAGGCACCAAATGCGTGTGATACGGTGGTACACAAATAATCTATGCAGGCAAAACATCCATGCACATTAGAAAAATAAAACATAACTTTTTAACAACTCAAATATGGTCACTTGGGATATACTAATTATTTAACAAAGTTACAAAAGATTTTATATTTTCCACTGAAATTTCAAAGTGTCTTTAAAGGGACAGTCTCATCTATATAATAGAAATAAGCATGCCCGTCTTTGAGGGGCATGAGAGGGAAGTATGATGTATGAAGCATCTCAGTGTTTGGTACACACTAATTCAAGTTGACAATTATGTCTCTTAAGGACATAATAGATTTTTTTTTTATGTGGAAACTTCTTTTCCCCTTCACCTTTGTTTGTAGATTTTACTCTGCTTAAAACAACTACCTGGGGGAAATTGTGTAGTTGGGAAGTTAGTTTGCCTGTTCGTTGGTACAAAGTTGGTCATAAAATCACATTGTGTTATGCTCTCGGGTACAGAATATTTAAAAAATTTCTCTTAGGTACAAGTTTATCATAGTTGGCAACTGAAGGGAGATGCTATTAGAAGCCTGGGGCTGGAAATCAGGGTCAAAAGGAAAAGTTGACTGTGCAAGATTGTGTTCTGAATTCACATCTGGTAGGTGTGGAACATTTTTTACCAAAGCCGTTTCCAACAATGACATGCCAAAGTCTGGACACAGAAAACCTTGCCTGAAGTTGGTTAACCACTGCCAGTTCCAGTGCCTGATTTTTCCACTGATAACTTTCCAAGATACTCAGTGCGTTCTCAAGAAGAGTTGTGAGAATGCATCCATCTTTATTGCCTAGAATCATGCAGAGAAAGACTGATCTTGCCTTTTTTTTTTTTTTTTTTTTTTTTTTTTTTTTTGGTAGTAGTGCTAGGATTGAACCCAAGAGCTCACACACTCAGGGAACTGTTCTGCTCCTTTTTTTTTTTTTTTTTTTTTTTTCAAGTCCTCTGCAAGGGCAGCCAGGGCTCTTAACTGCTGGCCATGTCTCCAGCCCTGTCTTTTCACATCTTCATGAGACAGATCTCACGAAGTTACCAGCTGGGCCTTGAACATGCAGCTCTCCTGTGTCAGCCTTCGAGGTCGTTGGAATTGTAAGTCTTTGCCACCAGAGCCAAGATTGCTTTTATTCTTTATTTGCTTGCTAGTCGAAGATTTTCACATTTTTGTGTTCCAAGCATAAAAAAATGTCCTGGCCCTATAGGTTTCAAGACACCTAGCTATTTGAATACTCTTTAGAGGAGAACTTTGCAGAAGCACACTCACACTGCTAGAAAAATTTTTATGCTAGAAAATTACTATCTTTGCAACTTACGAAAAAGAACACATTTTTTAAAAATCAGACAAAATATAAAAGCATGTATAATATAACAAGTGTCCATTGTTTGTGTCTAGCACAAATGGACACTCAAGTATTGCTGCTGGATGTTAGAATGGCTGTCTCCTTTTCAGAATTATCTAGCAGTGGCTTCATACATATATGCACGCATATATGTGTCCATCCTTTGACCCAGGAAAGTTTTTTTTTGTAACTTCCTTGAGTTAGCACTAATGTACAAGGATGTATATCAAGGGCTCTTTTGTGTATCATAGCAAAAACATGAGGGCATGGCTGGTGTTATGTAAGATAATATCTGCATAGAGAAAAGGGCCCTCCCTTTATTCATATGTATAAAAGGAACAGCTAGAACTTCTGCTACTTCAAAGGGTAACTGATTCTTTGTAGTGGAAGAATTCATTTATGAGCTTTATTACTGTAGTATTAGCTTCAACCTTGTGCATAGTGACACTTTGAGTAATTTAACAGATTTCTAATAAAGTATAACCAAACGAGTTTGGAAGTCGGGGTTCTCTTGCACAGACCCACTTGTAATAGATATGCTTATGTAGACTGTACCTCAGAGGTCTTCCGTGGTGGGAGCTCCCCAGCCTGCTGTGGCCCCTCATTCCAACATGGAACAACATTCTCTGTACTAGGGAGCTTCCTTGTTAAGGGCCAGCTGCATTCCTGCAGTCAGCCTTTCTCCAAAGACTATGAAAACAGCTGGCCCAGTCTTTATATCAGTTCTCTTTCTAGTATTAAGGACTAAACTAATAAATTGGTAATGAAAATGAAACCTTATATAATATTTGGATCGTTGAAAAGTTTGTTGCTGTTCTACTGGAAAAAAAAAATAGACTCTCCCTTAGTCTAGACAGAATGAACTGCCTTTGACATGTGAATTAGATCTCCACATTAAAAACAGAAATGGAGGGCTGTTAGCCAGATTATCTGTGCTTCTGTAAACACATCAAGTTCCTGACTCGGACGGCTGAGGACAAGTCTGGGGCATGTATCTTCTGGGCCTTGGCAAGGTCTATGGTACAAATCTATTTTACTTTATAATACCAAACAGGTACTAATTAGACGCTTAAATACCATCTTAGGATTTCTGAATAAGAAGGTCAGCAAGATGGCTCATTGGTAAAGGTGTTTGCTGCCGAGCTTGATGACTGTTGGACCCATCAAGCTTGCCAGCCAGCGTTTACTGAGCAATTGGTTTAACAGGGATAGCGGTTGGAATTGAAAGGAGGACGATAAACAGCAGCTCTGCTCCTATCCTAGTAGCTGCAGGACTGCTGCTGAGCATGTCACCACTGACGTCCCACTGCAGATCACTAGGCTTAGGAGTGTTGTCTATTTACGATTCCATCAGTATCAGCGGAAGCTGTTACCCAGGTCTTTATTTTCTCCTAGACTTTTCAGCACGTGGACTGGGTAGTCAGCTGGGAGGCTGGGGGTGATAGTTGCTCTGCCCAGCTTGAAGTCGGAAGTGTTCACCGTTTGATAAGCATTCAGGATGGAAAATTGGGGCACAATTTTAAATTCTCAAATTTTAGAAGAAAAAAAAAAAAACATCTTCAGACTGTATAGGACCAAAGGAGTTACGCTTTGTCAATTGTAAGAATAAGAGTCTCAGAAAAATCATTGGAAAAGTGGATTTGAGAGAATCAGAGACCCCTGGTGTTTTGACAGCGTGAATCAAGGTAACGATTTCTCTTCCAGCTGGTGTCATAGATGAAGATTACAGAGGAAACGTTGGTGTTGTGCTGTTTAATTTTGGAAAAGAGAAGTTTGAAGGTGAGTTAAATATAAGCTTTCACATACGTAGTAGGCTTTGAGTTTCCTGTAGAACTGGCTCCAGTTCTCATTGAGCAAGACAGGACATAGAAAGCACATCAGTAAGTATTGATAGTACTCTGTGTTTCGTTTTTTTCTCTGAAGTGAAAAAAGGTGATCGAGTTGCGCAACTCATTTGTGAACGGATTTTTTATCCAGACTTGGAAGAAGTTCAAGTAAGTGTTGTAGACGCTAAGTGGGGCATGAATGGTGTTCGTGAGTGGAGAGGAGGGATGCGTGAGGATGTGCTGTTTGCAGTGAAGTGATGTGCACAACTGGTAATATTTTAAGCAAGACTCGTTCACTTCGAGGCAGTTGAGTGTTCTTCTTCCGGGTGGATGGTAAAGGGTGAGGCCGTGAGGACAGAGGGTTTGTGAGCTGTGCAGAGGCTCCCCCACTGACTGGCTCACCTTCCTGTCATGTCTTGCAGGCACTGGATGACACCGAAAGGGGCACAGGAGGTTTTGGCTCCACGGGAAGGAATTAAAAGTTTGCTTGAAAATATTTGCTGTTTCAGCGCTGTAAACAGGAGCTTAAATTCTGGCAATATTTCTTGTTCTAGGTTGCAGGAAAGGAGCCCTGTTAGTATCACGTTGGAACTGCTCTGTCTCTGTGGTTGATGGTTGTCTGTAAATCTATTGTGAGGATGGCATTGATATGCAGATTTCGCAAAACGAAGTGTACAAGTAGATTTTTTGTTTTGTTTTATTCCTTAAACTAGAGTCTTCAGGTGGTTTTGCTCTCATTGCTATATCATTTGTAACTTTTTTATGTAATAAAATTGAAGTCTTTAGCAGATACTATTTTACCTAAGCTGACTGAAGAACCAAAAAGAGGTCAAGTGTGCTCTGGGGCTGTTAACAGCACTTGGAGCCCTAGTCTGGTGGGTTGCTGTGAGTTAAGGCTAGCTAGCCGGGGCAGCTGTGAGGTACTAAGGAAGAGGGGCAGTGTTAAAAGGTAAGTCCTTGTTCTTTTCTGCACTGGTGCTGTGTGACACTGGGACTTTAAAGGTCTGCTCACCCCAGATCGGGAACCCACAAAAGTACAAGTTGGAAATAGATTTTTTTTATACTAATTATACTAATTATCTAACAGTGAGTTTACAGAACCATGGGGGAGGGGTTAAAACAGGAGCTGAAATGACTCAAAGGTACCTGCCTCCCTGCAAGCCCACCCGGCATGATGGCTGCTCGGTGAAGCCATAACCCTAGAGCACACTGCACAGCCTGTCAGCAGCTCAGAAGTGCCTTGTAGAGCCCAGTTGCTCTTAAGTGCCCAGTCAGCCCTCCCTGCGTATGTAATGGAGGGGGCTTCTTCCCTGCATTGCCTTTTCCAGCAGTTCCCTGGCCCAATAGGACCATCACTTGTTTGGACTGTCTGTCTGCCAGCCACCCTGATTACTTTCCCTCACAGCCCTGCTGTCTGAATAGAAATCTGACAGGCCAAACCAATGTTAATATTAGTAACAGATTCAGGCGTGTGCCTGCAGACAAAACTGCATGCAAAATCCACACTAAGGCATGGGTTCCTTCAAATGATAATGCTGTAATCCATGGCTGGACATTTTAGACATCTCTACTGGTGTAAACTACTCAGCCCAGCCCACCCCCAGTGTTTCCTTCGGAAATACGCTCCAAAATGTTTATTTTGCCTCTTGGGCTTGGTAAGTTCTCTTTTTTTGTATTGTCTATAAACTTTAAAAACATGGCTCAGGGAAAACAAAACAAAACAAAAAAAAACATGGCTCAGGCTGGAGAGATGGCCCAGTGGTTAACAGCACTGTCTGCTCTTCCTAAAGGTTATGAGTTCAACCCTGGCGACCACATGGTGGCTCACAACCATCTATAATGTGAACTGATTACTTCTGGTAGATGTAAATGCAGATAGAACACTCATATACATAAAATAAATAAATCTTAAAAAAACATGGCTCAGAGAAAAGATTACGTTTTTATTTGTATCTTAACTGCATTTTACTGTAAGTATTTTCAATATGAAAAATGTATATAAAATTTGAAGGAAAACAGAAAAATGAGTTTGGGAACTACAGTCAAGGATAAGTTTAAAGAGATTGAATAAACTTCCAGCTCTCCCAAGTTTTTTTCATTCATTCATTTGGTTTTTCAAGATAGGGTTTCTCTGTGGCCCTGACCGCCCTGGACTCACTTTGTAGAATAGGCTGGTGTCAGAATCACAGATCTGAGTGCTGGGACTGCAGGTGTGTGGCATTATTTGATCATAAAGAAAATGTGGCATGCGTGGGTGTTAGGTACCAGCTTTTGTGAAGAACAGATTGTGACAAGGATATGGCAAAATGATGCCACCTTGTGGCAGTTTACTTACTAAAGTTAGAAGGCTGAATATCAGGGATATTCAAGTTTCTGCTTCTAGTGTGGGGAGCCTAACATTGCATTCACTCAAACTTGTTCTTTTATTACATGATATAAATGAAACAACTAAGGTAATAAACATCACACACTACCCCGTGACCTAAAGGACAATATTTAATGTATTGAGTCTGAAAAAAGTGGGTATCATATTAGAAAAAATAGACATGATGTATATACCATCATGCACAGCAAAGAAGGCTTGGTCAGTGATAGTTATCCTTGGAAGAGAAGAGCTTAAACACTGGGGGTGATACACACTTGAGACCGTGGAGGCTGGAAGATCACAAACCTGAGGCCAACCTGGGCTGCATGATACATTGTCTCCGCCATGGAAGAGTGGTGGAGGCTTAGGCAGAGGCACACAGGCATGCTAGAAAGACATAAGTGATGTATCAAAATGGTGATGTCCAAACCTAAAGAGTATGGGATATTTTGTTTTCAGTGGTATCTTGCAGGGCTACCCTGAGGGTCCCCTGCCTGGGAAGCTCTTTTCTGCCCAGCCTAGCTATAGGCAGTTTTATTGGCCACTGAGGGCTAATTTGGGAGGCAGGGTTACACAGCATCACTTCCTGTACATGGATGTTTGCTCATAGAACAGTAAAGATCTCAGGACGACCAGTTAGTGCTTGAATACATAGTAGCTCCAGATCAACTGCGGTAGGCGACGGTATACTTGGAGGGGGCAAAGGCAAATAGGAATAAAATCCCCACTGCTGCATTCTGGAAGGTGACATGGCAAAAGTGTTGGGGAAAGACGAGCGCCACACCAGTGTCCTGGTGGATTCTATAATAGTCAAAAAGCTGCCAGTTGGCTGAGATTATCTCGGAAGTGAAACACTTTTTTTATAGTTAAAAAAAAAAAGTAAAGCTCTCCCATGACAATATAGCTTCAGAAGGTTAAGTTGAAAGTCCTCATTGGTTTCAGTCAACTGAAGCCAGCTCTCCCCTGGAATGTTACCAGTCTGCAGGGAATGGAAACTGTCAAGTCTCCTGGGAGAGTGAGCTAGGAAACAGTGCTGGCAAAAGGAAAGAAAAAAAAGTTCATGCAGACAGTCTCGCATGCACCTGGGGACAATGGCGTGTGCCAATGGTGGTGTGCCCACCTTTGCTTATGGGTATTTTTGAAACAATGTAAAAGCCAGTTCTCCCATCCCTAGTCCCTAGCTCGCTCACCTACTCCTTGGACTAGGAGGAGTGAAGACACAGCTTTCACTGGAGTTACTTATGTTCAGAGGGAGACCTCACTTCCATGCACATTTTGAAAGGCTCAAGTGTTTCTGCTGGATAAGCAACACCTTTTGGGCTGTTTGAACAGTGTTTGGATCTCGCTGCAGACCTTCACCAGGCCCCTGCTTCTCCCAAGTGGACAGCTGCTGAAGCTGAGGAATGGAGAGGTTGCCTCTAGCTAGCCCTAGGTGCCGGCCTGTGCACGCACATTCCTCAGGCTTCTAGGTCAGCCAGGGTTGTTTGAGCTGTGGAGAGTGGAAAGAACCACAGGGGTAAGAGGTGGATTTTTATCTGGGCACGGAACAGTTGTCCATATTGAACATCTTGTTAAGAAGGCAAAATAATTGCCCATTTGCTATGTGTTCTTTCTCTTTGATGCTTTTCTGTAGCGCTTATCTTTCTGGCTGCTTGGCCCTAATTCTTGCCCACTCATGGAAGACTCAGTCCTGGGCCCTTGAATTAGAAAGCACACAGGAAGAGAGGTGTGAACCACATGACAAACTGTGTTTTTGTTTTTTTACCTAACTGAGCTATTCTGCACAGCTGGGATGGACTGCTTAGGGTGAGAGCGGAAATCAGTCCCTTTATCTTCGTTTCTTCTGGGTCACCTGAGTCGTGGGGTCCAAGAGCTCAGGCGTTTGCTCAGGCAGCCTGAAAAGAGGTGGGAAGATACAGGGACCTGCAGACACAGCAGGGGATTGGTGGCAGAGGGAGAACTTTCTGGTCTGGGTATTGCTGAAAGACTTGTTTCCTTAAACGTGTTAGCGAAATCCCAAGCGGAAGCGGAAGTGGAGCAGTGATTCCCGCGCCCTCCCAAGGCTCCAGCAGCCCTAATTTCCCGCTCTACTCCCACCTCTTCCCCTCCCCAAATATTTTGAAGCAAATCCCAGACTTCATAGCCTCCTCGGGTCGGCTGAGCCGTTCTTTTCTGTAGCTCCCTGTCCCTGTCCTACAATTTAAGTCAAGTCAACCACTGCAGTAGTGCTTTGGAGGGGGGATGAAAAGAATAAAAAAAAAAAAAATTACATTTTGGTAAAAGTGAAGGAAGATAAGGCCAGTGCACAGAGCTCTTGGGAATCCGCACAGTGAGTCGGGAGAGAGTTTCAGGAAAGTCTGCGCCCCGTGTGGATGCATAGGTCTCTAATATTCCCGAGGACTCGGGGAAAGCCGACAGCTGACATTTAGGTCCCAGCTGAACATTTTCTTGAAGGGAAACATTGAATTTAACCACCATCTTTCAATCTTTCCTTTTCTGTCCCTTTCACAAAGCCAGTCTGTAGACATCAGTGTGTGTACCCCTCAGGGCGCTTCGAAAGTACAAAACTCTAAATAAAAGAAACAAGGTTCAGCTCTCCCAATCCCAGTTAAAGTCTCAACTGACTCTGCAGTCTAGTCACTTATGAAACCGGAGAAGGTTTCCTCCGGTGTAGAATGCCGGTATGCCTGCCTGCTGCTTCTCCCAGTGGCGTTTTGGGGATGGCCAGTATTTGAAGTAGATACAGATTTGTCAAGTTAATTGTTTTTGGTTTTGTTTTTCAGGACAGGTTTCTCTGTGTAGCCCTGGCTGTCCTGACTTACTCTGTAGACCAGGCCGGCCAGTGCTCTTAACTGCTGAGCCACCGCTCCAGCCCCTAAGTTAATATTCTTAAAGCAGAATATCAATCTGGGATCTGTGACCGGCGTGCCACCTTGACCTTACACCCATCTCCACAGCTGGTGATCAACTTCCCTAACGCCAGTGTCCAATAACATTCCTCCGCTTTTCTGCTGCTTTATCTTGAAAAGTTCTTGCTCATATTCTATGAGAAGAAAAATTTAAGGAGAGAAAAATGACGTTGGCCATCTTTATCAGGTAGTCTTTTGTCAAAGGCTTTTCCGTCTTAGGAAGATGAAAGGCTGTTTGAGAAACAGAAATTTTTCAGTATTTGTAAAACAAGATATTCTTGAAATTGTCATCCGGACGAGCAGTTCTCAACCTGTGGGATGCCACCCTTTTGAGAGGCTTGAATGACCTCATCACAGGGCTTGCATATAAGATACCCTGCATAGCATGTGTTTACATGACAATTCATAACAGGAGCAAAATTGAAGTTACGAAGTAGTTTCCTGGTTGTCCCTCAGCACAGCATGGGGAAGGTGGAAAGCCACTGATCCCGAGCTTTTAACTAACCCAAATGTCCACTAGATGTCACCGTTGTTTGATTTTTAAATGACAAAAAAATAAATAAAGTATTTGCAATTATAAATTGAAGACTCCCGGTGGATCCCAAAGGCTGGCAACGACATTTGAGAGCGATCAGGTGGGAGGGGTTTGAAGAGTGAGATTATGTCCTTAGGGAAGATTTGGGTGCTTGTGGGCTTTGCATAATCGCCCCTGGCATTTGAAAGGCCCAGAGATGCCAGCGGCCCTACCCTCCTGCCATGTTGAAACAAAAATGAAAAATGTACCAAAGGGCTAGATTTTACCTCATCTCCCAGCTCCTCTCTTCTCTGCCCTCCTTGCCCCCTACCCGTTTTTAGAAGAACATGGCATTTTCAGGGTTTACCCTTGTATGAAATCACTTGAGACATTTTCAGATGGAGTCTTCTTTGTTCGGGCTTTCTACCCACAAATTACAACTGCCTTAATCCTCATTAGCTTAGTGGAAAGCGTGTGGCACGCACAAGGAGAGAAGACTTCTAGAAGTTTCCCAGGGGCTTCCTAGGGGTTATCCACTTTTTGTATTTGCCAAAAATCGAATAACCAGTTTCAGTGGGGGACTATGTGCCAGTGGTTTTGTTTTGTGCTACAGCTGTTTGTTTATTTGTTTAAGCTGTCATTGTTTGCCTTCACGATGGTTAAATGCGTCTCAGTCATAAGTAAACCTCACTGACCTGCCTATTTCCTGTCCCATCAGGCCTCCCCTTGTAAGAATAACAGTGTTCTTTCATTTGGTAGTGTGCAGCCTGCTGTTTTTGGCATGCCCAACATTTTTGACTTGCAAAACTCTGTGACCTCAAGTGTGAGAGAGCTGAATGCTTTCCTCAGTGCCTCATAGGGTTCCAATCTTCAAACGTGTCCTAATGCAGATGTGTTAGAGCTAGGAGAGAATTATCAGCCTGTTTTACTCCCCCCCAACCAGCACACACGACAAATAGGAATCGTTTCCGATAAGTTACTGAAAAGTTGAAGCTGTGAGCACTTGGATGGCTGTTACTGTGCCTCTGCGATTCCCCCAAGTGGCCAGGCTATACAAAACGTGCTAGTTTTATTTGTGGATGTTTTATTCAGATCTTTAAAAATATATTGTTTTCAAACCAATAGCCGTGTTGTGGCCGAGGTTGCGTTGCTACTCAATTTGAAGAATGGAAGTTGAAGAATGGAAGAATGAAGCTTTTGTTGTCTGATCTCTGCGTACCTGGTTCTGTTCAGCTATCTAGTGGGTTCTGTAAAGCCATCACACCAAAAGTTTCCATCAACTGCCACCACCATCCTCACCTCTGGTTAAAATGCACTTGGCCTCTCTCCCTCTTCCATCATCTTATCTTTGTCAATACTGGGAGTATTGTGACGTAAGAATGGGGTGGATATCTCTTGTATTTCAAGATTGATGCCTTACTAATTGTTTACCTCCAAATGTCGGGAACTAATTACGGAAAACAGATGGGGTCCACAAGAAGGTGTCAGAGAATGCATTCTGTCGGTCATGCTGTGGCTATTCTGGTAGTTTTCTGAAAGCCTCCGTGGATAAAAATCTAAGTAATAGGAATTTGTGGAACTTGGTGGTGACAAAGGAACCTGCCAGCACCTACTAGAAATAATCTTCTACAAGCCAGGTGGTGGTGGCACACACCTTTATTCCCAGCACTCTGGGAGGCAGAGGCAGGCAGATCTCCGTGAGTTTGAGGCCAGCCTGGTCTAAAGATTGTGTTCCAGGGCTACACAGAGAATCCCTGTAAAAACCAACCAACAAACAAAAATGCTCTTCTACCAAAGAGCTTGTGGTCAGAGTCACAAACAGCAAGGCGGGGGAGATGCGGCAGCCAGCATTCTAGATGCAGCCCTGATGCAGTGTTGAACTCAGTCTATCGGTCAAGCTTCCTGCCACTGCCCCTGACCACTTAATATTTCTTCTTTTCTAGAACCGAGATTTGAACTGTGTTACCAGGATTTACTTCATTTGTACCAAACACATACACTCCCCAGAGCAGATGCAAAGCCCCGCTAAACTGCCTGTTCCTTTTATGAAAAACACTTTGAGTTGTGATAATCTTAGATACTAGCATATCACCCTTCGTGGTCTTTACTTTTTACATAAAGTTATAATGTGACATAATAAAGGCAAATTGTGTTTTAAAGTAAACACCAACATGCATGAAAAGAAAAAGCTTTCAAGTGAAAAAGAGGATGAAAACATACTATGAAAATTGTCAGCTGCTAGCAGCCTGCGCTTTATTGCAGAGTGGTGATGGAGTCAGCCAGGCCCAGGGGTCAGACTGACTACATTTAAACACTGTCCTTCACTAGTTACAGATTTTGGTAAGCTGATTAACCTCTCTGGCTTCTGTGCCCTTTTGGTAAAGTGAGGGGAATTATACTGCCCATGACATTTTTTTTAACGGTAAATAAATCCTATTTTGCAAATGCTTAAAAGGCCTACTCCCTAGGAAGTGCTTACTAGAATCTGTCCTTATCATTGCTGTGAGGTTGTACAGGTAAGTTCTTACAGATCTTGCCCTGTTGGGTCTGTTACATATTGAGAGTTTGAAGTCAAACTTTCCATATCTTTGAAGGACCTGAGAATATCGGGAACTTGTGTTGTGATCAGCTTTGCCACCTTAATGCAAATGTAAGACTCAGTGGCATTTTTGTCATAAATTCTTCACGTTTGTAATGGGGTAGAAAATATGTTTAAATTGCTTTAAAATATTTTTACTCATGAATTATCTTAAAATTTTATTTATTTTTATTTTACATGGATGAGTGGGTGTTTTGCCACCATGTATGTATGTGTACCGCATTCCTGCCTGTTATCTGGGGAGGTCAGAAGAGGGCATTGGATCCCCTGGAACTGGAGTTATAGTTGTTTGTGAGCTGCCATGTGGGTGCTGGGAATTGAACATGTCCTCTGGAAGAACTAAGGTTTTTAATTACTGAGCCATTTCTTCAGCTCCCTACGGGATATATTATTAAATAATTGTTAAATAGTTGCCCACTTAAGAGAAAATAGAAGGAAATGCTGATCAATACAAAACATATCTAACCCCGTGTTCATCCGCTTAGCCTGAAGCAGCATCAGTGTTTGGTAAAGCGCTGAGCGGTCACCGCACAACCCACACTCTCACCACCCTCAGCCCCATTTCACACCACAGTTCAGATTGTTTGGGAACTTTTCCCCCAAGACTGGGTGTTGTGGACATTTTGGTTTATGACATGTAAACATGTTTTTGTTATAATACCAACTGGGGGATTTTAGTTTGTCCATACCTGTTCATTGTCTCCTGCAGAGTGTGGTCTTTGCAAGCTGGAATTTGTTCAATTCTGAGGACTTTGAGGGGTATAAATGTGATAGCCCAGTGCTGGGTGTGTGTGTGTGTGTGTGTGTGTGTGTGTGTGTGTGTGTGTGTGGAAGCATTCTAGCTTGGAGAAGACGGGGGTGGGGCAGGGTGTGGGAGGATGGCTTGCCGTGCTTGCTGGTTTGCTGGTTACCTGGGCTTCTGGATTTCCTGAAGACGGATGTTGGTATTGGCCCCAAAAGAATCGTACAACCCTACCCAGAAGAAAGAAGTTAAGAGGGATACATCCCTTTTCCCTTACAACCTCCTTTTCCCCCTGCCTGGGGTTGGGAGGTTGGAAGGGAAGTATAAGCTTTAAGGAACCTCCAAATAAAGCAGCGTTTGAAAAACTAGTGCCTTCAGCTGGGTTTCTCTGTGTGGTTCTGGCTGTCCTGGAACTTGCTCTGTGGACCAGGCTGGCTGCAAACTCAGAAACCCTCCTGCCTCTGTCCCCAAGCACTGGAATTAAAGGCTTGTGCCATCACCGGCCAGCTTTGTTTAGGAATCTT
Organism: Meriones unguiculatus; assembly: GCF_030254825.1. NCBI lineage: Eukaryota > Metazoa > Chordata > Mammalia > Rodentia > Muridae > Meriones > Meriones unguiculatus. The sequence continues at coordinate 16,767,629 of NC_083365.1, read as the reverse complement.
TCGAAGGTTTATTTTCATTTTTATGTATGTGCATGTGTCTGTGAATGTTTGTCGTGTGTATGAGGGTGCCCACAAAGGCCAGAAGAGGGCAATCCGTCCTGTAGAGCTGGAGTCCCACGTGGGTTGTGAGCTGCCTGACGCAGGTGCTGTGAACTAAGCCTGGTCCTCTGGGAGAGCAGCAAGCACTCTCAGCTGCCGAGCCATCTCTCCAGCCCCTGTGGAGCAACCTTAACTCCTGTGGATCAAAAGTGGGGCTGACTTACACAAACAATTCCATCGGTGATAGAACAAACCAACCACTGTGCGTCCACTGTGGCAGCATCTAGCCTAAACATGGAAGCTTACCCCACACTCAGTTACTGCATTCACCACAAACACGGTGACCAAAGAAATGCAAACAGTCAAAGGGACAAGAGGCGGACATCATAAAATGACCATGCATCTCTGCTGAACACTTAGTGTCTGTCACAATGGCGGTGTTCTTTCTTTTGCTTTGTGTTTTGTTGTTGTTGTTTTTAACATTGGTGGACAGTAGGAAGTTAAAATTATGTTTCTCTTCCCATGTGCAGTTTTTCGTCACTCATGGGTTTGAGATTGCAGAACCAGCACCGTGGGCGTAACCTCTTGTCTCTCTGGATGAGGGTTGCAATGGAAATCTGGTCCCTTGGAAGAGGGCAGTCAGTGTGCATGAAGGCAGGTCTGCCTCAGGCAAGGTCAGAGGAATCAAAACAGTGTAACCCACTCACATCATTTCACTTGTTGAGGGCTTCACACCCACAACTAAATATAAGCTTGATTCATTTCCTATTGCAGCTCTAAAAGTCTTCAACAGCTGTTGGTATTCTCATACCGATAACTGTTCTGATTCTCATGACTGCTAAACAGTAAGTATTATTATTGTTATTATTATTATTATTATTGTTTTTCTGTGTAGCCTGTCCTGGAACTAGTTCTGTAGACCAGGCTGGCCTCGAACTCAGGGATTTGCCTGCCTCTGCCTCCCGAGTGCTAGGATTAAAGGCGTGTGCCACCATGCCGGGCTTTGAACTTTTGGTTTAGATTGGAATACAATAGACATAGAAAACATAGTGAGCTTAAGTGACCAGTCCACTGAAGTTTTGTGCCCATGTGTGTTCCTGTATCCTCTATCAAGTAGACAGCAGAAAGGAGAAGAAGTAAGAGCAAAGTATATGTGAAAATGCTTCAGTGAAACCTGTCACTTTGCATGCTAATTTTTGAAATTAGTGCCAGGACTTAGACTGTGGAATATTTGCGTGCCTCCCACTCTAGCACTTTCAGACTTCTCTTAGTCTCTGCCCATGAGCACTCTCTGCTCGGCACCAACAGTGCATCATCATCCTCCTTCTACTATCATCTGTGCCTGTTCTTGAGTGTCTCGTTAAAGGCTCAGATGGCGTGTTCTCTTCTGTTCTTCACCATGCTTGAGCCGCGTGTGTTGGTGCCTGGTAGTTGACTAATTTTTCCGCCTGTATTATGACTACAGGATATCTGGATACCTTATGCACGGCTGTTGCAAAGGGTCACATAATATCACTTAGGAGCGGGCGAAACTGCTGAGTTACACAGCGGCCATGAGCTTTTTGAGAAACAGTGTCATTAGAAGTATTTTTCTATCGACTGTGTGTCAGGCTCGGCTGGAACATATTACCAAAATGAATGCACCCCGCTGCTCAGTGGTTTAATGTGACGTCTCTTGGCTCTAGAGCATCTGAGAGAGAGATAACTCTCCAGGGCAGCTGCCCTCCATGCACACGTATGTGGACACTCGTGCCCACCCTACCACCAAGCCACCCCTCAGAGCAAACTCTTTCCATCTTAGGCCTACCGTTCATTTCAGTATCAAGCCTCACCAGAAAGCACGCGATTCACATCCTGGCTTCATCGCTTTGACCAGGAAATGTCACAGATGGCTTCTGCTCAGGGCCACGTGGGCCGGCCTAATTGGAAAGGAAGTGAGGTGTTCTGAGTAATGAAAGGAAAGGAGAAGCAGATGTTGGCCCACGGAAGTCATGCTGACCACACTGCACACATCTGACAGGACCCTGCTTCTGACATCACACTGAGGATGGCCAGGTGGTAAAGTTACAGCAAAGTAACTGTTTTCCTTGGAATCTTGATTTCTCTCTCTCATCTTTTGGCTTCCTGTCTCCTGTTAAGTCCAGTGCCATGTGATTCATTATGTAGGAACAGTTTTTCTCCTTGAAACCTTTTTTCTTTCTTTTTTGCATTTTCTCTTTATATCCTTAGTTAGTCTTCTGACATTTCACAGTGCTGTGTAGTACATTTTCCTTTATGTTTGATCATTATTGCTTTTTTGTGCTACTCTGAGATGATATCCTCAGTTTTATTTTCCAGTCATCTAGTTGATTTGAATATTTTTTTATTTTTATATTTGAGATTTATCATTCTGTATCTTATTAAGATAGAGCATTCTGCTATTTTATGGATAAACTAACTTTTGATTAATAAATGACTTTCAAGTTTTCCTCTCTTGTATCATCTTTCTTTTTTTCATGTTTGGTGTTTATTCTAAATAGCTCACTTAAAAATAATCTTTCTTTTTTTTATTAGAGAATGTCTTCATGTAACTGGAATCTTGGCCTGCCTTTATTTATTCTGGTGCTGAGCACATTTAAAAGCTGAATGAACATCCAGGGAGGCAGAAGCAGGCAGATTGCTGTGAGTTTGAGGCCAGCCTGATCTACAAAGTGAGTCCAGGACAGCCAAGGCTACACAGAGAAACCTCAAAAAACAAAACAACAATAACAACAAAAGCTGAATGAAGCCCTGTATTTGTTGGTAGGACATAAAGATGAATGGGTTTCCCTGTGAAATGATGAAGGTGACTCCCATGGCAGGTCCTGGAAGATGGCTGCTTTCTTTCAGGCTGGCCAGTCTCCCCACAGGAAGGTGAGCCCAAGTGTGGTGTTCATAGATAAGGGGAGGTTTAAAAGTCTCACCTGTAGGGTGGGGGATGGGTCCTTCACACCACCTTCCCGTTTCTATCCAGCCCCTCACGGTGCTCTCTGTTATCACTGAGAGGAACACTGCTGGGCCAGCAGCTGAAGAGAGCAAATGGCTGCCTTCTACCTGTGTAGTGAGAGAAATCCATCTGGACGTGGAGGAGGGATGCACTCACTCATGCAGACGTGAGTGCTCCTGCTCTCCATTCCTACCATCGTGAGGAGCACTGAGAAGCCTCACTCCGAACCTTTCCAAGTCCTTTAGAGTAATGTACTGTTGCTTAGTCATATTAAACTTTCAAACTGTTGTGATTTTCCTACTCTGTTCAGTTACCAGCTGCTGTTCTCGCTCCTTCTTCCCCTGTGTCTTAGGGTTTCCATTAAACACCATGACCAAACAGTAAGCTGAGGAGGAAAGGGTTTATTTGTCTTATATTTCCGTATTGCTGTTTATCATCAAAGGAAGTCAGGACAGGAACTCAAACAGGGCTGAAACCTGGAGGCAGGAGCTGATACAGAGGCCGTGGAGGGCTGCTACATACTGGCCTGCTTCCTTATAAAACCCAGGGCCACCAGCCGCAGTGGGGAACCATCCGCAGTGAGGTGGGCCCTCGTGGATCAATCACTAATTAAGAAAATGCCTTACAGCTGAATCTTATGAAGACTTTTTTTTCTTAATTTTAATTTTATTTTCCTCACAATTTATTCATTATATTTCCTGATTGAAGCCCCTTCCTTGAACTCCTCCCAGTCCCACCCTCCCTCCCCTTCCCTTAGTCCACTGAAAGGGGGAGTTCTCCTCCTCTGCTGTCTGCCCTTAGCTGTCAAGGCTCATCAGGACTGCTTGGATCCTCTTCCTCCGTGGCCTGGGAAGGCTGCATCACCAGGGGCAAGTGACCAATGAGCAGGCAGGCAGCCAAGTTCATGATAGAGGCAGCCCCTGCTCCCCTTACTCGGGAAGCCACGTGGAGACTGAGCTGTCAATCAGCTACATCTGAGCAGAGGTTCTAAGTCCTTTCCATGCATGGTCCCTGATTGGTGCATTAGTCTCTACAGAACCCACTGGGCTCAGAATTTTTAGCTTTGTTGGTCTCCTTGTGGGACTCCTGTCTCCTCCACATCCTTCGATCTCCACCTCTCTCTTCTTCCATAAGACTCCCTGCACTCTGCCCAAAGTTTGGCTGTGGGTCTCAGAATCTGCTACACAATTCTATATAGATCTTGAAAAGGACAATTTTAAACTTCATATGAAAAAACAAACAAACAAACCCAGGATAGCTAAAACAATCCTGAACAATAAAAGAATTGCTTGAAATACCACCATCCCTGGCTTCAGAGCTATAATAATAAAAACCACATGGTACAAGCATAAAAACAGACACAGTGATCAATGGAATCAAATTGATGTCTAGGACATAAAATCAAGTTTCTGTTCAGAGACAACTTTCTGATAGCACAGGCACTAAGATCAGTTATTAACAAATGGGACCTCATGAAACCGAAAAGCTTATGTAAGTAAGGCAAGGTATACCATAAATCATACAGAACCCACAAAATAGGAAAATATTATTACCAGCTCCATATCTTATAGAGGTTTAATATCCAAAATATATAAAGAACTCAAAAAAATGGGATACAGATCTAAACAGGGAATTCTCAATAGAAAGAATAATAAATGGCTGAGAGACACTTAAAAGAAATGCTCAGCATCCTTAGCCACTAGGAAAATGCAAGTCAAGACAACTCTGAAAGTCCATCTCACACCTGTTCACATGGCTAAGGTCAGTAACACAAGTGACAGCTCATGCTGACAAGGAATGGAGGCATTTTTCAAAATTGAGTTTCCCTCCTTCCAGATAACTCTAGTTTGTGTGTCAAGGTGACATAAGACCAGCCAGGACAACTGGCCTCTTATCAACTTGTCACACAAACACATCACGCCATTAAGTCCCAACCCTTCCTTTCTCATGCATCCCGAAATCCCACATTAAAAACATAAATAACTTTAAAAGTCCCACAGTTTTTACAAATTTAAACACATTAAAATTTCACCTCTTCAAAATGTCCAAGCTTCCTAAAAATAAAAAAATTAAAAAAAAAAAAACTCTTTTAAAAGTTCAAAGTCTTTCAACTGTGGGTTCTGTGGTGATTAGTAGGTCTGGACCCCATAGATTCATGTGTTGGAATTCGTGGCACCATTAGAAGGTGTGACCTTTTGGAGTGGGTGTGGCCTTGTTGGAGGAAGTGTGTCATTATGGGGGTGAGACTTAAGGTCTCCTATGCTCAAGCTATGCCCAGTGGGGAACACAGTCTTCTTTTGCTGCCTTCAGATCAAAATGTAGAACTCTTTGCAAATTCTCCAGCGGCGTGTCTGCCTGAATGCTGCTATGCTTCGTGCCATGATGATATGGGCTAGACTTCTGGAACTGTAAGCCAGCCCCAACTTAAAACTTTTCCTTTATAAGAGGAAAACATTTGGGCTGTGGTCACGTTGTCTCTTCATAGCCATGAAACTCTAACCAAGACAGGCTCCTATCAAAATCAAAATTTAATACTTTCTTCGAAAGGGAAGAAACAGGGTACAGTCACAAACAAAACCCAACTCCAGCACTGTAAATAACTCAACGTTCAAATATCCAGGATTCATACACAGTCTTCTAGGCTCCTCCAAGGAGCTTGAGTCGCTTCTCCAGCTCCGCCCTCTGCAGCACACACAGCTTGTCTTTTAGGCCCCACTGCTGCTGCTGTTCTTAGTGGCCATCCCATGCTGCTGGCATCTCCAAAATCTCCTGCTGCAGCTGGGCTGTGCTTTCACTGGTAGCCTCTCCTGGGTTCTTTTCATGGTGCCAAGCCTCAACTTCTTTGCATGGCCCCTTCAGTCCTGGACCTTCAACTGCCACGGAGGCTGCACCTTCACCAACGAATGGCCTTTCCTGACCTCTCACAGTGCCAGGCCTCAGCTGCTCTGCATGACTCCTTCATGCCTTCAGAGCCAGTACCACCTGGATGACCCTTAAGCTATCGAGTTCAGCTTCCAGCATGAGGTACAATCGTGCTCACCTCTGGAACGCAGCTTCTGTGTGCTGACTTTCAGAAAACACTTCCCGGAATGTTTCACCTTAGCAATGCTGGTCCCTTCTTGATCACTGCTAAATTTTCAGCTCTAGCTGACCAGCAATGAGTATCCCAGCAAAGGAAAGTTCTGGTATCTTGTTAATCACAGCTGATTCTTCAGCCCCAGCTAACCAGAACAACAGAATTTTAAAATGGAAAACATCCCTGATGGAGTCTTTAAACTTCCCTCTGAAGCTTCCCAAGCCAGGCCTCCATCTTCAGCCCTTCTCTCTACATTCTTACCTTCCAAGCTCCTATAGAACATCCCACTGAGCTCTCAACACTCAATGACTTCTCTAGCCCAAGTTCCAAAGTTCTTCAACAATCCTGAAAATAAGGTTAGGTCTTTCACAGAAATACTCCACTCCTGGTACCAACGTGTCCTAGCTAGGGTTTCTATTGCTGTGATAGACGCCATGACCAAAAATCGAGTTCTGCATTGCTGTTCATCATCAAAAGAAGCCAAACAGGGCAGGAACCTGGAGGCGGGAGCTGATGCAGAGGCCATGGAGGAGTGCAGCTTACTGGCTTGCTCCCCATGGCTTGCTCAGCTTGTTTTCTTATAGAACCCAGGGCCACCAGCCCAGGGATGGCACCACCCACAATGGGCTGGGCCCTCCGCCATCAATCACTATTAAGAAAATGCCTCATATGGCTGGATTATATGGAGGCATTTTCTCAATTGAGGTTTCCTCCTTTCAAACAACTCTAGTTTGTATGGCAAAGTGGCACAAGATTAGCCATCACACCCTTCTTTTTTTCTCCTCTGTCTCCTCCTCTTTCTTCCAAAATGAAATCATCAACCCTTGTCTAATGTCTCCTTTGCAGCTCTCTTTGCCCTCATGGTCATTTTCAGTAGATTTCTTCAGAAAGTACTCATAAATGCTTACTTTTAATTTCTATGCTTAATTTAAATAGCACGCTTTTAACTTCTAAATGAAGTTAAAATATGTTTGTGCCTCTCTCCTCAAAGAAGCACAATGCATACAGCATTAATCTTAATTTCCTTACATTTGTACATAAAATCATTTATCACTGGATCTATGATATCTAGAACAAAATGCTTGCTTTCTAGTTTCCAAACATGCCAGCTCCTTTCTTTCCTTATGGCTGTACAACAGATTGGCCTTGCAAGTCATGGCCAGGTCTACTTTTTTTTTCTTCCAAAAAAAAAAAAATCCCATTTCCCATTTTCTTCCTGCATTCTTTGCTTCTGCTAAATCAGAGTCAGCCTCTTCTTTCGTGTTCACATAAAACTCAAGGTTGTATCTAAAAGTTGTATTTCCCACTCCTGCAACAGAGAGCTTAGGCACAGTGTTTTCTATCTCCACAGTGAAGAGCTGCTATGCAAAACACTGCCCTGGAGGGCAAAGGGGGTGTCTTACTCCTCTTTCGCTTTTCTAGTACTTAGCAAAGTGTCTCTCGTGTCTCAGACATTCAATATCTGGGCGACAAATGAGGGAATAAGGAAGAGACAGCCTGAGGTCCCTCAGCTGATGAGAACTAAGTCCACCCAAAGGCAAAACTTCACCAGGAAGGCAAAGCTGCAGCCCTCTGACTCTGCCCGCCCCGAGCCTGCTATTACACATTGCTCATGCCCACCTTTCTGCTCTCAGAATTTCCTTAGCTCCAGAACAGGTACACCTTCCAGAACATCATTCTGGGAGACTGGTTATGAAAAGCTTTGAGTTCCTAAGCCGTTTGGCCACAGACAGGCCTCCAACTCTGTAACTAACTGTTTTCCTAGCTGCTTGAAAGGTCCTTGATCCCAAGTACCTTGACAGGAAGGTCACCACTGCTAAAGAAAGCCCCGCATTCAGGTACAATGCCCACTGCTGTACTGTTCCTCTTGGGAATTGCTCCTTTGGGAACAATCACCAAGGCTTTTTACAAGGTGTCCCTTTCTCGCCTGACCTTGTTTGCTTAACACTAAGGCTACAAACAAGCCCCACCCCACAGCTGCTGTCTCTTTGTGTCATATCTTGGGCTGGGATTTGTTTGTTAAAAAAAAAAAAAATCCATCTGTATGGAAAGTCCCAATAATTGCAGTCGATAGAACAGCACCCTTAGCTCCTTGTGACTGAAACTTTCAGGTGAGAATCCTGGGAGAGATTCCCTCCCTCTCAAATCGCTTCGTTTATGCCTGCACATCTTCTCTGATAGCTTCCTGGGTAACCATTTGGATAGCACATTTTCCCTTCAGAGCACTAGAGCATGATCGAACAGTTGTGTTTTTGTTAGGTAGGGACATTAATACTTGCCCAAGTGCTGTTTCTATAGGTCTGATGGATGTTTCTTAAGTGACTGGCGATGACACCCCCTACTTAGCATTTTAAAAAGCTAGTCACTTGTGTTCACTTGTCAGTGTCCCTGCCAGTCCTGTGGAACACTGTCTAGAAAAATTAGCATCATTTGGGACTTCTGCATCTTCCTGCCTGGGTCTGCCCTTCCTGGCTAAAATGCAATTGAGGAGAAAGTGTGGTAACTGGTCACCAGCTCCAAACACAGCGCTGCCCTAGATTTAACAGCAAATGTAAATATGAAGATGCTGAATCTAAATAAGAAATTTTAAAAATTAAAAACAAAATACAGCTAATACGTCAGGAGCGGACTTAACTATCCTGCAACATAAAGCGGGTTTCCCCTTGGATTTTCTTATAAAAATTTAGACACTTAAGTAATCACTCACTTTCCTTTGGAAATTTCCCTTATGTGAAAGCCATTTGCAAATAATTATAAAATGACATCATCCAAGACTTTAAAAATCTTACCTCTGGAAACTCCCATGATAGGGTATCTCTGGAGGGTATCTCTGGTTTCTTTTTCTCTGGCTCATTTGAGAGGGAACGGCCAAATATCTAAATGGCACACGCCAAAAGTAAGCCAGCTTACCTGTCCATAGAGTTTGGTGAGTGTGGCTTCTGATGTGTTACCAACACATAGCCACACATAAGGTGTGGCCTACTGGCCACTGGAAACCTCTTTTTAAAATAGGCTTATTTTGTTTTAATCATGTTTACGCCTGTGTGACTCTTGGGGGCTTGCCCATATGAGTGCCTTTGCTTGAGAAGTCCAGAGATGTTTCATTCCTGGAGCTAGCGTTAGAAGTGGTTGTGATCATTCAGTGTGGGTACTGGGAACCAGACGTGGGTTAGTTCACAGTTTTAGCTGCCAGCTTTGAGAGTTCAGTTCTTTTTAATTTTTATTTATATTTACTTTTTACTTTACGTGTATGGGTGATTTGCCTTCATATATGTGCCTGGAGCCTGAGGAGACCTGAAGAGAATATCAGATCTTCTAGAATTGGAGTTCTAGACAAGTTTGAACTGCCACATGGGTGCTGGGACTCAAACTTGGGTCCTCTGGAAGAGCAACAAGTGCTTGCAACTGCTGAGCCCAGAATTTGGTTCTCATCAAAAGCATAAAATCTTATCACTTTGCCATTCTTGTTTTCAATAAATCCTAAATATTATAGTTACTTTCTATTTCTTTAAAGGTTTATTTATTTATATTTTGTGTACATGAGTGCCCTATTTGCGTGTACACCTGCACACCAGAAGAGGCGCCAGATCTCATTATAGATAGTTTTGAGCCACTATTGAACTCAGGACCTCTGGCAATGCAGACAGTGCTCTTAACCACTGAGCCATCTCTCCAGCCCCCTAGTTACTATCTTTTTAACTGCAATGATTTTCTTATAAATTCTGACATCTGTATCATTAAGAGTGTTATTGTGCTACTTTCTAATTCCTAACTTAACTTACCCAAGAGAAGGGTTTTCAAACCAGTCGTGGGACAAGCATCAGGTAGAGAAAGGCTTGTTTATTATTATCAGCAAATTTTGCCATTTTTTTAAAACTGTTTGAAAGAAATGGATCAGTTTCATGTCCCTATTAAGAAATAGATCCCAACAATGCTAGCTAGCACTGTAGTCCGTTTCTCACATAAAGAGTGTTTTGTGAAAGACACACCCAAGCAGTCCAGAGCTTGGGAACCTCACTGTGTTCCAGAAACCAGACTTCCCACATAACCGCATAATGCGAAGCTATCGAGTTTCCAGCTCCCTGCCATGCCTGACGCAGCAGCAAATTCATCACTGCCGCAGGGAGGTGTGAGTTCCGGGAGGGATGACCCAGACTGATGGTACGCGAGAGCCATGGTGGCCCAGCCCTCCTCCTAACCTTTCAACCCCAGGCCAAGTTCATCCGGGCTTAAGCATGAAACCGTCTCTTCTTCCTCTCCGAGCTAACGTTGTGGGTCTGTGTTTCTGTGCAGGCCCAGGAAGCAGAGTGTTCATTCATCCGCTGACCTCGCTTTCGTGCTGTGAAACATCACATTAGTTGCAACAGCAGCTCTGATTGTCTTTCTGCAGAACAAAAGAACTGCTCATTGGCTTTTGAAGATGGGCTCATGACGGTAAAGATAAGGATGGCAGCTTATAGGTAAATGCTACCATGGTTGTACTAAATTTTAACCTGTGTCCACTCTGATTCCTGAGTCTTTACCCAGTCGCAGAACCTGAAATGAGACAGCCTTACCAGTAGAGTGGATGGGGTGTGTCGAATCTGGACAAGAGCCAGGGTTGAACATGGACTTCACACACTTATAAAGTATTTAGATGACAAGATCAAATTCTGTGTGATGTGATAGACAATTGTACATCAGGTATTCGGGAGCGAGGTGAACCCAGATCACAGAGAGGAGAATTCCAGCAGAGGTGGAGATAAGTTCTGGGACACAGCCCTCTGCATTCATTTTCACTTCCCCTTTGCACAGCAGACATCCCCTGATGAGGGCCTGGTTGGTTCAGCTTTCCTCTGTCACAGCCTGGGTGGGCGACCTCCTGTGACCTGGCTGACCAAACCCCCATGACTTCTAATTCCATGTCTTAAGAATGATCATCACCCTGGCTCCTAGGTTACTATGTCACTGTTTACCTTGCCAGTGGCAAATCCTTTGGATAAAGATTATCCAGATGTCCCCAAGAGCTAAACAAAGCCAGAGGTTAAACAGTCTTGTAGAATGACTTCCAAAGAATTCCCCCAAGTAACAGAATGCTTTTTTCTTCAAATTAAATCTCATGCAGATGCCTGATATCTAAAACAGATGAATGTGGCACGGCAGACAATGTCCACAAGGTTATTAACCCTGAGGAATCGTTACAAACTTGAAAGGTTCCTCTCAGCATGGATCAGAAGCCATTATCACACAGGATTCCAAAAGGGAATCAAAAGGTATGTGGATCATTTCAGCACCTGATCTCTTAGTGATTATAACTTATGTTCCTAATGTATTTATACCATCTCTACTCTGCCCCAAGCCCATAGCATACAAATGAAGCAGGGCATCATGATAATCCTGATCCCCAAAATGGAGTCGGTCATAAGACAGTTCACATACACTATCCAAGGCAGTGGGTTTGACAGGACATTCAAAAGAGCGACCCTCTTCCCACTAAGCCATGTTAACATGTTCTTGGCTAGACTTGTAGTTCTAGAATCCCTTTTAACATCACATTCTGAAAAACCACTTCCAAGATTCTGGAAGAGACTCAAGGGCCATTTCTGTGACTCCTACTTTACTCCCTTCTCCTCTTCTTGATCCACCACTGTGTTGTGACTTAGGAATCCAGCTGAGCCAGAGGGAGGGGCTTCACCTTAAATAGCCCCTCTAAGGGGAGACCCTATCTTCTAAGATGTGGACCAGTCTCAGACAGAAACCGAGGAGGCTGCTCTCTGCTGAGCATTAAAGGAAACCGCAGGGTTTTATATGAGAAAAATAAACAGTGACTTATCCTGCGTGAGTTCTCAATGACAAGGCAAGATTCCATCGGGCTGATATGGACTGTCCCAACATTAATTACATATATTTGGCAACAATAGCTGGCTCTACCCGTATGATTTTTAATAACCTCCTAATTTGCTAAGCTTCCTCATGACTTCAAGGAGTTGCCCAGCCCAGGGGCCCTCTTAAGTGGGACAGTGAGTCACTGGCCTGAGACTCCCCATACACAGCTCTCTGGACTGGGGCCATCCTCCCTTTCCTACTCACCCAGTCTTCCTCCCAACCTCTCCCCAGATGGACTGTTAAGTCTCTTTGTTTGGTCCACTTACTGCTGGGCTCCACCCCGATGATTGCTTCACCTTCCCCAGGCTGCCATTATCTGTCCTGACTGCCCTTTTGGCATCTCTCCTTTCCCACCCTGTGGTGCTCTGGGCTACATTTTCTGGGCTCTCGCCCACTCTTCCCTACCCTTGCTATCTTTCCATCCTTCAAGCTCTTCTGTTTCCTGAGTCCCCACCCTTCCTCGTCCATCCCAGTGCTCCTCTTCAAGGTCTGTGAACCAAAATGGGTTTCTTTTTAAATATCCCCCTGTAAAAATGCAATTTCAAAGTACATTGGTCATTCTCTTCCCAAGAGTTTGGCCCTTTTCTTGGTGCTCTGTTCTGGTTCTTCATCTTGTCTTGTCCACTGATAGACTTTTGTTACTCTCATGTGGGAATTGAAAAAACAAGTTCAGTCTTCCCTGGTTACTGGAGTCAATAGGAGGGTAAAGGGCGGCGAGTCCACGTGTGAGGTGTTTTGGTATTGTTGTGGATATACCTGTAAGAAGTACCTTTAGGAAAACAGAGGCTGATGTCCTCAGTCTCCTCAGCATTGGGGAGGAGGGCACTTCGTAACTAAGACAGAAGATTGTGGTGACTCTCACATCAGTCATTCAAGGCTTCAGGCCTGGCTGCTTGTGAGTCTTTGCTCCGTGGCTATGCATGTTAACTCTATTGCATCCACTTCCACGAACCTCTCCTTTTTTGTCTTTCCTCTCCTGTAAAATTCAACACACACACACATCACACACACCACATGTACATGTATGCATGTACACGAGCACAAATGCACACAGGCACACACAAACTGCCCAATAGATTAATACAGGCCTCGAGCCTTTCACTTTTTTCTCAGTCTGTTTGTGATTCTGAGGTCACATAAGTGTATATTTTAGAGACTTATTTTTATTTACACATGTGTGTGTGTTTCTGCATGCGGTTATGTGCACAAGTGCAGGGGCTGACAGAGGAATTGGATCCCCCGGAACTGGAGTTCCAGGCCGTTGTGAGCCACTCAATGTGGGTGCCAGGACCCAAACTTGGGGCCTCTCCAAGAACAGTAAGTGCTGTTAACCCATGAGCAATCTCTCCAGTCCTTAAACATGTTATTTGAAGTCTTATAGGTTGCCCGAAGAAGAAATAAATGCAGAAACATAATCGTCAATGATAAGGAAGGCAATGGAGACTTTTTTTTTTTTTCCTGAATATGGGCCACCCTCCTTCTTATTTCATCTTGGGCTTCTCTTGCTTCTCAGGGCTCTGGCTGTTCTGCCCACTCCCATTGGCTCTGGTTTTGTTTTCCAGTCACTTTCATTCCAACAAAAGTGCTCAGTTCCCAGGCCTTGAAATTCCTGTGCTGGGAAGTCTCTCCACCTTCCAAGTCTTTGGACAGTGCCACCAACGGCATCATAGGCCTGCCGGACTCAAGAGAGGACTGCTTCCTGGGGTGGTGGCATCAGCAAGGGGTTTTGAAATTGTTCTTTTTATGTTTTCTTAGAAAACTCTGAGGGGGCAGTAGAGTATGAGGCTGTAGACGTTGTTGCTTAAATAGTCAAACAAGCCAGGAAGTGTGAGACTTTTCTAGAAAAGTAAGACTATTCTTGCTTCAAGCTACTGAAGCATGTACTTCAGGAAAGATGAGAAAGAAAACAAGAGCTCAGAAAGAAACATGAGCTCAGATATCAGGGGCAGAACCCAGAAACACTGGAGGGCAGGGGGAGGGCGTGTCTCAGAAGCCAAGCATGAGACAGGGGCTTATGCAGCTTGGAGAGGGAGCTTGTTTCTCACTCTGTGGCTGGAGAGAGGAAAGTTGAGAAAAGACACATCCTGCTCTTCTTAAGACAAGTAGATGGACGGTGGTGGGGTATAACTTTATTTCCAATGCCTGGGAGGTAGGAGCAGATGGATCTCTGAGTTTAGCCTGGTGAGATCCAGGCTGGTATGAAGAAAGGAAGGAAGGAAGGAAGGAGGGAGGGAGGGAGAGAGGGAGGGAAGGAGGGAGGGAGGGAGGGAAGGGAGAAAGGGAGGGAGGGAGGGGAGAAAGGGAGGAAGGAAGGAAGGAGGGGAGGGGAGGGGAGGGGAGGGGAGGGGAGGGGAGGGGAGGGAGGGAGGAAGGAAGAGGCAGGTGAATCTCTGTGAGCTTGAGGTCAGCCTGGTCTAGAGAGTTCCAGGACAGCTGAGGCTACACAGAGAAACCCTGTCTTGAAACAAAACAAAACAAAACAACAAAAACAAGTAAAGACAAGGGGGCAATGTGCAGAGAGGAATGATGGGGTTCACCTTGGATCCCGCATTCATATCATGTCTTCTTATGCCTCTGTACTTTCAGTGTACAATCTCATTTGTTCTCCAGGCTTGGGCTCAAGTGCTATAATCCTCCATCCTCTGCATCGTGAGTAGCAAGGACTCCAGAGGCCCACTACAGAGCTTCTCTCTCTCTCTCTCTCTCTTGTTTCAGGAGTAACTGCTGGTGGGGATGCAGCTTCCTGAGACAATGGAGACTGGCTGGAACAGCACAGGCCCTTTCTGTCCTCTCCAGCTCTGGGTGTCTTGAGAGTGTCCTGACATCTCAGAGAAGCCTGAATTCTGGAGCTCTCCACCAAAACCTCCAAGGTCTGAATCTGGACCAAGCAGTACATCTTTCTCCTCAGAGAGCAGCTAAGTCTTTGTTACAGAGAAACACGAGGAGAATTTGTCCATGGTGACTTTTTGCAAATATCCAGACACAAAAACTGTTGGCAGCTTTTCTCGCTAAAACATATTCAAGTTATGTTCCATTGGCCATCCCTCTCCAGCGACTGGTTGGGTGCAGTCATTCTGGCTCCAGGTACTTTCAATATGGGCTCCACTGGGGCTCTTCAGCTGTGGTACAAATGTGACATCAACCCCAGACAGTGTTGCTGAGACTCAAGACACCAGCTCACAGGGAATCCTAGGCGTCTGTTGGTAATGGCTACCTACCTCAAGGTAGTATATCTGCTTCAGGCTACTTATTCTTTCTCACCGTACAAAAAAAAAAAAAAAACAAGTTGGTAGCCGCTCCACCATAATCTTGCTTCAAATATGGCCATGAGAAATGGGAGCAAAGCTCCGAAGTCAAGACAAGTAAAATCTTGATTTAAAGAGGAGTTAAGCCCTAAAGAGGTATGATTTTCAAGCAATTGATAATATATAAGAAAAGAAAATCTATTTGTCTTTGGTGCATACAAGAGAACTTTTGAGAAGATGCAAGCTAGCATGCTACTTGCTTTAGAAGTGAGCAATGCACACTCAGATAAAGCAGTACAAACACTGGATGTTGATTCTGTTTGTTTAGGATTTTTTATGTTTGCTTTTTGTTTTTGTTTTTTTAAGACAGGCTCTCCATTCCCATGTTGTTCTAGAAGTCACTATAGAGCTAAGTATAACCTTGAATTCCTGATGTTTTCCCTCTACCTCCCAAGCTCTGGGATTGTAGTGTTCAGCTGCATGCCTGGCTTGGTATTTTGACTCTGAATCTTTTTAAAATGAATCAGAAGGCAAAGCACAGATGCTTGACAGCTGAGCATAAGTAAATGTTAGTTGATTTGGTTGTATAAAAATATTTCTGCGGTTGTAGTTTACAAGAGATGGAAGCAGTAGAAATTAAAATTAAGTAAGGCTTCACTCAATTTCTACCTATCCAGGACAGTGCAAACTCAGCAGCCATCTGGGATTAATTTTTTTTTTTATATATTTTCCACGCACTGTGTTCATTTTCCCCTTCCTTGTGCTCCAGAATGCAATGGTTAAGGTACCAACATCTGCAGTGGAAAGTCGTTCTTTAGAAAACAAACATCACTGTTTCTAGGCTGGGATTTCATGACCAACGAGAAGGCAGTTTATTTACTGAGTCCTGTGAAGCTGGAAATGGACAAGAGGGCAGGAAATCCCCAGTGCCCGCATGCCTTCAGTTTCTGTTCTTGGATGACAGTGAGGACATTCTGCGGACGCAGGTGGCCTCTCGCTGAAATGTGAGAGGGAAATTGTAAACAGTGATTTACAACCTGTTGACCCGTGTTTTTCTGACACAGTTCTCTTAGCTCTGCTGCCCGCAAGGGAGACCTGGAATAAGAGGGAAGGTTCTCGGATTGGCCACCAAGTACTGGCCTAGCTTAGGGCATTCAAAAACATGGGGGCACCTCGGAGCCCAGTGAGCTTCCCAGGCCACATGAGGCCATCTGTGACCACATTGCATGATGTCTGCCTGTGTGGATGGAAGCTGCTGGGTGAGCGGCAGGCACGGATGTTAATAAGGGAGCTAGAGAACAGGCAGAAGGTTAGGGCTGCCCAAAACTCCAACCAAGATTTAGATTTTGAGGCCCTAGAAATACTAAAGAGTTATAACAGCTTGTGCTTGTCCTCAACTCCCTCTGAAGGGTTCCTGTGGAATGAGGTGTGCAGGTTTAAACTGATCTTTACACCCAGCCACGATAACTTCCGAGCGGGGCACCTCACGTTGACACACCCACCGGCTCTTTAAATGTTATAGATCAGATTTTGTATCAGTTGAGTTCAAGTCTCGACTGTTAAGGCCATCCTTAGAGAAGATAATAAGAAGCAAGATATTTGAGTCTGATCTTTATAACTGTGAGAAAAAAAGCAGATCATAAACAAAATAAGGGTTCAGTTTCTAAAAAATTAAATGGAATTGGAGTCATAGAAAAGAATCTTAACTGTGGGAGGGATGTGGGACAGGTCCTGGGGACCAAGAGGATTGCTGGAGAGAAAAAAAAGAAGTGGCCAAGCAATAAAGCAGTCCATCACCAGTAAATAGAGCATGCTCACTGGTAAAGCATATCCCTGTGGCAAGCATGCCCAGCAGTGAGAGCGCTGAAGAGCCCGAGAGGAGGGCAGCTTTTTCTAGCAGCTTCTTGGTAGCTGAATAGGAGCCTGGCAGTGCTCTTGGTAGTCCTTGCCCGTGACTGAGCCTGAAGGAGTGACTCACCTTTCCCTAGAGAGGGACAGTTGAGGATGCCGTGGGTTCCTTGTTCACTAGACTCCAGAACAGTGTCCCCAAGCGCCACGAGGAAACCTCAAGAACACATTCATAAGCAACGAGATGTTGTCGTTGCTAGATGCCGGGGCCTAGCCTCCAGCCTTGTTGCCCCAGCACCGTAAGTGACTACTTTATCACCCAGACCTCCACGTTCCGTCTGGTGACCGCCGCTAAGACGTCTGTGGAAATTATTTATGCTCACTGACTGGGCATGTGGTCCTCTCGTCTTCCCACCTACCGAAGGCTATTGCTGGGCCACCATGTACCATCCTGGTGCATGCTACCAGCTTTTGTGCTTTTTAATTGTATTGCCATCTTTAACTGCATAGCCTCCTCCTCTTCCTCTTTGTCCTTCCTGGGGGCATTGGTGATTCTGGGGATTGAACCAGTGCCCTGAACAAGTGGTAGGCCAGTGCGCTGCCACTGCGTTTACAGCTCTGTCCCAGCCATTTTGTTCCTGGAGTTCCTTTGTATCTGCTTCGGCTGAACAGAACTTGTGTGCTGGTTTCAGCCCTCTTTAAGAACGGTTCTGTCCAAAGAGTCACCCTGCCAAACCACCAGTGTCCCATGCTACCCTCTGTGATCAGATGTACAAACAGCCCTAAACATGACCTTCTCATACATCTGTCTCTAAGACTGGAAGACAGAGTCTTCCTTCCCAGTGTTGCTCTTTTGAAGTAAAAACTAAACAAACAAACAAACAAAAAACAACTTCAGAATTTTCTATTACCTAGGTTGTCAGAAGGACCCTGCTGTTGGAGGCTGCTGTCCTCCCAGCCCAGATAGCCATTCTGAGCTCAGCTTTAAGGTGCAGGACTCCCTCTCTCCAGCAGGGCCTCCTACTCTCTGCCTGACTTCATCTATGTCTCTAGACATAGATGCCCCTAACTACATTTGATATACAGCCTTTGACATAGCTCCCTGTTAATTCTCCCCTTCTGGCACCTATAGCATAATTAGGTACTGTGTTCCCATTCGTATGAGGGGGACATGTTGTTTAATGCAAATCAAGCATCTTTGAAGGGCCTAGTACCAACCAATTATGTACATCTATCCTTGGAGCCCCCTACTCACTCCCCAAGGAGTATACAGCCTTTGTTCTCTGGAATTAAAGTTGAACTAGCTCTCTTCAGTGGTCCCCAGGGTGTGTGATCCCTGCGCATTGCTCGCCAGCCATTTCAGGCATGCTCTTCCTGACCTTGTGGGCTGGTGGGAGACAGCCCCCAGACAGGAGGAGAACCACAATAAGGTAGTCAAAACTGTTTACCACAACCATTACCAGACCAATGAATGAACAATAACAACAACAACAACAAAAGATATAATTCCTATCACTGGTCTTCAAAAGGAACCAGTGGGTCATGAAATGGATTCCCAATGCCTGAATAAAATCTTACTGAGATGAGCCAGATTAGACTCTAAACCAGATCCTAAGAACCGGTCACCCTGTCCATCCATCTGGACAACTCTTTCCTACCTGGGTAGCTGTCTGTTTGCCCCTTTGATGTCCTAGGGAGTTTCTGTCTGAACGGTGTTGCCGCCTCAGAGAAGCCTTAACTCTGGTGATCTCCGCCAACACCCCTATGCTCCGAACCTGAACCAAGCAGAGCATCTTTCGACCCAGAGAGCAGCCAAGTCTTTGTTACAGAGACACAACAGGGTAATCTGTCTCATGGTGGCTTTTTGCAAATATCCAAACACTAGAACTATTGGCAGCCTTTCTTGCTACGATGCGTTCAGGTTGTGTTCCGTTGGACGTCCCTCCTGGGGAAGCCAGCCAGCCGCTGTGTCATTGGCAGCACCGTGTGGCATCCTACAAGGTGATTCTCTGAAGTCCTGCTGGGAGCCACACAAAGAGTGGAAGAACTCCAGAGAATGCTGGTCAGCGTCTCAGCACATCAGCACATGAGTCAGACTCCCAGGTGGAGGCAGCCCTTCTCTCTCTGCTGCCCCTTTAAGACTGACCTGGCTGGAGAAGAGCAGAGGCCAGTAAGACTCATTGCCACCCCTAGGGCTAGATAGACAGCCTGACACCAGCTAAATAGTGTCTCATTTTTATTTTCCTTAGTATTATTTTTTAAAAAGATGTATTTATTCATTTTAAATATAGTATTCTGTGTGGCATGTATGCCTATGTGCCAGCAGAGGGCACCAGATCTTACTCTAGATGGTTGTGAGCCACCATATGGTTGCTGGGAATTGAACTCAGGACCTTTGAAGAATAGCCAGTGCTCTTTTATTTATTTATTTATTTTTATTTTTTTATATTAATTACAGTTTATTCATTTTGTATCCCAGCTGTAGTCCCCTCCCTCATTCCCTCCTAATCCCACCCTTCCTCCCTCATCTCCTCCCATGCCCCTCCCTAGTCCACTGATAGGGGAGGACC
This sequence comes from Meriones unguiculatus, assembly GCF_030254825.1. NCBI lineage: Eukaryota > Metazoa > Chordata > Mammalia > Rodentia > Muridae > Meriones > Meriones unguiculatus. The sequence continues at coordinate 16,748,021 of NC_083365.1, read as the reverse complement.
TCCTCCCCTTCCATCTGACCCTAGCCTATCAGGTCTCATCAGGACTGTCTGCATTGTCTTCCTCTGTGGCCTGGCAAGGATGCTCCCCCTCAGGGGGAGGAAGTCAAAGAGCCAGCCACTGAGTTCAGGTCAGAGACAGCCCCTGTTCACCTTATTAGGGAACCTACTTGGATACTGCATCCAGTGCTCTTAACCTCTGAGCCATCTCTGCAGCCCTATTATTATTGTTATTGTTATTATTATTATTATTATTGAGACAGGGTCTCACGATGTAGCCCGACTTGCCCCTGAGCCCCATGTGTAGCTGAGGATGACCTTGAACTTCTGATCCTCCAGCCTTTCCCTCCCAAGTTGTAGGGTTACAGGCCTGCACCACTGTGCCCGTTTTTTTCAGGGCCGTGAAGTGGAACCCGGGCTTCACTTATGTTAGGTGAGCATTTTTCTTGTTGAGTCCCAGTTTTGACCCATGACCGGTGCTTTGATGAGCACGTTGAAGTGTGCTTAGCTCTGAGCTTGTGGAAAGCAATATGGCCACCTTTCCCCCTCTGGCAGCTCCCGCTCCCACTGCAGTTAATTAGGTATTATTCACCACTTACATCATTTTAACTGATAAATTAACTTTGAGCTAAATGAAAAATTGGGACAACTAAATGAGTTCAGAATTAAGGGGAAGCTGAGAGTTACTAATTAGATTAGTGTCATGGCCTCAGGATTTTGGCACTCTTAAGTACCCTTTCTCCACACCCCAAATCCACTGGGAATGAGAAGGCATTGATGTCACCAGTTAAACATCATAAGTGATTTACTTACAGAGCAGTAGGCACCAGTAAAGCTCTAACGTTGCAAAACCATCTGGATGAGCATGGCTGGGAAGAGAGAACTCGCCATCCCTACTTCTTGCTGTCCCCATTACCCTTCTTTGAGGGAACGCGCTGTTAAGGATCCTTGGCCAAAAACATTTCCCTTTTGGAGGAAGGGGAAGTTAGTATCGGGGAGGAGGAGCAGGAGGGAATCATGAAGCCAGGTGACGAGTTCCCTGCAAATGGGAGGATTTCTCATCGACGGCCAGCAGCTGCAACAGCCTTCATCACGTGGGAAAGAGGGGGAAAGGTTTGGGTGGGAAGCGGAGGCCTGAGGTAATGGCATTCCGTTGTGCACACAGATCCTTGTCCTGGGAGCATCAGGCCGTGTTCTGAATAACGGCAAGGGGCAAAAGCAGACGTTTCACCCAGAACAGTGTTCCCGTTAGAGTAGACCCACTCAGCAGCGTTCCCAGACCACCATAACGGAGAAGGTGTTTGCTTAACCCAGGGACTCTTCAGCTCTTCCCTATGCACAGTTTTGTCTCTTTCCAGAGGAATATCTTTTTATTATTATTAGTTACATTTTATTAACTTTGTATCCCAGCTGTAGAGGAATATCTTTAAAACATAGTTTTAAGTAAGAAGTGTGAATTATCTCCCTGCTTTCCTATTCTAACAAACTTGTCACTCATTCCTGATTCCACTATGGGAGGAGTCAGACCTTTAGAGGTTTTAGAACACTTTTCAATTCGGAGTATAAAAACCCAAGTGCTTCAGCAATCAGTGGCCTCTTGCTTTGAGACAGATAGCTGAAAAACAGATCTTTTATTTTGGGCTCTGCAAATTTCAGTGATAATTTTAAAAATAAATAAAGAAGTTTAAGTTTTCGACTTTGGTAACTCTTTTAAAGGTTTTGTTTTTTTTGTTTCTGTTTAGCCCTAGCTTCAGAAAATTGAGCTGCAAAAATTCAAATGTTTGATTTTTTTAATTATTATTTTTTATTAATAAGTAAACATGTGCATGCCAGAAGGCAATCTTGAAGAGTCAGATCTCTCCTGTCACCTTTGGTTGGTCCCTGGGATCAGACTCAGGTTATTAGACTTGTACAGAACAGGCCTTTTCCAGCTGAGCCCCCTCCCCAGCCTGAAGCTGGTATTTTTCAATGGGAAGACCACTCTCATAATAATTCTGGATTACTTTTAAGCACACATTTTCTCTCTGTTCAGGTATAGCATCCTGTCTGGATCCCTGGTCGTGGCCTGCTGACTGATCAGGTGTCTGGAGAAATTAAGAGAAGACTTCAAAGACCCTCTATTCAAAGTCACGCCCTGTGAAGGGAACCTGTCCTCAGTGCTCTCTGTCACAGATGTTAATGACAACCCCAGGACACCCAGGCTGTCTCTGTTTTCCGAGGCTCTTCCCTGCAGGAGATGGACTCATTTTCAAAGACGAGGAAGGCTGGAAAACCGGACGCAGCCGAGCCGATATGCACCGAGCTTTATGGTGGCGCCGAGGGCAGAGGTCACCCAAAGGAGATGTGAGAGCCCTTCTGGAGAGAGAGAAGCCAGCTTACCGCACGGTGTACAGCTGTGATGGCTGCTTGAAGCACGGGCGAAAGGGTGATAGGGCAGACTGCAGGGAGACAGAACCCAGAATGGGGATCACTTGGTCTTTTTAACTAAGATTCTTTTTTTTTTCTCCTATCACCGCAAGGAAGCCTGAGACATTAAAGCATAGGTCAGAATTTCTTGAAATAACTGCTCATCAAAGGGGGCAAGAAGTTTCACAAACGATGAATGAGAGTATCGACAAAAATAGAGGTTTTCTTCACAAGTGGGTAAGTAAGTATCTTAGAGGCCAGTCCTCAGGATGACAGAGACACATGTTAGTAGGGTGCTACAGAAGATTTCACCCCTTGAAAAATCCTGAAGGCAAGCACCTGTACATATAAAACATTGTTATACTCACCATAGAGGTAACAGCTCTCTTCCATCTCTTCTTGTACTGGATTGAATCTGCAGTCTTCCCCATATGTTTGCTGAAGGCTGTGATGGATGCTTGAAGCATGGGTTCTAGGGTGATAGGGCTGACTGTAAGAAGATGGAACCTAGACTGGGGCCCGTTGGTACTTTTAACTAAGATCCATTTTTCACTGGTTACTCCAAGGAAGACTGAGATTTGAAAGCATAGTTTAGAACCTCTTAAAATGACTAGTCATAAAGGTGTGGCTTTAACCTCATCAGTAAGTGGATTGATGAAGGAGTTATAGATAGATGGAAATATTGGCAGGGGGTAAAAACTAAAAACTGGAGGAAGGTTACCAAGGTGCGCTCCATAACGGTATGTCTTATTCCAGGTCCTTGCACGTGCTTTCTGCCAACACAGCACAGGCAGCTTTCTTTTCTTTTCTTTTCTTTTCTTTTTTTAATGTGCTTTAGTGTGAAGGTGTCAGATCCCTTGGAATTGACCTTACAGACAGTTGTGAGCTGCTATTTGGGTTGCATGGAAATTGAACCTGGGTCCATTTGAAAGAGCACACAGTGCTCTTAACCACTGAGCCATCTCTCCAGCCCCAGGCAACTTTCTTTTTTGTTGTTTTTTTTTCTTTTTTAATATAATCTTTCATTTATTACAATTTATTCACTTTATATCCTAGCTGTAGCCTCCATTCTTGTCCCCTCCCAATCCCGCCCTCCCTCCCTCCCTCATCTCCTCCCATGCCTCTTCCCAGTCCACTGATAGAGGAGGACTTCCTCCCCTTCCATCTGACCCTAGCCTATCAGGTCTCATCAGGACTATCTTTCATAGTCTTCCTCTGTGGCCTGGTAAGGTTGGTCCCCCCTCAGGGGGAGGTGATCAAAGAGCCAGCCACTGAGTTCATGTCAGAGACAACCCCTTCCTCCCCTTACTGGGAAGCCCATTTGGAGACTGAGCTGCCACGGGCTACCTCTGTGCAGGGGTTCTAGGTTATCTCCATGAATGGTCCTTCGTTGGAGTATCAGTCTCAGAAAAGACCCCTGTGCCCAGAAATTTTGGTTCTGTTGTTCTCCTTGTGGAGCTCTAGACCCTTCCAGGTCTTTCTATCTCCCCCTTCTTTCATAAAATTCTCTGCACTGTGCCCAAAGTTTGGCTATGAGTCGCAGCATCTGCTTTAATACCCTGCTGGATAGAGTCTTTCAGAGGCCCTCTGTGGTAGGCTCCTCCTGTCTTGTTCCTTGTTTTCACCTTCTTCCGATGTCTATCCTGTTTCCTTTCTGAATGAGGATTAAGCATATTAGCCAGGGTCCTCCTTCTTGATTAGCTTCTTTAGGTGTACAGATTTTAGCATGATTATCCTATGTTATATGTCTAATAACCACTTATAAGTGAGTATGTACCATACGTGTCTTTCTGCTTCTGGAATACCTCGCTCAGGATGATCTTTTCTAGTTCCCACCATTTGCCTGCAGATTTCATGATTTCCTTGTTTTTAATAGCTGAGTAGTATTCCATTGTATAAATGTACCACAATTTCTGTATCCATTCCTCAATTGAGGGTCATCTGGGTTGTTTCCAGATTCTGGCTATTATGAATAAAGCTGCTATAAACATGGTTGAGCAAATGTCCTTGCTGTATACTTGAACATATTTTGGATATATGCCTAGGAGTGGTATAGCTGCATCTTGAGGAAGCTCTATTCCTAATTGTCAAAGAAAGAGCCAGATTGATCTCCAAAGTGGTTGTACAAGTTTACATTCCCACCAGCAATGGGGGAGGGTTCTCCTTTCTCCACAACCTCTCCAGCATGTGTTGTCACTTGAGTTTTTGATCTTAGCATTCTGATGGGTGTGAGGTGAATTCTCAGGGTCCTTTTGATTTGCATTTCCCTGATGACTAAGGATGTTGAGCTTGTCTTTAAGTGTTTCTCCGCCATTTGATATTCCAGGCAGCTTTCTTATACCTTGCACTTCTCCCATGAGTAACAGCCTTCCCACAGCTCCAGAAACCCAGAAACAAGTGATAGTGAACTAAATTTCCTAGTCAATGAGCCTAAAAACATCTGTCCTCTCTTAAGTTGATTTCTCTCTTATGTTTTTTTTTTTTATAGCAATGTAACACAATCTTTCTAACTAAAATCTTCAGAAGTTCACTTTGGCAATGAGGGTAGAGGTGAACAGAGACCCAAGGTGACTGTTGGGTTTTCTATGTTAGTCAACACAATGAAGGTGAAATACAAGTCACTAGAGAAGATGATTAAAATATAGGCCTTATGAATTCACGGACACCGGGGGAAGACCCTGGAGGCTCACAGGGTGTGGTGGTCATGGTGATAGGATTCAAGTCCGAAGTGCCAGACCTCGGGGGCAGAGATGTTCTGTTTGAATCACTGGAGGAAAATCCCAGGATGTGTTACCAATACTGCCTCCCCAGGGGGTTGACTGCTAAGTGAGGAATCTTTCGGCTCTCTCCCTCTGCTGTATTCCATCTTGGCCATCTTTGTGGAGATGCCACGTGGGCATCTTTGGACCATGCCAACCTTTGGCACGGCGGCTTGCTGCCTGCCTCCTCTTACACCCCATGCTACTCACTGTAGATGGTGGGTCTTTCTCTGTGTCACCTGTTCTTTTTTCTGGACCCACAGTCTGATTTCTTCATCTGTTGTTTGGCTCTTCACTACAACTCAAAAAAAAAAAAAAAAAACAAAAAAAAAAGCTGAACCCTGTTCAGATAGTTTCCATCTGTAAGTCTGGTTTGGAGCTGATACTGTTTCACTATGATTGGCCTTTAGTGGGACAGAAAAGAGCAACTGGGGATGATACTGGCATTTAAAGTGAAATCTGAAAAGGCCTTTCTGTTTGAAAAATCATCAGTCCCACTTTAGAGGCAGTTATGTCCAGAGAGGAAAGAGCTGAACTTGAGATCCCAAAGCAACCTAGGTGTAGACAGATGCTCTTGAAGGCCAGCATACGCCCTAAGCTGCCACAGCTCACGTATGATATGACGTGCTTCGGCTTCTCACTAATGACTTGGTGCTCATCTCCTCTGGTAGGGTTCACATCACACAAGGACTTTAAGAATGCCTTCCTCCACCTGGTTTTTCCATCCTCCCCACAGCCAGTGGCTCCATGAAGAAACACATCCACAGTCTGAGAAACTTCTTCCCTCAACCTCAACTCAGATAGCCCAGGCAGATAACGTAGCACTGCAGAGATTGTGTTCAAAGTGAGGGTCCAAATCTCATGGGGGGTTCTGCTGTATTTCACACGTGTGACCTTGAAACATTCCCTCGAGGCTCTATGGTGTCCTCTTTGGCAAGATAAAGCAACTCATGTGAACAGGCGTGCGAGAGAGAGCGAGAGAGAAAAAAAAGTACCACAAATACTAAGGTAGAGTAACTGAAAATCAGACAGTGTCCTGAGGTGGGAACATGGCTGATGGTGTGCATGGAGTGGAGTGCTTCTCTGCCCCTGACAGGGCAATGCAACCCATGACCCAAAGTCTAAGGGGCGCTGGGCCAGTGACAAAGGGCTGTCATCCATCTATTGGAAGACTAAGACAGAAAGATTGCCAGTTCGAGGACTTTCTGGGTTACATAAGGAATTTAAGGCCAGTCTGACCGTGACTCATGGGTTGGGGGAAGGCTGGGTGTATAGCTTAATAGTACGATGCTTGCCAAATATGCATAAAGCCCTGTACTCAAATCTCCTGAACTGAAAAAAAAATATGTATAGTGGGGAGATGATGACAGAATGGTGGCTATAGATCTGAGCAGGACTAGCTCTGTTACTCAGAATGTCACAGCTGAGGCGTTCTGAGGTGGAGTGTTATGGATGCAGGATGGACATGGCGCAGAAGGGACACATTCTGACACACAGGGCTTTGGCTTCCTCCCCCCTGTTGCTTTAAGGACTACAGCTCCTTGAATAATCGGACAGAGGCTGCCCTGGCAGCATGGGGTCCACTCGCGGGAGGGGGTGCCATCAGAGGGGATACTGTGCAACTATGCCAGTGGCTACTATGGCCAGAAAGAACAGCCAAGAAGCTAGCAAGCCCTTCTGTCTAAGGCTTTCCAGTGATATTCCTCGAGACTGGCCTGTTGGACCTAAGAAACCTTGCTGGGATGTTGGGGTTCTCACGTAGACATAACGTGGCTGCTTGGGCATTCTGTGTACACATTTGAGAGGATGAGACTGTACTTTGTACCCCAGGCTAGTGAACCAGTCACATTTGTAAAGTGGTTAGCAGGCCGCCGGGCCCAGTTTTAATGGCTCCATAAAAGACACTCCTTATTACTGAGCACACGTGCCTTAGCGGCCAAGAGCACAGAACAACACATCTTGGCAGTCAGGGGTCCCCAAGGAGAGGGCACGCCTTAGAAGCCAGAGGAGAGACTGGAGTCATTTAGCTGACACACACCCGGAGCCTCCTTGGAATCTTCCACCCCAACACAGAAGTCTGACCCAATTTGTTGGGCTCTTCTCCTGAGACCCCTTGGTTCAAGCACTAAATCCAAACCTCCATAATGGGCTATGGCTGGGAATTGGGGAACAAAACTTGCTCCACCCCCAGGGGAAGCCTTAAACCTCACTTCGTCTCCTCCCTGGGGCCAGGAGGCTGCAGTTCTGGCCTGGTGGTCAGCAAAGACCTTCCCTTGGATGGAGAAGCAGACACGGGCACCCAGATCATTGTCTCAGTTAGGGGAGAAGGGTCCGTACTGTCAGTGCTAGGCAGAGTGGACAGTGCCCATCCCGCGAGCCCTGGGCTTGACATCTAGCTAGACAACTTTTAGATCAAACATGGGATTCTATGCTTTTGTCTCAAAGTGGGGGTTCGCGTCAATCATATAAGTCAAATTGGGGGGAGCCAACAGCGGTTTGCAGCCTGGAGTTCCTATTTCTGGAGACCCCCATCTGTGCCCTACAGAAACTAGAGGAATGGAAGGCTAAGGTTTGCAGCCATCCTGGATGTGGATTTTCATGTTATCTGAGAGCTGGGAGCATGAGTTGGCTTCAGAGGAAGGACATGGCAGGTGGCAGGTGTGGAGGGCAACCCAGGGCAGTGTCCACGGCCAGCACTTTCACTAAGTCCAGCTGAGGCACAGATCTTTTCTTCTCCCCGCCACCTGGCCTGTGTCACTAAAGCAGCCTCTCCCCAAACCAGTGTTATCCCTCTTCCCTCTGTTTATGGGAAATTAGTGACCCTAAAATGTGCTTTTGCCTTGGTGAGAACAAAAGGGGACATAGGGAAATATAAACTCTTTAATGCTTGTAAAACTGAGGTAGGCAACAGGAAAAGGCCAAGTTCAGGGCGAAGAGAGGCAGAGGTCAAAGGTAGGTAGGGGGAGTGGCTTCTGTGGGGTATAGACAGGTTCTGGGTAAGACAGGAGCCAGAGTTTGGAGTGTCTACTGTGCTCGTGGGCACCCTCTTCCTTTGCTACTAACAAGATCTATGCAGTACCTTGTTATTCCTAATCTTCCACAGTCCCCTCTATGGCTCTGTCTACACAATGATTACACTTAAGGAACTTGGTAAATATAGGAAACCCCAGGTCCCAGAAAAAAGTGGCTTTCCCTGGGTCACCAGACGACACAACAAGGAAACTTTCTCTTAACCAATGTGTCCCTTTCTTCCACTTTCCAAACCAGTGCATTGCATTGGGCCTTCCTGCATAGGGTTTATTCCTTTCAACAAGGACTGGAGTGAACATAATTCTGCCCTCATGCCTTACCGTGCAGTGGGATAGCTGGGCACAGCCAGCTAGCTGATTGTAACCATCGACAAGAGAGGAGTCAGGGCCTGCCCTGATTGACTTACCATCTGAGTGGCTACTCATTTCAGACAGAAGCCTGTCCACTCCATCTAGATTAACATTCCAAATGTTCCCAAAGCAACCCAGGTAGTCAGATTTCAGCTGAAGTCATGCTAACCCCACCCCTGTTCCGTTTTCACACCCAACCTGCCAGCAGCCAAAGGCTACTCTGTCCTAAAGGCCACTCTGTCCTTAGCATTCGGGGTATCCTTTTCATGTAAAAGCCCAGCTGGACCACCACGCCCCATGAAGGATTCCCCACCATCTCTGATGGAAAGGCCCTTTCACAGCTTACTATGTAATTTCACACCATAGTTTAAGGTTTCTACTGTGGAAAAGACAAACCACACAACTTGAGGAATTTATGGCTCATCAGGGTGCTGAAAGCCCACTCGGAGACAGACCCAAACTGGGAAACCCCCGATTGTTCTCCTCTCAGCACATTTTCGTGAGCTCCCTCCTGTCAAGCACCTGCAGTTTATCTTTTCTCAGTCATCGCCCGCATCCGGGGTGCCACAGGGCGAACTGCAACCAGGAAAGCAGGGGCTGGAAAGACACAAGCCGCTTAACCTCAACCGCCTCCTGTCAGTCGACATTTGGAAAATCTCCCAGAAAGCCTACGGAGTCTGCATCAGCTGAAGAACGTTTACTAAGCCCCATTCCCCCCAAGTCTGGGCCTCCCCGGGAATTTAACCTGTAATTCACACCACTTGATGCTGTGTGTTTCACACGGGGAAGTCATGGAGTAGCTGTGGCTCACTCCATTCTCCCGGCCATAAGTGCCCCTTCACGCTCACTTTTCGGCACCTGACTCAAGTCCTTCTTTCTGCTTTTTATGAATGCTCTCTGTTCTTAGTTTTAGCGCCACACAGCTTATCTCTGACTCAGAGGCGATGAGAAGCGGTGAGGTTGGCTTGATTGGGAGCCTCTGGGGGCGTGGAGGGGGGAGCTAGAAAATCTGCTGTCTTCCTATGGCACAAGTTGTTTTGGAGACCCAGTTCCCCATGACCGTCTGTCACTTCTATCTAGAGGTTGTTACAGCATCTCAGACTCCGTGAGTACTGGCTCTTCCTCTTCATAGTCTTGGATGCCACACACTGCGCATTCAAGTTCAGGAGATGAAGGGTGTAATAATACATACGTGGGTCCAATATTTGAAAACAAGGGTCAGTAAATGTTTTCATCCTGATTCCCGGGTCACCACTTGGAGAATTACCTCCCCAAATAGTCTGCCAGGCAGGACTTGGGGCAAAAAAACCCCAAACTTCCATTGTGTTAAACCAGTGAGATTTTTCTCTGACCAAAACAGGTAAATGAGACTGAGCCCCACCTCTGCTGCTGTTAGATGCATGTTGGGAAGGCCTCTCAGTGTGGCCAGATTCAGATTCTCCATCAATAGAGACCGATCAAGAGAGCTCAACTCCGCAGGTTGGGTGTGAGGAGGGAATATGAGGCCTCTAAAGTGCTAGCAACATTGTGGAGCCCAGGTGTATTTTCTATCTTTATGCGTCATGTGTGCATGGATGTTCCTCTACAGTAGCCTTACACCTCAATCTTACTAGCAGATTGTATGTTCTTTGAATAGTCAATGTTGTTGACCTGTGGACACTGGAAAGCCCATTGCAACTCATATAGGGTCTCAGTAACTATTTACTGAGAAGAGAGTCATCGTGACATCTCCCAATTCCCAGCCCACCCATCTCCTCACATAGCTCCCTTTATTCTCTGCCACCTATGACCTTCTGTTAAGCCAGTGCTTCCTTTGGATTCCCACAGATCAACACCTTTAAAGTGCATCTTTGTGTATGGCTGCTTCCCAGCGGGTGAGTAAATGGGTGTATCTACTTGGAAGAAAGTGCTTTTGTGGTTTGTAACAAATGGATGGAAGCCAGGCAGGGAAGGGAGGGAGTCGATGGCTGAGCTCTTGGAGGACACTATGCTAGAGATGATCTTGTTTTATATTTTTATAAATGAGCTGTAGACATGTGTTGTGTGATGAAATCCCTAAGTTGGAAGATGTCGCTAAGCCCTGCTGCCCAGAATAAAAGATCAAGTTGGTGAGGCTCAGCCATCTCATCCTCTTGGTATGTTGAAGTCTTAGGCATTGTTTCAAGACATTTTTTAAAGAGAGCACATATTCAAAGAATAAGAGCAAAGAAGGAATGAATGATGGTTTATTTTGTGTTGCTTTAAGCCAACACAATTAAGCTAATCTAAAGGGAATCAGACACTGTCCCTCACTGTTGGAGAGGCGCCCGCAGCTCCTCTCCTGACTGTCAGCTTTGACCTGATCTTTGCAAATATTTCCTCACCTCTTCTATAAAAGTTCCAAGGAAAAGCAAGCATGAAGATTCTATGAGCATTCTGTTGCTAGGTGGAGAATAAATGTCCACCCAATAAAAAAAAAAATTGGGGGGGGGATTTAATTCAAAACACGTTGTAAATGTGTAGATTTCATTTTAAAAGAGTGTATGTGCACAAAAGGCCATCAGGGAATTGAGCAACTTCAACTGAAGTAAAATATTCAAAATTCATTTACCTGGCCTAGGAGGAGTTGAATTTAAGAACTGAATCTTTTGTGTAGTTGGCATGCATTCCAGTATTCATTTTGAGCCTTTGCACATATTTTCTGTGATCGGAGAACCGAGTGGAGGCTGCAAGGCAGAACTAATGTCACTGAGAGTGAAGTCCAAAGAGACCCTAGATTAAGAAGCATAGACAAGAACCGTGCTGCCTAAAGACAGGGCAGCATGAGAGGCACACTGTTGGGCACCCCAGAACACTGATTTGGGTACTTTAAATTGGGATTTAAGGTGTGCAAACTGTGGGTTCTGTGTTGTAAGCTGACTGGCTAGGGGCTCACTGGCATAGTGTGTACATCTTGTGGGTGTTAGAAATTCGGTCTCTCGGGCCTCATGTCAGCTCTGGAGTTCTCTCTGCCCACTAAAATCTGCCCCTGAGAGCCTTGAACACAGACACTATTGAGTTTTGAACGCTCCAGGAAGAATTCGGTGCCGTTAGGCAGATACTCATTAAACATTTATTATTTATCATTGTATTATTAAGGACACAAAAAATAAAATAGGTTTTCATATTCCACACAGGGAATTTATTTCCTGCATGAAATAGCAGTTAACGGTGCTTGGAATGGTATTTCTGTATTGTGTCTCTCTAGTCATCTGTATCTACACAGTTGGTTGCTTTCACTCAATGAGTACGTCAAAGTTCCCTTTTCCAACTCTCAGTTGGCAATGGCAGCCAACTTTTCTGTAATTCTTGTTTTGCTTTGTATTTTTATGTGTGGTTTGCTGAATCAGAAAACTTCCTGGGAGGCATATTAAAGTTTACATTTTAGAATAGATGCATTGCCCAAACCACTGTGTAATTTATACATTTCAAAATGGAACCACTGGGGCCAAGATGGTTGGCGGTCTGGTCTGTATCCCATCGTGCAACTTATATATTCTTAGTAGAAACTGATGGCTGAAAAGAAAGCATTTGTTGCCTTAGAGAAAGGAACTGAATGGTGTTTCTGAGGTACATAGTTTAGAAGGTTTCTTTGACATTTTGCTATGAACAGACTTTATTGTAGAGACATTGGCTTCCTGCAAATGAAGCAGTATGGAGACAAGACTTTCTCACAGTAGCTATTATGGGAGGAAAATTGTAGTTGGTGAGAGTCCAGACAAGTACCCAGCAATGTCCACAAAATCTCCCTGGTGCCTGTGAGTTCTCAGCTGGTGCCACAAAACTCCAGTGAAAAGTTAGAGTCAGCAGGGGCTAGAGGTGTCACATGCTACTACGTGATACTATGATGTCCCATAGATTGACAGTGTAGCAGAAAAGGGGTGCATCTGGGATACCCAGAACAATACACCCATCTGCCTGTTTCTCACAAAGGCTGTAAGTCTTCAGAGCAGCAGTTCTCAGTCAGGCTGCAAACTGTAATCACCTAGAAAGCTCCTGAGACTGGTCAAGGCTGGACCATAGACCCAGGCTCTGAGTTAACATGTTAGCAATTTAGCTTAGACCTAGGCATCCCTTCCAAAGGCCATCGTGGTTCTCATGTGCAGCTCAAGGTAGAACTCCATTAGTGTGCAGCTTCTTCATGGAGAAAAGGTAGAGATGGGTATATGTCTTTATTGGAATAATCAACAGTATGTGTTGTAATAAAAATTCCCAGACTATTAGAGACTTAAAGCAATGAACTTGATTTTGTGTGTGTGTGTGTGTGTGTGTGTGTGTGTGTGTGTGTGTGGGAAGGATTATGTTTCTGTTTGTTTGTTGTTTTCAAATAGCCACAGAAAGAGTATATGGCAGTTCCTCTAAGATCCTATGGGTAAGCATCCTAGCACATAGTCCCAAACCATGTGTAGAGATACGGTCTTTCTGTGGGCATGAGAGAAAGAAGCGGAGTTGATGACTGTTTTCTTAGTTTCTGCTACAGATGAATACCGGGAAAATATTTAAAGCGCCTTTCCTTTGTACATGGTATCTATATACCGCAAACTCAAGGCTGCGTCTTAGCATTTCAGTATTGATGTTCACTATTAGCCTTAATTACCAATTTCATCTTGTGCTTATATTCTAGGCATTTTATTGCCTCCTAGGCAATAATACTCAAAAGGACACTTTGGTGATAATTTTTAGCAGGGACTGACAGGATTGAATTTGATAAATAAACTCACCACTTTCTGTGCAGATCACTACAGTTTAATGTGGGGGAGATATGGAAGAACTGGCTTGTGATTTTGGTGACAGACCTTTACTGATGCTCACGGTGAACACGCCACAGTTTCTTGCATGCTGTCTTGTAGGCCTGTGAAACGAAGGTTCGGAACACAGGCACTTTAGGTCTCGAACGATATGTGTAATTTCCAGCATGACAGACTTCTACATGGCATCGGCATACTGTAGTCATCTGTCGTTTCTTTTGCCCAGGGACTGGTACATGTTATGCTGTTGAAAAGGAGGGTGTTTTAGTCTCTTCTCAGCCTCTGTAAGGTGAGAGGACTTTGGCAAGACTCTCAGTAATTATCCAAGTAGAGATGAGAATCAGGGACGCACAGATCACACAGCCTAAATTTAGAAAACTATAAAACAGTGGGTAATAAATATGGCGAGGTAATACAGAGAGGGCAATGTTGCCACCACCGCCAATTACCGGACTCAGAAGCACAAAGGAGTTGCCCAGGGCCCACGGCTGGAAATGGGTGGAGCGGAGCAACTTCAGGACTCAGCCCTGCAGGAGGGTCAGCGAGCTCTCTCAGCACACGTTCTTCGTAGGTCAAGAATCATGGACCCTGGGAAGGAAACTCGCCAATCATCAATGAAGAGCTTTGAGAATGGTGGGCCTGGCTTCCTGTTCCTTCCAGTGGGTGTGAGGTCTGTGTGGGTGGACAGTGGGCAGGATCTAGAGACATTGTTTCCCCCGGGGTGCTGGCTCCATCTGGGAGTTCATGCAGCCTGCAAATGACCCTGAAGCAGCCAGCCTACAAGAACACAGGAAGCAACAGGGCAGAAAGAGGTCTGTTCCCTGCTGGGGCCTACAGCCCTGCAGCTTAATCTTGGGATCACCAGAGAGAAGTTCAGACACATCCAGAAAGGTAGAAAAGCCCTTCACGCTGGCTTTGTGTAGTTATGAAAACACACAGTTTAGACAAACGAAGATCCCATTAATCCTTTCTGACAGGCTTGGCTTTCTTCTCCAGGGTTTAGCTAACCATGTAGACACAACTCCACGAGTCTGTCCATGTTCTTGCTGTCCGTGTCCGGGAGGGTGGATGGGAGGTGTGATTATCATCAGGATGTTTTCAAATATCTCCATTCCAGACCAGAAAAGTTTAATCGTTTAGGTTAAACTTAATTCTCCCCAAGCGAGTGTTTCAGGGTGAAGAGGAAACGGATCTCTTCGTATTTCTGCAACTCCCAGCACAGCTGCAATGAGCAGGTCAGGTGGGGATGAAAGCCAGGCAGGAACTGCTGAATGAAGACTTCTCCTCTGCCAAACACCCTGCCTCTGTACTACTTAACCTTGAACTCAAGCTCTTGCCTGGATTGGAGAAATACTGAGAAGCCTTGGGGCCTTTTCTTTGACACTGTAACCAGTCCCAGGGGGGCAAAGCAAAATGCAGGGTGCTGAATACTTTTATGAAATATGAATCATTACAGGGGTCAAAAATAATAAAGGCTAATGAGCCAGCATGAATTACAACTTACCTGCTAGGACTCAATTCAGTTGGCAAAGATGATACACCTCCTACTCGCCAGCAATCCAAAGTGACCTTTCCATACATGGAAAGGCCAAGGATGCAAACAGCTTACTTTTCAAAAAGATGGCCATGTGGCCATGGCTTGCGTCTTTTTCTTTCTTTCTTTCTTTCTTTCTTTCTTTCTTTCTTTCTTTCTTTCTTTCTTTCTTTCTTTTCTTTCTTTTCTCTCTTTCTTTCTTCTACTTTCTCTCTTCCTCCCTCCCTCTCTCTTCCTTTCTTTTTTTAGAAAAAGAAATTGGGTTCATTAGTATTTAGCTGAAATAACAGATTTTGTGGCATGGCCAGGCACTGCAGTGTCAAATGTTCCAACACATGCCAATGAGGGAGGGTGTGAATGCGAGCGCCTATCTTTCTAGTGGTATCGATCTCCTACCTTTTAAAAACGATGCCCTTAAGCCAATGAATAACTGTGTTTCTGATATAGATCTAAAAAACCACAATTAAAGCAAGAATAAAGTATGTGGTGTGGACAGAGCAAACCTGTTATTTGAGAACTCCAGCAGTCCATAGTATGTACATATTTGTATTATCAGCCCAAATGTCCTTTATTTTGGCCTATCTAATTTACAAGCCTGATTTCTGCAGTGAAACAGTATTTGTGATGGCAGCATCCAAAGCAATTTTGGCTGAGGAAAGCACGATTTGTTGCACAAAAATGTAGCTGTTTATGCAAGTTTAAACATTTCACAAGGGCAGCTGAGTTCATTTCAACGCTACTTACAGAATAATTATTGGCAAATGCAATGGGCTGTGGGAAAGACAAGCTATTTTCAAGCTTCTGAATGGTTTACAGCATAAATTCTTCGATCATCAAAAGATGAAAAGGTCCAGAGCAACTGAAAGGTGCATGTTGAAATGTTGGGAGAAAAAGGGGATTTTTACAAGTGAATATTTACAATGGAACAATGAGGAAAATGTTGTGTTACAGTCAGAAACATGGAAAATATGTCGTTCAACACTGCTGGCTCTGGAATAAATAAAATACAGATTTAGACTATTAAAAATATCAAAGTGGTCTACCATGTGCCAACTCCATTTTCTTCTGTTGTTTGTTATAAAGAAAATCTATTATTGAATGGAATACAGTTCTGGTTAAATTATCAAAGACATTTTCCATATGAAAACCATAGTCTGCCACATGTTATCAATTCCTCACTAGCAATTTTTAATACACGTCTGTCACAGTGATAGGTGCGGAGTTAAAAGGAAATTCTGACTTGTACTGTAACCTCCTCTTCAAGGCACCGATCCCACTCATCTTCAGCTCATCTCTGCTAAGCAACAATTATGACCAAGATTCTTCTGGATGGCAAAACCAGAAAACAAACAAACAAAAAACAAAATCCAAACAAACTGACCAACAAACAAACCCAATAGACTCTTTAATATATCCCTGGGCATAAATGGGGGCCAGTACTCCTGTCTAAGCTAGCTGAACTCAACACACCATGGGGAAGCCCATCTTCTCAATGGGTAGCTTTCTCATTAGGAAGATATATGTTAAGCTGAGCCTTAGAGCAGTTGACACTAGTGTTGCCTTCTGGAAAAGCATAGATCATAGCCTACTCCACTGACTTTAACCCTACAGCCTCCAAGAATTTGAGAGGACTTTCCCATGTCTTGGAAAATTCCACTCTCATCCTCCCTTCATGTAACAAGCTTAATTCATCTTATTTTCACTACCACACACTGTTTTTTTGGCCCGTGGGATTTGATTTTTTTTTTCTTCTATTAACTGAATGAGCTTAACACTTAAGTATTGAATATTGCATTTAAAATAAACCAGCATTTTTCAAGTTAGGACATTTGAAAACCAAGAGTTGCAGCATTAAGTTGGATTCAATTTGACACTCTGTAATTAGTCTAGCACTGACCAACAACAGATGTTCAGGGGAAAAGATAGAACACCTTGCCAACGCTGTGGGGCATAAAGTTCAAACGCTTGAAGAGAATGCCTGAAATTTATATTTGAAAGTTCTGAAATCTGGGAGTTTAAAAGTCCCCAGGACTAATTAGGTCACATTTTAGCAACGATGCTGCATTCTAAATGTCTTCCAAGTTAGGTCAGATAATGAACCAAACACTCAGCAATGGGTAACCATCATCAAGGGACTGACTGAAGCCGTGTGCTTCTGCTACACATCCACAGACACTGTAGATAACAGACCAAGGAGGCTTTAAACCCAGGAGACTTTATTTCACCTCCGCAAAGGGCCCTCCCGCCTCAATCCACACGAGAACACAAAACCAAGGAGTAAACTAAGAAGGGGGGGGGAGGGAGCGATCCCTTTATTGTGACATTCTGACATTAACCCCCTGTTGACAGGAATGACTGAGAGCGGTTTGGGCATATTGCACATGCTGTGTGATGGAGGACGCTCTGGTGATCCTCTGGTGGCAGCTGAGGCTGTTTCCTTGTCCTCCCCAACCTCAGCGCACACGTGGGCCCGTCGCAGAGAATCCACCACCACTTGGTGTAGATGTTTTCACAAGTCTTTGGTCTTAACAAGCACCATTACAAACCCTCACATTAAGGGCTTTATTATTCTAGTTTATAAATGTTTCAATGATAAAAAATAGCATGATTACAGTATACACACACTTAATTTACATGTAATGTATTATACTCATAAGTGAGATAAGCTACTGAACTAACTTTGGTTGACTGAAATGAAGTATTTGAACTGAGTATTTGGCGATTTGGTTTCTAACTTGTGTACTTATTACAGTGCATCAATAAATCTATTTTGAGAATTTGCTAGCACCAAATAGACATCATAAACGGCCAACCTACTGCTTGCACTCAGAGAAGCAAAGTTTCAAAATTTGAAAACAAACGGGAATAGTCCATCAGATGGCAGCGCGTCCCTGTGCTTTGGCTGTAAAGATAGCCCATCGGTACGAATGGCCAACCTCAGTGGAGATTCATGTCCCGGTTTTCAGGAATCAACACATATGACAAGGTAGCTGAGCTACTCACGAGGAGCCTGAGAAAGTGGTTGTTTGAACTAGGATCATCACTGTACCTCAATGTTGTCATTCAAGAATAGTGCTCATTTATACAGATTGACTCGGTGAACGATTGTACCATGATGTGAAGGCTCTGGTTTGGGGAAAAACATAATTCTACCTACCTAAAGTTGCTCTTCTTTTAATTATTTGGTCTTTGGATGGTGAATTAATGAAGCAGGATCTGAATTTTCATCTTCAGGTTATCACCCAGTTCACCGCTGAGGTAGTCTTTGTCATATCTGTCCTCTATCTGGTTAAGTTCTTTCTTTTTATAAAGTGGAGTGCTGCTGACTTGTAATGAGTAGATCCCAGCCACTGGCTTCTTCTTCGTGAAGTGGAGGTAGCTGACCCCTTCTTTCTGGTTGATTTTAAAGAAGCCATCTTCATTTCCAGAGTCAATCAAGTATCTGCTGTGGTTCGCCAGAATTGAAATGGCTGGCAGGAATTCTACTATTCGGAGCTTGTTGTTGATGTGGGAAATATTAAAAGCAAAGCTGGCTGGCTTCTCTGCATCCCAACTAGCGAGGCTTACATTAGCTTCCATCTCAGGCCCATCCTAGAAAGACACATGGCAATGGGTTAAATCCAGCTAAGTATGTTCTTCAGTTCACATACTCAAAGAAAGCCATTCAAGTCTCAAGCCCAAATATAGTTTTCTACTCATGCGGCATATGTGATGTTTGAAAAGGCACACTCGGGCATTTTGTTTAATGTGTTTTCAAAAAATTAAATTGATGGCAGGGAGTCAGGTTGCAATCACTTGTATCAGCAGATCTCAAAGTGTGGTCTTAGCCTGCCTGGAAACCAATAGCCATGCAAATTCTTAGCACCTCCCAGACCTGCTGAATTAGAATCCCTGGGGCTCTTCCCAGCAATCCAGTCCAACAAGGCTTCCAGGTGACTCAGACACAGCGATTTGATTTATTTATTTGTTTGTTTGTTTGCCTGTTTATTTATTGGATCTCGTTTAATACATTGTTTTCTTTCCAAAGACTTAACTCATTTCCCAAGCCACAGCAGGCGGGTTGCCGTCTGCATACCAAGACTCAGAAAGCCTCTTCGATTTCAGTTTTGCTCATCGACAGGCCCCCTTCGAAGGACACACCTATGAACCTACTTCCTGGCTGTGATGAGCTGCTAACATTCTGTGCTGTGCTTTTTACCTAGCCTTCTGCTTGCCTCTTTGGGACCACATGGAGCTGGAGATGTGGGTGACTGAACGCACTTCTGACTTTACACGGCATCATACGTTCCTGCTCACCATCCAAGTCCCCCCCCCAAGTGGCTCTCGTCCATGGAGGAACTTCTCATTTCTAGACCTTGGCTTCCCTGTGTGCATGCCATTCTGCCCACTTGTCCTTGCCTTCAGACCTTGTCCTGTCTGCAGACACCCGGTGGGCGTTTGATTTTCTTCTTGCTGAGACAGAGGAAATGAGCAAGTGTGTGAAAACCTTTCAAACCGCCACTCTCAAAAGGCAGCCAAAGTAAATAAATAAATAAAATAAAACAACCCTCTTTCCCCCAAACCCCATA
Organism: Meriones unguiculatus; assembly: GCF_030254825.1. NCBI lineage: Eukaryota > Metazoa > Chordata > Mammalia > Rodentia > Muridae > Meriones > Meriones unguiculatus. Next base: position 16,728,611 of record NC_083365.1, on the reverse strand, counting down.
GCTTCTTGTAAAGCACTGATGGAGCCATGAGAACGACCGGATGTCTGTCTGAGGACATTGGTGACACTTTGGGGTGTCCTTGGAAGGAAGCACAGGAGCCGGGGGGCCCCTCACATGCAGTCACAAGGTGAGGCTGACTCTGACCTACCTCGATGTCAGAGGCATCCATTTCACTCGCACTTCTCCGTTTCCTGCCTCGTTTGGGGTAGCCATTGATCTTACACTCATAGCACGCCTCTGGGGACAGTGAATTGTCGTCCATCTCACCGCTGGCAGGTGGCTCTGGGCCTCCTCGGCCCATGCCCATTCCAGAAACACAGTGCCTATGGCAGAAGGGAGCACATAGGCAGGTTCCATCAGAACAGTCCCTCTGATGCCCAGCGTCCCGCTAGTGACATCAAATGGACTGCCCACTGACAGTTATCTGCTTCTGAAAATCATACCAAGGCCCTCTGTGTCTAGACCCTAGCCCCCTGTTTTTATGGTACTTCCACTTGACAGTTTCCTCTTGAAGACTAACTGCAGTAGGAAGAGAAGTCCCGGTGGTGACTGGGGGTTGATACAGCACCACCCTGTGAAGAATACGTTCTTACATGCAGCATGGGTCAACTGTGGGAAACAGTTTAATTTCAAGTCATTTCAAACCACGAAGGCCATTGGATTTGACTCATGTGAAGGCGGAAAAACAAACCCGTACCCAAGAGAGAGCTAACCCTTGTTTCTTTGCTTTTCGGTTATCGAAGCCAAGTTATGGACTGAGCCTCACACAGTATCTGACTTGTTTTTGTATGGCTCCATTTCTAACTGTGTCAAGAACCTAGGAATTATCCTAAAACAACCCTTATTTTGGGAGTAAAGTCCACTCGAGTGACATCACTGAGTGGTCAAAGCTGTCACAGAAGGGTGGATTTCTACCGCAAAATGTGCACCAAACCTTACAAAACTGCTTCTGGGACTGTGAGAGCTGAGCTATTCTTCGCAGCTCATTTCCTTGTTTGTCCACAGGATTTAAAATACAACACCAAGGAGCAGGTTATCTGTTGTTCCTCACTATACGTTAGTGATTCTCTCTGTCTCCTAGGGTCTTCCTAAGTGCACACATTTCCTTCCTCTTCACTTTGCAGCATGGAGCATGGATAAACAAGGAATGGAGGAAGGAGGAAATGTCCATCCTGAGCATCCTTGTACAGGATGGTTCCAGGAAGTCAGCCCAAACCTGCAGGCTTGGCTCAGAACTTCTCTCCAGCATTTCCTTGTCCCAGGAGCACCACTTATAAGAAATCTGACTACAAAATTCCACTGGCAAAAAGCCAATTTGGAGTGTCACAATTTTTTTTTTTTTTTTGCTGGGAAAAATGGTTCTGGCATTAAACTGTAAAAAAATAAAATAAAAATGAGTCAATTGAGAGCCAAACAGACATCTGGGAATTTGGGTCCTACTGCTGGCATTCTGAGGGCTTCCCAGGAAGCAGTCTTCTACCTTGAGGTTTATACAGATGGGAGTAAGTCCCCGAGAGCCAGTGTGGCTTAGACTCCCGTGTTCATGTTTGGGATAAGTGTATATGTGATGGTGTGTGTGTGTGAGGGGGTGGATGGAGAGTTCTAATTAAGAGAAAGAGAGAGTTTTAATGAAGAAGTTAAGATTCATGAACTAGATGTACATGTAAGTCATTGGGGAACACCTCCTCTTTCAAAACTTACTAAGAATTTAAGCCACTGATGTTGGGGGTTGGTCTGGTTGCTGTGTAATTGCAACCCTTGGAGCCCTAATCACTCGCCTCCAAGATCCGGTTGCCATCTAGAGGAGTGCATCCCATGTATGCTGCTCTTTTTGTGTAAAACTTGCTCTACCTAATTTAAAGTTGACTGGTTAATGAAGTTGCTAAAGCCTGTAACTGGGCAGAAGTGAAGTAAGTGAGGCTTATGTTCTTGGACTTGGGGGTTCAGAGGGACCACGAGGCTAGGAGGAGGAGAGAAAGAAGAAGAAGATGTCGAGAAGCAGCAGGAGAGGAAGCCAGGAAGAAGGAAAACGGAATGAGACAGTATGGATCATGGGTGGGTGGCCGTGAGGCTGGCCTGATGGAGCAGAAGCGGACCAAATGGAACAGATGGCAATTAACACTGGAGCACATTTAGCTGGGAGGTAGCAAAATAGCTTAGAGGGTTGCTATCTGCCCAGTTACTATGCCTTAAAGCTTATATAAATAATAAAAAAGGTCTCTGTCTCAATTACTTGGACTCTAGACTCTAGCTCTAGAACTCCTCTAGAGCCTGATATCTAATCCCACAAGACCCTGAGAAAAACAGCGTTCCTTCTCTGCCCCAGCTGTCACACACATATTCAGATTCACATTATTTTGTAAAATTTTCTACCTGGAAAATACAGTTAATTATCCCAACTCATACGTAATGTGCTTTTTGATCCTTTCTAATATAAATTCAGGAGTGAAGATGTCTTAGAAACTGTAAGACGTCCCCAACACAAGATATCCACAACCTGAGGGGAGCTAGAAAAGAAAGCATTGTAAATTAAGACAGAGACCAGCACGCTCCCGTGGGAGGTGGAACAGGCATGCAGGATGGGCCCTACGTGAGCTGACCCATCGCTGTGTTCTTGGGAAAACTAGTTCTCAGCAGCATGTGAAGAACACGAGACAGAGAAGCTGCTCAGTGAGACTCGCAGTACAGCGTAGCTGTAGTGTGTTGTTGGGTGTTCTGTGAGTTTCTAGAAACCCGGATGCCCCCTTACAGAGGCCCCTCTCAAACCTCCTCAAAGCTAACCGGAATAGACCCGAGGGCTACAGAAAGTGTGGCTCTCTGCCCTTTCAGGGAATTATGTCTGTACGCACATTTAGGGAGTCACTAGCCGAGGAAGGGTAATACTTACCCTTGGCCTATCCGGAAGTACCCTGGAGGACAGCCACACAGGTAGCCGCCCTCCGTGTTGGAGCAGCCAAAACTGCAGGGGGCCTGTGCCGAGCCACACTCATTGATGTCCTGGCAGCCTCCGCTGAACTGCTCGTACTGGAAGCCAGCGGGACACATGCACTTGTAACTGCCCAGGGTGTTGTGGCAGGAGGCTCCCCCACAGACGTGTGCGCTCAGGCATTCGTTCTCATCTGCAGCAAGAACAAGAAAAGACTATACGTGTGATGCTTGCCGTGGAACTCCAAGGAGAAGTTCGGGCCTTGTTCCTCATGACCAACCAGCTGGCCTACCAGTAGGTGGGTAGGCTATCGGGAAGAGAAAGCAGGCAGTGTGGCTAGCGTGGACAGAGAGAGAGAGAGAGATGTGGAGATGCAAGTCGCCTCTGTGACGGCAAGGCCAGCCTGGCCTACAAAGTAAGCCCATGATAACCAAGGCTACACAGAGAGAAACCCTGTCTTGAAAACCCAAAATGGCTCTATCTGTTCCCAGACTGGACTACCAGGGAAGACACCAAGTGCCTCTCAGTACGTACGAGCCACACTCATTGATGTCTGACGTCAGACTGGCCTGGTCTGGGATGCTGGAGGAGTTACTTCCTCTAGGAGGCAGATGTGAAGCTGCAGAGTTTCTAAGGACCTTTAACCTCAGGGCTCTCTCTGGGCTTCTGTAACTATTCATTCTGACGGAGAACTCTCCTTCCTTTTTATAGACTTTCCTGGTTTATTCTGCCACTTCTCTGATAACATTTGATAAACATTTAAATTCATATTGCTCCTCTGGGCTGGGCCCGCGGGGAGGGACACAAATGAAGGTCAGCAGTCATCGCTGCTCAGTGTCCGTGGCTTGTGATCAGCGTCACACCTGCCTTTCACCGTCGGCCAGCACCGTGGTTTGATTGACACGGATTGCACTGGCTCTGACCCCATCCATCCCATATACCCTGAGCTGCTACTCACTCCACAAGGAGTTTTAGTGTTCTATACTTCTCCGTATTTTGCTCTGTTCTCACACTTGCAATTTTTTATTGGTGACAGTTTCCTCTTTTTTTTTTTTTTTTTAATAAAAAAAGAGGATTCTAATTGGTTAACCTAGCAATTAAAGCGTCTGGAAATTCACTCCTTGGGGCAGACTGAAACCTGCCTCTCGGACCTGTGGCGCCAGGGTCACGCGATGCAGGTTAGTTAGTGTTAGTGTTAGGGATTGCCATAGGTAACTCCCGACTGCAGAGTAGGATTTTTTTTTTTTCTTTTCTTTGGTAGGGCCAAATGGGTTCCATTTGAACTGAAAGGTGAAAACTGCCATTGCTTCTAGAAAGGAATGGAGTTAATGGCCCCTGACCTCTAACTCAGTTACCGGGAAGAGTGAACTTCTGAAGAGCTGTGAGTGGGCACCCAAGTGGAGCTAGTCCCAAAGATCTGGTCTGCATAGCATCGCACTGGGGAAGTGGTTCCAGCCCGTGGCTGGAGTTTCAGTGTGCTGTTGGCTCAGCACCTTTACTTCAGAAGCAAGCCACCAGCTCTGAGGAGTCCGCAGCCCTGCCTCCCGTAAGGGTGAGGGGCTACTTGCCTACACACTGGTTCCACTGGTAGTGCTGGAGGTAGCCCTGCGGGCAGCTGCACCGGTACCCTCCGATGATGTTCTGGCAGCCATGCTGACAGCGGTGGTTGCCCTCACACTCGTCCACATCTGGAAAGGAAGCAGAGCTGCTCGTGAGCCCCGCCCACAGCTGTCTCTCCGGCCCTCTGCAGCCTCATCCATCTGCCCGTGAGGCTAAAAGGCAATTCTAGAAACAAACCTTTCATCTAAAGGAATCATTCTGTCAACACATCAAGAATACCCACACTAACATTCAGAGACTCTTGGTAAAGCCTACAGATCGAAATGACGTAAAATTCTTCACAGAGCACTGTGGGGTAGCTCTGGAAATTATCTGGTTGTTTGCTGGAAACAGAAACCAGGAAGTATCAATGAAAAAACCAAAATTATAAGAATTAACATTTAAACATTTAATTACGCCTTTGTCAAAGAATTACTTCTTACATGTACTGTCCTTGTTGGAGAAACCTAAGGGCTCTGGCCCCACATGTCAGATGTCGAGATACTTTTGCTGAGTTATTCCTAATAAGGTAAATTGTTAACTGAACAAAACAATCCTGGTCTACACAGAAGGGGCACCTGCTGTTCACACGAAAAACAGTGAGACTAAGATGCATTTCTGAAACATGGGCCCAGGCACATAGCCCTATCTTCAACTGAGCGCTTTCTTTGTTCAGAGATTTCTTTTTTCTTTCTCTTCCTCCTTTTTTTGCCTTTTTGTTTGCCTATTTACTTTTTACTTTTGGCCGACCTCCAACTTGTGGTAATCCCCCTGCCTCTGCCTCCCACGTGCTAGGATTACAGATGTGCGCCACCACACCCGGAAGAGACATTACTTCTTGCAACTCACAGGAGCTGACGGCCGCATAGGCCAGCTCTGCCAAGAGCACCCAGCTAGACACGGCCCAAGTCTGTGCCTACCTTCACAGCTGGCACCGCTCTGATCGAGTGAGAACCCCCGCTGGCACTCGCAGGTGAAGCTTCCTGGAGTGTTCTGGCAAACACCCTTGGACCCACACAGGTTGATATCAGATGTGCACTCGTTGTTGTCTGTGAGAAAAGAGGAGAGTGACTCATCCTTAAACTGCTCTGTACTGTTTGAAAGACAGGGAGAAGGCTGACCCGGGTAGGCCCGAACCGGGGTCGGTAACTTCGCACTGTGCGCACGCCGAGAATGGGTACTGTTATCCACCAGCAGGGGGCGTAGAAGAGAGTCTCTGAGCGGAACAGCGGGGTCTGGGGCACGGTTTTCCTTCCTACTTACCAATGCAGGCGGTGTGGTGCTGGGTAAACCCAGGAGGGCATTTGCATGTGAAGCCACCGATGGTGTTAACGCACAGGAACTGACAGTTATGCTGCTTGGTTGCACACTCGTCAAGATCTGCGAGAAAGTGCGAGATGAGATTCGGGTTGTGCCAGACACGCTCAGAGAAGCAGGAAGCGTCTTTCGGCCTCGAGGGACTCCAGGCCAGCAAAGAGCCACAGCATATGGCTAGAAGGCGGGTGGTGGGACTTAGAAAACAGGGGGAAAGTAGCTCTGCAGCCTTCAGTTAAGGAAAGGTAGGAATTCCTCAATGAATTTATTTGAAAGACATTCTGAAATGTTTAAATGAGCTACAAAAGGATGTAAAAGGTCATTCTGAACATTTTCCATAGCAGCAAAAAAAAGATCTAAGTGAAGATATCAGAAGAGACGTTGAGGCTAGAAATTTATGTTTCCTTAATGCAGCTGTTTCAACCTGTGGGTTTTCAACCTGTGGGTCATGACCTTTTCACAGGGGTCACCTAAGACTGTCGGAAAAACACAGTTATCTACATTACAGTTCCTAACAGTAGCAAAATTACAGTTATGAAGTGACAACAAAAGTAATTCTTATAGTCAGGGATCACCACAACATGAGGAACTGTGTTAAAGGGTCACAGCGTTAGGAAGGTTGAGAACTGCTGCCTTAACTCCTTTCTGTTGCATTCAGAACAAAGTCAAATGAGGCCGTTGGTTGGACTTCTTTGGTTAGTAGTTTTTCTTTGAACAACTAGGAAAGACCAAAACAAACAAACAAACAAACAAAAAACCAGACAGACAAAAACAAAACAAAACAAACTGATTTTGCTGAACTAAAACAACAACAACAACAAACAAACAAATGAAAACCCTTCCCTAGCTTCCATAGCCTAGCTGGTGGACTCACTTCAAGATCCCAGGGCATTAAAAATATATGTTAAGAACTACCTAGTATGTTGGACATAAGGGATAGCTTTTAAATGCCTGGGAATTCAAGAGTGCTTTGAATCACAAATTCCGAGGCTAGCGTCTTTATCTGCTCCCCAGTGGCCTTCCTGGAAGGAAGCACACTTGTCCTAACCCGAGAGGACCTCCCCATGCCCATTCCAGCCCAGAGGTTTCCTCAGACGGAGCCTTTCTTGAGCACATCTACTGCTGAGAGGCCAAGAGATGTCTACTTCTCTCAGGGCCACAGTGGCGTCCCTGCTGGGACCCACGTGCAGCTGGGGAAACAGGGTCATGATCCCTCATAGCTGTCTATTCCACTAATGTGAACCGTTCAACAGCAACTTGCTGTTCTTATCCTCACAAACATCTATCTCCTCCCCTCTTTTCTTCTTATTGTAACCAACAGCACACATAAATTGTACAAATTGATTGGGATTTCAGCGTGCACGAATCTTGCCCAGATCTCTTCTCTCCTCTTACCTGCCCCCCTTTTTATCAAGTGAGGGGAAGACACTGGTCTCACACCCCTGCCAGAGCCTCCCTTCCAGCTGTTTGCCTCTCACATGTCCACATAAGCCAGACGTAGACAAACGCGGGCTTTATGAGAATAGGGAGAGAGAAGGGTTTATGACGTAAAGACTGAGCATAACATCCTGGTCACCATCTTCATCTGAACCACTGTGGCTACTTGCAAGTGACCCTCGCAGTCAGGCCTGTCAGTATTCCCGCATATAAGCAGAGGTCAGGAGAGGGTCATCAGTCTCTCCAGACTCTGCCTCCTTCTGCTCAGGGTTTCCTGTGTGATACAGAGTATGGAGGGTTCACAGAGAGGGTGAGGGAGACTCCAGATACGCAGCTGGGGCCTACACTGGGGTAAGCATCTTCATCCCTGCGCCCCAGATTACAATAATATAAAGTTGCTTCCTTACAAATCATACACAGGAGAGATCTTGTCCCCTGAATGTACTTCTCCACTTACATGAGTTAACTCTTGCTGTGAGAGCTAGCCTTCCACTGCCCAGAACTCAGAGTGATCACGGGTGAACACCCATGCTTTAAGGCTGTGAGAAGGTCTTGGGATCAGCGACTTCGTCCCCACCACAGGATGACCTGGGACCAGGTCTGCATTGAAGCGCCTCTGAAAGTTTTATCTAGTAAGATGTTTAGGGCCTAATACATTCTGAAAAAGCTTTGAAAAAGGTAATTTCTAGGTGAGGAGAGATTTCTGTTCAGGCTTTGGATGTTTCTCAGTTCCACAACTCCCTCAGTGTTAAGCTTTTAGGAGGCATGGTGGCTTTGTTTTGCAAACCTAAAATCTAGACAGATATGGACAGACAGACAGACAGACAGAAACTGATGCGCTACTTTAATTAAAAACACATACCTCTAAGATCATGGCATGAAGACCTCCTAGACCGCACTGTTGTTGAACAGTGAGTGAATAAATGAAGCAAATGGGATGGGAGGGGGGAATGGACTGGGAATCAGCTTCACCAGAGCCTTGGAGAGTTGGTACCAATGAGCCTCTCATGGACGTCCTTCCTGGATGCTCATGGGGTATCTGAGCATGAACAGCTTCTTCTACTTGCCATCAACAGCCTTCCTGGCCTCAGCTGAGCCCTCAGACCCACTTTCTGCACAGGTAAGCCCGGGACGCAGGTCCTGCGGCTCGTCTCCTGATTACTCACAGGCATAACAAGAAAGCCAAAGCCTGCTTACCTTTGCAGCTCCTTCCATCCTCTTGCAGAATGTAGCCTTTCGGGCAGGAACACTGGTAACTCCCTTCCGTGTTTTTGCATATAAAATTGCAGGGTTTGGGAGCCTGGTTGCACTCATTCAGATCTGTGATCAAAGAGAGACGGTGTAAAAGGCCACGTGGAAGACTTTCCGAATGCTCCATATCTATACCCAGAAACTCGGGGAAGTATCTGGTCATCGCATCTTCTCTTAAAGTAGAGATGCATTCTAGATTTTTAGCGTGGCGTTTTCTTTACTGTACCCTGAAATTTCTACTCAGGAAAAGCATTAGAAACCAAGCACCTACCTACACAGGCAGTCCCCGTTATATCCGGCGTGTAGCCAGTTTTGCAGATACAGTGATATGACCCTCTGTCATTCACACACTCCCCGTTACGGCAGACATCGTGAATAACCTTGCACTCGTCAATATCTAGACAGATAAGTCACAATAGTAAATACATTGAAATACATACTGGGCAACACTGGTACACAGAGGTCACGTGAGTGTAAAATTTCATAGACCGTGTTACTATATTATGGACCAAAGTATTAAACCAAAAGAAAACAAAGCAGAGTGGGTTTCTCTTTCTCTCTCTCTTTCTTTCTTTCTTTCTTTCTTTCTTTCTTTCTTTCTTTCTTTCTTTCTTTCTTTCCCTTTCTTTCTTTCTTTCTTTTCTTTCTTTCTCTCTCTCTCTCTTTCTCTTTCTTCCCTCCCTCCCTTCCTCCTTCCCTCCCTCCCTCCTTCCTTCCTTCCTTTCTTGTTTTTCAAAACAAGTTTTCTCTGTGTAACAGCCATGGCTGTCCTAGAACTTGCTTTGTAGACCAGGCTGGCCTCGAATTCACAAAGATATCTCTGCCTCTGGCTCCCAAGTGCCAGGATTAAAGGCTTGTGCCACCACACCTGGCTCCAGAGCAGATTTCAAATGCAATGCTAACTCACTGAACAGCTAGTGAATGGCTGTGTCAGGTGATTATTTAATATGCAATGGTAACTTAGAGAAATGGAAAAATGAATAGAAAATGAATGACTGTGTGAAGTGATAATTCAAAGCTATTTAAGCAAAGGGTGAGCCTGAAAATAAATGCTCCTTTAAATTTGTGTTATTTTTCTTTTCCGGATTCATAGAACACCCCACTGAGACATATTTGGTCCTCTCCAACATCTTGCCATCACTCTTGCCAAGCAAGTCATAGCAGAAGATCTGTTGGACAAGGCAAGTCCAGTTTTTCTTTCTAATATCGCATGTTCAAAATAAGAAGGAAAGTTCTCTAACATTCTCTTTGTCCTTTTTGAAGTTAGTCCTGAAAAAAAGTCAGACTACCTAACCTGGGGTGGGAAGAATGGGAGCAACTCCCCTCTTTTGGATGGGCTTTAACCAGGGCTCTGGGGTAGAGGTTGGGCTGGGCTTTTGCACCTGCCTAGAAAGAGAGACCCTTATTCATGTCTCCATCATGGACAGAAGGCTTGGTCAGCGTGCACTGGTGGCCATTAAAGCCAGCCTCCTCCACCTAGGGACCCAGTTAGAAGAGGTTACCAACACCAGCAATTTGCCGAGTTATCAGCCCTGACAAAGAATCATCTAATGTCAGCAGATGGGCATGCTTGACCTTCGGCAGTTTAACCTGAGGTACAAGTGCGCACTTTTTCACTGGTCTCAGGACAAGAGTCCTCTACCATCCCAGTTCAACGTCCTCCAACAAGCAGGAATTGCTTTCAAGTAACTCCATCTTCTCCGCCATTTCTTCCTTCTATACGACCAGTTCCTTTATTTTGCTATTAGCCACATCTTCCCAACACAAAGACATTTTCCCCCTAGTTCTCCTTAATTTTTTGCTTTTAACCCCACCCCCCAGGAGCTCGATGGAACACCAACACTCCCGTCTTCTCTGTCCTTGTGTGAACTAAATCCCAACTCTGATCACTGACAAATGTGGAATCACATGAGGCTTGCGGGCCTTCAGAGCCTCCTCAGAGCCCTCAGTGGCCCCCATACAGATCTAGATTTGTAGTTGAAAGCGTGCATTTCAGGCACAGTTGTGCTCCTTCCTAGCTGTCTTTGTACTTCTTTGATAAAATACATCTTGACTAATTTTGAGTTAAAAATGAATATTGGTGGAGCAGAACTAAATGATCATTTATTTCACCGTCCATCTATAAACTATTGTACAGATTTCTGCTGGACCCTTGCAAATGCAGAGGCGAGGACCAAAGCACAGCAAACTTAATCAAGTAGACCAGGGACACTCGGAAAATGGCCTTCAATGTTTACAGCGCTATAAGGAAGGACTCTGTCAATCTCAGTCACACAGACAATACAGGCCTATATTGTCAGTTCCAAACTTCCGTTGATTTCCATAGCGAAACACACAGATTCCTCGCGACTAATTTTGTCTAGTAACAAAAAATTAAGGATGAAAGAGGAGCTCGCACCGTTTGTCAACCACAGAGTAAAATGAAGTACCTGCTCCGTTGGTCATGAATCCTCGGCCATGGGGACACAGTTTCTTGAAAGCCACGGTGCCCTCAAAAGGGCAGATCTCGCAGTGGGGTCCCCAGCCCCGGCCTCCATCACAGCAGCACTCGGACTTGGTGACGGGGTTCCTGTTGCTTGAGCCAATCTGGCACATGTTCTGCAGGACCTCTGAGAAGCAGTACCCTTCCCGGTTGTCTGGAAGAGACATTCCGAGGCAAAGGGGAGTTGAGGGATTGCTCTGAGTACGTGGGGGTGTTAGGAATTTGGTCAGATATAAAAACCAAAAGGATGTAACACTTTACCCTGGGTGAAGAGGAGCGAGAAGGGAAAGCTGGAAACAGCAGGGAGAGAGAAAGGAGGCGTCTGAGGGAAACAAGACAAGAAATCCGTGAGTTGGCAGAAAGGCATTGGTGCAGACAAGCTTATAACTCTTTGTGCCCCAGACACATGGAAGGAAGTTGCAACAGCCATGCTACAGAAAAGGGGGCAGAAAAACATACGAAAGTGGGCCTGGTCAGGGAGGCCTTATAAGGCAGCAAGAAGGAAACCCCAAGCTAGCCATTCTGTGTGCAATTAGCAAAGGAAGAATTTCGCTGCAGGGAGGTCCTGAACCCAGCGGACACTCGGTCACCAAGTCATCTCCCAAGGGTGAATGTTTTCAGCCCCTTTTCAATTTCTGACAGTTCCTCTTTTTTTTTTTTCCCCCCAGAGCTGAGGACCGAACCCAGGGCCTTGCGCTTGCTAGGCAAGTGCTCCACCACTGAGCTAAATCCCCAACCCCTGACATTTCCTCTTATTTCAAACCGGAAACAATGCTTTGGAGTGTCCAGGCACAAAGGTTGAGGGAAGGAAGCGGCCAGCTTCAGGTACTCACCCAGGCACTCATCCTGTGCGGGGCTGGCTGTGAAGCCATCGTTACACTCACAGGTGTAGCTCCCCCGGGTGTTGAGGCAACGCCCGTTCTCACAGATCCCCGGCTTGGTCTGGCACTCATTCTCATCTGTGCAGACAGAACAGGAGTCATTAGACACTTAGAGAAAGATTGATTTTTCTTCCTTGATCCCCTTCTTACTGCCTTCCTGCCTTCCTTTCTTTACTCACTCACTCTCAATTTACTTTGCAAACAAGTAATCTCTTCACCTGGTTAAAAGCTGGAAATCCAGGAAAGGCCAGGAAGAAAATTTACCAATGTCTCCCTTTCATCTGTATTCCTCAGATTCCAACACCCTCACTCAGACTGCCAATTTCCGATGTGCCCTACCAGAGACGGATTATGCAATAAAAGTAAAGCCCCCCCTTCTCTCTCTGTTCTTGTAAGGCATCTTTGAGCATATTGCTGATATACCTAAAAGTAAATGGCAGCATTTACATTTTTCACTTAAATCTCGCCCTGAAAGATGATTCATACACTAAAGTGAGGATGGAAGGTTGGTTGCCATTTTAAAGAGATGCATTGCTTCATCAGAATAATGCCAGTAAATTTTGTTGACCCAAGAAAATTAGTCTGGACTGAGCTTCAGATTCAACATAGCTTGTTTGTACACTTCAGTAATATTACTGAGAAATGATAAACCATAATTCAATATCCCAGGTTTAAAAAAACATTAAAATAGCTGGAGTATCTTTGTATTATCCGGTGATTGTTTAGATCTGAATATCACTAACCTCCCTAGTGTCTCTCTCATTTGAGAATAACTTTGAGTCTCTAGAACACAGAGCTCTCTGAGAGAGGCAGAGACTAGGAAAATGATACCCAGAGCTATGAGAGAACTGGTTAAAAACACCAGTGCTCAGCCAAACCTGATGGTGCAAGCTTCTTGGGAGGCTGAGTTGCATGAGGTGTTTTAATAAAACTTTATTCACAAAGGAAGTGGCAGGATGTTAGTAAGACAACGGAGTCAACGGAATGGTGAGGGCAATCAGTGGAAAGAATTATCTCCTGGATGGCCACATGCACAGAGGGGCAAGGGTCAAAGGTGAGTGACCTGATTCTGGAAGCAGTACCGGCCAAGAGAATAGGAAAAGGCCAGCCCAGAGGAGAGCAGAGCAAGGCCTCTCCACCATGAGCTGTGACATGAGATTAAGAGGGAAAGAGTACACTACCAACCTGACTCAGGGCACACGTCACTTCTGCTCTCTGTGGTGACAGAGGTCAAGCCGAGCAATTTGTACCGAAATAGTCTTACCTACGCAGCCCTCTCCATCAGGTCTTCGCTGGTACCCAGGACCACAGATGCACATGTAGGTCCCTATGAGGTTCTTGCACTCCATTTGCTTTTCCGTACAGTCATGTTTCCCCTCTGCACACTCATCCTCATCTGGAAAGAAAGCAGAGTCACAGCTTACAAACAAGCTGCAGTAAAGGCTTGCCCTTTAAACACAACCCAGGCACCTCTCTTATTTTAGTGTTGAACTTATCTTCTTTTACATTTGTTGGGCACTGATACATTAAACATGGGAAGGAATCTTCTAACGCCCTTCGAACTTGGTGAAGAAACTGCTTCCTGACCAACTGATGACCTCATCAGAAGCAAGATGCTATGCAGACCCTCCCGGGACTCCCTTGCTTTATGTTCCATGCTTATTTGTTGAAGCATTTATAATACTTATGAATAAATTGACAAAAGGGCGTTACGTTATTATAATACAAGGATGACAGAAGTATTAAAACTATCATATGATAACACATGACATTGTGTATTATAAATATCATGGGTTATAATATAATAACAAAACAAACCTGTTACATGATAATTGTAACGATGTCATGTATGGTATTATTTTTAACATGGTAGTATTAACTAAGATAATTAGCATAACACAGCATCAAAATAGTCATTGTGTGAGTGAGGCTTTACTTTTAATTTGAGGAAAAAAACAAGCGTTCCCGAGCATCTTATTCTCCACTGCTCTCTCCCTCCTTCGCTCCCTTTTATTTGGGTTGGCTGTGCTCTCGCTCTCTGTTCTCAACAGCATTACACCTCTCTCTTTCTGCTCTCGTCCACACCCTAAGTTGAGGCACTTGGACTCTATTCTGCATGTGGGGTGCAGCTTCTACTTCAAAAAAACAAAAACAAAAACAAAACCGGATTTTAGCCAGTTTGAGAGCTCCTCATTAAAGGAGTTCAATAGGATTCTTCAAAAATTGCCCCAGTTCCTAGTCCTGGGCTCTGGAGACTGCCAGTGTCCAGTAAACTCTTTTTAATGGAAATGTGTTAAGAAACATAGATTTTGCCATCCTATTTTAAAATGTAGTATCTCTTTCTTCCCTTGGGTTCTCATGTGCCTGTTATTTTGTATCTTCAGAATATTTTGGTTTTGTGTATTTTACGATTTATTTTTATTAATGTGTATATCTGCAAGTACCCTTGGAGGCCAGAAGAGGGCATCAGAACCCCTGGAGCTGGAGATACCGGCAGTTATGAGCTGCCTGATGTGGTGCTGGGAACTGAGTTTGGTCCTCTGCAAGAACAGCAAGCACTCTAAATCACTGAGCTACCTCTCCAGCCCCTATTACAACATCTGGCATATACAACCCTCATCATATTTATGACACTGGGATTATTTATTTCTATTTTTGTCTTTTGTCTCAACTTTTACATATTGAGCTCTGAGAATGTTGGAAAATAACCTTTGTCCAGAAAGTATCTTCTACCTCTTAGGATAACTGATATTTCTTAGACATGAAATGCATAGCAAACTAATCCAAGGTCTTCAGGGCGGCCTTCAATGGGCTTCTTGTGCTTCTTGTTATAATCTAGGGCTAAAGGAAGACACAAGCCCTATATTTGCTATGGATCAGGAGACTTCACTCAATTTCCAGCTCTTCTCTTCTAAAGGAATCTTTAGAAGGGCATCTGCCCTCGTACATAAAGACAGAGCTTTCTGGCTTAGATGAACGCCAACAGGGATCTGACCTTTGCACATCCTCCTGTCTTCTCGCAGAACGTAACCAACAGGGCATTTGCATTCATAGGACCCATAGGTGTTGACACAGCGGAAGGCACAGAGCAGAGGATTCTGGGCACATTCATTTATATCTGCAGTAAAAGAAAGTAAAATAATAAATGAATAACACTAAGAATGACAAAAAGAAGGAAACATACTGAGTCAAAACTCTTCTTTATCATAAGCACGAATGGATCCAGAGAATTATAAAAATGAGTTGATAATTTTATATCTGGTATAAATTCAGTGGCCATATTTTCTGGAGTTCCCAGCACAGCACCCAAGATTGCTGTCCTCGTGTAATTATGAATTTACATAAATGTGAAACAATAGGTCCACTTTGTATACTTGGAAGACTCAGGTTGACTAGTGGCCACTTCCTTTGTATGTAGACTATGGATTATCTTCGCTTCCTTCGACTAAAGCAATTATGGTCAGAAACAAAGCTGAGTCCTCCAATACCCCTAGCCACTTCTCCTTCCCCAGACAAAGAGTCTTCCTATGAGATAACAGAGATTCTTCTTCTCAGAGTGTTCTGGTTGTTTTATACTTAGAGAAATGCAGTTTACACAGGTGCCCAAGTTCTAGCCCTGATTAAAGGGGAATGGCTTTATCGCTACTGGGCAAAGTGACTTTTCTAGGGTTCATGGTTTAGAAACGTCAGGATGTATTTTTTTCAAAAGCAAGAGGGTGAAAACAAACCACTTTGATAGTCATGTTGCTCCCTGAGAACAATGACGTACATGGAGGACAGGACCATGTGTCCAGGTCAGGGTTTATTCATAACCTCTAATGGCCCACAGCACTCTGAAGGTGACGGCAGTCTGTCTCCGGGGAAGGGCTCCTTTCAGTAGCAACAATTCCCTCCCCTCTCCCCCATTCTTTTCTTGCACCAGTGAACCTTTTCTTGATGAGCACATGGATCAGGTAGACAGCTGCTGGGCTCTAGGTTTAGAGTTTGTAATTCAGTGATCTAGAATGAGGCTATCCCTAACAATTTCCCGGGGGGAAATTGAGGCAGATAGTCTAGGGACCAGCTACTCTCTGGCATCCCTCAGCTTCTCCTTCATTTCCATGCTTCCTTTCAGTCAGCCATACTGACAGATACTTTTCAGAGGCTTCTACGGGTTAGGCAACCTCTGTGCTGGGACTGCCTCCAGATGACCACAGGACGTCAGTGGTCCTCTAGCTCTGTGCGCAAATGTTTCTAAAATGAGAATATAAAAGAGGAGGGGAGGGGAAATTCCTCAGAAACAACAACAAAAAGAGAAAAGGAACTAAAAAACGAGACGGGAGGTAGCAAATGTAACAGGAGCTGCATCTAAATGTAAGCAGTGGAGACACCACTCTGCTCTACACAGTGTAGCTTCTGTCATAAGCCTCCCTCAATGTTTTTCATATTTCCTGAAGAGACTGGTCACTCAGAAAAGAAATGATCTAGCAGCCTGCCAGGCTCAGGTGGTAGTTTTAAGTGCCTAAAAGGTATTTAGTATAAAGAGCTGCAATCAAGCAGCTGCTCCCATGAGAAGTCTGGGCAACCCGCCTCTTCTGTATTTAAGGCACTTACCTTCACATGTCATCATTGGACCAGGTTCAAATCCCTCCTCACAGGTACATTCAAAACCTCCAATCACATTCTTGCAGGTCCCGTTTCCACACGGATTGCCCACAGAACATTCATCAGTATCTGTCAGCGAATCCAAAGCGGAGATAAAGTGAGGGGAGATAAAATGGGCTCAGGCTTGGACATCACTTTTCATCCTGTCCAAGCGCTTGGTTCTACAGTCTTGCTCAGCTCTCCTGTTCTTGCAGGCAGGGTGTGTGTGTGCCTCCTGATGACAGGTTGCTAGCTGGAGTATGCCCTTGTTCAAAGGCAGGGACAGTGAGAGACGTGATTGTCTAACCCTTGTATTACCCATGTGGGTTTCTGCAGCCTGCTGTAGGAAGAAGTGAATCTTTCATGGGGAATAACAGCTCTAGTGGATAAAATAAGGCTCCTACATGCAGCCAGGGGTTTTCTGCTGGTTAAAAGATAAAGTCTCCAATTGGCCCCACATTACATCATTGCACAAGAAGCCTTACACATGATGGAGTCTTGCCAGATATAAAATAGAAGGCTAAATTTATGCAAAATAAGAGACCTAAGATTAAATAGAATTAATATACTGGATAAAATCCAACATTCAAGTAAATTTCGTTGATTCTGTTAAAACCAGGTGGTTTACATTAGGCAGGGAGAAAAGGGGGGCTAGAAAAAGAAAGAAAGAAAGAAAGGAAGGAAGGAAGGAAGGAAGGAAGGAAGGAGAGAGAAAGAAAGAAAGAAAGAAAGAAAGAAAGAAAGAAAGAAAGAACGAACGAACGAACGAACATGTTTAGGGCATGACCTTTCAAAAAAAAAAAAAAAACTGTGGAGAAAGAAAATATTTCACCAACAAATCTCTAAAAAAAATACAGATGCCTCCTAACCCAACCACCTGGAACATCCACTGTTCTTATTTCTGTCCTGGGCCCTAGGAAGAATATTTCCCTTGGGAAAGAAAGGACCCTGTTTTTAGAAGTAACATTGCTGTTTTAGGGATCCGAACCTCAGCAGATAATGGGCTTTTGAAAAGGGTGTCTCCCTCTAGGTGAGGAGGCTCCTTTTGGACACACACAGTAGCAAACTGAGGATTCCAAAATGCTAACATTGATAAAATTGGTTTCTGTTTTGCTCCTAAACCACAATTTATAGTCAAGAATACTGCATCTCCTTTGATTTAATAAAAACAACAGTATCCTTGCAGCTTATAGCTACAGGATAATTAGAAAGAAATCACTTTATTTGAATAATAGTACATCGAAGGTGGGAGAGGTTAAATGATATACTCTACTCCCATCCTTAGCCATAAAGACAGTACTTCTCACACAAAGACAGTACTTTTAAGTCTGCACAGTCAGATATACAATGTTGATCACACTTAATATCTGAACCTAGCTTCCAGTGAATGTGATTAAGAGTCAATGGCCCACACCGGAGTCATTCTTGGACATTTTAATGAAAAGGCTCAAACAAGAAACTGAACAGGGTGGGTGGTCTTTCCTATTGCCAGATATACATGATGCCCACAAACCTCTGTATCTGGACATTCCGGAAGTATAAACTATGGCCGCTCACAGTACATGTTAAAGCTGTACTAAGCCTTCTGCTTGCTGTTGTCCTTTTCCGTATTTCTTAGGACATGTCCAGTGTCTGCCTTCCAAGTTAGATTGCAAGGGCCATGCAAGGAAGGGCTGTCCTTGCTTGGAGCACGGCAGTAGCTTCCTGCCTAGCATAGGATGGGGAATAGCTAGCAGTCTAAATGAAGAAGTCCTCCACGGAGGAGCAAAACATGACTCCCACCTTGGTTGAATGAAAGCCAAGTAGAGCTGTTTTTTTGTTTTTGTTTTTGTTTTTTTCGTAATACAATTCCTGAGGAGGAGGAAGTTGAGGCTCTACTCACCGACACATTCATTCCCTTCTAGAATATAACCGAAGGGACACTCGCAGCGATAGGAGCCGTCCGTGTTGATGCACTGTCCGTGTTTACAGACATCAGGTTCTTTGCATTCGTCCATATCTTAAGTGAAGTAAGAAAGAAAAAAAAACCAGTAAAAGGCAAGGTATTTTTCTTAAACTACTGTGGTTTCGGTGTTCAATAGGTGAACACCTATTATTACAACACAACTGTCATCCAAGTGATATAACAACAACTAGAAAAGATTGTTTCTCCCAGGCAGGTAAGGAGAAACGGGACCTGGAGGAAGGATGAAGAAGAAGAGGCAGAGAGGACCTTGCTTGGGGCACTCACCAACTGCTGAGTCGTCAGGGCCCACAATGATCCCACTTCCGAAGGGGCAGATCTGGCGGAAGGCCTCTGTGGTGGAGACATGGGCTCATTAGTGGGCAGAGCACGGACAGTGACAGGCTTCCCATGTCCCCATCCATGTGTGGCTGTGGCCACGTGCCGCGCACATACAAGCCATACGATCAAGACACCCCAAAATGAAGAGAAATTGCCAAGGTTCCTAACGATGTGCTTATTGTTCAGATGACTTTGATTTATAACATTTAAAAGAGAATATAATTACTAGGCTCCTTCTTTAAATGGACATTCTGATTACGCCCTAGAGCTTGATTGTCCTATTGGCCTTCAGGCTTCCACTGTAACTGATTTCAGGGTCACACGTACATGGGCTCATGCCATGAGAAACAGATGTTAGACTTACCGTCTGGCTCGGTGGGGCACAGCTCACAAGGGTCTCCCCAGCCTTCTCCCTTCAGAGCACAGCAGCACTCTTGCTTGGAATGGTTTCTGGATTTGGGTGATGAGCACTTTCCGCCTTCAAACTTCGCGTAACAGTAGCTCATTCTCAAATCTGCAACACAAACCCACGGTACGCTTCAGTTGCTTTCCTGCCAAATCCTGGCTGTGTGAGAGTGGGCCACCGCACTCTCTCCTTCGCCACAGCATTATTCCGCAAGTGATCGGAATCACAAATGAGCTGAGACTCACGGGTAACTGACGATAAGCTACGATGAGCAAATTTCTGTTGCTTTATCTTTATTCTTCAGTTTACCCACTACTTCAAAGCAACCTGATGTGGATACTAGACTCCAACCCTGTCAGTCTTAACAGACTTCCACTCATGACTTCAGGACAGTAACACTGCCAGATAGAATCACTCACAAAGAGGAGTCCCTACACGGTGGCTTTTCTTGAGTGAATTTTGTACAACTTTCGGTAAACAGACGAAGGCTGGAGCGCCTCCCGGTTCTAGCTCTAGGACATAAGGTCATTCTGTGTCCTATACACCCTGGGGCCAAAGAAAACCCCACACCATAGCATAGAACAAATGAAGAAGTGGTGGCTAGTGTGTGGACCGGTGACAGCACCGCCAGGGGCATTCACTGACGCAGCTACTCAGGGCACTGTGGGGACAAATTTCAAGTGGGGCTTCCTGCAGACTTTACATGTAGGTGCACACACACCTACATCAAAATTAAATTTCCGAAGCCTGTTCAGTGCGGTAGAAAAAGGGAGGGAAAAGGACAGAAGGCAGGACTACAGGTGAGTACAGGCAGAATAACCTTTCCTTCAAAGAATGTATGTGCTTCTTTACATTCATTATTGCTCTGGTAACACCAAGTGAGAGGAGACCGCTTTCTTACAAAATGCTCTAATGTTGCTTGGCACAATTTTAGAGGCCAACTTTTCCAGTTCTTCTAGAGCACACTGGGTGGTTCTGAGCAGTGAGCTCATACAGGGGTCTGGGATTTTTTTTTTTTTTTTTTCTTAAAGCTTGACTTCGAGAGCCATGCACAACTTCTCCCTCATTACCCGGTGGCTGAAGTCTGCAGGTCTGAGGACACATTTCCATTCCACATCCATGTTGAACCATTCCTTTTTTTCTTTAGTTTGGACTACCTCTGATGTCTTCATTCTCTGCAGTCAGTTTTCCAGTCCAGAAAGTATACTCTCATAGCAGCCTTTGCCACCCAAATATTTACTTTGTGGAGAGACGCCAAGATTTAATTAATTCTCATTTTCCTGGGGGGGGGACGCCTTTTTGGGTTGCTTTATTCTTCAGGTTCTTTGTCACATCCATTTTTAAAAATATAAATGGTATTATTTTTACCACTTATTCCTTCAGCTGTCCTTAGACTGCTGACCCTCCTCTAGACCCAGTCCTGTCTTCCCCACACCACCCACTGTCCTCCACACCAAAAGAAAGTAAATATCTTGAACTTAGACTGAGACTCAAATGCATCAGGTCCCAAGTCTATCAAAACGACAGATACCTTTCCCTGAATCTTGCAGGTAAGACGGCTCCTTTATAATGTAGTACACAGTGCCAGAGCCTGCCCCCTCTGTCCCCAAGGACAGTGGCATTTGGTGCTTCAAAACCCAAAGCCAGAGATTCTGCGGAATGTTCTCGTTTTTTGGCCCATAGAAGCCTGTTTGTCACCCTATAAGAAAAATTCCTGTTTCAAAATTTCACGTTCCAGCAGACCAGGCAGTCAGTGGGAGATTTGCTTTCTTCATGTTGTTCCCTCTAGGTGAGCTTGTCACTCAAAGGTGCCCTGCACTGAGAAACAGCTCTGTGCTCAAAGGTCCGCCTTAGCCAGAGCTCCCTAGGAAGCCTGCTTACCAGCCCATCTGCAAACAGCCCTTCCTGACCTCTGAAATTCCTTTGGAAGTATGAAAGTCACTTTCCCTGCTTGCATTCCTCACTTCTGGCTAAGGATGTGGCAGGGTTCTCGCAGCTGGGCTGGTTCTGCCTGCAGCGTCAGCTTGCCCTTGTGACAGGCCAGCGCAAATTGAATTAATAGCCCTGGAGTTTCCTCTGGCTCGCCACATCGGCAGATTCGCACCTGGCTTCCCACTGCTTTCTTTCCGAATGCAGGCCAAGCCAAAGACACAAACAAGGGAGTAGAAGTCAGGCTCTATGGGGCTGGCCTGGGCCTCAATGACTACTCTGAAACCCTTGTGGTCTTCTGATAGTTCCCTACAAGAGCAAACCAACCACAGAATCTGCAACCTTTCCATTTATATTTCTGCAATGATCAACTGTAAGATTGCTTGGGTGGGTACTGGTGTGGTTTGGGTGAGCAAACTGGATTTCTACACCAATAAATGGCTTCTCTGGTCAAAACTTGGCAGGCCTAGAACCCCATAGCCATAGGTAAATTATATTCTATACCTATTATTTGGTAATATGAAGCAAACCACATACACAGAACAAACAACCAAACAAATAAAAGCACAGAGCAACAAACAGACACCGAGTGAAGGAAATTCTAAACATAATAAATTTGTGGGTCTTTCCCATCCTGTAACCCATTAAACTAGTTTGTATGAGTATAGCCAAATAACAATTGCATTGTTTAGGAATGTCTAAACAAGTTTCTGGGTTTTAACCAAACAATGTTTTGTGTTTACTTTCAGAGTCTTAAATGTCTTTTTTTTTTCTTTTACTTTAAAGTTAACCTTGCAAGCCCTTGAGTATTTTCACGACTGACAACTATTATTCCATTTCCCTAGAGGATTCGTGAGGTAAAGATGGGCGGGGGCAGGTGACTAGTTTCCACTTTTGTTGTCTGAGGATCTTGGTTTGCACCCACAGTCATGCAGGCTGCAGGTTCTGAGGCAGGGAACCCATGGCTGATTTCCCCCAGGTCCTGTGGCTTCAGTGACTCTTGGGGATGCCTCTCTTCAAAAGCCTATCGGCATCTGTGCTTGGGCATCTGTGCTTGTCAGAGGGTGAGGGGTGGAAATACCAAGAAAGTTGTATAAGCAACTGGAACTTGATGGATGGGTTTTTAACCTTAAAAGTCAAAATTAACCTTCAGGCATATGGGAATCATTAGACCTGTGGGTGAATGAAACATCTTCTCGTTCACAAAGACCCAGCGTCTTGCCATGTTTAAAACATAAGACCACAACAAATAAACACAGAACAACGAAAGTCCAAAGCTTTCACAGGCATTTACCTTGGCACCTTCTTCCAGTCGAGGACAGGGAGAACCCTTCTGGACACAGACATTTGAAGCTGCCCTCCGTGTTGCTACAGGTCCCCAAAGCACAGATTTCTGGCTCTTCAACACACTCATCAATATCTAAAGGAATTATGCACACCAGAGTCAGGATGTCAAGGAAACCCCAATAGTCACTAAGTCAAAGACGTGCAAGCTCAGTGTCCGAACCCTTCCAGCAGGGAAAGGACTGCCAACCAAGTCCAAGGCTGGCCTTGGTGAAAGCCAGTTCCTCTCCACTCACTGATGCAGCCTTTCCGGCACCCCACACTGCAGCTTTCCCAGAGCCCATTGCTGAAACCATCATCAGTAGTCACTTTACCGAACACAATCTCACCCCAGAAGACAATTCTGATCTGCAAATCAGTTTTCTGAAGATAAGATTTTTATTTTATTTTTTATTTTTTTAGATCAGAGACTTCCCTTCCTCACAGAGCTCCCAGAAACTAGATATATGTGAAAAGACTCCTGTTCTTCAGCACATCAGCACCCCTCTAAGGGTGACCTGTCGAAAATTCAGAGTGGCCTGGCTAACCAGGTGTATCATAAGGGTTTCCCTAAGAGACTCCTGGCTTGTGTATGTTGGCCTGGCTACATAATTAAGTATTCCCTTTCTCTTTCAAAATTATCGCAGCTTGGTGATTAAGTTACACAGCCATTCTACTTCTGTAAAAGGCACGGCCACGGGCTGGAGAGATGGCTCAGGGGTTAAGAACGCTTGCTGTTCTTCCAAAGGTCCCGAGTTCAATTCCCAGCAACCACATGGTAGCTCACAACCATCTACAGTAAGATCTGGTGTGTAGGCAGAATGCTGTATAAATAATAAAAAGGCACAGCCACTCTGCTGTAACAAACACCTATGCCCCGTGACTTTCAGCTAGAATTCATAGTGAATTCTAGCTAGAATTCATAGTGAATTCATAGTGAATTCTAGCTAGAATTCATAGTGTGCTGTCTTAGTTAAAATTTTAAAAATGATATCTTAGCTGTCTCT
Organism: Meriones unguiculatus; assembly: GCF_030254825.1. NCBI lineage: Eukaryota > Metazoa > Chordata > Mammalia > Rodentia > Muridae > Meriones > Meriones unguiculatus. The sequence continues at coordinate 16,705,149 of NC_083365.1, read as the reverse complement.
TGGGTCATGGAACTCTTTTGCTTCACATTTGTGCAGTTCTGCCTACACCAAGATGCATTTACATAACTTTGTTCTCAAAAGGCCCACCTAAGGGAAAGTCAAGAAACTAACTCCATTATCTTGACTTAATTTTGCTACTATCATACAATGGATATTCTAGAAATAAGCAATCAAAGTAATTTGTTTTGTATAATGTGAAATCAGACTCCTCATCACTGCATTTGTAGTGTGCATTTTTGTCATTTTTTTTGTGCTTACCAATGAGTTTGAACGTCTCTTCACTGAATTACTTCACTTTTAGACTCCTCCACCACCACACCTACCATTTTCTTTTTAAAAAAGTTAACTTTTTAAAAAGCGCTCAAATATTTCCTTTGAGGGGGTTGCTTTTATTATTATAGAGCTTTTGTTATTATATGTATTTCCACACGCATACGGTGTGCTTGTCTATGTGTGTGTGTGTGTGTGTGTTTGAGGCCACAGGTTGACACTGGATGACATCCTAGATCCTTCTCCATCTTATGTATCGAGACAGGTTCTCTCAATTAAACTTTAAGCATGCTGGTTTGTCTAGTCTAGCTGCCCAGCTTGACAGAGGATTAGGTCTATCCTCTGACTTAGATTTGAAAAACCAATGGAGTATTCCAAACTGAAGATGACATCACCAAACATTTCTGATTTCAGCGATTCCAGTGCAATGCCCTAATCCTCATCTCCATCACAGCCCTTTACCTTCACATTTGTCATTCTGCAGACTGTACCCAGGTGGGCAAATACACCTGTAGGAGCCATCTAAGTTCTGACAGGTTCCGGGTGCACATTTCCCAGGATCCAGAACACACTCATTGATATCTGCAGGGAAGGGGAAACCGGAGAGAGGTTTTTGCTGGCATGAGTCTACCAAGAAGTGCAAACTCAATCAGAGGAACCGGAGTCAGACCACGGAAACACACAGAGCTCATTAGAAGCCACCAAAGTCTCCCAGAGAGGAGAGCAAAGTAATTACTTTAAAAGCTTCCCAAAGGGCTCAATACAGCCACATTTTATTCTGCCTCCCGCAAATTGAGTATTCCTAGAAAATTGTAGTGCACAGAAAGGGTTTTAAAGACACTTAAAAGATTATGTGAACTAACCTCTGGAGAGGTATTTTGAGCGAATTATAATGAATCATATATATTAAGTTTAACATTTAACAGTTGAAATGCTTCCCGTGACTATAACCGGATTTTTAAAATAAGAAGAAAAACGGCACTACATCTGCATTAAAAATGAATAGAGTCTTTACAAGGAAGATGAGTGTAATTCTATGGTGATTTTTCCTCTAGCTGCCCATAGTAGGATTAGAACGGAGACTGCCTGATTCTGTGCTGGGTCTTTGGGGACATGCTCTCATGACTATTTTACTTCCTTCTGTATTTGTATACTTTTCACCTTCCCTTCCCACCTTCCAACTCTTCTCCATGTCCCTCCCCCAACACTCTTCTTGAATTCATGACTTTTTTATTTATTTTTATGTTTTACATGCACTCAAAACACACACACACACACACACACACACACACACGCACACGCACACCTCAGCCAATTAGCATTTCCCTTACTTGCACATGTTCTACTGACCCCTTAGGACTGGCCCGTCCCTCCCACTCTCTGAGGGTCCTCCTGGGCTCCTCACTCACCCACACAGGTCCTGCCGTCCGGAGCCACCTCGTAGCCCTCGTTGCACCTGCACTGAAAGGACCCCACTGTGTTGACGCACTGGCCATTTCTGCAAAGATTCCCATTTCCAGTCGCACATTCATCAACATCTGGAAAAAAAATCTTTGTTATGTTCCAAAGAAAATGTCAAAATCCAAGCCATCATCCTAAACCTTGGTGGCCTTTGTGGACTTGGCCAAATATTAGAAATTACAGTGAAGACCTGGTTTCAGCCGCAAACCCAGCTGTAGGCACCCACTCAAATATAATGCAAAGATCACATTATCATATTAAAGCTGGCAATTTGCATGATAATTTTGTAGCAGTTTTGCCTAGACTTTGTATATTTTTTGTCCTTTTGCATTTTTTATTTAAAAAATGTAATTATTATATACAAGATTAGGTTTCATGATGGAATTTTCAAACAAAATTTGTTTTGTAGATTCTCTGCTCCAAGCCCTAGTCCCCTTTCACCCCCAAAACTCCTTTTGCTTTCATTTCTAATGTGTCCCTCTACCCTCTCCTTTCCCCCCTTTCTGGTCTCTTTATTTTAGATTTTGTTTTTTAAAAGATAAAAATAATTTACTGGATTCAGATGATGTCATACTTTAGTACTGCAATTACAAGTAATGAAGATTAGCTTCTAACTATGTATAGCCTTTTATTCATTACTTTTCTTTAGCATGCCCTCCTTTAAATTAATTTTAAGCTAGTTTAAAATAATGGGTTTCATTGTGATGTTCTCACACACATATATTCTTGCATCTTGCTCATGTCTACATTCCTAGTACCCTGCCCTGCACTTCCTGCCCTCCATTTGGTCCCTTCCTCATCCCAAACATTCTTCCTGTATATTCGTCTTATACACACACACACACACATATGTTATATGTGTATATATGTGTATATATGGTATATGTGTGCGCATATATAACATATATGCTTTATATAGCACATACATAAGGCTAAATCTAGATTCTGCATCTGAGAGGAAAAGCCTATCATGTCTTATAAGGGGAATGTTATGCACTTAATAACTTGTTTATTTGAAGAGAAACTGCAGAGAAGGATCTATGAAAAGGGTTCCATATTCTTCTACAATTATGTAACTTATAAGGACTTGCTTTCATATGTTAACCTAAAGTGTTTATCTTAAACTTAAATCAAAGTAGATATAAAAATTATAGCTGCGGCTACACAGCTCAGTAAAGGTAAAAGAGTTAACTAAATTTGACTTTTTAATTAACACATGGTATTTGATAGTCATCTGACCAGCTGTCAGGCAGAAGGGTGCATATGTTAAGAGCAGCCTGCATGCTGGCCACGATACAGACTCACACGCGACGTGGCGACATTTTTTAATACTCACCTATACAGTCGTTGTTGTGAGAAAGTATGAAGCCATGGTTACAGCGGCAGTTGAAGGAACCGATTGTGTTTCTGCAAGTCCCGTTCCCACAGGCATCTCTCTCACACTCATTTATGTCTAGGAGCAAGGAAGGCCAGAGAGGGACAGCGTGACTGAAGAGGAAAGTGCTTATGTGGTCACGGATGCTGAAGAGCAGCTGGGGCTGGAAGGGTCTCCCTTGGGACGCTGGGATGTTCTGGCTGATGGCATCAGTACCCTGGAGAAGCTGAGGTGAGGACCTACACTGTGGAAGTACAGCGTCTCCTCAGCTGGCGTGTGGGAGGAGGCGAGACGAGGACATGGGAACTGGACAGGAATTGTATTCTATTTGCTCCTCAAAGTCTCCACCCTTGCCACTTTGCTCAAATACTTTCGCTTGAAAATGGAAAAACTTCTGTGTACATCTGGACCTTCATTTGTCGCCACCTTTGGCACACTCCAGCTTTCAGAATTCACACTCCAAGTTACCCCAAAGCCATGACTCACCAGGCTTTGCTGTGGAGTCAGCAGCAGAACCCTGCTCTCTAGCTAACCTGCCACTTTGGACACGTCTTTCTCCCACCCGTGATAACCTACCATTCCCTCTGAACTCAGCTAAGGGGTGAGATGGTACTCACTCTGGTTTTGTTCAGAAGTCTTGGCATTGTTTGTCTTTTTATTTACTGGTCTGTGACTTTTCTCTTTGGTGCATTATGAAGCTTATTCTGGCAACTGAAGTATTTTTGCATCTTACCACAGCAGCTAACATCTTTCTTATGTGTCATATTAAGGGGGAAGTAGAAAAAAGTAAGTGAAAGAACATTGGTGCTTTTGGTTTGGAGGAGGAGCCGTGATGAAAAGGACCGAGGTTAAGGGAGGTCAAAATGTAAATGATGAAAGTCAAGACTGCCTCTTTTAAGTTTGGGACATAGAGATAACTATTTGTGATTTTGATGGAAAAGTTGTTGCTAGCTCCCCTGTTCCTTGAATATGGACTGAGCATCACATCTAAATAAGGAGTCACTGTCACTACGCAGCCGCCTGAAAACTGGGAAGGCAATGGAAAATCTGTCGTGCTCATCCATGGCCATGCCTGTTGAGTTTTGTTAAAATACATTCTTGGTTGGCATGTTCCAGAAAGTTCAAATGGAGAGTGTGAGAGAGAGAAGCAGTGGGGTAGATTTTGTGGTAATGCAAGGAAGGCTGAGGCACCGTGGGATGAGCCAGGACAATTAGGAAGAAAATAAAATGTCATTCATGGGTGGGCCTAGTTAGAGTCAAAGGTAAGTGGTTTAAACCGGACTCAATAGGATGTTCTTCCAGTATATGTTTGATTCATGGGCTTAAAGACCCTCGAAGACCTCATGGCATCGGCCTTAAATTAGAAAAAAAAGGAAAGAAAGTATTGAAAAGCACTCTGACAGGACTGAAAAAGGGAAGGGATTTGAAACTCTGACTTCTCCTTTTTCCCATAGGAAGATGATTCCTGCTCCTACTTTCTAACAATTTTCAATTTGCCATTGAAGATGTGATGCCAACCGGAGATCTCTTCACTATATATATTAATACATTCAAACACTGAGGGCTGGCCTGATAAACGGCCCACAAAAATACGAGCCAAGGCCATGCACTGTTAACATTTGTGCTAACAAATTAAACTGTTGTCTCAATATATTTCTCAATTAAGTTAGTTAAATAATTTCCCCCCCCCCCCCCGTGGCTAGGAGTGTGACTCGGTGGTGGAGAGCTCCCCAGCAGGCGTGAGGCCCTAGGTTTGATTACAAACACTGCAAGAAAAGGATTTCTACACACTTGCAGCCTAATGACTGTTCATGACTGTGAAGGGAGGTTAGTGAGTTCAGATCGCCAAAGGTGTGGTGTGTCACTGCGGTACGTCCACGCTTACTTTTATTTTGTAAACGGCAGACAGTTAACAAACAGCTTAGCACTAAATCTTGCGCTTATGCGCGCGGATGCAAATGGGTTCTGGGGAAAACCGCGGGCTGAGCACGCACTTACCCAGGCACATGGTTTGATCCGCGTTTGTTTTGAAGCCGGTGTGACAGAGGCAGTAGAAACTCCCCACCGTGTCTATACACTGGCCGTGGCTGCATATGTTGGGGATCTCTTGGCACTCATTTCGATCTGTAAACCAAAGGCATCTTAGCTGGTCTCTGTGCACATTTGCAGGTTTTCTTACGTGGAGACTTAGAACACGAAATGGTGGACCAGATTATCCCCGGGGCATTGTTCCCAGGGAAAATCCTAACTCAAAACCTAGGTAGAGAAGCCCACAACACTGGCATTCCGTCTGTTTTTACTCTGAAACCGGCTGGAGTTTACTTTCAGGGTATATGAGCTCCTGGTGAACTCAAGAAACAGCTCCCTCCACCAAGAGGGAGAAAATGAAAATGAACTTAGAGTGGGGAGAAGCCCTTGACTAGATGTCTAAACAACGCCTACGGAATCAATATCTCTCGGCCTTGGTGCTAAAGATCATAGACACTTTGGGGCTTCCTTTAAATTTTATAGCCAAGTCCAACACATTATGCTTTTATTGAAGAGGGGCAACATTATAATTGAATGGATGCTCACGCTCAGTCCTCTTGCTTTGCCTCACTCCTTCAGCTTTCATTCCATCACATACTGTTTTTAGTTGAAAATCTAGATTGCTCCGGGCCTGGAGAGATGGCTCAATAGGTTAAGAGTACTGGCTGCTCTTCCAGAGGTCCCAAATTCAACTCCCAGCACCCACATGGCAGCTCACAACTGTCTATAGTCTATCTAGCTCCAAGTGATTTGATACCCTCACACAGAATGCACGCAGGAGAAAACACCAACACACATTAAAAAAAAAAAAGAAAAGTTAAAAGAAAAATCCAGACTGCTTATCTAGGGTCTAGAAAGCTGTTACATCAGGGCAACAAAGCCTAACTCTGGAAGAGACCTTTCTCACAGCCATCTCCAAGAATCGATCAATCAAGACACTGTTTAAAAGTCTCAGGTGTAGGACAGGATTGGGATTACACTGCTCAGAAACTGTGGCTAATCTACACAGAAAACAGTTAACAAATATCACTATTCTCATTTGAGAAAAAAAAATCTAAAAGGAGGAATGAATGGGCAGGGAAAAAAGAAAAAGAAAAGGGAGCTGCCCTTGAGGAAGGTCAGGTATTGCTGGATCTAGGAGTGTGTAAGGACCAGATAAATCTCTCCTTTATCTTACAATGTTTTTTGAAAAAAATAAAATATGGAGTACTTCCAGGTTCTACCGAGGAAGCAAAAGCCAGCATCTTAGGCAGCCTAACAGCAGGGCGCTCACTTTTCTGGGTCTACGTAACTAGGAATCTGTAAGAGGCATATTTTTAACTCCCAGGAGATTCTGTCTGATGTGTCCTGGTAGGTTTGGTCAAACTTTGGAGTAAGGACAGGATCCCAAACAGAGAGAATAGAGATATAAGGAAGTGGCTGAGGATGGAGCCGGGAAGGCATTTATTTCCACAGGGGTAGGATTTGCTACTGACATCAGATTGGCCTCCTGAGCGCCACTCTCCACAGTGGTGTAGGGCTGGGACCATTAGGATTTGGAGTTAGAAGCAACGTGGGTGTGGATTCAAATTTAAAACTCAAAGGATGGTATTTTCATTTTTGCATTCTGCCTGAAAACTACCAGGATAAGGCAGCGCTTTAAGACATTATAAAATAGTTTTAAAGTAGGATGGCGGCCTGGCATGGTGGCCAAGAACGGGGATCGGCACTCTGGAGGTGAAACAGGTGGAGTGTGAACTTGAGGCCAGCCTGAGCTAAATAGTAAGATACTATCTCAAAAATCAACAACGAAAGTGAGATGGGAAGGAAGAATAGAATCTTCAGCCCTCAAAGCTGAATAGGTAAAGGACTCAAGGGCCTCAATAAATAAGGGAAGTTGAACTGTAGCCTACATAAACTGCTCACTCAGGTTTTCCCTGATAGTACCAGACGCAGTTCAGGCCAACATTCTATAAGAAAACAAAAGGGCTTGAGCTGCAGTAGGCTGTAGCTGGTCGCCTTTTGTTGATCTATAAATAGCCCAAGCTAATGGCCAGAGTAAATGGTCAACCACGGCACACTCAGTGTGACCAGCCAGTCTTTATTTTAACTGGACTTATTTCACCCAGCTCCTAAAAAATATATAAATTAAAAGTAAAATGCAGGGAAGTAGAGCTAGAGCCAAATGTCACTGGAGTATTGTGCTTCATATCAGCGAGGTCCTGCTTTTCCTGTTCTGTATCTTTACTTTATGGATAATCTCAGCTCTGCTGATAGGACGAGAAATACCTGCACATGCTCCCTTAACCTCAACAAAACAGATCTTGGTTTGCAAAGTGATTTTTTTTGTTGTTCTGGTCTTACACCCTCTTCCCCCAAGGTCTCATTAAACAATGAAAAATACCCTGCAGAGAGCAGCATGCTTCCTACCACTTAATCACAGCTGGCCAAAAGAGCCAAGGAAAACCTGACCATGGTCCTCCCCGAGTTGTTTCATTCACAATTGCACAAAAACCCAGGAAACTCACTTGGAAGTGAGGGGCAGGCAGGGTGACACATGCTTGCTGACCTTAAAAGTACAGTGATTGCAACCATACAGAGGCTTACATGAGGACCATTCTGAAGTATTAACTTGCCTCCGAGCTCAAACACAAGAGACTTAATACTCTGGGTATTATGCCACTCACTCCGGGTACTATCAAATGTGGACTAAATTTGTCACCAGTGTAAGCCGACAGCACGCTCACTTCTTATTTACACCACCACATCCTGACGGAGGTGGGCAGCAGACATCCTAACCTCCTGCTTACTGCAGGAACTGTGAGGAGACTGGCAATGGTTGCTGCCTTCAGGGAGGGATATTTGTCAGTAAGAGGTTTGGGAAGGGTATGGTGTGTGTGTGTGTGTGTGTGTGTGTGTGTGTGTGCATTTTAAACCTGTTCATGCAGCAAGATCTGCTCCAACTCAAGGAGTGCAGCCAAAGCATATGAGGAAGAAATGATGAAAGCCTTCCCTGTCTAAGGGAGACTGTGTAGAAGCTGCTGCTGCTGCTGCTGCTGATGATGATGACGATAACAGATTAGAGGACTGTGAGCTTATGTGTGTGGGTAGGTGGGTATTTCTGAGTGGGATTAGGGACATAGGCAATCCTTTATGTAAATGACCTCATTTTTGCTTTACAAACATCTCACTTACAAAGAAAGCAAAGAGCTAAGTGTTTAGATATTTCACCTATTTTCCTGGTTGGTTTTTTTTTTTTTCCTCTATAGTTACTTTGAGTTTATCCACCTAGATTTTTCGCTTCTATTCTTTAGCTGTATAGTCTCTAAGGAAGTGCAGATGTTAGGACGGTGCCAGTGACGTCCTCGCAACGGGTGCTACCTACCGTTGCACTGGCCCGTGGAGGTGAGGCGGTAGCCCGGCTTACAGTCACAGCGGTAGCTGCCTGCCGTGTTGATGCACTCCGCATTGCGCTGGCACACGGGGCCGTTCTGACACTCGTCGATGTCTGCAAGCAGAAGAGAGTTAAAGACTCTGGGGCTGAGTCAGTGGTGACTGTTTCCTTCCGTTGGCTTCTGAAAAAGCAGCAATGGATATTTGTAACAAACTCATTCGTAATGGCAAAAGCTAGGAAGCAGCCACGATACCCTCCAGTAGGTGAATGTATTGCAAATACCCTGTGGCGTATTAAGATGGAAGACTGTCAGCCAGTATTCTAGTGAACTGCCTGGCCACAAGCAGACACGGGAGAAACTCACTCAGTCTTCTAGGCTGGATTAATAAATGAAAGAAGCTGCCTGAAAAGCCCGTATACTATTCCTATTCCAACCGTCTAAATTCCAGGAAAAGGCAAAACTATGGGGCCAGTAAAGAGATTAGTGGCTCCCGGGGCTTAGTTTGGGGTTGGTGGGGGAAGGCAGGTAGGTAAAACCCAGAGAAGCTTTAGGGCAGAGAAACTATGATACAATCAGAGTAGATTCACATCGCTATAAAAATCACATTAGAAATATACGTCACTATAAATTTGCTCCAGAAGCCAGGAAGTATACTACCAGGGGTGGATCCTGTTCCCTAAGAAGAGGAGACATAAAGGGCTCAGGAAGGGAACAGAACCTCAGAGACTCAGGAGTGAGAAAGACTCTGGCTGAGGACCGGCCAAGCTGCCTAGTCAGTCAGGAAGCAGCTTTCATGAGCCGTCCGCCATGTTGGGGTAGGGTATGCTTTTGGTGATGGAGCTGCCCATGGTCATCCGTGCTCCTGTATGGAACCTGTCACCCACACTCCTGTATACAACTCAGTAAAGTTACCAGTTCATGACTCTTAGATCTGCTGTGAGTGCCCTACCCGGATTGAATTTATTTGTTTAGACCTCCCCAGGAAAAGCCACAACAGAAACACATCGGGATATCTCTCAAGACTGTGCTCCTATGGTGGAAACATTGCTTCACCCACCAGTTCTGCCTTGCTTGTAAACTATGAAGAAACACAGAGTCAACCATGCCACAGAAGAAGCCAAGCGGTATGACAGGCAGGCACTTCTGCTGACATGCGAGCCTAACATCTGCTTATGCACTTCCTTGTGGAAAGTATAAATATGGAAGTCCCCCAAAACATTCCTGGAATCCATTCCAACTGTAGGAGGGCTGAGACATGCATGAGGTCAGCCTTTAGTTTTCTGATTGATTTTGAAAGCTAAGAATGTGTTCAGAGACAGCTGAGTGTATTTAGACACTCACCTCGAAGATGAATAACTTGTGAAATGAAACCCCCAAATCGGAGCACTTAATCTTCTTATCGTTCTATGAATGTGACTGCTTCTCTGACACCTTTATAAGCAATACCAGTGGGTAAAGCATGCTGGGTCTTCCCTGACAGCCGGGGTACTTTGCCCTGGTCCAGCAGCTTTCAATCCCATGTATGTTGCAAGATCTGGGCTGACTTTGTACTCAGGGGTGGCCTTTTGGCAAATACAAGTAGTGGTAACGGGGTATTTGGGTAATTATCCAAGGGGCCTCTAAATGGCAGGCATCCTGAGATGTGTTCCAGAAGGGGAAGAGTACAGCCATGAGGAAGACAGCCACCTCTAGCAGATAAGATCTGTCCCTCCCTGTTCTTCCTATAGCTGCGCTCTCTCTGCACTAACCCGATTCCTGATGGTTCCTGGAAACCCCACAGCTGGAGCCATGGTCCGAACCGGCTATCTCCTTAAAAAGTCTCGGACTGGCTATGACCCCTGCCCGCAACCCACACAACAAGTAGGGCAAGTGATTCGTGCCCAGTTGGCCACAGTGGTTGAAAGCTGGCAGGAGAGCCTACCAAGCATGTGGTTACTAATGGAAAGCAACTCTGTGGGTGCATTGTAAACTGTCCCTACTTTAGAGAAAAGGGATTGTTAATGTCAAAATACTGACATGTGTGCCATAGCACATGCTCCGAAGGGTAACAACCCTTTCTATAATGTGCAAAGTTTGGCTGGAGGCCCGCCGTTGAAGCATTAAGTAGAAACGAACTCCAGTTGTCTCCGAGAACATCTCATACGTCCTATGCAGCAATGTGTCTCCCATTGAAATGTAAGTGTGCTATCTTCCCCCGTGGAGGGTAAAAGTATGAAGTGTTATAAGGACACTTGGAATCTCAGTCTGTATACATGGCAAAAGGAGGCAACTGGAAGTCCATTTGCATGCATGCCAACAGCCTCCATATAAAATCAGATTTGTTCTTCTTGCCATTTAGAATTCTCTCATGAGTTTGGAATATTGGTTTCACCATTATTTCCATTTGCGGGGAGCAGAATCTCTGTTTGGAAGACAACACCGACTTTGACATTTAGCGAAAGATGACTATCCTCTTGCGTTGGCTTTGAAGAAGGAGAAACAAAAGCAATCTGTTTGACACACCCAGGAACTCGAAGCTTTTTCCTATCAGCTGGGAATCTAATATATTATGTGTTGGGGAAAAGAGGTCCTAGAATGAACAGACTGATTTTCTCACTGGGAGAAAAAAATTTAATGAAAAAAAATTTTTTTTTTTTTGCATGAAACCTCATGTGGGTCTCTACCATGTGATTTTCCTAGTTAATTAATTTTTAAGATGCTATTTCTGTCAACTTCAGAAGAACTCCCTTTAATGTGCTTTTCTAGTGTTGTAGAATTTGGCAAGGGTGTTGTTAAGCAGCTGGCCAGTTACTTCGCTTGCAGATATGCTTTCGTCACGCTTACCTTCACAAACCAGTAACTTGTCATTATAGAAGAATCCCACTGGGCACTCACACCGGAAGCTGCCAACCATGTTGATGCACACTCCGTTCTCACAGACCCCCGGGATCTCCCGGCATTCGTCGATATCTGGAAACAGGGAGGCCCCTCGTGAGCGACAGTGTGGTCTGGGACCCTGTGCAGGCCGAGACAGGGTTGGAAGGCAAACACATGTGCATCTATGTGAAGTGCATATCTTTTGGGCTGAGTTTTGTTGCGAAACATGTGATTTGTGAGGTAGGGACCACTTTTGAATCTACTGAGCAGCATGTACACCGGATGAGGAGGGTCTGACTAAGGGTCAGCTCGGAGGAAGGACTGTCTCAGTAGACTGTTATTCCTAAGGCCAGAGGGTTGGGCTTGTCTGCTTCTTCTCCTGGAGGGCCCCTCTGTCTGCTTGTTAGAATTTGACAGACCATGTCAGCCGGGCAGGCGTGTACAGTATGGGCTACACTCACAAGTCCTGAGGCTTCTGTGACTGTATAGGAACGCTTGTTCTCTTATTATAGCCAGCATATTTTCCTGCCTGAGATGGAAGGTGACAGCCATGAGCTCAGGGGGGTTTATGAGAACAGCAGAAACCTCAGAAGAGCACACTCTGAAACCAGCCTATCCGAGGCCCTTTCCCAAGAGTTTGATTTTGAGGAGGATCTCAAGGGAGGCTGGAAGTACAGTAATGGGATATGTGTAACAAGAAGGCAGGAATGGGGCTAAATGGAGGCAGGGAGGGAGGGAGGGACCCGCCAAAGGCACAGAGGAGCATGGGGTTGAGGAATAGTGAGAGGCACAACCGCATGTGCGCATGGAAAATGTCATGGTAAAGCCCTTTGTTTTACATGCTAACCTACTAAAACCCATTTTAAAAAGATCTCCAAGCGTACAGATTCAAAACATCATTATTTTGGAATACAGGAAAATTTGACCTTTGGCCCAATGTTAAGTAGCCGTATGAGGTAACATCACGATTATGTTTTGTCTGCAAACAAAAACAAATTTATAATCCACTCTTATAGTATAGATTTAAAATAAGAAATAGGGTAACCCACATTTGATAGTTCTGAATAGAAATGGTGTGTTGTTACCTAGCTTAGCGAAAACAGACTGAGTTAAATCTCTAGTCGTTGTTAGGTACAAAATAGCAAGAGGATATTATCAAATGTTTTCTTTTTCTTTTCCTGTCTGGATTTTATTTCCCCTTGGAGAAGTTTGTATTTTAAGACAAGATTAATAAACATGCTATAGTTTCAGCCACACAGGAATGGACTCTATATGCCAACAGTTGTAAGATCGTCCAGAGGAAGGCTATAAGCTCGAATAAAATAAGGCTTTATTTTGTCGTGGTGGAATTTGGTGACACTAAGCACATTGCTAAATACCATGTTTCTAGTTGCCCAGAACTGGAGCCAAGCGAATTGTGAGTCAGGACTGGGTTCTTGTCCCAGCTCTGTTACTAATTAGCTAGGTGGCCTTGGGTGAGTCTCTTCCCTTCTCTGGGCCTCTGTCTCCCCCGCTGGAAAGCAAGGGAGTTGGACGAGCCGGTTGGAGGTCTTCCCAGGTCTGCTGGTGGATGGTGCTAATGCCATTGCGCACTGCCAGCTGCGGGGGCCAGGCCTTGCTGGGTGACAGGCCTGGGCTGCCCATGGAGACCCATTACCATTAGAGGCCACTTACCTCCCAATCACAGATTCTAGACAGATTAAAAGATGTTTTGGGAAAGCAGAAAAACAGAGTCGCTAAGGCCAGGTGTTCCGTGCCAATGTCATTTAGCAGTTTTTCTTTCCAAACCATGAAGTTTCTTTGGATGTTGACTGGCCTGCAGAGCCGTATGGATCTGGCACTGAGAAAGCCTGCTGATTGCTGGAGCAGGCCCTTGTTTTCTTAAACAAGGTCAGTGGAAAGGCTGATGTAGATTTCAGTTTTACTTACTAGGAATAAGGCAAGACAAAGCTAGCCGTGGTGTCTGCTACCAGACACAGTCTCGGAGGCTTAGGGGCATCCGAGGATGGATATAAATCTCGCCACACGGGGGACGTTTTGAGAATGCAGCAACTCCCGTTGACTTCGGTAGTGTTTGCTATGAAAGCGCAAGGACATTGCCTGTGCTGGCTAACCTCTGTGCTTCTCAGCCCACGGTACTTCCGAACCTAGTACAAGCTGCAGGATCTGCTTCCGCTCCCACTTGAGACATCAGACTGAAAAGACTTTTCTGTCCCTGAAATTCTCCATGCCAGGGACTCCAAGAGAAGCCAGGGGAGACAGAACTGTTAAGGTTACACAAGGGGACTATGTGTAGCCCCTTTTGTAGTATAAAAGAGCTGAGAAGTCGTGTTACCCTCAGGAGACAGGGAATCCAATGTCAGCTGGCCCTGCCCTTTCTTTGTTGCTACCTAGGGTTAGATTGGCTAGGCTTGATTCCTGAAAAGCTTCCCAGGCTCCTTAATCATGAGCAGCAGAGGCCTCTCTCCATTAGGTGGCGCTGCGAAGGGCTTCGCACTACTTCAAGTGAGAATCTGTACTTCAAAACAGCTTGAGGCGTCTTACAACATTTTTTTTTCTTCCCAGAAAAGGAAAAAGGGAACCTAAGACAATGATGGTGTGTATGCCCCCCACTTTTAACAGAGAGGTAGAATCAGAGGGCCCCCGCCCCCACCACGTTCACAAACACACAGAGTCAGACTCACTCACCCACGGGTAAGCCAGTGTAAATGTCAATGACGAAACCAGGCCTCTGGCTTCCACAGAGGGTAGCAAACTCATCTGCAAGAGGTGAACAAGGGGCAGAAGTCAGAAACGAGCAAGGATTCACAGAGAGAAGTGACTATGGGGACATTTATGAAAATGTATCCACCTGAAAATACTGCAGAAGTAGCAGTGCCTGTACCAGGCACTGAAGGGAAGGGAAAATGACCTCCCGGCTGACAGTGAGGGACAGGCAGGTTTCTGCAGCCTCCATCCTGGCCACCGTGTCTGGCTTCCCGGTGAGTTCTCAACATCCCCCCTCAGGCCCTCCCACTCGCACGGCACGTGATTTCACACACAGTGCCTTCTCCCTGGCCCGAGGCTAGTTTGAAAGACCTATGTTCACTTATCAATCGTATTGGTTTCCCTGAGGTTTTAATGATGCGAGAGAACTCCGAAATCATCGCTAGCGATGTCCTCACGATATGCTGGATTTACTGGTTCGGTCATAAACTTGGATGTGAACCAGGAAATCTGTTCTGTCACTCGGTTTTCAGCAGAGAGGACCACGGGCAACTGCCAGGTAAACGCTTGCCTCGGCGGGCCCAGAGTTCCCTCTGAAAACAATGCATTCTTTTCTCTCTCTGCTGAGGCTGGCTTTCTCTAGCAATCCCGGGCTGACGACCCCTGCACGGTGGGCCGGGGAGGGTCACCTGTGCTGGGGATGGGGCACTGTTCGCAGGGCTTGTTCCAGGCCCTGCCAATGTTGTAGGAGCAGCAGCACATTTTCTTGGTCATGTTGAACAGGAGCTCTCCATCGCAGGTCTGGTTGTCGGCGTAGTAGTTTCTGTAGCACAGGCTTCTTCGCATGTCTGCGAGGGGAGGGGACAAACGTCCTGTGACCCCACAGTCTCTCCCCACCACGCGGCAGAGCTTAACGGCAGGCTCAGAGAGCAAGTATACGCGGTGACGCGGGGGGGGGGGGGGCACAGCTCCTCGCTCCCCCCCCACGCTACAAGCGAGGCGCTTGCGGAAGTGTACTCCCGGCTACCCTGCGCCACGGGATGAGGTCATCATGTGGCGCATCACTAGCAGACTTTACACGGCCCTCCACCCATTCTCCCCGCAACAATCCTCCGCTGCCATTTGGCACGAGGCTCTTATTTCCGACTTCGAGGTGTTTTAATGCCGTAGGTCAGTGCTGTCACATAACTGTATACAGACACACCGGTAAGTCAAACAGAAGAAGGGTCATTAAACCCTTGGGCCTCTTCCAACATCACATTCTAGAGGAAACCCGCACCTCCACACACAGTGGTGAAAACGCCAAACTTAGGGTCTGCAAGGGTCATGTTGGGGGGGAGGGTCTCTCTACAACAGTTCAAAGGAGGGAAGCACTGGGACGGGCAGAACCACCGGGTTCTGGACTGGCCTTTGCAGGCGAGAGCGGAGCCCAGCGCTTGAGAAACACGCATACTCACCCATGCAATTGTTTCCCCCATTCACTTGCATGTAGTCTGGAGGGCAAATGCAGGTGTAGTTGCCAACGGTGTTGTAACAGGTCCCGGGGCCGCAGATCCCAGGGGTCTCGCATTCATTCACATCTACAACCCAGGAGAGAGAGCGTCCAGCGCCCATGAAAGCAGCGCTCCGGACCGGGCGGGCGTCCAGGGCCGGCGCGAACAGCCAAGAGCAAAGCCGCCATTCAGGGGACTTGAAACGCGGGCACGAGCAGCGGGTACTCGGCCTGCGCCACGTCCCTTCTCTATGCCAGGTTCTCCGTGAAGGAGGCTGACAAAGGGGCTCGCGCTGAGAGGTGGAAGTGGGGCAGAATCATAACTGTCGAACACACTTCAGGAACATAATGACGTATTTCATATGCTCACGGACGTAATCTAGACTGAAGCCGTTAGCAACCGGCTTCCCAATTCTTCATGGTAAGGCGACACAGGAGGGGTTCCCTCAGCTCCTCTCCTTTCTCAAACAAGGCAGCTCACCGGAATATTTGTCAGCCACGGGTCTGAGCGCTAGGTCTTAGACGCGGTGATGCTCAGGTAATTCTGACCAAAGAGGTCCCTTCCCTAACTGGTTCTGTGAATCCTGGGTGTAGATTGATCCTGTCACCCTCTTGTCACCCAGTCCTTGGGCTAATTGTTCTCAAGTCAAAAAATGGCCAACATTCTCTATCTTTAAAAGGGGGAATGAGGAGCTGGGTGTGGGATCAAATACACACCTTTTTTTTTTTTTCTTTTTATCTCAGCATAGGGGGCCAGATCTCTGTGAGTTCGAGGCCAGCCTGGTTTACAAAGTGAGTCCAGGACAACCAAGGCTACACAGAGAAACCATGCCTCAAACAAACAAACAAACAAACAAAAAACCCAAAACCAAACAAACAAAAAAGGTGAATGAGGCCATGCTGTATCATAAAGACAAAAGTCCTCCTTTTAAGGGAGACTCACTTGAATACCCTTGCATAGGTGACACGTGGTTAAGGACAGGAAGAAGAGCCCAGAACTGCCCAGTACACAGAGATAAGATGTATTCTAGTCCAGTGAAGATGGAGTTTCTAAAGAACATGGTTCAACTCAAGTCTGGCCTATGAAGCTACGCCATTAAACCCCCAATTTCCTGGTAACTGTGCTCTGGGTAGAGGGCTTAGTCAGTGTTCAATACTTGGAAGAACGTATCCTGTAGGGGACTATTTACCGTCACACACTCGGGTGTCTTCATTCAGGTAGTAACCAGTTGGGCAGCGGCACTGGAAGCTGCCAAAGGTGTTGATGCACTTTCCCCCTTGGCACAGCCCTGGAAGCTCCTGGCACTCATCGATGTCTGTCAGAGTGAAAACAAGGCACGCCTTCAGGATTCCGACAGACCCACGGACACCCAAGAGCTGTGCGTGCTAAGACAAAGTGGAGACCCTTACCTTCCAATATAACGGTGATGGGATTTGGGCGAAAGCCTTCTCCTCCGGGGCAAAGAATTTTATACTCCGCTATTGAAACGAAAAGGTCCACGTGAGTTCCTCTGAATCTAGAACTTCTAAGATAATGTTTTCAGGAGAAACGCTGACACGACTGACTGAAAATGCTTAACCTTTCGGAGTTTTCAGATCTCATTTACCAATTTAAAGCAAGTGAACATTTTTGCATGCATGGGTTATTCCATTCCCCCAAACACAGGGCTGCCGAGCTGATTCTGCTACTGATCAGTTACTCTGCTGGCTGGGCACTCTTGTGTGATATTTTATCCTCTATCTCCATCACTGCATTTTAAAAAAGACTTCCCCTCCATTTTTGTCTCCTGCCATCTTCCCTCCATTGTGGTTGTATCCAGCATTCCTCCCTAGGTGTCAACAACTCCCATAAGAATGATCATCAGCCTGTCTCTAAAACCCTTTCCAAACACAGCGTAGGGTCCCTTCATTCTCTTTCTCAACCCACTGCCATCCTTGATGTTTAGCTATTTTTCTCACTCCTCTGCTACCATGTGATGCTACAATCCTGATCTCCAAAAGAAGCCATTTTTTTTTTCCAGGATCTTTTAACTCCTCCATCAAGCCACAAGAATTTTCTCTAGCATCATGCCTCAGCATGTAAATAACAATGACCCAGCCCGTAATATCATCCTAAAGAACCCGAGCTTCATTCTTTCATAATCATCAAAGCCTTCCTGAGCCTGGCCCTTGCCCTGGTTTTATAAAACCATGTGGATTCATATACATTCTAATTCCCATTCTAATTTGAGCTGGTGATCTTTTGCTCATCATTACTATTCTATAAAGCTGAATTCCACACTTCCAAATCCTAATCTGGATTTTGCCCTCTTAAGATCAATGGCGTCTCCCCCCCCTTTCCTTTTCTTCTGCTCCTCCTCTGGGTGTCCTTTCTTCAATGCCGAAAAGTTCACAAAGCAGTCAACGCCCACCTCCAACTTGAACTATGTCCCCTCTCTCTCCAAAGAGGAGAGGGTGGTCCTGTCCAGACTGTGGTGTGGGTGAGGTATTCCAAGACACTAACCTGGCCGAGGTCACACAGCCACCACTTGGACCTAGTCCGTGTTTTCCATCCAGTGTGACTCTGTGCATACTCTTCCTCAGTGGTTGAGGTCTATGCTCTTATAGTTGAGGTCTATGCTCTTATAGTTGTGTCCCATCCTACTTAACAGGTGACCATCCCTGAAGGGCGGAACTCTGGCTAATTCACCTTCCTACTCTCAACTTATTTGCTGAATATTTTGAGAAGTAAGTACATGGCCCCTCTTGAAGGAACAAATCAACGTCTATTCCGATATTCCCTGTAAGCAGCAGACACTGACTTTGGCCAGGCTGGCTACCCCTGATTTAAAGCAAAGCGTACAAGACAGAAGCCCCCTTTAGGGGAGGGGTCAAGTCGCATCCTTCAAGTCACATTCTGGAGCTTCAGTTCAAATATATTTGAAAATCTAGCCCTGGAAATATTAAGGTAATTCTAACTTCTTGCTAGGGTAGGAAACACTCCCTGCCCTACATAAGTTTTTAGGGCAAGCCAAAGAGAGAGCTTTTGGACTCCTGTGATCTGGACTGATGGGATTGACCTGCTTGTCCTATCCTAAACACACAAATACCAGCGGCCCCCTCCTTCAGTTGCCTCTTCGTTATGGATCTAGAGAGAACTGGCCTGAGATGGAGTGATAACAGACGGAAGGCTAGCCACTTACACGTGTTCACGGCAGGACACAGCTCACAGGGAGTTCCCCAGGCTTTACCCAGAGAACAACAGCAGGAAGCCTTAGAAACACCAACTCCGATTTCATTGCTGCAGGCTGTATCTCCATTGTCTCCTCGGGGCCTGATATCCAGATAGCAGTTTCCGGAGCGGGTATCTAGTTATCACACACAAACAAAAGAGTGTCAGGAAAAGTCTTCCTGTTGGAGGGACGGAAAGGGTAAAGAGTCAAAGTCATTTCTGAAAGTGTCTAAAAAAAAAAAAATCATGAGTTACTTTTACTAAGAAGCAGAAAAGTACCCACGAACATATACTGGCCATTTTCCTTCAGAAAAGAAAGAAAGAAAGCTCAAAGTATATAATGTGTTCAGGAAATGTTTACATCTCTGTACTGTTACTTTTGAAAACACCAGAAGTGGAATATCCAGTGACGTTTTTAAAATACTAAACAGTATGCGTCTCAGAAAAGTTTTAAGGATCTCACCGACACAGCCGACTCGAGTTGGATTCAGCTCAAAATCAGGCGGACAGTCGCATGTGTAACTGCCGGGAGTGTTGACGCAGTTGCCACTGATGCACGTGGTTGGGTCCAGACACTCGTTAACGTCTACGTCAAACAAATGGGCAGGGTTACCCAGCATGCAGTGTGGACGGACATCACCAAAGGCAGTGGCACCTAGTCCGGGGCTCCCGTCGAGAATGGATCAATTCCTGGATTATGCCGAATGCTACAACCTCCCACCTCACAGAGGCACCTCCCAGGAAGGAAGAATGCCACAGTCTTTGGTCCCACTGCCACCACCCTGAACGTTTTTACCCTTCGGATCTGTCACCAGGATAAAATGTAGCTTTGAAGCTAAGAAAAATATATATATTCCAGTCAAGGTAACTGATGGCAAAACACTGTTTTGACCCCAGTCAACCAAAATTTCAGACATAGCTTTATAAAAACAAGACATTTAATATGTGTGCTGTGTTATTTCGTCAGATGTAGAGCAAGATCTCCCAGGGAGCACTCGGGTGCAGGTGCTCTCTGATCTCTTCTTTGCACACACATGCAGGGGCTGAGTGTGTTTCTTCAAGCTCATGAGGAGTCTCTCCCTGCACAGACTCTGTGTGGAATATTTCCCTTTTGGTTTCTATCACAAAAATATGTACAACATTCCAGATACTTAGAACATGGATTTTTTTAAAAAATAAATTCTAACCCTGCACAACCCTCTTCTCTGTTTTCAGTGCTTTAGAAGCACCCCTAACAAGATGGCTGTGGATCAGTGTGGGGAATCAGGATGCTTGACCTAGGATGTTTCCTGTGGCCTGGAAACCCTGATGTCCTTCCGGATGGGACCTGCTTCCTCTGTACCTTGAGTAGGAGGGTGGACTTAAGAAAAATAAAAACAAAAAACTGGCCATGACTGTCAGCCTTTTTTTGGTGCCAAGGAGAGCTGTGTGGTGGGTGGCTGTAGTTTTCCTAATTTTTTTTTTCTTTGCCTTTCCTGGGAGTCCTTTGTTCTACAGAAAAACAACTTATGTACTGAGTGGAGCTAAGAAGATGGTTCAGTGGGTAAAGTGTTTGCCACGCAAACATGCGAACCTGAGTGGAGATCCCTGTGCCTATATAATCCTAGGAGTAGGAGGAAGAATCAGGAAATCTCAGGATCTCATGCTAGTCAGCCTAGCCAGTCAGTGAGTTCCAGGTTCAATGAGAGACTGTGTCTCAATAAATGAGGTAGAAAGAGATAGAGGAAGACATTGGACCTTGACCTCTGGCCTCCACAGACACCTAACCATCTGTTTGTACCCCTAATCACCACCACTGCACGCACACACACACACACACACACACAGTTCACCTCCAGCCCCTACGTACTGGGCACTCTGGTGGCCGGTACCTGGAGCAGAGGTGGAAAGGTGTGGGCCTTGCGTGGGCAACATACAAGGAGCAAACCAGAGATCCCAGGGCACTGCCTTTGAAAGGAGGTTCTGAAGATGTATTCAAGGAGGGGAGAAAATGGCAGGAGTCACACAGCTAAAGCACCCCAGAAACATCCCTCTGGAGCCAGAGCTCAAGTCCAGGCCTACAGACCGATCTCTCTCCTCTGCATACTCACACCTCATCAGTTCCAGGCCTGACTCTTACTGCCTTAATGCCTCTTAAGGCTTCCTCTGTTTTCCTCTGCAGCTTGTGTGGTCCCAGTGACGCCCGAGCAGTGGAACCCCCGGGATAGGTGCAGGCCCCCTTTTTAACGTGAGTGATACCTTACCTGTGCAGTTCCCACCACTTCGGTCCAGTTCATAGCCGACCTCACACTCACAACGGAAGAGGCCCGGGAGATTGTGGCAAGTTCCAAAGACACAGATGTTTGGAAGGGAGCACTCATCGATGTCTTGGGGGAAGGGATCACAAAGAGGGAGAATTTTTTTTATTATTATTATTAATTTTCCACTAAAGAAGCCACCCAATAAAATTAGGCGCTGGATGTTAGCATTAAGAAAACGCAGTCTACCTGACAGCCACCTATCAGCTCCCTACACTTTCAGGGGATTTGTCTCTATACAGAAGCCTTGCTTGTGAGGGGCTCTGTCTCCTTGGGGCCCATCACACGCCAAGCCATGCTAGACAGCCATCCATCTTCTTTGTGGCATTTGATATACATCCACGCCTTGTTGTAATCAAGAGCCTAACAGAACAAGGTAGACTAAATTCTTGGGTTCTTTTCTATGCGTTCCCCAATTTTGCTGGAGAAGTAAAACGTTAAGACCTTTCGGGGGGCAGCTTTAAAGTTCAGTTTTATGCACAGTCCTAATTCTAATGGACTGCTCACTGTGGTTCATAGAAGACCTGCACACTACAGATGCCTCTTCCGGGCCTCCCCCACTGCCTCCCCAGAGGGTTCTGCTTGTGTGAAGAATACACACATTTTTAGAGCGGAGACTGCGCTAACTAGGCAGGACCACTTCCTGGTGATGATTTATATTAAGAACAAACAAACAAACAAAATCTTCCTGTAAGTTTTGAGGGAAGAAATGCCTGTCCCATGACTGTTTGTGTCACCAGCGGCGGTATAGTAACTGTTTTCCCTGGGTTGGGAGAACAGAAGCCAATAAGGCGTTAGGCTCAGGAGCAGGGGCATAATCTAGTGTTTTGTCTCAGAAGTTTTATATCAGTGATACATTTTTCACATGAACAGAATAAAGAATGCCCAAGGGTTCCAAAACTATAAAAAATACAGAAATCAGTGCATATAACACAGTGGAGGAGTGACTCTGAATTCATAGCTGCCTAATACGGAACAGCTACTGGCTAATGCTCTCATCGGAGCCTTGCCTAAACTTCTGTCAATCCTTATCGTTTGTTTATTTCCCCTGAAATAATTTTAGTTCACTGTGGTCCCTAATTACCTTCATAAAGACTGTGTGCTTAGATTTGACGAGTGTGAGTAAGAAGAAGAATCTGTTATTTCCTAATTGGATCCATCTTGAGTCAACAGGTTCCCAGGACTTTTCAGTCTGACCAATACTTCCCAGAAAGACTGAACTTGAAGACCAGAGACCAAAGCAAGTGGCACCATTCCAGGGAACTCTCCTCCAGGGATATGTCAAATCCCGTTCTATGTCTACATGTGTGGGGTATTTAGAGAATGTTCTAAGATATATTTAGGTCATTACTCTACACAAGGAGCAAACTCCATGCTGTCATTATTTGGAAGACTTGATTTCTAGAAACCAAAGCCTGGCAGAGATGAAGAGCCATGCTTCTGTATTTGTAGACAACTTTCATGCAGAATATCAGGGGACTTGGGCTTTGAGAGTTGGTTTTCTGTTTGTTTGTTTGTTTGTCTGTTTTTCTCTCCCAGAAGCAGGGACACTGAGTCACACTGAATTAACTGTGCACAGTCATTCTTTCTCTCTTGCACCCTGTGGTCTAACACTGCAGATCACTCGGCCCAGGATTTTTCTGCATAAAGAGCAATGGTCTGCCTGAATGCACAGTGACCTTATACGAGTTACTCATCTTGCCAGTGTGACAAAATACCCAAAAAAGTAGCAAAGTTAAGAGCGTTTATTTCAGCTCATGCGTGTTCCTGTCAGGGAAGTCCTGTTGGCCAGAGCTTGAGGCAGCTGGTCATGTGATGTCCACAGCCAGGAAGCAGAGAGCAGTGAATGCTCATGTCCTGTTCTCTTTCTCTTATTTTACCTAGTCCAGGACCTTAGCCTATAAAATGGTGCCCCCCCGCTGAGGTAAGATGATTCTCATCTGAGTTAACCTAATCTAGATAATTCCTCACAGGCATGCCTGGAGGCTTGACTCTTGGTGTCTGTAGATCTTCTGAAGTCAGCCATACTAGCCATCATACCCCTCTACCAAATGAACTGACTAGCCTAAACATACTCCAGGTTCGAAGCAGGAACAAAGCCAGCAATGTTCAAATAGCCAGATCCCATCCACCCTGCAAGGCTCCTCACAGCTTCCCCATGATTACCTTCACAGGCCTTCCCGTCGGCGCTGGGCACGAAGCCCATGTCACACTCACAGCGGTACCCGCCAGGGGCGTTGAGGCACTGGCCATTACCACAGAGGTTCAGGTTCTCAGAGCACTCATCGAGGTCTGCAGACAGAAACACAAGCTATACTTTTGCTGTCAAGCACTTTCCAGTGCCTCGGGTCCTATAATTTCTATAACTGCCAAGTTCCTGAGTATAACGGCACTATAACGGTACTTCATCATAATTCCTGCTTGATAAATTTAAACTCGGAGGTTTTCTCTTTTGAATGGCAGTGTTGAGTATGCAGCAGTATTGGGTACAGATCCAGAACTCTGAATGCTAAATCATCCCAAACTCTTTAAGCCAAACTCGTCATTCTGGCTGAGATCTTTTCACAGAAGGGTCACCCACAGGGAGAACATGTTTGAGACCCAAAAGAACATGTCACAGTGCATGCCCATGTCTCAGGCCTCAGGCTCAGCCCAAAGGGCTAACAGAGGAAGTGGAGCGCACGTCAACATCAGTGCCCAATGCGTGTAACTTAAATACTTTTTCCAAGGTACTAAGACGAAACATCCCTGGATTGGGCAGAGGTGATTTCAGCTACGATAAATCTTTCCGTGAAATTCAGTAAGCCACCCAGAGAAACTTAGCTTTTTTTTTTCTCTTTTTTTTTGCACTTACTTGACACCTTATTATTAATTTCACAGTGCCAGACAGAAATTAGAACTTCTCAGTTTATTTAATTAATTTAAGTTGATGCTCTAAGTCACATGGGTGTCTTTAAAGTATGGGTGGCATGGTCATACTGCTTTATGGCCAGTGAGTAATGGGCCTATATTATTTGATCCCAAAGCCTTGACACAAGTACTCATTGTGGATGTGCGCATTTTAGTGTCTGCATAAACTGTGCAAGAGCATACTTATGCATTTAAATTCAAATTGTTCAAGTTTAGGCCAATTCTGTGACCTTTAATTAGAGCTAGGAAGAAAGACAATTTCTTAAGTGCATCATAAAGTGAGAGAAAGCCCTTCAGAGCAGTTCTGAACTGTTTTTATGCCCATACGCAGTGCTGGGAATGACGTGGTAAAACTCTGTGCTGCTTTCCTTGTTTGGAACACCGCATCCTCTGCCCTTACGCGCCTTCCTACAGCAAGCTTATCCTTGGTTTGATAAGACAGCGAGTCACCAGTGAGAAACAGGCACGAAAACATAGGTGGGCGATTCTCCAAGATGGTGGCAACCAGTGCGCAGCCTTTCTGAAGGGCAGATGATCCGAAACGCCACAACTGCTCTGTGGATGGGCTGCTGAAGCCAGAGCATCGACTTTGAGGCTTCCCTGGACTAGAGGGGACAACCGTGACCTGGGACAGATTGGATCAAGCCCCTCCCCCATCCCCTGGATGTCTCTGGGGGTCTGAGAATGGCAAACTATCAAGCCCCTACACTTTGAGCTGCCCCTTCACACTGCAGCAGAGGCGGGGTGTACATAAGCCCAGGTATGGAGCGCCTCCTTACTCTAACGGCCAAACAGGGGACCCAAATCTGAGAGTGGAAAACTGTGGGCTTTCTGATATTACCGATAGGCCTGCGAGTGAGTTCGCTGGCTCTCTGGGCTTTGCACACCTACCTGCGAATAAGTGCTTCTGTGAGAGAGTGCATACAGAGCCCCAGATCGGGGACCCTCTACGCTAGCAGCCAGACATCGGATCACACCCACACCCCCACTGTGGGCAACACAGGGATCTCTGGGACAGCATTCTCAACATTGAAGCCCCTGCTCTGCGGGTCTCCCAGTGGAATCCAGCCAAACAATTCCTGGGACCAAGATGGTGCAGTTCAGGCAGATCTAAGTGTTCGGAGCACAATACTGAGACAGGCCTGTGGGCCACTGGGCCAGTCAGGGCATCTGTGCATGTGCACTGCGCCCTTCCAAACTGTGCCTGTACCACAACTTACCCTTTCGCTTCTCCCTTTCGCTTTACCCTTCCAGGCAGGCACACCTCCAGGCACACTCCTGCGACCTTCCTCCCTTAGCTGCATCCGAAACACCAACACCCACTCTCTAACCAGTAGCCCTCTCTCTTCTTCCTGAAGAATACTCCAGACTCCAGAGACAGACAGACTCAGTCTGCAGCACAGCCTCCAGGAACAAACAGCAAAGGCTACTGACCATCAGATGGATAGAAGCAGCCGTAAGAACCCATCCAACAAAAATCAGGACATCATGGCTTCACCAGAAACCCCCCAAATCAATGGATATTTTAATTCCTCTGAGACATAGGAAAATGATTTTAAAGATATGTTTATCAAGTTATTAAAGGTACACAAAGAGGAAACGAACAAAACTCTCAAAGAAATATAGACAGATATAGCCATGCAAATAGAGGCACATAAAGAGGAAATGAACAAAAAAATAGATGCCATCATGGAAAGACAGGAATCCACATTCAGACACATAAAGGAAATATTGCAAGACATGAAAACAGAATTAGAATCAATAAAGAAAACACAAACAGAGAAAATCCTGGAGCTGGAAAACTTAGAGAACAGATCAGGAACCACAAGGGTAAGCATCATCTACAGAATACAAGAGATGGGAGAGAAAGATACAAATGCAGAAATTGATACATCTCTCAAAAAAAAAAAAATCAGAAAAGGCCCAAACACAAAACATCCAAGAAATCAAGGATGCCATGAAAAGACAAAATCTAAGAATAATAGGAATGGATGAAAAAGAAGATTCCAGGATCCAAGGTCCAGAAAATATTTTAAAAAAAATCATAGAAGAAAAATTTCCCAACTTAACGAAATGTCCTTAAACATACAAGAGGCTTACAGAACACCAAATAGACTAGACCAGAACAGAAACTCCTCACGTCACATAATAGTCCAAACACTAAATTTACAGAAACAACAAATTAAAAGCAGGAAGGGAAAAAGGCCAAGTAACATATAAAGGTAGACCTATCAGAATCACACTAGATTTCTCAACAGAAACCAGGAAAGCCAGAAGGGTCTGGACATATGTCATGCAGACTCTAAGAGACCACAGATGCCAACTCAGACTAATATACCCAGCAAAGCTTTCAATCAACATAGATGGAGAAAACAAAATAGTACATACAATAACTAAACTTAAACAATATCTACATAGTAACCCAGCCCTACAGAAGATACTAGAAGGAAAACTCCAATCTAATGAAATCAACTACAGCCAAGAAAACACAGGACATAGATAACTTCACAACAAAAAAATATCAAAAGAAAACAAGCACCTACACACAATATCACCACCAATTCCACAATAAAAGGAACTGTCATTCATTGGTCACTATTGTCTATCAACATCAATGGACTCAACTCTCCAATAAAAAGACAGACTAACAGAATTGTTAAGAAACAGGATCCAATATTCTGCTGCATCCAACAAACACACCTTTGCAACAATGGCATACTACCTCAGAGTAAAGGGTTGGAAAAAGGTTTTTCAAGCAAACGGACCCAGAAAACAAGCTGCAGTAGCTATCCCAATATTTAATAAAACAGATTTTCAACCAAAATTAATCAAAAAAGATGAGGAGGGACACTTCATTCTCATCAAAGGAAAAATCCACCACGAGGACATCACAATTCTGAACATCTATGCTCCAAATACAAGAGTATCTGCATTTGTAAATGAAACATTTTTAAAGCTCAAATCACACATTGATCCCAACGCCTTAATAGTGGGAGACTTCAACACTCCACTCTCACCAAGGGACAGATCATCTAGACAGAAGCTAAATATGGAAATAATGACACAGAGGTTCTAAACCAAATGGACCAATAGATGTCTACAGAACCTTTCACCCAAACTCAAAAGAGTATACCTTCTCAGCACCCCATAGAACCTTCTCCAAAATTGACCACATAGTCAGACACAAGGCAAGCCTCAACAGATACAAGAAGATTGAAATAATCCCTTGTATTCTACCAGACTACTGTGGTATAAAAATATACCCCAAGAACAACAGGAATAACAAAAAGCCTACATATGCATGGAAACTAAACAATTCTCTACTCAAGGACAGCTAGATCAGGGAAGAAAAAAAAAAGAAATTAGAGACTTCCTAAAATTCAATGAAAATGAAGGCACAAGTTACCCAAATTTATGAGACACAACGAAAGAGGAAAGTTCGCAGCACTATGTGCCTTCAGAAAGAAGTTTGAGACATCTCATACAAGCAACTTACAGCACACCTGAAAGCCTTAGGAAAAAAAGAAGCAGACACAACCAAGAGGAGTATATGGTTGGAAATAATCAAACTCATGGCTGAAATCAATAAATTAGAAACAAACAAAACAATTCATAGAATCAATGAAACCAAGAGTTACTTCTTTGAGAAAATCAACATGATAGACAAACCCTTAGCCAAATTAACTAACAGGCAGAGAGAAACTATCCAAATCAACAAAATCAGAAACAAAAAGGGGGACATAATGACAAACACTGAGGAAATTCAAAGACTCATTAGGTCTTACTTCAAAAGCCTATACACCACAAAATTTGAAAATCTAAATGAAATGGACAATTTTCTTGATAGATTCCATTTACCAAAGCTAAACCAAGATCAGATAAATAGATTAAACGGTCCTATATCCCCCAAGGAAATAGAACCAGTCATAAAAGTCTTCTTTCTAAAAAAAAAAAAAAAAAGCCCAGGACCTGATGGTTTCAGCACAGAATTCTACCAGACCTTCAAAGAAGAGCTGACTCCAATACTCTTCAAACTATTCCACAAAATAGAAATAGAAGGAATATTACCAAACTCATTCTGAGGCCACAGTAACCTTGATGCCTAAACCACACAAAGACCCAACCAAAAACGAGAATTTCAGACCTATCTCTCTTATGAAAATTGACACAAAAATACTCAATAAACTATTTGCAAACTGAATCCAGGAACACATAAAAGAAATTATCCACTGTGACCAAGTAGGCTTCTTCCTAGGCATGCAGGGGTGGCTCAATATACAGAAATCCATTAATGTAATCCACCACATAAACAAACAGAAGGAGAAAAACCACATGATCATCTCCTTATATACTGAAAAAGCATTTGACAAAATCCAACATCCATTCATGTTTAAAGTTTTGGAGCGATAAGGGCTACAAGGCACATACCTAAACATAGTGAAGGTGATATATAGCAAGCCTATAGAGAACATCAAACTAAACAGAGAGAAACTTAAATCAATCCCACTGAAATTAGGGACAAGACAAGGCTGCCCACTCTCTCTGTGTCTCTTTAATATAGTACTTGAAGACCTAGCTAGAGCAATAGGACAACTAGAGGAGATCAAGGAAATACATATTGGAAAGGAAGAAATCAAAGTATCACTATTCACAGATGATAGGTTAGTTAGTATACATGAGTGGTTCCAAAAATTCAACCAGAGAACTCCATCAGCTGATAAAAGCCTTCATCAAAGTGGCTGGATACAAAATTAATTAAAAAAAATCTGTAGCCCTCCTCTATACAAAAGACAAAATGGCTGAGAAAGAAATTAGGGAAACAACACCCTTTACAATAGCCACAAATAACACAAAGTACCTTGGTGTGACTCTAACCAAGCAAGAGAAAGACATGTATGAAAAAAAAACCTTCAAGTCTCTGAAGAAAGAGACTGAAGAAGATATCAGAAGATGGAAAGGTCTTCCATGCTCATGGATAGATAGGATTAACAGTGAAAATGGGCATCTTACCAAAAGCAATCTACAGATTCAATTCAATTCCCATCAAAATGTCAACACAATTCTTTACAGAACTTGAAAGAACAATTCTCAATTTTATATGGAAAACAACCCAGAATTGCTAAAAACAATCCTATACAATAAGAGATCTTCTGGAGGTATCTCCACCCCTGATATCAAGCTGTACTATAGAGCAATAGTAATAAAAACTGCATGGTACTGACATAGAAACAGAATGGTGGATCAATGGAATCGAATAAATGACCCACACATCTACACATACTTGATTTTTGACAAAGAAGCCAAAACAATACAATGGAAAAAAGATAGCATACTCAACAAATGGTGTTGGTCTAACTAGAATGTAGAAAAATGCAAATAGATCCAGATTTATCACCCTGCAAAAAACTGAAGTCTAAGTGGATCAAAGACCTCAACATAAAAACAGACATACTAAACCTGTTAGAAGAAAAAGTGGAGAAGAGCCTTGAACTCATTGGCATAGGAGACAATTTCTTGAACAGAATACCAACAGCACAGGCTCTAAGATTAATAATCAATAAACGGGACCTTATGAAACTGAAAAGCTTCTGTAAAGAAAAGGACACTGTTATCAGAACAAATTGCCTACAGATTGGGAAAGGAACTTCACCAACCCTCTATCTGACAGAGGGCTAATATCCAGAATACATAAAAACTCAAGAAGTTAAACACCAACAAACTAAGTAATCCAATTAAAAAATGGGGCACAGAAGTAAACAGAGAATTCTTAATAGAGGAATATAGAATGGCAGAGAAACACTTAAAGAAATGTTTATTGTCTTTAGTCATCAGGGAGATTCAAATCAAAACAACCCTGAGATTTCACCTTACACTCATGAGAATGGCTAAGATAAAAAACTCAAGTGACAAGACATGCTGGGGAGGATGTGGAGAAAGGGAAACACTCCTCCATTGCTGGTGGGAGTGTAAACTTGTACAGCCACTTTGGAAATCCATCTGGTACTTTCTCAGACAACTAGGAATAGCGCTTCCTCAAGATCCAGCCATACCACTCCTAGGCATATATTCAAAATATGCTCAAGTATACAACAAGGACATTTGCTCATCCATGTTCGTAGCAGCTCTATTTGTAATAGCCAGAAGCTGGAAACAACCTAGATGTCCTTCAACGGAGGACTGGATACAGAAATTGTGGAACATTTACACAATGGAATACTACTCAGCTATTAAAAACAAGGAAATCATAGAATTTGCAGGCGATTGGTGGGAACTAGAAAATATCATCTTGAGTGAGTAACCCAGAAGTAGAAAGACATATATGGTATATACACACTCATAAATGGATATTAGCCATATAATATAATATATGTTTAGATAAACATACTAAAATCTATACCCCTAAAAGAAGCTAATCAACAAGGAAGACCCTAGGGAAGATGCTCAATCCTCATTCAGAAGGACAAACGCAAATTCAGAAAGACATCAGAAGCAGGAGAAGACAGGGAACAGGACAGGAGCCTACCACAGAGGGCCTCTGAAAGACTCTACTGATGAAGGTATTGAAGCATAGGCTAAGACTCATAGCCAAATTTGGGCACAGTACAGGGAATCTTATGAAAGAAGGGGTAGTTAAAAGACATGGAAAGGACAGGAGCTCCAAAACGAGACCAGCAGAGCCAAAAAACAAAACGAAAGAAATATCTGAGTCCTAGGGGCCCTGAAGAGAATGATTCCTCATCCAAAGACAATGCATGGAGAGGACCTAAAAGCTTGGCTCAAATGTAACTCATACACTCAGTCCCCAAGTGGGGTCCCTGGCAAGGGGAACAGGGACTTTCTCTGGCATGAACTCGGCGGCTGGCTCTCTGATCACCTCCCCCTAGGGTGTGCAGCCTTGCCAGGCCACAGAGGAAGACAATACAACCAGTCCTGATGAGACTTGATAGGCTAGGGTCAAATAGAAGGGGAGGAGGACCTCCTCTATCAGTGGACTGGGGGAGAAGAGGGAGGGAGTTTGGGATTGGGAGGAGATGAGGGAAGGGGCCACAGGCGGGATACAAATTGAATAAATTGTAATAAATGATAATAATAAAAATTTAAAAAGAAAACACAAAGGTGGACACATATTAATGTTAGTACAATTTACTTTAGAATAGTGATGTCATTATACAGATTGACATACGTGCAGATACAAAAGTATATGTGTACATATATGTATGTACATGTGTACATATGTATGTTTGAATGTGCAGCAATGTGCATATATATCAGATGTGAGAGACAGAGAGACAGACAGATACACACACACTGTGCTAGCTTTTGAGTTCTCCTTGGTGACTTGTCTCCAAGGTTTCATTCCATGGTGATCTAATCTCAGATAAACAGTCCTTTCTTACTGGACCGGCATGCCCCAGTCTTCAAAAATAATTGTTGGTCTGACGTGGGATATTACACTTTTCCAACAAGAGCTACACAGCTGTTTCCCAAGCCAGCATACCTGTGCAGGTAAAGCCGTCGCCCGTGTAGCCATCCTTACAGAGACAGCGGTACGATCCCATGGTGTTCTTGCAGTCCGCATGCTGGCTGCACATGTGGGTTCCATTAGAGCATTCATCCAGATCTTAAGAGCAAAGCGTACGTCATTATGCATGCCAGGTTTACGACGAGTAAACACCAATTAGATTTTACTGTTTTCATGCTTTTGGTCCACGCAGCTCGCAAACGCAACTTCCGTTACCTTTCCAGCTCACCTGTGCACTTAATGCCGTCTCCAATCCACCCGGGGCTGCAGCTGCACTTGAAGCTCCCCGCCGTGTTGGTACACACTGCGTGTCTGCCACAGTTGTGCGCTCCGATCTCACACTCATTGATGTCTGGAAAGGAACCAGGGCTTTAGAAGAAAAAAAAGCTCTGCACAAAAGCTTCTTTTAGCTTTTGCAATGACTTAGCGGTATTCAAAAGTGGATTCTCTCTCCTCATCACTGTGCTGGGACACGGGCGTCTCAGCGTCCACACGGATGCTAAGCTCCCTATTGGACAGCTCTGCCTTCCAGTTTACAAAGATGCGGCCGTTGCTGTGTGCTGTTGGCAGCTGCTGTTCTTCCCTGTATTTCTAATGTGAGCACCCAGCCGCCTCTCTCCAAGCGACAACTTAAAAAGCGAGCCGCTCAACCCCCTTCTGGTTAGTGTTCACAGTCATGGTTTTATTGGTGATATGCTTTGTTAAGACACCTAACTAAAGGTAATATGAAGCTCTCACATCTTTATAGGCACGTGACTATAATGTTGACATGCCAGGAAATTTTGCAGTGATGTCTTTTCTAAAGCATCGTTCTTTCACTATGCTTTACTCTTATAAGATCTTTATTTTCGGTATTATCGTTTCAGTCATATGCAGAAAATGTTGCCTAAGTCCACAGCAAACTGCAGACTAAGCTTTTGTTGTGTGTGTGTGTGTGTGTGTGTGTGTGTGTGTGTGTGTGTATTCCATGTAAAACTGAAGTCAACCTAGAGAGAACCTTTGTCTGAATAAGAAATAACCAGATTAGGTCAAGTTAGTAAAAGATCAAATATGATTTCAAAATTCTCCATTCTCTGCAATTCCATTTCAAATGTATCCAAGATAGACGGTACAAAAATGTTATGGTGATTTTTTTCCCCCGCAAACTAACTCAATGTATAAGGGTTTATCTTCCTAATTAGCTCTATCATTTACGAGGAACAAATATGCACGGATATGAGACTATGAGTTTTAAGTGGGAACCAATGCTTCACACAGAACTTGAGTCAAGAAGGATAAGAGGAAATGTTGCAAGAATTTCCAGCGACCGCTCAAAAAGTGGCTCGAAGGAGCCAGGTGAGCAACTTGCATTCACCTTTTCAATCACTCATGAGGCTCAGTTAAATTACTGAGTTCTTAAAAGTGTTAAGAAACGGGCAGCTGGCCAAATGTTCCATCTTAAGAACGGAGTGGTCTTTTACTCTGTGTAATTTCACAGTTAATCAGAGCCTGTCAGGCTGTAAGTCTTTACTCCCCAATTTCGTCTATTTACTAGCATATATTCGCTGTATAAAATGGGTCTGACTATATTTTCATACATATAGTATCATGTCCTTTGACCATATTCAACTCCCAATTGTCATTCTTTTTCTAGTAGTCTAATGGGCAAAGATACCACTATTTAAAAACTTTTCTATTGATACTGTATTAAAAAAAAGGCTACTTCTTTTGATAGAGGAATCTCCTTTGATTATTATTATTAAAATAGAATATAAAATTCTAATCCAAGAAAATAGGTTCAGATTTTTGCCATGCTTTCAAGGTGAAAGAAATTCTATTGCAAGAGGCTGTGTGTTGTGATCTTTGAGATGCCTGGAAATAGCAATTTAAGGGTTGTACTCAAGCCTTGTGTCGTGACTATAATGCATCGTGTTAAGTAGCTTATATTCTCAGTCTCTATGAAGCAGATGAGAAAGACAGCAGGTCACACAGCGCAAACACATCTCCATGTGCCAAATGAGTATAGATGTGCGTGTACACACACACACACACATACACACACACACACACACCCTTATTGATTAATTGTTTCCATGGCAGGCTTGGGCAAACACTGGGGGAACTGAGCCATAAGGAAAACAAGCAAACAAAAGCACCATACTGAAACACTCTTCAATAGCATGAAGGAAACAGCACAAGTTTGCCAAGAACATCTCTTTCTGTACAAATGTTCTCTTTGCTCCACGAGTTTGCTCCAGACAGAAAATTCATTTTTCAGAATAAGTGGAAGCCAAGCAAAGCAAAGAAATTCAAATTCAGGCTGACACTGCAACCTCCTTAACCCCAGAGGTCCTTTGTACTGGGCCCCCTGGAGGGCAAGGGTGAGCTGCTAGCAGACTTGATGCCAGGGCTTTGCCTATGCCCACAAATCCGTCACCAGGTATGGGATGTATTTTGACCTTCTATAGCCTCCCACAGCCACCATCCAGAGAGAGAGCACATCACCTACACAAATGCCTGTCTTTCTGCCCGCAGACATCTTCTGTCCCATGGATCCTGAGCCCGTGGTGCCAGCAGAGAGTGAATCTCTAGAATTAGGAGCTGAGGAAGAGGGCGTGACAGCTTAAATGCAAGGGCTACTTGGATTTCTTAATTTGGGTCAAAATTTGAGCCAAGACTATTAACTGAAGTGAACACCCATGGAGTTTCCACAGGCTGACAGCCAGCAGAGGAAAATTAGCGGTGATAAGGAGGCAGCAGGAAATGACCGGCCGTTGGTGCCGAAACCCCACCAGAAACAGTTCTCACGTGATAGGAACAGAGAGTTTGAGAAATGGACTTATCCAGAAGTCCTGCTATGTCAATGATTCCGATTCTATCCACTGGTTAAGCGAGCATGTGATGCCAGGCGGGTTCTAAAAATTGAGCTTGTGAAAGTCGAGACCCACTTTAGTGGCAATGACTTTATTGTCTTCCCACTGTAGTTACTTAGGATGAGCAGCAGAGGTCACAGGAAACAGCAACCCCACCCACTCAAGCCAAAGACAGAGGAGCTGCGTTCTAGGTTTCAAACAAACGCACATTCTCTCTCCATTAAATCAAACATTCCCCTCAGCAGTATCCACAGTTTGGACAAAGCTGAAGAAAGAAAGAAAGAGAGAGAGAGAGAGAGAGAGAGAGAGAGGGAGAGAGAGAGAGGGAGAGAGAAAGAAAGAAAGAAAGAAAGAAAGAAAGAAAGAAAGAAAGAAAGAAAGAAAGAAAGAAAGAAAGAAAGATAGCATCTGTGTGGGCTGGGAATGTGAGTCAGTGGGTGGATTCTTAACACTGCCGATGTGATTGGGGGAATAAAACATGTTTATTTGTTAAAATAGAAACAATCAGTAACGACAGGGGAGCTTACATACTTAGACGGATCTGTAATGGCGCCCAGAGGGCGACCGTGGTTCTCATCAAACTAAGCCCCTCCTTAGGAAACAGCGCCTATGTTCTTAATAATTGCTTCCCAGGGTACTCATTTTAAAAATTCTATCTGAATAAGCAGGATGTGCATGTATGTTGTGTGTGTGTGAGTGTGTGTGTGTGAGAGAGAGAGACACGGTTGCAACATCTCGTTTTGCTGTTATTTGTGGTGCTTATCCAATCAGGCAAGATAAGTATCTCCGTTTACATCAGTCGTCTGGGACATTATAAACACTTGTCTAACTCGACCATCACCAAGGTGACCTGATGGCACTCGAAGCTATGAGTAACACTGACTTGAAACCAGCCTGAAAGAGCCAGAATTACATGAAACTGAAAAGACAGTCTGGCTGATTTTTAAAAACTTGTTTTCAAGTGTGTGAGGCTTCTTGCCAGTTCCTGTCTGTGTAAGTCATTTCCGGTCCAGTGTGATACCCTTGGCTGTTACTCCCAGGGCTATTCACAGAAGATCTCTTTCTCCTCGCCCAGTGAAGCCCCCTCCTCCCTAGGCCACTGAAGAGTTCTTTGCCTGGGGGGAGGGGGGATGTTTGGATAAAGTCAGAGATCCCTGGAGATTTGTTCATGGTCACAAACCAGTGGAAGGACCCAGGACAAAATCCAGGACTCTGTTCTTTCAAATGTGAATATCAAAGGCCATGTTACCCTGATATCTAAGAGGTTACAAGAACCTGGGGCTTCTTCCTACAGCACGTGCTGGATACTGTTAAACTGACAGGCCATTCTAGGCTGCAGTTGGAAAGAATAGGGAGGTACTGAAAAGAGAGTATTTCTCTGAGTATGTTTCTGCTCATAGGGTTTACTAAAAGGTGACTGCTGACTCATCCAGCAATGAGTACTTCCTGTTCGCTCAGTCTCAGCATCTCTGCAAATTCAATTATGAAAGGTTTCCCTTAAAAAAAAATGGATTACTGCCATTCCATGTACTTAATTTCATTATTTCATGTTTGGAAATAACAACTATAACACCATGGCACCAAGTGGCTTCTTTTATTTGGCATTTAATAAAAGAGTCTCCTGAAAATATTGTGAAAGGTGTTCTTAAGCGCTATTGATAACAAACAAGAAAACTCGAATGGTTCAATTTCTTGACGTTAACTATGTCACACAAACAAAGACTTGTTTAGGCTAAAAACTTAATGCGTCAAAAGTAATCTGACTTGGGGAATGAAAGACTGGTAAGAACTGATGAAATACAGGGCATTTTCTTTGAAAAAGAAATTGCACTTGTAAAATGAAGTGTTGGCAAAGAAGCTTGCTCTGACCAAGGGTTGATAATCTTCAGTAACCAGCACAGTCACTAACGTGACCTCAAAGTATGACTCTTACTCTATAAAAGTCACACCATTCCCTTATCCAGCACAGAACATCTTTATTTTCACAGGTAAAGGACAGACGTCGTTCACCTTGGTTCTAATAAAGCACGGAAAGTATCAAAGGCATAGAAGCTAAATTAATAAAACATGGGCCACAAAATACCTACAATGCAGTGAAAATGATAAGTTTAAAAACGTGTTAAACTGTAATTAAGGCAGTTTCTTGGCTACTTGGTTTTTTTTTTTTGTTGTTGTTGTTGTTGTTTTTAATATGAAAAAGAAAACATACCTGTACAGCCCGTCTTCCCTTTCTTCCCTGAATAGCCCATATCACAGTGGCAAATAAATGAGCCTTTAGTGTTTTCACAGGTCCCGCTGAGGCAAATATTCGGGTTCAGGTCACATTCATTGACATCTGTAAGACACAGATACAATTCATATATCCAAGTTCCTGCTGTAACAGACATTTTCTCTGTTAGATAAAAGAACTATAACAGAAAACGAAGAAAGGGCAAGACACTTTCACTGAAATAATAATCTCGAGGAAAAAAACATTATAAAATATGATACTTAAATGCTTCCACAAACAAACAAACAAAACCGATGAGAAACTCCATTCACACTGGTACATTTTAGGGAGAAAGAGAGAAAGAGAGAGAGAGAGAGAGAGAGAGAGAGAGAGAGAGAGAGAGAGAGAGAAAGAGAGAACCAGTGACCTGAAGAAGGCTTCTGCAGATATTCTGAGCAGTGGGGAGCTCACTCACGCATAGAAACATAGCTGGGGAAAGCGCTGGCCAATCCAGTCCAGCAGTCCTTGGCATTATGGAAGACCAACAGTGCTGCCCTCTCCTCACAGCTGATTCAGAAAACCTTACACTTCCCAGGGAATGGAGCAGAGTTCCAGAAGGGGCTTGCCTTGGTAACACAGCAATACCAGCTCTAGACCAACTGCTGCTTAAAAGTAAGACTTTTAAGAGGATCTGTCTGGTTCCAGATGACCAAACTGCACTCTCAGAGTTGACTACTTCTAGAACACGGGAATCGCCAGCCATTGACTAAGGTGAAATTTAAAATGACCGGCTTGCAATAGTTATGTATAGGCAGGAGATGAAGCAGGAAATAGGAACAAACTGATCTTTTGTTTTGCCTTTTATTTATTTATTAATTTATTTATTTATTTATTTATTTATTTATTTTGCGACAGGGTTTCTCTGTGTTGCCCTATCTCTCCTGGACTCACTTTGTAGACCAGGCTGGCCTCGAACTCACAGTGCTCCACCTGCCTCTGCCTCCCTAAGTGCTGGAATTAAAGGCGTGTGCCATCACGCCCAGTTGAACAAGCTGATCTCTACGTGATTTCCCAACACTGTGCCCGACCAGGCCAGTTAGACAACACTGCCTTCTCTCTCACCTACACAGGTCTTCATGTCTTCAGACGCCATGAACCCGTCATAGCACAGGCACCTGTACTCCCCAGGGATGTTTGTGCACTGACCGCCATCACAGATGTTGGGGTTATCTTCACACTCATCAATGTCTGGAAAGAAGAAAACCAACAGCCGCCAGTTATGGATATTGATCCTGGCCCCATTACTCAGCGAGGAAGCATAATGGCCTACTCGCAGCAGACGGGCATCTCCTAACCTAATCCTTGTGTTAGTTACCTCATCGCATTATCCTGGGGACAGAGAAGGCAGTCAGTCTCGAAATTCTCAGTATATGGTCTGAGGGCACAACAGACCCACACTGCTCTAAAAGACCGTCAATACGAATTTAAGCATACGAATTTGTAATTCGTATTTGAATTATGACTCATATTTTATCACTGTCTGGTTTTAAACGGTTACTTTCAGCATTTACTTTGGACAGTCACATTACATAGAGGTGAATTTTGTGTGTGTGTGTGTGGGGGTGTTAAAGGTTGAATCAAATAATCACGGTTACTAGGTTCAAATTCTCATCTTAACCAGAGCCAAAATCAAAGTCTGAGGCACTCACTTGACTTTTTATCTCTTGTTGGCTGCCTGACTAATGCAGCATAAGGTGGTAAGACAGGAGTTTAAGTTAAGAGAGTGTTTCTCAAACTTCCTATCCAAACACATGGCTCACCAAGATGATGACCTCACCAACACGACCTCACCAAGACGACCCAGTACTTTCCAGGTCAGTAGATTTAGATGGAGGCTGAGGTTCTGCATGTTCAAAAATCCTCAGTTCACGTGGCTGCTTCAGAAAACACACTTGGAATTGCACCGAATTAGGTTCAAGATGCAACTCTCCAAAATTCTGTTTAATCAAGAAAATGTTTTCTATTCCATTTATTACACATCAGGTGCTATACTAAATCTTCTTCCTCTTTTCCACCATCTCAATTCCATTTTATAAACCAAGATCTGCTGCTAAGTGCATCGCTTGAATACACACAGCTGAGATACGAAACGGACAAGGACCCGAACCCAAGGTTGTCACACTCTGAGGCCCAGGCCCTAAGGCACTCTGCTTGAGGGACTGGCACTGGAAGAGATCAACCAGCGGGCAAAACTGCTCACCCGTGCAGGACCTCTGGTCTGGCATCAGCGCGAACCCTGGCTGACAGCTGCATTCGTAGCTGCCTTCAGAGTTTGTGCAGAAGGTCTCACAGCCGCCGTTCATTATGCTGCATTCATCGATGTCTAAGAGAAGTGAGAACAAGGTTAGACTGTTTGTCCTCTCCTGAACTCGTGATGAAATTTAACTCCCGCCAGAGACGTATGAAGGGATGGGACTTTGAGGAGGTTATTAGGCTGTGAGGACCCCACCACTGTCACGGGAGGCATTGGTGTCATTATAAAATGGGTGAGTTTGGCCACTCTTGATGTCTCTCTCTCTCTTGCCATTTACACATTTTTGTGCAGCAAGAAAGCCAGTGCTCAAAGGCCTTTACTGCTGGTTCCCAGCCTCAAGAGCTGTGAATCAGCGAATTTCCATCCTTATAAATTAGCCAGTCTCGTGTATTCCTGTGGAGCACATAAGAACTGACGGAAACACCTTCTTTTGTGTTTGCAGCTGTGGCGCACTTCTTGGTCATTGATTCACTTATAACCATGAATTATGGCTTGATGGGCTGAGGTTCTGATCCCTTGCAAGAAACTGAATTGAAGTTTTGAATTGTCCTTGGCTAGATTTCAAAAGAATCTGGGCTGATTTATGGTTTTGGGCGAAAACCATCTGAGACTTGGCAGTTCCGCGTGGTGTACACCCCAAGCCAGGCTCAAACTGGCAGCATTTCTACAATGTCACTTTGACTCTGGGCATGATAAAGCCGCAGGGCCTCCTGTGTCACTCTTCATGGCAGGACTAAACCTACAGAGGACCAACCACAAAGCAAAATCCTTGTCCCACAAAAACCCTTACTTAAAGAGTGCCAGACATGGCCTCTGTTTCAGGGTAAGATAGGAACATCTCTTGGCCTTCTTGCCAATGGTCAACTCTGAAATCTTTAGATGGCCTCTACCAAGGGAGGCAGAGACTTCACCTCATGCCTCCTGTGTTTTTCATGGCTCTTGCTAGGCTTAGTTCACCCTGGGGTTCATTATCACTGGATGGTGTGCTTTGGCATGCGTACGCTGTGCTCATGATTGAAAAAGCAGAAATCTGGTTACATATCTTTCATTCATCTGCTTCTTAGAAGAGGGAAGTAAGGTGTGAGTATCGCGAGCTGTTTGGGAATTTTGCTTCCAGGGAAACAAGAAAGATCTAGCAATCCGAACAGAACCCATAATTGCACAGCTTGGGTATTTTACGAAGAGACGAAGTAAAATGCACTGTGAAATAAAAGGAAGGCTAGAACTTACCGACACAGAAGAGCCGATCAGGAGTCGAGTGATAACCCGGGTGGCAGGCACACTGATACTTCCCTATGAGGTTCACACAGCGGCCATTGGGACAGAGGTTTGCACTCAGCTCACACTCGTTGATGTCTGCTCAGAAACAAAGGAAATCATGAAAACCCGGCGTCTGAATCTGCCAGAGAGACGGGTCAAGCAACTGACCTCATGCAAGCGGTCTGAGAGAGTTCCCCCTTACCAACGCATGCAGAGATGTTCGGGGACAGCTGGTGGCCAGGAGGGCATTCGCAGCGATAACTTCCCTCTGTGTTGTGGCAAATGCCTCCTCGACACAGGAGAGGATCTCTCTGACATTCGTCAATATCTGTAAAATGGAAACGCGTCACGTTGAAGATGCCAGTGCCCTGCTCTCCTTTACCAGGCGGGACCAGTTGGAATTGCCTGGGCTTCTGCCTACGGAGAAGCCAGGGTTCTCGGGGTGCCTTGCTTCCCATGCTGGTTAAAGCAGCAGAGACTCACCCATGCAGTTCTTCATCATCATGAACCCGCTTTCGTAGCCTTCATCACACTTGCACTCAAAGTCCCCGGGGGTGTTCACACACTGGCCTCGGCCACACAGGTCAGGAGATATGCGGCACTCATCGATGTCTGCATGAAAAACACAGGCGGCCATGGTGAGGGCGGGGGGGGGGGCAGGCTTGCAATGTGAAGCGACACAAGAAAGAGGGAGTGTGAAGACTCCTCGCTTCCCTTCCCGCCCCTACCCCACCCCAGACACGCTCGCTCACTGACCTGTGCAGTTCCTCTCTTCGGAATCCAGAGCGAAGCCACTGTCACACCTGCACTTGAAGCTGCCGATGGTGTTTCTGCACTTGCCGTGGGTACAGAGGCTGGGTATCATCTTGCATTCGTTGATATCTTCAAGAGAACGAAAATGCAGAAAGAAAAGGTTAAGGGCGAACAGTTAGGATGCCTCAGGGGTCCACCCTTGAAGCTCGGAAGTTTGGAGGGCTCTGATCTAAGAGTCATGGCAATATCCATCTCAAAAATGTGTGGTAATCCAGGGCGAGGACTTCATAAACACCCCTAGCTACTCTAACTTCTACATTTCAAGAGAACACTCATTTTTTATATATATAGACTGAAGTAAACAATCATTGTGCCACTGTCCATAGGCTCATTAAGCTGGCCTTAAAATTAGATTAATCCACAACTTTTTACTCTGACATGGACTTCAGAGTATGGCATGACAAAAAAAATATAGTAAAACACAGTAAACCACAGAAATGAAGTCCATTGCATTTGGACAAAGAGCATCTACTAGTATCACATTACTAACCAGCAATAAGAATGTTTCAAATAGACAAAAGGTCAAGACACACCGTGTTGGCAGATAACTGACTTTCCTCTAGTTCTCAGGATAGTATTAAGAATTATTTTACTAGTTAATGGGTAGGAGAGGTAAGAAACCTCAAGCAGTTCTGAGAGGTAGGAACTGGGGGTAGGGGGTGGGCACTTACCATTGGCAAAAGGGACAGGGAGGGGAGAGAGCTTTTTTCAGAAAATTGAAATGCTGAAGGAATGACCACCCTAAGGTATGTGTAGCAAAGGTATTTGAATGAGGTTTTTGTAGCAAACGGCTCATAAAAAGGCATCCAACCAGCCACAAAGAGCACTGTACCTTTGAAGAAAGGCTTTCCATTTGTAATATCTTTGGTGGCAAACCCAGGTCCTCGGGGACAGAGCTCCTCATACTCCTGGCTGTTTTTCACGGGACATTCCTCACACTCTTCTGTTCCCCAGGCTGCCCCGACAGAGCAGCAGCAGGCATCCATCCGGTGGCGGCCAGCGATGGGCAGGGTGCACTCCTCATCATCATACCTCAGGAAGCAGGTCTCCAGGCGGATGTCTGTCAGGGAGGAGCAGGAGACTGAGGACAGCTGTCCTTCACTGCCCAAAGCTACCAACTTTTGTTAGGGAAGATACATGCTAATTTGCTATATTCATGACTACATCTTCTTTTCAGTAGAAAACCAGGATTTTGTGTGGTAGATATTCCTGTTAATGAAGACTTTATCCTCCTCCTCAGGCATGTTTAAATGCCTTATTTATAAAAAGGTCCCTTCCATCTTTTGGTGTTTTCTGATAATTCTACAATGACTGAGAAGGTGCCACTTTGCTGTTTGTGGGCATCTTCTCTTTGTAAAGCCATCTTCATCACCAATGCATGCATGCTGTGTTGTCTTGGCATCTCCTCTCTAGGGAAAAGCAAACCTTCTCTGTTGTAGGAATGCATCATATTACTCAAACAGCTACTCAAGTAGGCCTTGGATCTACCTCATTTCTGGAGAGGTGGACTATTAGTCTGGAGTGAGGGCTTTCCTACTTAAGATAAAGGAGCAAATGGCAAACAAAGCCATCCATTCTTC
Organism: Meriones unguiculatus; assembly: GCF_030254825.1. Taxonomy (NCBI): domain Eukaryota; kingdom Metazoa; phylum Chordata; class Mammalia; order Rodentia; family Muridae; genus Meriones; species Meriones unguiculatus. The sequence goes on along the minus strand of NC_083365.1, from coordinate 16,662,619 downwards.
TAAGATGATTCACTTTGATATGTGCATGTGGCTATGCTTATTCCCACCCCCAAGTTTCCCAGGCTAAGGCAGGTAACTTAAATTAATTCTGCATTAAACACTGAAGTATCTTTCAACTGAGAATCTAGAAGAATGTTTTGGTTAAATAAAGATCCCTCCTAAATATATAAAGATTTGCACTTGGATTTGCTGATGTCCTTAGTTACGAAAAGACTCTGAACTCTGAACTCCCCTTCTCTTACATGTTGTTGACACTTTAAAGTGCTGTGTCTAAAGGTTGGTTCTCATCTGTCAATGATCAAAATTCCTCAACTGAATGACAGTCTTTTAAGCCCATAAAATGGGGATATTCTTCAGAGTGATGCAGCATCAGAAATGTACTACATGTGACATCATTTATGGAGTCAAAGGTTAAGACACAAGAGAGCTGCTGGGCTTTGGTCTAGCAGTGACCATTCCTTGTCAGTGGGATGAAACAACTGGATGGGAAGTGCCTCTTGGGCTCTAACAGTTGGTATGGAGATTCCCACACAACCAGCAGAGCTGATAGCCCTGTTTCCCACCTGCCCCCACAACCTCCCTCTCCCAGAAGGATTTCTGTTCCTGATATGAATGGGGATTTCCTATAAGGACCTATCTGATCAGCTTTAGCACAGGCTAGAAGAAATCGGGTGCAGCATCCCATTAAGTGCAAACGTGCTTCCTTCTGCCACTCAGCATGTATTCTACAGCCCAGGGCATAATGCGTAGCACTGCAATAGCAACTATGGTGTCAGTGAGTTGAAGAATGGAAAGACTAACCCGGAAAGCCTTTTCTCAGAAGAGTTAGAGAGGCAGTTTGTCAAGAAAACCACCGTAGATGCTAACAGATGAGGTGAACCTGCTTGTGTGTGTGTGTGTGTCTGTGTGTGTGTGTGTGTGTGTGTGTGTGTGTCTGTGTGTCTGAGAGAGAGAGCATGTGTGTCCAAATGTCCAATTGCATCTTATTCATCTTTACCAAGGCAGATTCTTCCTGTGGCATCCAAAGTCATCCCGCTGGGACACTCGCACTTGAACGAACCCCTGGAGTTGACACATAGGCCATTCTTGCACACTCCTGGGAACACTTCACACTCATTGATATCTAAAAAGGAAAAAGAAAGCATTAAGTCAGTGTCTCTGTATAAGCCAATCCTGGCTTACCCCACTCATAGATTCACAATTATTCTCACAAAAGAAAGGACCTTTTCTGAAGCTGATCAGCTCAAAACACTAGCCTGCCTCCAAACAGTTCATATGAACTTCGGATGTGACTAAATAGCAAACAATGGGTTTGTTTACTGAGGCCGGAAGTCTCTCCACTGGCCTCTGGGGATAGAGTTGGAGCTGTAGAAACAGGTGCCATAGGTTTGGGGGACAGCTCTGGTAGGTAAGGTTCTGGGGGGAGGGGTTTAGTTAGCTTTAGGAGAGAAGATGACTGGAAATAGAAAAAAAAATCAAAGAAGAAAAAGCTTGAGCATGAGTTTATAAAAATCAAGTTTTTATATACTATGGGATATATGTGGGCTGGTCAAGGAGTCCTGATCCCAGGTGGTTGGTTGGGTGATGGAGAGACAACACGTGAACATCCATCCATCCCTCACCAGTGAAGCCCAGACCTACTGATCCTTCCCAATTTGCCTCATGGAGCAGTGTGTTCCCTGCACTTAATTTGGAAAAACAGACATCATCGAATTAATCCAAAGAAAGGCAATCTAAATGCCAAGAGGGGAGAGCCTTAGTTAACACACACACACACACACACACACGTCTATTTTTAAAGAGGTCATTCTCCAAGCTGACAGGGTTGAGAAAAAGTCTCAATGCTTTCTTGAAGGAAAACTAAATGCGAATGAAGTTGAACCTACTTTTGGGAGGTTTGTTCCTCAGAGTTTTTCCTTGGCTATTTGTATATAAAAATGTGCTGTTGAAGCTCAGATAAGTTATGAACGGCTGGTAAGAACCAGAAAAAAAGCCAAAGGATTCAATCATCATTTGGAAAGCAAGCCCTTGGGTGGGGGTTGTAGTATTCCTCTTTGTTTTAACAGAAAAAAAAAAAAAAAAAAACCTTCCATTTTATCCCACATATGGGACTAACTGTTGTTTTTTTAAATACTTCAGCTGCTGTGTCATGTCAGGCTGAGTTAACCACCATGACCTATATCTGCTCAAGACTCCATGAGAAAGAACCACAGCAAACTGGAGAGGGTCCACATGGACCCTGAAATCAGAGGCAACTGAGTCCACCCCTCTGCATCACCCAGGAATGTGACACAAATAAACAAACAACAACAGTTAAAAAACAAAACAAAACAGAGCTAACCAAGAATGCAAACCCTACAGTCTTTGAAAATGGAAATGCCTTGCTTTTCTGCTCCTGATCTGCAATCACTCCAAATGATGACTGGCCATTCCAAAGAATATCCAGCCATGCTGTCCTTCGGCCACGGTGATCCGACACTGTTAACAGTTTGTGTATTTAAACATCTGTTCTGCTCTGCAGTTCTCAGTATTTTTTTTTTCCTTTCTGAAGCATATTTCTCACTGTGAAGCTGTCTTACTCCTTTATCCAGGCCAAGTTAACACAAACATTCTTCATACATGCGGAAATGTTTGGTTTATATAAAAGAAAGAAAGAAAGAAAGAAAGAAAGAAGAAAGAGAGAAGGAAAGAAAGAAAGAAAGAAAGAAAGAAAGAAAGAAAGAAAGAAAGAAAGAAATACCTTCACATTGTGTGCCTTTAATTCTTGAATACCCTTTACCACATATGGGATCTGTGGGAAAACAAAATGAGATTAACCACATCTATCTAGACTTTCAACAAACAAACAAACAAAAACCTGAGGGAAGGCCTGGAACAGGAGCCGAGTTTTGTTGCTGGGGATATGCATGGGATTGCATAGATAAGGAAGAGCAGGAATGGAGTGCTAGGAAACCCAGCCTGCAGGAATTTGTGCTTCTGGGAGTTACTGCAAGCTGATCACATGACCACATGAAAACGGAAAATGGCCAAACGACCAGAATCACATAAAATTGACGTCCTTGGTGCTTCTTTGGGGGATATGTTTAATCAAGGTCATCTTTGAATTTTCTGTGCGTGGAAGGACCAGTGGGGTGGCTGCAGAGCCACGAGCTGCTTCTCTTACCCACTTGACACACGGTGCAGGGACTCCCCCAGGCAGCCCCGAGCGAAGAGCAGCATTCGGACTTCAGGGTCGCTCCATTGATGTTGATCTCACACCTCCCGTCAATGACAGTCTGCCAGCATGTGCCCTTGATGGTTTCTTCGGAAAGAGGGGGGTGGTGGACATTTAACACAACCTTATTGTGAATCCAATGTGTACACAAGCCTTACAGCCAGAGTAGCATCATGAAACGAGGAATAATACTCATTTTCAATGTGCCTTCTACATCTAAGCTTCTGTTGCGGTCAAAACAGCCACTAAGCATAGTTGCACTGACTTACTGATAAACACTGACACATCAGTCTCGGAAGGATAAATACCTATGCAGATGGTTTTGGTTGGATCCAAAGTGCTTTCGGGAGAACATTCACAAATAAAGGAGCCAGGGCTGTTCTTGCAGACTCCATTAATGCAGGGACTCGACTCACATTCATCAATGTCTGAAACAAAACCAGGACTCCATTACTACCGAAAGCTGCTCCTAAGCATAAAATGCGTACCTCGACTTTGGCCTTAATTGCTACCATATATTCTTCATTAGATAGTAAAGCTCCCCTAAACAGGTCTTTCCAAACTAGAAGGAATGTTAAAGCACTAATTGAACATATTTCTGTAGTATAGAAACTGGCACATGAGTGAGTCTTCGCATTCAGAAAAATCTGGAGAGAATTACGGATTCAAATTATACATGCACAACATTTTCTTCATCTAATAAGTGATGGCAAATGAAATGTCAGCTAGAGGCAAATGAAAATGAATGCCCTAAAACCACCATGAAAGGGTGAGTAAAATGCCAAATGCAAGTAAGTACCATCTGTGGCTTTATACATTTAGAAGCAGAGAATCCTGGTAGAATTGGCTTGATTATCTAAAATAGAAGAGACTCTAATTTACTCCTAAGGTGGTCTAATGGCTTCCCCAGAGAGAGAGAGAGAGAGAGAGAGAGAGAGAGAGAGAGAGAGAGAGAGAGAGAGATGCATAGTATAAAGACAAAGCAGTTACCTTCACAGGTTTTTAGGTCAGGTTTGTACACAAATCCCTTGGGGCAGGTGCAGACAAAACTTCCAGGTGTGTTTCGACATTGTCCATTGTCACAAAGTAGACTGTTCAGCACACACTCATTAATATCTGGAAAGACAACAAATGGGAACGTTTTAAAGAGTGTGTCCCTCGGCAAGCAAGGCCTTTCTCCCTTGAGGTTAGGTCTTTAAATTCCTAATAGTACAAGCAAGTCCACAGAGGCAAGACTCCTGCGCCATCGGCTCACCCCACATCGGGGCTTGTTCTGCTCCTCAAAACTGGGGTCTGCAAAGCGTTGAGCTGCTGATGCTATTTAATTCACTTCTTGGATTCTCTGAAAAGTAGGAGTCTTTACAGCATTGGAACTAAAGAAACTAATCTTACTGGTTTAAGGTACTAAATAAATAGAAAAGAACAACCTCAATGTGAGGGTGGACACCTGTGGTCCCAGCCCTGGGAGGTGAAGGCCATGTGGAATTACTCCAACCACAGCAGTGAATGTACTTTAATGGACTACACACACGCACACACATGCACACACGTTTGTGTGCTTAAAATATGAGAAAATCAGACAGGAAGTTATGTTTCTGTCGAGCAAAGGAAATGCTGAAAGTCTATCAAAATACTATAAGGAACACAACCATTTCCCAAGAGTTCCAAACACCAAGGGCTTCAAATGGGCTCTGCAAATAAAACAGCTGTGGCCAGAGACATATGCGAGCAGGGATTTTCTTCTCCTGGGTCTGAGCCCATGGAGACTATGATGTGGACGGGAAGCCACAGAGTCCAGCATGCAACAAGTTACTGATATTTGATAGGCTGTGTGCCAGACTGGAAGAGTGAATAGATTTTATATCAACCTGAATTACCCCTGAGCTTGCCTCAAAGTTAGATCAGCTCCTTGGACAGGGAGCTTCCAGCTCTGGCTCTAAATATCACCAAGGTAAAAGTGGGACGCACCTAACTCCAAAACTCTGAATGGAAAAAAAAAAAAAATATATATATATATATATATATATATATATTCTGAGATTTTTCTAGTTTATCTTAAAGCTTATTAATTTATATCATATTCCACAAAGGTGTATTTGCTTATATTAAAGATATATTTGTTGTTCAAATAAAAAACACACCACTTTTTACACTTTGGATTGTGTAATTCTTTCTCCAGGAGTGTGAGTATCTTGGTTGTAAAAGCCCAGCTTCAGGAAACACAGGCTGCGTGTCGCTCCAGACAGCAGAGGTTTTCAGGAAACACTCTTCTAGGCAACTGAAGAATGTTGAAGACCGAGACCAATGCTCTTAGGCTTACTGTTTCCTCTTACCCAAATGATGTACTTAGTTTCTGGATTCCTCCTTCACTGAAGGTTCTCGTCACATGGAGAAGGATGCTTGTTAAAGCTAATGTAGCACCATCGTTACTGCCTTCACACATGCTTAGGTCAGTAAATTGAAAACGACTCCTTACCGGTGCCTGCTGACGTCATGCCCGGCCCACTGCTGCAGAGTGCCTGAAAACAAGCTGTGCTATCTCTAGTTAAATCTAACGAGTAGTTGGGGGAACCGTTTTGGTAGAAATAGGAACGGCTCTGTAGCACTGTGAGAGAGGCTCCTGCCTTGCCTTTCCTACACACCTAACAAGCTTCTCTTTTCCCGAGTGAATCTGGCACGATTCTCCACCAGCTGTCAAGAAAGAGAGCAAGCCAACCTCCTTACCGACACAGTTTTTTCCAGTTATGTCCACTTCGTATCCCGAGTTGCATATACATTTGTAGGTCCCTCGGAGATTTTCGCAGATGCCATTTGGGCAAATATCGGGATCTAACGCACACTCGTTTATATCTAGGCCACCAAAAAGTTCAAAGTCAATCACAGTCTAAAACAAACACTAAATGAAAACCAAACAAAACAGTACAGTACGTGCAATGACCTTAGGACTCCCCAATGGGTTCCCTTGGAAGAGAAAATGCCACTCTTTCTGCTCACCATAAGATAATGAATCAAATCTTCCCCAACTCTAGACCCTGGAGGAAAACTGGCACCTGAGCTGACCATAAGATTACCTATCATCCCCAAATTAAGCTGAGGAGGATGTCTTGGATGGTCTGAGCACCAGGATGAGAGCAGATGATGCTGAGAGCCCAAGTCCCCGACACCGCCTCCTTCCTCTTCCCTCTGCCTTGCATACCGCCAACAAGGTGATTACATCACGCCCTCGTTTCAATTTTTGTTAAGTTCAACAACATCTTCAAATAAAGCATGAATCACGTGTTTATTGACCACAAAGTTGGTGCTCATGCAAGGCCCCTCCCCCACTGAGTGGGGCAATCCTTACAGACTGAAAGCAAGCTCAGAGCTTCCTCTTTGGCCCTGAGGAGGCCAGGCATTGCCTCTTTTGTGTTCTCATATACTGAGCAGACCTCCCTCATATCAGAGAGGGAGGAAGAGTGCCAATACGTGGATGGATGATCTTTAAATGTCAGGGCTGTGATTTTCTTCATCTCCATGTCCTTATCACAGCTTGTTTGATCCCCACTGACTCCTTCATCACCAGCTTCTCTAGTTCCCCCCTTCATCAATATTCTCTCCTCATCCACACATATGATGAGGTGCATCAGCCACTCTGGGCTTTCCCAGAATCCCCTAGTGAAATCGCTTAGTTTCATGTGAGTGAGGAAGTCCCTTCCTCTTGTCACCGACCTTACACTCATCTCCGTGGTCTCTTTTGATTCTGTTCTTTTAGCGACACCCAACATTGGTTTCCTCAGCTCCTACATAAATACCTTATTTTCTTCTAACTTAGTTGTTCTTATTTCTTGCTACAAAATTTAAGTGGCATCTTATGACCGAACCTTTGAGAATTAAGAAATCTTTCAAACTGTGGATGGATAATTGTTCATCCAATCCAAAATCCTCCGCTGTATTTGATAGTGGAAATCCATAAAAGGTTCAGGCTTCCACGTCTCTAGAATGAGTAACGCCAGCCACTGTATGTCATCTAGGGCTTTTCCCTAGAAAAGGCCCGTGAGAAAGCCCCACACCCATAGCTGCCAGACTGCCACAGCAGTTCTGCCATGGGGCTTCTGGTCTTCCCACGTCCATCACCAGTGATAAGCAAGGTGTCAGGCCAGACTGTGTCATGAGAGTAAGTGGATACCCACAGAAGGATCAATACTGCCTTCACACATGCTTAAGTCAGGAAATTCAAAACGACTCCTTACCGGTGCCTGCTGAAGTCATGCCCGGCCCACTACTGCAGAGTGCCTGATATTCCGCTGTAAGAAATTACCAGATAATAAATGATCCCTTGTTTTCAGAACAGGTCAATTTTGCTCTCAACACGCATCATTTCCTCCAGGGCAAGGAGAACTGAGCTAAAGTGGTGAGAGAAGAGGGAGGCGTCCCCTGCGGGAGTCACCTTTATACCAGGCTTTCATTTTAAGGGTTTTGCACGCCTGAGGAAATTGGCTTTGAAGGATACAGGGAAGTCGTAGCAATTGGGCAAAGCACTTTTGGAAAAGGTGTATTTTCCCTACAACTCAATCTGTTCACCGGGGAACACTTTACACGTACAGTGAAACACGCCTGTTAAAACGTGGTTTCTCAGCTGTTCATAAAACTTTCCCCTGCCACGCTGGGAATAGTTCTGTTTCTCAGTTGTAGTTTTTTTTTTTGTGTGTGTGTGTTTTTTTTCCAGTACAGTCAGGTTCTCACATTTCTTCAGTTCTCCTCAGACACTCTGGGCTCTCCTCACAAGAGCACAACAAAATATCGAGTCTCATGTGCAAGCGTCGTTTGAATCATTGGGGTACTGTGCTAACTTTCCTTGGTGAATCCACAGGAAAACTCCTGACACATATTAAGATCATGCAGTCTTTCTTAGTAAACGGAGGTGCGCAGAATCGCTCCCCAAACTTGGGACAGAACCAGCTCTCTAGTTCTTATAATTGTATAAAGTCTTATATACAACTCCAACAACACTCAGAGGAGAATCCTTTAGCCAGGCATGGTGACACACACCTTTAATACCAGCACTCAAGAAGCAGAGGCAGGAGGATCTCTATAAATTCAAAGATAGCCTAGTCCACATAGTGAGTTCCATCACAGACAAGGCTACACGGTGAGACTCAGTCTCAAAAATAAAAAACGGCACACACACACACCAACTAATGATCCAACCAACCAACCAATCAAGCAAACAAAAACAAGAAAGCAGCCTTAAAAATGAATCCTCCAAAGTGTGTGTTTTGTAACAAGCAATAAAATGTTTTCATAAAAAAAAAAAAAAAAATTAAAAGGAGGCCAAAAAGGAACAAGGAAGACCAAGTCAGCCACTGTGTATTTAAAAACCAGAGACTGAAAGACAACAGAAACAAAACAAAAGCCTGTCTTTGTTATCTTTTCACATTCTCAACTATTAAAATGGTCATGAAACTTTGTGAGTAATAAAGCAAGGAAAAAAGAAAAACCAATGACAATCCCGTGGACGGTGTTCTCAAGGCTAATTCAGATGAGCTGACACTTGGCCTAAGCAGAAGCACAGCAAGGCCTCTGTGTCTACCACTGCTCTGTGCAATTAAGGGATCTGAATGCTGACACACTTCTGGCGACAAGCAAATCCCTCCCCTGGGGTACTCATGCCCATTCCATACTGCAGCTCTCTAGGTTTAATGAGATCATATTAAAATGCAGGAGTTCGCACTCCTATTAACTATTTTCTAAGCTACCCTAAGGTAGTACTACGGAAGGCAGGATGGCCGGCAGCATGGATAACCCTCCAGAGCTGCACTCATAGGGCTTAGCTGACGGCTTTCTGAGAGAAGGAAATGCTTGAAGGCCGAGGAGGCGAGAGGGCCTGCTGAGCCACGTAAAGCAGGTTAGGAGACAGTGACACAGCTTCCCCCAGCCCACTTGGCCTGCACAGCACACAGTGACCTTGGACATTTGCATGGTTGTGGTTTCTCGCTCGGTTGGCTAAGAGACTCTAGGGACTGTCAGGGCCTGTGACGTCACCCCTCCTGAAATGAGGGGGATCCTACACAAGGATCTTTGGTGATCTGACACCCCTGTCCATCACTGATGTGGTGAAAGAACTTCCACATGTCCACCTTTTCCATGTAAACACCCTCAGACAACATATTACAAACATGAGCCGGAAGTTAGTGGCTGCAGGCTCCCGGTGTCGCTTCCGCTAAGCCTTACTGCTTAATGAAACTGGGTTTCTTTAGTGACCTTTCCCTAAAGCCATGTCGTGTCCCTGAGTACATCATGCAGATGACCTCGGTCCAGAGGGTAAGCGTGAAAGTAGAGAACTGTAGTGCGCATCAAAGCTGCCATCTTTCCAGCCTTAGTGACGCACCTGTCTCAGAAATTCACAGTCTGTGAGAGCAGTACTTTAAAAAGATTAGTGCAGCCAAGCACAGGATACATGACTATAGAGTTTTAAGCCATCATTTCACTTGAATGAATATTTACATATAACTGAAGTGCATTAATGTGCATTTAACTCATTGTGGTGACATACAAATAATCTGTAGCCCAGGCAAAGCAGTACTTTTTGTCTTTTAAGTGGCATTTCTCATGTCCTTTGGAGTCTTCCCTTTATCTAGCTTCTTATGATATTTAATTTTGAACACCGTCATTTCAAAAATTATTTTTATTTACAAATCTTTCAACATCATTCTTGGGTTAATTTTTAATGAATTTTCCTTAGGAAGGAGATGAAATAACCGAATCTTACGTAAAAACTCACTAACCATTATTTTTTTTTGGGGGGAGGGGTTGTCCTAACTTTATTTTAGGACAACAAAAGTCAACTGCCAAGCTATGTTAAAATCATATTCAGAGAGTAAAATATCTGCCAACTTCATTTCAATAACTTACCTTTTTTCTTCCTAAATGTATATCAGTTTTACTCCACCAATATCTTTTCTTTTCTGTCTCCCTGGTTTTCTTTTTTTTTCTCCCAAAGAGGCCCGATTTCTGCTTACATGTCACATATATTTCATTACTTTGTCATTTCTCCCACTTCACTGTCCCTTTCTACTATTGCAGTACACAAATATACACACACACACATGCACACATACACATAACACACACAATCTGCTTATGGGAGACAGCATGAGATATTTCATTAAACTATTTTTTTCTTTGTGATTATATATAATTACATCTAGGACTGTCTAGTTCATCTAATGAAATTTATTTTGTAGGTCAGAGCACTAGGAATTCCTTGCCCGTATAATTCCATTTTATAATTATCTTTATTAATGTAAACCTTTTTCAAATACTTAAATGAGCAAAAATTTACACAAAGAACTAATTTCCCCCAGATCTTTCTTCCCGTGAGTCAGGAAGCAGAATTTTGACTCACTTGCCTGCCTGTCTTTTCCCCATGCTTGCCACCTCAACTACAGAAAAATACTTTTTCCCTAAGGTTGAATAAAGCCATTTAAGAAAAGTACACCAAAATCAACATGTGGGTTGTGAACAAAGTTTACAAATGGCCTTCTGGGAAGCTGCTGGGAATATTCAGGTCATCTGAAAGTTATTTATTTTTACACTGTGTAAAATTCTGCTTTTATAATACTCAGCTCCTGCGAAAAAGCAAGCAAGCGTCCTGCAGCTGCCTGCGTTCCTGGGAGCGTGACCATGAGGTGGGGTGGTTCCTCCAGAGGCCCATGAACTGCCTATGGCAAATAATCGCGAGGACAGGGAAAGTAAGGTGTGTCTAGACACTGGCTAGCCTCTGCCAACACCCCAGGAGGGTACACAAGATATCGTTGGGAGCATAACACAGCCTTTCCCGCTAACTTATATGAAAGCCAAGACCATGGATGGTGGCAGAAGGCTGGCAGAAGGGGGAGGGGGGGCTCCATGACGCCACTTACCTGAATTCTGTGCAGGGCACGGCTGGCAGGGTTCCCCAAATGCATACTCGGTGCTGGCGCAGCAGCATTCGGACTTGGTCACAGCACCAAACAAAGGCTTCACACACTGGCCTCTCCTGTATCCCCCGTAGCATGTGCTCCGCATGTGGGTGTCTAACCAGGAGGAAGCACCCGTCATGACGCTGTCGTTTCGGACAGAGAAAGCCCTCCCCCACCATCGAGGCCAAAGCTGCCTTCATTTCTCCGTTGCCCCTGTTCTAAGGCACAGAGAACGCCTGTGTGTTTAGCATATGACAATGAGTAAACAACCCCCCATCCCCAAAACACATCAGCTTCCGAGCAGCGGGGACCAATGGCCACAGCCAACCAGTTTTCTCTGGCTATTGCAGTTGAGCAAACTGTGAGGCCCTTAAGTGCTCGGATTATTTTTGATTCATTTCTGTCTTCCTTAGGCATGCAGAGAGCAGGAACTCTGTAAATACTGCATGAAGGTTGGATCTCACACTGTGATAAGTAAGACCTTTATTAGAAATGTGGCTTGCGCGAAAATAAACAGGCAGTTATTGAATGTCTAAATTGGGTTTACTTTCCAAAAGGGAGAAAGTTTAATCTTTAAATGGTTCATTATATAAATCTGCAGATGTTGGTCAACTAAGCTGTTATCTTTATCTCTAGAGAAGGAATTTTAAACTTCATCCAATCCTTTCCTAATTCAAAGAGCTTACTGAGTATCTTTTTAAGATATAATTTGGATAAAAGTCTTGTTATTTGACAAATCTCAAAGCTTCATAAAACCATCATTGCATGTTTCTGAAATATCCATGTTTCTGTGGCATCATGCAGTTCCCTTGGACCGTTAATTACCTATTAAAATGTCCACCATGGTGTACATATACAAGGCAATTCAATAGAATTGCCAGTTATCCGCAAAGGAAGCTGGGAGAAAATTGAAGATGGGCATATACTCAGGGCAGAAAAGAGGAAGGTGAGGGAGGATTTCCCAGCCCTTCCTTTATTTAACCTTATTTTTCTGTTCCTAACATTAGTATCCAATGTATTCAAGAAGAGAACTGGATTTGTTAGGTTATTGTTCAGCAAAAATCATTGTACCTTATCTGCTAGGGAAGGACACATTCGGAAAGTATTGCTGACTACTGGAGCATTTGTCATAAATCAGGCCGTCTTTTCCTTACCAACACATACACGACCATCTAGACCCACGGCCAGTCCGGGAAAGCATTCGCATCTGTAGGAGCCATCCGTGTTCACACAGCGCCCGTTCATGCAGATCCCGGGGGTTTCACATTCATTGATATCTGTAGCAGGAAGAGGCGTTTCTTTAACACCACTGAGCAAGTTCACTTTGGTAATTGCGGAACACAGAGGTGGTGAATGGAGAAATCAACCGAGTTTGGTACTTTCCTATGGAAACCATCTTGACAGGATCCCCCCACCCCCAAGATGCTTGCTATCACAAACAAGAACACAATGCCAGACAGAATTGGTTGAGGAAGGAAAATGAGCACTAGAAGACAGAGGACTCTCCAATGCATCCCGCTGTAGCCATGCTAGAATCTAAGCTGATTATACACTGCATCTTTTAACTGCAGTGGAAAGGAACCTTTTCCTTTCTGCAGCCCACACCCACGCTGGCATCCCTGCTAGGATCAGCCTCGCCTGAGGCCTCTGGGACAGTTAGTAAGAGGCAGACATTAAATCCCAGAAGGAGCGTCGTGGAGACAGAACAGAAAGGAATGTAAGATGACTTTGACGACAGCCCTTTGTCAGTACAACACTCGAAGCCACTGAAACATGGTAAAGTCTTTCTTAAGCGCTGCTGAGTAGTGTTTAGTACCCTGTGTGTGACCTTACATACTGGAAAAGATGTCACTGCACCCATATCAGCAACAGCAGAGACTTCCCCCATTAATATGAGAAAGTAGAGAGGGTACCCAAACTGAGTTTTGAAAAACAAGGATGCCTAGAAACAAATCGCCCTGTAGCAGTCCTTTTACGACATACAACTAGAGTATTCGATCATTTCCTTTCTCCTGACCTTACAAAAAGCAAACTGAGAGTGAAACACCTCTGTGTTTCACTTAGTTTGTGTTGTCTGGCACAAAATACATTCCGGTGGTCCAAGACTTCGTGTTCAGGTTGTATTTAAAACAGAAGTTATAGTTCAGAACGTGAAGTCAGATTGGCTCTTCTGTTCCAGGCACCTTTTGTTCAAGCAGGGACATTCAGAGCAACAGTGAAGTCTATACTCTAAGAACAAGCCCAAAGGCTTTTCAGCAGGAAGTAGAGCCCCGCAGTCGGCACAGGCGCTGTAGCCTGGGCTTTCAGCATCGTGTGTTTGTGGGCTCAGGATGACAGATGAAAACCTCATCCCCCAGCGAGAAGAGCAACGTGACATGAGGGAAAGCTCCGTAGGATGGCCGATTCCCCCCCCCCAAGTGTGTTTATCTGAGCTCTGTGGGGGAGGGAAGGAGAGGACAATAGTATGAACTGATCCTCTTCCTTCCCCTCTCTCTTCCTCCTTCCCTCTCTCCAGAATGCTAAGTTCAGGTGAGCCAGTGTAACTGTCGGTTCTTCCACACAATTCAACAAGCTATTTATGGAGAAGACACCATTTCCACGACTACCAATAGCTTCAGAGCCCACATTCATCTTTGAGGTCCTAATGTCCTCTGAGATGGCATAATTTAATGCCAAGAGGCTGTCACTTTGGTCACCATGCCTTGGCATTTCAAACTGCCCAGCAATCACACCCTTCCCCTTTCTTTCCCACATGTACAACATTTAATTTGCACAGCCCGATATTTTATCTTACTGCAGAAAGTCTCAAATTTCTCTCCCCCACATCAGTTCCTCCTGGCACAGAGCTCAATGTGTACAGAAACCGTTTTCCTGCTTCAAAATTTGAAAAAGTAAACTGTTTGTCTTCCACTGAAGGCGGGTTTTCACAATGTTATACAAGCCAATGATGTGAAGGTCACAGGGGATGCAGGTAGGGAAGCAAGGCCTGGAAGCTCTTTCAAAGTTGGAAAAAGTACACACTTTGCCAAGAACTTAAGACATACAAGGCTTTCTTCCACGGCACCTTAACCAGAGCTGAAAACTAGAAACTCTCAGAAGAGGCGCCCTGTGACATCATGCTGCCCTTTCGGCACTCGGTGCTCCATTTCTGCAGCAGAAGCCATGAACGGAGGCTCTTGGCAACTCAGTGGGCTTCCTGGACTGACACTACATAGAAGGCTCTGAGAAGTTTGGTTCTAGCTGAAGTTCCCCATCCCTGACTTTGTACAGCAGGGAAGAGGAGCACATTTGTCTCCAGCAACAAATGTTAAAACCCCAACAGCACAAATAGAACGTCTAAGTTATGCTTCCAATACTTGAAGCAATGAGAGTACTTCAAAACTTATCAGGCTACCTCTGTGACTCATGATTTATTTCTTCTGCTCTGTTCTTCTTGCCTTTTTTTTTTTTCCTTAAGTAACTTGCTAAAACCTAAATTTGTTGCTGTTTCTTATGCCAGCTAGATGAAACAGTAAGGAATACAGTACCACAATTAGTCTGCATTTTCCCCCCAAGGGAAGATGTGATTAATAGCCTAAGTTAATCATCAAGAGCACCCCCTGATCCTCCCCATCCCCTGTCCTTATTCCTCAGCTGGAAGGAAAAGGCAGAACTCAGTTTTATCAGAAAGATTGGTGGATCCATTGCAATGGGTTGGCACTTTAGCACCTTAAATTGCCACACCTCGGCTGATCTCCAGGACTTTTTGAGAAGAACCCAAACGCCTTCTCTGAAATAAGACTATAGGACTAGCTGTGTTTCATTAACTGTGGCTGTTTGAACAGCTGAACCTAAGAAGGAATACCACTCAGGTTTCCAAATCAGACTCTGGGGAATTCCCTGTGGGAAGAATCTTTACAGTAGCTGTAGAGAGAAGGAAAGCGGGCAAAGACCACACTTCAGGGATTTCCGGGACACACCTTTGCAGTAGCGGCCGTCTGACGCCAGCTGGAATCCAGGTTTGCAAATGCACTTGAAGCTGCCGTCTTCATTGATGCACATCCCATTCAGGCACATGTTTCGTATGCTGCACTCATCCATGTCTAGAAAGAGAGACCCGTGTTCTCTTGGTGAGAAGGAGGAGGCCTGGATGAATATAATTCCGGCGTCTCCCATTTCTTTCTTATGTTTTCAAAGTATAGCCCGTTTTCATCCAGATGATAAATACAAAGAGAAAAGAAGGCATGGAAAACAGGCATCCCAAGCTCAGGTTGACCCAACAAGGGGTAGTGGGAGCCTTTCGGGGGTCACCACAAGCCACAAGGAATGCTAACAGCTCAGCTGGCTTAGTTAGTCCACTGGCTTGTGTTCTCATAAACTGAAAATGAAACAAAAATTAAGGCTAGTGGGGATGAAAATGTATTTAGGCTGACTCCTGGTTCTCTGGGGGTCAAGG
Source organism: Meriones unguiculatus (assembly GCF_030254825.1). NCBI lineage: Eukaryota > Metazoa > Chordata > Mammalia > Rodentia > Muridae > Meriones > Meriones unguiculatus. Next base: position 16,647,030 of record NC_083365.1, on the reverse strand, counting down.
AGGGGAAATATGATCAAATTACATTGTATGAAATTCTTAAAAAAATAATCTGAAGAATAATAAAAAAAAAGAAGAAAAAGTGTCATTTCGAGCAATTTAAAGTAGATATTGCAAAGCTGGATTTAGTAAATGCTAGCCCCAGCTTTGGGATCCAGCTGAGCCTACTAATATTTAGGTCCCTTTGATCACAGAGACAGTTCTTAATTTCACGGGCATGCTGGTCTGTGAGCCACTGAAACTCTCCCGGGAGGCCTGTACCTCTTGACATGACCTGTTTTCACTTACAGGCTTTTAGTCAGACTAAAGTAATTTATGATTTTTCTTTATTTCTCTTATTAAAAAAAAAAAACACATTTGACTCTACCGGGGAATTTTGGCAGCACGTCTGTGGATTAAATCACCCAAATAATATTCTGCCCAAACATGTTCCCAAGAACAATTTTGAGATTCTTTCAACATATTAACAGATCGTTGGGATCTTTCCTAAGGGAGTTGGAAAACATGATAAGGAGGATTCTTCCCCTTCTGCCGAAGGCCCACTAACTTATCCACAGCAGTCACATTTACTTCGCCAGGGAAAGCCGGTCACATGATGAGATCAGAAGTCCATGTAACAGGCTGCCTCGACACGCCCTAAGTTTCCCTGGAAGCAATTCTACACGCTCGGACACTGGTTAGTGGGTCTCATTACAGGCAGACACTTTATACGAAAAGGATTATAAGCGATTATGGAAGGTGTGTGCTTCAGCGAGGTTCACTGTTGTTTTGTTTGCTGTTACTGTGGAAAACGCCACACCACACAAATTCCGATCGCACAAAACGAGCAAGTAGTTAATGGTACACTTGCACCCGATACCTTCAGACACACATTGCTGCCAGCATGTGTAACGTCCGTTGCTCGACACATACAAATGTGACCGTGGTCCTGACGCTGTGCTAACAGTGCGCTCGCCTTTCGGGAAGAAGGAAGTGAGACGCACCTGACAGTTCAATCTTTCGCACAGTACTCGGCTCTGTCATGTCCAAGTGTCCTGATGCTGAGGCTACAGTGGGAAGGGGGCCTGAGGCCCGGGGCCGTCACCATTACCTTCACAGTTCTTTCCGTCCCGAGTGACGTGGAAGCCCGCGTTACACACGCAGTGGAAGCTGCCGTCCGTGTTAATGCAGCGCCCGTTGTTGCAGATCCGGCCATTCTGAAGGCACTCGTCGATGTCTGAGGGCAAAGTGAGAAAGGGTGGAGTTAATTCGGGGGACTCGCGATTCTTTCCTCTGTCCCTCCATTTCTATTAGGACCTTGATCTTGGGTTTAAAGTATTTGATATTATCACCATCCACGTCCTGCCAGATAACAAGGTATGTGTGGGACCATCACTGTCAGAAAGACATGAAACAGGAAGAAACCTTTAATGATCACATCCACCCACACTTTCCATCAAGACTGCTTAGATCTCAGTTATATCAAGGGAACAGAGTTTTCACCATTTTCCTAGATAATTAATTGAGCAGAGTATGATTATGTATATTGACTTTTGGCTGATATAATTTCAAACATGACTAAAAGGTAAATTTTATAACAATAGCAGGATAATAACTTAAATGCCATTTTTTGGGAAATTGCCCAATTCTCCCTAATAACCCTCCATATAACTACAAGCTGTCCACCTGTCTCACAACAGTTCTGGAACAAATACAGTTTCATTGACCATGTATATGATTCTTGTCTAAACTTTATGACTAGTCTACCTACCAAACAAAGCACTGGTCCTATGGAGGGTGTCCCTTCCCCCATATAATAACAATAATAATAATAATAATAATAATATCCCAGAAATGTTTAAAAATGACATAAACTAAAAAAATTAATTTCAAAATTAAAACCCCATAATTAAAAACCCCTGTTAGACAGCAAGGTAAAGGCAGCCTGAGTCTGGCTGAGTCTGTTCCTTCCATCCTGAGGACTACAAATGGATGGCCTTCAAAGAGGATGTATCACACAGTCTTGTCCCCGAAACCTACAATCATTCCCCTGCCCGTTCCCTGAAGATACAGAACCAGGCTAAGCTGGATGAGAGCAACCCATGCGTGTTGAGTGAAGGCCCTGAGTGCGAGCACCCTGCACGCCCTGGTGAGGAATGTGCATTTACGACCTGTCCAGTTATCCTGTCTGCCCAGCGTCTGCACGGTGTCTGTGGTTGACCCTCCTACGCATTCTCTTTCCAGGCTGATCCCACAGTGGTTTCTGTGTGAGCCATTGGACTAGCTGAAGCAGTCTGGGCTTTTCTTCTGTCTGATCTTTGTGCCAAACCCCTCTGATTTCTTCTCTTTTTTTTCCCCCTCCTTTATTCTTAATGCTCACTAAAACCTGTCTTGCTCCACAAAGAAAAACAGTAAAAATCCACATCTTCTTGAACCAATTTTTAACATTCTATAATTTTTGAGGTTAAAATAAACAAGAAAAAGAGTCCATCTTCTCTTCTCACTACTTTCAGAATGCCAGGAGGGATGCCATGGACTTCTAGATAGCATAAAAGTTTATTACTGGCACTTGACTTCCACTGCCTCTTCTGTGTCCTTTGACCCAAGTACAGCTCCTGAGTAAGGACCCAGCCTTCCGGATCTCTCTACAGAGACTCTTGTCCTCCAAACAGCACAGGTAAGAGATGGTCCAGGAGCCATGAGTCACCCTCAGCTTTAACCAGGCCTTAGGTTGAGAGTAATCATATGCCTTTGCCCTGGCCAGCTCTTGTTCCAGCCAAGCCTTTCTCAACAATTTCTCTTAGCTTCTAAGTAGCTAAGTCTCTCAACAGGGATTTCTTCTGTTGAGAAATGTCCAGTACACTACTCATATTCAAATTACTTTAACAGCTAGAGCATTCAGAGGATTCTGAAATCAGCAAAATGGTCAACCTATTCAGATTCATAATTGTAGGCTGTTAGTAGAATTGTGTAGAAATACTGTGCTTCCAGGTTTTTCTTTCTGCTCAAAATTGACATTGCTGGGCATTGTACCTAAATACACCGATGGTGATGTTTCTCCAAATCTGACCAATCATCCCTGAAAGTAGCTCAGGGATGAACATCAAACATGCTCAACACTGTTAAGTGGCACGAATCTCCCTGCCTGCCTCGTGTTTAATAGTGCTCACTTATTTTTATCCAGTTTTACGGGACTGATGACACAACTCATTCTGTGCTGAACATAGGGGTTAAGCTTTCAGTTCTTGAAGGGTGGGCAGTCTACCTTACTCGTTTCCACCCCAGAAACTCGCTACATAAATGTCACTTAACTGAAGACATATTGGACAGCTTAATAAATTATAGAAGAAATAAGCCTGTGCTATGCCAACACGGACAGGGAAAATCTCACAAGGCTCCACACCTACATGAAGAGCTACAGAGAATCAACGGCTGCCAAGAAAGGGGGAGTTTTCAGGGACAAGCCTCATGATAGGTTTTCTAACACCTAGCAGTCAGCCCTAAACGCTTGTATACCAACAACGGCATGAGGCAAGCTGTAGCAGTGTGTGTGTGTGTGTGTGTGAGGGGGTGAAGAGTGATTAAGAAGAGGTAATGAATTTGAGACGGGGTTGAAGGGTCACAGGAGGAGTTGGAGAAGGAAGAAGAGGGGTGGAAATCATCTAAATATGGTACTGATGTCCAAAATCCTCCCAAAATTTGTTAATTTTGATATTTTAGAAAAAGGAAAAGAAATAACCCTGAATGGCAACCTTTCTGAGAAGCCATCTACAGTGCTCCTGAAACGTCAGGATGCAGACAGATGGCGGGGAGGAGCCTGCCAAATGCTGGCTCTGATCAGCAGGCCTGAGAAAGGACCAGAGAGTCATCCCTTCAGGCAATCCTGGGGTGATGCTGCTGCTGTCTGCTGACCTGTGTGAAGCACAGTCCCCCATCCTCCTCTCTGTAGAGAACTTTCTGACACACCGTTGTACCAGAGGCTTTCCCCAGCTTCTGTCAGGCAGAGTAACCACGTCCCCTACCTCCCAGATGGAAGATGAGCAACCAGCAGAAATAACTCAAAAGAAGTGAAAACAAGCTTAATCCCCCAGGCACACGGAGAGCTTTTAAAATAATCTGAATGCTTGCCAGATTTTATAGCAACATCCTCAGAGAAATGATGTTTGGAATAAGGCACAAAAAAGGCAGCGGGGTGTGTGTGTGTGTGAGAGAGAGAGAATTAGCTCCTGGCATTTATGTTTATTCGGTTCCTTCAAAGCAAAGCCCTCCTTTGGGACAGATGCCCCCCAGTCCCCAAGAGCCCCTTACCTCTGCACTCTGTCCTGGTGAGTGTGCTCTGGTAGCCAGCGCGGCAGTGACACGTGTATGAGCCCTGGGTGTTGGTACATTCACCACCAATGCATGGGTTTTTCTCACACTCGTCAACATCTGTAAAACACAGCATGTCCTAGTGAAAACTCGCACAACAGCTCACAATGCTAAGGCTTTATAGGTTCCTTCATACATAAAAAAACATTTTCATTTAAGAAAAGAAAATAGCAAAGCCCAATGGGGGTGGGGCACACCTTTAATCCCAGCACTCTGAGAGGTAGGGACAGTCTTATCTTTGTGAATTTGAGACCAGCCTGGTCTACAAATCAAGCCCAGGACATCCAACGCTAGACAGAGAAATCTTGCCTCAAAAAAAAAAAAAAAGAAAAAGAAAGAAAGAAAGAAAGAAAGAAAGAAAGAAAGAAAGAAAAAGAAAGAAGGAAGGAGGAAAGCTGGGTGGTGATACACACCCTTAATCCCAGCAGAGGCAGGCAGAACTCTATGAGTTAGAGGACACAGCCTGGACTACATGGTGAGTTCCAGGTCAGCCAATGCTGTGTAGCAGAACCCTTTCTCAGCAAAGCAAAACTTGAAAAAAAAAAAAAGGTAAATTGCATAATGAATGTATCTTTTCATTTCCCTCTCCAGTACGCCAGGGCTCTTCCCATTGCAAATTAAGCAGTTAGCCTGCATTCTTCCCTCGTGCCATTTGCAGAGAATAGGAATATGCTCTGAGGTGAAAACACGTTTTTTGTTTTTTGTTTTTTTTCCTTCTGTGAGTCTGGCCTAAGAAAATCAAACAGACAGACAGACGTGAGAGCACAGGGCTGTTATTCCAGCTACTAGGAGTCCGAGGCTTGCCTAGGCAACTTGGTAAGACCTTGTCTCAAAAATAAGAAGAGAAGAGCAATAAGGATGTTACTAAGTGGTAGGGCACTGGCCTGGCCTATATAAAATGCTGGCTTCAGCTCCCAGTACTGAAAAAAAAAAAAAAGTCAGAGACTAACAGTCACTGCAGAGGTGGGTTCTATTGCGTTGTGCCACTAAAGACACTGCCCTCCTGGATGTACAGATAAAGAAGGGCCATGGTGCTCTGCCTGACTCCAGAGTCTGAGAAATTCTAGACGGTCAGGGGATTCTCTCTCTCCCAGAGGTTCTGAAGATTCAACGCTATCCGCACTGAGCTTTTAAGCCCTGGATTGGAAGCCAAGGATAATAAAGGTCTACTGTTTGGAGCCACCGTTTGAGCTGATTTGTTACAACAGCAACGGAAAACCAGTACAGACTCTGGTGGTTTGAATAGGAATGGCCCCCCCTAGGCTCATCTATTTGAATGCTTGGTCATTAGGGAGTGGCAGCTCTACTTGACAGGGTTCAGGAAGTACGGCCTTGCTGGAGTAGGTGTGGCCTTGTTGCAGGAAGTGCGTCACTGGGGGTGGGCTTTGGGGTTTCAAATGCTCAAGTCAGGCCCAGTGTCTCTCTCTGCCTTCGGCTCTGGATGTAGAACTCCCTGTCACTCTCCAGCGCCGTGTCTGCAAGCATGCCACCATGCTCCCCACCATGACAGTAATGGACTAAACCTCTGAAATGGTAAGCCAGCCCCAATTAAATGTTTTCTTTTATAAGGATCGCCATGGTCATGGTGTGTCTTCACAGCCATAGAGCACTGAGAAAGACACAGAACAAAAGAGCTGAAAAAATCCCTCGTTTTCATTCACATGATCAATCGCTTACCGATGCACTCCCCACGGATGTCCAGCTGAAAGCCCTTGTTGCATTCACACCGGTAGCTGCCAGGGGTTGGAATGCAGCGCCCATTTTGACAGAGATAGCGGACCAATTGGCAGTAGTCGGTAACGTTGAAAGGCAGCACCCCTAGGAGAACAGCATTGAACCCCATTAAAATTATTCTTATCTATGACGTCAGCTCTTACTCTGTCAAGAGTGAACAAAATACCAAGTTCTGAAGAAAGGGCCACCAAGGGTGAACCAGCCATTAGAGCACAATCCCATCTGGACTTCAGAGAGCCCCCTGCACCTAGCACGGGAGGGGAGGTGCAGCAGCCTAGAGGTTTCTCTGCCTGCCCCTCCCCAGCCTACCCACTCCCTTATTCTCAAACCTCCAGTTTGGGTAAATAACTACGGCAGTGAGGCATTGGCAGTTAACAAACTACTTTGTACACTCTATGTCCTAAAGTATAATGTCATACATTTTCTGCCATTAATTTGTTCTCTGAATCCGACTTCAGTCTTTCCCATAACCCTCCCACATTTGAGAATATCAATATCATTGAGAATATCAATATCAATATCATTGAGAATATCAATAATAAAAGTACATTCATTTCCGGAACATACAGGGCTTCCATTCTTATTTATAAAACTGGAAAACCAAGAAACCTGCAAAGCTATGTAAAAATTTTTTATCTAACAATTGGTGAAAATATTTAAAGATGAAAGTGGTGTAAGCCAAAAATATGAGTTATTAAGACAAGTGAGGAGGTGGCTTTCATTTCTTACTCGGAGGTTCCCGTGACGGAGATGGGTACGGATATTCTGGAGGTGGCCGAGGGCCTGGAATCACAGGTCCAGGAGGAAAGCCAGGAGGAACGGGCTGAACTGGAGGAAGGGGGCCAATGGGTGGGGGAGGATATTCTGGTCTCCCAGGAATTACCAGAGGGACAGAACACAGCTTGTTGAAATCCTCTGGAAGAATACAACACAAGAGGACACAGTCAGTAGAGCCAGGGCTGCCTGGAGGCCTGAGAAAACATCCCTTTAAAGAAATCAAAGTGCATTGGCCAATCAGAATAAACAATGCATTCACACATTTAATGTCTACGCGATAACCACATTGAGAGAATAACTCAGAATTTAAAAGAGCCACAACAACAGAACTGTCTCCAGAGCAGGTGCCATGTGTTCTTCCAAACCCACAAAGACATTTACACATTGAATCCCACTGGGAATCATGTTAGGCGTCACGTCCTCCGCCCTGCCCTCTCCCTACCCCCCACCGCTGTCACAAGGATCTGAAAAGCACATCAGCAGGCTCCTGTCCTAATTAGAGAGAAGTAGAATGACACAAATGAATGAGATTGCTATAATGAAACCCATTACGCTGTATGTTAATTTTAAAACTCACAAAATAAGGGCCAGCAAGATGACACAAGGGGCAAAGCAGGAGTGGGAGTTCAAAGTCACCTTTGGTTACGTAGTGGGTATAAGGACAGCCCAAGCTACATGAGACCCCATTATTGTTGTTCGTTTTGTTTGTTTGTTTTGTTGTTGTTGTTTATAAGACTTTGGTTTTATTTTTTATGCAAAGGGAAGTCACTGTAGTCTCTAGCAGGGTCAGATGTGATCACATGAATCTTTTCAGATCACTCTTGCTGAAATATAGAGAAAGTACTTGAGGGAAGAAAGACTTGCACGGAAAACCAAGGATAAGATAATGATGGATGTGCACAGGAAGTAGTGATGGAACTGACAGAGCCCACAAATTAATTGTCCCAGGGTAATGCTAAGTAAATGGTAGTGTTTGGTGATGGCAAAAAATGTCAGAGCCTCGGGCATAAGTAATGAAGAAGAACCACAGGTGTTTCGGTTGTTCAGCTAGGTAAACACTGTTGTCCTTTACTGTGAGAGGAAAACTGTCAGGATATGGGGCCTGGTGTGATGGGCAGAAGCCAGACTTTACTTTGAGCGTTTGAGTTAGCAGATGCCAAATGGAGATATCATACAACAGTTGTTGAAGAGAGTTTGGAGCCCAGAGAAGAAGCCAAAACTTTCAGTTATCAGGAGAGAGGAAATATTTAAAGCCATGAGATGGATGAGTTGTTAAAAAGTAGGAAGTCCAGCACAGCGCCCTGACGGTTTGTCTATTAAACACAACTGGATGAACGGAGAAGGCAGGCCTCAGCAGTGAGGCTTCTGAGCGCTACACAGGGACTCTGTGAGCCGGGGCACCCTGATGGTCTATTTGCCTGTGTTTGCACATTTTGGGGTTGAATACTATTTTTTTTTTCTTAAACAATACCATGTCTCTATAAAAATAGAAATCTTTTCTAGGTTTGCAACATCTTTACTCTGAGTTTCAAGAACAGTATTCAGACAGCGCCTAGCTTCAGGGTATGTTTGTTTTACTCATTTGCAGCTCTCCTCCACAGCCACAGGCATCCTGCAGCATTCTTCATCTTTGCTTTTGGCAAGAAAGTCAATAACTTTATTATTACAGTCAAAGTGATTTTTATGTAGGTATTTTCTACACAGTGTCAACTGTTATGCCAGATAAAGCTAATGTTTCTCTTTACCTGTAAACTACTGAAATGCTTTCATAACTCAACCTTGTGGGACATTCTGCCAATTTACTTTTGAATAACCACACCGAACTCCACAGACTCTGCTGCCTCTAACTAGTCCACTTCTGAACATTCTCCAGTCTAACTTCACACCTGTAACTCAGACCTGGTTCAAGCTTCCAGAGAATTCCATTACTATGCTCTATTATATATCTGGAATTTTGACCCACAAATTCTTGGTATACTTCTGTATTTGGAAGGCAATTTTCCTTGTCTGTGTTTTCCTGACTCAGAATGCTACATTTCCTTTTACTAAAACTACAGTGACTCTTCTTACAGAATTTAGACACACCCACATCAATTGTTCCCTGAGTATGTTTTCATCACATTTCTATGCAGTACTTTAAGTCTAGACCATACATAAGTCATAACTAATTCTCACTCTCAGCGTAGTCCTGTAAATTACATATAAGAGGATTTCAGTATGTGTTGGATTTATCTGAATCTTGACTATATTAAAGGAAACACTTTGTTTTTAAGAACTTGTAAGCACCAGGTCAGCCTAGTTTTAAAATTCTTTTAGGATCTGTAAAAGAAGTTGGATGGCCCTATTAGCATTTCTGCTAATTAGGTGAATATATTACTTTAAGAACACGATTAAATTCACCTTAACCCTGTAGAACAAGTCTCTAACTGCACCCTAAACTCCTTCTCTACAGAGTGATGGTTTTATCTGTGAGCCCCTTTACATTAAGGATCAGCAGCCACAGATCATTTTTCTCAATGATCTTTACTTTTTATGTATCCATTCAACTCAGAGATGAAACACAGTTTTTTTTGGGTTTTGTTGTTGTTATTCATTTGTTTGTTTGTTTGTTTTAAAGAAATAGGAAAAAAAAAGACCTAAGTCCTCCATTTTACATCACCACTGTGCACAGATGAAGCCCAGAGCTCAGTTGCACTGCCTTGAAAGACTTGAACATACAAACGCCGACCTGCAAATCAGTTTGCATAATCTGTCTGCTTTGCTCTATGTGTCTGTCAGGCTTTTGTCCTTCAGCTCCCTGCAAAGTCACACACAGGAACACGTGTCTTCCTGTCCGAGGTCTTCCTCCTGGCACCTGCATCTACTGTCTTCCCTTCTCAACTCAAGGTCTCAACACAAGGGATCCAACGAATGTTACTAATTCCCAAAACTGATGTGTGCAATTGAGAAGCAATTTTTCTGGTACCCAAGTCATGCATCTTGGCAGGAAGTCATGTGCATCTAAACAGGGATCTAGTGACTGCTCTGCGGCAAATGAGGAGGAAGGTTTACTCTTTAGGGTATAAACACCAAGTGTCTAAAATGTATCACCTGTTGAACCACGTGTGTGTGTGTGTGTGTGTGTGTGTGTGTGTGTGTGTGTGTGTGTATGTAGACCTAGAAAGATTTCATTACTTCTTTGATTCACCCATGCGGTTCTCAGAGATGAATACCAGCTTACCCTGACATCCATAAGTGGTTCTATAACCTGTGATGGGAATGGCACATCCTATGAACAGCACGCTCAAAAACATTACATCAGCTCTGTGTTTCCTCCCCCCTCCCCATTTCACCACCTTGCCTCAAGTCTCTGATTTGACCATGCCTTTCAGGAATCAAACTGAACAGAGCTGAGGTCAGTTTTTCATTGGAATTTGTGGAGAAAATCATATTTAATGAGCTGTGCGTTCTACCCAAGCGTCCCTTAGGAGCAAGATTGTGCTAGCTACTATACTAACTACTACAGAGAGCATGAGAAATATGAGATTACAATGATATCTACGACATCATGAAGAGGTCTTAGAGCGACTGTCAGGTGCGGTACACTTTAGGAAATGCATATGGCAGGATCTCTCGCTGGCCACTTGGGAGGCACCCCCATCATTCAGATCGCAGAATGATAAGCTTCTTGTGGAAAGAAGGGAATATGACAGACAAACAAGAAGATCTGAAGGATTCAGAAACAACAGGGCTTACAGAAGGAAAAAGTGATGAATGCTAGGGAAAGAGGAGATGGTGCACGAGGGGCTTTATTCTACTGAGCTGGGAAGAGCCACAGGAGAGCCAACATGTCCCTCACTGAGAACGAGGGGAAACAAAGGCTTCCTGAGGAGGCTGCTGCTCCAAGCAACGAGAGAACCAAGTCACCAGCAGATCTAGAAGCAAGCCTTTACCTGTGCGTCGTCTGGGGGATTCCTCCATGGCCACGCTTCAAGTTTCTGGAATCTTACTTACATATCTGCGTTTCCTTTGGATCTGCACTGGACACACTGCCATGAGCTTGGAGGGGTTGTGTGGGATATGCTGTAGGCGCTATAGATGGGTTCTTACCAGTTGATCTGATAGGACACATCTCAGGAGCCACGGTAACCCCTGGAGACCAGCACCGGCCAACATCACAACAGCACTGCATTTTGGTTATGGACTGGGGCAGCTGGTTGGAGCAGCGCCCATTTGTCAGAGCCGTGTAGCAGTAACCAGGACGGACATCTGAGAGAACAAAAAAAAAAAAAAATGAAGTCTTTGTGATCCAGTTTGGGACACCTCTGCCTCGACACCTCCATGTCTCCCCCTGGGGCTATGACAGACTGACCCACACGTGTGAGCTGTGGAGAGGAAACGTGGAACATTCCACAGGCCCTTTACACAATCAGAAATGCCCCGTCTCACACCTCGCCCTTGCACACTGGGGCACTTGGCTAAAATTCCTCATTCCATAACCAAGGTGAGAAGAAGTGGTTAAAATCAATGTGCCGTGGGAGGGGGAGAAGACTAAGAAAATCACTAGTAGTGATAGACAGTTATTCATAAAGACGTGTCTCTATGTTAAAGACAGCCTGGCTGTCTTTAGTTTAAATTGCTTAATGTTAGCCATTTCGGCAAACATTTATAGAAAGGCATTTAAAGACAACACTAATCTGTGGCATGGGCACTAATTTTTAGTCTGAAATTGTGCCTCAGACCCATGAGGTTGCATTTTAAAGGGACAAGCAAGCCAGTTTTCAGTCAGATCTAACGCTTAGTAATCAGGTTCCCTTTTGTCCTGAGGCTCGAAGTCATGTTCTCAAATGGTTAATTATGAATAAATTCCAAAGCCTCAACGATTGCAGATTCCTAGTCCTATAGGGACCCAGCAAGTTCTAGATGAGTTCTCTTGTTTTGGCAGAAAAGTATCTTCTTGGAGCGGCATGGTGAGGCACACTCCTGTAGCTCACTTTGATTGGATTACATCATGTCTGACTGTCATGACAACAGCTGTGTACAACACTGTGGTACAACTCTCAGCTACCCAGAAGAGCCCAGAGCACAGGACACGCCCCTGAGATGTTGCTGTGAAGAGGGGAGACCACAGCAAAGTGCAAACACTTATCTCCATCTAAACATTTTGAGGGTGTGGCTTGTCAAGGAAAATGCACCTCTCTACACACACAATCAAGTTGTGAGAAGTGAATACTATCTGAAATATGCCTCTCCCTTAACAGAAGATATGCAGGAATTGCTTTTGTGACGTGAAATTTCGACAGTCAAAACCCTATCCCTATGTGCCCTAAGCCTGAGTATTAAGCGTCAAGCTCTGTCACAGAGGGTCATCAGGTACACTTGTCTGAATCATTCTTAAGAACACAAAGCCTTTAAAGATCGATGGCTTCACTGTTGAAATGCTTAAAGATAAACATGCATAACTTGGGAGCACTTACATTATTTATTTTAAGCAAAGAAGGAAAAGAGAAACCTAAACAAACCGTAGAAAAGGACTAAGAGTCAGCCTCACACACACAAGGCCATTTCCGAGTGGTACTTATGACCACCGGCAAGTAGAGATGCAGTTCCCAGGAAGTGTTGGTTGTGGTTCATGTACCTCTTGGGTAGACGGTCTCAGCGAGTATGTGTTTTATTCCAGCTAGCCCACAGTGTGGTGCCTGTCCACGAAAATGGTGGCGAAATGAAAAATTCTACCTTCTAACTTGAAAAGCTTCACAGCTACTAATCTTTGTATGCCACGTTAGTAAATATTTTGGGCATGGAACCCAAAAGCTATTAAGAATGGGGAAAGAGCCTCAGGCTTGATTGTATCCCAGTTTGGTGGTCAAAACCCAGTTGTAAATGCTTGACCAAATTATGAAATGTGTACATATAATTTGTAGATGGATGATTCCTCCTTCAGAGCAAAGCTGGGACCTACGTGTACCAATGGTAACTTTTTAACGGGCTAATGACTATTATTTTGCAAGTTAACTGATACCATGTCACCTCAGACTCTTGATCCGTGTGGTAAAATGTTGGAGCTGAAATGACAAGCTGCCATTGGGTTACTGGCAGCCATTGATGTACACATGACATCAGCAGAGGGCTTGTGTTTGGTGCCAAGCACCTATAGTAGGAAGGATCACAACTTCCTGTTAACTCCAGCTCCAAGGAATCCAGCACCCTCTTTTGCCATAATTAAAAATAAAATAAAATATTTTGAAAAAAAGAATAAAATAACCCTTCGTTTAATTTCTGTCTTCATGCAAGCAGAACACCACAAAAGCTAAGAGCAGAATTGCTAAGCCTGGAGCGTGTGTCTATACAGGCACTAACATGCCTGCAGTTTATGTGGAACCACTGGACACAGATTGAAAATCACTAGTTTCCATGCCCTGCTGGAAAGTGCTTGAGATGCGTAAACAAGAATGTTATTTAATCAAATCAGTATTTTAAGAAGATGAGTCTGACAGAGCAGACTGTGTGAAAGCTAGACCAATTAGAGACTGTTGCCAATTATCAGACCCGGATCAACACAGATTCTGAAAAATGACTGAGGGTAGGCATGGAGAGACAGCATGGCTAGGTGAAGCTGACTGCGCTTAACTCGCAGACTGACGACGTCTACCAATCCGTAACCAAGGACACAAGATGCCTCGGCTGGCTAATAGGGCACTCCACTGCTGAATGCATTTCCAGAAATGCTCATCTTCCCCTCAACTGGTCCCACTGACACACTTACTCAGAGAGGTGTTCGTTACGGACGATGTGTAAAAACCGTGCCTGCCATCTGTAATGAAACCCACCTACGCATCTGGTGCCGTCAGGAGAGGTGTAAAACCCGGGGGGGCATTTGCAGAAGTAACTGCTGACTGTGTTTGTACACTCGCCGCCGTCACAGACTCCGGGAATGGTGCTGCACTCATCAATGTCTGCAATGGAAAGAGGAGTTCCTGTTATCAGGAGGGAGGGTGCCGTATGGAATGTCGTGGGTACAAGGATGAGGACAGAGTGCTTGGGCAGTCAAGCCCCCCAGACGCTGCCGCGTGTGCCAAATACCCAGAGAAGAGCTTATTCAGGCAGATGCTACCGAGGGATTTATCAAATCCAAGAGAGAGGGCCGAATAAGCTCATCCTCCTAAGATCGTAAGCTCACGGGCTAGCAGCATGCTAATATTCCAAATGCGTTTATTTCAAAGCTTACTCTCTTCTTCTCTCTATATTCTGTACCATATTAAGCTCCTCTGCTAATTAGGTCCATATTTTTCAATCAAATTTCCCACAAGGCAGATACTGCAGTCCTTAGAGAAGACTTCATGGCCTGAACCCTGACCGGAGGTAGGAAGTACCAGGCTGGATTCCCAGTAGCACATCCAAATGACCATGATGGTGGTCCTGTGTTGGAAGGATGTGTGTTTGGTGCGTGAACCGCAGAAGACACTGAATGCTCCAGTCAGCTTTCTCTCCGCGGAAAGACTGACTTCCCTCTGCTTGAGATGTAGCCAACAGACTGTCTCTGACTTTTGATCCTGTCAGGGATCATTGAGCTGCACAGGACTGCCTAGCCCGAAGCCACACCCTGCCTAGGTACCCCATATGTAATAGGAAATCATAGAAGACGGGCAAAAGTCTGGTCACCTCAATGCAGTGAGGGACATCTATGAAGGCTACTTGACTCCACACCACCAAGGTCTCTTGATGTCACGCCATCCTCTGTGGTCACTGATGGTGCTTCCGGGATGTACCACAGCTCATCCAATCTGTCTTCACAGACCAGCCACTTCCCCATCTCTTTCTCACATGCTGATTCTAAAGAATTGTCTTAACAAATATCCTGAATGCTACAGAGGCCAAAGGGGATCAGCCGCGAGGGCCTGAGGCCACTGGTCTCCCCCAAGGAAACAATAAGTGTTCCTTTGAGACGAATCTAACCATTTCCTTAAAGGAACTTTTTCAAAAGCCCAAACCTCTCACTCACAAGTATCAATAGTGGCAAGGGAAGGGAGGAGAGGAATGGAGAGTGCACTGTACTATCTAGGACAAACAAGAAGGGCAGCCTACACTGTGCCAAGGAAAAGCAGGATTTGCCCAAGCCTCTTGGAGGACCCACTGCAGCCAGGCTGGTACTGCTGATGCTCAGGAAGACTTAGCACCGCTAAGTGAGAACACTTCCTCTCCAGTCCACGTCATTTAAAAAGCAAAACAGCGTTGTAGGTGGACCACATTCATGTGAATGCTCATGCACTCAAGCATCTTCCCATTCAAGCTGACAGCCCATTCAATGGCACCATTACCATGCTGTTTAGCCTCTTGAAAAGCAAAATAACCATTTTTCTATGCCAGTCTAGCAGCTGAAGCAGTGTTTCACTGAGCGTAGAGTCAAAGCTATGAAGCACAGTACTGTCACTTTGAATCTGCCCTTGTAAAGGTAAAGCTATTTCAGGCAGAAGCAGCCCGCACACAGTCCTCCAATGATAATGTCACACAGTGCCTAACAAAGATGTGATGAGTTGCTAAAAATATTTTTTTTTCAATATATTAATAGAGACAGAGGCTAGCATTTTTGTTTAAGCCACTTAGCATCAGTATATCAATATCCAAAGAGATTAAGATGCTATAAATACCAGAAAAGGTTATTTTGGAAGCATAACTAACTTGGCGGGATGTGGGAACATCTTCTACCTGCCGACCAGGGAGACTGGCATCATCTGTTGAAAATAACCACGGCGAGGATAATGAGAGTTCCGGTGTGTTGAGAGCCAGGCCATGTCGAAAATCCCAAGTCATCTAATCCTCACCATGTTGACGTGATTACGGGACCTGATTTCCATATGCCTGATGCTTGGGTGTGCCAAGCATCAGTGAAGACTCATGAGTGAAGACTGCGGAAAACTAACAAGTACCAAACTTGTTAAGTGTAAGTATAGGAGAAGGTCCAGGCCTGGAGACGAAGGCCTCTGCTTCCCAGCTATTTGAGAGTCAGAGGAAGGAGAATCCGAAGTATGGCCTCCACGAATCGGTCTTTCTCAAGTACCAGCCATAAAAACACAGCAGTTTTGGAGGCCTGCTGGCTGCGGAGGGACTGGCAGCACTTCTGCATTCTCCTCTCCCAGTCTCCTCAAGGCTGGAGAGGAGAGGCGGGGCTACAGGTGAGGTGAGCCCCTGATGGCTGCACTAGCTACAACCACATAGTGAACCTGGGACTTTACCAGGACTCAGGCCAGGCCCTCCTTACTCACCGAGCTCTTCAGTTTATGCCACTGCTCCATTACCATAGCAAGGAGCTAGCTCTGCTGAGCCAAAAGGTGAGCACCACGGCTGGGAGTCTCACCTGTGGCGATGAGTAAAACAGCCCCAGGGATGCTCACTGGGGCCCAAGAAGACAAGAGCCCCTAAAGCAAGGAGCTATCAGGTAAACATGAGGTTATTGTGGTAAAGAGAAATCCCAAGCACTCTAACTCACACACCAGGGAGTTGGTGGGCGGAAGAACCACGTGGTAAAACTTCCTTCCCATCATGCCACGCTTTTAGGATTGCTGGAGGTGGGCTGACGTTAATCTAAATCCCCGAATGTTAAAGGTTAGTTGTTAATTAAGGGACTTCTTCCAGAAATAAAACTTAATCCGTTAATAATTTTTTATTATTTCTTAATTTTCTCCCATAGTAACCTATGGAAATATGGGCGTGGTTTCCAGAAGGGGAGGGAGCCTGTGCCCCTTTAGCATGGGAGCTTAGCAGTCATCAGAAAAACCAGCAGAGAGGCAGCTGTGAGCCCTGATCCCCTTTCTCAAATCACAAATGCAAATCTCTGTCTTTTAAAAAATCTATTAAAATCTAATACTTAATCGCTTCAGCTTATTAACTTACATTTTAAATGTTCTACAGTCTATGTATTTATTAAGCCTTAGTCTATAGCATTTTATTGGGATTTTAGGAAAAGGAAGATCTAAGAAAGGGAGGATTCTGAAGAGGAAGCTCTCACGAAAAGCACCCGAATGGAGCCATCCTGCAGTGGAGGAGCAGTGGCTGGAATCTTGGGAATTTGCTAATACCCACCGGACTGAAGTCTTTTTGTTGTTGTTGTTGTTTTGTTTTAAGGTAATATAAAAACTACACAATTTCTTCCTTTCTAAGTCAAGGGAAAAACACATTAAAAGCCAGCTACAGTGCCAGTGACATGGCCCAGCAGGTAAGGACACTTGCTGCCAAGCCTGAAGGCTGAGACTGACCCCTAGGACCCACAGAATGGAAGGAAAGAGCCTTCTTCTGCAAGCTGTCCTCACAGCTCCACATGTATGCCACAGGTGCAGGACACACACGCACACATAAACCTTTCCTCTTTTTAAGCTGATTCCTTCAGGCATTTTGTCACAGTAATGAAAAGCTGACTCTTACACATGGGCTGAGAATGAGGGCACTATTATGCCAGACCCTCTTCCCCAGCCATTTCTTGTCATCTTTGTGGTTGTATGCTAGACTGGCTAGGCTCCCTCCCTTGACCACAAAGGACAGCCTGCGCACAAATGGGGCCACTCCCCTAATGTGCTTTCCTAATTGGAATGCATTAAGGGAACTGATGAGGAGAATCCAGCTTCCAGAAGGTTCTAGAGGACTTTCCAATGATGTTTCTACCAAGGCAAGACAGGTCAACAATATTCCAACCAGCCTCAGGCCATTGCACACATAGTACTAACAAGAAAATGGCCTATCTGATGTCAATTTGCACAGAAAATAGAGAAGGGAAAAAACAGCATCTAAATTTAATATAACTGTAGATGGCAGTGGAAAGATGAGCTCTCGCCAAAGGGTTCTGTTCTCTGTCTTGCTACAGATTCCATCGTGCACTGAAAATGTGTTTTTGTTGTCAAGAATATTAATAATGCTCTGGTTGAATTTTAATTCATTAGATATATCACAAAGTAGGCTTCTTAGCATTAATGAGATCTGAGTTCCCTGTGTTGTTTTTTTTTTTCAGTGTGAACATTATATCTGCACCTTCTGTGTGATGCATGCACATCCATGACTGTTTCTGACTATTAGCTATTCTAATCAAGAAAAAAGCAAAAGGCAGAAAATCGATTTTTGTTTGGGCAGGAAGTTTCTCTGATCTAGAAAACAAAACACAGGCTAGACAGGCCATATGGTCTCCATTGCCCCAATCTTGAAGCTGACAGTACCTCTCATTACTCAATGTATTAAGCTGGGAAAAGCTTAAAAATGTTAGACACAGACCATTGTCGACATGGATTCTGCATGCAAGAAACCTCATTACACTGTCACAAAACATACTCATAATGACTGAATATCCATACCGGAATACTTTTTAAATAGTTATAAGTATTAGGAATTAGAAAGAAGGCTGGGCATGGTGGCCTATGTCTTTAGTCTCAGCACTCAGAGGGTAGATCTCTGCCAGTTTGAAGTCAATCTGGTCTGCATGAGAAGTTCCAGGTCAGCCAGGACTACAGAGTGAGGAGAGACAGACAGACAGAAAGAGAGACAGATAGACAGACACACACACAGAGAGACAGAGAGAGAGAGAGAATAGTTCTCATCTAGAGAAAATGTCAATACAATACACTCAATTAGCACCAGAATGAGAGTCAAAAATGAAACCTCTGAAGCTCCCTGAATGGCCTCACTCAACACTCTAAAGACATTTATAATATTGAAAAGTAGAACAGGCCTCTGCCACTCTCTGCACCGACTCTCTCTACTTCATACTTATATCTACAGTTATTAAAATCCATCCCCCTGTAGAAAACCAGTCCCAATGTTCTTTAAAATGAGCTGCTTTATGAAGCCTGATTTCAGAAAGAAACTAAAACTGTCTCATGGTGCCACACTGAAATAACTGACTATAATATAGTCTCGATTGCAGCAGAAATTATAAATCATATCAATCAATAATTTTTAAAGACACTCTGCTCCCACAAAGGCAATTCTGTGACAATTAGGTTGTTCCATTCTGGGCAAGCTATATTAAATGTCTGACTGTAATTTATTGATTGTACTTCACAGCAGAAGCTGTCTTGATAGACTGGGAATCCACAAGGAGGTTAAAAACCCAAGGACAGATGATCCTCTTTGAGTGAGTTTATTTGCTAGAGACTAAGAAGATAAGCAGCACGGCTGTGTTCAGCAAAAAACAAACAAACAAACAAACAAAAAACAAACACAGACTTCTCCTTGAAACCTCAGGCCGCAGCTGGTGGAATGAGAAGATGAGAAAAAAAAGGAAAGGCTTTCTCTGAGCTTGATACAAGATGGATGTTTGATTGTTGCTCCAAGGCCGTCAGAACATACTCCATGTGCTCCATGGACTCAGCAAAGAGAACTGAGAGATGTCTACTTACTTCCTGGATGCCTGCATCTCAAAAAACAAAGCTCTGCACAGGAAGGAAGACTGCCTCTGCATATACCAGTAGTGCCACACACAAACATGTCCCCTGCATATACACTCTAGAAGCCTACTCTACAAACTAAACACAAACAGAAGAATCCACATCAGGTCACTCTTTTTGGCTTGGCAAACATCAGAAAGCTTTTCATTTGGTAGACATATGTCGTGGCCCAGGAAAGAAAATCCTAAGCTCTAACTAGGAGCACAATGTTTATGTTAATATGTCACACACACACCACTCAAAATTCTACACTTTAACTGGAAAATGGCAGTGGCATAATTTTGAATGGTATCTAGTGATCAAATTTAAATTCATGCCTCTAGAACCATACAAAACATGTGTCTTGAACATTTTAAACCAAATATCAGCCAAAAATATTTTATGTTTTAATACTTAATTTGATTCAGATGGGCCTCTTATTTTTGTGTCTATAAAAGTAAAACAAGCTGCAGGGGCTTTTCTGGTTCCATGGTCCACAGACATACAGTTTCTGTCAGACTGTCATATTTACAATCTCACGGGACTCACAAAAAACAGAAGGAATTGGGTGTAATCCCAAAACAAGCTTGCCGCGGATGCCATCTTGTCTGCCCTCCCCCATTCCCTTTAGCTGCAGAACATGAGGTCGCTTACCTTCACATTTTTGTGACACTTCATTAAATTTGTGTCCAGCAGGGCATTTGCACTCAAAAGACCCAACAGTATTAATGCAATTTCCTCCTTGACACAGCCCAGGGATAGCCTGGCATTCATCCACATCTGTCAGATTTGGGAAGAGAGAAAAATTCATTGCAGAAAAAAAAAAGCATGATAGTTTATCCACAATTATATTACCATATTTATATTAATGTATCTGTCACTGCCTTTAGAATATGATAGTAACTGTTATGAATATATTATATAAATAACTAAGTTATTAATGTAGCTTAGTCAATAATAAGAAGCCTTGTCTTCCCACAGGCAGAAGAGACTAGTATTAATTTGGGGGCTTCATTTTATACAAAGCAAGTAAAATATATAATGATTAAGATGACCACTCTTTTACTGTGTCATTTTCACTTCCAGATTGGAGATAATAATCAAAAGCATATAATGCATCCCAACATGTGATACATGTCTATAAAAAAATTATCTTTAAGCATTAGACTGAATGACAAGGGTAACACAAAATTTACTTGGGATCCCGATGTTGCTACATGACAGCTAGTGTCTTCATAAGTGTTTTCCTTTTACCTTCTGGAAAATTGTCTTGTGCAAGAAAAGTTCATCAGGGCCAGAAGAGAGAGCTGTACTGGAGAATCTGTGGGCTCAGCTGTAGACCCACTCACCAGAGCAGACACCGGGGAGGACTTTTCAAAGCTCAGATCATGTCTCTCCCTATCACCACTAAGAAGGCCCATGACTTTCCACTGTCTGCTCTTGCTCCAGCTCACTTACCTCTTCTCCCTCCCCCACCCCCAGGTTTCCTCAGATACCCTTCCTTGGAGTTTTGTAATTGTGTCCCCTATTTCTGGTATGTTCTCACCGTTGGAGCCACATGGTTCATTCTGACTCATCATTTAGTCTCTGCTGCAATGCCACTTGGCTTCCCCGCAGCAGAGACTCAGTCTACCTTGCTCAATGCCCTGTCCAAGAACCTAGGGTCTGGTCTCTGGTTCTATAGATAATCCCAAATTAACCTTCCCAACAGAAATGCCCTCATCCATCACACTGGCTGGCTGGATTCCATTGTGAAGACAATGTATATGGATGTGTTCTCATTTGTTCATTCAGAACACAGAAGATCCTGATTTGACAAACAGCCCCAACGACAGTCTTAAGCTTCCCTCTTGGACCACCTTGTAGACATCTGTGAGTGCAGTACCCTGATGCTGGGAGAAGCAACAAAGCAACTGCCATTTGCAGATCCTCAGCCTACACTGTTGGGGAAAGTCACCCACAAGTAAAGGGGACCCAGAGGGGAAATATTTATTTGGGTAAAAAAGTGTCATTATTTTAACAGAATGTTCTAATCTACAAATGACTATATTGAAACAATTGGATTCTGGTCAGTTTCATTTTTGTCTTAGATCAGGATTTTCCAAATGTTTATTAAGACGTTACCTGAAATCACAATTTTATACCCAGACGGACAATAGTAGAGATAATCTTGTTGATCATGATTTCTGGCCAACAGGAAATGTATACAAGGGCAGTTCCACACTGACCATGTGCTCCTAGAACATACTATGCTGTCCACCCGCCTCTGACAACACATTTGCCAGCAATCTGCATCTGGCCCACAGGCTGAACACCAGTGACAAGACACCCAGCCACTCGGAGAATGTCCCCAGCAGAAGAAGAGATTCTCTTTGCACGTGACCATAGGAGCTGCTATTTCCAGTTCACGAGTTTGTACAAAGCTACCTTTAGACTCCCCCCCCCGCCCACCCCCAGGTGTTGACGAACGGTCACAAAGGGACAGGAAGCAAATTTAGGGAAAATCCAAACTGTATGAGACTACTAGCAAGCTGAGGAGAGTCCGCCTTCCCTCTCCTCTCCTTCCCTTTGTCTTACTTCTGTTGGCACCCAAAC
Source organism: Meriones unguiculatus (assembly GCF_030254825.1). Classification (NCBI taxonomy): domain Eukaryota; kingdom Metazoa; phylum Chordata; class Mammalia; order Rodentia; family Muridae; genus Meriones; species Meriones unguiculatus. Next base: position 16,625,194 of record NC_083365.1, on the reverse strand, counting down.
CTCTGACCAGAAGCTCGCTTGACTGGGAATTGGAGATCTCTAGCCACTGTCGACAACTCATGGGTATTAGCAACTTCAAAACACAAAGACCAACAAATTCCTCAAAATTCAAGGAGACCCTCTAAGAATGAGGAAAACAAGACATCAGCTTTCGCGCCTATCAGTCCTTTGCAATTCCAGAATTTTACAGCACCTTCCCGCGTCTCCCGACATCCAAGGACAGGAGAGGCGAGGTGCTTTCAGACTCATGCTCACCGCCCAGATGAGAGTTGCTCAAACCCTGTTTTCCTGCATCCCCGCCTTCAGAAAGAACACGCAGGACAGAGCCAAGCTACTACCTACTTGCCTCAGGAAAGCATGTTTTCTAAATTTTATGGAAATATTTTTCATAAAAAATATTTTTTTTTCTAAAAAAAAGAAAGGAAAAAAAAAGCACCACAGATGTCTAAAGGAAGTGGAGATAGCCTGGGAGTTTTCAGGCCCATCAGTTTAGTGCGCAGTGGCCTCTGCTCACTTCCTCCTCTCTCCTGCCAGACATCCAGACAATGAAAGAATTTACACAGCTGGAGGAACAGAGTCAAAGCCAAAAACCAGGATTCTAGGGGAGGGCAGCAGAGTGCTAAGGCAACATCTGCGGGTATTTAAAACAGTGAAACCAATTCTAATTTATTTCTGACTTGTTGAAAAAAAAAAAAAAAAAACGTAATGTAGCATGTCAGATGTCCAGAGGAGCGATTTTCTTCAGGTCAGTTAAGTACAGCCTTGAGCCCTGGATTCTAGGAGTTTCACGGGAAGAGAAAACAACAGCAGCTACCTTGTTCACCGTGTTCCTCCAGGGCGCCGCCATCAGGCACAGCATCGCCCCCACAGAGATGCTGCTCCTGTGCCAGACACACATGGAAGCATTCCTGGGCCAGACAGGCCGCTGGCAAGAGAGCCTTAGCAAACCTTTGCTCCAAGGACCATGCTACTGAGGCTTCAGCTGTACCCTCAGGCCGGGGACCCCGGGCCTTCTCAGCAGCTTGAAAACCACCCTCCGATGAGCATGTCCTTGTTACCCCCGCTGTATTACCTTGACAAGCTCCGGTGCGGATGTTGGGGATGAAGCCGCGGCGGCAAGGATGAGGCTGGGCAGGGCACATCTCACAGGGGTGGCCCCAGGCTCGGCCCACTGTGGCACAGCACAGGGTTTTGGTGCACACAATCCCGCTGAGCTGTCCCTGGCACATCTGGTTGCTGACCACGGTAAAGCACGGGCCTGTTCTGTAATCTGAAAATAAAGAGTAAGGCTCTCGTCAAAGTCCAGAAGAGAAAGGACCAGCACACGGAAGGACGGACAGCTGTGGCCCATCCTGCTCGGTGGTTCCCACATTCCTGACCCTGTTTAAGGTCTCGGTGGACCCTTCCACCTCTAAACCCCATTTTTCTCACCTACAAAGTGTTGGGGGGGGTTCCTCTGGTTCCTGTCCACTTTGTAGATGTCCTTGTTAAGATGAGATGAATGTAGAGAAATTCTTTACAACCCCAAATGCTGAGGCATTACCATCTAATCACTCGACCTCAAAAGTATCTAGGTATCTCTAGTGCATCAGCCCCTTCATGTACCATAGGCCCTTCAGTGAAATGAAATCCATGTGTCAAAGAAGCATCTAAGCTCCCACGGTCACTGTTAATGTCCATAGCGTCTAAGAATGGAAGCAAACCCATGTGTTTGTCAGCTGATGAATGAGTGGAGAAACTGTGGCATATATGTCCCATTAGGTATTACTCAGACATGGCAAGGATGGAAACCTGTCATTCGAAACGGCAGGGATGAAAGTACAGGTGCTTATGGGTACGTTTATTAAAGCAGCACAGAGGGACAAGTACCTTCTCCTGTCATTCAGAGGGGAGTTTCTAAAAGCCATAGCACAGAAGTCCGTGGTAGAATAGTAATCCCTTATACCCATCAGAATGGCTAAGATCAAAAACTCAAGTGACAACACATGCTGGAGAGGCTGTGGAGAAAGTTCCTCTCCTCCACTGCTGGTGGGAATGTAAACTTATACAACCACTTTGGAAATCAATCTGGCACTTTCTCAGACAACTAGGAATAGCACTTCCTCAAGATCCAGCCATACCATTCCTAGGCATATATCCAAAAGATTCTCAAGTACACAATAAGGACATCTGCTCAACCATGTTTGTAGCAGCTTTATTTGTAATAGCCTGAACTGGAAACAGCCCAGATGCCCCTCAACTGAAGGATGGATGCAGAAATTGTGGTACATCTACACAATGGAATATTACTCAGCAATGAAAAATAAGAAAACCATGAAATTTGCAGGTAAATGGTGGGACCTGGAAAGGATCATCCTGAGTGAGCTGTCCCAGAAGCAGAAAGACACACACGGTATATACTCACTCATATAGACATGTAATATAGGATAAACCTACTAAAATCTGTACATCTAAAGAAACTAACCAAGAGAGAGGACCATGACTAAAATGCTCAATCCCCATCATCAGAGAGAAATCATTGGCAAAGAGGAAGGACATCAGAAGAAGAAGAAAACAGGAAACAAGCTAGGAACCTGCCACAGAGGGCCTCTGAAAGGCTCTGCCCTGCAGACTATCAAAGCAGATGCTGAGACTTATGGCCAACTGTTGGGCAGAGTGCATGGAATCTTATGTCAGAAGTGGGAAATAGTAAGATCTGGAGAGGACAGGAACTCCACAAGGAGAGTAACAGAACCAGAAAATTTGAACACAGGGGTCTTTCCAGAGACTCATGCTCCAACCAAGTATCATGCATGGAGATAACCTAGAACCCCTGCACAAATGTAGCCCATGGCAGTTTAGTGTCCAAGTGGGTTACATAGTAATGGGAAGAGGGACTGTCTCTGACATAATCTGATTGGCCTGCTCTTTGATCACATCCCCCTGAGGGGGGAGCAGCCTTACCAGGCCACAGAAGATGACAATGCAGCCACTCCTGATGTGATCTGATAGACAAGATCAGAAGGAAGGAGAGGAGGACCTCCCCTATCAGTGGACTTGGGAGGGGCATGCGTGAAGAAGGGGGAGGGAGGGTGGGATCGGGAGGAGAGGAGGGAAGAGCTTATGGGGGGATACAAAGTGAATAAAGTATAATTAATTAAAAAATAAAAATAAAAAAAGAATAGTAGTTCCCAAAGGCAAGGCGAGATGCGGGGGGAGGAGTAGTTCTTATCATTAAGAACTAGTTACAGTCAGTACAATGGTTGGCTGCAAACAGCAAAAATGCAACTCGCATTTCAAAATCTAGGTTATATTATGTTGAAAGTTTCTGTCAAGAAGAAATGCTGAACGAGGCGGACCCGTTTAAACCGCTATAGTACCTTTTCGTATTTGTTTGTTTGTGACGGGGGAGGGGCACTCTCATGCATGGCCTGCATGCGGAGGTCAGAGAAGTTATAGGAATCTGTTACCTCCTTCTGCCATGTCCAACCCTGAGGTCCAGCACAGGGCAGCGGGAACCTTAACCCACCGAGCGCCCACTCTCTCCCCACCGTCTGGGTTGGGATGACGCTCCACCGTGGGTACATACTATCTCACTCTGCCGACTTTGAAATCTGGCATGCGGTTAAATTCGAGGAATACTCTATAGTCTATATAATGTGCTGGATTTCTTCAAAGCTTGCCATCTTCCATAGGTACTAAGTTAAGGGGGATTCAAAATTTTACCACTGGTCTACTGGCTAAAAACTCAGCCTTCATTTTGTTCTCCCCAAAAAAGAGGTCACTGAACTCTGGGGCTGCCACAGAATGACTCACATGCCATCACTATGTGGACAAAACGGGGCACTGACGTCATCTTTACAAACACCACCCCATGATAATAAAAATAATAAACATAATACAATAATAATAATAAAATAAAAATAATCATAGCAAGTTTTCATACATATGATATTTCTGCCTTTATTCCAGTACATTTTCTTGTTTTTCATATATACATATATGAAATACACACACACATATATCTTTAAAAATCTACATTCTACATCAGAAAGAAAACACGCAATAGTTGTCCAAGTCTAGGTTATTTTGCCGTCATAAGATCTCCAGCTCCATCCATTTTCTTAAAAATGGCATAATTTTGTTCTTCTTTACAGCTGAGTAAGACCCCACTGTCCACACAGGCCACCTTTCTCGACTCATGACTGGTTTTATAACTCGGCTATGTTGAATGGCGTGCTACAGTAAACATGACGCGCGGGTGTCTCTGTCGTGTGCTCACTTAGACCTTTCTGGATGGATGCCCAGGAGTGGTAGAGCTGGGCACTGTTTTTAGTCTGCTGAGGAGCTTCACAAGCGTTTCCACAGCGGCTGTGCTCCCTCGCTCTCAGAGGGTGCTCTCCTCTGCATCCTCACCAGTGATTTGATGTTGGCTGTTTTCACAGTAGCAGCTCTTCTGACTGGGGTGAGATGGAATATCAGCATCACAGTTTAGATCTGCACTTTGCCAGTGGCTAAAGAATGTGGAACTTTTTTTATTTGCATGTATTTGTTTGCTATCTGTACTTCTTTCGAAAGCTGTCTAATCAGTTAATTTGCCACTTTGTTGATTAAATACTTTGGCATTTTTGGTGTTTAGTTTTTAAAAAAAAAATTCTTCATCTATTATAGATATCAACTCCTGACAGGCTAGCTCTTTAGTTCATTGATTTTTTTCTTTTATCATTTAGCATTTTATCATGTACTATTTATTCAAAATAAAGAAATTATTTTAGACAATTAGGAAAAGGCAATGACACATACATAATAAATCTAACTGTATATAAACACTTGTTTGTATATGATTACATTATACACCATCCACAATGTGTCCGTTACTTAAGCCACAACACAACAATAATATGATTACAATCTTGTTTACAAGAACCCTGGTTTCCTTTCAGGAAATGTTTCGCAAAGTATTTCCCTAAGTAATTAAGTACTATTCCAAAATGCGAGCTTTAGTGTTGCTTAACCTTCATCAAGCTATGATGTAATTTATTCAATCATTTTCTTACCATCTATCATGGAAATCACTTCCAATTCTTCATTAGAATTCATAGTGTTCAGTGTGCTTAGTTCATTTGAAAGCCTAAAGATTTGTCTCACTTTATACGTCTTAAACCAAGGCCAGGGCCACACAGTATTCCTACGTGATTGAACAAGGCAGAGGATATAGTCTCATCTCTCATTTACTCAGGCGAGTACAAATGCTCTGGCCAAACAGATTTGCACCCACATGCCATTCTCAATACTTTTTGAAAAAAGGAAAATGGAATGTGGATTTTAAAGAGCCAGCCTCCCTTCACCACTGCTTGGATCTGTGCTCATTTTGATAATACCCTATGGAGTGTCATATACATGAGTGATGCAAGCGTTCAGAGTAACATAGATGTAGTGTTTTGTGGATAGCATTGGCAAACACCAAGAACATCACACGATGCCAAGAAAAGTCCAGTTCGGCTCTGCATAACACTGGTTCTGGACCTCAGATGTGAATTCCTGCCTAGAATCTCTTAATAAAAAGGACTTTCACAACTTTTCCAGAGTCAAAATGAGATGGTGAAATACATGGAACACTATGAACTACACAGACCAGAGATGGCAGCTGTTAATCCTCACCAGGTCCATTAGGCAACTCTATAGCACAGAGGGACCTATCTTTGTTAATATACTGGACACTTGGCAAATAGCTTGAGTACACAGAATAGAATCTACGGAATTCACACATGTCTACACTAGAAACTTATAGTTAAAGACAAAGTAGTTTTGGAATCAACGTAGAAGTTGTTTGCTTGACAGTGCCTGTTGGCATGTGCTTGAGATCCATGCTTTTTAGAAAACTGGCCATTACAGAAAGAATAGCATAATCCGGGTGAAATGTATTTGGAAATTAAAATCCCTTGAAAGGCAAATGATGCATTAGCAGGGCTTTGGAATGTTATTCTGATTTGGCAGCTGGTGGGTTTTTTTTGTACTGGTTTACTAAGTTTTTAGAGTTAACCCTATTTCTGTTCAATATTCCAACCACAGAAGAAATTTACCTACACTCCAACTCTTTAGTCCAAATCTAATAGTGTATAATTATTCCCATGGCTCCTATGTGATGCTAAGGTAAATTTACAATTATTTTAAATCTTTCTTCACATATAGCCTCGCGCTAAAGAAAGACTGTGTCTCATCAATGCTGTTGTAATATTTCACTGTTGGCCTTAACAGAAATGATTCTTAATGCAAGTAAAATATGGCATTAGAGCCGGGCGTGGTGACACACACCTATAATCCCAGCACTCAGGGAAGCAGAGGCAGGGGGATCTCTGTGAGTATGAGGCCAGCCTGGTTTACAAAGTGAGTCCAGAACAGCCAAGGCTACACAGAGAAATCATGCCTCGAAAAATAAAAAAACCAAAAACCAACCAAACAAACAAAAACCAAACCAAACCAAAGCAAAACAAACCATGGTATTAGAAATATTTTCTATTTGCAAACCTCTGTACAATTACTTCCTTATAAGAGCTCCATGAACAAGACCAATAGGTCAGCCCTTTCCAAAGTTAAAATGCAAAATAAGTTGTTATCAACTGGTTTACTCTAGTTGGCATCACTTCTGGGACACCTTGCCTTTTTGTGATCCACTGTGAGTAGGTAGCTTCAAGGGCTGCCCTCTAGTCCCATTGGTTCGGCCTCTAGGATTGAGGGTTTCTCGTTTGGCTGCTTTCATTTGATTGCACTAGAATGAAGCCCCAGAGGTTAAAAGCCTGTACTGCTCTTTCAGAGGACCCAAGTTCAATTCCCAGCACCCAGGTCAGGTGGCTCACAACATCTGCAACTCCAGCTCCAGGGGGCATCCGATACCTTGGGGCTCAGCAGACACCTGCACTCATGGATACATACCCACACACATATACACGATTTTAAGATAAATTAAATTCTTAGATTTATTGAGGAGGAAGACATGGTATCTGTGCCACGGTGCACACATGTGGAGGTCCGAGGAGATCTTATGGGAACCGGTTCTCTTCAACTATCATGTGGTTCCTAGAAACTGAACTGAGGTCATCAGACTTTGTGGCAAGCACCTTTACCTAGGCTTGAGTTCTGGCCATAAAGCTGTGGTCCCTGATGCTCAGCTCACTCCCAGATCTGCAGCTCACAATGCTTGGATTGTAGAATTAGTTCTCTTTCCTTCATAATCAGGCTTCACTCTGATGCAAACTCATCATTGACAGGCAAAGTGTTCTGTGGTCAGTAAATTCTTGTCACTCATGCCCAGCCACTGAACCACAAGCTACAGAGAATCAGAAGGATGTAATTTTGGGTACTAGGCTCCAATTATTTAAAACCCTTCCTTTCATAGAATTACATATAGAAGATTAAGATATCAATTTATTCATGACAGAGGAGTCAGAGCAGGCATGCTCCTCCCAGGAAAGCTGACCAATCAAATTTTAATTCAACCCTTAGAGGGAGGAGTTCAGAAAGCTTCTCTGAAGAAAACCAGAGGAGGAAAAGCCCAGGATTACAAGCAGAGGCAGTCTTGTTGCTACTGCTGCTATTTCTTATTCCAGCCACTTATCGTCAACACATCACAGAATCACTTAAGAAGCTTCTCCAAAATACTGGTGCCTCGAGCCCTGCCCCTGTTCCAACCAGCCTTGCCTCGGGCTCTTATTTTACAGGTGTGCCGTGCAGTATTCTGTCATTAAGTTATCACTGCAAACGAGATGTTCAGCAGGAGGCTAGCGTTAAAACAGAATAAAATAGAATATGAAGGCCTATGCTAGCAAAGAAGTCATAAAAACATACTGATTAAAAACAGCCCCCTGTGGATTGACTAGCTGAGGGGGAGAAACCCAGGCGTCAGCTGCGGAGACCACAGAACGGTGATTGCCAGGGACACCAGAATGGAAGGAAAGGAGGGCTGGTGTTTAGTGAGTACAAAGCGACAGTTTGGGAAGATACCAAACAGTTATTGATGGAGAGAGCCTTCATGGTGGATAATACCAGTTACAGAAGCCATGGGCTATCAAACAAAATTCCCAGTACCAACTAGGGGATACTTCCTTATGACTTGTTGGTCAGAAAGGCCCCAACGGCTTCCAGAAGAATATGGGCTTTTGCCATTGGCCTTGTTTGACCATCAGGACTTAGTGGTAAGATCGTATTGCTGAAGCCACCACATATCTTTGTTAGAAAGCAGATGGCAGTCAAGCTGAAACTGGAGTAGAAGCTTGCTCATTGATGGCGGCCTTTCCTATGCTGGATCGTGCTACATGGTCTACTGGGGGAGAAAGGTCATCCTAAGGCTTCCCCAGTTGTGAATCTTTCCTGCTACAGCACTAACGTGTCAAGTGAGATGTCTACACCAGTGCAATATGTGCACATCACTGGCGAGACTGCTGTGACAAACAACTGCTTTCTGATTGTATCTGAAGCTCACTCTACAAGAGAGAGCTCATGCCTAGAGCTGTGAACCTGGCCAAAGGTCCCACGGTTTGGGAGGTCACGGGCCTGAACGCAGAGGTTCACAGCTGCTTAAGGTGCTAAGAACAAATGAGTGTTCTCAATTCCAAGAAGGATATCTGTATTAGCCCCTTCAAGGCTCAGGATGATCTTGAAAGAGGGGCAGTAGGCCAGATGATAGGGAAAAGGGTTGCGAAATACTATTTTATGGAAGTGATGTTGCTAGTGCAATCTTGAACTCACAGCAACTGTAGCTGTTCGCCCTCGGCCTGCAGAGGGCTAGGCCTATCAGTATGGGAGGATCTCACAGAACCGAGCTGTAGGCGTTGACAGTTTCTGAGTAGGTGGAGTCATTGTCTTCAGTGATCCATTGGTGATTTCACCAAGCTCCTGTGGTTAGTCTGGCACCACGCCCCACATGGCTGGCCCACAAAAACCAAAATCAAACAAGGGACAGACTTTTAAGAAGGGGGCTGATAGAGGTGGGAGAGAGATAATAAAGGGCGGATGGATGATGCATTACATACATGTATGGAACTGTCAAAAATAAATTGACTTACAAGAGAAGATAAATGTGATGGTTGCCTGATGAGGTGAATTTACTGAAAGCCACTAAGCTGCCTATCTAAAATGGTTACATTGATAAGCGTTATTTTATATGCATTTTAGAATAAGAATGCTTTGTGTGCTGCATATGTAAAGCATTTTTTATTTTACTTTTCCTTAATTTATTGTTATTTCTTTTTTAATCGCTTGACAGCCTGATGTCAGCCCCCTCCTCTTTGTCTCTTCCCAGGTCCATCCTCACACCTCCCCTCCCTCACCTTCTCTTCAGAGAAGGGGAGGTCCCCAAGGGGTATCAACCCACCCTGACACCTCAAGTCACAGCAGGACTAAGCACATCCCCACCCCCCAGGGTGGGGCCAGGCATGGCAGCCCAGCTAAGGGAAAGGGATCCCCTGGCAGGCAACAGTCAAAGACAGCCCCTACTCCCATTGTTAGGGGACCCACAGGATGACCAAGCTGCACATCTGCAACATATGTGTAGGGGTCTAGCTCCAGCCCATGCAAGATCTTTGGTTGGTGGTTCAGTCTCTCCAAGCCCCGTGGGCCCAGCTTAGTTTACTCTGTAGCTCTTCTTGGTCAAGGACACCATAAAGCATTTTTGAGTCTCAATGCTTAGGTCTGAGGAGTAAACTGTGGAATCAAGGGCAGCTATATTCATCCAGCAGCCTTTACAGAGTAGCTATGCTTTATCAGTGAGGAGTACAGCGAAGTCCATGCAATCCACACTTGGAGTTTACAACCCACAATAGGAGCTGGTCAGGAAATAGGTAAATATGTTGAAATAATCTCAGAGCAAGTAAGACTGGTAAAAGACTTGTTGTGCATGCCTGGTGACCAGAGTTAAACTCCTTGAACCCACATAAAGGTGGAAGGAAATCAACTCCATGGGACTGCCCTTTGCTTCCACGTGCATGCTACGGCACATGCACACCCCCATACACATATACGTCATACGTGTGTGCCCATGTGCACACACAAAATCAGTGAACAAAAATAAATCTAAAAATGAAAAATCATTCCAGACATGAAGAAGCTGGGATTTAGTCTACAAGTGGCTGCTTCGGCGAAGGAGCTGGGGATGGCAGTCTCGGTGAGATGATCAAAGGAGACTGAAAGAAGGTGACAGAGGAACAGGCCTAGAGGTTGAGAACAGGCTGCCCACGACCTAGCAAGGCATCCCAGGCATTAGCGACAGTGAGGGAGGGTGGTGCCTGAACTGGGAGGCAGCCTGACTCCATCGGTGATAAGATGCAGGAATATGACAAGAATACGCTAAGAGGACACCACGCTGGCAGGGACTGGACTTCACAGGAGGCTCCAGACCACAGTGAGGAGTTTGGATTTATCTCTAAGTTAGCAGAAAATCACCACTGGACATTACTTTAAAGAGGGCTGCCTACCCAGCCCCCTCTGGGAAACAGGAAGCTGCGGAAGGAGCCTACTGCAGGACCTGAGGCAGACATCTTGGCACTGGCTTGGCCGCTGGTGTTTAGGAACAAGGAAAGGCTGTGGGTGGCATTTGTTCTTGGACAACAGGATCATCAAGGCTGCAGTGGATTGGAAGTGAGGGACGAGGGAAACAACAGCCTGAGACCCTGGTCTTCCAGCTCATTTATTAAAAGGAAGAAACTGACAGGGCAGAGTCTGGCAAAATTAAGTGTTCAAAATTCTTCACTTTGGCGATGAAGGAGCTATTGTAGGGCATGTGACGAAGGCTAGGAGGGCTGGCCCTGAGCAAAAGGAGGTGGTATGTCAAAACCGATGCTGTCAAGACTAAATAAAACCTTATGAAATCATATCTTGACCCATATACTTTAAGCGTCTCACTAAATTTCTTTTTTGTCTTTTCCTTTTAGCAAATAAGCATTTGCTTCTAACACAGATCTATGGCGGAGTGGCTGAGACTCTTACTTCAAATGCGTTGGGCCATTTCTCACAGAAACCTGAGTGTTAAGTATAAATCAGCAATGGCGGGTGAAATCCCGGTGCGGTGGGAGGGAGCGATCGCCTACAGAGCAATTTCACTGCTGCTTTCGACAATGACAGGCACGGCAATCCAAGACCACTGGTGTGCGTGCGGCCAGCTCAGCGTTCATTCCACAGTAAATGGATACATACCACATTCCCATGATGTCATCAATCCTGAGAGGTCTAACAGCGAGCGTAAGACAAGGATGAAAGTTCAGCCATTACCACCTGCGTCTGAGAAATGTCACATGAATACGGACTTTCTGGAATATCAAGCCAGAGCGACGGCTGTGAGAGCGTTTACATATACTGGTTGGCAAACAGTATTTCTTGAGTTGGCTTTTTCCCAAATATGCACTCGCTTGTGGGGTTTACAAATTGTTCCTCTCCCTCTCCCTCTCTCCCTCCCTCTCTCATTAATAATACACTATCAAGTAACTTTCAAGGCAGCTCTGCCAGTCTCGGAACTTTTCTTTGGAGGTCAGTGTCCAAAGGAGAACATTTCCTGACATTGCTTCAGCTCAGCGTCTGGTGCTGAGCTCGAGGGAAGAGAGACAAGTTGGAAGAAAGTAGCACACCACTCGGGATACCTGGGTAAGCTGTGTGGAGGGAGTGAGTATAGAAGGGAGGGGACAAGCAAACCCAGTAGTGATGCAGATTCAAGCAGTTGATCAAACAAACAAACAAGCGCCCCACCCCCGCTCCCCAAAAAAACACTGCAAAACTGATCTGTGCATGCTCAGATATCAAAATCTCATACGAGGGCGAGCGTTCTCAAAGTCTGGGTGCGCTGGAACCCCAGTGGCTGGGGCTGGTATTGTCCCATGGCCATCCACACTTAAAAACGGGTGCGGGAACTAAGAGTGTGTCCCTCCGGGGTCGTCTGGCCTCTGTGAGGCCTCACTAGAATCAAACGGATCTTCCCTTAGTTGTAAGTGACAACTGTTTTAAAAGAGAAATCACCCAATTCCTGCCCTCTGCAATCGGTCCCTGTGTCACTGACATCGTAGGTGAATGATCGGAAGGGGTAAATGCCAACAATAAATGGCAGAGACAGGCAGGCCGCACTGTGTGGCTTAGAAGCTTCTGGAAGTGAAAAGCCACAGGGGGAAAGCGAATGTGGTTAGAAAGTAAGAAGAGACCCCATTGAAAGTGGCCTAACATGTCCCAAGGGATAAGCTGAAGATCATATTCTCTCTACTGTGGGAGAAGTTGGCTCTCTGGTATGTTAACAGGTCCATACCATGTACCTCTGGATAGTTATGAAGCACATCAGTAACTCACATTGACATTTCCAAACCTTTGACAGTTAGAGGTGTACCACTGGTTAAGGATCATAATCCCACGAGCTTTACATCACTGTCCAAGGACATCACGCCTCACTGAGGAATTCTGGGCAGGGGTTCTACAACTCAGCCTCCATATACTCAGAACTCACAGTTTCCAAAGGCAGCAAGCGCTTTAACACTATATATCTACGCAAGCGCTACCTACTGAGCTGTACTTTCAATTTTCTGCACACATTTTACGGGTCAAACATATAGTATTGTTGAGCTGTCAGCATCAATTTTGTGCAGTCAGGGAGCTGTTGCTCAAAGATTAGAAGCAGGAATTCTGAGCGCTGAAGTAAGCCCTAAACTCACGCACGGGTTTGACAGTCCTGGGTCCAGGTGGACAGCTCTGCGTTCTTTCTAGAACTTTGGAATTAGGATGGGGGGGGGGGGGACTGCTTTTCATCCTCACAGCTGCTTGGGACTTTGGGAGTTAAGGGCCATCTGTTGTGTGGGGAGGCACTGCATCTGCAGGGTGGAAGTGGAGGTGTGAGAGAGGCAAGGGGACAGGGGACACAGCGCTCAGGGAGCCTGCAAGTGCATTTGCCCCTGAGCCCAGCCCCAAGCAATGCCCTCTTGCACACCGGCTTGTGAATTACACAGGAAACCCTGCAGCCCGTGTTTCTTGATGTAAATCGTCTCTGCTTAAGCTTGCTTCCTTACTTCCAACTGGCAGAAGGTGACCTAATAGAGTAGGTATCCTTTGGGGTGAGCGGTATGTTCAGCTTTCATCAGACTCTCACAGTTCAACTGTGGGATAAATAAAGCTCTCCAGCATTTAATAAAAAGCAACCGATAAGAGAACAGACTACCTAGGTAGCTGCCCAGGTTTATTGGAAATAAGTTTATCTTTTCATCTCAAAAGAAAAGTATAATTAATTAATTATCAGTTAATTAATTGCTAGCTCAGTTAGGAGCACTCTCTTTCCCTGATGTGCATAACCCAAGAGGGCCACGCAGAAACATGTTACCGACGTCAGCCGCTGACCTCAGAAATACACGTTGGTGGGTTTTCCAAGGGCAGCGGGTGCGCACTGGTGGTTTCACTTAGCCATCTGATGCCATAGGAAAAGCAAGAAGCTGTAGACAAATCGGGAGGTCTGCGTGCCAGTCTCCGGTCAGCTTGAGTTAGACAGCCCACAGGTCGGCTGGGATCAGGGAAGCCAAGAGGTGAACTGTGGGTGAGTCCTGCGGGCCCTTAGATGGGCCTTAGCTGAGAGGTCTGTGGACTAGTGACTGGGGGAGGGGAATGAGTTATTTCTATCTTACAGAAAGGACGGTGTGTGGAAAGATGGCTGCCAGGAGCTTCATCACACATTCGATTTCCCCATGTACCAATCACCATAGCCCTGCTCTTTAGGCCACACTATGACTTCCTCCTCCACAGTTCGTGACCCACAAGCCCCTCCTCCTCTGTAAACTACTAGTCACTGGCAGGTAACCTCTTTCCTGTCACCTGTGGAAGAGAGCGTTCCTGGCATCAGAGTCTGAGGCACCTGGGACAGGATCCTGTTTCAGCTCTGGCTTCTTCCCTAATTAGCAACCGATCTCCAGAGAAGCCGGACGAACTATTGTTCCTCAACTCATGTGGCCATTTCCTCCTACCCATGGGTCTTTGCAAATGCTACCCTCTCCTTTCCTCCCTCTATTTTCTAGACAATTCCTCCTCCTGGAAAATTTCCTTGGCTGCTTTCTTCTGATTAAACTCTATGGAATCACTCAGGAATAGAGTTGTCTTTTATCAGACTATGAGCTTGGAAGGTAAGTATTCTGTCTTATTTACTATGTATCCCACTGCCCAGAGCAGTTTGCAGGCTCACAAAAAGCCCAAATGAATGATCAAACAGACAAATGAGAATGACAAACGATCAATTTTTAAGTTAGTCTAAATCACCCAACCTTTTGCACTTTTCTCTTTCTTGTCAAAGCACAACTAACTATTCCTGCTTCATCCTCATTATCACTCAGGTATCGCTGAGGCTGTGAGCAGAATTAGCCTTCACATCAGCTTTCTCTGCCTCACAAACTAGGAAGTGAAACTGTGTTTAAAACACCTACCATAAGCCCTGGTTCATCTATCTTCTTCCCTCCCTCCCCCAATTCATCATCCACAGACTCTGTCACCCTTAAAAATAGATGATGCCACCAACTCAGACTCCCAGGAGACTCATAACCTTTAGTCTATTCTACAGGAGTGGCTCTAAGTGCTGTCTCCACTCTTGTTTGGTTCTCTTATTCCGCCACAGTTAAGAATTGCAAAATAGAGTAAACATAAAAGTAACACAAATTCTGACTGGCTTCAAGGCTGACTCCACAGGAGGGAACCCACACCCGCTACCATGAACCCGATCAAAACCCGCACTGGCAAATAATCACACACACCCCACCCCAGGGGGTACTGAATACTGTCATTTAGCTAAACTGATTTCCCATCAAACACCCTTCTAAACATTTATGTTGGTCCTCACAGACAAATGCCACCCTCAGCCTAACTCAGAAAAGGCCTTTTTCAGTGAAGAATTAAATAGACGGTTCCACCACCTGAACGATCCTTTCTTCCTGGCTACCTTCCAATTAGGAGTAGACTTTTGCCCAGGACTGGCCAATAAGATGCATTAAGGAGGAGAAAACCCCGGAATGTTTTAATGTTTTTCATTCACTGTCTGATAACAAGAGATAAGTCCATCCTCCCTAGTTTCTTTCATCTTTCTAGAAAGTATGATGCCTGGGAGTGAGCGTGCAGGCAGGAGGACAAATGTTCACGGACTAGGATGGTAAACAGAAAAAAAAAAAAAAAAAAAAAAAAAAAAGAGCACTCCAGTCCTTGATGGCATTTCTGAGCGCCCAGAGCACCCCCTGATGCCCTTCACCTCTCTGTGCCCTCCCTCCCTCTTCTTTCCTTCCTCTCATTCATTGCCTTCCTCCCTCTCCTATTCTTTCTTCTATCTCTCCCTTTCCTCTTACCTCTTCTTTCCCTCCCCTCCTCCTCCCCTCTTCTTTCCTTCCTTTCATTCATTGCTTTCCTCCCTCCGTCCCTCCTTCCCTGATCTCCCTTTCTTCTCCCTATCTCTCCCTGTTCTCCTCCTTCCTCTTCCCCTCTCCCTCCTTCTTTCCTGCCTCTCTTCCCTTCCTCTCCCTTTCTTTCTTCTCCTCTCTCCCTCTTCTCCTCTTTTCTTTTCCCTCCTCTCTATCTCTGAATCTAGTGCTTTCCGACCTCATACCTAGTACACTCTATCACTGAGCTACCTCTTAGCCTTTTTCCATTTAAAACAAAATTAACTTTGTACCCCTCCCCCTTCTGTTTAAGTTGTGGCTGAGTTTTCTCGTTGGGTTTTTTTTTTTTTTTACCTCCGTCCAAATTCATTTCTGACTGACACAGCAGTGTGTGGGCTTTGCTGTCCTTTGACATATATGTGACTGGGAGAGAAGAATAAGATGTCACACCTCTGAAATTTCCGAGTAACATGGATTTTCAAAGACTGGGAGCAAAAAGAGCAAGCTAAGTGGGTTGGTTGTGTAAATTCCACACAAAATGCACGTGAGAATACAAAAGCTTTCTTCATCAGCTCTGCATTTTGAGAATCAATTTAATGTTCTCTTCAGGGAGCTGGGAAAGGTGTCTGATGTTGGGACATAATGCTGATAATGCACTTTAACATACTTCTCTTTGACGTATGCATCCTTTTCAGCTTACACACAAATTGTCATACTCCTCATTCCTACCAACTCTCTTTTGTAAAAATCCATCCCAGTTTTAAAAATAAACCTTGTAGCATCTCAGACAGATAATCGTGCTTGTATATTCTACTTTCTAGACAGCTGAGATATTTGAGTACTATATACCTATATAATGCCTTCAATTGAAATAAAAAAGAATCACAATCCCTTCTCCGGGGTTTCCCGATATGATGTATGTAATTTGGAACCATGACAAGCATAAGGACATAAACAAGTATAGAGGATTTACTGAAAAAACCGAAACATCAGACATATTCCCAAACAGTGGCTCAAACCGTACATCAGCAAGTATGGATTAAGAAGGGACCAAAGGGCTATGCAGATGTCTTCAGAAATCCATGTGCTGAGAGGACACAGTACTGAAAGGTGCCTGTTATCTTTGTAGGACTTGGAGAATTATTCTGTCATTTAATGGCATAACAGATACTCCACATAAGCGCAGATGGCCCATAGAACAAATGCACAAAAACCAAACTCTTAGCTATGGTGGCGGTGGTGTGTATGTGTGTGTGCATGAAGGTTGGACTTTCTCTTCACTCTGAGTGCGAGAGGACCAACCCTGCTTCAATCCAGATGTTGTTATTAATTGGAAAGTTTCATCCAGACCTCGGAAGACCTACTGATGACAAGTCTGATTGGAGAGGACTGCTGAGGCCTTTAATACAGGAAATGCCGTGATTATGAGCAGTCTGTGCTTCTAATGTTTATGAATAAGACGAGTTTTGGATCCCCCCCTCTTTAGAACTGGAAGGAAACACAGAAGAAGGAGAAGAGAACGGACATTTACAAGCATAGTGCTGGCTGTTCCACATGCCGTCTCTCTTAATTTTCACAGTCCTTGGAGGGAGACTTGCCCAATTTTACAAACGAGGAAACTGAGGCTCAGAGTTACACTGAAGAACTTGCCCAGGGTTATACAGAGAGTAAGTGCCAGGTGGAAAATCCAAATTAGAACGTTTCTGATTTTTAAAAGCCACACTGTCCCCATCACTTTGTCTTCTTCAAAGAGATCAGGCGATTAACGCCAGGGCAAATTAAAATGCAAGTTATTTTTCTCCGTTTCACCAATCAAATTCATGCATATGGTATTAAAACTCAGATCTCTCAAATCTTGGAGCAAACCCCGTTCGTTACTTCATCCCCCCTCTTCAGTCTCCCTTTTTCCTTACACCCCAAGATTGAATCACAGCTCCTGGAGCTCAAGCAAAGCTTGTATTAGCCAGGCAGTTCACTCATGTCCTAAAATTTCAGCTACATTTAAACCCTCCTAGCCCCGACAGCTGTTGTTTTCACAAAATGAAAATTATCCCGGTTTTGCTTTGTTAAATATATTGATCTTGAATCATGAGAACAGGGAATCGGTTTGGATGTCATCAAGAAAAGGTATGTGTTGAAACAGGTGATGAAAGTTATGTCTCGAGAGGAAGCAAGGGGGGGGGCAATGGAGAAGCCCAAGCGTGCGCCCTAATAATGCTGTAGGGCTTAAGTGGGATTCACCTTCTTCTTATTTTAATACTAACACAGTGGATGCATATTTTAAGGGCATATCACGTATTGTGAAACAAATAAAATAACAAGAAAGATACACATAAATACACACACACTCAACAAGCAACAAACGTAGAAACATATCTGTCAGAGATGGAAACACCTTTTGTACCTATGTGATTGTGGGCAAGCCCTTTTCTCCCTGATAGCGGTTTTCTTAAATAAGGAGGACGGTGGGATATTTGTAAGAATGATACGAAATAATGGACAGAAATGTTAAATGTAGGTCTTACAGTTGCACACCATCCTGACAGGAACAGAAGTCTTTGCCTAAAGCGTGTCATTTGACTGGTTTTGAGATATCAAATAGAATCTTAACTGGCCTGCTGCTCGACAAATTTCACACACTATCCCCGTATGCGTGCACCCTCCCTAGTCCCTCTCTCACGTTCCCTCCTTGACCCCTCCTTGAACTGTCCCACCACAAAATTTCTGGCAACCTGGTTGCTTGTTACTGAGGAACACAACTCCCTAAACTCAGCGATAGCTTCTAGAGTGATAGTGTACCTCTACCTTCTCACCCTCCCATGTCCACACAGGGCGGCAATGCGGGACGGCACAGCCTGGCACAGACACTGTTTATACCACCTTTCCTCATTCCAGAATTCCCCTCTCTCTTCCAAAGCCTTTCACCCTGCAAGACTAAAGCTAAACATTACATTTTAGGAGCAGCCTGTTCAATCTGATGCTCCAGGAAGACGAACCTTTCATCTCCTGAGCTTCCACGTTGCGCTAGGCACAGAGCCATAACACCTTGCCTGTGGTAAAGAGTATAGGTCACAGCCTCCAGAATACCAAGCTCCCTAGAAGGAGAGACGGCCTCTTGTTTATCTCTGGACTGTTGTCCTCTATCTCCAACTGCCAGAAACAAGAGACACTCAATAATTGCTTGCTGAATCAAACATATATTATTAACTGGATACATAATTGGTTCTTGTATCCATTTGGGCCATTTACAGCTACCAACAAGTGCGCACATTCCATAGACGAGTTCATGTGAAGTTAATTAGACAAGTGAGTTAAGTCTCCAACCCAGCAGGTTGTCAGAACTGAATGTCCCCAGTGCACCTAAGTGCAAAGATAACAAACAAGCTTTTGTCCTCTATGTGTTTAATGAGGTTTCTAAAGGAAGCTTTCTGCTAGATATAACCCTCGAAGGTGTGGAGAGTAAAAATCTCTGCATTTAACAGATTTTGTAGAGTACTAACACGTCCAACTGCACAATTTCCTTCTATCTCTAAGTTTTGCTCAGTGCAGTTGCAGAAGAAAACATATTACCTGAGGATATAGCTTTCCTTTCATGGATCACCTCCACGAACAGTGCCATCCTTTAAGATGGGAAGACCGCAGCGGGCACCATGGTCTTCAGAGACTGGCGGCTGTCTTCCCATGATGCTTTAGAAGACACTTTCACAACTCACCTTCAACTGCCATAAGACAAAGCCACTGTAAAGCAGCGACTGGAGAAAAGACTTCAAACTGAGCTTCAACTACGTCAGAATCAAATTCCCGCCGATGCCAGCCAAACAGGAGCCAGAACACTCTCTCAGGTGGAGAAAAGGTTTGTCAAACGGCCCTCTTAGATGAGTGATGTACAAGTGGGTCAGAAGCATGTGAGTTAAGTTCCCCCTTTGAAAGCCTGGATTTAAAATAAGTGGGAAAGTACTGGCTAGGCACAAA
This sequence comes from Meriones unguiculatus, assembly GCF_030254825.1. Taxonomy (NCBI): domain Eukaryota; kingdom Metazoa; phylum Chordata; class Mammalia; order Rodentia; family Muridae; genus Meriones; species Meriones unguiculatus. The sequence goes on along the minus strand of NC_083365.1, from coordinate 16,605,881 downwards.
TTTGGGCCACCTAGAAAGGCATAAGAAACCTTCACAAGGTCCCTGACATCTCTGTACAGAGCGCCAGGTTCCCCATGCACAATGCTAAGGCTATGGATGGATGGGTGTGACTTAAATACAGCCCTCCTGCTATCAGCACTGTGCTGCTGGGTCACCACAGGGACAAGTGTCCATCACAGATGTCCCTTCTCAGGCTGTCCAGGTTTAGGGACATGAAATATAAGTGACAAATAACAAACACACCGTGTCTCAAGTGCAAGGCTCTCCCTATGCTTGAGTAAGTATTTCCCAGGAAAAAGCAGACGGTAAGGTACCTCAGTGTGGACCACCTGTGAGGAAGGAATTAGCAAGCAGGGTCACCTGCCCTGTCCCACAGACTGTAAGGCTCCCCTCTCCAGCGCAGGCCGTACAGGAGAAGGAAGGGCTGGGCGACAACCAAGCCTAGGACTAGAAGGTGTGCTGTGCGCAGACTAGGAGACAACCCAGAAGTGGCCATGCTCTGTCGGAAGAGGCAGGGGCCAGGCAGAAAGAAAATCCAGTGTGCGGAACACAAATATCTATTCATTTAAGAGCTTGCTAACCTTAAATGAATCCTTCACTTTCAGGGTCAGAAAGGCCCACAGGGAACATCTGGCCCAAATTATCCCCACAGAAGAAAAACCCGAAGCTGAGCAGTGAAATGATTTGCCCAAGGTCAATATGGCTATTGAAAGGCAGGGCCGGCACTGAACTTGAGTTTCTTGCTTCCGTGCCCAGGACTATTCTCACTAACTCATGTTACTACTTTGGATGTGAGCCTGATGAACTCTGCTGCCAGGTGGCAATTTGTTTCCCCTCCAGAGGAGCAATGGAAGGGGCAACACGGCTTCTTCTTCTTCTTCTTCTTCTTCTTCTTCTTCTTCTTCTTCTTCTTCTTCTTCTTCTTCTTCTTCTTCTTCTTCTTCTTCTTCTTTCACGTTGGCACATACCAGAGATGGCGTCAAGAGGGCCAGGTTTAAACCGGGTCAGCCAGCAGGGTTTGTCTAAAGCACAGCTGAGCAATCGCCATCCCAGCCAGGATTCCATCAGTACGATGGGTGTGTCAGTGACAAAGTTGAGCTAATGATGTTCAAGCCAAGAATTCATCGAGGAGCTTGGGAGACTTAGGGCCAGGTTGGGGATAGGAAGGGAAAATGACTAGGTGAAGGGTGAAGAGAGGGTACCAGATGACTGGGTTCTCCTAGGGTGTGTCTCCCCACCTAGGGCTGCTCTGAGCAGCCACACTTCTGGAGGCCACTTGACATCACTCGGTACGTGTGTACTCGAAAGATTTTCACATTTAAAGGGAACACGTAGACCTTGGTTTAAGTAGTATGTCTAAAATATACGCAAGCCACCAGTGAGAGTTGAATTTGCCAAAATTAACCTAATGCTTCACTGTATGAATAAATAGGCTTCTCTGGTAGTGGCTGAGCCATTTACAGTTGATATCCTGTGGAAGAGGACTCTTAATCAAGCTGGATATAAAATATAAGCAGCCATTGATACTTGGGTATCATTCTGAATATCAATTCAAATTCTACGTTATTAGCACAAGACTTAATTTTGTATATCTTGGTTAATTCCCAGAGGAAGCCCTTAAAATATTACCTATGTTCCACATCACGAGTGAAACCCTTCCTAAACAGGTAGTCCTTCCGTGGGTTGTAGTGACAGAAATCAGCTGAGTCCTGCACCGCCCAAACAAGCAGAGCATGGAGTGAGTTGGTTCAAGTGCATGCCGTTTGGGCACACGATTGTTCTGGGTATCCTCTACCGAAGGAGCTGGGTAGCATCATGAAAGATGAAGAAAAATCAAATAAGCTAGGAAAAATACCTGGCTACAGTATATGCTAATACAAAACCATAAATATAGACGTGGCCCAAGCTTATCGGCGTCATAGGGAAGGGTTAGCGGGGCAGAGATAGCAAATGTGTATTCAAAGAAGCACATCCCCTGGGTGAGAAGGTGAGTCTGTTTCCTGAGAGCTGGCTCGTGCCATGAGCATCTGTGAAGTGACACAGGAGGCCTGCAGTTGCTGGAGAAGTCCGCCTCAGTCGTGAAACAGTGAAAGAGAAGCGTGTGGACATCTAGGTGTAGAGTAGGGATGGTCCATCTTCATTGTCAAGGTGACTGGATTCAGATGCATCTTGGAAACCCACTCTGGCTCTGAGACTGTTTCAAGAAAGTTTCACTGAGCAAAGAGTACCTTCCCTGAATAGACGTGTTAGGTCCCAAGAAGAAGAGAACGGGGAATCCCAGCTAAGCAATAGCATCTGCCTCTCTGCATCCTGACTATTAATGCAATGGGACCAACACCTCAGAGCCCTGCCACAGCAACAGCCATTACCACCACGCCATGGCCCCTTTGTCGTGGTGAACTACAGCCTCAAAGTGTTTGTTACATAAACCTCTCCTTTCTTAAGGAATTTCTTCGCAGCAGCCAGAAGAGTAATTAGCACAGCATCCTTGTCAAGAAATCTCAGTTGGCTGGTTTCCCTACAGGCAGATGTTTGAGGGATGTTTACATCCATACTGGAAGCACGCAGTGCTACCTTGTCTGAAGCAGGTAAATAAAAACACCTCACACCCCGCACCAACATATGCCCCCCATAAGTGTAAAGAGCTGAAGCCTGCTATCTGCTTAAGTTACTGGAAACAGCAAATCTGTAGCTCGAGGGAAGGCAGTGGAGGGCTGGGTGTTCCACACACCAGTTCTCTCTTTCTCTCTCTCTCAGGCATGCGCTCCTTCCACAATTTATTGGCTGCAACAGCCTTGTTCCTTAACAAATTGTAGTCACAAATATATTATGTCTAAGGAATTTTGAGACCCCTTCAAAAGGGAGCTGGAACCAGTCCTCCAGGCTCTGGGCCCTTTTGAGCAAGAGCAGAGAACACTCCAGAAAGTCTGTCTGGTGGAGGCTGGGCTCCCCCAGACTGAAACCCAAGAACTCTCATTAGAAGTCTGACTCCAGTGAAAGGCCTGCCGAGGACACAGGCTGAGGACAAGCAGACAGACTCCGAGAGGAGCCAGGGTCCCAAGCAAAGCACAATTTTACAATCTGCCTAAATTCTGCCAGCCTGGCCAAGCTGTGTACCTCACTGTGTTCATGTGAATAAGGAAAAAAGCAAATTCCCCTGGCTTCCCAGAGCAACCGAGTAAATGCTGAGATTGTACTGCCAAGAGGTTTCTGCAGCATTCAAGGGCAGAATGGATTGACTCTGGCAGTGGAGAAGGGGATGAAAGAAAAATGGCATAGAAAATGGGGATGATAGGGGAAATTTCATATCTAAGTATCAAAAAATAATGAATAACATATACTGAAGGAAGAGAGCAAAAGTGAGCTTTCCCAATAAAGCTTTCTTTTACAGACAAAGGCTGTCAGGTTGTTTAGAATGCCCAGTAGCTGATTTCAGTCACCTGTTCTCTATAAGAACTAAGTATATCTATCTCTATTTACTATCTATTGAAGGTAAATTCTGAAGACAGAATGCAGAAAGATGGCTTTGCTAAGGGTGACTCAGATCGCCCTTGCAGAAAACCAGCGTTGCCATGGAGATCTTAGAAAGTCCAGCTAAGCTTTCTTCTCAAGGTGTCCATCTGCCATGCCCATGTCTTCCCAAGCATGAAGCTAAGACAGGAGTGAAGGCACATAAAACCTACCCCAAACCAGCACAGACTCTTCCTTAATTACCCAACTCTGCCACCTGTCAGTCAAATAGCATCTTCCCCAGAAGGCCGTGCTAGGGGTTAGACGTAGTCATCCATAACGGCTGCCACCATCAGCCTTCAGACACACTGCCTGTAGTGGTTCCAAGGTTTAAGAAGGGTCACACAGTGATACAGCAGTGAAGTACCTTTTGGGGCCTCTTTTCCCGTCAGAGGATGCTATCAGTGAGAAAGTTTTGTGGATGTTCAAACATCAGTCATTGTTTTATTTTTAGGAGACAGATTCAAATAGGCAAATGACATTCTGGAGGAAACTGGAACTTCCAAACCTCTTGGTAGCTAAGTACAGAACTTGTGCTATGTGATAAGATGACCTGGTATATTTGCATTCTTCAGTATTTGAGATTTGCATGCATCCCCTAGTCTTTGTTGAATGCTCCCGTGCTTCCTTCTGTTTCTTTGGGATTTCTGTAAAGGGCATGGAATATGGCTGAGTCCCAAATATCTGTAGATTGTAAGACTGTAGTCCTGGAAGGAGCCTTAAAGACCATCCCCTGCATATCAGAGTGGAAAGAGCCCAGGAAGCTGGACATCCCGCTCCTGTGTGAGCCTTCCAAACAAGACAGTTTGCAGCATGCTGCCCACACCCAGAGCTGCTGCGAGGGCTACTTAACAAAATGTTTTCACAGCAGACAGCAACGGAAGGGCAGGGAGTGCCCGCAGCCTGGAGAACCACATCTGGAAGGAGCTGAGAGATTTTTTTTTCCCCAAGGTCATCCACAGCCCTAGTGATGAGCAGTCTGTCAGGGAGTGAGGGTTGGGGGGAGTGGGGTTCTAGGATTGTGTGTGCCAAGCTACGATGATTTATGTTTTTAAGACAATTAGTGATTTCCTGCAAATGAGCTGGATCAGTACTTTCTGCCTTCCCAGCTCCTGCCATCAGAAGTGTTCATTACCTCTGCTCTGTGGGAAGATGAGATTATAGAACACTGGGCTGGATCAGGGAACTTTACCTGCGTGCCCTCCAGTGAACACCAGTGCTCAAATCATGCCCTCCTAAACTCTGTGAGCTGGCAGAGCACTCACGGGGGCCAAAGATCAAGACGTATAGATAGCGTCCACTGAAAATTCTCCCCCACTGCACAGCTCTTGATTAACAGGGAATTAATTCTTCACTGCCCATCCATTCTTCTGAAAAGGTTCTTTTTTTTCTATGGCCACACAAACAAGCTAAATACATTCACTGCCAACTCAGCCTCCACATTTCTCTTTGTAGACTTTATCAACAATTCCTAACTGATCCCCTAAACTGACAACCATGTGGTGAGAATTTTCTAAATCTTAATCCTATGGAGGAAAGTTTTCTCTCTAAACTAGGCGTTTCTGCTTCTTGATAACATCATCATCATCATCAAAGCTCTCCTGTAAACGGTTTACAGAGTCAATGCACATAGCGAAGAGAAACAGGAGGGCCGATCACTCCAGCAACCATTCTAGAACCACTTGGCAATAGGCTATGGGGGCGGGGGGAAGAGGGGTCAGTCCTGAGATGTGCCAGTCCAAGTTCAGTATATGTAACATTTGAATTCCTGAGCTGGACACCCGATAATTCCGATTCCCCTGGGATCCAGGAATCACATGTTTACTGACAACCACATGGGGAGGAAGAGGAGAACAGCAGACCACATTTCGGGGAAGATTAGACTAGGTGGGACAGTGAGTCCAGGCCTGATCTGCCAATAAGTGGTGTGGCCCCTGTCAGTATTTCTGGCTTACTAGAATACCACAGGATCCTGACAAAAAAGCAGGTGGCCATAAATTTCCCCTGTGCAGTTATGGAGAGCAAGGCTATGTCGCCTGTGTAACTTTGACTGACAGTGGACCACAGAGAGTATGCTCTCTGAACATTGAGGAGCAGTGTAATGCCATGTTTAAGACTGAACATTACTCTGTCACATATTCTGTCTTGCATAACTTAAGTCTCTGTTCTTTGCCATGAGCTATTTCAGGCACTGAAGATATTTTACTAACAAATGAACACTCCTCCTCCTCCTTCTCCTCTCCCTTCTCCTCCTGCTTCTTTTCCTTCTCCTTCTCCTCTTCCTCCTTTTTCTCCTCTCCTCTTCCTCCCTTTCTTTTCCCTTGTTCTTCCTCCTCCTCCACTCCCGCCCCTGTGAATATGGGAGCAGATATGCCACGGTGTCTGCAAACGTCAGATGGCAACCTCAGGAGTTGGTCCTCACCATTCACCTTGTTTGAGATAGAGTCTCCTGTTGTTCACTTCTGTGCGCACCAGGCTAGCTGAGCCACAGTCTTCAGGAATTCTTCTCTCTACCTTCCGCCTTCCCCTAGCCATGCACTAGAATTACAGACATGAGCTCCAGTGCCTGGCTTTTGTAGGGGTTCAGCTCAGAAGGCTTGAGCAGGAAGCAGGCTACACACTGGGCTGTTGCCCCAGGCCTACCTCCTGCTCTTCTCATGCTACCATTCTAAAGAGAAATGTAATTTGGGAGAAATGTTTTTGAATTAAGGTTATGTGATGAACTTGGACTTGAGGACAACATTAAAAAAGGACGATGAGAAAAATGAAGGGCCTGTGATCAATAAATTAATGAATGAGCGTCTTGTGAGGGGAATTAATTGCTTCCCATAAACCTGCTATCCTAGGGGAGAGTAAGGAACCCACTTCTATAAAGTCGGGTTTGAAGGAACTATTTCAAAACCATATTCCACTAGTTAAACCGCCGTGAAGCTGCCAAGTGGTGTGGGTTCCAACCACCTACTCATTCCTAAAACATGTATAAAATGAAACATTTTTTAATTTCCAAGAAAGTAAGCCTTACGCTGTATGCTGTCTATATTTAGTCATCCGTCTTCTACTATGCTGCAAATGCGCTTTCCACATGGATTTGGTACTCTTTCCTGGCGGCTGTCTCGTGTACACGGCACCCTCTGCTCTCCACCCTCTCTGCCCCTCAGAGGTTAGTGTGTGTGCACACCAGATAGCCCACTTCTTCTCTGTTTGCAAAGGACTACTGAAGGGAGATATAGACTGGGAAGACACAGAGATCTTCAAATCAAGCAAATCCTTGAAACGCATATATTTCACGGTACATATTAATGCTGGTACATTTCTTAAAAAAAAAAAAAAAAAAGGTCAGAAAGGGGGGCTGTGAAATGACGTTTGGCTTCCCTGGTAAGCCAGCTATGTTAACAGCGCTCCAAATCTAGAGGGGCCAAAGGGACAGCGTCATGCACGCTCGACACTCACCCTCACTCTTTCTAAGCATCTGGATCCTCTTATGTGCTATAGTGTACCGGTGGGTGGTCTGGAAAGTCTAGGGGAAGGCAATAATGTTTGGTCTGGGAGTCGGGCACGCAGAATGCTCCAGGCTGGTGCTGTAGCTGCCTCACTGCGGAACCAGAAACTTGCCATCAGACCGGCTAGCTCTCCACACCCATCATTCTCATCATCGCATAGACCGGCTCCACCCTGCCGCTCAGGGATCACCCGAGAAGGCTCTTTCTGGAACACCGTTAGTTGCTGTGCAAGCAGATCAATAAAGCAAGCTTATTGGAATCATCTGCCAGGACACAGAGCCCGTCCGCAACACAAAGCCAAGGAGGTTTGGTGTGGGGTATGCTATGATGTCACAGGAGAGATGCTTTTCTGACTCAGTTTCTCTATCTGAACTGTTCAGGAAATATTGTTTCCTAGTTATTGATGTTTCCCCTCATATGTTTACTATGTATTAATAGGATAAAAATAATTAGGTCTAGGAGACCTTCACATATCTATAAAATAAATATCTACAAAATAAAAAAAAAATAGTTACCTAACTACAAAAGAAGAAAACCCAAACCCTAATTTCTCACTAGCCCTTATGATAAAGCTAGAAACGCATTCACAAAGTCTAACATTAAAGAAACTTAGCTTGACAAAGTCCTGGCCATGGGCGTTTAGAGTCCTGGACCAGGGCCCAGCAGCTGCAGGTACGGCAGACTTCTCAGAGACTGCCTAGGTGAGCAATCTTGCCCCGTGCCCAGACTGCCTGACACCGGCAGAGCAGCACCCTCACAACAACAGTGACACTTTCCATGCACCAAGTGTCAGGCTGAGGCCTTTACTTAGTTACCCTTCCAGGTGGGTGGTGCAGAGTTGTTACTTCAGATAGTAAGATTTTAATGGGGCGAGCATGTTCTCCTCTGACCAGATTTCAATGTGATGAGGAACCACAGCCTGAGCTCCAGGGAAATAGCTGGCTCTCACCTGCTTCTTCTCCCTAGCCTCAAGCACCTGCCCGGCATACTGTATGTATAGTACACAGGACAGAGGCGCGTGAAAAATTCCCCAGAGAAAAATAAGGCTAAAATTCCTAGATTTTTAAAGTTTTGTGTATAATGACTTTTAATTAAAATAAACGAGGCCCTTCTAGGACATTCAAAAGAGATAGAGAAAATCAGAAAAAGAAGAAATGAGATTTCGTTACAAGCCCATTGTCAGGAAGAACCACTGGAAACATCCTGAGCCATGCCTGCCCTAACATTAATGATGTCTGTTAGCACAGAGCACAATGCAGCGTGAGTTAATTAAAAAGAAAAAGGTCCAGACCTGGAGATATGGCTTGGCTTGGTGGTTAAGAGCAATGGCTGCTTTTTCAGAAAAATCTAAGTTCAATTCCCAGAAGCCATCTGGGCTTCCATCTGTATCTCCAGTTCCAGGGCATCTAATGCCCTCTTTTAGCCTTTATAGGTAACAAGCACGCATGTGGTATGCAGACATATATGCAAGCAAAATACCCGTACATATAAAATATCAGTAATAAAAGTATTTAATTAAAAATCAAAGGGTCCATCATAATGATCTTGTTATTACTAAATGAATAAACAAAACCTACCACATAAAATATCTTGCAGTAAAGGCAAGAATAAAAAAGTACAATATCTTTATCCTTGAATTAAGAGTTCAATGCGTTAAACTGAGAGGAAACAGGAAGTGAACTTTCTATTCTATCATTTTTTCATTTTAGAGTCTTCACATCTCTGTACCAAGATAAAATGCTAATAGTGTGTTAGATTAAAAATGTGTCTTACATCAACAAGATCACCCAGATAAAATAGTGAGAAATGGTTATTTCTCTTCAAAATTTTAAAGGTTTTTGAGAAATTTTTAGAGAAACAATAGCACTGACAGCAGGTTTTCATTTTGCTCATTTGTACGGAAGATCAACCTGGGACCTGGGACATGCTAAATAGGAACGCTGCCAATGTCTGTTCTTTAATTAAGATGGATAGTGGCATGGAAGAGCTGACTTATATTCGAGTCAGAAAAATAAAAGTTTAAGAGGATGGCTGAGTGTTTTAAATCTTATTGGAAGGGCTGAAAACAGGAGCATGAGCTAGAATTTTGTTCTATTAGCCAAAGAATGTTATTCGTGTGGTCTGTACATTGGGTCAGTTATTAGCTACTTTCTCTGGAGGCTGTCCCCACCCACCAGTGTAGAGCCTGCGGTAAGAGCAACATCACACTCACGCACGTAGAAGGCTGGGTACACGGGTCCCAGAGGTCCCAACAACACATTGAACCACCCATTCCATTTGCTTGTAAGGAGTAGGGGAGAATGCTTCAATGTTTACTGAGAATGTCTCAGTAAATGAAACAAAGTGTAAGGGAAAATGAAATCATTGCACGATTTTCATTGCCCAGCGATTTTGTGTCAACTTGAATTTCATAATACAAACACCTACTTTACTTGTCTCCTCATAGTTTAAGCGCAGTTAATTACGTTTTAATCAGATTTCCAACTGTGAGACGGAACAAGATCCCACCCACTTCTTCCAGACATCAAACATGGAATAATCCTTGGATGCTGATTGATGGTTCTGTATTGTGCTAATTTCAGTAAAACACATTTACTTTTGACACGATGTGAAGAAATGTCGCAATAGAAAACTTTGAATTAACATTTTCTTATTTTTATCAGAAAGGAAATGTGAGTTCCGTGATAATTCTCCCTTGATCACAGACATGAGATTTGGAAGGGACTTGACAGATCTTCTCTGTTCAAACCCCTCAATCGATAACTTCACAGATGGAGGCCCAAGAAGGCAAGGAACCAAGAAAAGCAACCAGTACTTGGAGAACTATAATGGTTGAGCGGCAATACAAAATCCAAATATGCGGGCTGGCAGGACGGCTTAGCAGGCTAAGAGCATGAAGTGTTGTTGCTGAGATGAATTCCGTTCCCAGAACCCACAGCAGGCAGCTCACAAACACCTTTATTTCCAGCACGGGGCTGGGAAGGGCTGTGTAGCTCCTGGCCTCCACAGGCACCCATATGTGCACAAACCCCACACAGACACATGCACATAATCATAACATATAACTATATTTATATTATATATACATGTTTGTTTTACTGTTTACGTTATATATCATACTCATGAGCCTAAGTATGGCCCACTGGCAGTGACAGTAGTGATACCATGAGTTTGATGGGCATGCTGAGGCTCAGGCCAGACTCCCAGACCTATTCAATAAGAACTGCTTTTTATGAACAATATTCTTGGATGATTTCCATGTACGTCCGTGTTTAGAAAGCCCAAGCCTATGTCCATTCAACTCCAAGCTGATTCACAGATGTGTGAGAATTATTTCCTGACTGTGAGGAGATGGATAAAAAAATTAAGGATAAACCTTTAGAAGGCAGGCATGGTGGCATACACACATGATCCCCATCACTTGGGAAACAGCCAGGAGAATTAAGAGTTCAAGATCATTCTCCACTACATTGCAAGTTCAAGATCATTTGGGCTATATGAGACATCAGCTCATAACACCAAAAGAAAAAGAAAAACATAAACCTGTATTTGCATTTGTACCAGTTTGTCCCAGAAGTTTCAAACTTGTTAAATATGTCTTGTTAAGGGGAAGGCCTTTATAAGCTATATTTGTATCTGTTGGTATAATTTTTAAGTGATACATTTTATTGCATTTTATAAGAATATCAATTCATGAGAAATTAGAAATTATTTTAATTTAATATAATTAATGGAAATTCACCAAAGACAGAGTAAGAGGCAACTGTATCATCCTTCCTCCCTCTAACTGAAGAGGAAGATCAGCTGACTCACCTCGCAACTTGTCTATGAGCCCGTATCATCTTGAAGAGAAAAACTAAAATCCGCCTCCTGTGAAGAGAGAATGCAAAGGCCCCGAACACAGCACAACCAAAGCAAAAGAAATAATGTATTATAAGAATTATTTGCCATAGACTTATCAGAGGGATGCAAGGCTGGCTTAGCATCTGAAAAGAAACAACCATAATGTACAATATGAATGGCCAGTGAGAAAAGTGCCACTATCTTGATATGAGAGACAGAGAGAGAGATAACAAGAACACATATCAAACCTGATGGTACCAGTCTTAACTGCAACTACTCAAAAAGCTGAGACAGGAGATTCATAAGTAAGGCCCGTGATTTGCATATGGGTATGTGTGTATACACACAGCCTAAGGATGTAGCCCAGTAGTAGAGAGCTTGACTATCATAATCAAGCCCAGGAACACACACACACACACACACACACACACACACACGAGAAAGGGAGGAAAGGAAAAAGGAGGAGAGTGAGAGAAAAGGGAGGGAAGAAGAAAGGGAGGGAAGCCCCAGTGACAAGTGTGGGATTTCTCCCTATGAGTTGTAGGAAAGGGAGGACCCAGAGGTCTCCAGAACCCGCTAGGCCTGTTGCCATTGCTCTTGGTTGCCCACCAGAATGTGATGCTAAACTCTATTGCTGAAGACATCAAACACACCTTGACCACAGATCAGAGAGACATCAAGTTGGAACTGGGCAGGAAGCTTTCTCCCTGCTGGCTAGCTTTCACAGTGCCTGAGGCTACTGTGCAGACTCCAGTATCCAGCTACGAACGTTACAGGCCACAATATTAAACTGCCAAGCAACATGTGCCCACTGGTACAATCTTGGTGTGATGGAGTAACCAATCACTTTCTGGTTATATCTGAGGCAAGGATCATCACAGAGGAGGAGGTGGAAAGAAAGTACGAGCCAAAGGATAGAAAGATGCACAGCAAAAAGACAATTTCTAAATATGACGTGGCTCTTGCACTTGAACTCACTGTGGCTGTGGTTACCTGCAGAAGACCTGAGCAAGACTTGACCCAACAGTTCCTCCTCATGTGTCAGGAAGGGCTCATGAGGCCCCACTCTTCCCTGAGAGACTTGAGGCAGTAAGCGGTTGCTAGGGGGCTAGGTATCACTTCCCTCCGTACTGTGTACTCCATGTAAATAACCCCACCATGAGTGTGCAAACCACACTAATTAAACTCAGTGTGTCTCATGAACATGCGCACACACGGGCACACAAAGAAACAGAAGAAGGAGGGGAACATGTTGAGAAGGGTTTCAGCGGAAGAGGGATGAGGATGAGAGTGGACTGTAATGGGGCTTGAAAACAATTAAAATTTATCATATGTGTATGAAACTGCCAAAAAATAAAAGTAACTATTTTATAATTTAAGAAATATTTACATTAAGAGCAATGAACAGAAACAAGTCTCAGACTGGGAATGATATTTATGTCCAATATAGGACTTCCATCAAAGGTAAGAAAACTCCCGAAATTCAATAAGAAAACTGAATCTTAAAAATAAAAATAAAAAAAGCTAAATACATACTTTACCAAATAATACATATGTAGAAGCACATGAAGAGATGTTCAATATCATATGTCCCTAGGAAAGTAAGACACCCACTAGCATGACCATAATGAGTAAACATGGGAAGTAAGGAGAGGTTATAAAGGAAAATGAGGATGCTACACACACACTGCCCTTCTGAACCTCATTTGACTTTTTGCTGTGAAAGTTACTCAGTGGGTCTCTGGGTGCCACATTTAGGTAAAAGCAGCAAGCTCGAGTGACCTGTTGCACAGTAGGCTGATGTTGTGGGGGGGAAGCCTAAAATTATAAAATTTATCGGTTTTCTTTTTAGTTACATAATACATGCATATATTTAAGAGATACAGTGCTCAAAGCACATACAGTGTTTCTTGAGCAGATAAAGCGAATCGGCAGACATCACTTTAGTCTTACCCTGCTTCTTTGTGTCAGTGTCGTTCACAGTACTCTCTACCAGCTACCTTGAAAGGGTCAGTTAGCTGCTGACAAGCATCGCTGTTATGCTGCGCTGCCCTGCCGAACACTAGAAACTTTTCCTGCTCGTTATTACGGACCAGCCTAAAAAGCTGAACACAAACCAACAGCATACGAACCGGCGATTTCATGCTTCCATATCTGTCTTAAGGTAACAGGAGGAAACTCACAGAAACGCACGGAGGTCTGAGTGCTAGTAAAGGTCGCACAATGTCGCACAGATGAGCAAAGGTGATGCGCCCAGAGGCCGTAACATCATTCCACAACCAAGAACAAAACAGCACATGGCAAAAACCAGGAAGGATGCTGCAATACTGCCATCTTTTGTGCAGAAAACTCAGAAAAAGGCAAACTTAGAAGGAAAGGGAACAGGTGATAACCGGGCGGCCATGGGGTGGTATCGCTGTGCCTAGTGAAGGGGATCAAAAACTAGCTTCTGGGACAGGTTACATCAGTCTTAACTAAATGTGTTGAGCTAGACACAGAGGGGTTGATGCTGTAAATTATAGCAATGTACGTCTGTACTGAAAAAAACAGATTAGCTGGTGAATCAACTCTTATATGCTGACCTAAGACACTGCACACACTGTCAGCTGACCCAACGGTAAACTTTACTGTCTGCAGTGAGGCATCTGGGTGAGAGGGTTTGTGTGAAGTGAGCTCTGTATGTCTAACCTTACCTGTGACAGATTGAACTCATTCCCAATCAGGTTTTTCTATGTGTTTTAGTGCCCGTTTTTTCCCAATGGGCCCTACGACTTGAAATTTTTGTTGTGTGCCTCTGATACTACAAATGTCCAAAGAACCTGGAGAAGAACAAAAGAGGCGGGAAGTGAGGTGCACTTGCAGCCAAGGAACTTCCGGGTGTGGAGGTCGCAGAGGTGGAAGTACACGAGCTCATAGTCTCGCTTATACTAAAGTCAGTTCCTGCTCAATTGTTGGATCGTTTGCCTTTTAAAAACGTCTTAAAAAAAAAAACAAAACAAAACCGAATGATGATGTTGCTATAAACAGTGTCTTAATTTGTCCTAGAAAACCAGAGTTGGAAAAGAAGGCTTTTCTGTTAGCTAAGAAATTACCTACATGTGCTGGCTGAGCTGGGCAAACAGGCAGCTGCCAGGCAGGCACCAGAATGATGGGTGAGCAGGTCCCCTAAGCAAAGCAATTGGAAGGGATCCTGCTGTGGATGAGTGATTGCTGACAAATGCTGAGTACCCGCTTTTTACTGGATGGCAGAGTTCACAAGCCCAAGACAGAAGCCAAAAACAGGACATGACCTGGCATGAGCAGAAAGCACCTTTGAGAAACTACTGCCCATATCCACTAACCAGGGGACAGTAGCAGAGGTGAAGAATGTCCAAGATTAGACCAACAATCAGTTTGATGTAAGAAACACTTTTAGTAAGAGTCAGACTCCCAGCAGTCTGGAATCCTGGAGTTCAGTGCTCAGCACTGGTCTCACCCTGAAGTAGCCATTGCAGAACACTGGAGCCCTACTATCATCTGCCCTAAGCCCACAACAAATCTAAACTGGACTGATGCATCAATACAGCTAAAAGTCAATATGAAAACTGGAATGTAAATTAAAATATTTATCCAGTCTCTGGAAGCTAAAGGAATCTGTAATCTCAAGCACAACAGATAAAAATCACAAAGAAAATGTAAACATAGAATGTGAATAAAAATAAGGATATTTGTATATTGAGCAAGGATGTAGATGAGTTGGTAGAGTTGCCTAGTATGAATAAAGTCCTGGGTTCAGTTTTGAGTGCTGCATATCTCAGTAATTCAGTCCTTTGGGGATGGGGACAGGAGTATCAGGAGTTCAAGGACATCCTTAGCTACATAGTGAGCCCAAGGCTAACCTAGGGCTACATGAGACCATGTCTCAAAAAAAAAATCAGAATATTAACAGAAATTAAGCATCAAGAAAAATGTCAAATAAATAGAATAAATATTTAAAAACCCAATTCTATGAAGACCTACCATTGATCAATAGGCTGAACAAAAAGTTTTAGACCTACTGTCTATTGATGGGATGAACAAAGGCTTTAATGTTGTATTACTCAAAAAGATCATATGCTCACCAGAATGAGGCAAAACCAGAACTCAGACATTCAGACACACGTGGTCACATTGACAATGTATGCTTTAAGGTGCCTAGACCGTGTCTCAAGAAGTTTATATGAAGTACAGAGAAACCTCTGCACACCACACACACACACACAAAATTACTCATGGCAACACGGCAGAAAATGAAGCACGAGGGTGAAATCCCAAAGCTTAACAAAATACAAACATGGGGCTACATATGGCTTCTTAAAGGGGAACATAGGGACGAGCATGTATACAGACTGTACTCTGTGCTGATTGCACAGAAAATTACTAGGTAAAGAAGAATAGAAACAGACTCAAGAAAACCCTGGTTTTGTTAGCATGGTGGGCACTGAACAAGCTTCAGCAAATGTGAACTCATAGGCCTAAGGAAAATAATCTATATTCACTCCCTGACATGTAGCTCTCAGTTATAATTTATGGTCTAGCAAGGAAACGTTGGGTTCTCATCAGTCCCTCAACACCCTCTTCTTTTAGGAAGATGTTTGACAGGCAATTTTAGGGAGCCTAACTAGAAGCCTAACTAGACTTTGGCTTCCAAATGACCCTGGTGTCTCAGCAGAGCTTCTCCTAGCAAGTGGCAGGGGCAGTGTTCTGAACTAAGCTAGGATAGAGGCAAGGCCTTCCAGAGACAGCAGTGGTCATTCTTTCACTGCGGCAACCAGACAGAACTCCAGAGTAAATGAAACCCAAGCATGGTCCCATGATAGAACAGGCGTTAGATCTCATTTGCCTCGTCCAAGCTGTAAAGACCAAGTCACACTGTGTGCAGCATGGGCCACAGAACTAGGCTGTTCTCGGGCCATGACACTGGCCCGCTCACACTATTTATTAGGTCAGTGCAGATTGCTGAGTCCTCATACGATGAATCAGGAAAGATGATTCAGAGATGGAATCTTCCATCTCTCATGGAATCTTCCACCTCTGATGGAATCTTCCTTCTCTGATGGAAGCAGCGAGTGGAGCACAGAGTTTCAAGCATATACTGCAGACCGGGCTGTGATCATGGCGGCCGGACATTGAGCTTACCAGTTCTAGGCTCAATATGGCACCGGGACTCTTGGATAAAGCAATCTGGACTTTGGCCTAAGGGCAGTGAGCAGACGCATGCTTTAGAAATACAGTTCTCATCTGCTCACTCTTCGAGTATGTATTAAACACCTATTTGATGTAAACACCTGTGTAGGGACACATCAGGGCCCTGAACATTTCCCACTGTTCTTGTCACAGCAAAACGAGACCAATATAAATGATATGAGCTTCAGAAGATTGGACGAAATGTTAGTAAAATGATCAAGAACACAGAAAAGCTCAACACAGCAGTCATTCCCATGGGCTCCCAATCAGAAACTCAGGGAGCCACCAAGGAACAACCAGTGTCGTGAAGGCCACCATGACACTGTTTACATAATTTTAATCATAAAAACTATTAAAACTCGGAGCTTTTATTAGATTAGACCAACACAGCCGTATCCATTTGCTGATGGGTAATCCTAGAGCCCAAATATAAATCCTAGAGCCCCATAGGTTCCGCTAGGGAACACTCCCAGACTGGAGAGCGGAAATGGTTTGTGTCTGGCCTGAGGTACGTGGAAACTCCAGTAAATGACACGACAGGCATGCTGTGCTCTCAGAGGCTCACCTGCCCACGAAGACCAAGTCACACTGTGTGCAGCATGGACCACAGAACATGGCTGTTCTCGGGCCATGACACTGCCCACAGCCAGGGGACCAACTGGAAGGGCCTGGGGAAGGGGAATCAAAGAAAACAAAGCATGTTTGAGGACCCTGCTATGAAACCCATTTCCCTCTGTATGTTAATCTAAGAAGTAAACTAACGAAAAAGAATCTAGGCTGATGGAGGCACTTTGCGAATTTGGGCTTGGCAGCTTTGAAGTTTCTTCTTAAGAGCTAAAACAGGGGCTGGGGAAAGGACTGGGTGAGTGAAGTGCCTGCTGTGTAGGCATCAGGACCAGAGTTTAAATCCTTAGCTCACACATAAATGCCGGGAGCACCTAAGGGCATCTGTAACCTGAGGAGAGGAAGGGCAGGCGTAGGTGGACCTCAGGGCCCAACTGGCCACGCAGTGGATCAGAAATAGCAGGGCAGGGTTCCATGAGAGAGCCTGTCTCAAAAACATAGGCTAACGCACAATGAAGACACGCAACATTAGCCCCTGGCCTTCACACACATGCCCACAGTTGCACACGCCACCCCCAACACGCACGCACATCATAGTCTCCAAACTACAAATAATGATGGAGCAAGAGACCGGAAGTCACGCTTCCAAGCTCCCTTCGATTCTCACTGGGGGTATCTGGGTGTAACTAGGGAGTCAAGAGAGAGAAAAGCAAGATGACCAAAATGCGCTGAGCTGCTTTGTGGTTACTTGTCTGAAGGATACAGAAATCATGATCCTTTTGATTTACTCAAGACAGCACAACCCCCTGAAAGGCCAGTGACTTTACTTCCTCAAAGCACCATTTGTTGGATCTCCTGTCTCCATCACACGAAGCACCTGCACTTTCCCTGATAAGATTAGGTCACTCTTCAAGACTCAGACTTTTTAAAATACTTATTTTATGTTATGAGAGTCTTGCCTGCATATGTGAATGTGCACAACACATCTACATACATACATCTACATGTATGTAGAGCCCTCAGAGGCCAGAAGAAGATGTCTTATTTCCTGCAACTAGGGTTACAGGAGGTTGTGAGCTTTGCGGGTGCTGGGAATTGAACCCAGGTCCTCTGCATAAGCAGCCAGTACCCTTAACCTCTGAGCCATCCCTCCAACCCCAATTCTTATACTTTCTCCTAAGGCGGTTTATTTTCATCAAGTCTTACAAATCCTTGTAAGTTCTATACATCGTAATTTTCTAATTCTTTATCTTCCATTGAAAACAATGTGAACCTTTCTTTGACCGCCTGGAACGGAGACATCACTTTCCCCCCTTACTCTCATCGTAGCTCATTGTTAACACATCAGTGCCACCCATGTTTGCACACCCTCACTGACACTTGGCTCATCCCAGGTAACCATGAGCTCTGAGGTACAGGAACCTTGTTCTATTGGTAACCGGACCCTGGCACATCCTAATGAATGCTGGGTGGAAGATGGAGGACACGGGAGCAGGAAGAGATGGTGCAGGGAAGGCAGAGAGACTAACATGAAGGTCCAGCTTAAAATGACTCCATCCATTCACTCTTCCCCTCGACAGTTTCCCCTGAGCTACCTCTGCTACTACCATAGCATCTGTGTCTCCGACAAAGAACAGGCGTGTGGGGAACAGGGAGGGGGAAGTCCCTGGCCTTATGCTGCCCCAAGGCCTAGGAGCAGAACCTGATGGTGCAGGCTGCAAGCTGCACAGTGTGGGAGGGACCACTGAGAACTGCCAGCAGAGAGGGCAAAGAAGGGGTCTCAGAGAAGGAGCTGCTACCAAAAAAAAAGCCTGCCGGTGGTTCCAGTTGGCTGTCTCAAGCTGGGTTTAGCTCCCCACCACAGGAGGAAGTCACCTTTCTCCTCTGCAGCTGCCCAGTGGCAGCTCTCCCAGAAGTCAGAGTTCTCAGAGCACTTTAAGCCCCAGCCTTTTTTTCCCTGATGCCCAGCATCAATTGGGCCGTAAATCTGTCATATAGTCCCGCTAGTTTGGGTCCCTCCAAGTTATAACCCATGCAGTCTGGCCAAGACACGGAGACTCCCGGAGTGCTTTCATCACATCCCAGCTGGAAAGTCTTAATTCATTATTTTCAGTCCCAGCCAGTCCCTCCTAGGAGTACTCCAAGTACAGGAATAACTAGGTCACAATCATGTTCTCAAGATCCCGAATCCCTAATTGCAATTCCCCCATGATAAGAGAATCTGCGTACGAGTTCATGTGAACCGAGTTCCTTCCGTTCTTAAGACAAATAATATCTTCTCTTGTGTAACTTGAGTCCGAAACTCGGTTCTCAAAACAAAAGAAAAAAGGCATTTCAACTTTACGAACCGCTGATTAACTCCAAGGGGGTGGGCGTTTAAACAGCTCCCGACACTCTTTGCTGACATGCTTTCTTCCTCCAGTTTTCTCTGCTGTCGTTCCTTCCTGTGGCATTTTCACAGGAAGGAACCAAGAGACTTGCAAATCGGCCTCTTAAACAAACAAAGCTTGTTAAAGCAGGGGCCCGGGAGAATTCCCACTCCCCCTCTAGTCAACAGTGCCCTTTCCACTTTCATATTTCACTCTCCCTAACACAGGAGTTGATACGGGAAAACGGGCAAGAGGGTAAGCTGGCTCGGGAAGAGGAAGCGTCCCGCTCGGCCCCTTCCCACGGGGAGCACACTGTTAACGCTAGCACACTTAACACGTCGCTTATTGTAAAAGCAGCCTCCGGCTGGCACCGTGTGACTCGCGCAGCCTAACAATTCAAAAGGAAACTCGGCTGTTACTATGTACTTGTTACCAAAGTAAAGCTTCTTCCCACCAACACGCAATCCTGGGGAATGCTGTCTACGAGAACTTGAAGACTGCAGTCCAGGAAGCGAGACTGAGTAATCACGAGAGGGGCTATTATTTCCAATATTTTAGAAGAAGAAAACACTGAATAGTCTAGCCCGGGGGATGGTAAATCTTTCAAATTCGCTTTTAAGTTCTTCATTGAAACAGAGGAGGAGAAAGGAGAGTTGCATCTCCACGGTAAAAACCGCAGGGTAGTCCACCTCCTCATGTCTACGCAGAAAGAAAAACGGCTGAACTGTTGGGTCAGCGCCTTTGCCGGTGAAGCTGCTGGGGGCTTTGGGGCAGGACTGGGAACCAGGCTCGGTGGAGGCTTAGGCCCCGACTCTCCCTCTGACAGTGGTCTGCTCGTGGGTGTACACTCTCCAAAGTGTGTTCTGGGACTTATTTTGAAGTTAAAAATGTAAACTCTGAAGAGTCATCTCCAGTGTGGCAAAATGCAGAAACACTTTCAAGGTTCGGGTACCAGCAGGGGACTGTGGCTCTGAAGAGATGGCAGGCCGGGAAGGTGCAGTGAGAGAGCCGAGAGTGTTAGGAAGAGGGAGGCTCTGTGTCATGGTGATGGTATGAATGTTACAATCGCAGAAGAGAAGAGCGGATTCTTTATAGACTCCTAATTGATCATTTCTGGACAAAAGCCTGGTCTTACAGACGCTGTGCCAAGACACTTTAGGAGCCACTACTCTATGAGGTTAGACAGCTATATGATCCCTATTAGGCTGCTTCTTGATTTTAATAATAACCCTAATATTGTCCTTTGGTCTTCAATTTCAAATACATACATTTGTTTTCAGATAAACAAGGAAGAAACTTGGCATGCTCAATTTCTATACTCCACAAAGTCTCAAGTCCCCCAAAGCCAGCCTTATGGAAATCTAAAGCCACCTGGAACCCACCAGGGTACTGAACAAGGGTCCGAACACTTGTGACAAGCTCTCGCATCGCGGAGCTCTCTCATTGGTCAATACGTCTCGCCTCAGCCCCCACACGGATCTGAGAAAGTGCCAAGCACATGGCCCATCTTTTCACAGCCTCACTGTGGGGAAAGCAAACGAAAGTGGGATCCCCTCCAGGCCCCCTGTCCTGAGACAAGCTGTTAACCAGTGAGCGCCTCTTCAGTACGGTCAAGCCCATGCTTCAGGGATTCTCCGTTTAGTAGGCTACATGACGTTTTAGTAGCCACTGTGCCTAACAGAGTTGTCACCAATATTAATTCTATGGAGTAGATCTAAAACTAACTTCTAAGATCAGAAAGCTCTGCACAAAGTTGATTACTGTCCTAAAATGGAACAAATTACTGAAAGGTAATTTTCCATATACTTCTTTTCGTTTCTCATCAAACATCTTAGTTTTCTTTCCTTTTTCTCTTTACTCCAATTTTCCAGTTGTCCCACACTGTGACACTATCAAAGAACGTGCAGCCTATGAATACATATCACAGTTAAAGGGACACAAGTCTAGTTTTCTGACAGTCTGACAGTTGTGACATTTGTGGTTCATGGGATGACTGAAAGGGATCTCCAAATGTTTGCTACTTCCTAACCCCCAAACCAGAACACAACTGCTGCCTTTTGGCCTTCAGTCAAACACCCCAATTTCTACTGCCCCAGGACACTTGCCTTGTAGAATCCTGCACAGGTATTTTCACAGGTATTTCTGTCCAGTCCCTACACTGCCCTATGTTCTCTGTACACTGTCTTCTCCGTGTAACTTGGCAAGGCAAAACTCAGTCTATGGATGTAGATAACCCCACAGGCAGGAAGTGTGTCTTGCTGGACACCCCAAGGAAAGCATGGGAAAAAAGAAACCAGATGTACATTAGACCATTCCAGGGACCCAAGGCTGTGCCAAAAGCCACACACCCACCCGAATCTGAGTTTGTTCTTAAAGCCAGATCTTCTTGTGACCAAATGTTTCTCAGGGGAAGAACGCTGGCAGCATATTTATCCATGTCACTTTAGGCTACCCAGAAGAACACGCTGAATTCCTGTCATTCTTGCCCCCCTCTTCCCAGCCACAGATTAACTACAGCAACTATTCTGTTCTATAGAGTTAAGCTAAGGCAATTTCATAATCACGCACAGTGGGTGGAAAGAGCGTGCATCACTGCCCCAGGAAGACTGACTGGAAACTTCAGCTCTGTACACCAGGGCAAACGCTTATTGTCACTTCTACGCTGCTGCCTTACTAACCGGGGGAGCTGATCACTGAATAACACCACAGCCATGTGGCCACCCACACCCCCCACTTTAAGAACAGATTAACGTTCTTGGCACGTATTGGGCGTTTATTAGATGTAAGGCATTTTCTAGCTATGTGATAAGGCAAGCCAAAGCCTCCTTCCCATGGAGACTTTCTACTTCAGAAACCCGTTTCGCGAAGAAGAAAAGCTAAACCTACTGATAAATAAGACAAATTGATCACAAGAAAGAACTGATCCTCAGGCTTTCCCTGGCTCCTCATTTCTCACTCTGCTCTCGCTTCACAACAATCAGGGGGCATCGAAATGGATCAGTTGGAAAAGGGAAAGTCTGCTGGCCTGAGCCTGATCCCCAGAACCCACATGATAGGAGAGACCTGATTTCTGACCTCCACAGATGCATGCATGTGCACACACGCACACACACACACATACACACACACAATCTCAAGCTCCTCCAGGACCACATTTTCTTCCTACTTGAGCCAAAGCTCAATTTCCATGAGGTCTCCAGCTTGATATATTTAAATAAAAACGGTATTCATCACAGCCTCAGCCAAAGATTGCCTCCCACACGACGGCCTTTTATAATTAAAGACCATCTCTCCCAATAAACTCAATCCAAAAGATTTTCCTGGTCACATCAAATTGAGAATTAAAAACAACAACAACAACAAAACAATCTAAAGACTAAGGCACAACAGGGCAGACATTACAAAATGTCACTCCAAACGCAAAGAGGCACATGGACTTCAAGGAAGGAATAAAGACAGTTAATATCAGAGGGTTCATTAACAATGGCTAATGGATGAGGGAGCCGGCTACAGAGGCCACAGGTTGGGTCAATATCAACTGGGCTGTTTTGGCAACAGATGTCATTACTGGACCATCCCCCCATTTTGGGGGTGGCTACTGGGGGTCCCTCCAGCCTCAGTTCTCTTGGCTATAAAACAGGAGTGACTCCCAGGGTGAGGCAGAAATGTCTATGCACACTACATAGATGGAAGGACCCTATAGAGCATCCTTCGTGGAGGCCGGAGTGAGTGCTTTTCCCAGAACGCACTGGCTGTATTTAACACTTCATGGTTTTAAATGTTAGAGGATCTTCAACATAAATATGGGAATGCCATTATTTTGTACACTAACCTAAAAAATAAAAGAACCCTGCCTACAAGGGACAGAGGGTAGATCAATCATTTCTTTATTGATTCACAAGAATTGTGACAAATGCTTACTCGGACCATAGACATTAGGCATAAGGTGATGAACAAGAGAGATGGGCCCTCCTCGTGGAATAGAACCATACTGACAAACTAGCAAACCCCTATTTCATTCTTACATAAGCTTCTCCATGAAACCTAGTTCCTCTTGTACACAATGGAATCCCTATCTGCTGTTCTTTTAGACACAGTAAGAATGTATCTTTCTAAAGCCCACAAAACCACATGTGGCGTTCTAAAACATGGCATAACCAAACAGTATGTTGCTAGGTGGCTGTTGTTATTTCCCGAATAAACTATTACAAATGGATCTAGTGACTGAGGAGGTGGCCATGACTTTTCCAAAGAGCAGATGATTTATGGAGGGCAGAACTGCAATTGGGACATCTAAAGGCATTCCCAGGGGTAAGTCTGCAGGCGTCCGCTCAAAAGCATGCATTGTCTCAGAACTGTGGTGCCTCAACAATTCATTTCCTTGGTGTCCTCATTTTCAGGTCATGCAGATTTCAACTAAATGATGGTTCCAGGGAAAAGCTAGGAGCTCAGAGCTGATGAGCACAAGAATTAGAGGGAGGGAAAAAAAAAGACAATATAATAAAATCATCAAGAGCCCTTTAACTTCAAAGAAAACCATTAAGAACCCCCTCACCCTAACAGAGTCAGAATTTCAGGGCTCACTGGGCCTTTTCATGGATGCAATGTGAGACTTAGGTTATTAATGCCTAAAGAAAAATCTGTCATACGAGGCTCCTTATGTCCAGAATAGGCACCATGGTAGCAACACAGTTTAGGAGCTGGGGCAACTGTATCACAACTACTATCGCCAACACATTCTTTCTTACCAATACATCGCAGATAAGTTTGCTCCTCCTTTTTCCTTATAGCAATTTCTTTCTAGGCTAAGGTGCCTTAAAATAGTTTGTTTTTATTTCTAATTACACGTGTGTGGGTGTGTGCATGTGAGTACAGGTCCCTGTGGAGGCTCAAAGTACTAAATCCCTTGGAGGTGGTAGCTGCCAGTCACTGCCCAATGTGGGTGGTGGGACTAGAACTTGGGTCCTCTGCATAGAGCTGTACACTCTCCTATCCGCTATGTCATCTCTCCGGCGCTACGATGCCTTTTTGCTCAGGCCAGGCTTCACAGGACTTAACACTAATGGAGATGGTTTGAAAGCTGCAGGTTTAAACCAGTATTTTGGTTTTCAGAGCTTGAATCTTCCAGAACCAACATTTTTATGGCTTCGAAATAAAAGAAGAGCGGCTCGTGGCGCCGTGCCTGGAAGCACTCCTTACTCCCAAACAACCTGACGATGCTGTTTGTAGACTCAAGTGAAAATATGTATTTCATCCACTGTGAAAATGAGTATGAAGTCGGTGAAGTTGTTCCTATTGTTTTGCTGGAGGACTGGATCTAATAACCCTCACTGATTTATTTATTTATTTATGTGTTTATTTATTTATTTATTAGAATGCCACATTTCTAAGGGTGGCCCAGCCGATGTTTGTGTGTGAAACAGCTCCCATAATGTGAGCTTGGTCTTGTGTGATCTTAGTCCCCAGTTGGTAGAGCTGTTTTGAGAGGACCGTGGAACCGTTGGTGTCGGAGCCTCTCTGGAGGATGTGCGTGGCTTCAGGTGGGACTTTCAGCCCTTCTTCCTGTCCACCCTCTGCTTCCTGACTGTAGATACAATGTGACTGGCCACCTCCAGTCCCTGCCGCCATGCTCCCCCTGCCAGGACAGGCTGTATCCTTTCTCAAACCCTGGGCTAAATGAATTCCCCCTTCCTAAAGCTGCTTTTGCCACAGCCATGAGAACAGAGACTCATAAAAACACATCCCTGAAGTATCTCTTACATTTTGCTGCTGGGTTTTTATTGGTTGGGGGGAGAGGGAGGGCAGGCTCACACTTCATTTGTTTGTATGTGTCAATAAGAGCAGTAAAACCTTTCAAAAGCTTTATCTAGTGGTGGACAGCTCGTGCATCTCACAGCCACGAGCAGCATTTTTTATCAAGGTTTCTGCTGACCTCCTTCTCCTCTGTTTCTTGAAATTTGCCCTACTGTGGTGTCAGTCTGGGTTACAACTGCATGCAACAGCTGCATGTGTATTAAGGAAATGCATCTGGTTGGTATTATATCCAGGAGGAATGCTGGCCGCATCTGAATAGATCCAAAAGAACGGTATTGTTCAAATTTAAAAAACAAACAAACAAACAAACTTATAAATGGGGGGTGGGGGGTGATCACCATGGAGCCCTCAAAAAGACAGGGCTAATTTCACTGGTATAGAGACTTTCACGATGTCCTTTATGAAGAGACAATATTTAGCCGGGATGACCTTCATTTACATGACAGTGAGAATGCCAGTCACCACAAATGCAACATTCAAGACCTGTGTCAAGTGGGGCTTTCTGAATCACTTCACTGAATCTTCCCAACAATACTGCTAGGCAAGTCCTCTCATTACCTTGTACAGATAACAGAAGTAAACCTGTGGAAACATAGCAGTGAGTTGCCCAAGGCCCTATGGCCAGCAAATGGAACGATTTCTCTCCAGGGCCTGGGCCCTTCTTACCCAAGTGTGCTAGGTGCGGTAAGGCAGGTAAGAAAATCTAGGTCTCCTATATTAGCATTTTTGGTGGTAACATTAAAACAATTGTCATATAATATTAAATTTGAGTAAGTCGGGGGGCGGTAGGATGACATTTCGTCTGGGAATGATGTTCCCAGTATTTCCTCTCGTTCACAAAAGGTAAAGAAAAACAGCCCAGGAGTCAAGAGGAGCCAACATGGAGGGGCTCAGGAGGAGGGCGTGATGTCTTTAGCCTGCTGTCATCTGTTGGTTCTGTGAGGGCTTGTCCTGCTTGGGAAGTGGAAACAGGAAGAGGGCAGGTCTACATGAGGTCCAGACAGTAAGTGCCTGTCCTGATCTGGGTTATAAGCTCTGGACAATTTTCTACGGTGTTTCAAGGCTGTCTTCCTCTATGATGACAGGTCAGTCCTACCACACTTGTTTCCGCCGCCAGCCCTGTCATTGAGACGCTGTCTGTGCGTGCTTTGGCTTTTATTCTTCCTCTACTAGAGAAAGTTACAGAATACTTTCCTCTTTCAAGTGAAGCTTGTAAGTCACACCAGGAAAGGCAGGGTCAAGACTTACTGCTGAAGGGGTCTTGTGCTGCTGTGGTCTGGAGTTCTCGAGATGGCCTTGGAGAATGGGATCCCTGAGAGAGCATGAGCATTCCTGGTGACTCAGTGGAAGAGCCAGCCCCTCAAAAGCAAGCACGTGCTTGCAAAACCCGCTTTCCCTTTGAATAGATGTGGCCCCGACTTGCAAGCCTCCACTTACAGCCTGGCTTAGGGTCCTGCAACAGTGGAGGTCAAAAGGGCCTCTGTGGTGCCGGCAGGCAGGGAAGAGATCAGACAGACAGACAGACAGAAACAGACATGACCTTGTTTTATAACAGAGACCCCGGAACAGTGGTTCTCAACCTCCCTAGTGCTGCAACTCTTAAAAAGAGTTTTCTCACGTTGTGGTGACCCCGCCCCCAGCCATAAAATTATTTCATTGCTACTTCATAACTACTCTTGCTACTGTTATGAATCGTAATGTAAATATTTGATATGCAAGATATCTGATGTGTGACCCCCTCCCCCCTCCGTCTAGGGGTCACATCCCACAGGTTGAACCACTGCCCCAGAACATTTTCATTTTTTGAGGAAACAAATATCCCAATCTCTCGTCTACTTTTAAAGTTCTGAAGCAGTTCAGAGCAAAGGGTCTGTTGCCAAGAAAACATGGTGGGAACGCTGCCGAACGTTCCATTCATGTCCTCCACAGACTCCGCCCTCCATCCAGGTCAGCCAGCGACAGGTATCTACAGTGGGGGGTCTGTGGGGGCTGGATTGGTAACTTCATGTTTATAGCATCTCACCTCAGCATGCTATGTCAAAGATATGGTTGATATTTAGGTGCCTCTCTCCAGCCTCAGCATCCCACAGAGTACACGAGTCACCGGGTACCCAAACCTGCATGCTGCACTACGCTAGATGTGATACCTAGCAAGAAAGGAGGACTCACGGGTATAGGCTTTCGCCTTTAACGGAGAGGGCCAACGGGTGGTTGAGACACTGCGTGTAAGTCAGCATTTTATCAGCCTTGAAACTACAGTGAGTTCTCTAATTCCCAGATCTCGTATGTTTTAAAAAAAAAAAAGTTTATTGAGAAGTGAATAAACTCATCCCTTATCTCTTAGTAAACATCATTCCTAAAGAACCATCAGCGTATATTCCCGAAGACACACACCCTAAACTTAATTAAGCTAAAGTTAATCTTGAATTTTACTAAATTCCAGAAAAGTAAAAAGTCATTATAGGACTGAAAGGGCTAGAATGGGATGTTGCAATCCTTAAAGTGAACAACAAAGACAGCAAGTTTAATGGCGGCACTAACCAACAGACTGAAGTGTGAGCGGGGACCCGGAGGCGATGAGGTCAGCAGAGACACTGGAAGACTGACGGGGCTGGGTGAAGGAGAAACAACCGCAAAGGGCTGTTTCACACACATGTAAATTTAAGGCCAGATTAATCTTCTCAAAGGACGGTGTCTGTACGTTGATGCTCTTCATCCAAAAACATCCAGGTGTTTAGATAGTCACCTCGTCTGAGCGGGGACAATGTGAGAAGCGGAGCTGTCATGCCAGAACGTGAAGCCAGAACATGAGCATGTGAAGTGACTGACATCAATGGAATCAGAACCCAGAGCTTCAGGATAAGGATGCCAAAGAAGTCAGATGAGGGGAAGAGGAGGATTCTGGGTGGATGGATGGACAGATTTGAAACTATCAAGTCTTTAGCTTAAATAAGCGAAAATAATTTGTTTTGCACAGGACTCCCAGGAGTTCGGGTTTTAATACTTCTAATACCTCTCCAAGAATAAGGATGTGGTATAGGGTTTCCGAAATGATATTGACCATGGAAACTGTGTTTCATGGACCCCTCTTGGGACTAATGTTCTACAGAAAGTACTCGGGCACATCAGATGAACCACATAGCTCCAGATATTTGTCAAAGACACATTAATAAACCCCAAAGATCGACTCCCTAGAGACCACGACTACCAAGAAACATAAGCACCACACATCCTAGAATACTCTCAACTGAGCATGTGAACTGGTAGGAGTCTCTGGACCATAGTCCATAGAGAGAGCTGAAACCGTTCCGGAAACAGACTGGCCTTCCTCCAGTTTATACACACAAAGGAGAAGTTCTTTGAAACCCCACTACCCTGCCTTGGACAGAAGTCATGCAGAAGCACAATGAGCAGAGGGGGAGCAAACCTCAGAGAGACCTGAACCCAGCTCTTCTTTGGGATGGGGCCCAATGACCTTTGGGCTCCATCTCTGCTCCCATTAAAGGATGCTCCCAGCAGGAAGTCCTCCTTTTGTGCCGGATCAAACTGAGTGTCTGAACACCTGTTCACTGTCTTACCACCATTGGCATCACTTCTTGTCACCTCTGATACTTTGCTCTCTACTGCACGCATGTCTGTCTTTGATATATATATATTTTTTTCAAGGCTGATGACAAGAGCCACCTGTTACTTCCGATTCTACCACTGCACATGGGTCAATGCTAGGCCTTTATTAGATATTTGCGACATCTGACACGATTGTGAATAGTTGTGTTCATCTCTCATGCTTGAACAGGATGGCCATAAAGAGCTTGATGAAACTAGACTGATTGGAAGCTCATGGGACTTGTTTTCTCTTTGAATATGCAAGGTTGTTTTTGTTTTTTGTTTTTTGGGTTTTTTTTGTTTTTTGTTTTCTCCTTTATGAAAGGTTGAAGCAAAAGCAGTAGGAAGGAGGAAGGACTTTGCTTAAAGTTTTCTATGTACACCGGAAGCAAAGCCCTGGGCTGCGCTGCATAACACCACAGCACATCTCCACACGGGCTGTGTCACGTGTACAAGAACACATGTGCACACGCGCACACACATGCTAAAGAAATGTAACAAACAGTTCAAATTCATAAGAACAAAAACTAAAAGATTAGAATCAGAAACTGTCTTTGTGGTTTGCTGCGTGAGCAGAAGGGCCTGAGTCTGAATCTCCCATAAGACACCAGGGGCAGTTGTGGGAGTGTCTATAGCCACAGCTCTGTGTGGAAGCTGAAGACAGGAGGTAGATGAGGCTTGCTGGCTGCCAGCTCAGGTCTCTGCAGCTCCGTGTCAGGGGAGAAACCTCATCTCAAGGGACAAAGGTAAAGAGGGACGGAGCAGGACACATGCTATACCCCTCCAGCCTCTACCTGTACATACACACACACCCACACACATGAGCAAGTGCCATATCTATTTATCACATTTGAAAGTGCTGAGTTCTTACTTTACTAATGTAAGAACAGACCGAAATGAAAGTTTCAAGCGAAGCACCAGGTGACACGGTCAAGGTGAATCCTGCATCCTGTGATGCAGGATTTGCAAAGGTGGATTATGATGGTCTATTAAACCTGTGTGGCTATCAAGAGCGGCCAAGTGTCCGTGGGAGGTGGAGACAGGAAGGCGCTTTCCTGACAGAACTGCGTTGTCACGGCACTTCTGGTGAAACTGGTGGGCGTCCCCTTATGATGCCAAGTCACCAGAGAGGCTTCAAGATTGCTCCCACCAAACCTAAAGGCGTGTACCACAGGCCTTGTCCTGTGGGGGACACAAAGTACTGGGGGGATGCCCAGTGCCATTACATGGATGGGGTTTCCAAACACTTGCATTTACTGTGCCAAAATTGGTGCTTGGTTGTGACAAAAATTAAAAGGCACAAGTGTTTCTAGCTATGGGCCAGTAGAAGAGAGGGCTGGTGGGGGCGGGCTAGAATCCTTCCCCCAGAGGCTGCCCAGGCTGCAAAGGGGATGAATGCTAAAAGAACAAGACCTACAATGTAAGCAAGTCAAGAACAGAGGATGCTTTGCCCACATTAAGAAATCTGGGAAAAGGTCCAGCAAATGTCCTGCATCAACAGAAAACCCAGCCTAGGGTGGGAGAATCATAATGTGAGAAATATATCAGGAAATTTCCAATTAGACCCCACCAGGTCTCTGAGGCAAGTGTGCCTCAGGACCCACAGTTGTTCCACCAGAACAAAAACGAACATCTCTCTCAACAGGTGTAGTTTCTGGACCGAGTCTACGAAAATCAGGTATATTTGATGATCTGCCAAACTACCCATTGTAAAACCACCGTAAGTCATAGCGTCACCCTTAGAGCATTCTGTCTCTTTTCATTGTCACCTTCGGTTATACTAAATACCAAAGATGGGGCTCCCAGAATGCTTCTACGTATGTGAGTGACACAGCTACTGCTTGTCACCTTGTGGGGAAAACCTGCAGCAATCGGAGTGAAGAAATGAGGGTTAAATCAGCAGCTCTGATCCAAGAACTTTAGTCACAGCCTCTTAGAATTTAAAACGACACCACTGAAGCAGTGAGAGGAAACGCTCGTCAGAAAAGGAAGTTAATCTTCGTTCAGATGATACCAGAAAGGCCAGGGAAGGAGGCACAAGAAAAGCCCCCTCCATTCCCAGGCTCTCTAGACTCCCTCAGTCTGCATCTATGCTACTCCCCACTAGTTTCTGCAGTTGAGTATTCGGCTTTTGAATTTTGTTATTAGCTTCTATGACAAGTGACATTATGAAATGTTTTATGTTTTATGATAAGACCAACACAAACATGTTTACCTAACAAAAACCTTAATAGAGTACAGGTTTGTGTTGGTCTTATCACGAACAAGTAAATGTATGAGAAAGTAAAATAATTTGCTCTGCTATAAAAGCCTGTGTCTATGCATACCATAATACTATGCCATAAACCGCAGCTATACACCATAGACTTTATTTAAACCAAAATTTAAGCCAGATGATACATACACTTGATGGGTGTTAAGGCAGGAGAATTGCAAATTTAAGGCCAATCTATACAGAAAAAAAAAAAAAAAGCTCAAAAAATAAAAATTTGAAGATGGAAAGGAGGGAAGGAAGGAAGGAAATCAGGCAGACAGGCAACTCCTGAATCCACAAACAGCTCCTGCAAGTCAGCAATGCATCTATTTTGTTCGATAAAGTGTTGTATCCAGAGAGGGCTATGTGATTGTCACAAATACGCATCTCTGTTCATTGTGCTTTCCCATTTACCAGACACTACAATCAACGCCCTTCTTGATTACGTAATACTTATTTGTTGCTTAATCTGATACAATTAAAAAATAATGAAATTATTTTGAATATATCTAATCAAAACCCTTTTTATAACTTAAGAGAAACCAAGGGATGAGGACCAGGACTCCTCAGACGTCATCTGCACCTTCAGGACTCAGATGCTGCTGCAACCGACCTAGTTATTTATTCACTCTTACAGAAACAAACAAAGCCTTCCTCATCTGCACTGCCCTACAGCAGTTACCCATCAAACACAACTCATCAGGTGACGCTGTCCTTCCTTCCACACGGATGGTCGTGACAGAGGCTATACATTTATCTGCAGTTTACAAAACCACACATATATAACTGGTTAAAAACATTCTTTAGAAACAAAACTTTCAGAAGAGAACAAAACAGTGAAGATTCTATAGATGAAAAATTCTGCAGTCAAGAAAGCACTCCCTGTTCCTCTGTGGTGAGAGAAAAGGCTTTCTGGTCTCCCTTCCCTTGATGAAGGTCAGTGCCTGTTCCTGGGAGAACAATGGAGGGCAACAGCTGGGGAAAGCCCACTTCCTGTCCCCAGCCTCCACTTCTCCCAGTCTCTGGAATGCTGCCACGGTTGGTCGCTGCCACTTTGTGGCCAAGTCCTTGCACCCCTCAGGGAAGGTTATGTAAACACATCCCAAACTTGGACGCTCCACATTGAAACACACAGCTTTGACTAGTCACTCCGTAACTCCGTGCTTTCATGCCTCTTCTTCATCTTTGGCAAGCATCAAATTGTTGGAGTAGTAACAGGTATGGAAGGACCCCTTCCTTTGGCTGTCGGCATCATCAGTCCCTCCCACTATGGGAAACAATTATTTTTGCAGCCAACTGTTGACCACTTTGTTCAAAGAAGGATGTTTATTTGATTAATTGTCTCTCTGAAACAAACTCAGCAGCAGTTCCCTTCACAGGCCACCAAGCTGCAAATCAACAATTCCAATCCATAGCCTCTTCCCCGCGCGAACAGCGAGGACACAGAAGGCTACCGTCTATTACAAATTGTACTTTACTGCTAAGGATGCCACTGGGTGTGTATTAGCTCCGGAGCAATAACATATGTGCACAAGTCATAAAGTGAAACCACTCAAACACAGACTCCAAAAGGACGTCAAGATGCAGCCCAACGGCCACGCCAATTACACATCACATAGCATCGCTCTGGGTGGACTGAAGAACAGGAATGCTGTGTAATAAATGGATCGCTGGTTTATTAGTGAGCAACTGAATTTAGCTCAACAGAGACAACTTGAAAAATAAACAGACTCTCACACGCTACATTGCTCTCTGTTTCTCCCAGCTACACGGCTTAGGTGACACATGTCGGACACATGACACTTAATCTCAGCTTCGCATCTTAGAATAAGATCTTATATAACTTGAGAGGAAGGTGGTTGTTATAATTTCAAAAGAAAGGTCTGAGGAATTTTATTTTGTTTTTAATTTATTTTATTTTACTTTATTTAAACAGAATTTTTCTATATAGCCCTGGCTGTCCTAGAACTTGTTACATAGACCAGGCCAGCCTCAAACTCACAGAGATCAGCCTACCTCTGCCTCCCTGCCTCCCAAGTGCTGAAATGAAAGGCATGTGATCCCACGCCCAGCTCCACATGTGCACACAGAAAATACAACACAGAGAGACAGACACATTTTTTGAAATACCAGTTTTAAAACACAATAATAAAATACGGAAGATGAAAACTAGAAATGACAAGGAAAAGGCTATGAGTGTGGAGAACAAAATGATTGACAACGCTGACCTTTGTTGAGAATATTATGCAACCCTGCAAACTTCAAGATCACATTTGCATTGATAACTAGGCAAAGCAGGCCCGATTTCTCTTTCAGTTGATAGCGGCATCGAACGTTACATTTTGAAACAGAAAATCCAGATTCAAATTAAAGCTTATTGATACTTTTGGCCTTGACACCGCCCTTGAACACCTCTGAGCTTTGGTCGTTTTGTACGTGAAGGAGAGAGTGGTTGCCTGGCTGCACTGAGTGCTCATCCATGAGCCCGGCTGCTTAGAAGACCCCCTCACAGTAAACTGAACTCCCAGCTCGTTACTCCGGCCCCTGCCAGGGCCAATCCCTCTTCACGTGTGCTTCCATTCCAAACTTCTCCCTTTCTGTATGTGTTCCTGACATGAAACCATTTCTCTAACGTGCAGTTCAGTATTTCAACTCTACGGAAACTGTACTCTTTGCATCACTGTCCGCCCTTCTTATGTATAAGCCCATTATAGAATGCTGCTTCCCACTGCCGAGAACTGCTGAGTAGCACGCAAACTCAGAGTCACCGTCTTGGCATCCTGGAGACCTCCTTGGTGACAATTCAGAGACTCCCTAACGCCCAGCCCAGGAAGTCGCTCCCGCACTCAGCGCCAGTATAAACCACTGACAGATCGGCCACCAGAACTCCCTTACACAAATCACTTAAAAAAAATCACTTTACCTCTTTCGCACTGGGGTCCAGTAAAGCCATACGTGCATGCACACCGGTTTGGGGCCACGCACCTCCCGCCGTTGAGACAGCCACTTTCACAAACAGCTGCGAGGAAAGAAGAGAAGGTCTCACGGTGCTGCTCTGGGACACCGCCCCCCCCCCCCCAGCGAGGGGAGCAAGCACAGTGTCAATGGTGACTCCAGCGTTTGCTTTGAACAGACACCCCACAGGGGCGGATCATCGGAGGACGCTCCCCGAACAGGTGCCTCCGTCCCTTAGGGTCTCATCATGCACAGCCCCTGAGAACCGTTCTCAGTTAGGCATCTGAGGCCGTGGTTTCTGACTGGCTCCAGCAGATGCAAACTGCATGTGAGCAAATGGACTCTTGCTCATGACGAAGGCTGCATTTTGAGATCGCTCCCCTGAGGGGCAACTTAGGCCCTTGCTGACAGCCCCATAAAGTGCAAGTGACCAAATGTTAATACTGGGATTCAGGCCTTTGAGCACTGTACTTAGGAGTGCAATGCGGTCTATTAGTAGGGGAAGTCCTGAAAAACTAGGGAACACGTTAGTCCTCCCGCCCCACCCCCCAAAAAACCACGACCCTAAGAACTGAGAACTCAAGTACTGACTTGGTCCTCTCTGCGCTGTTTCCTCTAACTCCTGCATGCCTGACCTCAATGAAAGCATCTTTGTGGGTGGGGTGGGTGCTTCCCTGTGCCGCTTGGCTTTTTGTCAACTTGACACAAGCTAGAGCTGTCTAGAAAGAGAAGCCTTCGTTCAGAAAAAGGGCCTCCAACAGATCGCCTGAAGGCGAGTCTGTAGGGGACTTTCTTGATTCATGATTGATGGGGGAGGGCCCAGCCCACTGTGGGGACTGTCCCCGAAGAGGTGAAAGCAGGCTGAGCAAGCCAGAGGGAGCAAGCCAGGGAGCAGTGTTCTTGTGCTTGTCTCTACTTCGGTTCCTGCTTACACATTCCTGACTTGAGTTCCTGCCTTGAGTTCCAGGGTGGTAATCTGAAACCCATCCCTTCATACTCCCCCTTGCTCTCCCTTTTGTTCTCCGTGGGGTTTTGTTTGGATCCAGTGAGTTACCTATTCATCTCTTCATCTGCTCTGCCCTGCAAAGCCTGAACTCATGTACTTTTCAGTGCCTAACATTAAGATGAGTCCCTCTCTCACCCTAGAGAGGGTTCAAAGTGTCCATCCCTCTTCTTTGCCTCTCAACTCACAATCAGGGCAGAAGAAACATGTTATTCTGAGTTTTCCTGCTACTCAGAAGCAGAAAACAAAAAGGAGAAACTGCTTAAGCAGCTCTCGCCTTTCACGGAAGAGGATGCTGAAGTTCAAGAAAGGTTTTCCAGGTTGCGTGCATCAGCATCTGTCTATTCCGGGCTTTGGGCTAAAGTCCATCAGGGAGATACACAGAGAGATGCCTGCAGCTCCCTCGGCCCCGGTTCTGAAGGCCGGGCCTCCGTCCTCACCTCTCCTGCTGCAGCCATGCCTAGCTTTCCTCCTCCTGCTTCCCATTTTTCCCATCCAGACTGATCAGTCTCACCGCAAATCCTTGTAAATGAAGTGGATGGAGCTCGTATTTCATAGTGTTAACACACGAAGTCGAGCCACCGGAGCTCGATTCCCAACCCTGCTTCTTACTGCCTGTGATCCTCGGAGAAATCACTGACACGTCTGAGCCCCGACCTCCCCAACTCTTAGAGGCAGGACGGTCGGACCCCTTCCAACTCAAACAGTTGTTATTTTAAATACAGGTTGAGTATTTTGTTACATTTATTGACTGAGTGAGTGAGTGTGTGAGTGAGTGTGTGAGTGTGTGAGCATGTGTGTGACTGAGTGTGTGTGAGTGACGGAATGAGTGTGAATGTATGGGTGTGTGCATGAGTGATTGTGTAGTGTTTGTGTGTGTGTGTGAGCATGAGTGAGTGTGTGAGTGTGTGAGTGTATGAGTGTGTGAGTGAGTGTGTGAGACTGAGTGAGTAGATGAATGAGTGTGTAAGTGAGTGAGTGAACTGGTTCCCTCTTTCCATCAAGTGGCTCCCAGGGATTGAACCCAGGACACCAGGCTTGGTGGCAGATGCCGGTACCTGCAGAACTGTGGCAGCCCCAAATTTAAAACATCCCTGCCACATGGTGAGGAACGGTAAGTGCCTCAGTAGCGTAGTTCGCCGTTATTTTGTAATCCTTTCACTCTCTTCTGTCTGACTTGCAAGGAAGAGTGAACATAAAAATACTTGGCCCACGGTTTCCTGTCTGACCGTGTTTCCCTCTCACCACCCGCTCCGCATTTCACTGCTGGCGTTAACAAGGCCCCAGCTCTGGCCCTTGCTCACAGCGTGTCCTGAATAGTGCTTCACTACACTGGACCGCTTAAAGGCTTCTGACTCACCACTGGATGGGCAAACTCCTACACATCCCTCAGCACAAGGCCCAAGAGCCCCCTTGAGCTGCCTGGACTCTCTCCTCTCTTCAAGTTGAGCTGCACAAAGGTGAACTATTCTTGTCACACAGCAGTGTGGGAGTCTCTAAAACTGGTTTACAGTGATGGTTGCACAATCTGGTAGATAAGACAAGGTTATAAAGCCCCTCAACTGGAGAGGGTAGAGTGTGTAGTTTGTGAGTTAACAATTGTCAATTAAAAGAAGAAGAAGAAGAAGAAGAAGAAGAAGAAGAAGAAGAAGAAGAAGAAGAAGAAGAAGAAGAAGAAGAATTCTGTGCCTATAAGTCTAAGGCTTGAGGCAAGGCAGGTGGTAAAGGCAAATGAAAAGCAAATAGCTCAGACAGGTTCCCATCAACCCTCAGGATGAAGAACTAGGCGTCAGGGGAAGTGTGGTGGCCTGGGTGGCCAAAGAAAGTTCCCAGCACCTGCCTCGGAATTCCCCAGGTCCACACACGGCCAACGTCGACCCCAAGGCATACTTACGCTGTCCACAGTGCGTTCCGACGTACCCCTTCTGGCACAGACAGTGGTCATCGCTGCAGCTGCCTCCGTTCATGCAGCGAATGCTACAGTGTTGTACTAGGAACAAAGAGAGAAGAAGGACTTAGTTTTGCAGTTTGACGGCTAGACAGCAACAGTTCCCTGGAGATGATTTGTAGCTATTTGATGAGAAAATAAAATAATTCATCATGCGGAGAGCAGAAGGGTCCTAATTATCAGGGCTCGTTATGTTACGAATAAAACCACGTACGGTGCAACGGTTTTCCTTGGCGTTTGCTTTAATGGGGCTAAATGACTTCCCTAATTTAGCAGAACTTACAGCTCAGTGTCATCTCTGTGATTTATACCAATAAGAAAGGAGCGCCTGGGTGACGGCACATGACCAGGTCAAGGCGGCGATGATTTTTGTGAAAAGATTCAGAGTCCAAAATATCTGGCCAGGGAAACAGCCAACGTAATAAATTCCACTGGTTTTGGTTCTGTTTTGGTGGTAGGGTGAAGGGACATGCTAGATTCACTAAGTAGCCAGAATGTTTGATGAGTGGAGAGTCGGGGTGCTGAGCGGATTGAACTCAGGAAGAGCTGCTCATTTAAACCGTAACCTTGAACTAAACACCATCAATACTTCAAATCCGTTTCGTGTCACATTCTCACCTACAGAAATGTGTACGCCCAACCCCTAGACTATGGGTGGACACCAACAGACCTGAGACAGAGACTAAGAAGCAGAGTCATAGGAATGTCTGGTAGACTCTCCTATGAAAGGTGACAATGGTCAGCGAGGACACGCTCAGTCCTTAGCCTGCAGACTGCCTTACACTGATAGCGCTTTCAAAAGGTCCAGCTGGTCCCTAGTCTCTAGACGTTGAAACCACCCCACCTAAAGAGGACTAAAGCCTTCGCTAAGGGAGTCATGAGTCCTGTGGACACATCTCTACATGAGAGGACACGGCTGTGCACTGGCGGTTTAGCTGATTCTGGCATGCCCTACATGTGGGAGTCAATTCCCAGGGGGACAGGTTCAGCAGGGAACACAAGGCTGTCCATCTGCGCAGGAGCTGGGACCAGGGCTGTGCTCACTCTTAAGACGCCTTCCCAGAATGCACAGGCCAAACCTTCTCCCCAGAGTACAGCAAAGTCCTCCCCACAGCCAGCCTCACCACTGAGAGGTCCTCACAGCAGTACCGAGAAATGACTACTTGGCTACGGTGGGGGGAAAAAAAACCCAGGCCATTTGTCTAATGAGCTACAAATGCTCTGAGGTCAATCTAGCCTGACTGCAGGAAAAGGAAAATTCAAACTCCTGTTCTTACTACCCTCTCTTAGACAAAGAGAGGAGAAGTCAAGTTGAAAGTGAGCTGCCTTTTCAGGAATCTTGCACTCTTCCTGGAATACCTCCTCCCAGCACTCAAGGCCTCTTCAGCGGGGCTGCAAGCCCCCAGCAGAGCTTCTGGAACACAAGCCGCTGATCTGTGAACCCATCATCCACTCCCTCAACAAGTTCATCTGAATGCTTACTATGTGTCATGCAGAGTGCCAGACACTCTGAGCTGGTCTCTTTGTGGAACCCCCTCCTAACCTCTTCTGTTTCTTTGCCCCTACCGGCCTAGGGCCCAAACGAAAGCTCTCAGTAAATCCCATTTGATCCCAGGACCATTTAAATGTCTCTTCCATGACTTAAGTTCTCTCTTCTGTTGGGAGATGGTTAAGGTGAAACCCTCTCTGAGTGTGTGTGTGTGTGTGTGTGTGTGTGTGTGTGTGTGTGTGTCAGTCTGTCTGTCTGTGCTTTTCTTGTTTCTCCTTTCCCTGACTCATTCTTCTTGAGAGTAGAAAGGCTGTGACTATGAATTATGTCCCTCGATGTGCCCACAGCAACACTATTACTTGCCTTTGCTTAGCTCGTGCTACCTAGTCATGGTGATGAGAGCAGCCGAGGCTAAAAAGCAGCCCTCGGCAGAGGATTATTCAAACGTGTTTTATCTTTTTCCCTCCATCTACAAAAGCTCGCAGCTCCGCGCACACACCTTGAAGCACCGCTGCAGGCATCAGGAAAACCATCCACACAAACTGCTACTTTAGGCTCCATTAAACCTCTCCGCTAGACAGGAAATGGTGGCTCACGTCTTTAATCCCAGCACTCCACAGGCCAGTCTGCTCTACAGAGTGAGTTCCAGGACAGCCAAAGCTACACACAGAGAAACCCTGTTTCGAATAAAGCAAGCAACCAACCAACCAAAATAAAACATCTCATCCAAACGCTCTAAAGCTATCTACAGTACATAAAGGGGAAAAAAATGTGGCTAAAACTTTGGATACAATTCTAAGTGGGTCAGGAAATGGTGCACAATTGCTTTAAAATTTGGTGCTATGCTTAGTTCCATCCTATCTTAGAAAAACAGAAAGGGCTGGGAAAAGGCAGGAAATGACGTCATCCTTAGAGCAAACTCGGTGCACAAACTGATTTCAATTAAAGTGGTTCATGCCAAGACCTTATTTCCATTCCCACATGAGCAACAAAGCCACTTAGTTACTTTGAGATTTCAAACAGAAAAAGAAAAGGATGACCAGTGGCTTGCAGAGTGGTTTCCCAGTTACTTCTTCAAATTGGAAGTCGGAATAAAATCTCCTTTCCAGGAAGAACGGTTCCATGTACATTGAAACCTGACACATCAAAAGCCTCCTCTGATATGGCTTTCATTTCCGTAAACCCTCTCTTTCCAGTTGAAGCCTTTCCAGGTTAAAAATAGTCTTTCTCCTTTAAAAAACAAAACCACCCTACAATACTTGGAAGGCTGAAAGGCATTGTGAGTCCAGTGGTCACACAGGCAGTGTTGCATTTTAGAGTTTAAGGGGAAATCGTTCCTTTAAAAGTGGGAGTGACCCTGGCATGTGGCTTATCTCTGAAACACCCAGCAACAGGTAGCCTGAGGCTGGAGTGTGGAGTGTTGGCATGAGTTCAAGGCCAGCCTGGGCAATAGCATATACTCCAATAACCTACAGACTGATGCTTTGTCTCAAAAGTTATTTTAGAAGGTGGGTGCAAACCCATAGATCTGTGATCAAAAAAAAAAAACTAGATACTGGGTCTCACCTTTGCCACTCAAGCTGGAAACAATTCAGAAAGCCTAGACGCAGAGAAAGGTTTTCATTTGAATTGAATCCTGCCACTGGTGCCTGGTCTAAATTTACTCTCTAATTTAAATGGGAATCGCAGATGTTTCATAATTAGCAGACAAGAGTTTGCCTAATGAAAACAACAACAGCAACAACAACAAAAAAAGCAGAGTTCTATTCACGCTCATGGGAAGCAGTGCCCTTCGCTGGATGAGCTAAATACCCCCACATGCTTAAACTGAACCAGTATTGAGATTTTACCAGAAACAGAAAACTGGAAGAGTCTAAGGGTCATGCAAACTGAGGCTGTCCCGTACAGTCAGATCCCCAATGAGAAAGTCCCATTAAAGATGGCCAGATAGCCTCAGACCATTTCACGCCAGGATCTGTATCTTAGAACTAACAGAAACTATCAACATTTACCTGAATCCACAAAAGATCCCAAATCAATTTTGCATTCATTTCAGAATCAGTCAGTCCTTTCAATCATTCAACAAAAACTGACTGAACGTCTTCCATTGACAAGGTAACAAGAAGAACTCAAAAGCCTTTCTCTAGAAAGCACAGTACAAACTCACGACGATGGATGACTAACCACAAAGGAATGGCACGCATGCAGCACAGGAAGGGAAAGATGCCGGGGCTGACATTTGGATCTCAGCATCTCAGCGACGACTTCCTTCGGAATGCACTGAGTTCTGAGGATCAGCCATCGTCCTCTAGGCAGACTCAGCCCCCAGGGGGAGCACAAGGGGCAACTTTCAAATAAGCAACTGAAGGCCGAACGAGTGTTCTAATACTAGCACTGGGAAGAGCCTAAACAGGCAAATGAAATAGCCAGACCCATTCCCGGACTTTACACCTGAGACAAGCAACCCACCCGGGCGACCGGAGTCACTGCAAGACAAGAACAGTTTTCACTTGGACCCATAATTCCCTTGGGTACATGGACATTCCTGGGTGTCTACAGACTCACGTAGCTTAGCACAGGACCAGGGCACCTCCCCCCAAAATAAACAGATAAAAGCTACCTGATCTGGAAAAAGTTCTGAAAAGGACAGGTTGAGCGACATTTGTGATAGATGTTCCCATAAAGTCTGAGCAGGGAGCAAAACAACTTAGCAAGCTTAAAGGGTCTGGGCAGCCTTTTGATACTCCTTCCTGTCAGCGTAAACCCTACAGATTCCTAAAATGCTTTTTCCAGTCTCAAGCCTCCCAGAGTAGCCACAGCACAAGTGTCTCTTCCTCTGAGCCCACTCACGTTTCTGGCACGTGGTTGTACCACACTCTCAACCTTCCTTGGTCTTCCTACATTCTCAGATCTATGCTGGCAGGACAAGTGTCCCCAAACTCAACTGGAATTGAATTAAACAGAAAACGACAGAACTTGAAGAGGGTAGGCTTCTACAAGATTATTCCTCAAATTTAATATAATCCCAATCAAAATCTGCAAAGGTCTGGCGGTATAGGTAAGATTATGGACAGATGAAGAGCTGCCAAGACAATTCTGAAAAGAAAGAGCAAAGTAAGAGAATGTACTTATATTATCATGTGGTCAAGAGATCAAACCTGTGTGATAATGGAGAAGGGATAGATCAATGGAACAGCAGAGAGCCTGGGC
Organism: Meriones unguiculatus; assembly: GCF_030254825.1. Taxonomy (NCBI): domain Eukaryota; kingdom Metazoa; phylum Chordata; class Mammalia; order Rodentia; family Muridae; genus Meriones; species Meriones unguiculatus. The sequence goes on along the minus strand of NC_083365.1, from coordinate 16,564,611 downwards.
TCACGAAAACAAACCAAGTTGAGTGTCAAAATAAAACCACAATTTTTTTTTTTTAGTCAGATTTCTATAGCTATATTACATGCTTGATTTAATCAACCCGTATTGGGAAGAGGGCTTACTCTGGCTCAGGGCTTTGGAGACTCCATTTTACAATCTTGGCCCCAATGTTTTGTGCCTAAAGGAGCATAAAATGTCAGGACCATTTGACAGGGTAAGATGAGTCAATTCTGAGCAAAAGAGAAAGGACTGCAAGAAGGGACCTGTAATTTCATGATCTTTCAGGGCATCCAACAACCTGAAGACCCCTCCTGAGGGAAGCTGTCACCACTCCCAACATCTTCTTGACCTTTATAAGATATTTCAGAGCCAAATCACAACAAAATTAAATGGCCAAGGACAGAATTTGGGTTTCTGCTGGAGCAACCGGACACCCATAGGTAACAACTGAATCTAACCTCAACCTCACACTTCACACAAAATTTATCTCCATAGAAACCACAGATGTAAATGTAAAACTATAAACATTGAGAAACGGGTTAGAGAAAATCTCTGTGGTCAAAGACTACAAAGCATTCTTGGATCGGACACCAAAAGCATGAAAGAGCAGAGGAAAGGCTGATAGAGTTCACCAGCTTTAAAATCTCACTTTGTGGAAGAGCCTACTGATGATGAGAAAGCTAACTATGGAGAATGGCTCAAGCAGAAATGTCTTCAGATCACATGTGTGAAAGAGCTCGGATCTGCAGCACATAACACACAGCTCTCAGAACAGTAGTAAACCACCCATCTAAGAGAGTCCGGACATAACAAACAAAAGCAAAGCAGTAGCAAAGACACGCAGAGGGCAAACGAGCCCAGGAGAGGGCAATCAAGAAATAAACACAAGAAATAGTGCCCAACACTGTTAGTCTTCAGGAAAATGCAAATTAAAGCCATGATTAGAGATCACCACAAGAAGAGCTAACACAAAGTATGGAAACAACGCTTAGAGCTGGGAAGGACACAGAACATGGGTCATTCATACGTGGCGAAGAAAATGTAAAACTGCAACTCACACCAATTGGTTATACAATACTAAAGCTCTAAACCATATACATAAGTAATATATACAGACTGAGCAGGTTGTATTTATGTATTTAGAAAAATGTACACACACACACACACACACACACACACACATATATATACACACCAACTAATGAAAAATGAGGCCATGAATCTGAAAAAGAACAGAGAACTTATGAGAACACTTGGCTGGAGAAAAGGGAAGGGAGAAATGATGTAATTGTATTATAATCTCAAAAAAAAAAAGAGGAGGGGGAACTGTCCAAAAATAGTTTCACAATTCTTCAAAAGCTAAACCTACAGCTGCCACACAACTTATAAACTGCTTCCCTTGGCATTAATCCCAGGAATACAGTAACACTCAAACACATACACATATGTGTGCATGCGTGCACACACACACACACACACACACACACACACACCAAACCCTAACCCTTGAAAGAATGGAGGAGCTCTTCAGCAGGTAAGTAGCTGTCCACTGTGGGGGTCACCATTCCCTTGCCTAGCATCCAGGGCTGTTTAAAGATGGAGAAAGTGAGGAGAGCACAGACTCGCGCTTTACATTATTGCTCTCTGCAGTTGACTGCAAATGGGATGTGACTACTTGCTTCAGTACCCCGCCACCTTGATCTTCCTGTAACAATGGACACAGCCTGAGACTGTGAGCCAGATAAATCCTCTAGGGTATTTTTATTGGAACAATGGGAAACAAAGCTGGGACATTCCCAGGACCAGGAACTTATTTTCCCCATTGTCATGTGAGAACATGCAGAGAAAAATATATCCTTATCAGACGTGAAATCTTGTAGGGCCCTAACCCTGTAATTTCCAGTTTCTAAAACCATAAAATAAAGTTCTGTGATATTTAGTCATGGTAGCTTAAATCATTTTTATATGTTTTAAATTTTATTTATGTGTACCTGTGTGTGTCTATCTGTGTGAGTGCCTGACATATGTCTGTGGGTCCATCTTAGGAGCCCAGAAGAAGGGGTGGATTCACCTGGAACTGGAGTCACTGACAGTTGTGAGTCCCCTGGAGAGAGTGCTTGGAAAAGCATTTTCAGCCTCTGCAAGAACAGCCAGAGCTCCTAACCACTGAGCTCCAGACCTCTGAAACATCTTTCTTTCTTCCTTCCTTTCTTCCTTCCTTCCTATCTTCCTTCCTTTCTTCCTGTCTCAATGTATGTATTTTGTCTGCACCACAGAGGCCAGAAGAGGATGTCAGATCCCCTGGAGCTGGAGTTACAGGTAGTTATGAGTTACCAATATGGGTGCTGAAAACTGAACCCAGTTGTCTGCAAAAGCAACAAGTGCTCTAAACTGCTGAGCCAACTCTCCAGCCCCCTGAGACACTTCTTAATCCTATTCTTACCACAAACTAGAATGTATTTGCAAATGTATGTGCACATACACATTTAAGGAGAGTTGTAAACATATTCAGTAACCATGACAGGATTTCATACGAAGTAAAATTGCTCAGGATCCAACCTTAGCCTCAGAAACTTAAGTATGTCCCTAAACAGAGCTGGAATTATAATCCAGAAAGAAAACAAATAAACAAAAAAACCACAGCTCTGACTCTGTCTAGCTAATCTTTCTTTTGCTTCTGTATCTAAGTGGCCAGTGGCCAAAGTTGTGCTAGATCTACGGGAAGTTAAATCTTTCTGGTCCCATGAGACTTCCTGGCTGTAGTTTGAGACTTGTAGAAAGATGTCTTCCCATTTAGGTTTCACAGGACACCAAGTCAAACACCCCCTGCAAGAACAGCTTCCGTCTGCCCTCTTCTCAATCACATGAGCACAATAAGAGCTCAGAGATCCACAACCTGCCAGCCCTCCATCACCCTGCCACAAAAGGAGTAGAATTTTTTTCTACTCATGGTAACCATGGTAGCTAAGAATACAACTGAATATATTTGTACATGACAGAGTCCTATCACAATGCCCAAGGGTTAGATACCCTGGAAACTGACCCCTGTAGTGCAACAGGTAATTGTATGAAAGCATCTCACTGACTGCTGTAATCCCATTAGCAGGAGTTATCACACTGATGACTATTACAGGATGACCACGCTTCTGTAGCACAGCACAACTATTCCATAAACACAGTTCCAAAAAAGCCAGAAGGAAAGTCTGACCACCCTCAGCTACACTTAATTATTTTTTAATATTGCCATCTTCAAGGTTTTTTTTTTCAAGCTCAAGTCAACATTAATTCTAAGAGAATCCAAACCAATAATTTTTAAGACTCCATTATACCTTGATGAAGGAATAGTCTATCCCAGGTACTACTCTGATCTACACATGGCTCTGGGGCTTTGCCCAATGCCCAGACAGCACAGAGATCCAAACTTTCCAGAAAGCACCACCTACAAGGCTCAGACTCAGATCTCTAACGTAGGTCTAGCCTAGGATCCTCCTGCTATACTTCCTCCAACCTTACGGCTAGTTTGAAGCATGCCGGGACCATTCAGTTGTCACCTCTTGTCTCGTTCAAATCCTGTCCGCATCTCATGATGTTTACTCACAGAGAAGTCTTGAGTACTCACATTCTCATTGGATTAACTTCCTATCTGGACACTGGTTGTGATCTTCTTCCCATAAAGTGATAATGAGATAGGAGGCCAGCCTAAGGGAATGGTTTTATTCCTATTTTGATGACTGTGTTCTTTCCAGCAGTGAGGTTGTCTCTCTTTGGTGGCAGTCTGGGGTCTTTTGGGAGAGACATCCTGCATGCCCCTGAAATGGCCAGTTGACCTCACAGTCTCTCTGTTCCTCCAGCTCGAGAGAGCCCTGATGGGTAGGGTCAGCTCGCACATGCAGAAACAGGCTGAGATCAAGTAAGAAAATGCCATGTTCTGTGTGGAGTGAGAGTCCCAGCCCATGGGGGGATTTCTATCCTCATCTACAACCAGCTTTATTTGATATCAGGCCATCTTTACTTGGATTCCACCAGAAGCAGACTCCTAGACAACAATTTCAGCAAAGGTAATTTTCTTGGGAGTGATTCCAGGAAGCGACCCATGGGCTCAGGCTGAGTCCCGGTGAGGAGTTTTAGCAGACAGAGCAGAACAAATCCCACAGCTGTCTAAACTGGGGGCATAGAAGCCAGAGAGCTGGTCCAACAGCTCACCATCTGTCACTGGTTGAAAGTTGCTTCTGTGTCCACTGACCCCATAGCTCTTCCTACTTCCTCTGCTCTGGACCATCCCCAGACAGAAAAATGTTGACCCCTTTTCAGACCGAGTTCATGTGCTCCCTGTGAATGCCCAGGAAGATGAGGGAGCACGAAGATCTGCTGTACCACACAATTCATCTGAGCCCGCTACTAGGCTTATTAAAAACTCAACTTCACATGAGGCTTCTTGGCAGACGGGGAATCTTGACACGCTGTAGTCTCTGTTTGCACCACACAGAAAAGAACACGCTCACTCACTGCACACCAGTGATTCTGACAATCCCACGAAATGTGGAACAGCAGTAAGGGGAGTGCACCTCCTCTCCCCAGAAACTGGAAACGAGATGCGAATACACATTTGTTTTGCCTTGGCGATAGTTGGGATATCACGGGCTATTTACACAGACACGAACATTAACCTTTTAAACAACTGATAAGGACTGGCCTCCCAGCCTCCACATTTCTCTATTTCAGTATTTTGGGAACCACACTGAAAGATAAAGGAAACGGTAAAACCATAAGGTAATGGCTCTCCGGCATGCTCTGTGGATGCTTATGTGGCCAGACAGAATAAACACCATGTCTTACGTCATGTCTGTATGTCACCGAGTCTTGTGTTTTCCTCACGGAAAGGCAAGTGTCTTGTGTTTCAGAGAAATTTTTCATCAGATCAACTTTACATTTCAGTAACACAAATAAAAATGGCTAGTCTTTCTGGAGCCAAAAATGCTCATTATATGATCATTTCCATGAACACCTGCCCCAGTGTTTCCATTAGAGATACAGAGGTGACCTGTCTATGCTGACAGAAGGTCGTCATCTTTATGCTCTTCCTAGCAACTGCATCCCATAGGCGGTTTTCCTATAGAGAGTAGGGAAAGGGAGTAGGGGCCTACGTCCAGGAATGTCTTTCCAAGAATTCTGGGCAAAGGAGGGAAGGCAGATGTTCTAGTGGGGGGGAAATGTATCGCAGGCAAAGGAAAAAAACCTAAGAGCAACTTCAGGGGAAAATGGGGCATAGCCACATAAAATAATATTGTCTATAATGACATGTTAGACTCACTGGATCTGGAGCCACAGGAAGGCGATATCTGACCGGACGGGCAAGTGCACATATTTGGCCTCGAGCAGAATCCATCCCCACAGGAATGCCGGCAAATGGCTGCAAATCAAATCAGAGGTCTGTCAGCGTACTGCTAGGCACTGGGGGCTCAGTGCTCAGATGAGGGGCGTGGGTCACTGTCCCCCATGTATTCCCCTATAAAGCAAGTCTACTGGAGTACAGAAACTCTAGTTTGAAATCAGCAACTCCCGTATTTATATTGGTAGCTCTCTGCCTTTCTCTTACTCAAGAGGACCCAATAGCTCAAAAATATAAACATTTATATTCTTACAAGAACTCTGTTTTTATATTGATTTATAATTTAATAATGGAAAACTTATAACATTATTTTTGGCAGATGATTTCATTGTAAACATTTAATTGTCACTCTGTTCCGAATTACACTGACAGCCCGAGGGGTGGAATCTGGAATCCACCACTTAGAGCTGACTGTACAGACAGAGAGATGTTCACATTATCAGCATCACCCAGAACCAAATGCTCTGCTAGTGTCCTGAAGAGCAAATTAAATGGCAGATGACTTATAGTTATCAGCAAACTAGGATTCGGTAACCACTTGCTAGACTTCTTGGTACTGTATCCTCTTTTGCCTCAAGAGCCTTGGAAGAGGCAAATGTGATGGAAATGGCTAAAATAACATACAGGGAAAAATGTGCACTAAAACTTGGGAAAAGGTTTTCTAGATATGACGAACTCTTGTCAGGTGAGCTCATAGAATCACAGCAACATTTGTTTTGATGCCTAGTAAAAATATTCCGCAGAAGGGGAACAGGGGCTGTCTCTGGCATGAACTCAGTGGCAGGCTTTTTGATCACCTCCCCCTGGGGGGTGCAGCCTCACCAGGCCACAGAGGAAGACAGTGCAACCAGTCCTGTTGAGACCTGATAGACTAGGGTCAGATGGAAGGGGAAGAGGACCTCCCCTATCAGTGGACTGGGGAAGGGGCATGGGAGAAAAAGAGGGTGGGAGGGCAGGATTGGGAGGGGATGAGGAAGAGACCACAGCTGGGATACAGAGTGAACAAACTGTAATAAATAATAATAATAATATTACGAAGAAAATTCCAAAGAACTAGGAGGAAAGGAGTCTACTGTCAAGCTTCTTTAGAAAACCCTAAATCCTACTCTCATCCCCTTAGTAAATTTTTGTGTTTATTTTTAGTGTGGTGTGGGGTGGTGTGTGTGTGTGTGTGTGTGTGTGTGTGTGTGTGTGTGTGTGTGTTGGTTGGCCTGGAACTCACTATATAGACCAGACTAACCACAAACTTATGGAGAACCAACCTTCTATGCCTCCCAACTTCTAGGATTAAAGTGTATACGACCATGCCTGACTTTTTTTTTTAAAGACATTGTTTTACTAAGCCCAAGCTGACCTCAAGCTCTTGATCCTCCTCCTGTCTCAGTGTCTGTAGTTCTGGGATTGTGGTATGTCCTGCCACAGCAGTGACTTTGATCATTTAAATAAGTCCTTGCCTTTCCTCTTTGTCTAAGAATTAAACCTGATTTGCCCTCGACTTTAAACGTGGTTTGGGGAGGCCAAGGCATATTACAGCCAAACAGGGAGAAATTACATTGAGGAAGTCGGCAAGGAGAAGCTTTTGTTCAAAATCCCATTAGCATGATTACACCAGTCTAAGCAGCCAGGAGCAGCATGTGCAAACAGCACACAACATTAATCAAAGTGTCCCCATGGCTCCATTCTGTAGATTTTAGAATGTCCTAAAGGAAATCACTGATTAAAGATGGGCAGTGCTTTGGAAAGTTATTGTGTTTCCCAAATGAGATTCAGGAAAAAATAGGAAACTCTTTAAGGCCAGAAGGCTGAGCTAGAAACACATTAACAGTATTCAGTAGCGAGTATCACCATGCAACGAACGCCACAGTAACGTGTAAATGGCAAGTTATCTATGTACTTACGAACGATACACTGATTTCCACCAGGTAAGGTTTTCCACCCAGGACAACAGTACGCATTGTAACGCGATCCACAGACATTGGGTCTGAAACAAAAACACAGAATTCCATCCTTTGAAAAACAAGATATAACTAAATGAGAAAGAACCTCCAAGTTACTGAGCAGAGCAAATTCCAACAGAGAACAGTGAAAATGGGGGCCTGACCAAGTGGAGTAGTTTAGGGCATTTGGAACATTCAACAAAACGATGTGGTAGGAATCCCTTAGCACCAACGTGCACACAGAACACCAGAAAATGAAAACCGAGAGAGGGTGCCTGCCATCTTGATGCACAGATGCAAAAACCCAAGGAGTTATGTATACAGGCAGGCTCAATTTAAGCCAACTTCTCACCAGTGGGGATTTTAAAAGGTCATATTAAAATCTGTTCCATGCAAAGTCTTAACTGTCCACTCTCAGAAATTACACATTTCCCCCTCTCTGGCCCAGCTCACCTCTAAAATGTCACCACATTCCTCCTCTCACAAAAATCATAGGAATTCTAAATTCTACCATCAGTCAGAAAAAAATAATAATAATAAGGGCCAAATCATATAAATATTTCTTTAGCAAAAACCTGGGAACAGTCAATACCAGAAATTGCTGGTAAATAAAAGCAGTTTTATCTGCATTTACTGTTTACAGACAGCTTGTCACGTGCCTTGGAGCAAAGCCTCCATTCAGAATCCAGAGGGCCAATCTTTAAATAGTTCCCCCGGGGAGAACTGGGTGAAGGTGTGGCCACTCCTGTATCTGAAAGGCAAGAAGGAACACAGACTGAAAAGAAGCTAGCTCTTCAGCGTGCGTGCGTACGTGTCCTCTGACCTACGCACTGGCTCTAGCCAGCAAGTTTGTGTGCTGAGTGCTCAAATCTGAATGGGACATCTAAACTCCTGACCCAAGGCTCGGGAAACATCATGACAGAGGGGGTAGAAAGAAAGTGAGGGCCAGAAGATGGGAAGCAGAGCTGTGAGATACTGTCTTCTGCACATGGCATGCCTGCTGTATTCATGAACTCACTGAACCCACACAACACCAAGCCAGTCACAATTCCAGAATGGTTCAGCGAGGGATCATTAGACCGCCCATCCCTAGCTCAGGAACTTTTGGCAGTGGATGGCTGCCGGGGGACCAAATCAGAGCCCCACATTCATACCCAGCAATAGGACTTGGTAGGTTATTAACTAAAGAGAAAGAAGAGGAAATAAATGAAGTTGGGGCAGAGATATTTTGGGGGAAATCTGGGAGGAGCTGGAAGTAGATGTGATCGAAAACGCGTACTATGAAAATCTCGAGGATTAGAAAGTATTATTTTTTTAAAGGTCACGTGTTTTACAGTCAATTTCGTAAAACAGAAGACATTCCAAGGCTTTCTAGTATAAATACCACAGTCCCTCAAGGATAAATTTCCAACACAACTGCACCACGGCTTACACATATTTCTCATCTGGGACGCATCCTACCTCTAGATGCGAAGGCCTCCTGCTTGCACTTTCCCCGCCCTTGCACCTCTTGCAGGCAGGGGACTCAGGCAAAATCTGTTCCCCTCCTTCAGCTTTCCTGTAAGTCTAGAAATTCTGGAACCACCTACTGCACACACTGTTAGGGTCAGAGGGGAGAACTGGGCTGGCAGCAGAGAGCCCTGGGCTTCCTACTCAGCAGCATGGAGCATGAGGGTCCAGAGACATGTTTTCATGGCCCCTCTGGGCCTTCATTTTCACGGCACACATAATGATGACACGATGTGTGCTTTCTCTCCAGTGTGTGTGTGTGAGGATGCGTGCGCACGTGCATGTGTGTGTCTGTGCATTCGGGTGCTTAAAATGATGGACGTTCAAGCTTTGCCTGTAAGAAGGAGAATGAAAGAAGGAAGCACCATCGTCATTGAGATGGGCTCATCTCAGCCACCCAGCTTCCCCATGAACTGACTTATTCGTGAGCTAGGAGGGATGGCTCAGCAATTGAGGACTTGCTGCTCTCCCAGAGGACCTGGGCTCAATTCTCAGCACCAACACGGTAGCTCACAAACCATCTGAAATTCCACTCCTGGGAAGGGGCGGTCAGACACCCTCCCCCGGCTTCCACGAGAATCAGCCATGCGCATGGTGCACATACGTCTATGTAGGCAAAACACTCACACAATTAAAGTTTTGGTACAAATAATCTAACTGCATGGATCTTGTCATTTCGTCCCTCATATGACAAAATTGTGTCCCAAGCTTCAGTCTGCAAGCAAAAGCTTGGAGAGAAGTGTGTAGGAAGATAGGCTGCAGGAATGTGGGGAGGAGGGCCCTCAAACCTTCAACAGTTTAGAATGATGATCCAGCCATAGTCAATCACCTCAACCCTTCCCCACCAACAGCCCTATCACAACATCTCTCGGATCCAGTCCAGCCTCCAAACCAAATCCTGGGATTTCTTCACAAGTCCCCATGAGCCTTTGCAGGGTGCCCAGTGGTCAAAGGCACTATGTTTTTTCAAGAAAAACCTAGAGCTGTCTCACATAAATGAGTGCATTTATGGAATGACATCACATATAACAGGGTGAAATAGCTAATGGCAAAGGTCCAGAGTTGGCCATTTCTGTCTTCCAAAGTGAGATATTCAACAGATTTTCCCCCCAAGGTATTGAAAAGTTATAACACTAGGAAAATTATCGTTTTTCTATATTTAGAATCATTCTATCAACAAAATCATGGGGGACTGCAGGATTTACCACAATTACAAAACAAGTAGTTTGTGTTCTAAGCCTTCACTTTTGAAAAAGTCACAGCATAGAGCTAGAGAGAAGAGCTCTCGGTGCACAAGGATGAGGAACTGAGCTCACCTCTACACAAAAAGCTGGATGCAACTACACTCGTGCCCGTGACCCCAAGACTGTGGCAGGCACAGACAGGAGATCAAGGGGCTTGCTAGCCACCAGCCTCACTCCGCATTCAGTCAGTGTGAGATCCCATCTCAACAGACTGAAGGAGAGCGTGAGAGAGCAGAGCAGACTCCTCTAGCCTTTACACACATGCACACAGACACACACACCACCAAAGCACTCACACACATTAAATTTGTTAGTACATAAATAATGGCATCGTCAGCATGAATTCAGAAACAAACTAGAAAAAAAAAAAAGAAGAAGGTTGGAAATCAATAAGACAACTGATCCAAGAGCCACAGGTGCTAAGAATATTACCTAGTGTATAAAAACAACTGGCAAAAGTTATGCTCCTGAGGCCAGCCTGGTCTACACAGTAAGTTCCAGGCCAGACAGGGATATAAAGTGAGACACTCACGATCCCCATGCCCCTCCCCCAAAAAAAACCACCAAAAGAAAAAACATGAAGCAGAGTGAACCAAGGTATGCATCTGTCAATGAGCTAAGCTCTTACATTTCATTGTAAAAAACGAACGGCTGGTAAGTCCAGGCGTAGTGGCGCAGGTGTAGAAGATGCCACTGCAGAGGCAAGCACGAGAACTGAAAACAGAGATGGGCTCTGGGGGAGCAGCAGGAAGGTGGTTCGCTTTGTCACTTCCTGCCCTCACACGTTAAGGCTTAAATATTTAGCTCATCCTCTGATCCTCATTTTTAGGCTAAGGCATCATTATTTTTAAAATCTGAATGCTTTCGCCTCTGGAGAGAACAACACTCCCACTGGAAGGAAACAAACAAACAGAAAATCCTGCTTCCTTCTCCAAGCCCTTCACCAGAACACCACGCCATTTTATTATATCTCTTTTTAAAGCTACAGAATTTTAGACTGCGATTGGCTTAATTCACATTATGATTTTTTTTTTTAATTTTGTAATTTTAGCTTTTGGTTTCGTTTTGTTTTTTCAAGACAGGGGTTCTCTGTATAGCCCTGGCTGCCCTGGAAATCTCTCTGGAGACTAAGCTGGCCTTAACTGAGAGATCTGCTGGCCTTTGCCTCCCAACTGCTAGGATTAAAGGCGTGCACCACCACTGCCCAGCCACATACTTTTAAATTATCAGTTGTTTCAACCAACATCATCCAAATGATAGTTTTTAATCTTACTCCTTTGTATGGCTCCACGGAAAGTGTTAGAGATATACAATTTCCTCCCTGTGATTTCAGCTTTGAGAATTGCAAACTAACAGAAATTTATTAAATAAGCTGGGTGGAATTTGTTCTACTTGAATACAGACAAAAAAAAAGAGGCTCTAATCTAGAAACAAATGAATGTCTTGTTTTAGTTGGAAGGCAGTAAGATATAAAGCGTAAGGAGACCCATGGGGTTGTTTTCATTATAAAGGATATTACTCTAAGGTTTCAGCACAAACGGCCTTTACAAAGAAGATAATTTTTTAATGGAGTTACTCTTGTGTAAGTGAACATACAGCACACCCATGACTTTCTTTGTCTTATCCTCTCTGCTGACGGACTGTCATAGATAAGTGTTCCATGCAGCCACTAGCAGCCCTTGGCAAACTAAGAAGAATTAATATTCAGAGGGAATAGAATGTTCCCCTAAATTCTAGGATTCTGTTCTGATGTTTGATTTTCATAGCAACTCTTTGAGGTGAGTGCTACTGTTACTACCTTCTACTCAAGAAATTAGGGCCTCAGGAAGGTTAAAACAAAGTCCCATGCTTTAGAAATACGTCTTGGGTGAATATGAATTCAGGAAGCCTACTTTGAGTCTCTTTTCTTAACCAGTAAACTAGGGCACAGATGCAATTAGAGAGGAAGACGTTATTTCATTCAGTGGTACATGTAGTGACATGGATAATAAAAATCATAGTATGTCTATTGATAGATCAAAGGTAAGAAATAAATTGGTTTGTACCTGTATTCTAATAGTCCATGTAGTAAGAGGGGAATGGACATATATTCTACATCATCATTGTGATACTTTCTTTTTTTTAAATAGGTCTTCATCTGTAACTTCTCCTACCCAACTCCATCACCCTGGGGGATGCTGAGCCTCAGCAGGCTTGCTGTTGGAGCCAGTTCAGACACAGCACTTGGAGGCTGTGTGGGCTAACTAAAGCCTCTCTCAGTAGAGCAAACAGCTGGGCTGTACCACGTCTGACCACATCATTGCAGGAATTGGCCTCTGTGCAAGATGTCTGCAGATGTCCACATTCCTTTAGCCAGAACCCACTTCTGCAAGTCTGGCCTGTCTAATAGCAAGATAGCCTCTCTGCTTCCTCTCCTAAGTGCAAAGCCTTTTCCAAATAGGGCTGGTGTTATAAAAACAAAGTCAGAGGGCTTGTATTTCATGTAAGAGTTTCCCAGCCTATGCAGCAATTAAATACTTGCTTAAGGTACAGGCAAATGAGGCTGATCCTGTGCCACAAGTTACATGCTGCGTCTTCTTTTTTCTTTTCCTCTAATAGAAAAGTTATAGTTGAACCCACTGAGTATAAACACAGAGAAGGATCAAGAAATCTGAGCTATCAAGGAACAGAGTGCCCAAGGTTTCCTGTGACATGTGCTAAGGTCTTATCTTAATACTGTACCATTCCACAGCTACAGTTCTTCACCCTCCAGACAGTCCTAGATCGTGGAACAATGACAAAACCCGAAGTGGTTCTGGCTATAGTCAACCGCACGCCATGACTTCATTTGTTCTTTGACAATTTTTTACTCATCAAGATGAAAAGAAAAGGAGAATCTACATACGCTTGCTGGTGAAACATACACCCCAGCGTGCTTCTCACACCCCACGCCCCTTCCTCTGTCACTTTAACACCTTCATCCTGATCCTCCCGGCTGAAGGTAGAGGTCAAGTCCACAGTGATGTGAATACCACATGTAAGTGTAAGTGTTCCAGCCCATCTGCCAGTCACAACAATGTGAGTAATGGAAGCGGCTTCCGTGACTGCCTCAGGCCTCAGCCAGACACTCCGGATCAGAGACACACTTCAGGCCTGTCTGAGCTGACACTATCCAGAATACAGACAATCCTGATTTCCTGCTTTGAAGGTGCAAGCCAACCAACCTCTAAGGACTTTTTCTTGACAAAACCATCAAAAATAATATTCTAAAACAGCCTAAAAACAAACAGAAAGAATAGGTCATGCTCTGATTTTCAAAATCTTTATTCCTCACTCGCTTCCCTGGCACACTTCAGTGTCTTCTCTCCCCAGACGATGTGCTGGCATCTTTATCTCCATCCTTCTTTGCCTCCCTCCCATCTCTGCCTCCTTTCTCTTTCTCTTTGACCCTACCCTTTCTTCTCTTCCTAGTGTCCATTTTTGGGACATTTAGAAAGCAATGTTTTGTTACCACCTTGAACTAACAGAATCCAAGCTCACACAGCTCATCTTCTTGTGCAGGCAGCAAGTTCACCACCACGTGAGCATCACATACGTGACCTATCGACCACCTTGCCCCAAGTCACGAAGCCATTAGGCAGTGTGATATCACCAGCATGGAACCAGCTCTGAGCATTCCTCCCCCCAAACCCATCCAGGCTAATCATTACCAAAACCACGAGAGAATTCTATTTAAGGGGCATTCCATAAAACACCTGACCACCCTCTATGCTACCATAGCCATTAAATACCAGACAACAATGAGAAAATCTCTGGGTGTGCTTTACAAAGGCCACACTGACTAAACGCAGAATATAATATGGTGAGTATCCTGGGATGGGAGGGGCACATGAAAGGATAATTGGGTAAGCGGCAAGGAAAAGAACTGAGGATTTACTAACTGGGCATTGGTAGGTGTTCACTGATTGTAACAAATGTGCCATCACAGGCAAGGATGATAACCCACAGTGCACACAGCCACGCCCTCACTCCTGGCCCATTCAGCAACTCCCCAAACCTGGGCGGTCACTTCAACCGACAGCTAATTTCAATGCCTTTAGAACCTCCCTCAAGTGACTGGACCATCCATATGTATGTGTTTTTCTTGGGGGAAAGAAGGGAAGAATTTAAAGCTCAAAAATCCCCGAGGTTCATTATAACAGGAAATGACGACGAGGGGCTGTGAAAAGCAGCGGTCCAGATGTTTAAAGAACGTCTCTGGGTGTGGCAAGTCCTGATTCCTCTGAGGCACCAGGCATTTATTTTTTATTTTTTTTATTTTTTTATTTTTTTTTTTTTTGCTTCTGTTACTCTGGAATAACTTTGCTCAGATGCCTGGGCCACCTGGATCTCCCCCAAAGCTGGAGCAACAAACAGTTAATTTGCTATCCCACTCCACGCTCTGGAGTGCGGATTTGTCTCTGGATATATGAAAGGTGCTCCCATCAAGCACGTGACAGAAGAGTTTTAGTCCCCAAAGCAGGGACTAGTTAGGAGTAAGGAAAGCCTGCCTAAAAAACAGAAAAATAGGCATGTCTCAAAGTCGTATTTCTCCAATCTCTAAGAGGAGTTGACCAATAGCATTAGGAAAACACAAGGAGCTACTTTGCAGAGTCCTGCCTGCACTCCTGGACTTCACCCACTGAGCTGGGGGCTGACCATAACAAACCCTTTGATGTTTGGCTTTGACAACTGAAGCCAAAGCCACACTGTGCTTCTCCAGAGGGTAGATGAAATTGCAGAAGCGATTGAAAACATCAGGTACACAGAGAGGGGTTAGTGGGAGCCTTGAGGCCGTCTGGGGTGGCATATGGGGTCCCCTCTTCCTTGTTATCTCCCACACTAGAAACTGGGGGAGGGGGTTGAGGCGAACCAGGATTCTCACACTTTGCAGAAAAATCTCAAACCAAGAATTCTGTCCAGGGAGATGATGTTTTCTGAGTGTTCTTGTCACCCCCTGGGGAAGCAGCCCATGAAACTGGCTCACAGGGAACCCTATGTGTGGGGGTGGGGTGGTGTCACAGAAGGGCAAGGTGACTTCAAGCTCTAGTTGTGAATACTGGCAGCTCCTGACTGGTGAGCCGATAGGCTCCGGAACGTTATTTCTATTGGTATCGAGAGGGTTGGGATACCCTTTCCTTTCCAACAGAAAGAGTGCAAGTAGGTGGTGGTTTGCTTCCCAAAACTAGATAAATTGTAGGTTCTCCACTCCTTTGCCCACTAAATAGGGTATTGTGGACTGACCTGGCGAACTAACCACAGCTTAAAATGTTTTGTGGGGAAACATTCCTTAGCAGAGAACCTGAAGGAAACTTGGCCATGCAAATCGTGTTAGAGAACACGGGCCGAGGAAGGGCTCCATACAGGCAGCAGTAGGGAAGCCATCATACAGACGACCTTCCAATGCAGCTGCTTTGAGATCACCCATGCTACCGTCTCTAGCGCCTCAGCCACGGTCTGTAAGCAAGCCCAACAAACTTGTTGGTTCCCCAAGGTGAGCCGCAATGGAATGGGACTTTGGTTTGGCCTTAGAACTTGAGGAGGGGGAGAAGGAGAAGGAGGAGGGAGAGGAGTTGGGAATAAATGTTCACATATCCCCCAGAGAGGAAATTTTAGCAATGTCACTTATAAACATTAAGTTCCTAAGGTCACAGGAAGTCAGGTAAAGGCTCACAGTTAGTATAAGGGTTACAGCTCCGAGGGGAAAGGTTTTCTGACAGTCAACAGTCAAGGAATCTGACAAAGTCACACCACAAAATAGACCTCACACCAGAGCTTTATTGAGAAAGACACAAGAGAGGGGCTGCCTCTCCTTAGGGGAGAAGCAACAAATACCTAAGTAGGAGGTAGGCTTTATATGGGGTTTCTCAGGGGACAGAGCTCTCCAGGGTGGCTTGGGATTGGTAGGATTCTGTGGCCTGATCTTGGAGCAAGCTCGGGGATTGGTGGGATGTTGTGGCCTGGCCTTGTGCCTCCCCACCCCCTCCTCCTGTAGGGCAGTTTGGCCACCTGCATCTTGAGGGGCTGGAAAGGGCTGCTCAGGCCATGAGTGTAGTCTGGGGGAGGGGGCGGGGCCTTATAGTTAGTGCAATTACGTCATTGAAGCCAGCACATGATATGGTTATGGTCTAAAACCTCACACTTCTTTTCTCACAATTAAAAGTAAAGTTGTAATCGTTTCCGCAGATACATATGAAAGAGCAATAAAAGTAGTGTACATTTTAGAAGAATTGGTTAAATTAATAATTTATCCAGTTCACACTACAAACTAAAAACAGTAATTAGCCAACTTTGGAGGACATTTTAACTTACAAAATGAGTGCCCCCCCCAAACCCTATCAAGAAAACACACTGCCTTGCTCATTTGCAGATGAGAACACGGAAAACCAGACGAAGGACATAACTTTTTTTTTTAAGGCTACACTACAGAGACCTGTCTTAAATCACCAAGTAAAAGGCAAAAGAATCTGTGAATAAAATATTCCCAGATTAGCACTGAAGAGTTTGTAAGCAGAGCTAAGAAAGATGTTCCTAGAATAGTGCAAAGAAGCTGCATCTTGCTTTGCACTGATTTGTGCACAGCTTTGTGCTTCGCGTTTCTCTTACTAGGGCTGCCAAACAAAACCACTGCTTTTCAGATCACTTATACAAAGTACATTGGGGGTGTGTGTGAAAGGAATAGAATCATGGGTTGTTTCTGTTACTGACACGGTCCCTGCATGGTAAGCACTGGGGCTAGCTCCCAGGATAAAAATGTTAGCCATCTCTCAGGGGACAAGAGTGTGAGGAACATGCAACAGGTGTCTGCGTGGCCAGGAAGCAAGACCTTGATTCAAATCCTGCCCCCAGCTGCTTCTGAAACTCACGCTGGACACCCAGTCAAGCGCCGAGTTTGACCTGTCTTTAGAAAAGTGGCTGCAGCCAGTCCTCAAGACACCTGATAAACCAGTATCAGATGGAAGGGGAGGAGGTTCTCCCTTATTAGTAGACTTGGAAAAGGGCAGGGAGGAGAGGAGGGAGGGAGGGTGGGATTGGGAGGGAAAGAGGGAGCGGGATACAGCAGGGATACAAAGTTAACAAACTGTAACTAATATTAAAAAAGTAAAAATTTAAAAAAATGGAATCACTTAAATAGAAAAGAAAAGAAAAGAAAAGAAAAGAAAAGAAAAGAAAAGAAAAGAAAAGAAAAGAAAAGAAAAGAAAAGAAAAGAAAAGAAAAGAAAAGAAAAGAAAAGAAAAGAAAAGAAAAGTGGCTGCAGGCATATCGGCCATGACGCAGCAGCTGTCTAATCTTGCATAGGAGACAGCGGGCTGCATGAAGTCGGGGGTGGGGGGGGGTGGAGGGGTGGGGGACGACCCATTTTATGAGAAATCAGAGTTCCTACCCATTTTCCAGAATCACACCTATCCCCTAAAATCCAACATGAAAGCTTTCCCTCCCCAGGGTGACAGCAGCACTGACCTCCACAGGGGCCTGGGCCAGGACCCGTGGGACCGCGTTCAGGTCTCAGACCGTAATTCGTCAGTCAGAATGAAAGCTGAGCGCGAAGCTTCAACAAAGCAGCATCTACTGCCCAGACATGACCCTGGGGTTTCCAAATCTCTGTAGTAGCACCCCATGCGAAAGCCAAAGGCCCGGTGTTTCCTGGGAGATTTTCTCAGCAGGTGGGAGACGTGCCTCGGGCCTTTGGGAATAATGTCCATCCTCAAGAGGCAGACCCAGCACAGACGGTTCACGGCGCGCATGCGCACACCACCCCTCAAGGAAGCTCCTAGGTGGCTCCCGGCTCTGCTGGCGGGTTTTGCAATCTCTCTTCCAAATCACTGAAGCTATATTCAGGCATTAAATAAAATGATCAGTCCCGAGACAGAAATGCCAAAATGAGAGACATTCCCTTCTGGACACTGAGTGAAATTTTATGTTAAAAAATCAAAACAACAACAACAACAAAAAAACCTCTTTCCAACTGTAGTGAAAAACAGTTACCAATGTTTTATAGTGTCCCTTCTCTTTAATAATAGCAAATCGGAGGTGGTGGTGCATACATGTAATCCCAGCAGTTAAGACACTGAGACAGGAGGACAACCATGAGTTTGAGCACAGACTGGGCTACACAGTATACTCAAATGGCTCAGGTCACCCAGAACTACATAGTAAGACTCTTTCTCAAAATTAGTAACTTTAAAAGTAAAGCATTGTATCCATTTTGACATCCACAGTAGATGGGGGAACTGGGGGATTCCAGCTATGGAATAGACCCATACAGACTTAATTCCTTTCATTTGCCCCTCAAGTACCGGGCTCACTCTTTAGAAACTGCCCACAGTCTTCCACCACGTGGTAGGTAATCATTGCTTTTCCATGTTTTGTGATTTTTCTATACCCCTTAGAGTCACGGATCAGAAAAGCAAACTCGGCTTTTCAAAACTACTTCTCAAGCTTTACAGCATTAATAAACAGACAATGGCAGAATGAAAACATTTCCATTCCGTTACCCAAACAAATAAATTCTAGGCAATGATCATCAGTGGCTAAAGTCGCATGTGCTTCCTGGGACACACACTTATCAAGTGTTCTTGATGAAAAAAAAGAAGTCCAGATCATAGCCTAGACTAGGAGAGACGCCACAGCTACACTCCGGGAGAGGCCCACAAACTAGATATTACCATTCGACAGTCAGACGCGGAGTCTGGGCTAGAACAGTCACCTCTCTACCCTGAGAAAGTCTTAACTACAGAAGAAAAAGAACACCAGTTGCGCTGAAGGATGCCTCTTGGATGGGCTGAAGAATGTTTCGCCAATGTAACGGTTTTACGCCTGGGCACACGCTTCTTCCGTTCACGTCAGAATACCGATAACGTGGTCTGCAGACTGGCTTGCAAACCATCCGCCTGCCTCCACTTTCCTCTTACTGCTAATGTAGTAAGCATTACAAATGACAGTCAAGCTACATTTTTAAAATGCATAAGGAACACATCAACCGATTACAAAACATTTTTTATTTTATTTAGACCCCAATTTCAATGAACTACAAAAAAATGTATGACTTATTAAAGAAATTTAAAACTAACCAGATACAATATTTAAGAGTGATATTGGTATTGTATTTATATTTCTTGAGGAAGGCTCATCTTTTACACATTAAAATATTTACGAATAAAAAGATTTTGGTGGGCATAGAGAGAGCACCATTAATAAAGTGGTTGCCATGGGAATGTAGGGACCTTGTTGGGTCCCCTGTACTTGTTTTAGCATCCAGGCACAGTGGTGTGTGCTCGCAATCCCAGCACTGGGGAGCAGTGTGGGAGGGTCCCCCAAGGCTCGCTGGCTAGCCAGTCTAGTCTACTTTTCAAGTTCCAGGACAACGGGAGACCTCAATCCAATAAAACAAAAGGGGTGATTGGCTTCTAAGGAGAGGCGTCCAAGGTTGTTCTCTGGCCTCTAAACAATTGTGGATACCCGCACCAACACTCACGCACACGAAAGAAGGTTTCAGGGGTTTGCTTCAAAACCATTCATGGCAGGTGAAGAAGTAGATAAAACAAGATCAACTACATGTGTTCGTGTGTGTGTGTGTGTGTGTGTGTGTGTGTGATAGAGAGAGAGAGAGAGAGAGAGAGAGAGAGAGAGAGAGTTGTGTAAGTGCAGAGTGTCTGTGTGGTATATGTACAAGGATGTCTATGGACACAAGGTCCCATGCCCATACATCCAGAAGCTGAAGGCGGATGTGGGGTACTCTGCTCTATGACTCTCCACTGCGTTCCCCAGAAACGGAGTCGGCCACTAACCCTGGAGTGCACCTGGTGGTCAACAAGCCTCAGCAATTCTCCGTCAGGTCTCTGCAACATGTCCAGCTTCCTGTGTGTGTGCTGGGGATTTGAACTCAGGCCCTCATGGTGGGAATGTGTGCTCTCGCCTATGACACCATCTTCCCAGCCCCAAGTCTGACTATTAATTGATCAATGCTGAAGCTAAGATGTCAGTATGCCCTAGAAACCGAAATGTTCTAGAAACTAAACCTGAGATTCTGCATGTTGAAAATGTAAATGACAACCTTGTGGTGTCATCTGGCAGTCCCCAGTCCATCCTGACTGCCACAGTCTTTGACAAACCATCACCTCTTCACGTTTTTCCTCCCTTCATTCCCTTTTAGGAACCACTTGTATCCGTTCTGTGCCTCAGTATCCCTGAGAGAAACAAAGACATTGACAACCGTTCACCCCAACCATCTCCAACAATTGACCAGCATAACCAACGTCTCTATGAATCTCAACGATCCAGCAGCCAAAAAGTAAGGACCATGGTCACCAGACAGAGAATCCGAGAACAGCTTGATCAGACCTGTGCAAGTCTTTAAGCACATTGGCCGTGATTCATTTTTACATCTTTCTTACTGATGAATTCATCTGTGATGGTTTGAATAAAAATGGCCCCCATAGGCCCACAGAGAGAACGCTGTTGTTGGAGGAAGTGTGTCACTGTGCAGGTAGGCTTTTAGATTTCAGACGCTCAAACCAGGCCCAGTGTGTCTCAAGTCTCTTCCTGCTGCCTGTGGATCCAGATGCAGAAACTTTCAATTCCTTTCCCAGCACCATGGCATGCCTGTGTGCTGCCATGCTTCCTGCCATGACGATAGTGGTCTAACCCTTTAAAACTATAAGCCAGCCCCAATTAAATATTTTTCTTTATAAGAGTTACCATGGTCATGGTGCCTCTTCATGGCAATGGAAACCCTAAGACGGTAATTTGTTTTCAGGCAGAAGCACAGATGAGAACAGAAGCCAGCCTGAGCTCAAATACACCTTGAGTTGTGAAAAAAATGTTCAGCTACGTCCAGATTACTTACAAAAGGATGAAATGATTTTCATATTCTTGTAAGAGTACTAAAAAAATTTCAAAAAATTGAAGGAAATTCTTATTTTATTTTAGGTTTATTTTTCTCCTCGGAGTTAATGAAGCACAGAGAATACTCACATTTGCTTTTGTGTTTTTGATTTTTTTTAATAAATTTTTATTGTCATTTGGCTATCTAGAACAGCATCGCTTCTACCTCATCATCACAGCTAGACACGCCAGGCACTGTACTAGGAATGTGGCCTGCACCGTGTCATTAAATCTTGGGACAACACAAAAAGGTGTGTGCTATAATCATGTTTACAAGCTAATAAATGAGGCTTACAGAGGTCAAGCCACTTGTCTGAGGTTTCTTCCCAGTAGGTGGCGGAGCCAGGATCTGACCCAAGCATGTCTGTCCCCACATTCCCAAGCCTCCCTAAAAGCATGGCCAATAGTCATTGAAAACGACTCCTCCATCTTTTAAAATATAGTCCCACGAGCAATACCTCTCTACCCCATTACCCACAACCAGGCTCCAACAGGAAACAGTGTGAGGTAATTATAGCATAACCCCCAGCCACCAGCTCTGGGGTTTTATGGCTGAACTGCCTGAATCACTCCTAGCCAGCTTTGCAGGAAATGTTCAGACACTTTCTCGGATTCCAGCTAAAACGTCAACTGTGTGGCCCTGGGGAGTGGAGAGCTCGCGGGGTGGTAATGGGATATAAAATTTGCAAACTTGAGGTCACTGGCCCAAACTCTTGGGTGTGAAACAGCAGCAGTACATGGGAGATTAAAAGCTACTTGTGGACTTGAAGGGTGTGTGTCAGGGCTCTCCTTGACTGGCACTTGTCCACAGCATCTCTGACATTACCCGTCAGCAAAGAGAGAGAGATCTAAATGGCAGGTCTGCCTGGAATTGTTTGAAAAGAGTACGGCCAATGGCTCAGGAAGTGTGTTCATTCTGAGAGTTAAGGATTCAGTCCAACTCAAACACAGCTAATGCTCAATAAACAGTTGTCATTAAAGTTAAGCAGATGTTCTCCAAAATTATGGGGGGCTGTAGAAGAAAATGCAAGGATTCAGAAAAGAAGTTCTCATCTTGGCGTGTTTATCTGATAGAGTGTGACTGCGCAGATCAGTAATTTGATAACGGAGGATGCGCGTTATAAAGGAAAAAAGATTGTATTTAACGACAATCCAGAATTGTCTTAGCCCATGCCAGATCTCCTGACCCCTCACCTTTCTATTAGAAGTATGAGAAAGGGGTGTGGAAACAGAAGGGTGAGTCACTCCTTAGACTGTCTAAGACAACTCCTACTTTCCTTTTATCTAACTCCTTCCCTGATACCTTTATTAAACTGGGCTCCTTTAGAAAAACCCTCATTCTTCCCAAGACTACCTAATACATTTCACTGACACTCAGGTAAAAAGTAATCTAAAAACTACTGCATAGTACTCTCCCACGAAGTGTTCCCTAGTGAGAAACTGATCACACTGTCCAAAAAAAGAAAGGAAGGACAGAAGGAAGGAAGGAAGGAAGGAAGGAAGGAAGGAAGGAAGGAAGGAAGGAAGGCAGACATCACAGTTGGGGATAGTGGCACACACTTATAATCTCAGCATTTAGAAGACAAAGCAAGGGGATGGCTGGCAAGTTCAAAGCCAGCCTGGTCTATGTAGCAAGTTCTAGGCTAGCCTGATCTACATAGCAAGTCCAAGGCCCACCTGGTCTACATAGTGAGATCTGGTTTCAAGAAAGAGAGAGAAGGGAGGAGAGAGTAGGAGAGGGGGTTGAGCAGAGAGAAAAGAAGGAAGGAAATGCCAGAGGTTTGCTCAGGCGTATTTGAAGACTTGACACAAGTCAGCTCTCCAGGATATGAACACACAGAGACACGAAGCACTACCCAACACCATGCTTCCACTTAAACCAGATCTGTCCCTCTGTGGTTTCTATGGCTATGAAATAAAGAAGAAAACGTGTACCACGAGCTCTTCTTAAGAGTGGGTCTTGCTTAGCACCTAAAACGTCTAAAGTCCATCTCTCTATAAACACATTATCTCACTAACACCACTAAGAAAGCCTTTAAAGGTATTCCCAAAGGGGCTGGAGAGTCAGATCAGCAGCTAAGAGGGCCAATTGCGGAGATACCAGTCTGTTTCCCAGTACCCATGCCAAGTGGCTCACAGGATCTGAAGGCCTCGTCCCAACTCTTTAGGCACCGGCACTCACCTGTACGCAGGCACATTCATGCACAGATGATTAAAAAGAAGACAAATCTGTGTAACGGTATTTGCAAAGACACAGTCCTGTTGGGGTCTTGCCTGGTCATGCAGACTTACAAATCAGCCGTGAGAGGACAGCTGACTGCGGCCATGAGCCCGTTGCCCACAGTTCTATTTACGGCAGCACCACCTTCACAGGTGCATGATAAGCCATGGGTTAGCCTGCCCTCCCACTGCACTCTGGGTATTTGTGTGGAGTCTTTTCTGTCTTGGACCGACTCTCCTTCAGAAAGCCTACCGGGGTCACAGGTCACATGCCAGGGTTGAGAAAGAGTCTATGGAAACTCAGCACCTGTTCGGTCCAGCCCCAGCCCTTAGCTGAAAGGAACTTCACTCCAGAACTGTCTCCTCCAGTCTCCCTCAGCTCTTCCTCTTCCCTCCTATAACAAAACCTTACTTGTATTTTTCCTTCAGAAGATTCCAAGTCTCGCATGTAAATAGGCTTCCTTGTTACTTAGGATGTGTTTATTTTTATTAATTTTCAAACTCTGATATTTCAACTTGCTGAAGTTACAAAGTTACTTAAAAAAGAAGAGAAAGATGAGCTGATGAGAATGTAGATGATGATGTACAAGAAAAAGGCAGATCTGGGCTCAGCGGCAGAGATGCTATGCTGCCACCTTTGTTCCTGTTGGTTTTGGCCTCTGCCTGGGACTACAGGCTTGTCACCACGTACTGAGCCCAGAAAAGCCAAGGCACGAGGGTCATGAGTTCAAGGGCAGCCTGGATTGCATAGTGACAATTTGCCTTTTATGAAACAACAGTGTGAAAGAGGAAGAAATAGAGGAACAAAGATGCCAACAAGGAAGAGGCAAAAAGAAAAAAAAAAAGAAAAAAGAAAAGAAAGCAAAGAAAAGAAAAAAGAAAATCGTCTCTGGGAATAAGCTCTTTGTTAATATGGAGATTGTCATAAAAAGTAACAACAGACCGAGTGTATCCATAGGGCTGACATAAATCCTGTCTCCCGACACCAGTGTCATAAATGGTGGTACTATATTTGGAGTCTGATGTGTATATATGAATGTAAGTATGACTGATGGTCTAGGAATTCACGGCCCTTCAAAACGCTGCCCCAAATCAGCTGTCTAATGGGGCCGTTCTCCCACCCTGCCTGCTCCGTCTGGAACACATTTCTGGCTGGGAATGGTGGAGATGGGGAGTTTTCCTTTCTCCCTGCTGCTCTGAGGGGGCTTGAGAAAACACACTTAGTGATAACTTCAACTGAAAATGCCACTTAAGTTGAGAAAGTTGCAGAGTCACAGGAAACTTAAAGCCAGATTTGCTGTGGAGCAGGATTCGTACAGTCCAAGCCTGGCCGTGGCCCTGGTCTGCTTTTCTTCCCTGGCAGTGTGGCGAGCCCTTAGGACAAGCAAGGTGCAGCTCAGCTCCTTTACAGCACGGCCCCCACTGGCAACTGCAGACCTACTGTTGCTTATCAGGCACAACCCCGGGTTCCAAAACCAAAATGAGATGAATCATTCCAACAGGCAGAGAAAAATGTCACCAGAAAGAGAAATTGAAGGTAAAAATCCCACATAAAAACAAGGCCAAACATGTTCAACGCTTAAAGTTAATAAAAAAGAATGGGCTGGACAGTGTTAGCGCACGCCTTTAGTCCCAGCGCTCGGGAGGCAGAGGCAAGAGGATCTCCGAATCTGAAAACAGCCTGATCTATAGAGTTCCAGGACAGCCAAAGCCACATGGAGCAAAATAGAAAAGAAAAAGAAACAGAGTGGTTGCACATCAAAGTTTTCACTGGCTTTCCTAAGTCTGAAAGGGCCCAAGGACATGTGTTCTACAGTGCTTATGTGCAAATAACTGCACCCGGGCAGTGACTGCAATCTCCTTTCCCATGGCCATTTGTGCTTTCATCAAGGAGCTGTGCAAGAAGCAAGTGCTCCTAAAACTGACCAAATAGAACCGTGCTGGCACGTTACCCAGGAAGCATTCTTATTCTGACGTCTCACAGCAAAATACAATGACACATTCGTATCCTCATCCTGGGTGGAAAGCAAGGCAAGCCCGGCTGCATCAGGCTGGAATTAAAACTTAACACACTGGATTATCCCCCTCAAAGGCCCATTGCTTCACTCTGTTCAGCAGCCTCTAACGGTGTGGCCCCAAGAGCTCCTCCTTACCAACTACAGAGACGTGCCGCTCCCCACATGCAAAGGCAGCTTCTGCGCTAAGTTTGAAGAGAATCTAGTGGCTTCCATGTTCATGCTCACGGGAGATCCAGAATCACTGTGTAAAGAGCCTGGCTTTGTTTCTGGGGAGATCATGCAGAAAGGCCCCCGACGGGGGACAGTCCGAGATCACAAAGAAGTGAGCTGAGGAACTCAGTCAACACTTGAGTGCATGAGCCCGGTCAAGCCCAGCCAGCCAGCCAGCCCGCAGCCATTGGAGCCTGCCTGAATTCAAGATACAGAGTTCCCACATGCCACCGAGAAACAGCTCCAACAGACACAAACTTGAGCAGGGCCTAGCAGCTGCATCAGGGGCTGTTTTCCCATTGACAAAAAACATGCTTAATAGTTCCATCCTAAGGGGAAGTCCCAGGAAGGAGACTACAGGAGAGAGATTTGAAACCCAGGAAACCCTCACCAGTGACAACTTCTTATTTCTCCTTAGATAAATCACCCCAAGTACACAGGGCAATAGACCTGCGCTTCCACAGAAGCATCCCGCTACCACTCACCCAGATCAACAGACACAATGAGGAGCGGACTTGAGAGTCTCTGTTTAAATTCCTCACCCACAGAACTGTGAAACCATAAAGCTGTTCAGAGCAAAAGACGGCCAGAACGCGAAGTCAGAGTCTCGTGGTTGTAGGTAGCCAGGATCCTCTTCTTTTATAGGAAATGGGCTATTATATCTTCATGTGTGAGAAGTTTTAATTTATAAGTAGGTAGGAACATTCTAGATGCCTCTTCTCCTTTGTCTCTTCCCACCAGCTGCTCAGGTATACCACCCGTGTTGTGTCTGAGGCAATCTGAGCCTCATCGTCATCATCATCATCATCATCATCATCATCATCATCATCACCATCAACTCCCCTGCCTTTGCTCAGACCAGCGTCTCCTCTCAGTGAAGCCCACCTTGCTCCCTTGGCTCCATGCCTCTGGTCCCCCTGCACTAACCACTGCTTCTGTGCCACAGGGCTGATTCTGCTGCCATATTGGAGCCCTCCTCCCCATCACCTGTCACAGCAGTCAGGAGGTGACACTTCCACCTTAACAGCACCATCCATCTCTGCATGCAGGCCTGCGTGGCAATCCTCAGCCCACCCTGAGCAGCGCCGACAGATCCACACAGAGCACGCCCTGGCCTGCCATGCTCAATGCCCCGCCCTACCCCAAATATTTCATGACCTCTTCACCTTATGTCTTTTCCCCTCATCTTTCCCCTTTTTGTCATTTTTCTGTCTCTCCAACTGCTAAGTTATATAACTAACCTTGCCCAGTCGGCCCGTCAAAATCGATCCACATGGGACCATCTACAATCACCTCTGACACCATGCCCAGGTCCTCAGAGAAGTAGAGCTCACGGTGCCTCTCCCACTCTACCTCAAGGGGTCAGTTGTGGTGGACAGCCACCTTCTTTTCGCAGTCAGAGGCTGTGGAACGGTCTCTGTAAAGGGCCAAACAGCCACTGTTTCCCTTTTGCAGTTCTATCTCCTGTCACAGCTTCGCCATTCAAGCACAGCACAGAGCAGGTGGCCCTGCACTAACCAATGCGCAAATGCCAGGGCGATGATGCGTCCGCAAAACCTCATTCGCAAACACAGCCTGGTCCAGGGTCTGCAGACCCCGTGAGCTTTTCCTGTGTTATCTTTTCTGATTACTCCATTTCCCATGAAGCTTCTGTTGGCCTGAAACAGGATACGCCTCCAACAATTGTTGAGCTGTCCCCACAGGAGAACATTCTAGGGAAAGAAGGTATCAAGAGGGTTGAAGAGAGACATTTACCAGCTATAAAATTTCATTTAGCCGAGAAGCCACAAAATGTTAAGTTAGGAGTTCTATGAAGCCAGAGTTTGTCACTATCATTGATTTCCCTGGAGTAACAACTGCAACTCTACATTCTTGGTTTTTATTTTGTTTTTTTTTTTCTTTTAGATACACAAAAATGTTTAATCTCCCTGGTAAGGAGTTGTGTGTTAGAAATTAATACTACTAAAGTGTGATTGTCATGGATGCATCGAAGCTTGCTATTTTAACAATTGCTTCTATTTAATATTGCTTCTATTTTAGTTGCTTCTATTTAATATTAAAAAATGGGTATGAGTTTACAGATAAGCAGTGCAGAAAAAAAAGAAGAAGCAAATAACTGAAAAAAACTCATCTTTGTCCACAAGAATGTAAGATATACAACGGCCTCCCTGGAAAGAGATGTGTGTTGCAAAACTCTACTTGAGAGACAGTCCTTACAAAGAATTTGAAGAGAAGAGAGTCTGGAGGATAAAATTAATACCTAATGCTCTGAGCTCAGAGTTTGGACAGGGTAGAAGGGTGTGTCTACGACCACCTCAGAAAAATGCGAGCTCTGATATTAAAATACGATTCATGCACCACCCAAGGTCCCTGGTGGCCCTGACAGTCTATGATTCTTCCTGTTTTATTAATGTCTGCCTCGGTCCCAGAAAGCATTTTATTTAACTAAGTAATGAGATTAACCAAACTTAGGATTTTTAAACCATTACTAAAGAATATTAGAAAATGTAAGTTGGAATTTCTCCAATAT
This sequence comes from Meriones unguiculatus, assembly GCF_030254825.1. Lineage (NCBI taxonomy): Eukaryota > Metazoa > Chordata > Mammalia > Rodentia > Muridae > Meriones > Meriones unguiculatus. Next base: position 16,536,654 of record NC_083365.1, on the reverse strand, counting down.
CTTCATCCTTCATTTTATATCCTAGTCCACTGATGCCAGAAATCAAAACCACAACTAAAATTAGTTTTTGGGTTTTTTTTTTTAAATAATTTCTTTTAAATTTTCATTTTATGTGCATTAGTATGAAGGTGTCAGATCCTTTGGAACTGGTATTGCAGACAGTTGTGAACTCCCATGTGGGTGCATGGGAATTGAACCTGGGTCCTTTGGAAAAGGAGACAGTGCTCTTAACCACTGAGCCATTTCTCCAGCCCCCTAAAATTAGTTTTAAAGAAATTAAATATAAAGATTTTGCTTATGTCTGTCAGGAGGAACGTACGGATAAAATGGTCATCCCCTAGAAATACTGTGCGGACCAGATTTAAAAAAAAAATACTATACACAGATCATATATAGAGCAGTTTCTCACCATAAATGCATTCTAAGCATTGCTTCATGGGCTATTCTTACACAGGGCCTTAAGTCCCTATTTAAAGAGACAATGTTTTTACTTTATAATGCTGTGAAATGGGGACATGCTTCATAGAAACCATACTTCACATTTGGAGTTTTGATTCCCACCCTCGTCCTCCAGGATGACCAACGTGCTCTCCCAGAGTCCTTGGCAGAACTCATCCGTGCTCAACTTCATCAAATCGAGGATGCTTTAGGCTGCAGCAGTCATTTAACCTAATGGCGGACTCTGTTTTCGGCTGCTTTTCTGTTGGTGGTTTTTGGTCTTCGGTCAACTATGAAGCCCCTCCAAGCCACGCGCTACATGTCTCTGGCGTTCCACTGTACTAAGTGAAGACGGGTTTTCAGTCAAGCCTCCCAGAACGACTGATTCTTTGAAACCCACTTAATGGTGTTAATGGCAAAATGCTTATGATTCCACCCTTGCCTTTGATGATTTTACAAACTAATGGGAAAGAAAATGCAGTCTAGGGGCTAGGGAGCGATCTCCCACAGTAAAATGGGAGCTTCAGTTCCAACCCTAGCACCAACTTAAAAAGCCAGTCAGGTAGTGCAGACCTGTAACCCCAGCACTGAGGCAGACAGAGTTCCCTGGGGATTGCTGGCAAATCAGTGGAGCCTAATCAAAAAACTCCAACCCCAAAGAGAAACCTGCCTTCAAAAAACAAGGTGTCCAGATGGCTCCTGAGAAATAACACCCCAAGCTGACCTATGGCCTCCATGTACATGCCCATATATGTGCTGGTTCTCTCTCTCTCACACACACACACCTCACACACAAGAACACACACATCCACATACATAACAACACAGGAGGTAATCACTTTTTAATAATCATGAAGCAATAAATGTTCACAGACTTTCTATGTTAGTCTTGTTATATTATTATCAGCTTCCTCAAAGAATTATGTTAAAATAAGCCCATTTGCTGGGCAGTGTCTAAAACCAAAGAAATTGATAAAATAGTTTACTGCTCATCCAAAAAAGTATACACATTGAAAACCAAAGCTAAAGCTCCCAGAGTGTTTGGGTAAGCTATTTGGTTTGGAATGTATATTTTAATTGTTTACCAATTTGTTTGAGAGGTTATGTGTTATTAGTATAATGCTACAGTGTTTAACAAAGAAGTCTGTCAATATTATTTAAAATTCCAGTTAAACTTGAAGGCATGACTATACTTCCATTCCCTTCCACTCTCAAATCACAATAATGTATGTTGATGTGTATTTTTAATTCATTTACATCATCAACAACTTACTCATTTTTTAAAGTTATCTCTATGCCCTAAAGGCATAGATGAAAAATTCAAGTCAATACTTTATCACTCTTTATTTAAAATATGAAATTACATAAACCATCTGGTTAAGAAATTCTGGTTTTAGCTAGGCTCCATGACGCATGCCTATAATCCCAAAACTCTGGGAAACAGAGGCAGGCATATTTCTGTGATTCGAGGCCAGTCTGGTCTACAGACAGAGTCCAGGACAGCCAAGACTACATAGAGAAACCCTGTCTCGAAAGAAAGAAAGAAAGAAAGAAAGAAAGAAAGAAAGAAAGGAAGGAAGGAAGGAAGGAAGGAAGGAAGGAAGGAAGGAAGGAAGGAAGGAAGGAAGGAAGGGAGAAAGAGAGAAAGAGAAAGGAAGGAAGAAGGAAGGAAGGAAGGAAGGAAGGAAGGAAGGAAGGAAGGAAGGAAGGGAAAATCTGTGTTTTGAATCATGTCCCAGTATATTAGCTTCCTCTTCTCATTAATGTGAAGACATAAAATGTCGTTGTCTGGGACTTCCCTATAGGTGATCAGGAGACTGCGGAACTTCAGGTGAGTCTTAAAGTTGTCTTTGTGAACAAATGAGGCTTTGCAAAGCCTCTGTTCTTCCCACCAATTTGTTTTAAAACACGCTTCTGTAATTAATCCCTGGAGTTTACCATCACATAATCTACCCTGGCTATGAACTGTTCCATATGGTGTAAAAACTCTGGACAATGTAAACAAATAAACAAAGACCAAAAAAGAATCATGGGAAGGGTGACAAACTTTACAAAATGCAATGGGACTCCTGTGCCTGTCAACCAATTAACCATCAACCTGTCAGCCCGTCAACCCGTCAGCTGTCAACCCGTCAGCTGTCAGCCTGTCAGCCTGTCAACCCATGAACCAAGGACACAAAACATATTCCCTATAACTGGAGACTTGGGAAAAGGAGTTTCAGTCTAAGGAATGTTTCTCCTTGACATGAAACTGTAATATTTCCTTATTTGGGCACTAAAGCAATAAGGCAATTATAAAGAAAGGACGCATAACCGCTGCTCTCCAACTAGAGTTGGTTATTGTTGGTGGCAGTGGTGGTGGTGTGTGTGTGTATTACTGAGCCATCTTCCATTTTTTTTTGCCTAACCACAGTGTTAAAATTTAGCTGAAAAAACTCTTATGAACTGAAATGCAGGCAGTTTGGGCTGCATTATTTCTCATCCAGTTATTTCACCCGTGCTAAGCAATGGTCAGGCAAAAGAGAGCTACTGTGTGCATTTACTATTTGAAAATTATTTTCAAGCTTGCAAACTTCGAGCCAGTGAGATGGCTCAGCAGGTAGAGGGGCCTACCAGCAAGCATGTCAACCTGAATTCAATACCCAGAACCTACTGATTCTGTGCCTACAAGTTGTCCTCTGGCCACACACATACACACACATACACATACACATACTGTGTTGCCCATACATACAATAAATAAGTATAATGTAAAAATATATAAACATGCAAATTTCACTGGAAATGTGGGGAAAACATAGCTTTTGCTGAGTGAATGGAGACCACGATGATTCCATCTTTTTAAATTAAAAAAAAAAAAAAGACTTCCTGTAAAAACAGAAATTGACAATTTACTCCAAGAAACCACAGCAAAAGCAGGGGGCCAGGGATTGAGGATGCTTAAATTTCTACAGTGAAATAACTTCTGCTGCCCAGCAGAAGGAAAGCAGGAAGGAAACACCTGCCCGGGGAGGCAGGAGAGAAGGCAGGCTCGGGGGGCACACCTGGTCGGGGGAGACAAGCCCTGGCGTGGGCAGAGCTGGGGACATGACAGGAAGAGAACACAGGACTCAAGGCCCACACCTGTCACATGGGAGGAAAAACAGAAGGTGGTGGCTGTAGGCGATCGGACACTGCATGTCAGACACGGATACTAGCGAGGTGTCAAAAGCCACTGCCTCTGCCTCAGTCAGCCTCAGGGACTACAAACCTCCTCCGCTTCAGAAACCCCACGGGTCCATCGAAAGAGCGTGCAGGTGTCAGCGTAGTCAGAGGCTGGCTTTGAACTAGACAGCACTTTAGCAAACGCAAATAGAAACCTTAAGTTGTAACTGGGCAGACACCAGGCACGCATAGCTTGCTCTGATTCAGCCTTTCTACTTGTCTCACTTGGTGACACATACAAGCTTGTGCATATACATGTGAGTATATGCATAAGACATTGTCACTGGCAAAAGGTGGATCTCAAGTACCCTCATTTGGGACCTGCTCCACCGTATCATGAGAATCTACAAACCAAGAGAACACATGCCAACAGATGGATACACTGAAGATATGTACAAAATTAAGGTTCACATTATGCACAGTACATCTATGTAGTAAAGCACACGCGCATACATGCATGTTCATGTATGTGTATCACATGCATCTGTGTAATGCATATGCAGATATGTGTATATGTCTATAATTTCTTTGCTAGGAAAATATATAAATGAAGCATCTGAAGAGTAGGAGGGAGGTGCTTTTAAAAGTACAGAAACTCTACAACAAGGAGCACACGCAAAACCCAACGTAAAAAGCACAGGTGTGGCAAGAGCGCAGTGTGTTAGCAGGGAGGGGGCAATACTCTCCGCTTGTCGGACAGACACACAGGTTGGTGACATAAACACACACTAAGATCCCCCAAAACTCTGGACTTCTGCTACACACACACACACACACACACACACAAATGCATTTATGTTGTGTATCCATGAGCAATGCCATCACAATAGACACTAAGATGACTTCATGCAGCAGAAATATACTTTTGAGAGAAAAATGCAGAACCAAATGAAGCCCCTTGAGAACACATTAAAATCAGCGATTCCACCCATTCTCTAAGCTTTCCACGGAGCCTTCTATACAGGGCAACCATTGTCTGATGCTTGGCCAGGATCAGTAGATTTTATTGGTGATGTTGCTGGGGTGCTAGCTGTATTCCACAAAGGTCAAGACAGAACTGATTTTAGCTATCAAAGAGTCACAAACATTTGATCACAGCCTCGGGGCTTAGATGCTTATCGGGACCAGACAAGGACTCAAGAACTCTTCCACGCACCCCGCTCTTGCTTCTTGTACTGAAGCAATAGAAACACAAGGTTCACATACACAAAACAGCCAACACGAAAAGAAGAGGAGGAGGAAGAAGTACAAGAAGAAGAAGGAGGAGGAGGAGAAGGAGGAGGAGGAGGAGGAGGAGGAGGAGGAGGAGGAGGAGAAGAAGAAGAAGAAGAAGAAGAAGAAGAAGAAGAAGAAGAAGAAGAAGAAGAAGAAGAAGAAGAAGAAGAAGAAGAAGAAGACCCAATGAACACCTTCATCGTGTCCTCCAGGGTCACATAATCAAGTCACAGGGTCACTCAGGTAAAAGCACCCTGAGAACGGAAAGAAACTTCAGCGTATGCATTGCCTGGGACCCGCGAGCAGGCTCTTCCAAAGGACATCTCTTCCGTCCCACTGCTTCTAACAGAGGCTCGAACTTAATCTCAGACTGTCCTTTTTAACAGTTAAAAAAAAAAAATCTTAAGGCAACTATTTCCGCTCTCCTTAGGCTCCGGAAACTGCCAAGCCATAGCCAGCTAACCTGCCTGCGTTAAGTCTTTCCTGCTGCAACACTAGGGCATGGGAAGCCAATGGTACAAGGGTTTTCCAAGTAGACACTACATTGTTAACACCGGCTGAGGGCCAGCCACAGCGACATTACTCCGGCAGTGACATGAAGAGCTCACACAGCCCGGACACTTTTCTCTAAAACTTTTGCCCTGCAGACTTCCAGGACAGACATCTGAAAGGGAGCGTACGGCACTGGTCTCCATGTGCAGGACTTAGGGGAGAGTTATCTACTGACCACAGGTCCCATCTTCCTCTCTGCCTCCTCAACAGCCGATGCCCACACAGGAAAGCCCTTCTCCCCGCACACTGCCGGAACTGGTGCAGCAAAAGCAGTGGGTTTCAGCTCCTCCCCTTCTTCCACAAGGAGCCCTCCTCGCCTCCCCAAATCTGCCTCAACAATGGACCAGGATTCCCTCCAGCCAGGTCCCCTCCTCTGGGGCAGGAACGCGGCGATTTATCCGAACGAGAGTTGGTGACCGAGTAACCTCGGCACTTCCAGGCTGTCCTTCCCTCCCCGCCCCCTCCCCCCAGAAGGTCTCACTCAGGGTCCTCTACCGGCCAGAACCAGCCCTGTCAGTTGCCCTGGATCTTAAAAGTCCCAAGAAGGGCGAGGGGGAGGCACGCCGAAGCAGCTGAGCGCTTCCCTTACCCTTTCAGAGCATCGTGTCCTCCACCGCCTCTTCTCTTGGCCCGGTTGGCTCTGGTCTCCTTCGGGTTCCCAGCCTCCAGGTTGGCATCCGCCCCGTGGCTCGTGTAGGACGCGAGGAGCAGGGCGAACGCCAGCGCGACCTCCAGCAGCCCTCCTCGCCGCATGGTGCCGCCGGCCGCCACTCGCTCCGCCGCCAGCCGCGCCTTCTAGCGCCCCGCGCGCCTCCGGGGTCCTGCTGTCCCGCTGTCCCGCCGCAGGGAGGTCCTGGCCTGGCTCCTGCCGCTCTCCTCTCCCGGCGCGCTGCAATCCCACTTCGGGCAGCCCCTGCCCTGCAACACAGAAAGGTCCCCAAGGCGGGAGGAGACAGTCAGGGCTCCGGGATGCTGAAGCTCGCAGTCCCCGCGAAGCAGAGCCCAGCCCGCGCGCCGCCTGCGCGTGGCGCAGTTACTCGGGTGAGCGAGGACCGCTGGCTCCCCAGCTGGCTGCGGACCCAGAGCCTGGCGACCAGCATCCGCGGATCCAGCGGCCTCGCGGCGCCAAGCACCGCGTCCCCGGGGAGCCCAAGCGTCCCGCGAGCCGGCTGCCTACACTGCCTTAATGGCACTGATTGCGCGCGCGGTGAGGGCTGACGCCCCAGCTCCCCAAACAGGGTCCTCTCTCAGCTCAGACACCCGGCCCCGGCCACCCCTGCCAGTCCCCTGCATCCGACGTGGAGCAGGGCACGGCAGTCCCGGGTCCTGCAGCTGTCAGGCGGAGAGGGAGGGCCAGCTGCAGATGCTCCGAGACAGCCCCTCACCCTGCCTGGCCTCCTGCCCTGGGTACCGCGCAAACGGGCCCCCAGCCCCCAGCTGCAGCCTGACCCTGGCGGGACCCCACGAGACCCACTGGACTAGCGGCTCCGACTCCCAGGCGGCGGTGGCTGCTCTGCTCCGCAGCTGACCCAGCCGTGGCCGCCTGTGGCACCCACAGTCTCTGCCCCAACTCTGCGGCCCCCTCCTTTCCCACCTCTTCAAGTATCGTCCGCGCAGCGGTTTCTCGCGAGAGAAATACTTTTTTAAAAAAAAAGAAAGAAAGAAAAAGAAAATGACACCCCCCTGCCTCCCCCCCATCGCCACCCCACCCCCGGCCCCATCTGTACTCCCTTTCCACTCCCCTCTGCCAGCCGCCGCCCGAGACTGGGGCCTTCCTCACTCGCAGGATCAGAGCCCTGGAAGGAGGCGCAGTCCTGCCGGCCTTGGGATATTCCGTCCCGGGGTGGGGAAGAGAGGGAATGGGAAGAGGTGGAGTAGCGGTTTAGAGGTTCAGACCGCTCTGAGGCTGAGGTCTAGACCCGGAGATCCCCGGGATCAGAAGCGTGAAGAGCTGTACCACCTGCACGGAAGATGCGTGAGGGACACCTTGGCCACGGAGGCCCAGGAGACCCTGGCGGAAAGGGGCCCTGTAGCAGTGGCCCTTACTTCCCAGCCCACCCTTCTGCTGTCTGACCAGAAGGAGAAACTGTAGGCCTGCAGGCTCTGGCAGGGAGTGTCTCAGGCCCACCACCACTGAGCCAGCCTGCAGGTTAGCAGGGGAAGGGGCTGGTCAGTGTCAGGAGCCTGCTGGAGGAGTGGTTCTTTCAAGGCTCAGGGCGAGCCACTCACCTAAGCTAAATCCAAGAGGCTGCTAAAGGCTGAGTCAGTCGCAGCCTGGGTTTCAGGCGATCCTCTTGTCCAACCCTCAATTAAGATTGGGGTTTCCTGGGAGAACCCTATTCTCACATGTGCGCACATGACACACATGAGGGGGGGGGACCAGAAACTCCCAATCACCAGCTGTCACGCTCAGCACAAACGCGTACCTTAAGGATGTATGCATCTTGTTGAAGGAGATTTTCCTTGTTTTCAACATTTTGTGCCAGGTATTGAGATTATAGAGATTGAGGCAAGTTATCAACTTGATCTTGATGTTGAGATGGAGCGCCCTTCATGACGATGATGGACTCAGTGCATGGCCTTGATACCTGAATGGGAAGATGAAGACGCTGATTTACATTCAGAATTTTTAAAATATATTGTCTGGTTTGATTAAGGTCTTACATTCAAAAAAAAGTCCTCTTAGCAGATCCATGAACTGGAGATTTAGCCACACATCCTCGGTTGCGTAAAGAATAATTCAGTCAAGGGCCAGGAGATGGCTCAGCAGATCCTGATGACATGAGTTCTATCACCAGGCTCTCCATGATGGGAAGATTTCTGAACATTGTCCTCCGAACAATGTACTTGGAACACATACACGCACGCACATGAACACACACACATGCACGCACATGAACATGCCACCTGTAGTGAAATAAAGAAGCATTCATCCAAGAGTTAGATACTGAACACTATCCGTGCCACCTGGTGCAAAGATGGATCACTTGCCAGTAAGGGAGGCGTTTCAGTCCCCTTGCACAGCAGTGGTCTACAGGGGAGGCAGGCTTGAAACAATGAATAGCTCGAATGTTACATGCCAACAAATACAGGGCACCCGTAGCTGCCGTACACCAGGGTGATAGGCTGGGGCAGATAGAGAAAGCTTCCCTGAGAAAGGATCATTGAATCCTTTTAAGGCGTGACCACTTAGAGAGAGAGAGAGAGAGAGCAAAGGTTCTTAACCATAGACACACAGTAGGATCTAGGTACTTAAAAAATTCGGACGGAAGGACCAAGAAGTTCTGTTTTTAAAAGTCTGTGGTGGAGCTTGACGTGGATGTTTTTCAAAGTTCCTGAGATGCAACGAGGTGGTAGGGAGGTCATTGAGGGTGGGAAAGGGGCCCAGTTGAGGAACCATAGGTAATCAGAACCGAGGCTCCTGGAGGTCAAACAGGACCTCGGCCTGTCCTCTATGTGTCCAGGCTCTTCTGCACCCATTATACAATCTTGAAATCGCCTGTTTTCCCTGTATTCCGATGACATACAAGAGGCAATGTGACCCTGTCTCTTGGAGGCTGCCACTCAGCAACATAATGCAACAGAGCCCCTGAGCCCAGGCCCTTCACAGGTTTTTCTCCAGGTAGCACAGAACAAACCCCAGTAAGGATCCGTTTATCTCTGGGTAGGGTCACCAAGGGCTACAGCAATGCTGTGCCTGCCTTTCACTTTCAGTTTCTCCTTCTCAGGGCTTCCAAGTGGGACAACTTTTCCAGCAAGAGGGAACCACAAGCATTAGCTAAATGAGCCAATAGACTTCTTTTCGAGATCATGATATGATGTCAACTTTAAGACCTCACCCCATTCTTCCTTATTACTCTCTGTACTAAAGGAAGGACCGACACATTTCCAGCTACTGGCTGAGCCTTGGTGAGCCATGGTGCCTTGGTGTGCCTCAGTTCCCCCACTCTTTCTTGAGAGTGAATGAAATGAACCTTGGCTGTGAAGACGAAAAGTAAAGAAAAGTTGACTGGTAGACAGTGGAAACGTATTTTTATACTCTACATTGGATTACCTAGTTCATGACTCATTTAACCAATTTGACCAAAGTCAAGCACCATCTGCTAAACACAGCAAGGACGAGACAATTTTATGTTTCCATCATTTTTCACAACTTTTCCTTATCAAAGAAAATATTTTCACTATTTAATTTTTAAGTGTTTCCATATAATCCGCCATTCTAACAACTATTTTCTTTCTCTTCACTCCCCAAGACTCTTTGTCCCTACGATACATCCTACAGAGCTGCAGCCTTGGGGTCTGTATAGTTTTGTCATCTTCTGGACAGAGAGAATTTGTTCTCACTTCACACTCAACCTCTTCCTTTTGCAGATGGGGGTCCCTGGGTGAGGTTCGCCTAGCCATACTTCTGGCAGAGAGCATGTACAACTGTTGAGTTATGTTATTGAAATAACTTTCATTACCTCAATCCCCCAAAGCAAACAGTTCCTCTCCACCCAAAACAAAAGCTCCATTTCCCAGCCTCATTTCACTTGTGTTTTCCATGAGCTCTTGGTCCCACCCTGGTATTGCCTGTCATTTTTTTTTTCTACCAGACATAACAGATACCAGTCCAACAGCAAAGGAGAATAAAGAAGAGGCCTTGCCAGAAAGAAGGGATAGACTGCTGGATCCATCACAAATTAAAAACACATCCTCCCTGAGTGCCATTCAGCACATGTTTACCAAACACCAGCTCCGTGTGCCGCACCAGGCTAGAGCTGGCAGATGCCACCAAAAATCCTTCCCAGGGTGCTTTACCTTCTCTCAGAAGAGAAAAAAAAAAATATCTGCAAGGTGCCAAACAATGAGCTGAGAGAGGAAGGAGAGTACATTTCTCCAAGCATTTTATAAGCAAAACTCAAATTTTATATGTGGACCTTGATTGACATGTAGGTCTCATTTCATTTTCATGGGCAGTGAAGCATTCTGTTGACGGTTTCCAATGAAGCAAAAGTGAAATAACTCTTTACAGCTTACAAATACATGAAAACAGGCATTCGAAGAGAGGCTTTCCAATAAGCAAAGTTTACCAGGACCTGGCCTGGAAGACAAGGGCCAGCACAGAAAATGGCCTGAGGAATCCTCCCAAAGCTGGGTGTCACCAAAACAGAAGCCCACATGGGAGAGAGGTGGGTGGGGCAGGATGAGTGCTCTGGTCAGGAAGATTTAATAGACAAGATGGGATTTAGTGGTGCCTTGAAAGGAGGGTAGGGTTTGGCTTCACAGAACAGTCATGAAGAACATTCCAGACACACACACACAGACAAAAGAGCAAGAGGCAAAAGCAGAAAGAGAGGGATGATTTGGGGTCAGAGGAGACAGATGAGGTATTTTCCCATCCTTCCTTGGGCCACACCCTGGCCTGAATGTTTATGAAGGGCATCAGGCTACTGTGGACCCATGGGTATAGTTTCTTAAATGACTGTGATAAATTACACCACGCGAGTATTTATTACCTTCATCACTGAAACCTGGAAGAACTGAGACCCATCCTGACCTTTGCATTCAGACTGACAAAGGGAAAACTACAGTCTCCCATGTGGGTTTCAACTAGTCCCTTACATTAAGAATTTTAAGTAGAGAATGAACTTTTTCTTGGGCTCCCAACAACAGTCTCTTGATACCAGGATATCTGTACCCTAACCTGCTGTCACAGCAATCTGGAAGTGTAGTTAAAACAGGAGTGGCGAGCAATCTCCGTTATCAACACTATCTTTTTCTACATCTGTTTTCACTTTCAATCTCAATTTTTCTAACTGTAATTAGTGGATACTAGTAATTAGTGGATATAAAAAATGTGGGGTTTTTTTTCCTAGCTGATTTTATCTATTCCCATGATTTCACCCCCTTCTTATAACATGCTGTTAAGTCCCAAATCTGTGTCTCCACCCCAGAATGTTCCTGGTGCTTCCAATGCAAATGTCCAAGTTCCTGCTGGGTGCCTCCGCCTACTCCTCCTGGGGCCGGAGTCATTGTGTAGCCGCCTCTGAAATGGCCTCCAAAAATCCCACCCGGATTCTCACGCCCTGGGATGCTTCCCTCCCCCTGACATGGGCTGGCGTAGTCTCTTCTCTTCCAGCAGGGCAGAAGTGGGGGGATACCCCTTCCCATATGAAATTGCAGACTCTGGATTCCGTTTTGCCCTTTCCCATCGTGCTCTTCGCGGCTATGCCGATGGAGTCAGCTCTCCCTGTTTTGAGATGACCTGCAGAGGCCTGGTAGCACAAAGCTGAGGAATCCAAGTTCCCAGTCCACAGCCTACTGTGGCCCACAACTCTCTGTAACTCCACTTCCAGCGGACCTGATATCCTCACACAGACATACATGCAGGCGAAACACCAATGCATATAAAATAAAAATTAAAAACTACAATAAAAAGAAAATGGGTAACAGACATCTTAGCAAGTGTCTAAACTTGTTCCTTCTTTTAAATTCCCTATTTTAATCATAAGGACCACCACATACTCACCTATGCTGATGAGGGGTGTCTTAGACAAATTTTGTTTGTGTTTCTCACATCTACTAGAGCTTAGCTTGTTTAACCAAAAAAAAAAAAAAATCATCATAACTGACACAATTTAGTAGGGTTAATTTATTCCCTGTGGATCCACACCTCAAGATGTCTGTGCTACAGCTTGAGCTTGCTCAGTTTCTGCAGGATTCTACTAGCAACCATATTCATGACATCATTCTGGGTATGTTTCCACAGATAATAAACCCCTGGGAAGTGTCTAGAATGATAGACTAGGGGGTGGGGGAGAGTCTGGAAATGCTGGAAAATGCTGCCACTGTTTGCAAGTCCAACACATGAATCGGGCTAGAACAAGCCTGGAACTAAAGGACACAGGATCAGATCCCTGCCCTTCTACTGATCTGCTGGGGCCTTGGCAAGTCATTTCTCTTGTAAGAGACTTTATTTCCCCTTCAAGAAAATTTGAGGCTTAGACTTCAGTGGACGGTGGAGCAATGGGTAGGTAGCTTCAGGATGAACTAGCCAGCTTACGGCGTCTCACACACCTGTCTCTAACACACTCTAACACTTATTCAAGGGTCTTCCACACCTCAGGAATCTGTATATTTTGAAGCATCTAGCTCCTTGAAGGATATTCAGGCATAGAAACCTGTGTTTTAAATCTGCACCAAGGCTGCTCTATTCCGTCATTGCTAAGCTGCTCCTAATGAGATGTCAATTCCATTGCTATAAAACATCCAAACATTTTAAAGGATTATTTTGTGGCTTTGTGCACTCATGCTTTGATTTGTTTTTACCTTATTTCTTTTCCAAACCCTGACAGATATCTGTGCACAGCCACTGAGGTAGACTCACCCCGCTGGAGACCATGACAGTTCTATAGGAACTGGACAAACAGAGCTAAAAAGGTTTAAGAATGTCACAGGCCAACAGCCAGCTTAGCAATGAGCTTCTTAAACTCATAATACCGCACAGCACCCAGAGGATACCAAGAAATGCAAGATACTATGCCCAAAGAATAGAAAGATAATAAGGGTAGGGAGAGAAATAAGGGGGAAGGGAAGAGGGCAAAGAAAAAGAGAAAGTGGAAGGGGGAGGAGAAAGGCTTGTTTATTTGTTTTCAAGACAGGGTTTCTCTGTATAGCCTTGGCTGACCTGGACTTTATTTGTAGACCAGTCTGGACTCCAGCTCACAGATATCCATCTGCCTCTGCCTCCCTGAGTGCTAGGGATTACAGGAGTGTGCCCACCACACCAGGCTGCCATTTGTTCTGCCTGCACACCAGAAGAGGGCACCAGATCTCATTATGGATGGTTGTGAGCTGCCATGTGGTTGTTGGGAATTGAACTTGGGACCTCTGGAAGAACAGCCAGTGCTCTTTACCTCTGAGCCGTCTCTCCAGCCCAAGAGAACACCTTTCTTTCTTTTTTTTTTAAAGTTAGTTTTCTTTATTATTATTATTATTATTATTATTATTATTATTATTATTATTTTACTAACTCTGTATCCCAGCTGTATCCCGCTCCCTTATTCGCTCCCAATCCCACCCTCCCTCTCTCCCTCAGCTCCCTGCCCCTTTCCAAGTCCAAGGATTGGGGAGGACCTCCTCCTCTTTCATCTGACCCTGTTTTATCAGGTATCTTTAGGACTGGCTGCAAAGTCCTCCTCTGTGGCCTAGCAGGACTGTTTCTCCCTTTGGGGGTGGGGAGGTCAAAGAGCCTGCCATTGAGTTCCTATCAGAAATAGTCCCTGTTCCCCTCACCATGGGAAACCAATATTTACTGAGCTACCACGAGCTTCATCTGAGCAGAAGTTCTAGGTTATATCCATACATGGTCCTTGGTGGAATGTCAGTCTCAGAAAAAACCCCTATGCCCAGATATATTTGGTCCTTGTGGAGCTCCTATACTTTCCACATCATACTAACTCCCCTTCTGCCGAAGGTTTGGTTATGAGTCTTAGTATCTGTTTTGAAACGCTGCTAGGTAATCTTTTAGATGCCTTCTGTGGTAGACTCCTGTCATACGTCCAATGCATATCCCATTGAGAACACCTTTCTTATCTTCCCCTGAAAGCCTATCTCCCCACAGTGTCACAGCAGAACATATGACAATCTTCAGTAAAAAGTAAAAGGTAGTTTAAAAAAAAAATCTTTGCTTAAGGCCTTAGCTGAAGGGAAGAAAGTCTCTGACCCCACGGGGAGACTTTATCCTGTGCTATAGAAACACCAAGTCCCCCTCAAACTGCTCCCCAAATCTTTCAAACCCACACCTCACCTTCTTGCACCCTGGCCTCCTCCCTGCCACTGCCCCCTCTCCTAGGATCACTCAGCCTGTCCACCCAGCCACCAGCCCTCCGTTATCACAGTATTACCTCTTTTCTCAGCTTCCACCATCTGTTTCACAAAAGAAAAAGCTCAGCCTGGAATCTGCCTTCATCAAAAGGGGACATGATGAGGGCATAGTGATGTATAATGGATCTGTAAGCCTGGACATCAAGAAAAGGGGCTCTAAAATTGGTTGATCATGTAGGCCTATAAACCCAGCTGCTTGCAAGGCAGAGGCAGGAAGGCACACATTCAAGCCCAGTTGGAGCTTCCAAGTAAGTCCAAGGCCAGCCCAGGAAGATTAGTGCAACCCTGCCTACAAACAAGTAGTAAGAGGAAAGTTGGGTGTGCAACTTTTCCAGTGTTACAATCCTTGCTTGGCATAGCTTCACTCATCAGTATAGCAAAAGAACAAAAAAAAAAAAAAAAAAAAAAAAGCCTAAACAAGCTTGGGGTAAAAATCTGAGACAAAAAATACAAGTAGACAGAGGATTTGGGTTCTAGATGTTCAGAGGAGGAAGAGCTAACTCTGGCCCGATGACAAGAAGATTGTCTGTGGAGAGAGAGGTTGAGGAATGACAACCTGAAGAAACCACTCACAGCTGGACAGTAGAGCCTGCTCTTGAAGGAGGAAGAGCTTTCACACGAGGGAAGGCCAGATCCAGGAACAGCAGATGGCTTTCATAAAGGAAAAGAGGAAGGAGAGATGATTGTAAGCGGGTCAAGGAGAGAAGACTGAAGAATTTAAGAAACGCGCATACCACTAAAGAATTTGGAGGCCTGGGGAGATGGCTCATTGAGTAAAGGTGCCTGACACCCTGGCCCTTAATCCCCAGGACCCACATGATAGAAGGAGATGTCACAAGTCGCCCTCTGGGCTCTGCACATAAGCCACGGCACAAGTGCACACATACGTACATGAATATAAATGAAAAAAGTATGTATATTTTTTCAAAAGGATTTAGAACATGATAGGAGATGAGGGCATGGTAGAATATTGCTTATAACTCCAGCAGTTTGGGAAGGAGAGGCTGGAAGATGAGGTGTTCAAGGTCATCCTCAGGTGCAGAACCATTTTGAGGACAGCTGGGGCTACATAACAATCTATTAAAACAGAGAATGAATAAAAATGTGGATAGGTACATAGATAAATAGAGACAGATAGATAAATGTAGAGATAACATGTAGGTACACACGAACATTTGTGCACACAGAGAGAAAAAGGAGAGAAAATGAATTCAGCATCTCAGCTTCGTGGTAAGACTGTCCTCCAAGTATGTGACAACACACAAGAAAAAAGAATGGGAAATTATAGTTCAATTTCACAGTAGAGCTGTGATGGCTGAGGAAATAATTCAATCTGAGGAGCTACGGACAAGGGAAAGCCAACATTGACATAGATTTGAAACCAGCTGTCTAGGGAGCAGACAGCCATGGGAGGAGGTGGAGGCAGGAGAAATTGAATTTGGAAGGAAGACTATGTGTCTGCCTCGTGCTCCATGGCTGTTCTGAGTCGCGTCCGATGAGGAGACTCAGCAGGCAGACGGAGGTGTCAACTTTGCCAGTAGACAAAGGCAATGCTCTGTCTGTGGAGACACTTGGGATTTGGCTGTATGAGCATCTGTAAATGAGTTATATCTACCAGCTATTTCTAATTGCTTTCTGGCATAGTTCGATTTATATTAATCCCACAACCTGACCTAGAAGAAAGGACCATCTTGATGGCCAAAATTTGTTCCTTGAATTTCAGATTCTCGTGGGAAAGAGTAGAAATTACGGAGTAAAGGAGGAACACCGTGCGAATATCAGAAACAGGTTCACTGCTGGCAGAGACTAGGTGAAAAAGACAGACATGTCTCCGTTTAGAACAGTAGAACTGGGGGAGGAGAGCTGATAAGGAATTGTTCTGTATCACTTCTGGATAATCTATGAATGAGAACTACAGCTGTGTGAGGGTACCCAAAAGACTGTCAATCAAAGCAAGATGTCTGTGTGTTTCCTTTAAACAGGCTTGTTTGAGTAAAACCAGCCTGCAATACACAATCACACTAGTACACTTTGAGTCTATATTGAAATTTGAGTCTATATTGAAATTACTGCTGAGGCAGTGATGAATGTGGTCAGAGTATGCGACAAACCTATAGAAAAGGCTCTTAACGAAACTGGTTGTTTCATACGATGAATATACACTCAGAAATTTTAAACAGAATTCCTGGTGGGTTTGGTACCTAGAAATATACTTCATAATTGTTAAGTAAAAATGAATACGGGCCTAGCAGTGGTGGCACACACTGGTAAGTCCAGCACTTGGGGGCAGAGGCAGGCAGATCCATGAGTTCGAGGCCAGCCTGATCTACATGCTTGTCTATATCTCTGAGTTCCAGGACAGCTAAAGCTACACAGGGAAATCCTGTCCAAAAAATGAAAAAATGAATATGGACATAGTACAGGCTCATAACTCTAGCTACCCTGGAGGCAGAGACAGGAGAATTCCAAGTTCAAGGCCTGCCTGGGCCGTGTAATAGGTCCCCATCCCAAACTAAGTATAAGAAGGTGTGAGGACATAGCTCACGGGCACATCACTTGCCAAGCACACATATGACCCAGAACCAAAATCAATCCCCAAAATCAAAAGGGAAAGAAAAAAAAATATTTATTTTTATTACCTAGGTGCTTATTAGCAGGAGATAATGGATGCTGACACAGGCTGCTTGTGTGGTTAGTTTGGGAGAAGAGTCACTGTTTTTAGGATTGTGAGCCTCTTTTGCTCCCCTGGTGACCCAGGGAACCCAAGTTGGGCCCTTTAATGGCTATTCCTTTGCCCTCGGGTCCCCACCAAGCCCCACACTATGTCTCTGCAGATCCATTTCTGCCTAGCATCCTGCTTTTACTCAAGCCTTATCTCACACTCAGAATGTGTTTTCTTTCCTGAGTAGATAAGGCTGTTCTTTGCCAAGATCTGCTCGGCTTGGCCAGGGAGCCCATCCCCCATCCTCTGGGCTATTAACTGCTAACAGTTCCCAGCTGTGTCCCTCAGAACGCTACACTGGCCACAGAGAACTGCCTACCCCAAGATGACGCCCTGAGGGTGCGGCCCAGTATTTTTTTTTTTAAACATTCCTAAAAGCCTGTTGTGGATAATTCAACACTTTAAAATTAAAAGAAGATAAAACATAAATTACCGATATCGGAAATCAAGGTGGGAACATTACTAAAAATCTTATATACAGAAACAATAAATATAGCAACTTAAGTGGAATGAGAAAAATTTCTTGAAAGGCATAAATTACCAAATGGATGAAATCATAGTAAAATGGCTTAAAGAGACTTTTAGAGGGATGAAACTTGTAATTAAAAATATTTCAACATGGCTGGGGATGTAGGCCAATGAGAAAGTACTGGCCCAGCAAGCATGAGGTTCTGGTTCAACAGCTTAGTAACAGCTTTACAAAAACTCATTCAGAAAACGGGAGTAGATCAAATATTTCTCAATTCATTTTATTTTATTTTATTTGGGACAGTGTCTTACTGTGTAACTCAGAATGGCCTGGAATTCATGAGATAATAAGTAAGTGTTCTAACTCTGAATGAGAAGATAGAAAAATAGATGCCATAAAAGGAACCAGAGGCAAAGTCCAGAGTGGCCACTACATTAATGGAAACTTAAAGAGTTCCAGCTGAGCTAAATGGTTATCCTCTGACCTCCGTGCTCATGCTCTGACATGCACACACATGCCACACTCCCCCAAGCCAATTAATAAACATGTAATTCTAAACAAAGAGAGAGAAATATTCAGGAAGCTCGAATATCAACCAATAAAAATTATCTAATATGAGCCAGGCGTGGTGGCACACACCTGTAATCCCAGCACTCAGGAGGCAGAGGCGGGTGGATCTCTGTGAGTTTGGGGCCAGCCTGGTCTACAGAGCAAGTCCAGGACAGCCAAGGCTACACAGAGAAACCCTGTCTCAAAAAACAAACAAACAAAACCAATATGAAAACAGCACAGAGAAAAGGAGCAAAGATTTAAAAGGAAAGAAACAAAGAAAAACAATACTTCCAACGCTTATGACACAATGCCAGAAGGGGTAACATGCATACAGGCATTTGAAGTTATAAAGAAAGGAGAAGGAAGTCAAAGCATAGGATTTTTTTAAATAACTGTGTGCAAAAAAAAAAAAAAATGCTCTTGTTTGGAAAGCTCTATTTATAGGTAGTCACCAAATGTAAGACCAATAAATATAAAGAAAAATCCCACTTGCTTTTCAACAAAACAGGTATTAAAATGTTAAAAGGTGCCAAATAAAAGATAAACTGCACACAAAGAGACAATGATGTGCATAGATATTGCCATCCGTGTGGTTTGGATGAGAATGGCCCCCAGAGGCTCATATATTTGGTTGCTTGGTCCCAAGTTGGTGAAACTATTAGGAAAGAACCAGGAGGTGTGTACTTACTGAAGGAAGCATATCACTGAGGGTGGGCTTTGAGGTTTTAAAAGCCCACCTCTCTCTCTCTCTCTCTCTCTCTTTCTCTCTCTATCCTTCCTAGTTGCCAATAAGGAGGTAATCTCTCAGCTGTTCCTCAGGAACTATCCACTTTTTTTTTTTTTTAAACAGGGATCCACCTACCCCCACCTCCTGTGTTGAGGTTAAAAGCCTGTGTCACCACAAAAAGCTGTTTAACATGGGTTCTGGGGATCACACTTGGGTCCTCGTGCTGTGTATCAAAGGCTTTATGACAGAACCATCTCCCAGGTCCACGAAGCAACATCTTCAGACTGCTGAACAATAACAGTAAAAACAAACAAACAAACAAACAAACAAAAAAAAAGCATTAGTTCAGGGAGCTGTGGAAATGGCTCAGACAATAAGGCACTTGTCAAGCATGGAAACCTGAGTTCAGACCCTCTGAATGCACGTTAAAAAGCCAGGTATGATGGACATGTGCCTATAACCCCAGTGCTAAGGGGACACGGATAGGATTCCTAGAATTTACGGATCAGTTAGTCTAGCAAGTTGATGAGTTCCAGGTTCAGGGATAGATCTTTGTCTCACAAAATGGTGAACACAAAACAAAACAAAACAAAACAAAACAAAACAAAACAAAAATACATGGAGAGTGATAGCGGAATATACCCAACACTGACTTCTGGATTCTACATGCGTTTACACACAGAACAGTTGCACCAACACATATGTTCACATACACACAAGAAAACACACAGAGAACAAAAAATAGGAAGTTAATGGCTCAAAATTCTATACCCATCAAAAATATACTGCAAGGATAAAAGCTAAATTAAAGGTATTTTTTAACACTTAAAATGTTCTTTAAAAATGTGAAATGCTTTGAAAAAACAAGGAAATGTGTGTAAGACCTAAATAACAAAATACTTCCAACAAGAAAATAAATGTAAGGCCTAAACATGTAAATAACGAAATACTTCTTTTTTTCCTGTGGTGTTTCATAAATCTTTTTTTTTTAATTAATTACAGATTATTCACTTTGTATCCCAGCTGTAGTCCCCTTCCGTATCTGCTCCCAATCCCACCCTCCCTCCCTCTTCTTCTCCTATGTCCCATCACCTCCCCCTGAGTGGGGAGCAGCCTTACCAGTCCACAGAGGAAGACAAAGAAGACAGTCCCGATGAGACCTGATAGACTAGGGTTAGATGGAAGGGAAGGAGGACCAAATACTTCTAACAAGAAAATATGCAAAGTCTTAAACATGTAAAAAAAAAAAAAAAAAAAAAAAAAAAACTTCTAAAAGTAAAAGAAAACCTAAGTGAATAGAAAGCCATGTCTTCAGACCAAAAGACTATATATTGAGGTCACTTTTCCACAAGTTGATCCACAGATCTGTAACCCCCAGACAAACATAATCCCAATTAGAGCTGCAGTGAAGTTTTATGCAGAAATAAAAGAGTAAGTGTGATGACTGTCTTGGTTGCCAACTGGCAGACCTGGGAAGAAGGAAGCTCTCCTAAAGAATTGTCTGTGGTGTGTGTGTGCCTGTGTGTGTATTTCTTTCTTTCTTTCTTTCTTTCTTTCTTTCTTTCTTTCTTTCTTTCTTTCTTTCTTCCTTTCTTCCTTCCTTCCTTTCTCTCTCTCTCTCTCTTTCTTTTTGGTGTGGTAGTTCAAGACAGACTTTCTCTGTTGCTCTGTAGACCAGGCTGGTCTCAAACTCAGAGATCTGCCTCCCCAGTGCTGGGATTAAAGGTGTGAGCCACATTGTCCATTGGCCATTGTGGAACACTTCCTTGATCAGATGGTCCTGGGATGTATTAGACAGACAGTTGACCATGAACCCCAGAGTGCAAGCAGTAAACAGCATTCATTCACAGTTCCTGCCTTGCATTCCTGCCTGGGCTTCTCTTGTTGCGGGATGGTAATCTGTAAGCTATAAGGAACTCTCCCCCCTAAGTTGTGCCTAGTCTTGGTGCTCATCTCAGCCGCAGAATGCACACGAGAACACTTAACAAAATGTACATAGGACAAAGTAAATAAACGAAGGCCCCAGAATAGCCAAAACATTTTTTTGTCTTGTAACTATAGCAATTGCTGAAAGAGGATGGGGCACTGAAGTCTCCAAGGATCATGTGTTTCCCTGTCTATGTCTCTTTTCAACCTAGTAGTGGCTAGAGTTCCCCTCCAATGCCTTTTTGGTGGCAGGGAGAGTTGAAACAAGGACTCATAGCCTAGGCTGACCTTGACCTTGCTACATATTGAAGGTTAGCCTGACGTCCTGATTATCCTGACCCACCACGCCCAGCTTAGTGAAGTGCAGCCAAGAATTACTCCCTGCGTAGAGCTTCAGGTGTGTCTGAACGTGTGGCAATCTTCCTAGCTTTATTATCTGAGTGCTAGGATTACAGACCTGCACCACACCTGGCTGTGGGCATAAATATTCTATGCTCTAGGCTATGTGTGTTACAACCGAATCTACTGTTGTCTTTTAAGTTTGTTGATGTCTTTGGTAAGCAGAAGTTTTTATCTTTACAGATTTATTTTTATTTCTGTGTGTGTGTGTGTGTGTGTGTGTGTGTGTGTGTGTGTGTTATGGCATATATACAGGTACCCAAGAAGGCCAGAGGCCTTAGATGCGCCGGAGCTGCAGTCACCTGACATGAGTGTTATTGAAAAGCAGCAAGCCTTCTTAAATGCTTGAGCCATCTCTTCAGCCCAGAGAGGCTTTTTTTTTTTTTTTTTAATGAAATTCAATTTATTTTTTCCCCTTATGGAAGTTCCTTTCTCAAAAAACCAAATAAAAGCAAACACAAAAACAAGAAACCACAAAGATATTATCTAATAAAAATACCTATTATATAGTCAGTGATGCCTTGAACTTGTGATCCTCTTGCTTCCATCTCCCAAGTTCTGGGACGACAGGCCTGTGATCATACCTGGTTTTATTCATGCTGGAGACAGAACCAGGGTTTCATGCATGCTAAGTCAAGCACTCTGCCACTGAGCCATATATCCCAACCAGTCTAGGTATTTTCAAGTCAATGTTCTTCTTCATGGTGTGAGGAAGGATCATTTTCATCCACAGAACTATCAGGTATTCTGGCATCATTTGTTGACAAGATTGTTCTTTTTTCATTGATTTGTGTCAGCAGTCAGGTCAAAATCCACAGTCGGTACACAGATGGGGTATCTCTGGACTCTGTCGCTCATCACATTGATCCTGTTTTATTAGTAGTCACATGCTAGCATTTTGATTGTAGACTGTACGTCTTCTAACTCTGAGACTTCCATTCCAAAAGTGTTTGGCTTAATTTCTGTGTCAACTAAAATCATGCAGGTTATTCCTCCCCGCTCCTTCCCCTTACAAGTAAAAAATTCCTGGATGTCATAACTACAGGCACATACAGTCTCTAAGATATAACAACAGAAAGGCAGGCTTCAGACAGACTGCAGGGCATGAGGGAAGACAAGGTGGCGAGTTCTCTGTGTGTTGCTTTACAGATCTCACATGGGACACATGAGCCTTAAAGTTCAGAGGGCTCAAATCCAGAGGCTTCAAAGTCTAAATGCACCCAGTCATCAAAGAAGGGGGAATGGGTGGCCTAACAACAAAAATCCTGTTCTGTACTGCCCTCTGTGGTGTTTAATCTTGGTTGTCAACTGGAAGGGACTTAGAATCATCATAGAAACAGATCTTTCTTGAGGGATTATCTCCATTAAGTTAATTACAGAGCGAAGACCCACCACCCTAAGGGCACCATTCCATGGACTGGGGCACTGGACTGCATACAGAGGAGAAAGCCAGCTGGGCAGCAGTGTTCATTACTGCCTGCTTCCTGAGTGTGTGACATCTGGCCAGCTGCCTCTGCCCCGTCACACAACATCCTGCCATGGTGGACTGTGTCCCCTGCAACTGTAAGCCAAAACAGTCCTCTCCTTTTTAAAAGGCGCTTTCATTTGGTATTTTGTCACAGCAATGAGAAAAGTAACTGTTCCACCAATATTACTCTCTCCAAATGACAGTGGGAAGACAGACTCCTGTTCCCAGCCTCAGACACAGATGGAATGCTCCAGTTGGAGTATCTTTACGGCTGACCTGGACCATGACCTATCTAACGAACTGAGGGGCGCTCTGTCTCTCATACCAGGATGATGTTGCAGGCTCCAGCAGTGAGTAGACCTCCACATCTATTTGGAAACAACAAGAATTACTGAGGCAGGAACTCCCATACCAAATGCTGTGGTCTGTAATCGTAGCACTGAGCAGTCAATTGTAGGGCATGACTTCAAGGACAGCCTGTTCTTCACAGTGAGTATTTCTTGGCCCCACCTGGCCTAAAGAAACAAATAAACGACAAAGAATAGTTAAAACTCAAGAATACATGAAACTCACTTTAAAAAATTTAATCCTTTAAATGTACAAAATATTTCTAGTTCAGAAAAGAGCCTGTGCAAATGGGACACAAGAAGGTGACTAACACCATGCGTGACTCAGGAGAATTCAGACAAAAGTCAGCGTGAGCTCACCACACACGGGAGGAGGCTTGCTTCACTGAGCAGAGCTGTGGGACACGCCAACTAGGACTGCAGAGATGCAGTTTCCATAAACAATGGCGGCTGTAGGTTCTGGGGGCGAGGCTCTTGTTCTCCAATCCTCCTGCCTAGCTTTCAAAGTCTCCAAATTCCACAACTGATGACTATATTTTTTGCAATAATTTTCAACGTTCAGAAATGCTGTTCTTTTTTTTTAAGTATTTATTCTTGTGTGTATGAGTGTTCGGCTTTACATGTATGCCTGTGTACCATGTGTGTCCCTGGAACCCAAAGAGGGTAAGACAGGGTGTCAGATCCCCCCCCCTGAAACTAGGGTACAAACATTTGTGAGCCTCCAGAGGGTGCTAGGAATTGAAGCTGGATTTTTAGGAAGAGCAGCCAGTGCTCCTAACCTCTGAGCCATCTCTCCATCCCCATAAATGCTTTTCTTGCATGAGGGTAAGACCAGATTTTGACCAGGGGACTCTTGATAAAACATCACAGATAGGCCAAGCTAGGAGAAAGGGGAAGGACGACAGACTGCACACGATGGAGGCTGAGTGTACTGAATATATGTCTGAGCACTTTCTCGGAAGTGTAAGTTCTCCGGATTTTTAAAGATGTGCTTATTTTATTGGTTTATATGTAGCAGTGTTTGGCCTGCATGTATGTCTGTGCACTGCGCACATGCCTGGTGTCCTTGGAGGTCAGAATGCATTGGATCCCCTGGGATTGCAGACAGTTGTGAGGTACTGAACGGGTACTGAGAATTGAACCCAGGTCCTCTGCAAGAGTAACATGTGTTGTTGCCTGCTGAGCCATTTCTCCAGCTCCTAGTTTGAGGTTTAAGGAGTTTCGTATTGCCTTATTTTTTCCAGTGTCATTGTCAAAGTAAAGAACTACCCATAAGAGCTAAAAAGTTCTTCGCCATAGCTCAGGATTTTTTTTTTAATCTTGCATAAATTACTTGTCTATAAACCAGTTTCTCTTAGTTTGAAAAAAAAATGAGATTGCTCATATCCACGGCTGTTCCTGGGGTAAGGTAGAGCCTGTAATCAAATATGGTGGTATTGTCCAGCCCTAAGGATTCTGATCCACATGAACCTAGCTCAAGTGAGTAGCAGGAGTAGCTTTGGAAAAGAAGGGAGTCCCAGCAGGATTTGCCTTGTGTGCTGGAGAGAAACCCGTGAGATACCAGCTTCACAGCTCATGGAAACATGACAGTGACAATACAGCTGTGCCTGATATTCAAGGAAGTCATCAGTCGCCATATCCCCTTCATTCCCACCCCATTCCCATTGTCACAATCTCAGACCTGAGTGAATGCTCCCCTCCCTGGACTCCCTCAGCTTTCTAGGTTACAGTAATCTTCCATATTTCAAGCATACATCAGACATTGTCAACTCCGGAAGTTCCTATCACTCAGAGTGGGCAGTGAAATAACTTTAAAACCAAGTCAGGGGCTGGAGAGATGGCACAGGCTACTCTTCCAGAGGACCGGGGTACGATTCCTAGCTCCCACGTGGTGGCTCACAACCATCTGTAGTTCTGGTTCCAGGGGACCTGACAGCCTCTGAAGGTACTATGGGCACATGATGCACGGACACACATACAGTCAAAACACCCATGCATATAAAACAATTTTTAAAATTAAAAAAATATATATTAAGTCAGGAGTGTAAGATACCAACATGAGAATCCACTTCAGAATGCAAAGAGGAGAAGCAATAAGAGCAAAGGTAGTGGGCAGGGCTTTCTCCTGTTGTTTTTTTTTTCAGCCATAAACTTACATCATATCAATACATCTCAAAGACTTTACAAATAATATCTAGAGGTTTATTGAGTTACTTAACATCTGCTCATTAGAAAGATCCTGCAGCCATAGAAATAAAAAATACATACCAATTTAGATATTTAGTGGCTCGAGGCAACAGTCTATTTTATCTCTATGCCC
Source organism: Meriones unguiculatus (assembly GCF_030254825.1). NCBI lineage: Eukaryota > Metazoa > Chordata > Mammalia > Rodentia > Muridae > Meriones > Meriones unguiculatus. The sequence goes on along the minus strand of NC_083365.1, from coordinate 16,511,447 downwards.
ACAAAATAGGCAAAGATAGACTTAGAGACATGTGTCTATTTCTATATCTGTTTATTGGGAGGAGAAAGCAAGCAAAGAAGGGAGAGAAAAGAAGAAATAAACTTGTTGGTGTTTCACCGAGAATAATCTGTCTCTGAAACAGACTGGTCATCTTTTGTAATTTTTTGAAAAAGAATAGTCTCAGTAAAAACATAAATCTGTTGTGAATTGTCATGGGAAATGCTATCCAAAGCATAATCAGGAGCAATAGATCTTTATCTCAGGATAGGTGGTCCAGGACAGAAGCAGACGAACCTAACGAGGATGCTGCTCACAGTGCAAGGCAACCGTGGCCAGGCCAGAGAGGGACTAGAGGTGCCAGCTTGCACGGAGGGAAGAAGCATAATGGAATATTCTGGTTAAAAGGAGGAGTGACCAGTCACTATACATCTTCTTAAGATAGACTAGAAAGGACCATGGGGCACAGTGAATGAGGAGCAAGCTTAGCCCCCCGACTAACCCAGCCTGAGCTGAGTACTGGTTACAACGGGGTCACTGTGCCGCTTTGACACCCTTCTGTATGCTTTAAGTTGTTTACAGTAAAAATGTCCTAAAATGTTCACTTTAACTGCAGAAATAAATCCTTAGGAAACTATCAAAATCATAGATATTTGTGTAAAGATAGTCATAGCAGTTGTGTTTCTGATAGTGAACTATTAGAAGTAGTCTTACTGACTGATAAAAAGGCAACAGTTAAATCTGTGTGATATGTGTATATGCTGTTCTTATCATACCCTAGAAAACTATCAGTTATGGAGGAGAATGTTCATAATGTAACGAACGGTAAGTAAAAAAGCAGTGAGAGCCGGGTGTGGTGGCACATGCCTAGAATCCCAGAACCCGGGGAGGCAGAGGCAGGTGGATCTCTATATGTTTAAGGCCAGCCTGGTCTACAGAGTGGTTCCAGGACAGCCAAGGCTACACAAAGAAACCCTGTCTTGGAGGCGGGGTGGGAGGCAACTTAAAAAAAAAAAAAAAAAAAAAAAGCAATGAGAAACATATTGTATGTGATGGTTGGTCCTGACCGTCAACTCAACTGAATTAGGACATGGCTTAGGAGATTTATAACACACACTCTGGGCCTCTCTGTGAGGAACTTTCCTGAAAAGAGCAAGACTAACTAAAGGAGAGAAGCTGCCCCAAATGCAGGCAGGCCCATCTCATAGGCTGGGGCCCCCATGACGCAGAGGAGATAAGGAAGCCCAGGTCTCAATGGCTCTCCATCTCTCTGCTTCCTGGTTGGATCCATGAGCAGCTCTGCCCATCGTGCCCGCCTCACCATGATGGGCTAAGACGTGAAACCAGAAGCAAAGCACATCTTTCCTCCCTTAACCTCCAAAAGCGACTAACACACCATACATACATGTCAAGAGCGATGACTACACACACGTACAAAATGTAAACGACAGAAGAATATGCCAAAACACTGTCATTGGGATGAGAGGATTACAGTGGGTGTTGGGTTTTCTCATTTATTTCTAAATTGGCAGTTCTCAGCCTGTGCGTCATGTTTCGTTTGAGGATTGTATATCAGATGTCCTGCATATCAAATATTTACATAATGATTCGTAAGAGTAGCAAATTTACAGTTATAAAGTAGCAATAAAATAATTTTATGGTTGGGGGTCACCACAACATGAGGAGCTGTACTAAAAAATAGCAACATTAGGAAGGGTGAGAACCATGGATCTAAATTTTTTTCCCACAGACAATATGCACTGAAGACAAACTAACAGAAAATAATGATTTATTAGAATTTATGCCTGAGAAAACCACAGCTGAGTCTCGTTCATTCTAGAACAGTAACAGTCTTTTGACTACTATGATTACTATGCATTGTCTCGTTTTGGGTTTTTTGGTTTTTTTTTTTTTCTGTATTACTTACCAGATAAAATAACTCAAGTTTAGTTCAGAAGAGAGATGATAAATTTGGTTAGAACAAAACCAGTGGAATTTGGTATTTGAGGGAACTTTCCAGAAATATAATGTGTCCAATATGGGAAATTTCAAGTTCAATAAGAACAAATAGCAACTGTCCACCCATTCCCATGATTGCTCCTACCTCAATATTGTCTTAAAACCATAGAAAAAATATTCTATATGTCCCATTTCTATGAGTTTTAGCTTCATGATGACAACAAGGAGAAAGCATTGTTCACCGACAGCTGCTTTAAAAATGTGTCAGAGTTACTTGTAAACCCTGGGAGGGAGAGATATAACCTTTTCTGGGGAAAAATGAGTTCATATTACAAGAACTTGTCATTAAAGGGCAAAAATTACAGCTCACGCTGGCAAAGCCTCCCAGTTTTCCTTTGCCTTGGTCTTCTGGGAAGGCTCAGGGCATAGCCATCCTGTGACTGCAGTTTTCTAGCAGGCTGGGGCAAGCTGACTTTGGAGAGACCAGAGGCTTCGTGCTAGGGGGCTGGGGAACCCTGCGCTAGCCACTGGTTCCTAGAGGGCAGCAAGAATCCCAGGAAACATCTGAGTTTCAGGATGCCAAATGCACATGGAAGTCCTAAGCAGAGTTATTGGTGTCAGGAGACCCGCAGCCTTGCGTTAGTGGCGGAAGGGGAGAGGGTCTCTGAGAAGGACTTCTTGTCCCTGCTGTTTTTCTGTTTGAAGGTGACAAGTTCTGGGAGGCCCTCTGCCCTCGGTTCTTCCCTGGCAGACAAGCAGCACAGAAATTATTCTAGACACAAAGTATCTCAGCCCAGCCCTTGTGCCTCTCATAGTTACCCGACTCTGGGGCACGCAGGAAAGATAAAGGATTCATAAAGCATGTGTCAGCAGAGGGGAGGGGACATATGGTAAAGGGATGTGTTAGAGGGCTTAGGCCCTGGAGGATAAAGGGTGTGAACAGAAAGACGTGGGCCAGAGCGCGTATCCTCTTGTCCGTCCTCTGCGGATACCATCCCCCTGTGCTGAGAAGACAGCAATGGCCAGGCCACACTGCACACTCTCACGAGACCTGCCAAGTTCTGAGTCTGATGATCATCAAGCTCATGCAAATCTCAAATGATCAGCTATCCTAGCGTGCCCTAGATATGCAAAGAAAACCAGTGGGGGTGGGAGGGCAGGTTTTTCTGTCACATATGGATGTCAGGTGAAAAGGAACATGCTTTCGCTCTGCACCGAGTGGAGTCTTTCAACTTTGGGGAACAGTAAAGTAAAATGCCTGGCCCCTATGCAGGAACTCACATTTCATGAGTTAGTTCAGTGAGAGGATTGTCTAGCATGTCATTCATTAAATGGCCCCAAAGCGAGATTTAAAAGCAAAAAGGACAAAACGACTTAAACTAAGATTATAGAAGATCAATAAATAGCAGTGCTGTGATTTTATAGAAGAGGATATGCAAATGTTTGGACTTGCTTCTTACTTCGGAGGTTTGCATGTTCTGTAAAATAATTTAATTAGACTTGGACGGCTTTGATACCTAGCGGGACACTCGTAGTATGCTTTCTATATCTCAAGTGTGACACATAGTGATTACAGCATATGAGGTAATGTTATACAATACATAGTGCGCACAAATGAAGACAGAAATAAACACATAATCATTCAGTGCTCAGATTCGTGACAGTCAATTTATATTCACCAAGAAACAGATTTTTTAGCTCATTGAGTTTGAAGCTAAATATATTGCCAAAGGATTAGAGCCATATTCCATTTCTTCTAGGCAAATCCCTTCTCATGTTTACAGTCATGACTTTCCTCCTATGCACATGCATGCGAAGTCTGTGCTCTTTGATATGAAAGCAGCTTTTGAAGATGCCTGAACTTCTCCAAGAGACTAGTTGCTTTCTTTTTTTTTTTTTAAGATTTGATCACTACAGTTTTCCTTAAAGATCCAGCCTTTTTCTTTCTTTTTCTATTTCTTTCCCTCCCTCCCTCCCTCCTTCCCTCCTTCCCTCCCTCCCTCCCTTCCTTCCTTCCTTCCTTCCTTCCTTCCTTCCTTCCCTCCCTCCCTCCCTCCTTCCTTCCTTCCTTTCTTTCTGGCTCTTTCTTTTTTTTTTCTTTCTTTTGTTCTTTCTTTCTTTGACACAGTCTCACTGTGTTGCCCTGGCTGTGGCTGCCCTGAAACTCACTTTGTAGACCAAGCTGCCCTGAAACATCCAGGGAGCCACATTTCTCTGCCTCCCAAGTGCTGGGATTAAGTTATTTAGTTAACATTTTCAAGGGAATTAAATTATGTGGTCAGAAACACCAAAACGAAGCTGTGCGTGGGACTGCAGAATGTACCCATGTATGCAAACATGGGGCCTCAGGGGTGGCAGCAGATCTGATGGGCAATGTGCACAGTAGAATCTCGGTCTGTTTGAGTTGCTACAGCAAAGCACCCAAACCTGGATACCTGTAAAGAACAGTTTATTTATCTCCAAGAGCACAGCACCAGCATCCTTTCTGCTTCAGCCAGACTACCCAGTGGTGAGGAAAGAAGAGAGCCTCAGGAGATATGCCAGGTTTACTCAGAACAGCCCTATCCTATTGGACTTCCCAGGAGAATAAAAGCACCCCCATAAGGAGAGAATTCCCACTTAAGAGTCTAGTCGTGTCTCTTGAAGGCTTTACCACCTCGATAGCATAGCATTGGAGAACCAAACCTCAACCTGAGTCCTGGCAAAAAAAAAACAACAACCCACATGCAAATCATAGTACTACCAGAGTACAGTTTATCAAAAGCCTGAAGGCTTGGGCACAGACGTGTGAAGGACAGTGCAGTGTAGGGAACTGTATGAGGTAGTAGAGTGACCTGGGGAAGCTCACAGAAGGCCTCTGGACAGCGAAGGCCCAGGAAGGAGGCAGCAGCTGGAGTCGACTTCACAGAAGTGTGTGATCCGTTTGGGTTAGAGGAGGAAAGATACTACCCAGGCTGGAAGGGAAGGCATGAACACAAAATGAAATTATCTCTGAGCGTCTGACAGACATGATGGAGAGCATGGCGCACGTGCTGAAGAAAGTGGAGAAGCGTGTCGGACTGGAGAGGAGTCTCGCAGAGCAGAGCCTTGTTTGACATAGGCAGTGAGCAGTTGGGTAGATGATGCTCGTGGGACCATTGTTCGGTGCCCACATGCAGAATTGGGGGGAGGGGACTGAAGGGGGAATGCCTCGGAGAGGAACGCCTCAAGTCAGGGAGGTGTCCTGGGAGGCTAATGTACTGCTCAGTGAGGAAGTGGAGAGGAACTGATGTGACAGTGAGAGCAAAGACTCAGGGACGGGATCAAAGAAGCCAGCAGATGAGCCGACTGGGAGGAGAGGTACCAGAAGACAAGGTTTCAAGTGGAACTGGGAAAATGAGAGTGGGGAAGCAGGCATTGGCAACAAAGGACTCAGAAGTAGGTGCACCCTTTTACGGAGAAACTAGGTCCTCTTGGAACATCTTGAGATGCGTGAGGAAGCTGTAAAGGCCCTGCTAGGCATTGCAAAGTGAGGGGAGGCTCTTCAGTGTTTATGGGACTGGAGGAAGAAAACAGTCTAGACAAGCATCGTGTTGTTGAATTCAGTCAGGTGTCTCTTAACTGGGTCGTTTGTAATGAGCAGAGAGCTATGCAGCTCACAGTTCTAGAATCCGAGATGTCCAAGGTCAAGGATCCCCTGTTGTTGCATCATAACATGGCACAGAAGCATCACATGAAGAGACAGCACACAGAAGCGGGGACAGGGGTTCAACTGCCACCCCCCCCGACTGACTCACCTCTATGATCCACTCACGAAAGCACAGCAGATTACAACCCGGTCACCACTCAGATGCCCCACCTCTTAGTATCATTACACTGGCAATCAAATTTCTACATGCTTTAGAGAGGACACTTAAAAACCGTAGACTGAGTGAAAGCAAAGTCTGCATTCTTCGTTGTTGTTGTTGCTTGTTTGTTTTGTGGTTTGTTTGGCGTTTTGTTTGAGACAGGGTCTCTCTGTATAGCCCCGGCTGTCCTGGAGATCACTATTTAGAGCAGGCTGGCTTCAAACTCAGAGAGCCATCTGCCTATGCCTCCCGAGCACTAGGATTAAAGAAGTGGGCTTCCACCACCACCTGCCCAAAAGCAGACACTTAGTATCCAATAAAATATGCCAGCAGATGATCTAGCAAGATGGTTCAGCCAGTAAAGGTGCTTGTCTCCACGGCTGATGAGCTGAGTTTAATCCCTGCAATGCACACGGTGCTGGAGAACACTGTCTCCCACAAGGCTGTCCTATCACCTCCACACGTGCCATGGTATGTGTGCACCCAGTGAAAAACTGCCAGTAGCTTAGAATATAAGGGCAAAACCGTAGACCTCTTCAGACTCCAGCAAGACTGTAAGCCCCCTGAGGCCAGGGACTTCTTTCTTGATTTGTCCATCAATCCCAGGCACTAGAACGTTGTCACTAAATAAATCTTGTTAAATAAGCAAGTACATGAGTGAGCAGACAAGGAAGGTGGACCTTTCGTTACTCAGACCACACGGGTCGCTTTGCAGAACTGGGTGGCCTTTCACACCTCTACTGCAGAGAATGTGAAGGAAGTTTTCCCGTATCTGGGACCAGTGCTCACAAACAGGCTTCTGTGCCGCTGGGAAAGGATCATCTCTCCGGGGTGAGGTAAAGACTTTTGACAGTCGCCTTTCCCAACCCTCTGTTACAGATAGCATTCTGTATGAAGACAGCCCGGCCCAGCAGGGTGACCTCATCCTTAGCAGAATTCCCTGAAGCATGCACAGTCACTGTTTCATTCCAGGCCAAGGCAATATCACCCCTCCCAGCACTGCGCTTCAGTTGGGGCCCGCTGGGATGCTGCCATCCCAGAAAACATCATGTTCCAGCCTCACATACTTTCTGCATGTGTGATACGAGGGTCTCCCCAAAAGGGTGGAGTCTTAGCTAAAAGGGGCCCTTTATTCCCAGCCCTTAAGGGGTTCACCATCTTGATCTTGTCGGGTGGTTTCCGAGAAGTCACATTTAATAAGCTGAGTCTGTCTTTACTCAGACGTTGGCCTCTCTGAATTTCGATGACTAAACTCGTGTGATTTCTTACTCCCCTCTGGTCTGAGGGGTGGTGTTTCTGCCAGATGGAGGTAAGTCAGTCCAAAAGGTTCTCTCTCACCATCAGGAATCCTGTCTGTTGTCCAAATGCCTGACGAGAAAAGATTTGGGGTCAGACACTGGGGGGTTGGGAGGCATCTTGGGGACCTTCTGTCGTAAGAGTCTTAAACACAGGCAAACAATGGCTGGGCAGAAAACTGTGCCAGTGGAGGAGATGAGTTCATATCAAACCTATGCTGCACCCACAGGGTTCACAGTAGAGCATTTTACAATCCATTTTGGTTAAACAAAAAGCACATATGAGAACTGATGAGACTGTAGCACAGCAAGAAAGTACACTACACTGGGAAATCACGAGACCCAAGTTTCCAGATACTTGCATACATCAAATGACTTTGTGTTCGGGTTGATCTCTTGGAATCTCTTTCTTTTATCTGTAAAATGGGTCCTTTCCAAAAGACCCTCTGTTCTCTAAAATCCCAAGAGTTCCTCCTCTTTCCTTCTTGTGATAGTTCCTCAGTGATGGGTATGCTGTGAACACCAGTGGGGGAGAGGGTCCTGGAATACTTGGCAGCTATGTATGGGGTATTCTTTGTGCCTCAGTTGAGTGTACACGGGAGAAGACTTCTAAGAATGGGCGCTCAGAAGTTCTTGGCATTCCTGCTCCTCCTCACTGAGTTTGTGTCAAAGAACACAGAGAGAGAGAGAGAGAGAGAGAGAGAGAGAGAGAGAGAGAGAGGGAGAGGGAGAGGGAGAGGGAGGGAGAGGGAGGGAGTGGAGAGGGGGATATCTTTGCTTCATTTCTGTCTGTTTGTAGGGGATTTTCCTGCTGTTGGAAGGTGGAAAAATAAATGGCTACTCAAGAACATCTACTCCAGCCTAAGAAACATTCTCATTTCCAAGATTCACACTCCCACTGTCTCATCTTATCCTCCTGGCAAATGCTACTCTAAGCAAAGCCAGTGTGGACACACTGGCACTGAAAAGTCGGCCATGCCTCCCTCCTCAGCCTTACTCCACACAAGCTCATTTCTATCTACTTTTGTACATTCTAGTCTTCAGACTGTGAAAGTCATCCCTATGCCTTGAGTTTGGATACAACGCCACCTCAATCCTCAGAAGTTTTCCTTGTTTTCTTCCCCAGGTCTCAGCCCAAATGTCAAGAGGAGTTAACTGCTGTGGTGGTTTGAATAGGAATGACCCCCCACAGACTCATGTGTTTGAATGTTTGGCCCATAAGAAATGGCACTATTAGGTGTGGCCTTTTTGGAGTGGGTGTGGTCTTGTTGGAGGAAGTGTGTCATTGTGGGAGCCGGCTTTGAGGTCTCAGATGCCGGAGTTAGGCCTAGTGTGGCATTCATTTACACTTTCTGTAGATCAAGATTGTAGAACTCTCTGGTCCTTCTACAGCACTCAGTCTGCATGCATGCTGCCATGTTTCCTATCGTGACAATAGTGGGCTAATCCTCTAAAACTGGAAGCCAGCTCCAATTAAACTCTTTGTAAGAGATGCCTTGGTCATGGCATCTTTTCACAGCAACAGAAACTCTAACTTAAGGCATCTGCCCTATCTAAAGTGGTCCCAAACCCACCTGTCATGATCACAGGTTTTGGCTGTATGCACCACTGGGATGGTTCTTCCTAGCAGCAACCATCCTTTATATCTATCTACTGGTTAGTCTCTTGTTTACCATGCATCATTTTCCTGCTCCATTCTAGACCCAATGGAGCCGAACCTGCATCCAGCAGCCGCTTCAGACCATATCTATGTCCATTAGGGTTTGAGAGGTACCTCATAGGGTTCTACTTCCATCTGTGGCGTGAGAGAGCCATTCACTCTGCCTGCATTCCTAGGTTCACTAGAGAACGGAACGGGATGCTCTTATTAAAAACACCTAAGAGCAAGCACACACTGAGCTTCCCAGCTTACCAGGTTCTTCGACGTGTAGAACTGTCAAGCTTACGTGAGGCCAAGCACTGCTCACTGTCTTCTAGGAATGGGGAATCCATTATTAAGTGATCAGGCAGTCAGGCTGTCATTACTTTATAAACAAATATCTTCTCTTTGCAATTCAGAGACTCAGCTACCCTGGTTCTTGTCTCAGAAGATACACTTGAGACTCCATGGTCGCTATGTGGCCATCTTTCAGACTTCAGTCTGACCTAGAGTTATTACTCCTACCCTACTTCATGGAGAGCTTTCAGCTGGCCCCATGATTTAACGGATTTAAACACATCATTATTGCCATTATTTCATAGCTCATGTGCCTAAAATAATATATGACACATTTTAAAAATGCATCTTAAGACTTATATTTATGTTTTATTATCTAGGAATTAATAAAAATCTACTTGTTAAATCTTGGCACCTAGTATATGGAAGCAGTCTTGGTTCAAACTTGCAGCTGGGTGGTCAGAACAAAGTTTAAGGAGGTATGCTTTGAGGTATCCAAGGAAAGTTGAAGCCAGATACCCCCCAGGAGGACAGGAAATGCTATGTATCAGCAGAGACAGGACCCTCTTAGGTGGCCCAACACAAAAACAAATGACTCAACAGCTCAAGGCCCCCAGCTGACCTCACAGAGCTGACAAATGTAGGCACAATTATTAAATACTTCTAAACGTCTTCAGGGGGTCTGTTGTGATTCATGTATTAGTCACGAAACATTAGAGATGGGGAAAGAGTCAGGAGGCAACCTGGGAAGGGAGAATTACAAGAAGCTGTGGCAAGACTCACCCAGCCGTCCCTCCAGGTACCACCTAGAAAGGTTTTATCAGCTCTTTGCTGCGGTGGCAGGGTTGTGAAGGAGAAGCCGTGATGCAAATGCCCATTAGTGAACACCAATGCAACCATCTTCTTCACTGTCTGTGGATCCCAGGTTCTATAACAACACCCCTGCATTGTGTTCACTCACTTCTGAGTATGGCCCATTTCACAGGCTAGGATGGCAGAGGCTGGGCACGCGCATGAATCCTGGAGCCGTGGATAAGATCACTGGTTGTGCATGTAGACACTGGCCTAACACCCTTGTATCCCGACAAGAATGATGAAGCCTATCAAATTAAAGTTGGCAGCAAACCCAGAGGCGATAAAAACATCTAGGCATAAGGACTTGTCTGCAGGACGTGACCAGGACTGTCCTGCACCCTCAGAACCGTGATTACTTGGCCTTCCTTTCTAAGAATGGATCTTCCAAGCATGGCTGCGCTAAAAAGGATAGCCCTGATATGGCAGGGAAGCCCGTCTCCCTGTGTTAAAAGGAAACGGTTTAATTTAGAATCTGTGGGTGTGGTGGGACCATGAACTGTCGTGACTGTGGGTTTGGGAAGGTTTATCTGAAGACTAAGCAGGAAAGACAGTTTACCGCGCACACTGAGGAAAGGAGAACTTCCGCACCACGCGTTCTCATCTGTCTGCTGTAGCCGTTTTAGTTGTACACGTCAGGGAAATTTCAGAGTGATCTGCTACTTAGAGGTGTCTATAGGCCTGAGAGTCTTTTGGTCTCTTCCTATGAGCTGACTTTTCCAGTTAGCAGGCACAGTGAGTAGGTGGATCTCACTGAGAGTGGCAGGTAGGTCAGCATTTTGTGATTTCTTTCTAAGAGAAAAATGTCTACATGCTAAGCAATCACATTCATAATTCAATAGGCCTTAGAAATCCCCAAACAAACCCTCCAGGTCTATAGGGTCAAGTTCAGGCCTGCCTGAGCTACAGTGTGAATGTCTGTCTTAGGAAAACAAACGAACAAAAAAAGTTTCAATATATTTTAAAACAGATCTACACGGAAATTCTCCAATTACAAGACAGATTAGGTTTGTTAAGGTGAGAGGTATATGAATATCTGCTGTATATTATCAGTCTAAACAAAGGCTATGACTAGTGCTTTGGTTTTCTAGGGAATGGCATTCCTTAGCTTCTAAAAAGTTTGCTGCTTAAAAAATAACTGGGTTTCTTCAAAGGACGAGACTCCTGTCTGGTACAATAAATCTGGACAAGAACTCACGACTAGGGGATCCTGGGTTCTAGGAGAAAACCTGCTACTATTATCCACGAAAAGGACACAGTATCAAACCGCCCTCCACACTGACATCTCTCTTCGGCCCTCAGACCTCTTCAGAAAAACGTCTTTGCGTAATGGATGGCGTTTAACGCAGTACTCAAAGTATGGAGAAGAAGCGTCTATAGACTACTCAGGCATACAGGGGATCTCGGCATCACGCCCCTTTCCCTACACGCTCGTAGAATATTGGCAAAGAGGGAACTAGTGTAAGAGCCAGAGGTTAGGGCGAACCCAAGTGAAAGGGCATCTTCTGCACATCACAGGACCACATCTCATGACCTCACAGCGGCTGTGGTTACCTGCACAAGATCAATCCAGTCAGCACTGCAGCACGGAGAAGGGAGGGGCTTATGAGGCCCCACCCTTAGCTGATGAGCTATTGACACTTGGTGGCTGCTGGGAAAGAGAGTCGGTTTTCTTTCAGGGTGTGGTCCCTGGCGGTGTGACTGTGCTCCAGTGGCTGACCCCACTTCCATGCATGTAAAGACACCACAAATTGGATTCAATGGTTATTTAAAACAAAACAAAACATGAAAGAATGTGGAAAGGCCACGAGGAGCCAAAGGAGGGTAAACATAATTTGAAATACACTGAATGATGTATGGAATCCTCAAACAGTAAATAGGCAATATTTTAGAATAACCGTATTTTCTGTTTTAACTTTAAACAAAGCTAAATTAGAGACACTTGAACATTCTTAAAATGCAGTAAGTGGCTTCTAAGTGCAAATTTTTATTCCAGACACTATTCCCAACTTCTGAATAGAAAATACTTTTAGGCAAGTTAAGTAGTGTACCCTGAGTGAAAGTCTGGGAGGGGAATACAATACCTCGACTCTAAAGCTTGTTAATTTCTGGTGTGTGCCCATTAGCTTCCTTGTTCAGGACTGAACCTCTAGACAAATAGCCACCAACTCTCCAGTCACACAGTTCATCCTTGCAAACCTGAAGACAAAGACAGCAGCTTGATTTTATATTGGCCCCCTTTCTCTGGAAACGTAACCAAAAGAAACATCATTCCTCTTCCCCACCTGTGGCTTTTATGGCTGTCCCCCTTACTCTCTGTAAGGCATCACTACCAATGGCCATGGAGATGCCCCTTCCTCCTCAGGCTGGGATAGTGAGGTTGTGTAAATTGCCAAACACTTATAATCCCCCTTGATATGCTGGAATAAGAAATGAATGTTACCACTTTATCCTTAGGTGTCTTTCTTGCCTCTGGATTTCTGTACAGCTTCAGAGACACTGGTTCTTTTCTATTTTTCAACCTCCAGATCCATTATCGAGAATCTGCATGTGCCTCTTCCCCCATCTTCTTACTCTAAGAATTTGATTTGCCCCGAGAATCTGTCTCTCCAGGTGATGGTGGTGCCCACCTTTAATCCTAGCACTCAGAGGCAGAGGCCAGCCTGGTCTACAGAGCTAGGGTTATACTGGGATATCCTGCCTTGGAAAAAAACAAAAACAAACAAAAAGAATTATGACTCTTCAGGCTCTGTATCAATGTGGTTAGTGGTTACCTCGTGCACACAACATCAACTAGGCCACTAGGGTAGTTTCCTATGTGTGTTCAGATCTCTAGGTCCTAATATATCATCATAGTTTCCTTAAAAATCTCTACTGAAAATTAGTAACAGAAATGGGTAAGCAAGGCTGGAAACTACAACACAGATAAAGAAAAATAATGGTCAGAGAAGATGGAACTCGAGACATTTATGTAAACGCTGTTTTTAAACTCTACTTTATTTGTATTTAGCGCATCTCTACCTCTCTCCCACCAACTCCCCAACCCTAGGTAAGAGAGAAAGAAGGTTAGTGGGGAGATGGGGAGTAGACCTTTATATACTTAGTTGGTTCCTCTGGTTAGGGTCATTAGGCTTTTGGGGAAAATACCAATCTGTCATCAGCAAATCTAGCAGTCCAGGTAACCAGCACTTTCTTCTTTCTCTGTCCAACTCCTCAAAACCTTCCCTTCTCTCTCTGGGTTCTCATATTTATACCCTCTCAGAGTCCTGAGAATTCCACTATCTTAAGTGGCAAAAACCATGCTCATCTCTGAGTAGGACAAGGCTGTTACCAGCTGGCAAAGACCATGCCCTGTACAAGACAGTTATCAGCTGTGGACAAACTGAGGCAGTCCCAATTCCCACCCTTGGGATTAAAACAAAAACATCTTTACATAACATAACTGGGTTTTTTAAGGGACCAAAACTTCCACTACATATTTATAATGACATTTTTTAGTAAAATTTTTAAAATTCTTTATTAATTATACTTTATTCACTTTGTATCCCCCCCTGTGGTTTCCTTCTTCCTCCCATCCCAATACCTCCCTTCCTCCCCCCTCTGCACACATGCCCCTTCCCAAGTCCACTGATAGGACAATTTCAAAAACTGTCAAAGATCTAAAGGGTTGAGAAGGGTAGGAAGCATGTACTATGGGAAGGATGGAAAGCCTGTACTAACTCTTCAAGTCAAAAGACAAGAGGGTAGAAAGCTGCAGAGGAGAGGGAAGATTGGAAGAAGGCGCCCTTGAACTGGATGGTGATGTACATAAGGCAAAAGTCAGTTCACAACCCCATCTCCTGACAACCCTAAGGTTCAGTGAGTCTCTGGATGCCCCTCGACAGTATTTCAGTACCTGAACCAACAGAACTCCGGTATATCAATAGACAAATCAAGAAAATGCAACACACAAAGCTTTGAGGATTACGAGTCGTTAATAGTACACACATGGAATTGTACTTCTTAATAATGAAACTAATTATTGATAAATTCACTATGATGGAGTATGTAGAAATGTCCTAGTAGACACAGCCCAAGCATTTAATAATGGACCCTCTTAAACCGTGCTTGTAAGGGCTGGGGATGTGGGTCAGTGGGTAGACTGCTTCCTGAAAAACATATATGTAAACACATTAAAATATTAAAATATTTTTACGTAATGTAATTTCTCAATTTTCAGCAAGAAATATCCGTGCCCGACTATTAGCATCTGTGCAGCATCAGCTCGGAAATGATGGGATGACTGTATGAAATCATCTGCATACTTGAAAATGTGTGAAACATTGAATGTCCTCTGGGGGACCTAAAGCTATAGTAATTTAATAGAATACTGAAAAGTGTTCCTGGATTTATGGAGGCAAATAAGCTGACCACCATTTGCTGGGTGTGAGAAATGAAGGCAGAGGCTGTTTCATGCCCAACATTCTTGGGCTCACTAGGAAAAGCTGCAAGGCAAATCTGGGGTCTTTGTCACCCTGCCCCGCTGCCATATCTCTACTAGATATGGTACTGGATTCGTTTCACATAGCTTGAAAAGAGTGGACCCAGTTCCGTGAATTATAAAAAATTAAGCACATATTTTATGAACAGTTAGCATATTGGTTTTACAGTGATAATTCAAACAGAGCAAAGTGAGTTGGCAAAGCTCATTCAGAGGGTGTGCATGAGAAGAGACAGAGAGGTTTCCAGAACATCATGCACTAGCGACAGGCCTTCGAAACACTTCATAGCAATCTTAAAATTTGACATTATGTCAAACTGACTCTTTCTCTGCAGTGGGGGAAACCAATAGTCAAGTCTTGAAGCTTTTTGGCACAGGTTTTTTTAAATTAGACTATTCCAGTGGATGAGGTGGGAGCAAGAATTTGCCAGCTCTTCTTGTGAGTTGGTGTCCTAGAATTCCAAGACATAAATCAAATGATTCTTTTTCCCTCAAAGGTTTATTATCAATGCTACCCAACGCAGAAGAAAAAAAAAATTAGGCTAAACAATTCATGAAGTCTGCCTGGCAGGAATCAGTTGATCCCCAAACAATCAGCGCTGCATGGATTCATTTCAAATAACTTGTGGGCAGAAAGCCACATAATATTTTGATCTAGATGCACATGTTGGTGATGAGGAATTGAGTATGTGGATCTAATTTCAGAATCAGGATCCAGGAGAGCCACCCACTCTGCACTTAGCTGAGTTAGAAAGTAGGGCAAGTTTTATCGCTCAGAGAACAGACTCTGAGGTCTAAATGGAATGGATTCCATGGGGCATGCATCATGCTACTGTGTTGGGGCAGACTTTGCATTTCCTGGGATGCTGGGAAAATGGCTGAAGGCTAAAAACATGTGCTTGGCTCTATCCCCAGGGGATTAAGGAACAGAAGAGGCAGTAACAGACCAACCATTAACGAAAAAAACAGTGGAACTGTGGATTCTCGGGACAAGTGATTTTAAAGGTGGACAATCTACACTCCAATCTAACAAATCAACATGCTGTCATCCCAAACAAAAACTTATTATGTGATTGGTATACACCATACACCAGTTCAGAAATGTCACATCCAATCCCACAAATTTGCACAATTCTTAGGTGTCAATTAAGAATAAGAACATACTTTAAAAATTAAATTTAAGATTCTTTAAAGCCAGTTGGAGTAACATACCCCAAAGGCAAGTGGATGTCTGTGGGCTCAAGGCCAACCTGGTTTATGTAGTGAGTTCCGGTTAGCCAGGGCTACACAGTAAAACCCTGACCCCGTGCCATAAACAAATAAATAAATATTTCCTGTTTATTTTTGTGTTGAACTTCTCTGTGGAACTTTCCAGAAAAGCCAGCACTGTTGCAGCTGCCTCAGCTCCCACAAGGCAGCACTGCTATTTGCATAAACATTTTATTCAAAGTGGCAAACACTTTCCGTTTTGTAAAGTTCAGTGATGGCTCTTGAATTCCTCGATCACTGGACCCGTTCTCTCAGTAGCAGCCACGACAGTTGATGTGTATTGATGATAACGTCATCCATGTCACCTGGGCAACCTCTGTCACCTTCCGTTTGGTCTGGCTCCTACCTCGTCTTTGCTTTTGTACACTCTGGTCCCCAAAGGTACAGGGACCTTCCTAGAAAGTGATCCACATCATATTACCCGTGGTAAAAGTGTCCTGTGATGTCTTACTCTGAATAAAGTTTGTCTTTATCGGGGCCCGTGAGACCCTGATGACCTTCATCAGCTCAGGCCATTCCTATCACAGCCCTTCACATTACTGCCATGTCAACAGCCCTTGCTGTTTCTCAAAGGACCTTCACCTGCTCCCACCTATGCTACCAAACAGGACTCTTCTCCCTCAATGTTTTTTTGTCTGTTTGTTTGTTTGTTTGTTTGTTTTTAGGTCTTTTCTCAAACGTCACCTGATCCTAAAGCTTTCGGGAACTACCTTCAAAAGATACCTTGCACACTCATGCACACAGGAAGGTGTTGCTGCCTGAGACACCGCTCTCACTGCACTTAGGCCAACTTTTCATACCAGATGTGCCTGGCTGAATTTATCTGTGTGTTCCTTCCAATGGGAATGGAAGCTCCATTAAAAGAGTGTCTTTGTCAATATCCCCAGTGTCTAGAAGTCTGCCTGAAATGTACTCAAATCATTTTTAAAGTAAATTGAACAGCTAGGAATAACCAGGAATATTTATCCCTTCCAACTGTAAATACAAGCTTGGAGGGTAAAGGAAAATGTCTCCAGTGATTGTGACCCAAGGGGAAGTTTTTCTTGGCCATCCACATAAGCATTTTGCACTTACAGTATATGACTGTGGAATCTTATGTCATGGACCATCGACCACAGAAAAAATTAAAATAAATCTCTGGCCACAAGGAAGCAGAAAGCAACAATTAAGGGCTAGAAACATGATTAGACAATTAGTCACCACTGGCTTTTGCCAGAGTAACTGAGAGAAGAGCCGGGGAGCAAGTCAGAGCTAGGTTGGAGCCCTTGCTGTGCGCTGCCTTATTCTGAAACGCGGCGTTATTTGCTCTCCATTTCTCCGAGAATACTGATTAGTAAAATTCAGCTAAAACCTCTAGAATGGCAAGAAGTTCATGGCACACTGTCCCTGTCACAGTCCCTGGTACAGGACAAAAATTTAATTTAGGGGTTTTTTTCCCTTTTTTATTAATTAATTCAATTTACATCCCAGTCATAGGCCCCTCCTCCCTCTTCCTCACCCCTGCTCTCCCTCTTGTTTTTCCCCTCCCCTACTCACTAGAATAGGGCCCCCCCACCACCACCCAGACACCCCAGCTTATCTATCCACATATCTTATCCCATCACTACCCTGCTCTCTTTCAGGGTATTTTAAAATAACACAACTAGTGACACACATCTCCCTAACGGGATTCTCGGAGGGGAAAGAGTGTGTTTCCTGATGTTGCTCATGAGGTTTTTTAGCTTTGCTTTTCACGGAGATATATTTTCACAGAAACCTACATGTAACACCATTAAAGTGTGCCTTCAGTCAAGACAATAAGGACCACATGCAGAATCATTGAGATGGTTCAGTAGGTAAAGTACTCGCCTGGGTGAGGGCTGGCTATCCCATCCCAAAAACCACACAAAACTGGGCAGGTAACACACATTTGCAAGCCTGGTCTCATACGATGAGCTGGGAGACACAGGGGACACGGAGAGGAGAAGCTAGGGAGCCAGGTAACCTGGCACACTCTGGAGGGTGCTGAGCTTTGTCGTCTGACCCCTGCATGCATTCACACACAGGCGCAGTCAATATACAAAAGGGTACAAACAGGGTTATTGAGAACACGCGACACATGCTTGAACTGTCCATTCAATGAACTATGCACACGTGAATTCTTCCGGCTTACAGTCCAAGAACTGTGACATGAGGGGCCAAGCCTTCCTGCTGAGGGTAATGCTTTCTATGCGCTCAGGTTGGGATCTTCTGCTTCTCCCATGAGGCTCTTTCTCCCCAGACCCTACTGGTCTGTGCTGGGGTATCCTCTTTCTCTGCTGCATTGCTTCTGCTACCAATCTTAAATGTGTTTGTTATTCTTGGCTAACTAATACCAAAAGGAGTCCCTTTCTCCTGTGTCCCTTCAACAGATCTATGAGAAGGTCACTCTGTCAGAATTCATAGCAAGCTTACAGGAAACAAGATCAGCGCAGTGTCTGGTACTAGGCAACTGTACACATTTAACATATACCCAGAGTCATTGCACCTTGGAAGCTTGGGATCCCCAGCACCCACAGGAAAATCTGGCCAGCCCTGAGCATCTGTATCCCAGTGCAGGGAAGAAGAGCCAGGCCAATCCCGGGAACTCTCAGCCAACCTACCTGGAATGTAAGTTCCAGGTTCATCGAAGAAACTCTGTCTTAAAAAATAAGTAAAAAAAAAAACTGGGCTTAACGTCCCAAATATTTAACTCTGGTGCTCAGAGGACAGAGGCAAAGGAAGCTCTGTAAGTTAGAGGCCAGCTTGGTCTACATAGCAGATTCCAAGCTAGCCAGGGTTACATAGTGAGACCCTGTCTCAAAAAGTAAACAAATTAAAAGGTAGAGAGCAATTGGGGAATACATCCTAATATCAAGCTGTGGCCACCATGAGTATTTCCACACATGTGTGCATACAAACACATGTGTTACACACACACACACACACACACACACACACACACACACACACACACAAAGTGCCAGATCTGTAGCCCATCGGCAAGAGATAATTTTCCACTCAAAAAACAAATGAAAAAGCTAAATGTTCCTCAATGCATGCTATTTTCTCTTGCTTTCTGCCACTGTGATTGATTAGAATCGGCTGTGAGGAACTGGCTTCAGTGTCCACTTCCTTCTAAGTGTTTTCTTATAGCGCATGGACAAGAAAGGAAACTGTTTTCCCAAACTCCCTTGCAGATAGGATCTACATTTGAAAGGGGCTCACCCAGTTAGCTAAGTTTGTAAGGGTAAGTTGGAACCCGCTAAGATGCCATCTTGCTGTGGCTTCTGGGAGGTTACAGCTATAGATAACATCTACACAATAGTGGGCACTTGCGTGGTTCTCTTGCCAGCCAACAGTTTGGGCTCCTAGAAGTAGGGGTGACCACGGGGACAGCGCCTTCCTGACCCTTGGTTTGTGACTATGGCATCATGATATTAAATTTGATGGTGGCTGCCGGGTCTTGGTCCTTTTCAGTGTCTTAGAAGGACCTGATTCTCCGGTTCGCCTCCTTTTCTTCTTATGTGATTTAAGCCATGGTGAGTTTACCCAGAACAGACTCTGAAACGAGGATTTATATCTGATTTATTGAGGAGGTGCTTCCAGGAGAGACCACCGAGGGGAAGGGGAAACGACAATGGGTAGGAGAAAGGCTGTGAGAGGTTTTGAGTTTAGGTACAGCCCAGGCCACAGGCAGTACCACCAAAGTGCTCTGGAAGGCAAATTACATCTCAAAAGCAGAACTCGGTTGAGCCAGCCCACAACCAGCCATGGGCCATAGAAGAGAGGTTAAGGATGCTGTGTGCTTGCGGAATCCCAAAGGGCTTCGAGGGCAGTTCTCTGGAGAAGCACCGGTATTTAGAGACAGACAGAGACCTGCAGACATGGGGAGAGACACACAGAAACTTTATACCAGCGATCCTGGGGAGAAGGGGCCTTTGCAGGGTGATGTCTATGACTTGTCAACATATGACTTATCGACAGGAAACCATGGGCTGCAGATTCATCAGTTGCTGCCATCGGGTAGCAATGACAGGCACCACAGACGCTTCTGAAGTGACACCTAAACCGAAGCGCCTGTCCACAGCCGTCCTGTGTATGTGACCAGGACTGCACAGAGAGGCTTGGGCTCTAGATTCCTACCTCAGATAAAGGGGCTTTTTGAATATGTGGGAGCTTTCTTTCACATTTGTGGGCAGCCAGCAGGGAAAAAACCCAAAACAATAACAACTCAACCTCGGCAGGGGTCTTGGCACCCTACCCAATGCGGGAACGCAGCCATATTAAAGCCTCAAACTCCACCTTGCCAAGCAGACACCATGGGTAGTTCAATGCTTCCTCTACAACACAAAGCAGAAGAATTTTTCTTTTCTGACTATTTCAGGATCTGGGTACAGATTCATAGTTACACAATACACTTATTTACCCAAAACATTTTTCCTTCTTCACATCATCATTTTGACAAGCAATGGTTTGCCCCAGCTGATCAACGGACCATCACTAATTCCCTTTTCTTCCACTGTTTGTTAATTTTAAAACCTAGCAAAATTGGACAAGGCATGTCAAAGAAAAATTTGTATAAACTAGTTATATGACTGATGATAGTGAAAAAAAAAAAAAAAAGCTGAAATCCTTTGTGATTTTCTGATGAAAGCCCACATCAAGTCTTCTCTGGCAAAGCTGTTACTAGCAGCCAAAGCATCCACTGGGGTGATATCTGCGCCGACCGGAAACCCAGCCCGAGGGAGAGGCAACTGTGTGAATGTGGGCGCTGCTGGGAGTAAAGTGAAAACGCATTTGTGAGTTGCTTGTATCAGAGAACTTCAGAGCATTAACACCTACATATTCTCATTAAAACACACACTATATGTCTTAAACTTCTATAGATGAAAGATAAGCAGGGTGGGCTTGGGGAAGGATGGAAGACGTTATTATATCTTTTGGTCGTCATCTTCTTTGTGCTCCTTTGCTCTGCGTGAAGGTCCAGGCAGAGAGGAAGGGCCGGCCGCCACTGCCCTCTTACTCAGCTGAGCTGTCAGTGGAGCCCTCTAACAGGCCGCTCTGCCCAGGACGCCTCTCCCTCTGCTCTTTGCCATCTCCTTGCTTTACAGTTTCACCCTGTAACATTACATTAACTAATCAAAATACCCCTTCACACTCGACCTACAAAGGATCTCACACCACTGATCCGATCCGGGAGGGTTTTGATTGAAAATCACATTAAGTTCTCAAATACATAACTAAATGTTAGGCTGAAAAAGTTAAAAAAAAAAAAAAGAAAACTTTAACATTATTTTTTGTAAAAATATAGAAGATGTTAAACTACCAGTTTAGGTGTAGTGAGATGGAGGAAAGAAAATAACTTTAAACACAGAATTCTGCCACAACTGAACTAAACAAAATCTATAGGTTTAATCTGTTTCAGTATAAAAAAGTTATCATTTGACCTAAAACTCTAGAAAAATAGCCGCAAAATAAATCACAAAAGGGTAAAAATGGCAACTATATCCTCCCTTAAAATTTTATTTAGCATGTAAAATTAAAAATGATAAATCTTAAAAAACAGAATTATATTTTAGACGTCTACATCTAACGATAGATAAACTACAGATAGGAGTGTATTTGTCCTTTAAAGATTTGGCCACACAAACTTTGCTGAAGTGAATGTGCGGAAAGCTCAGCAAGCAAGAACATCAGGATCAGGGAAGGGGAGTTGCCTGTAAAATATCAGGAATGTAAAAGCTCCTAAGACAGGGTCGTATGAAAATATTGCATTGCACTTTTAAGTCTTTGGGTCCAAGCTTTTTCTCTAAGGATGCAGAATGGCATAGCCACCGCTGCATAACAAACACTGCTCAGGACAAAGGGCGTGTACTACTTCCCCTGTGTGTCTGGTGATCTGCTCCATGCTCTCTCCTCTGCAGGCCCTGCTGGCTAGCCATGTCTCTTAGCCCTGCCTGGGGCCTTGTACAGGCACTGTCTGGCTCCAGGCCGGTCTGGAAAGGTCTTGGATGGGCTATGACATTCTTCATATGGTCTTTCATTTGCCAGCCAGCCAGCTTGGGGTGATTCGCATAGAGACAGCAGATCTCTAGGAATAAGAAGAAATCGCACAGGCTGCTTTCAGGCCTGAGCTTTCTAACTGCACACATCACTCCCATCCGAGTCTATGGGACAAACCAAGTTGCACATTTGTCTGATTTGAGATGAAATGAAAGCTGTGGAAGGCATGGATACAGAAGAGCCATTGTGTCCACCACTGTGTCACGCTGCCTGAATCATTAGCCACGAGAAACTCTACATGGTCTCAGGAGACTGAGATGCTTTCCCAGCATCTACTCCATGGTCAAAACCACTCACCTGTGCCTCCATCAGTGCTGCCAAACTCCCAAAAATTTACAAAATTTTCACACTTCCCCCAAATACCACAGGGTACTGTAAAACTAATTCTTGTTGGGGTTTATGAAAAACATGAAAAAAAAAATCTAGTTAGTTTTATGAAGCTGGTATAAGGTGATATTGAGATATCAAAGAAAACTAGAGATAATTATACCTTCTGACTGTAAGAGTTGAAAAACCTTAAATATAATAGTAGCAAACCAAATGGAGGAACATTAAAGGAATAAAACACATAGTCATGGAATGGTTTTTTTTCTAGGAATACGAGAAGAGTTTAATAACAAATATATATATATTAATATAATTAACACATTTGGCAAGTGAAAAAGACATTCAATCATCTTGATTAAAAACTAAAAATACATTTGATAAATTTAGTATTTAATTATATTCAAATAAGAGTCATAGCAATTTGTGTAACTTCGTCTTAAAGATGGTTTTGAAATAATAGTCAACAGAATGCTTACCCATGCTGGAACTGGTCAGGTAAATACCACAGATGAAATGGATGAGAAGTTCATGATTACTGAATGATTTAGGAAACAGAAGCAGAGCTACTTAAACCTCTTTTCTACAGATATTTCAGACTCTTTGAGATACAAATATATTTCTATAACATATCCTACTGTCATCCTTTTTTCTTTATTTTTTCTTTATTACAATTTATTCACTTTGT
This sequence comes from Meriones unguiculatus, assembly GCF_030254825.1. NCBI lineage: Eukaryota > Metazoa > Chordata > Mammalia > Rodentia > Muridae > Meriones > Meriones unguiculatus. The sequence goes on along the minus strand of NC_083365.1, from coordinate 16,488,757 downwards.
GTCCCAGCTGTAGCCCCTCCCTTCTCTCCTCCAAGTCCCACCCTCTCTCCCTCTTTTCTCCCCTATGTCCCTCCCCTAGTCCACTGATAGGGGAGGTCCTCCTCCTCTTCTATCTGACCCTAGCCTATCAGGTCTTATCAGGACTGGCTGCATTGTCTTCTTTTGTGGCCTGGTAAGGCTGTCCCCAACCCCGGGGGCTGGTGATCAAAGAGCCAGCCACTGAGTTCATGTCAGAGACAGCCCCTGTTCCCCTTACTAGGGAACCCACTTGGACACTGAGCTACCATGGGCTACATCTGTGCAGTGGTTCTAGGTTCTCTCCATACATGGTCCTTGATTGGAGTATCAGTCTTTGCAAAGACCCTTGGGCACAGATTTTTTTGGTTTTGTTGGTCTCCTTATGAAGTTCCTGTTCCCTTCAGGTCTTTCTATCTCCCCCTTCTTTCATAAGATTCCCTGCACTCTACACAAAATTTGGCTGTGAGTCTCAGCATCTGCTTCAATTCCCTGCTGGGTAGAATCTTTCAGAGGCTCTCTGTGGAAGGCTCCTGTCCCATTCCCTGTTTAATCCAGCTTCCGATGTCTGTCCTGCTTGCCTTTCTGAATGAGGAATAAACATCTTCCCTAGGTCCTCCTTCTTGATTAGCTTCTTTATGTATACAGATTTTAATATATTTAACCTATATTATATGTCTAATATCCACTTATAAGTGAGTATATACCATGTGTGTCTTTCTGCCTCTCGGTTACCTCACTCAGGATGATCTTTTCTAGTTCCCACCATTTGCCTGCAAATTTCATCATTTCTTTGTTTTTTAATTACTGAGTAATATTCCATTGTGTAAATGTACTAGACAAACCCTTAGCCAAACTAACTAAAAGGTAGAGAGAAACTCTTCAAATAAGCATAATCAGAAATGAAAATGGAGACATAACGATCAACACTGAGGAAATCCAAACAATCATTAGGTCTCACCACAAAAGCCTATATGCCACAAAATTTGAAAATCTAAATAAAATGTACAATTTTATTGATAGATTCAGTTTAGCAAAATTAAATCAATATCAGGTAAATAGATTAAATATTCCTATATCCCTCAAGGAAATAGAAGCAGTCATCAAAATCTCCCTTCCAAAAAAAGCCCAGGGCTAGATGGTTTCAGCCCAGAATTCTATCAGACATTCAAAGAGCTAACTCCAATTCTCTTCAAACTATTCCACAGAATAGAAATAGAAGGAACATTACCAAACTCATTCTATGAGGCCACTGTCACCTTGACTCCTAAGCTAGACAAAGACCCAACAAAAAAAGAGAACTTCAGACCTATCTCTCTTATGAACATTGATGCAAAAATACTCAATAAAATACTCGCAAACTGAATCCAGGAACACATCAAAGATATCATCCACCTGTCACTCTTTTTAAGACAGGATCTCACTACATAGCCCTGGCTGTCCTGGAACTAACATGTGACACAGACGAGCACAGAGACCCACCCTCTGCTTCCTGACCGCTGGGATTAAAGCTGTGCACCCCTACAGCCCGCATCTGGCATTGATTTCTTCACTCTTGTCTTTAAGAAACGGCATTATGGCTTACTACTGTATATTCATATTCATTGCGCATAGTGATATATCTCACACATGCAACTTCTTCCAAGTACATCATTATTACCCTGTCAACATTCAGCCCTTGCACTCACCTCTGCTCATCCCCCACCCTGTCCCAATCTTCTTCCTTTACCTTCTCTCCTTTCTGCCTTTATATCTATAAATTTGAATGATTTTATATATCTATATAGATCTAAGATCCAAAATACTGGGAAAATGTGATATTTTTATCAGTCTATCTTATTTCATTTAAAATAGCAATCTTTCATTGGACCCACTTTCTTGAAAATGACATAATTGTTTGAGGCTGATCTACACATCTGTTGATGGACACCTAGGCTGAGCCCACAACTTAGGTATATGAATGGTGCTTCAACAACCATGGATGTGCAAATATCTCTGTGGGAACTTGACTCAGTGTCCTTTGGGCATTTAACTAGGAGTAGTACCACTGGCCTATATATTAGGGTTTCCCCCACTTTTAATGAAAATAGATTCTTTTCTCGTGCAATATAACCTGATTACAGTTTCCTCTCCATTAAATCCCTCCTCAAAAGCTCAGGGAACCCCATAGAAAAAGAGGCAGAAAGAGTGTAAGAGCCAGAGGGGTGGAGGATACCAAGAGAACAAGGCCCTCTATATCAGCTGAGCAAAGCTCATAAGAACTCACAGAGACTGGAGCAGCAGGCACAGGGCCTGCCCAGGTCTGAGCCTGATCCTCTGTGTCTATATTATAGGCTTTCAGTTCAGTGCTTCTATGGGACTTCTGAGTGTGTGAATGTGTGTGTCTCTGATTCTTGTGCCTTCTCCCGGGGCCCTATTATTTTCCTGTTGGCTTGTCCAGCTTTGATGTGATTTTTGTTGTTGTTGTTTTATCTTAGTATATTTTATCTTGTTTTGTTTCGCTGTTATCTCTTTGAAGCCTATTCTTTTCTAATGAGAGATGGAAAGGAAATGGATTCAGATGGGAGGGGAGGTAGGAAGTCCTGAGAGGAGTAAAGGAAAGGACAATTATAGTCAGGACTCAACTTTTTTTTCTTTTTCAAGATAGGGTTTCTCTGTGCAGCCTTGGCTGTCCTAGTCTTGCTTTGTAGACCAGCCTGGCCTCCACTGCACAGAGATCTACCTGCCTCTGCCTCCATGAGTGCTGGGATTACAGACGTGAACTAACACTTCTGGCTAGGACTCTTCACTTTTAAAATAACACCTTAAGAAACTTTGGGAAATGCTGCTATAAAAACATTCTCTTTTCAATCAGATATAAGGCAGCAATGATCCATGTCGCCACAATGAGCTAATGTCATTCTGGTAGTGCCCACCAGTACAATTAGGGATGAGAAAAAAAAAAGGATAAGAATAAAGAAGAGGAAGAATAAGAAGGAATAAGAGGAAGGAGGAAGAGAAAAAAAAAGAATAAGAACAAGAAGAAGAGGAAGAAGGAAGAATACAGGAGGAGGAGGAAGAAGAAGACAACAGGTATATATGTTCTTGGGCAAGGAAAAACCAAATATTATAAATACTTACGTCTTACTGTGTAACTCTCCAAACTACTAGAAGACCACTTGCAGTATCTTAACTCTAAAACTTCTCCAGTGGCCATGTCTTAAAGGCTTGTTTTCAGCTTATGGTGGCATTAGGAAGTGATGCGGCTTTTGAGAGGCAGAGCCTAAAGGTGGTATCCAGGTCACTGGAAGCATGTACTCAGAAAAACAAAAACAATGTGGGTCTGGAGAGATGGCTCAGCAGTTAAGAGCATGTACTGCCCTTGCAGAGGACGGAGGTTTGGTTCCCAAGACCATGTCGGTCAGATAGTCAAGTTTATTCTGTCTAAGTTTATTGTGGCTAAATTATTATAGTGTGTAATACTGTAGTGCAGCCCTTGCAAATTAATATAGTAAGATAAAAGGCTCAGGAATACCTATGTTTTAGAAATGACCGTGAAAACCAGAGGGACCTTATACTTCTAAAGAAAGACCTGGCCATTCAATATACTGCACTGTAACCATGGTCAGACTCCTTGGGAATCTATTGACCAAAAATATTCCTAAGGGGGGAAAATGAGGGATCCGGCTCAGTGGGTAAAATAGTTGCCATGTACACTTGAGGACCTGAGTTTGGATCTCTAGTGCCATGTAAAACGTCTGTAACCCTGACATGAGGGGCAGACATGGGCGTGACAAGAGGACAGGATGAGGGGACAAGGGACTGGAAATTCCCTGAAGCTCACTGACCATTCAGTCTAGGCAAAATGTCAATCTGGGTTGGGTGAAGATAAACAGCCTCAAAAATGAAGGTGAAGAGAAACTGGAGAAGATGCAAGGACACCGATCTCTGGCCTCCACAGCGCCCCACACGGGAATTCCTGCACATCTGCAAAATCACCAATATACACGTGCATTGCTCCACGGAGACAAGTACAGAAAATAATCACATCACACGACCTTAGAGTAAGAAGGCTTCTAAAGGGCTGGGGGATGGCTTCATGGATAAGGCACCTGCCATGGCCCGAAGGGCCACAGTCCCAACACTTCCAACAGCGGAGCGCAACGTTTCTTAGTGGCACATGTAGAGGTGGAGCTGTTCTTGGCACACTGTGTCTCCCTGAAAACTGACAGGTGAATGAAATAAGCTCACAGCGAGAAGCACCTGACACCTCACGCATGCTCCCGACACACACACACAGAGCATGGTGACATGCCAGCAATAGCAGAAGGGGCAGAAGTGCTCCAAATCAGGTTTATACCATGTGGCATCCTTTGAGAGAAAAAACTAAATACAACTTGGTCCCTTCTCAAGAGTAGCCAGGATTCTAAGGTATCTACAGATAGAATGTCATGATGTCAAGGGTCTTCTTTAAAAGGCTGCAGGAAATGAAGCTGTGGAGATGGGGAGGACAAGGCAGACCCAGCAGCTCATCTGCATTTAGCTCAACCCTTGCCCACAGGAACACCTCGAGCAGACCCAAACTCTGACTAGCATGCTGCCACCGGGGTGAAGGTCCAGCTTCGCACTTGCAGGACAGTCATCTCATTTAGTGGACAAGGTGACCACTGATTCCTTGGGGACTCTCAAGTCCCAGGAGGAAGATGTTCAGAGACCCCACCAAAAGATGCCCTGGAACCAGCATGAAGAAGCTTAGCCTTGTGGCTCTATTCCAGCGTTAAATCAGAGTCATTCACAGAACAGGCGGCGGGGGGTCCTTCCTGGTGCGTATCCAGCTGGTGATGCACACCTCTGGATCATATTTTCCCCAAGTCCGTCCCGAGCCTTCGGACTGCAGCCAAGCTGTCCCTCTGGGACTCCTCTAAGAGGCAAATCCAATCACTACAACCTGCTTTTCCCCTCAGCCAAGGTACCGACTGCACTACTTTGCACTCTGGGACTCTTCCTGTTACCCACCCCCACCCCCACTGTATGTTTCCACTGTTGCCAAGCAACAGGTCATGAGCCCACCTAACCAGATTTCAACATCATTAAATCCAAGCCAGCATGGCTATTAGAATTCCATGAGTTTTATCTTCTAAGTCAGTGGCTATTAAGTGGAAAATATGCTAGACCCAAAGTCCCCAAATCGCTATCTTTATTTCCCCTTTACTCCAGTTTTTAACCAGAGGTCATTCTCATTAAAAAGCCTCTGGGGTCTTTGACAAATCTAAGTTTTATAGTTGCTGAGAGATCCTTGGCCCTGTCCTTCAGCTGCAGGCCTGCCAGTCACCCAGCTGCTATCAATTAACATTCCATCAGTTTCTCTGTCAGTTTGGGTTAGGCTAACTGAGTCACAGGTACAGTCTGCTTGGCAACATTCTGGCCTCACAATGTGCTCACCACAGAGCTGGAATTTCTAATGAAGTTTCATTCAAAGAAAAAAAAAACAATTTAATGAACAGTTATTATGTGAAAAGCATTAGTCAATAAATGTAATATAATTCCACTGCACTGAACCTCATTGTCCTACTTAGTGAGAGATAGACTAATTTACTAAGTGGATATTATTAAATCACTTTCTATATTAGACAAAGAACACTTTTTTTAAAAATCCACATTTAAGGGATCAACTTTAAAAAAAAACAAAGGAAAGCAAAGGAAAATTGGAAGAAAAAAAGAACAAGAAAGAAAAATGAGGAGAATATCAACAAGAAATTTTAGAAAAATGGAATGACAAAGAAAGAAGTGGAAATATAAAGAATGTAGAAAACAAGAAAGAGCAAAACTTGGGAACAAAAGGGTATATTTTTTTCTGTTTCCTTCAACACAAAACTATGCAGCTAGAAATTTACTCCTGACACAGTCTGCTTTATGCTAACAGTCTTGATATTCACATATATTTTTGTGCAGAGCCTGAGGCACCAAATGAATAGTTCATACGATAAATAATCCCAGGAAAATCCCAAGACCCCAGTCACAGGAAAAGTGCTGAAGTTGAGGGGAAGGAGCACAGGAAAGAAGTCACTGGACTTATCAGGGTGAACCACACCAGAGGTCCTGGCATAGTGGAGGCCTCGGCAGGCAGTACCCACTGAAAAATACAGAATGAAGAATGAAGGCCCGCAGAGGCAGAGTATAATGAAACTTGCCCGATCCACACTCTTCAGGTAGCAATTTCAAGCAGAATCATGATTTGAAGTTTTCTCTCTCTCTGTCTCTCTCCCCCTTTCTCTCTTAATAAAATACTTGCAAATTCAATTCAATAACACACACAAAAAAAAAATAATACATCATGCTTAAATCAGCTTCATTCCAGACATGCAGTATGATTAAACATATGTAAGTCAATAAATCATAGAAATGGGCCCAAGGACAGAAATCATACAATCACTTCAAAAAATGCAGAAAAGGCTCTTGACAAAAATCCAGTACCCCTTCATAATAAAGGCCTTGAAGAGATGAGGAATACAGAGGACATTATCTGCAGTAGCTACTTTTCTATTGCTATGATAAAACACCATGACCAAGACAATTTATAAAAGACTTCAATTGAGTTTAAAGTTCCAGAGAGTTAGAGTGATAAAGTTAGGATGATAAAGAAAAAAAAAAAAAAAAAAAGGCAGCAGGAACAGTTAAGAGCTCACATCATAAGCACAATCAGGAGACAGAGAGCTCACTGGCATTTGGGGATGGAGGGAGGCTCTTTTCAAAAGCAACATACTTTCTCCGATAAGGCCACACCCCCTAATTCTTCCCAAACAGTTCCACTAACCGGGTACCAAATATTCACATATACGAGCCTATGGGAACCATTCTCATCTACCACCACAATACACTGACTTAATAGAGGCTATATAGAACAGACCTATAGCCAATATCAAGCTACGTGGGGGGGAAAAAAAAACAAGACTCAAAGCATTCTTCACCAAGATCAGAAACAAAGCAGGGGTGCACACTCTCTGCCATTTTGATTCCCCACCAATCACTGTGTGACTGCCTGTTATCACAATCAGTGGATCGTGGGACAGAGAGTGAGGCAGGCATGGTTGGGGGATGGAGACTTCAGGTGGTAGTGAGTATCTGAGAGAGAGACTTCTCGGGAGACAGCTTCAGTGAGACAGCTCCTTTAATTGGGGGAACAAAAGCTATTTAAACACCTGGAGAGTGGGTAGAGGCTTTTGGGGTGAGGGTACAACCTTGCTGAGGGTCATAGGGCTGGGAATGCCTTGTCTGCATGAAAAGGAATTTCAGGTGCTTGCTGGACATGACCTTTTAAGGGGAGAGGAAGTTTGCACTATAACCTAGCTGGCAGGCTACTTGACCACCTCAACAGTAGCAGAGATAGGGGCCTCAAGAATATGGGCAATGGGACATGCAGGTCCACAACAGGGAGGGAATGGTCCTACTCTTGCTGGCCTCAAGGTGAGATTTTGGGGGTTTGGACATGCTTGGACCTCTCACTATTGCTCTAAGCTGGCTCCCCTGGTTGCATGGCTTGGCAGCCCCAGAACTCTCCACTTCTATTCAATAGAGTTCTTGAAGTCTTAGCAAGAGCAATAAGACAAGAGAAAGAAAGAACAAACACAAAAAGGAAATACATAATCAAAGAATTCATATGAAAGCAACAAAGACCTCGGATGGCCAAAGCCATCCTAAGCAAAAAAGAATACCCCTGGATATATCAATATATATATCTAATTTATACTGATATCTAATATATCAGTATATAACTAATTTCAGGTTTTACAATAGCTCTATGATAATGAAACCAACATGGCACCAACACAGAAACAGACACATAGATAATGGGACCCAGGCATAAGCCCATACAGCTATAGTCAGCTGATTTTTTTTTTTATAAAACTGCCAATACATACATACATACATACATACATACATACATACATACAGATATACATACTATACACACATTATATACATGTATATATGGAAAGAGTTTTCCCAACAAATGGTGCTGGTAAAACTTGATAGCCACATAATGATGATAATACATTCTTACCTCTCATCCTCCACAAAAATCAACTCGAAATGTATCAAAGGTAAAACCTGAAACTGCCAGAGGAGTAAACAGAAAAAATACTTCAAGACATCAGGATAGGTGAGGGCTCTCTAAAAGGAGCTCTGGAACATCAGAAAATAAGTAACAGTCAACAATTTGTACGACATGAAATTTAAACATTCTGTACTGCAGAGGAACTGAGTGGGTGAAGAGACAATTGGAGGGATTTGAGGAATTTTGACAGCTGTACATGACAGAAGATTAGTATATACAGAATATATAAAGAACTGAAAAAACTAAACATTAAGAAAACAAATAATACAGTCAAAAAACAAGCTAAGAATTAAACAGGGGATTCTCAGTTGAAGAAATACAAATGGATAATAAGTATTTTTTTAATTATTCAGCATCAGGCCATGGTAGCACATGTCTTTAATTCTAGCACTTAATGGAGTTGGGGCAGATCTCCGTGAGCCCCAGACCAGCATGGGCTACATAGAGAGATACTGCCTCCACAAAACACAACAATAGCATCCTTATCCATCAGAGAAATGCAAATTAAAACCATTTTGAGATTCCATCTCACCAAGGTAGAGTGGCTGTCATCATGAAACAAGAGAAATCCTATTCACTTTGGTGGGATTATACATGGGTACAACTTATGGAAACTGGTGTGGGTGTTTCTTTAAAAAAAAAATCACTTAACAATAGAACTTTCATATACAACCCAGCTATCCCACTCAAAGGACTCAGGATGTGCCTGCTGGCATGACAGTGGCAACGGACTCTACATCTCACCACAGAGATACTTGCTCATCCATGCTTATTGCTGCCATAGTCACAGTAACAGAGACATAGAAACATGGAATTGGCCTGGATGTCCATCAGCAAATGGACAAAGAGTAAAAAGCTGGCACTTGTACATAATGGTTTCTTACTCAGCCATAAAGAAAAATGAAATGAAAATTAGAAAAATGGATGGAACTGGAGACTATAAGGTCACACCACCTGGCACAGAAACATTTCACGTTCTTCTCTCCTATGCAGAGCCCACATCTTGTAAATTCACGCTTCTTTGGACAAGTGCGTACAGAGCCTGAGAAGCTAGAAAAAGCCCATGATGGGGGAAAACATTCTTTAAGGGAAAGAATAGAATGCATGTGATGGATAGCTGGAGATGGAAAGGTATAAGAGCTGGGCAGGGAGATTGGCGGGGGGGGGGGGGGGGGGGGAGGGGCATAGGAAGAGGGTGTCCAACCCAAAACAGCCATACAAGAAAAAGTAATAAAGAAGAAATCAACTACTTGCCAAGCTAACCAAATCATAAAACTAAAGGAAAACACCCTATAAGGGAATAAAGCTTCTGCCAAAAGCGATAGGCTGCTAGGTGAAAACCTCAGGGACGAGGGTGGGCTGCGAAAGCACTACTGACCATTTCTACTGCTGGTGGTTATTATTAGAACTAGATGATAAAATCCTACTGCTAAGCACACACACACACACACACACACACACACACACACACACACACAGAAAAATACAGCAAGAATGGGGCTCCAAGCTTCCTCCCTGCCATCTAGCCCTCAGTGCTGACAAAGATTCTATGCAGACTACTAGGAGAGAGCTGTCAGCCTTCCCCAGTGTGGACCCTGTCTGTGTGCAGTGACACTGACTATCCAGGCATGAAGCACCTATGGTGCAACAGTGGCATAACCGTTTTGTGATTCCCTTCCTCTTTCCTTTCCTTCCTCGTCCCTTCTCTTGCTCTCCCCTTTCTTCCTCTCCTTGCCCTTCCCTTCCTTTCCTTTTCCCTCTTCCCTTTCTTGATAGCCTCTCTCATTTGTTTTTTAAGACAGAACCTCATTGTACTCCAGGATGGCCTGGAACTCATTGCACACTAGGCTGCCCTCAAACTCAAGGAAATTCTTCTGCCTCAGATTATAGGTGTGATCCACCACCCCTGACTTCCTTTATTTCTTAAATGTTTCTGTGGATACATAATTTAAGGCTGGTAGATATTTTTCCTGTGAAGCTCTTTAAAGGTGTTGTTGGGGCTGGGGAGATGGATCAGGGGAGAAAGCGCTTGTAGTGCAGAGACGAAGACCTGCATTTGATCCTCAGAAGCCATGTCAAAAAGCTGAGTGTGGTGGCACGCACCTGTCATCCCAGCGCTGGGCAAGCAGAGACAGAAGGATCCCTGGGCCTCACTGGCCAACCAGTCTAGCACATGTACATTCTCACACGTGTACCAACACTATGCCTACATGTTTCACACAGAAACACACACACACACCCAAACTCAGTGTTAGTTTACTGTTGTCGTAGGATTATCATGGCTGTGATGAAATGCCATGACCAAAGCAACCTGACCTTTCAATATTTATTCCTTTAAAAAAGTTGTTTCTTTTGTGAGTTTCGCACCATGCAACCCAGTCTTGCTCATCTCCTTGTCCCCTCATATCTGCCCTTCACCCTTGCAATCTCCCTCAAAACACACACACACACACACACACACACCCCAAAAACAAAGCATAGGAAACATCTTATTGTGGAAACTGTAGTACTTCTCACTGTATATTCCTCTGTCCACACACCTTCACTTGCAAATGTTCGTTGGAATGAGTCATTGGTCTGGTTCAAGATCTCTGGCCTCTGTGTGACACCATCACTACTGAATTCTCACCGACCCTCCTCCCAGTTATCCTGATGTTGCCCTGTGTCATGGAGACCCTCCATCTTTAGAACAGCAGGACTGGCCCTTTCACGCATCCCAACCATTTATAGGTAAAGATTTTGGAGTCAGCCAATTAAGAGTCATCCATACCCATAAGTTGCAGGGCCCACTCTCCCAATTGCTACAGCCTATGAGGGGCTGGGCCAGGTCTCCTGCTCTAGGGGCTGGCTCAACCATGCCTTCACCTTCTGAGCCAGCTCCACTGTATTGCCCAGGTGAGATGCAGGGTCCACTCTTTCGAGTGCCACAGCCAGAGAGGGAGCAGGTCTAGCTCTACTCTAATGACCCCAGGGTCAGTTCTCAACTGCTGCAGGCAGTGAGGGGAGGGTCATCACCCCTATACCCATGCCACCTCATTGCAGGTTAGGGTTGAAGCCAACTCTCCCTCGCTCTGTCCTCAAGGCTAGCTTACCTGCTATCCCTCAGTCAGGGTCAGCTCTACTGTGCTGATCAGGTGAGGTGCAGGCCCTGCCCTTTAGTGTTGTACCTGGTCAGGGGCAGAGCTAGCACTTCCCCGAGCTCATGGTCCTATGTGCAGCTTTCCCAACTGCCAGAGGTGTCGAGCGGGGCATCACCCCTGACCTCATACTACTTCACGGCAGGTGAGTGGCAGGGTCAGCTCTCTCACATTCACACCCTAGTGGCCAACTCACCCACACTCATGCCACCAGGACCCAGATCCACTGTGCTGCCTGGGTGAGGAGCAGGGCTGCCACAGGTAAGAGATGGGGCTGGCTCTCCAGAGCACCACAGCCAGTGAGGGGCGGGGACAGTTCTGCACAGTCCCTGGACCTCCACACAAGTCCCTGGCAGCTGCTAGGGACATCTCCATGTTTTCTAGTGGTAATATGAGCCACAGACATCAACTTCATAGCCAGGGACTCAGACATGGCCCTCAGTGGCAGCATGGGCAGGGAACTCACCATGTCCCCAGGTGGCGGGGGTGGCCATTCACAAGGGCTACCCCTCTCCATCCTCGAGTCTCCAGTTCCGTCTCTCTTCATAACGCTCAAGCAGCTCACTTCTCTTTCTCTCCCATCTGACCACCACGTACTTGCACACTGCGGTGGCTCCTGCTGCACGCTGGACATGTGGCTGGCAGGCCCCTGGGTGACGTCCTCCGTCCCTGTTGCATGGTATGGTGGCAAGCGGGTGTCTGTGGTCTGCCTGTGCCGTGAGCTGGAGGGCAGGTTTGTGGGTGTCTCGGCGGTCCGCAGGTCTCTGCCTGTCTTCCTCTTCCTGTGCTGTGCTGCCTGGATTTGATGATTTGATTTGATTTTTATGTATCCTTTGGCCACTAAGCCAGGCCTCACCCTAGGATGAACAAAGTACTGCCATCTGCTCTGCCTCTGGTGATATAAGAACACCACCATCAAGGTATCTCTTTGCCCATCGCCAGGAGGGATATTTGCTTCTCTTGAACACAAATATACAAGCCAACTATGAAATATGCTCAAACTTAGAATTACAAGCAGTTTATTTGGATCATAATTTCTTCTCTATTTTACACATCATTTAAACTGAGTGTCCAGCATGGGAAACATTTCAATTTTGGAAAATTTATGTATGTACAGATAAATAGATAGAAATAGATAGATAGAGATAGATAGATAGATAGACAGATAGATAGATAGATAGATAAAATGTTGGGATTAGACTCAAAATTCAACATGAAATTTACTTAATGTTTTTATTGTCTTAGTCAGGGTTACGACTGCTGTGACAAAACACAATAATCGAAAGCAATTGACTTATGGTGCTGCATCACTTTTCATCATCAGAAAGTCAGGGAAGAAACTAAAACAGGGCAGGAACCTGAAGGCAGGAGCTGATGCAAAGGGGCATGGATGGGAGCTGCTTACTGGCTTTGCTTCTCATGGCTTTCTCTGCCTGCTTCCTTATAGAACTCAGAACCAACAGCTACCCCCAATGGGCTGGGCCCTCCCTGATCAACCACTAATTATGAAAATGCCCCACAGGCTTGCATACAGCCCCACCTTACAGAGCATTTTCATAACTGAGGTTTCTTTTTGTGATCGACTCTAGCCTGTGTCAAACTGGGATGAAATTAGCAAGCACAACTGTCTCTAGTCCAACTATTTCTGATGAGATCTAAGTTATTAACCAGATCATTATTTCCTTAGAAATAATGGTTGTTATTCTCTGGTGATTTCCAGGAGTTAGCATTTATTTTTAGTTTTCAGAAACCTCACTATGTTATGAGCTTTTTAAAACTCTAAATGTAATTCACACAAAAACTGGGTTTGGGCTAGCACTACTTAAAATGTTCCGTGCCCTTTTCCTACTCTCCTCTGAACTTACAGCTTAGATATTAAGCCTTTGACACATTATTACAATATCCAAGGTTCTGTATCTATTAAGTTTTTGATTGCTGTATTATTGAAGATAATTCTACAGGTCTGTTTTCAAGCTGAGTGATTTTTTTTCCCCATCATTTCCTGCTGCTGTTAAGCCCATCAGGTGAATTTTATATTGCAGATAATTTAATCTTCAGTTTAAAGTTTTGGACTTTGACTTCTTTGATGAAATGTCCTAGCTTTTCATTTATTATAAGCATATTTTCCTTTACATCACTGTGTATGGTCATTAAAAACCGCCTTGAATTTTGGTATCTAATAATATCAACAACATGATCACCTGTGTTTTCTCTGTTTTGCTTCTCTATACTGGGTGATACTGGATCACAGATGGAGAGTGTGGCCCTGAGCAGGTCAGGGCAGGGCTGGGCTCTGTTACATCCCCCTCAGAGCATTCATTACTCCCTATTTTGTTTTATGTCAGCAGTTTGTTAGACTAAAAACTGTCAAGTCCCATTTCTTACGCAGCAGCTCAAATCCCCCATCTGTTACTTCACCCCAAAGCAAGCCACGTAGAATCTGCCCTGGGAATCCCACAGCAGAACTACACCACGGAACAGGGGTGACAGGGGCTGAAAGCCACCACAGAGCAAACACTGCAGTCAGCAGAGGAAAAGGAGGGGAAGCGCGGGGCTCTCCGGATGAGCATTTTCATCTCTAAGGGTTGTCTTCACAGTTTGCTTACTGGGACGAGGCCCTCCCCTCCCCGAGGAGCAACACCACCAGATATACTTACTGAATCTGACTTCCACTTTCCTTCCAGGTGTAAGCCTCCCCTGCGTGGGCTGGTGAGCATCCGAGCGTGGGCGGTCTACATCTGTGGGCAACACACACTCGGAAGTTAAACTCTGAGATCAGCTGGGGAGTGATCAGACGCATGTTCATCCTGGGCGTCGCTCCTTTCCTTGTCTTATCGTTTACCTGAGTGGGGGGTGAGCAGTGGGGGGGAGGGGATGAACTCGATGATGTTTTCTTATGCTGACGTTTTACAGACTTAGGCAGGAATTCTACAATACATGAGCAGGCTTGAAGCACATTTTAAAATCGTAGCCTCTGCTGTGTGAGGACCGCTAGAGGGGAGTAGAGCACCAAACGAGAAGATTTCTTTCTTCCAGCTCGAGATGGGCTTCCCTGGGGAGTCTGCTTACAGGTGTCGCCCGTCTGCTGCTTCCCATCAATTACTTAACTGCTACAAAACACAGGATGAGCGACTCCCCGCTTCCACGGGGAAGTCGGCCTGTCGCTCTCAAGCAAGAGCAGTGCCTCGGACCCCTGCGCATGCCCACTCCACTTCTATTTTCATGGTGACAAAAACGTTCTCGGGGGGCCTGATCTGGAAAACATGCCCTTGTGGAAAGCAACCACGATGTCCCAGTCCTGGTTTTCAGAGATCTCGGAACTCTGAGTTCTAAGTTCTTTGCCTCTAGCACGGTGGTTCTCTACCTTCCCCGTGCTGAGACCCTTTAATACAGTTCCCCACGTTCTGGTGACCCCCCCCACACACACACACACCATAAAATTATTTCACTGCTACTTCATAACTGTGATTTTGCTGCTGTTATGAATTGAAACGTAAATAAATATCTGTGTTTTCTGATGGTCTTAGGCCATCTGTTTGACCCCCTTGAAGGGGTCGAGACCCACAGGTTAAGAACTGCTGCTCTGGTGCTTGCTGTGGGAGGCCGTTCTCAGGGAGAGCAGCAGGTGGAGGGAGAGGGCTGCCTTGCTGGGGCTGCACAGGAGCACCAGCTCAGAAGGTCAGGTGGTAAAGGAATCTGGGCCTACCTGTATTCTTTGGTTTCTGTTACTCGGGGAGGGGGTTGTCCTCAGTTCTTAGGCTTCTAATAGTTACAACGTGATAAAGTCGAGACACGATTAACTTCTGAGTCAGGTAGCCAAGATTTGGATCCATTAGTTTATTTCTAAGGTAACTGAAAACTAATAATGCAGTCTTCTTCAGGGACAAAGGTGTGGCTGCAAGGGGTAGAGCCAGGCCCTCCCCCTCCCTGTGTGTGTGTTTCTCCCTCCTTCAGGCTCTCCAGCTCTCCCTCTCTCTGTTTCTCTCTGTATGTAAATGTTCTTTGCTCCCTCCCTCCTTCCCTCCCTGCCTGCCTCCCTTTCTCAGCCCCATAGTCTGAGACTGAGCTGGCTCCAGCCGGCAAGCACAACAGTGTGCTGAGGCGAAAGCACAGAAACTGAACATGTAAAACCTCTTCTATCAATTAGGCAATCTAGCCAAGCCTGTGCATTAATCTCACAGCTGTCCGCATGTTGGGAACTTACGTGTTCTCAGTTTATACGGGCTGTAGATCCCCAGAGTCTCCCTTCCAACATGTTTATCATTAAGAAAGACTTAAGACATATGCTGTTGAACGATTGGGGTGGAAGGGAAACAGCAGCCATATTGTGCTCACATGCTTCTGTTATTCGAATCCAGGTGCTGTTGCGAAGGGTTTTTACAGATGTGAAAAGGTTCCACATCAAATGAACCCAGGTAAGGGGATCATCGCACGTGGGCCTTCGTTCCCTGCACAGACACACGCTGCCTGTGGACAATAGCTTTGGCTGGACACACAGGCTTCCAGCATGCTACGTTCTTCCCTTCCCCATGTCCAAAACTTTGAACTTGTGCATCCACCCCAACAAACGCATGATCCAATTCCTTAATATTCCCTGTCATCAGTCCATCCACAATCCGTGCTCTGTAGCTCTTACTGGTTGTTTGTGTCTGGATGCCAACTGGAAACACTTTACCTACACCACAGCAGGCAAGAAAGGACCTTGGGCTTCCCCTGCCTCTTCAGGCCCAGCCTCCTTGACCCCTGCCATCTTTTATACAACCCTCTCCTGCTACCCCCAAAGACACAGGCAGGCACAAGTCACAGAATTCAGAGCAAAGGCTGGTAGGTCTAGAGGTGGGATGAGGTGAAGGCAGTAGGTGGAGAGGAGGAACAGGAACAGCCAAGAGGCTGAAGGGTGGCCTGGGAAAACAGAGAGGAAGATCTGGACAATGGGACACAGAAAGTCTAGCCAGAACACCAGCACTCCCCTTTGTCTGTGTTCACTAGCTACCCTACCTGTGAGTCAGGAAGGCTGCCCACACTTAGCTTATGAATCAGGTGTGTGTGTGCTGTGTAAATGTATGTGGGGATAGCTCATCTCTTAATCCAGCTTTTACCACTTTTCCAGGTTGTTTTATTCTGAGAGTCTCTACAGAGCCCTGCCTGTCCTGAAACAACGTGGACCGGGTTGGCGGTGGATTCACAAACTCACCTGCCTCTGCCTTGATAGAGTTGGGATTAAGGTGTATGCCACCACACTTCTGGGTTTTTCACACTACAAACTGTGAGCTGTGGCTCGTACGCTGGCTTGCAAGATACAGAAAACGCCTGCAACACGCCACCACTTAGAAAACAAAACACAGCACTTCGTGTGCACCTGTGTGCACAGACTGAACACAAACTGTGCTTTGGGGGGAGGGGGGGCTCCAGCTGGTGATCAGAGCAAACAGTGGTGTTTTGCATGCACATCTACTCATCGCTCCTATCACTGACGTTTAGAAATGCAGACTTGCTGATGGGCGCACTTAGTACAAATGCTATTCTGTCTGCTGCATTTGCAACAGGCCGGATGCCAACATGCACAGACGTGGCTACTGCCACCTGCGCCTCCAAACCTTGATCTGTGGTGACAGTGATGTAGCCCTCCCCCATGAAGGCATTGCTGCTGCTGATGTCATCGGGCCCTCGGCAAATAGTGATTTCTGCCGGTTAATGAACTTACAACTCTGTGTGCTCACCGGGAAAGGGAGAAACCCTAGAGCAGAGTCGAGGTTTCTCGACTAGAGAAAGAACGCAGCTGTGCACCCATTTAAAAACGGAAGCCAGACATCTGTTAGGGTCTGCATCTGAATGAAGAAAACAAAGCCTATGGCAAGACGTTCCCCCCCCAACAGAATAACGGCATGTGAACCTGGGCCCAAACAATTATCTGTGGTCTCTAGAATCATGGAGGCAAAGGACAATAAGGACAGATCAACTTATTTGGTATTCTTAAAAACCCACAGAGAAACTGTGTGTGAACAAAGCCAAGGATCCAGATAAGAGTGGGTTTGCCAACCGGAACTGTTGAGGTCGGGGCTCTCGTGGTAAAGCAACTGAACATCCCGAGAAAGTGAGTATGTGTTGTAGGCTCGGTGGAATTTGCTTAATAAGTTGCACATTTGACATTGTAGGTCAGTTCTCCGGGTGCCAGGAGACAGAGCTTATTATATAATCCCATACTTGTCCTTGCTGGGAATGAGCACTGAGGAGAGCCAGTCTGTTGCTTCCAGGCTTTCTCTGGTCAGCCGGTTGCCGAGGTGAGCAGCCATCACAGGCATGTTTGGAAAGCTGAGTTTTGTTTGGGACGTCTGCCCCTCGCACTTACCTTAAGCCTTCCCTGTGGGACAATCCTGGGGCAGGCTGTCTTGGAGGCGGGAGGAACATCTGACCCTGACCTGAGGCAGGGATGAGAAGCAAATGATTCCAGGGTTTCCAGCTTGCAGATTTCTGGCTGTTTGGCCACTTTTTTTTTTTTTTTTTTTTTTCCCAGCTACAGTAACGTTCTGTGTGGGACTAAGGACAAAGCCTCTCCAGTCTGGCAGTCTTTGCTGCACATGGCGTCCATATCCAAACCGCATCAAAAGTTGTGTTTGTCTCTAAAGTCCTTACAGGCTTCTGCAAAAAGGACAAAGCTTTAGCGCCTCACCAAAGGAAGCCACTGGGTGATCCTGGTGTTTTCGAGATGATTTTCTTTCTTCCAGTATTTAAATGTGTACTTGGGAACAGGTAAATAATGTAAATAACCATTCTTCCAGCAAAGGCCGTGTGAAGGTCGGCTTGGTCTACGCTTATTCAGGATACAGCTGGAAGAGGGAAACTGGCTTGGAGCAGGTGACGCCTTTATCTCTAGAGGAAGCTGCTGTCACCTGTTCTTGGCAACGGGCCAGGTACGTAACTGCTCTGAGAGGGAAAGAACTTAGTATTAGGTCAACCTCCGGGCATCCTGGGAACACAAGTCTGCTTGACTTCAAATTGATAATATCCACATATCATTTTTACCAAGTACTGAGGACACGGATGAAGGGGGTCAGAGGGGGAAGAGTTCACCTCTGGAACCTTGAGGAGACGAAAGGGTGTGCTGCTTTATTCACTCAGAGACAGGTACCAAGTCTTTACTGTGTCTGTATGTACGTTATCAGGCCCTTTGCAAAAGCTCCCACTTGAGCTTTCCAACGCCATGAAAGACGGTGTTTTGTAAGGTGGTTGCAGGTCACAGGAAGGCTCCAGTTTTCCCAACAATGAGGACCTGTGTCACTTCAGAGTCTAGACACGGTCAGCAGAGCCGGCCCCTCCTCGCTGTTTGGTTTCACCGTGAGGTGGAGGGAGGGTAGTACAATGGATAGAGGACACACAGCTGAACAGAACACCTGCAGCACATACTGTGCCTGAGGCGCGGTTGCTGCGGGCCGGTCCTGTTCCGTGTGGAAGGGGGTGGATTTTTAAAAGGAAGGTTTTCTAGAGCCTTTTGGCCATTCTCAGGCTGCATGAGGGATGTGACCCTCCCTAAACCAATCAGGCATGAGGAATTGAGACCACTGTAGCTCAGGCCAAAGAGGGCTGAGGCACAGAAAGGGACAGACACATGCCTCCTTGCTCTAAGTAACAGGCGATGATGATGTTTGATTTGGCAGAGGACCAACAGCATCGCCAACATGTCTTCATTTCTCTTCTACGGAATCCAGGTGCAGCAGGAAGTGCTTTGATACGGAGTTTAAATATGTATTATTCCAAATTATACCCAGAGATTTTGAAATTACACCTCCAGAAAATATCTAAATTCCTTTTAATTTTTAAGATGAAACAAAACAAAGTGAAGTTTAGAATTACAAAGATGTTGTCTACTGTGTGACAGGCTTTCCTGCCAGCTGGTAAATTTCTAGTCAAAACACAACCCACACTTGTCAATCAACTGAAAATAACTGTTTACTTAGTGTGTGGCACACGCACACACCATGACACGTATGGAAGCAAGGGGACAACTTGTGAGAAGCATGCCTCTTCTATAAATGAATTCAGGGATCAGGCTCAGGCCAGCAAGCCTGGTGACAAAGAACCTTTACTCACTGAGATGCCTCAATGGCTCTTCCTCCATCAACCTTAAATACTGACTAAAACCTGTCCCCCACCCACACAACCCATAAAGAAACTGTGACACTGATGTCTATGGAAAGCCTGCTGAACTCTGTCTTGAGAACGTGGGGAAGAAGAGGAAAAGGTAAAGGGTTAATGAGATAAGAAGCCAAACACAAACAGCACAAGCAAAACAACTGAGTAAAATGCCAACTCCAAAATCGCAGCATTTTACATGGGAGGCCACTAGCGGTCAGCAATTTTGGGAAATGTGAATAACAAAAGGTGACCCATGATGGTAGGAAAATCAGAAAACTGGACAAAGGTTACTCACAATTAACAAACAGGATAAACAGAAAGACGATCAAAGACTAATGGCACAGCATGGTCTCACACACGGACCAGAGAACAAAACACAAACAAGTCTGCTTATGATATTTCCACAAATCTCCTAAAATTTTTTTTTAAACATCAAATTTTATTACCTGTTAGGATATGCCCACTACTTCAATAGTGGCACAAATTTAAAGGAGCAACCAAGCACTTCTGAGTTGGACAGCCAGCCACTTTCGAATTGTGACAGCATGCACAAGTCCTGCACAAGGTCAAGGCAGATTTAAAAAAAAAAAAAAAAATCCCAGTATTGGGGTGAGGTAGGGTGAGGCAGGAAGTCCTACCCCTAGTTAAGGAGCTTTGACATTTGATAGCTGCTGGGAGGGGAAAGAGTTAGTCTAGGTTGTAACGAGTCCTGGTAGGCTGACAAGGCTCTGGGCCAGGCCCCGTACCGAACAGTACATACACACCACACCATCTCAGAGGAAAAGAAAGGAAGTAGGAGGGAGGGAGGAAAGAGACGGAGGAAAAGGAAAAGGAAGAGAGAGGAAGGAGGAGTTTGTCTGAATAGATGAAAGCGAGCTCCAGTGATATGCCCTCCAGAGAGTCCCATTAAATTAAAAGATTAAAAAAAAAGATATATAGGATAAAAGGAAAAGAGCAGAGAAGAGCCATCAAGCAGGCAATAATCACGAAAGAGCTGAAGTGGCTACAGCCATTACAGTGAAAGTGAACTTAAGATAAATATTAAATTCAGAGGGTATCTTACAGTGGTGGAGGATCAATACATGAGAAAGACACAATGGATATAAGCGTACCCCTGACATTATCTCCAAATACACGAAACAAAAATCACACAACTGACAGAAAAACAATGTAATGATTATGGTCAGAAATCAGCATACCCCACTAAGAAATTCCGTTACATGTCTATCTGTCTGTAGTGCCCATTTTAAAAGCTACTTTATTTGGGGTGTTGGGTCTCAACCTCCCTTCCTACCTCACAATCCTATGTAGGAGAGGGTTAGTGGGGAGAGAGGGTCCCTTTACTTCCCCTGGCTGTTTAGAGTCGAGGGGTTCTTTTAGGGCTCTATACCAATCCCCATCAACCGCAGCCGCAGCCAGCAGGCTCTTCCACGACACTGGGTTTCTCTGTCTGCTCCACACACCGTCCATCTCTTGGGCCTCTCCAAACTGCTACGCCCTAGACCACGCCCCTCTCTGTGCCCAAGCTGGAAGGCCGTTACCAGCTGGCAAAGACCACGCCCCACAGGAGACAATCATCGGCTGTGGGCAAACTATAGCCCAACTAAAATCCCACACTTGGGATTAAAACAAAAACATGTTTACATAACTTAACTGAGCTGACGAAGAAACCAAAACTTCCATTACACCTGTATGTCCGTGTGTCGGTGCAGAGGCCGGAAGGTAGCTTTGGATCCCTGGAGTCGGCGTGAGACTAAGCTGTGAGCCACTCTTCCGTGGGTGCTGGGACTCTAAAGCACCGAGCCCTCTCTGCAGCCCTCCACGCCCCATGCTTAACACAACAAAAGGCAAAAATGTCAGCAAGCTGTGGCCTATTGGCAGTACCACTGACCAAAAGTCCGGTGCATGTTAAAAACGATCAGTGAACAGAAGACACACTCTTGTCAGGCGAAAAACACTCCACCACAGACCATAACACAAGTGTGCAAAAAAGAACTGGAAGAATTCTTTGAAGTATATTCTCCCAAAACAATGGAAAATAGGGAAAATTATTATGTCTGTGGGGAGGGGGGAGGCGTGTCCCAAATTCTTGAAAATAAAGTGACATATGTCTAAACAACTTATCAAAAAAACAAGTGACAAAGAAAATCAGTGAAAACAAATATACAACATATTGATACATATGTGATGAGCTTAAACACTGCATCCGATTGATCATATACACAAATAATCAGTCTGTAGTTTCTGAGCCAATTTCAAACATGTCGATGTACCATTTCTAGATTACAAACTATAAAATAAGTCATGAGAAGTTTGCAGATCACATACCATTTTATTAAATATTTTAACACTGCAAAATGAGTTGGCATATAAATATAAAAATAGAAAGCTGAGAAACCGCTTACAGCACCACAGGGAAGCAGGGCATACAGCACGTGGCTCAGGCCTCCAACATGAAGGCACTGTAAATAGCCCACATAACTTCACTCAGGTACGAGAGTATCAAACACACGAAGGCTGACAGGCAGGCCGCAGAACGGTTTTTCAGCATAAAAGATTCCTGTCCCGTTTCTTGTCTAGATAGAAAGAATCTTCTGACACATGGCACATGATTAGTCTAGACTGACAAAGGGGCTGTCAAAGCCGCTATCTCGTTGGCTAGTCAGGGGAGCAGTGAACGTTATCAAAGGCTTCTGACACGCTGGGGATGGTCCTGTGCTGCTCTGTTTCCTGATATCTGGCTTTAACACACCAGTGCTCTGTGGAGACGAGTGTCCCCGCGGAGCCCCCACCTTCCCTTGCTGGGAATGCAGGGTTTCTTTGGGCAGATCTGGAGTGGAAGTGCTCTGACGAACCACATTGCCTTGTAGGCCATCTGGAAGACAAGTGGCTGCTGAGGACTGTTTCGACTGAGCGGAGTCCCCCAGCAGGTCCAGAGTCCTTGGTGACCTATCACCGAGAAACAGCACAGCAGGATTGCCGCAGGGGAATGCGCTGTCAGAAGGCCAGCCTGGAGAGCTGCCTGGGTCTCCTCCGTCCTTCACTGGGGTGTCCCGCGTGCCTACACCCCGACTCTTCTCACGTGCAGCACTCTCCGTCTCCGTTAGAGAACCACACACAAATGCGTTTAGTCTTGGTGATTCACTGGGGCCTCTTAGGGGTGTGTGTGTGGACTCTGAGATGGATCTAGGTGAAGATTTCTTTTCAGCAGTTCCAAGGAAGGGGTAGGTGGCTGAATAAAGAGGTGACTCAGAGGCAGCTCCACTAAGTCTATCTTTCTTCTCATGTAAACCAAAGCCTCCTTCACCCCTGCATGGGACAAACTCGGGAGCAACATTCTTTGCCAAGATGTTTGGGGGCCTGCAACTCCCACCCACTGACTGACATTCTGAAGACGAAGCTGTGGAAGTCGTGGGCTTTGTGTCTCCGTATTCTGAGTCCTCTGACCGCCGCTGTGAATTAGACGCAGCCCTCCTCCTAGGAACTGGCTCACACCCACTTCTGGGGATAGTTTTCCCACTCTCTGGTTTGCTTTCAACGGAATGTGGAACACTGTGATTCACATCGCTCCTTTCTGATCTTTCAATGCCCATCAGCAACTCTGAAGTCAAGGGAAATGCTACTATGTGCAAAGGAACACAAAATTAGGAGCACAGGAATTAAGAGAAAATTAACACTTTAAGGAGAACAATATAATTGTGTTATCAAAATATTATCAGCGCTACACTAGACAGATATTCTTTCACTCAGAGCCAGAGAAATGGTGGTTCCTGTGGCTGAAATGTGAGTTTATGTCAACTTGACACAAGCCGGAGTCACTGGAAAGGAGGGAGACTTATTTTCAGCTGTTCCATCTATGTTCGTAGCAGGCACATGTCAAGTGCCGACTGCAATGCAGCGCTGCTGAGTCTGGGGTCAAGCAGGCACATGTCAAGTGCCGACTGCAATGCAGCGCTGCTGAGTCTGGTGTCAAGCAGGCACATGTCAAGTGCCGACTGCAATGCAGCGCTGCTGAGTCTGGGGTCAAGCGTGAAGTTTCTGACCAAGAAAGTTTGGTAGAACACCCCATCGGTCTAGTGCTCCGGGCAAACATGTGAACACCAGGACATCGCACCAGATCAGAGGAAAAAGCAGCCACAGCATCAGGTTCAAAGACTTGTGATCCCATAAGCTGGAGCGGACAGGCAGAAGCTGGTTCTACTGGGGACATGATTTTGAGGAATCTTCCCCTAAACAGGAAGACTGCTCTACACCTAACGTGCACCAACCCAAAACTTACACGCCTAACACTTGTGATTCTACGAGAAATGTTTCAGGGTCCTGAATAAGCTCTGCTTCTAGGTGATCAGGTTAAAAGCTGAAT
Organism: Meriones unguiculatus; assembly: GCF_030254825.1. Taxonomy (NCBI): domain Eukaryota; kingdom Metazoa; phylum Chordata; class Mammalia; order Rodentia; family Muridae; genus Meriones; species Meriones unguiculatus. The sequence continues at coordinate 16,465,014 of NC_083365.1, read as the reverse complement.
TTCCTCACAGACATGTCAAGTGTCCACCTGGGAATTTAGCAATTTTCTTCTTGTATTTCTACCAGTGTATGGCCTTTTTCAGTACAGCTTCATGGAAGATCATCCCATTTCTACCCTCAAGTGTATGCTCTACTCTGCCCTCTCCTGCATTTATGTTTATAACCGAATAGACCCATTTCATCTGCTTGCTATCATTCCCTATTACCTTGAGCTTTTGAGTTCTTGTAAAAACAGCAAGTATCAATATTTTGTAAAACCCTCACCCCATTCTCATTCAGTGGTTGCTAATGGTGTAGGGTCTGTTTATGTATGTCGTCCAGCTTTTTCTCTTTTTTGATTTTGTTAGATTAAACCTTTTCTTAAAAGGTTTTCCTCCAGTAATGTGGAAGTTAGATAGTCATTTCTACTTCTCTGTGATGATGTTCCTAAAGTTTACATCTTTCTAAGAACATCCACTATACTTCTAAACAGCTTCAGGCTCTGTTGCTTCTGTGTTATCTTGTCTTAGATACACATTCGGTTAGCTCTGGTCTGTGTCTGTGTGTCTCTCTCTCATGGTGGTGATGTTCTTTAAAGATATGATGCTTCCCGGCTAAATGTGTATCTCTTCTATGTCTTGAACGCAGTGCCTTTCTGCACTGCCTGGCTGAGGAGCTGGTAGGTGGGAACAGGCATGTGGCAAGGAAGCGGAGATCTGACAGCTGACATGCCGGGCACAGAGAATAACAGTGCGTCCTTGACATCCAGGTACCCAGAATACTGCCCTGTTCCGACTCAGCCAAACGCTAGGGTTGGAGAAGGGGAAAGAGAAATGGGAGGGGGAAGGGAAGAGAGAGAATAGGAGAGGAGGGGAAGGGAGGAAAAGAGAGGGGAAGAAACAAAAACTTCCCCGTCCCCAGGCACTGTTCTACACCACCAGCTCATTACGCACAGGCACCGACGGGCCACAACTTCTCCTGGGACATAAGATCCTGCATGTGAAACAGGTTTGCTGCTGCTCCTCCTTGTACTGTTGTGGGGCACTTTTGAGCTGAGGGTCCTCATTTTCTCAAATACTACCTTCTTTGTTTCAGGTGTTTCCTAGTCTTATCGACTGAAATTGCTCAAAATCCAGTTTTAATTTTGCCTTTTTCGTGCTTTGTCATTTAAAACCTTGTCCATCACGTCTTGGGATGGATGCTGCAGTGCAGTTGGCGAGGCTGTACAGTCTACCTTTTCATGCATAGACTGTCAGAGAGCCAGACAGAGAGGGAGGGGGACCCACCTGAGCGGCCTGCCTGGGCACACCCGGCTCTGCAGCCTGGCTCTGCGATCGTTCCCAGCAACTCTGCCATTGTGGCCAGTTTGCTAGCAGCATTCATAATCTTCTTCTCAGCTCTGTGGGGGAAGTCCAGGATATACAATTAAAGCAGTTGAAATGAAGAACATGAGTCCTCAGCCCTGGGATTGCTTCCTACTCGCTCTGCCAACAGTGAGGAAAACCCGACCTAAGCTTCTCTGGTGATCACATAAACAGTTCTGTGGTTAAGGAAATGACAGCACACCATCCTGGTGCAGTCGGGACACTCAGGGTAAACTCAACTCACCCTTCTTCCTTTCCATTATCCTGTAGGATCTGCTGAAGGCAAGCCAGGTAATACTTCCGCATCTTCCGGGCAGTTTCCTGCCGCTCCCGAAACACTTCTGCCTTTACCATTTCTGCGGCTCTTTCCTTGCTCTCCTGAATGTATCGAAGCATGTCACCTGCAGTGGGTGAAGAAACCCCACAGTTTTCACTGTTTCTCCAAAGACAGGAGGGGCAAAGTTCAAACCAGTTTCTTTGGCAGATGAGGTGAAGAAGTGTAGTTTATACATACTTTCCATTCTTTAGAATGGAACACTTCACAATGCCAATTTGCTAGACTCAACGAAAAGCACTGTTAGCCCTAAGATGGTGATGGCTGCACATGGGAAGAAAACCAATGTACGTTGTTATATTCTAAAGGACTCGGGTAAGAGAAAGCAGAGAGCAGGAAGCGCACGTTCTATTGAATGTCATGACTCAGTTAAGAGACAAGAAGTAGCCAGAAAGAGTGAGCAGAAAGGCAGACACTGAGAAGAAGGAAAATCATATTGTTCTCCTATGCTTGAACGTCTCCAGTCCATTCTTAGCCAATGCTTCCAGTAGCATTGACGGAACAGCAGTAAACTCGCAAGAGGGATGGGATGTAGGTGTTCTTTCCCCAGAGTGCAAAAATCATGTTCCCTCCTGAGTAAAATCACAACCCGCACCTTGCTCTTCAGCGACATGCCTTTCGGTTTACCGCTACTTTCGAAAACTAAATCTATCCACACTCCACATCCAGACGTGGCCAGTCGTTATGTTAGCAAGGCCTGCTCAGGCGCTGCCCTGTCAATGTCAGAAAGCATCTGAATTAGATGCTCTGTGTACAAATGCTGACGGGGGGGGGGGGTGTCGGGTCGACTTTTCCTTCTTTGAGATGGGAAAAATGAAAATGATGTTGGCATGTAACCGCCAGCTACCCAGCTAAAAGGTAACTAAAATATAACATGCATAGTATGTCAGGGTAAACGCGCTTAGTTTGCACTTCTCTCTGGAAGCTTGTAAGAGCTGTTTGTTGTAACTATGCCCTTTGCTGGTATTCAGAACAGCTGAGAAACAACTGTCACTGCCGATACTGATTGGCTTTCACATCTACAGGCAACTCTGATACCAGCAGCTTGGAACCTGAGACCTTTTCTGCCTTTTGTTAAAAAAATGAAAGTGATTTTAGAAGGAAGGTATGTTTCTCTACATAAACCCTGACTACTGTACCGAAACACACCCATGCAATGCACTTGTGTTGTTAGAGCAAAGGGGTCTTTACTCTGGAGACACCCTAGAGCTGCTATCCAAGGCGGCTAGAGCTGACAAAGCCCTGGCACGCTCAGAGCCGTTTGGAATAAGGAGAAATAAGAGACTGGAGCCATCCCCACAGTTCCCATGTCTGCAGCAGGAAGTCTGCTAAGGTGACTTAGGTCTGTGCCCTGTCCCGTCCTCCTCTGCACAGGACGCACAGGCTCTTCCTCTGAGCCACAGTCCAGTCTTCACAGGGCATGTTCTTTACTCTAGATTGTTTGTGTTGTAAGGATGTTACACTTCAAGATAGTTTGATTCTAACCTCTAAACAAAGACTAAAAACGATCAACAACATAAAAGTAACTGCTCTTGAGAACTGGAGAGGTGGCTCAGTGGTTAAGAGACCGGCTACTCTTACAGGGGACCAGGCTGCAGTTCTAGCACCCTCACAGTGGCCCATAACTATCCCTAACTCCAGTGCCAGTGCCAGGGAATCTGGAGCCAACTTCAGGCCTCCACAGGCAACAGGCATGTCCATGGTGCATGCACACACACACACATACAGAGACATAAAATAAATGTAAAACAAACAAACAAGTAAAAACTTTTATTGTATCACTTGGGCAAACTTATCCATTATTTTGTAATTTGAGACAGCATCAACAATCTCTTCTAAGGCTAAAGAAAAAGGCAGTTTGAAAAAGTCACTAAAACGTCCAACCCCCGAGTTTCCATTTTACAACAGTGCAGAAGGCCTACCCCAGCGAGGATCTTGAGCATCTCTTTGGTACTTACGTTTGATTTTTTTCACGGCTTTAATGTACTGCCCACGAAGCTCTTCCAAGGCCTGCACGCTGCATGGCAGCCAGGCACTCTCAATGGCTCCTGCAGACAGTGACCTAAGAACACACCAGGTTGTAGAACCACAGAGGCGGGTGGTCAGTAAAGAGATTCACTTGGAAGGTTTACATGCATTTATATCATCAACAAAATGACCTGAGCTGTGCCTGGGATTTTGCACAAAGGAACTGCCAGTATTCAGTTATTTCAAATCAGAGAAAGGCCAGGAAGGCAGCTCAGGTGGGAGAGCACTTGCTTAGAACCTGTGAAGCCCTGGGCTCCACCACAAACCAGGTGTGCGAGCACACACCTATACTCCCAGTACTCACTACACCAAGGCTCAGATTCAAGGTCATCTTGAGCTGCATTTGAGCCCACCCTTGGGAGACATTAAACCTTGTCTCAAAACAAAAAGAAAAAAAAAAAATGAAAGCAACAAATCAACATTACGATTGCCTACATAAATACAGGCAAATCCACATGATGAACGCATCCAGAGCTCCTGGAGAGCACAGTGTGGGGCGTCTGGTAACACAGGGAAGAGCTTCTCTAATCTTATACTTACAATAGCCCCCAAATCCCAATTTTCTGAACAATGCATACATGGCATATATATATATAAACAGCCTACATGATATGGAACAAAGGAATAATACACAGTCTTTCCTGTGAGTATATTTTATGTATGAGAACACAACAATCCAGGGGAACATTCCTAATATTGAGGCACTTAGAAAATGAAATGATCCTTGAACTGGAAGTTTACCGCGGTGGTGTTCTGCAAAGGGCCTTCAATGCTTCCAACTTATTCTTCATGTCATTGTTTTCTTCTATCAACTCTTCCACGACCCTGTTGTTCTCTTCTGTAACAGGAAGTCAGCGTTAACCTTCTGCCTTTCCCTGAGTTCCTATGCAGGCCTTCCGAGGGCTTGCCTACTTCCCGCTCTCTCGTGTTACCGTTCCTCGGTCAGCCCGGCACGGAACCTTCCCCGGTGCAGTTTTCCCAGCGTTTAATGTCTGTTTCGGCTTTATCTCTGAACACATCCTGAAACCTGCGTGCAACTGCGTGGTGTGTCTGTGCTGCGCTCCAGCTAAACTCAACCTCTCCAGAAGGGTCTGCTTTGCCTGTTGTTCTGCAGTACTACGGCTGGGAGGCAGCATTACGCATGGTGTGCGAGACTTCTACGAAGAAGCTGCATTCCCCACCAAGATCACTGGGTTTTCTAGCTCTAGGCACACTTGGCTCCTAGAGTTTATATTCATGTACAGAATCCTTGAGCAAAAACCTCAAGATAAAATGAAATAAAATAAATCTAGATACTATTCAAACATTTACTGGTAATATATTGTGGGTACTATGACTCTGAACATAAATGAGATGGGGCGTATCCCGTATCCTCAAGAAACAGCGTGGATGGCCGCCAGCAAGTAGAATACAGAACGGCAACAAAGAGAATGGAGAAGCCCATGCAGAAATGCAGCACCACACAGCTGTGAGAAAATCACGGAGGCACAGCATTTTGTGAGTTAATCCTAAAGCATGAAAGTCAGACCAAAAAGTAAACGTCAGGGTCATGTACACATGACAGAGTGGTGACACTACGAGCAAGGCCCAGAGGCAAAGGAAACTGGAAATATTTCCAAATGTGCAGCCAAGAGAACAGGGTGGAGGTTAGTGGTGAAGGTGAGATGGAGGAGCATGGAAGGCCAACAGCTCAGGAGCAATGGGAAACGGCAGCAGATAACCCCGAGAGCATGCATGAATGGGCCAGATGGAAGCTGGCTCAGACCCACGAGTTTTTATTTATGCTATTTCCGCCTCCCAGAGCAAAGCTTCGCTTAATAAACACTTCCATTTCCAGTACAAAGAGCAATGTCTGACACATATTTAGGCCTTCACTGTCTGATCAATCAAGAAAGAAATGTTAAGTTCTTTAATTCGACTAGTAAATACAGATGTAAACTGGTTTATATAAACCCTAAAAGAAAACCGGTACCCATATTAAAAAAAAGCTTTCTGTCTAAATGTTCCAGCCAGGACGAGCCAGCCTCCTGCGGTAGCAGCGAGCCGGAAGTGCTGACCTCCAAGTTTCTCCACTGTAGCTTTGTGCATCCTCTCTAAACGCTGAAAGTGCCTATGGTACTTCTCCAGCTTCCTTTTCAGAACTTGACACTCCTGCTTTTCCTTTTCACGCTCTTGGAAGCAGTGTCCACAGCATAAATCTTTAAACTCAAAGATCTTTTTATCTGTAAAAAAAAGTAAATGACACAAGACCTTTTGATAAAACTATTTGGGTTAAGGCAAGTAAGAAAGAAGAAACCCAGATGGCAGGACTCATGACCAAAGGCCACAGCATGACTGAAAGAGCAGGGTGCTTGAGAGAGAAGTGGGGTCTAGCTACTTTGCTGGATGGTTACTTAGCCTCCATAAAGCTTAAGGTTTTGATGCATAAAACTTGATAATGGTACCCAGTTTAAAATTCCTGAAGCCTAATGGCCAGATCTTAATATTTAACACCATTTTCCACAAAGGGAACTGGAATTCTTAAAGAAATGGCTAACTTCAAGAGTGGAAGATGGTATATAAAAAATGAAACAGAACTACCTTGCCAAGCCAGAAAGTAAGAAAAGAACTACAAAATATGATCACAGAGCAAGGACACAGGTGATAACCTGAAGGATCCCCCTAGATGAATCTGGGCAATCTGAGTGCCCATTAAATACACTAATGAACTATAAAGTATTGAAAAATAAGAATATGCGAATCATACAAATAATGACACAGAAGGATAGAGAGATGAATAGTTGGATGGATGGTCCAGCAAGCATCTTTTTTTTTTTTTATTATATAAACAAGCTGAGTGCCTACTGATGAATGTAGAGAGGTGTTTGTCGTTGGAAAAATTATCATTTTGCAACAGTGCAGTAAAGACAATCAGGCAAGAATCACCCGTGACCCCCCACATCTAAGAGAAAGCTTTAATGAGAAGGCTGCTGCCTGGTCCTCCCAGTGCCTCTCTGCAGACTGCTTATCAGCTGCAGATGGAGGGAGGGCAGTGATGAATTATGTAACGAATACACTGGACACAGTTTTGACCAGGTGATCAACCTCAACAATAAAAGAAAATGGACACTATGTGCTTCCAGACGTGAAGACACCACCAGTGCAGTCTTCCAACCAAGAAGGCACAATCTGAATTGAATCATGAAGAACAGAAGATAAACCCCAAGTGAATAAGTTCTGCTTAAATAAAAAAGAAGAAGAAGAATGGGAATAAGAGAGAGAATATTAGTCCTCAACATTTCAAAATGATATAGGACAGAGAGAGGTGTGGGAATGCTCTATATCAAAGGACGTTATCTTAGAGGACACAGGCAGTGAGTATGATGTACGGGTGGGGGAGAGTGCTACACTAGACATCACTTGGGTGGACTGACAAAACCAGAGTCAAACAGCAGGTTGATACTTTACTGCTAAACATACTGTACCTAGAGTGTGCAAGGAGAAAATATCCCTGTTATTAGAGAACGCACACTGAGGCATTTAGGCAGAAAGGATCACAATGTATGGACCGTACCCTCAGATAGTTCTGGAATGATGACATTTCACGTACATGCACATGAAAACAAAACAGAAAATGCCATCATGGGTACAGCTAGCTAAACAAGTAATCTATGAAACTATTCATACTCTTGCAAACTCCTTTTCTGTAAGTTTGAAATTATCTCCAAATTTGAAAATTTACTTAAAATTTTGGGAGGCATAAACAAAATTTTTTGGCATAGTACTTGACATACAGTAAAAACACAATAAATAACAGTATTGGTCCTAGTAACATAGAATTTATAAGATGAAAATAATATATAGATTAATAATAATAATAATAATAATAATATATATATATAAAAGTATTACCAAAGATAGGTAGCTATGACTGTGAATGACACGCTAAGGTAGGAAGCAGACACAGGGTAAGCCATGAGTATCTGGCCACTGAAGCGAGCAGACTGTCATTATTTGTGGCACCTCCCAACTTTCCCATTTCAGGGTACCATTCATGCTCATGAACACCGAAGAGCCACAGCAGCGTCACCCTGGGGCAGCGTGCTGATCCCAGACTTTTCATTTACAATGCTGATGGTAAAACTGAAAACCAGGCAAAACATCTACTGGCAAAAGATACACACACTGTGACGTATGTGAACACCACAACATATGCATGTTTATGGATGAACTGGAGTGTTGGCACACGGACAGATCTTGGTAGTGTCATGTCAGGTGGAGAAAAATCAGACTACAAAGAATATAATGGGCATTAATCCGTTTTTTATAATTTTTAAGTTAAAAAGTATGTGTTGGTCAAAAAAAAAAAAAAAAAGCAACACAATGGCTTTTGGAAATCATCTCTGTTACCAAGGGCTGGAGATGCTGTGGGTGGAACTGTGGTAGAGCGCTGTAGACTTTCTACTTCTCTCTGTCTCTCCTCTTGTTTTTTGTTTGTTTTTCCGAGACAGAGTTTCTCAGTGTAGCCTTGGCTCTCCTGGACTTGCTCTGTAGACCAGGCTGGCTTTAAACTCACAGAGACCCGCCTGCCTCTGCCTCCCAGAGCACTGGGATCACAGGCGTGCCCCACTGTACCTACCTGACCTTCTAATTCTTAAGCCAAATGGGGGGTTCCTGGTGGTTAGCTTATCCACTTACGTACACACTATTTCTATTCTTGGCATGTATCAACTACTCCACCATCGGTGGTTACATTCTTTAAAGACAGTAAGATTACAAAACTATCACTAAAGCTAACGTGCCCCCTGGTAATTTCTGGAAGTGGTACTGTGAAGGACTCTACAGTCTTTCCTAATGAGCTTAGAGGTATGCTTACAGGAAACGACAAGACAAAGAAAAATGAATCTTTACACAGTGCCGCTGGTCTTCAGCCCAGACCACTTTCAAAAACGTAACACGCCTCAAGTGCATGGGGATGTGTGACCCAACACTCAGGGTTTGCCCTGGCAACAAGAACAACAAAAACAAAAACGGCAGCCAGGCAGCAGAAGGGTGTGTGCAATACAGGAAGGACACAAGGGTTCCATCTTGGAATCTTGGCATCTTGGAAATTTGCCAATTCCTAGTTCACAAATCTCAGTGAATAAGCAACAGCCTCATATTCCCACATAAAATCTTGACTATAAAGGGCTGTGGCATAGTACAAGATATAAGTTACTTGGGGCCTGAAAAGATAATTTAGCAGTTCAGCTTGCTGGCTGCTCTTCCAGAGGATCTGGGTTTGATTCCCAGCACCCATGTGGGGACTTACAACTATCTGTAACTCCAGTTCCAGGAGATCTGATGCCCTCTTCTGGCCTCTGTGGTGCACAGACATAAAAGCAGGCAAAATACTCAACCATATAAAATCTAAATTTAAAAAATTTCCAAGATGTTATTTAAAAAAGTTAAGGCCTTACTACATCAAATGCTTACACATTACCAAGCACATGGCTATGTGTCCTAAAATCTGCACAAATGAAAAAATGGCCAAAATGCATCAGCAGGATTTCCATTGATAAAACAGTTGAAACAGCGTAGGATGTAGGTAGGATGGCTCACTGGTAGAAGCACGTGCTGCACACGCCTCACTACTGGGGTTTCATCCCCAGATGCCACAGCAGGAAAGAACAAACCATCAAATTGTCCTTTGGTCTCCATACATGCACGATGGCACATGTGTCCTTGCCCTCGCACTGCATGTACACAAATATACAAACATACATACACAAATATACAAACACAATAAAAATATAAAATGAGACACAACTGGGAACATACCAATAACAATAAAATAAAAGGAGACATAAGTTCAGGGGATGGATGAATGGAGGAACTGAAAGGGGAGAGCCTAAATGATGCAATTATATTTTAATTAAAGAAAAAACAACTGAAAGAAGTTTCAGTGATTTGAATGCTTAGTCTCCACTCTTCACTACTTGACAATTCTCTTATGTGAAACCCTTGATTTCTCAACAGTTAGGACCAAATGTCTGACCGGTCTCTCCACCTTACAAGACTCATTTGTGAATGGAGGGAAGCACATTCGGATGGAAGACGGTTTCAGTGAACCCTGCTCCTGAATACAAAATGCAATCTAGACAGGACACAAAATCAATACCAGCTTCCGGCAAGGCCGAGGACTGCGCACAATGTCCAGAGGTGGAGACAGGAAGGGATGCTGGGACCCCAGGATCTCCTTGGCCGGTGTTCCAGATGACAGCATCTGCAGAGGTCTTGATCACATTTCTCTGAAATAGATTGTCTTCATATTTAATGCCTAGGGAAAATGTCTACAAATATTTGTTTAAAATCCTAATGTTAAAGAATAAAGAAAAACAATTCTAATATTAAAAATACAAAAAGAAACCACGTCAACAACCTTGCTTGCACTACAGCAATATTTCTCTTAGCACGGTATATGGACAACATCCAATATGGCAATGGTCAGGGATCCTCACTGGCTAAAACCCAAGACAGGAGATAGTGAACATTACCAGAATTATTCCTGAAAATCTAGCATACTTTCACTACAGGAGTCAAATTCACGAGCAAGTATGATACAAATATTTTACTTCCTAACATATTCAAAATAAGTGCTTCAGCATATTCTGTTCTAGGTAAGAAAGACCACTTGAATGCCAAATTAAAGACAGACTTTGCTTACAGACATGAACCTGTTGCACAAGGCCCTTTCTTCACGGGCACTGAGAAAGGCTCTCAAATGTCCATTGCTCTCACTGGAATTATACTCACCTAAATTCATTGGTTCTTAAAGCGATATTTTCAGATTTTAGACGCCTACTGACTACCAAAGAAAGAGAACATGTAGCCTTGCTATCTAGCTTTAACTTGTCTATGGAAGGGGACAGAATATACTGCCGTAAGTTTGCTTAAAATTCTCAATAATATTTCTATTTTCTTCTACCCATTAAGAACTATTTTATTAATATCTTTCAAAAAACATTTTCTTAAAAATTGTCTTTCTCACACCTAAAGAAGCTAAGCAAAAAGGAGGACCCTGGGTAAGATGACCAATCCTCACTCAGAAAGGCAAACAGGATGGAGATCGGAAGAGGCAACAGGACAGAAGCCTACCACAGAGGGCTGTTAAAAAACTCTACCCAGCAAGGTATCAAAGCAAATGTGAGACTCATAGCCAAACTTTGGGCAGAATGCAGGGAATCTTATGGAAGAGGGGGGAATTAGGAAGACCTGAAGGGGACAGGAGCTCCACAAGAAGAGCAAAAGATTGAAAAAATCTGGGCACAGGGGTCCTCCAACCAAGGATCATACATGAAAATAACCTAGAACCGCTGCACAGATGTAGCACATGGCAGCTCAGTGTCCAACTAGATACCCTAATAATGGGAACAGGGACTGTCTCTGACATGAACTCAGGGGCTAGCTCTTTGATCACCTCCCCCTGAGCAGGGAACAGCCTTATCAGGCCACAGAGGAAGACAATACAGACAGTCCTGAGGAGACTTGATAGACTAGGGTCAGAGGGAAGGGGAAGAGGACCTCCCCTATCAGTGGGCTTGGGGAGGGGCAGGAGAGGAGATGAGGGAGGGAGGGTATGATTGGGAGGGGATAAAGGAAGGAGCTGCAGCAGGAATACAAAATGAATAAACTGTAATTTATTAAAAAAAAATAAATTTAAAAAATTGTCTTTTTTGTTTCCTGCATCCTTTCCATCTTAGCAAGCTTTTGGTTTATTTCAATTTCCATGAGCGATTCTAAACCCTATGGATTTAATAAACTATAAATCAGTCTTTCATGTTTATGGAAAGTGTACTGTGAACTTGGAATCGCTGACTGACCCCCAGTGTCAAATGTTGCTTCCATGATAAACTGGAGATTAGGCGTTAAGTCATCTTCCTCAGGAATGGAATCTGACCCACCCAAAGACAGCTGTGAAAGTCTAAACTCTTAGCTGCATTGTCTCATGTCCACAGCCATGAGCCAAATAGGTCACACAGATGAGCTTACACTGCTTGTGCAATTACAAGCCCTGAAAGACCTCCAGATTGATTTTGTATTGACAGGAAATGAGAATGCCTTAAAATTCTGGATTTTCACCTATAGGAAAATTCAAATTCATGAGCAACTAAACTAAGACTGTAATAAACATCTATAATGAACATGTGGAAAAGAAAGGTGTTATCATTTTTTTCATTTGTAAACACTTTTCGAGAAAGCCAAATTTGAAAGTATTGGCATGATTTCTTCATCACCTCTATTCCTAAAGCCTGCTCTTTTTCTTGTTTTCCCCCAGTATTCTCAATGAAGGATCAAGCCATGCTCATGGGAAGTGATCGTGCCAGTCATTTTTATTGACGGCAACTACGTAATAGTAACACTGCTGTAAAATCGAGGGGAAACCTAAGAACTGAGATGAACTGGAACGAGGGAGACTGGCTGGTCATTTCAGTCCACCTAGCTCCATACTTCTGTCCTTTTTCATATGTAGGATGGAGACAGGCCCACAGGTACTGCAGTTAGGAACTGGGCCAGGGAGCGGGGTTCTCTTTTTCTGGATGGCCAATCATAACACAGGCTTGCCCAAAACAACTCACTAGTTTGTCTCCTTATAAGCATTTCCAGTAGTCATTAGCACCAGATATGCTCAAAAAACGGCCTTAAAAAGCCTTCAGTGGTGAGATGTTCCCAGACCCAAACTCTAATGTCTAAAGCTCCTCAGAGAATCTGATCAGGCACTTCCCCACTTCTGGTCTTAAACACCAGAATAGGCTGGCCACACACTAGAACACAACTCTGAAATTTTCATGAATGCTTCGGCCCTTCAATCCTAAATTGGTCAGACTGGTTTTATCTGGTCTCAGACAGTTCTTGTATGACTAAACAACACAGGGAATTCATTTTGCAAGCACACACATGGAGAATCTATGAAACTGGATTCCAGGAATTTCAGCAAATAAATCAAGCCTCTTGTTTGTTTGTTTTTTCTCAATAATTCTGGGACCTCACTGGCTCTTTTTGTGTAAGACATAAATCACTGAGGACAAGAAATTGACTTCTAACCTCTTCAAACAAACAAACAAACAAAACCCCACAAGCAACCCTCTGTATTAATGACATATTCTTCAAGTGGTTAGGAACACAATTATTTAGTTCCTAAAATGTTCCCTTAAAAAAAAACAAAACACCTCATCTATATGTTTAAGTAAAAGCTGTCTAGCAGCTAAAAGTCCTGCCTCATAGTGGTGGCACTATGAAGCAATTAAAAAGAAAGCAACAAATGTAATCCATTAGATCTGCTGCAATAAAGCTTGTAAAATCATTGGTGAAAACACACATGACTAGATTAAGATCTAGTAATTATAAAATGAAGAAAACAAAAAAACCCACCATATTCACCTTCTGCAATCATAATCACCCTTGGTAGTCAACAGCTCTAAGAACATACCTTTTCCAGCTCGGAGGCAATAGTGTTTGTAAGCAAGGATAGCATATTTTCAAAAGCTTTTTTTATGCAGGCTTTTACTTTCTCAAAATACTGCACAGATATCCATTTTGAAGAACAAACTGACATGACTTCCGAAAGCTGCTTGTCCTGTGAGTCACCAACACATTCCAGCAGGGTGTCCCTCAGGAGGAAGTCAAGCACAGTGAGGATGTCTTCCTCATACTGATGGACTTCCAGTTGCGTCCGCTCGGCCTCTTGCAGAGTCCACTCTCTGCGACTCTTCTCCAGACGTGCCTGGACTTCCGTCTCCTTCTGAAGAAGTAGTTCGGTTTTCTGCTTCACAAAGTCCTCTTTAGCTGCCACCAGGACCTCGTTGATTTTATTTCGATGATCGTCTAAAAACTGCCGATAATCTTCCTCATTTTGTTCTTGAATCTTGTGGATTTCTTCTTGTTTTTCTTTGTTCCATTCAGTTCGGGCCTTAGCCAACTCAGCTCTGACTATCACAGGGACTTCCTCATCCTTCAACTCCAGTTCCTTTTGGAGAGAGTGAATTTTCTCTTCTAGCTCCTTGACAGGCATTACACTTGACTTTGTATTTTCAAGCTCACTTTTCCATTTCTCTTTAGCTTCACAGATTGCAAGTGATAGCTAAAAGATACAGCAACACAGATTTGAAAGTATCTGACTGCTTTATTATCCACAAATCCTAAGTACCAGGACTGACCTCCCAACCACACAAGCCACTTAAAATAAACTTTTTAAAAAAAGGGGAAAAATAATCTAGATGTGACGTTCTGTAAGATATGCTTATACTAAAGTATCTTCTCTATTTTATTTTAGCGTGTGTGCATGTGTGTATGTGTGTGAAAGAGAAAGCGAGAAAGAGAAAGAGTTGTATGTCTGTGTCATGGGCTCATGTGTGCTGTGAAGGAGCCAGAGACTAACACTGGGACTCCCTTCTCTATCATGCTCCCTCTTAGTTTTTAGAGAGAAGTCTCTCACTTAACCTGGAAACTCGTCATTTCCACTAGACTGGCTGGTCAGCAGTCCCTTGCTCCCGCCATCTCCAGCGCAGCCCAGTGCGGGGGACACAGGTGCACCTGCACGGCTTACGCAGCTCTGAGGGTCCAAACTCGGACCCTCATGCTAGCACTGCGAGCACTCTACCCTCCGAGGCATGCGCAATCTCCCTGCCTCAGCTTCTCCAGAGCTGGGATTGTAAGCGCCTCTGTATTCCTAAAGACCTTTAGGGTATCTGTATTCTCTGTTTTACCTAACTTTATTATTTTCCTTGACTTTTGGAGTCTCATCATCATACCGTCTCCTTGTTCTCTCTCCCTCTGAGACATATTTCCTCTGAGAGATATTTCCTTTGAGATATTTCAGACATACAAAAACACATAAATAAGAAATACTCATATACTACTTACTACCTAGTAAAAACACAATACTAAAATTTATTTATCTTTGAGAGAAGGTCTCATGTATCCCCGGCTGGCCCCCAATTCTTTGTGGCCGAGGATGGCCTTGAGTGCCAGGTCTCTCAAGCACTGGCGTTACAGGTAGCCACCACAGCTTCTTTTTCAAACATTTAACTCTAGCAACTTAAAGTTTATTGTGATACACAGGTGGGTAAAACTACTCTCCCCAAGTGTTAGTGTGCTATCACAAGACTACTCAGCAGCTTTGAAACAACTTGTTAAACATTATTTCTAGTTGGGCGTATCCCTCAAGCCTGTCTTGTACGAACTGTGTTGTTGTGATTAAGGCAGTTTTGCTTTCAAACGCATTTTGTCGTGCGGACTACAATACCTTTTCCAGAACATTGAGAAAAAGGCTAGTCCTTTATTTTTCGAAAGAAATTTTAGAATTACTGGGTCAAACCTTAAAGTTATTTTCAGTTTGCTTGCCTTTTGACTGGAATGAGTTTAGGACCCATAAGTTAAGAGGGCTTGCGGTTTTACTGTTGCGGTTTCTTTTGAAGAGCATGGCATCTCTAGATAGACGGGTACACACGAAGGGAGCATGTTCTAGGGCTACAGACAGCTCAGGAAAGGATAGTGAGGAGTGAAGAGGCCTGGTCTCAAGCTCAACCGACAACATGTGATGAAATGGGGTTAATTTCTAAGTACGGCCATCTCTGATGGTGAGAGATTTAAGGCACTAAGATAAACTGTGTTCCTCTGCAGTGCGACAGGAACAGATTCCACCTGCTTAGGCCCAGGTGTAGGACAATGACTCAACGGCAGGAGCAGGTGCACATTACAGAGTGGAGATGGGAGGATGGTGACGGAACCAGCACTCACCCTCTGGGCCATGACCAGCTCCTGCTGCTCCGCCCACTCCTGCTGCCGGGCTCTCAGCAGGGCCTTGAACTCTGCAAGTGTGGGCAGCTCCTGTAGCCAGCGACTGCGGGCATTCTGCACAGCTGTTTCCACCTACGGGAGATGACAGGAGTGGCATGGCCAGGATAAAGTTTCCCAGGGCTCAAGTTCGCAGCATCTCTGACCTCCTGTGTATTTTACATTGTGCCTCCCTAGGTTACAGCCACGCTGACTCTACAGCAAACAGTAAAGCAGGAAATGGGAACTGTGTCTGACGAGCAGCGCAGTCATCAAAAGCTTCATGCACAGTAGGCCAGAGGGTCCCCCAGGGCCTACTGCTATCAATCATTGTACCCACCACCTACTCGCTCATGTGCAACATACATGCTAACCACCGCACTACACCGTGAGGGAGTTTTACAGCCTCATTGCCAGCATACCTTGCTGCTGTCAAGAGTGAATATGCACATGAAAATGCACATGACCCTTGAGGTTCAGGGAAAACTCTAAGTGTGATGAACTTTAAGGGTGATGTGGTTACCACAAATTACACAGGCATGGCTTAATAAACTCTCCTTCTTCTGTCTTTTAAAACACAAATATACATATACCAATGCAGAGGGGACACAAACACTCTCCAGTGAAAGTACTAATTGTACATGCATATAAACTCTAGGTTAAAATATGGCCAGAAGATAAGAGTTCCTACAGAAATTTAAGTCCTTCTAAAGACATTTCCTCCACATTGTTAGCTTTTCTTAGGTTTCTTCATAAGTTCTAAAATTTCCTCCATACCAAAAAAAGCACTTCTAAACACTTCTCTAAGCAACATTTTCTTAACCTTAGTAAAGACTTCAAAAGATTGCTGGCTTGTGGACTCACTACATGGACCTGGCTGGCCTAGGACTCACCATGTAGACCAGGCTGGCCCGTGGCTCACCATGTAGACCAGGCTGGCCCGTGGCTCACCATGTAGACCAGGCTGGCCCGTGGCTCACTGTATAGACCAGGCTGGCCTGGAACTTGTGGCAATCCTCCTGTCTCTTCAAGCGCAACACCAGGCCCAGTTTCAGGGAACTTTGGCTGATGGAAGGTGTCCTTGAGATGTCACAGATGTTTATCTGCCTGTGTTTCCCGACTGTAAGAGCCTACACTATCATGAAGAACAACCCGTATCCACAAACTGCTGAGTATTGAGCAAAAGAAACGATATTCAAACACTCTTACTTCAGTTACTGTCTTTTAGTTCTGGGACTGAAAATAGGATTTTGTTGTGCTAGGCAAGTTTTCTATCACTAGTCTACACCACCAGGCCTGGGGAGCCTCTTCAAGTAAAATATCTGAAATAATAAATGTGTAACAGATTTTTTTAAGACATTACCTGCTTTTTGCACTCTGTCTCTCATGCATAAATAGTGCAGCTCTCCTGGAGAATCACTGCACCAACCAAGCTAGATATAAGAGAATATGCCATCTTTATCTGTTAGCACGCTCTGTGCTTTCCTAAGCATGGTCTTGCTTTGAAGATGTTTCACCCCTCTTTAAAGCGAGGCTGTGAGCACTCTGTGAGAAAGGCAATGGTACCACTTTTTGGCCAGTGATGGGAATTACAAAGCTCCACCTTGGGGGCACACCTGCAGACCAACTCTGCATAGAATTTCAACACTGATGCTGTTAATCTTAATCTAAAATTACTATTAAAAATACATTAGTGGAATATATTCTATAAAACTAGATATGAAACATTCTTAAATTGGATGTTAAAAACACCCCACACAAGACACACACACACATATACACACACATATACACACACACACACATAGAGAAAGAGAGAAAGAGAGGGGCAGCCTAACACTTAGATCTCAGAAAGCAAACTTATTGAAAATGCAAAAAACACAGAAAGAGTTTTATAGCACAAATGAAAAAAGTTTGAGATAACCACAGTAGCTTTTCTATTCTAGAAATGCGAAAACATTTAACATGTGTCAGGTTACAACCCAGTTCAAGGCAGCATTCCCCGTGTTTTCGTTAACTAGCAAGCCCAAACTCCAGCCCACGGGTGGTGTCTGTCACCTGTTGTGCGATACTCTCACAGTGCTTGAGCTCCAACTCAACCTCCAGCTTCCTCAGAGCCTCCTTGACAGCGAGCTCCTTCTCCTGCTGATCCTGGCAAGCCTGCCCGTCGGCCGGGACCGCTGCCTCTGCCTTAGAGACGGCAGCCACCTGGTCGGTCTGGCTGCCGTGGTCTGAAGTTGCCTTCCTCAAAGCCTTTACACTGTGATTCACTTTGGACCACCACTCCTTTTCCAGCTGCTGAATGAGTTTTTGTCTGCTCTGTTTTTAGAAGGAATGAGAAACAAACAAACAAACAAACAAACAAAAAAACACTGGAATGAAGTAAAAACTAGAATTAAAGTTACTCAAAAAAGCAACTACAGGTGTACTTAAAACCTTGGCGTTGGGGACAGCCCCGACACTGCAATGCAGTTGTCATCATAAAGCTCAAGGTCACAGTCTCACAAATTATCTCATGCTCCAGGTAGGTTTCCAATTCCGCACAGTGGGTGCGTGTGTCCTGCCACAGCCATTGGATACACATGACAATTACTATGTAGTACTCAGATAAGGGTTAAAACTTAGCCCACAAAAATACACTCTCAAGCAACACTTGCAATTTTCTCTTTGGCTTTAGCTACGGAACAGAATTAGCATGAAGACTTAATTATAGCATTAAGCGTAGACTACCTCAGGGTCAGTATGTACTTAGAACCTCTGATTCTGCTGCTGTAGAGATGTCACAACAAAAACTAACACAATTGTTTGCTACTGACTTTGAAGTTTCTTCTCAATAACACTTTCTACAAAGCCAGCACTGAGTTTACGTTGAGCAGTATAAAAATAGTCTCACTGACTGGAGCACCCTGGAATCTTACTCACTATAAACTATGGTTTACCAAGTAGACTGCACCCAGAGGGAGGCATTATGGTGAGAACCTCTTCGTGATTTCTCACTCTCAGCAATGCAGTGGCGTGGTCTAACTAGTCTTAGGCAAAACTATAAAGTAGCCAGATGGCCTTTCCTTTTTGCTTGTTCCCATCTGCTGAAAATCTGGAGTTCTGCAAGTACTTCCTGGCCACCAAACTAACAGAATAGGCAAGCTCACGGCAGAATCTAGCTTAAACAAGCTAGAACTCTGTTTTTGTTGTTGCTTTTATTTCTAAGTGTTTAAGATCATACTCTGGTCCTTAAACTTCTAAGAAACTAGGTAGGCAACATGCCTTTAACCCCAGTACTTGAAGGCAGAAGCAGAAGAGTCAGCTAGCCTAGTCCACATAGCAAGTTCCAGGCTGCAAAGTGAGATCCTGTCTTAAAAAGGAGGCCGAAGAGAAGACAGGTACCACATGCTGGTGAGACAAAGGGAAGCCATGCACACCACGGGCAGAAGGGTTAAGCTCAGTTCAGACACTGTGGAAACCAGTGTGGAGGTTCCTCAGAAACTGAAAACAAAGCTATGAAAAGGCCAGGCCAGGCCACTCCTGGATGTTTACCCAAAACACCCAAGACAGCACATGCCAGAGACACTCACACAGCCATGTTCACTGTCTTGCTGCATATGACAGCTACCTATAGACTCAACCTAGATATCAGCAGCAGGGTGACCAACAAAGAATGCAATTTACACACAACAGCATTCCCCTACTCATACAGAACCAAGTTACAGCATTTGCAGGAAAGCAGATGCGGCCGAAGATTAAGGACACCCAGCACATCAAGTCAGTCTCAGAAAGATAAATAGGTTATCTCTCACCTGTGGGTCTTAGAATTCATAAAGGTGCATACCATCCAGTGTATGCAGGCAGCATGAAAGTACAAGTCAGACCGTGAGGGAACAAAAGGAACTAAAGGGACGGGCAAGGAGAGGGAAGTCAAGCAGGGCGTGGCGCTGGCTGCGGAGGCCATTCTTATACTAACATGAAAATGGCCTAAGCAACACACTATGCTTTTCATTAACTAAATTAATTTCTTAAAGTTTGTGGTGCTGAGTCTGCCCATCACTTTTCTTCTAATCCAATACATGAATTATTTCTGTCTATAACTACATAATTAGAGATACTGGTGTAGACTTATTCCAGTCATTTCAGAATAGGAAACTAGGCCATAGTTCCATTTCTAGGAATGAAAGAAATACCCAAAAAAAGTATCTCCTGAATCTGGATACAGATCGTGGAGTACTTTTAAAAAGTCAAAGTGGTATGACGGGTGCTGACAGCCAGACTCTGAGACACACAGATGGCTACTTGCTAACTAATGATAAGTCCCAAGTTCAGGAAGAATGATCTAGAGTTATTAATAGAGTGACCAGAAGTCATGTGTAGTGTCTCGTTCCTTTAATCCCAGCATTCAGGAGGCAGAGGCGGGCAGAGCTCTGTGAGTTTAAGGCCAGGCTGTTCTACAGGGCAAACTGCAGGCCAGCCAGGGCTGGGAAAAATAAAATAAATAGAGTGACCAGCAGCCACTCCGACCAGCCCCTTTCTTCCAGTTCTCCCGGTGAGCTCCAGGGACGTCACCTCTTTCTCGGCCTGCTCTTGTTCTTTCAGCCAGTTCTGTTTCTCCGTCTTTAGAGTTTCGTGGTACCTCTCTTCGAGTTCTAGCTTCAGTCTGCCTACACATTCTTCTCTGTCTTCCAAAAGCTGTTTCTGCAAATGAAAAAGTGTCTCTGGAGTCTTAGCGGTCACCAAGTTAAAATGTTTCAGAGTGGGTGGAGGCAGGGTGAGGGCTTCAGGGTCACTCTTGTCTTCATAGCAGATTCAAGGCCAGTCTGGGCTACAGTGTAAGACTGTCTATAAAAAACAGAAGAGCACACGTGGCACGAACCTTGTCCTGCTTATTGCATAAATTCTGTGTGAGCTCCCTACCTAACACTCACATCAGAGATTGTCTCCCTATTTCAGTACTTATATAATCACTGAAAGCTAAGGTCTCAACTTCTAAGCAATTTTAAGTCCTTTGTAACTCTGTAACTAACACTACCTAACACTGCTCCTTTCAAGAATTTCCCTGAGTGACATGTACACATGGCACGCTTTCCATCATGTTGGTCTACTGAAATAGAACCAAAATGTCACATGAATTGAACACCCTATCTGCTCACCACTGCCATTTGCAATATGTGATGGAAAACCTTGCTTTAAGATGCAATATTCAGAACGTCTAGACAGAATATTTAGTCAAGGTTCTGCATCTAGTCTCTAGCTTTGAATCTTTCAGACTGTGGCCTGCAGGCTGGTCCAAGCTAGCAGTCAGACCTCCAGGACAATAAAATGACAATTGTCTACAGGGAGCACAACAGGTGTAAAGGGAAAGCCATTAATGGCACACACTGCGCAGCACTCATGGCCACTGCTGGCACGCTGGGTGCGGTGCTCACGGCTGCTGAAGACACACTGTGTGCAGCGCTCACGGCCACAGGCAACTGCACTCTCGTGCACATACCCACAGACACACACACATACACATAATTAAAAAATATAAAATAAACCATAAATTAAAATTTTTAAATGTGATTTCCCCCCAATCTGGTCACCCTCTCTACGGAGATTTTAATAACAATTTCGATATTTTTTAATTTTGTGAGCTGAATTTGTTTGACATGACCAAAGAAGGCGGCCTCTATCAACACTCTGCTAGTGTGAATGATGGAGGCGTGAGAAGGAAGCGGCGGGAGCAGCCTACCTTCTGCTCCTGAGCCTTTTCCACGGTCTTCCTGAGAGCGGACTCTAGCTCACCCTTCTCTCTGCACACTGCCAGGTAACACTCTTGCACGGCGGCCATCTCCTTGTTCTTCTTATCAAGGTCAGACCTCGGAGACACAGAAGTGGCAAGTAAGGGAGTGTGTGCACACACAAGCACACATACACAACTTCTGCATAACAAACTACTTCCTCTAAGTTCCTGAGGAAACAGGCAGCAGAGGCCCCTATTACCTGAGCTGTGACTGGGTCCCCTCGTAGACTTCGAAGAGCTGCTGCTTCTCCACAGCGTGCTTCGCTAGAAGACTCTCTCGGATCTGGGCCTTCATGGCTTCGTGGTGCTGCTGGTAAGTCCTCTCACACCTAGAGAGAGAGGGGCGCTAGAGCTATGCAGCACCAGGGCAGGAGGGACTGTCCGGCCGGCCCACCTGCCTGCCCCCTCATTTTTCATTAATGCAAATTATTATTACATCAGACTGCTTCCCCCTAACCAAAATCAAGAGTAGTTAATTTAAAACCAGTGGTCTTCACAGGAATCTTCACACTTTTCTTTCTTCACGTTTTTAGAGAAAACTGGACACTTGGGTGTGAGAATGTCCCAGGACTTCAGACAGAAGAGTCAGCCTGCACTGAGGTCTGCCGCTTATAAAGAAGTAACTGTTTAAAGAGGTAACTGAGAAACGGTCCCCAAATTCAAATCAAGCATGTCTAATACACAAATACCAGCGGTGTACGAACTTACAAGTCATCTTCCAACGGGCTGTTTACAAATCTCTAACTCTGTGCTCGGAGGACAAAGCCCCTCCGTTTCCCAGATGAGCCTTCAGAGACGGCTCTCGTAGTTCAGTGAACTGCAGTTGTGACAAGCTAGAGTTCGCCTTCCTCATAACACTGTCAGTGCTCCACACTGTAATTCAGGACGCAGGGGCTAACCTCTGCCGATCGAAGATCTCCACAGGGACAGTTCACTCCATTTCGGGGAAGGGGAAGGGGGCTCCAAGGGTTAAAGCCTGGGCTCTCCAGGGAGCTGTCCCAGGAGAAAGCACTGGGCACCGACACAGACTCACCTATTGACCGCCTCCTGCTTGTCTCGGTCGAAGTCTTGCACCATCTGCCTCATCTGACTACACAAGTCCTGGTTTGTACTCCTCAGTTTTTCTTCAGCTTCTCTAAATTCCTGGACACAGAATGAAAGATTACAGGAAGGAAACACCACACGCACTCATCAGTCTGACATCTTACGGCCCTGGGCCTTACAACACGATCTGATACGATCTCTCCTTCGTAATTCTACAAAAGATAAAGCATTTTCACACCTTAGTAACACAGACGAATTTCTGTGTAAGTAGTATTCTAATAGGTAAGTAGCAATTCTAAATCTTGTATTTGTTTTGAAATGCATTAGATGAAAATATTTAGCCATAAGTATTAGCTAATTGATACCTTAAAATTAGTCTTAGAATTCAATAATAGTCATCTAAACAAACAAAGTTTTACATTTGGGCTAAGAGAAGAGCAAACCTATTGGTCAGGTTACCACGTGGAACAGGAATGACTTCACCTTCTAATAAATAATGACTTCACCAGGAAGAGAAACCGCAGGAACCCACAAGTCCATCTGGAGCCATGTCCACCTGCTACCGTTGCCTGTGTCTGTTCTGTAAGTCTGAGCTACCTCTGCAGTCAAAAAGGCCATCAAACCCCTCATTAAGGCCAGGACATTTATTCACCTGATTCTGCTGTCGTAAAACTTGAACTTCATTTTTCAGTCGTAGAATATCTTCTCTGACAATTGCCTCAGAAGAATCAAGCCATAACTGATTAGGTGTTTTTTCAGAGATATCTGTTTTAGTCTGAAACAGATAATGGTTTCAAGTTTAAAATAAAACAAAGCAAATAAACATTTACATTTTGCAATAATTTCATTTAGGAAAAAAAATGTGCTTTGGGTAGTGCAATGGTTTTCAGTTACTGAACGAGAGGGGAAGGAGATGCTAGCGATTCTTTCACCTGCGTTCTGTGGTGCGCCCAGAGTGGAACCTGTTCGTTTATGTAACTCTGTGTCCCCTTCCATCTGAACGTTTCCATATTTAGAAGTTCCTTACTCTCTAACAGAGAATCAATACGTCTAACCACTCAATTTCCGAAAGTACCTGAAATCTATCCCACAATGTTATGTGGTCACAATCATAAGAAAACTAACACAGACTGTTCCAAAGAGGGGCACTGTTGCCTGACCACATGGCCACATGGTTAACAGGCTTCCTCCACCGCTTTGCCAAAGGAATTTCAGAGACTGTGAGCCCGCGAGATAGAGAAATGCTGCAGGCAGAGCTCACTGGGCTATTCTGGTAGAATATGGGCACACCAGGAGGCTAACAGAAATTTAGACAGTGAAGCTGGCTCTCTGGGTTTCAGCTGGCAACTGGACCACAAGGCCATTTGTGGAACATTCTAGAAAAGAACCCATTTACATTCTGTTGCGCCCTGAGAATTTGAGTAAGGCTAAATTTGAAAGCAATGGACTAATCTGTGGGAATCACTCTGAGGAAGACTTTTTCAGAGATCACAGCATCTGGGCTGAGGAATGGTTACTGCTCACAGACTCTGTTCTCAGTCAAGTACCCAGCGAAGAGCAGGTGAAGCAGAAAGATATTTAAAATGTGCACCTTGGAGAAAGGAGTGTGAACAAACTTAAAGCTGCAGACGCAGCGGGTGTGGGAAAAACAACTGTAACTGTTAAGATATTATTAGATGGACCTCACACTCCTCACTGAGCGTGTCTGAGTTAGGAGTTTAACTGAGCGTCAGAGGTAAATGTTATGATTAAAACTGATGTGTCTGTGTCAAGCTGAGAAAGGGTGGAAGGAAGACTGTTACACTGAACCATCAACTTCAAGGTGTCTAGAGTCAGGAGCTGACACACCTCTGGATGTGCCTGTGAGAACCCCTGGACAGAGGTGGCGACAGTTGATGGACCGCAGACGGGGAATGAAGTAAAAGGAAGAGGAAGCCAGGTGACTGCCAGCGCACAGCTCCCTCTGCTTCCTGTGATGGCATCCGTGACCAGGCACGTCACCTCTCCTACCAACTCCGTCCCTTCTCCACCACGATGAGCCATACCCTTTAAAACACACCCTTCTTAAATTGCTTCTTGTCAAGGGTGGTATACAGACCCTGTATGTTAGGGCTGATCCCTCACCAGCCACCTTTTTTCAGGACGAATGTGCACACTCACATGAGCACACATATACAGAAGAAATTTCCTGGGGATCAGACACAAAAAGCTCTCTGTCTTTTGTTTACAAAGAATTCAGTATATGGACTCTAACTGTTGGTAGGTCTTCCTAAGACCTTTCCATATTCTATCTTTAATACATATATAATATATTTTATATGTTTATTGTATATGTGTGGAGGTGTATGCGCACGTGTGTATGTGTGCACATATGTGCAATGCCCAAAGAGTCCACAGGAGGGCATTATATCTCATGAGGCTGCCCAACAAGAGAGCTGGGAACCAAGCTCAGATCCTCTCTCTAACCCCACTACATTCTGTCTTAACCACACAGTGGGTCAATTGGAATGAATGGCACCTATGATCTACACTCAGACTCTGCCTAAGGCTGCACACGGCAGCCTTCTAATCTCTACCCTAGATTAGCCTGGAAATACCATCCAACAGCAGGCTTCGACAGCTTGTTTCGTTTGAGACAGGCTCTCACTGTGCAGCTCTGCCTGGCCTTGAGCTCTCTATGTAAACCAAGCTGGCCTGAAACTCAGAGTTCATCTGCCTGCCTCTGCCTCCCAAGACTGGGGCTAAAGGTGTGCACCAGCACATCCAGCTGAAGCTTTAATAGAAACAGTTTTGGGTTTTTTGTTTTTTTTTTTAATGTAGATGTGTGTGAGAATTCTGTAATTTTGGATTCTTTAAAACACACACACACACACACACACACACACACACACACACACACACAACAATACATACCCCCACACTTGGGATTAGAACAGTTAGTTTTAACCCCTGGTGTGTGGCTATGGGACTGCAAACACCAGCTACATATATGTTGTTGCAAAGTGCTACATTGTACATGGCTCCACAAATCCAAACTACCTTTCAAATAGTAACGTGTGCCTTATACTTCTATTATCAATGAATGCCACAAAATCCAACACATCGTATCTTTTCAAAAACAAAACTGAATAGCAACTGTTTCCTCTCTCTCCACAGACTTCCCAATGCTTTTCAATCATGCTTTCTAACTTCACAGGCTAATTGAAAGTTCTGTAATAATGATTTGGGAAAGAAGAGTCCACGCAATGCTCGAGGGTAAAGCACTCATCATGTCATATACTACAGTCCAAACTTGAATGTTTAACGAACACAAACCAACTTTCTTTTATAGTACCAGAAGTTACTCTACAGGAGGGGGAGGGGGAGGGGGAGGCAACAGTCCCACTCAGCTGCAAACACTGCTGACTACAGTATTGATTGTTATGGTAAGGGATGTCCACGTGTGCAATGGTGACACAAATTTCATGGGGTAATCAACTTTTTTTATGACACAATAACTGGCATCTTAGAACACCTCACATACTTTGACAGGATTTGTTAATGAACAGGACTCCCAGCATAAGAACCAGGAGATAAAAAAGCAATAGTCACATTAAAACTTACTTACCTTTAGGAGAAAAGGAATATACTCCCTGCATCCCTTTTAACCTTCTATATCTTTTTCTTAACTATCAATTCATTTCTGCATTATTTTTCTTAACTGTACAGATGGTGAGTTTGTGAGAAAGAGGAAAAAAAGTTGCTCTCAAGATCTAGTCAGCTGGGCATGGTGGCACATGCCTTTGATCATAGCGCTTGGGCAGGCAAAGGCAGGTGGATCTCTGTGAGTTCCTCTGTGAGTCCTCTGTGAGGAAAGCCAAGGTTACACAGAGAAACCCTATCTCAAAAAAACAAAAGCAAAAACAAAAACAAACAAACAAAAAAAAAAGTCTGGTGACTGGAGCTCCAGCAATAACCCTGACCCATCTCAGTCATGTAGCGTATCTTCAGTTTCCTGCGGCTGACTGATAACTTAAGATGGATCACAGACTGCCCTTCATTTTCCTCATCTACACACCTGAGCATGGGAGCACACTCAGGGGCATAGACAGAGGATTACAATGTGAAGGCTAGTCTCAAAATTTAAAAGACACAACTCAGAAGTATCAGCCAGTGCTATATACCCATTTCCTCAGAGACCAGCTCCTGTAACAGGGCAGGGAAAGCTCGGGAGCAGAGTCTCGAAGGGATCTCACTAGAGGGTTTGAAGGCATGGCTGTCTCGAGCCAACCCTGACAAAATGCCCACACCCTCTTAAAATGTATTCCTCTCATTGATACCCCAACCAAGGACCATGCATGGTTATAACCTAGAACCCCTGCACACATGTAGCCCATGGCAGCTCAGTGTCCAAGTGAGTTCTCTAGTAAGGGGAACAGGGACTGACTCTTTGACCACCCCCACCCCCATGGGGAAGCACCCTTACCAGGCCACAGAGGAACCTGTCCTGATGAGGCCTGATAGACTAAGGTCAAATGGAAGGGGAGGAGGACCTCCCCATCAGTGGACTTGGAGAGGGGCATGGAAGGAGATGGAGGGAGGGTGGGATTGGGAGGAGATGATGGAGGGCGCTGCAGCTGGGATACAAAGTGAATAAACTGTAATTAATATTAAAAAATTAAAATTTTTAAAAAGCTAAAAAAAAAAGGATTCCTTTCATTTGTGAACAAAGAAATTGCTTAATTGGCATCTCATTTACTAGGTGCCAAGAACAAGCCAAAATATACCCTATCAAGTGGGTTTTTTTTCTGGAAGCTTTACTTCTAAGAGTCAAATCAACCCCAGGAAATCAAGAACTTTACTTACATATACAAAGCGTAAAGGTTCTCTATACTGTCTCTATACTGCATGTTTCAAAGGGGCTTCTTAACTGTACAGGTTCCACAGACCTCACCTCCATGCCTTTGTCACCATCCTTCGACTGCTGGGGAGCTTCCGCTGTTCCACGGCACTCTTTGAGGTCTCTCTGTAGCTGAGACACCAGATGCCGCTTCATAGAGTTGCTATTCAGCAAGCGCTGAACTTGTGTCTTCAACCTCAGGATAACCTCATCCTTTGAAAGCTCTTCATTTGGGGCTTCTTGCTGTGCACTGCTGATGGGGAAATGTTTGGCTTAGCATTAAACCAAGTAACAAATCAAACACGGTTATTCCTTAAAGTCCTACCCACATGGTGATCATGTTTTTACACCTTTACAGTCACATCATTTTGAACCAAGTTTATTTTCAACACTTTGCTTCTTTGTTTTCAGGTGCCTCATATATGTTAGGCAAGTATTCTAACACTGAGCCACCTGCAAACTCTGCTAAAGAATTTGGGGGGCTGGAGAGATGGCTTGGTGATTAAGTGAACTTGTTGCTTGGCCTCTTGGTGGGTCACAACCATCACACTCTAGCTTCAGAGGATCTTGTGCAGGCACTCAATGTATTGCACACACAAACATGCAAGCAGAACACTAATACACACAAAACAAAAACAAGTAAGTTGGAACTTTGTCATATACAGGGATATCACCTTTGCACAAAAGTAAGTTCATTCAGACACTTCCCTCCTTAGTCTTTCTGCCTAGATACAAGCACTTTAACTCTGACATAGTTCACACTTGTGATTTTTGGTATGTGTCATGCTAACACTGAACAAGGCAATACAGACATTGAGGAAGAAAAAATAGCAAACATCAGCTATCCTAACCAACATCTACTGTTCTCTTCCAACTGCAGAGCAACTAGAAATCTAAAACAAAAACCATGCTAATCTAAACTCCTTTCTTTCCTCTCTCCCTTTCCCTTCCCTTTCTCTGCAGTAATAAGGGCTGACCCTACTGGTCTCGTGCATGCTCCCCAAATGCTCTGCTGCTGAGCTGTAGCCAGCCTTTAAACTCAACTCTATTTTCAATAGCTTAAGGCTTAGAATGAGTGTAATTTTTAAAGTAATTTTAATGTGTGTGTGTGTGTGTGTGTGTGTGTGTGTGTGTGTGTGTGTGTGATATGACAGGACCTCTGCCCTCATGAGCTCTCAGCAGCTATGGCTGCCTATATAAAGGACCTACACAACCCAGCCACAAAACCTTCAACCTACAGTTTGTCCTGCCTGCAGAGTGTTTTGGGACTGGAGCCTAGTACAATCATCATCAGAGAGACTTCTTCCAGCAACTGATGGGAGCAGAAGCATAGTTCCATAGTCAAACATTAGGCAAAGCTCAGGGAGTCCTAAGAAAGAGGGAGAATAAAGGTCGGAGGAACAAGAGTTGAGTCAAGGACACCACAACAACATGGCCCACACAATCAATTGACTGGGATCCATAGGGGTTAGAGAGATCAGGAAGCCTGTGGGAGTCTGATGTAGGCCCTCTGCATCATATATATATATGATTATATATATATATATATATAGCTGACTAGTTAGATGTTCTTGTGGGACTAATAGTGGCAATCAGGGCTATCTCTGACTCTTTTGTCTATTTGTGGGACCCTTCTCCTCCCACTGGGTTGGCTCATCCAGCCTGGCTGTGATGGTATGTGCCTGGTCGTATTGTAGCTTGTTATGCTGTGCTTGGTTGAAGTCCATGGGAGGTCTGTTCTTTTTTGAGGACAGGCAGGGGGTGGGGAAGGTGATGGGAAGAGGAGGAAGGGGAAACTACAGTCAGGATGTAATATATGAGAAGATAAAAAAAAGACAAAATTAGGAGGAGATGAGGTTGAGTGGTGGATATGAGAGGAGTTAGGGAGGAGTAAGGATGAAAATGATCAAAATATACTGTATATATTGTTTTAAAGAAAAAGAGCTGCAAAGACGAAGCCAGTCACCATTGCAGCAGGAAGAAGAGGGAGTGCTTCTGAGGTCCCCACTCTTTTAGCTGATGGCTTCTGGGGAGAGAGTCATTTTCTTTAAGGGTACTGACCCTGGTACATCCATGCTTCAGTGGATGGCCCTCCTCCCTGAGGTCCCCACTCTTAGCTGATGGCTTCTGAGGAGAGAGTCGCTTTCTTTAAAGGTACTGACCCTGATACATCCATCAGCAGACGGCCCTCCTCCCGAGTATACGGCCAGCACAAATTAGACTCAGTGGGTCATTTACCACAAAAACAAAACACAACAAAAATACAAAGCAACAAGATGGAGTGGATCTAGAAAGCACTGTGGGGAGTAGAGAAGACAAATATAATCAAAATATATTGTATGCAAGTATGAAATGCTCAATAGAAGCATCTTTTTTTCTTAATTGAAAACAGTCATACAAGTTTCTAAACTACAGTTTCATAGTGGCTAGTACACACTCTAAAATCACAGACATTGGGTAAAAAGTAAGGACAGCCAAGTAAGCCACAGGCATTAGTGATAATGTAAACATATTGGTTCATTAATTTTAGCAATTAATACAAGATGTTAATAGAGAGGCACGGGAGCTGAGTATAAGGAACTGTGTAAAATGTCAATCTCCATTTCCAAAATCTTCTAAAAAAAGAAAAACCCATCTAAAAAAGAAATAATGATATCTGAATTAAAGTTTTCACTCTTGAAATCGAAAGATTTCAGATTATTTAAATGAAATGTTAGACTATCATGTATGTGTGAAGAGAGAATGACTCGATCATTAGGTTAATTTATTTTTAACAATATAAACAAAGCTCCTTAGGATGGATATATTATATACACACAGATTTATAACAATATCCATAAATATATTCTGCATGTGTTTGCATAAATGAAACCTTGCCTATTTAAGTCGTTTCCATTTCTATAGGGATGTAACTATCACAGATACAGCTATGTAAGAGACATAACAGATAACAAAGCACTCTGCTATATGATGTGATGAACCATGAGCACTCAGTTTACTCAGCTAGCAAGGGAGGCCCCCTGGTTCCTCTTCTGACGGAACACAGGCCACTGAGATAACACACTCTGTACTCTCAGAGGAAGCCAGAGCAGAGAGCAGAGAAAGTGCTTATGAAATAATTTCTCTCCTTCCTCTAAAGGAAAGAGTCTTGGGTGTTGACCACACTGCCCAAGCATCAGAGTACCCTATGGAGACTAGTTTTCTGGAACCCAAATAAAACTGTAGTCTCTTCTAAGGCCTGCTGAGAAGACCAAAGGAAAGAGGCATTCCCTTGTTAAATGTTTATTGTTTGGGCTTCGCAGCCAACTATAATAACGGAGAGGAAGCCGTCTACAGGCTGTGTAGATTTAGCCTCTCAAATCCCATCCATGTAAAACAGAACATTGAAGCTAAACCCTTCACTAGGCAGCAGCCCACAGGGTGGTGATTGGCAGCCAAAGCCGAGAGCCGCTGATTCCTGGGGCAATGATCTCAAAGCTGCTCAAGTCAAGAAAGAAAGTAACTCACACTGGGAAAATTCGCTTCCTTTCATTCAACAAATCAACTCACTCCTAGAAAACACACCTTTCTTCTCTCCTATGTTCTTCAAATTTGCTACGAGAATGCTTCTCAAGAACGGGTAACTATTGACCTCTGTTGGGTGAGCGATTCCAAGCTGCATGCGTCCTCTGGATGTTGCACTTAGCGGATGGCTTTCCTAGAGCTCTCACCAACTACCCGCTCCTATGCGGTGATTCTCCACATTCTCAGGTGAGTGAGTCAGTCATTTCTTTGTAATAATGATGAGAGGCCTCAAGTCTATTAGCTACAGGAACACACTTTAGAATTGCTACATTGTGGCTATGAATGTTATATAAATAGAAATTAAAAGAGTAGCTAGGCTTGGTGGTACAGGCCAATAATTCCAGTTCTTGGGAGTCCAGGACAACATTGTGTATTTGAGGCCAGCCTGGGATACACACCAATAGCCTACCTTCAAGGAACAAAACAAAAACCAAACAAAAGGTACACGAGGTAGAATCTGCCTTAACGGATAAAGATATGTCTACCGAGAGAGCAATGCGCTTGCATTCATTCATCACTCGGTTCCAGGGCCAACCACAGCACTAACTAAAATACAAGTAGTAATAAACTGGAGAAAAATATTTTTTAATGAACTATCTTTAATCTTCAGCATAAGAGAGATAAAGAAGAATGAAATTTAAAGTAAAAAGGCTTGACTATCGTATAACTGTGAACAAGCAGAAAATTAAGCCGGGCCTGAGGAGTTTTGAGTTCAAGTCCTGGTGGTACCTGTGACACCTGAGCCAAGTGATTCACCTCTCTCTGCTCCAGGAAAGCCAACATTTGTCATGAGACTGAGGATCAAAATGCTTTATAAAGGATGTATTGCACTCAAAGTAGACTAACGTAAAATCTGATCAATGGCATATTTTAAAAAATCATCCATAAAATAGCTATCATTTTTCAGTACTTAACATAAGTGCTAGGACATATTCCAGGATAGTCACGTTCATTATCTATTTTAATTATCACTTGAAGTTCCAAGAGAGAGCAAGCCTGATAAAAGCAAGTTAAAAAGTTGGCATAAGACCATTTATTAGCAATAAAGGGCAAAGCTATAGTTTAAACCAGTCTGGATCTGAAGCCTATGCTCTCTCACTAGCCCTTGAGAATTCAGTGACAAAAAATGAGGCATTCCCAGAAAAGTGTTTTCTGATCACATGTAACTTCAAATTATAAGTACCTAAGCATAAAAATAATAAGATACTTCTTTGGCATTCACCAGCCATAGTGGAAGCTTTGTTCAATATCACGTAATAAGGTCCAAATACTCCTATTGAGAGCCACTTTGCCATGCTCAGCTTACCACACTTCTCCCCCAGCTAAAGCTGGCCTGACAGCACTTACCCACACTTCATCTCAGCCATAGTGGCCTCCATCTGTAAACCAGGTAATGGGATAGAAAGAAACCCAGGTCAACATGGCCCTAGGAAAGAACCTGAGAATCTTTCCCACCAAAAAAACGTCAGTCTAGTTAGTTCCACTATTTTCTTCTTTGCTCTCCTCCAGGCATAGCTGTTATCTGTAGTGACAAGAGCCCCAGAAGAAAAGACACCCAGGTAAATGGAACCTTACTAAGCTAAAGAATAGCATCTTCCCTTGCAGTATCACCTCATTACTTTAGATTCCAACCGACTAAATCTTACTCTAAAACTGTAATGGCAGCGTTAAAATACAGTCTTCCCGAAGGCCTTGGAGAGCAAACTTGTCAGGAGACGTAGGTTTGTGCTTGGTTGCTTACTACTTGACACACCTGTATTAAACAACAATGCACTGAAGACTGTGGGCACAGTCAGCGGTGATGAAGCCAAGTGCTTTCAAGAAGCACCTTCTTCAGAGGTCAGTGATGCAGCACTTCCTTAGAATGAGCAAGATCCTGGGCTCTTGCTTTACCTAAACCTAATCTGAGGGTATTCCATCGCTCATCCCTAACGCCAACCAGCAGGGAGAGTGGATAAATCCTCTCACGGAATATGTCAAACCTAGAACTGACTAAACAGCATTTCATTGTTCACTGGGTATGTCTCCTTTCATCTGGCCAAGAAACTTCCGACTCCTTGGGGAAGGGACAGTTTATACTGGCTTTTTAAAAGACTATTTCAGGACCTCACAGAATACCTTCCACGCAGCAAAGATGCAAAGTTCACCAAGTGTCTAGAGCATCCACTGAGTGCCTAGACTCAACTATGTAACTAACTCTTCAGCCCTCTCCACTCTCTCCCCATCCCTCTTGCCCATGTGACTGAAAAAAATATCTACAATAGCAGTGGCATGACAGAACCTCTGTTTTAAAAGTGAGATCTCGGGGCTGGAGAATCAGCTCAGTGGGTAAGAACACTGGCTGCTCTGGCAGAGGACCCAGGTTCAGTTCCCAGTTCCCACATGGTGGCTCACAGTCATTCCTAACTCCAATTCCAAGGGATCTGATGCCACCTTCTAACTTTCTGTGGGCACCAGCATGCAGGCAAAACGTGCATTAAATAAATAAATAAATAAATAAATAAATAATCATTTAAACTCTCAGTAAGGTTCCAAGGAAAACGTAACACTACTGCTATGCTTATTTTCTCACAGATGACTGATTAATGCAAAATACCTA
This sequence comes from Meriones unguiculatus, assembly GCF_030254825.1. NCBI lineage: Eukaryota > Metazoa > Chordata > Mammalia > Rodentia > Muridae > Meriones > Meriones unguiculatus. The sequence goes on along the minus strand of NC_083365.1, from coordinate 16,431,661 downwards.
TTTTTAACACACAAGGCCAACACATTACAAGTAGACAGTCACCTAAATAGCTCACACATACGTAGTCGGTATGTCTGTGCATGCATGAGTGGAAGACGTGTGTGGTGCGTACCCGGGTGTGTATACATGTGTGTGCCCACACTTGTGCATTAGGTGTCCTGTTCTATCACCCTCCACTTCCCTTGAAACAAGGTCTCACGCTGAACCTGGAGTGAGGCTGGTGGCCAGCAATCCTCTGCTGTCCTCCTGCCTCAGCCTCCCACATCGCTAGGATTGCAGGTGCAGGTAGCTACGCCTACCTTTTGAACATATGTGCTAAGGATTTGAACTCAGGTCCTTATGCCCACACAGCAAGCTCTCTTACCCACTGAGCCCTCTCCCCAGCCCCATAATCTGTATATTTTAACTACATAAACCCCTTCTTAGCTTTATGTAACTGGTACCTATCTGCATAATGAGGACTACAAGCACAGTGTGATGACCTCAGATTTCTGTTTGTTTGGATGTTCAGGCATTCATACTTCACTAAGAATTTCTAAGACACAGGGTCCCCTAATCAGGTTTTTATTTTATACATGGTGCCACCTGTGCCCCCATCACCAGCTTTAGTAACATAAATTATTCTACAGTAAACTACTCATACAGTACCTGTTAGCTTTGGATTGTTTCCAATTGGCTTTTTTAATGCCCAAGTGCACGCATGACTCAGTGAGCTCTATACTCGAGTCTCCTTCCGAGTCACCTGGAAGGACTCCGAGCTCTGCAGCAGAGTCATAGAGAGAAATCTCTTCCTTAAGTGCTGTTAATTCCTCCTAGAACAAAATACCAAAAACAACTTTTCTCATTTTCTTGGATAACAAAATCAGATATTCTGGGGTTCAAACTTTAATAATCAGTAGAATGCAGAAAAATCATTCAAATGCATTCTTAACATTCGTTCTAAATCACTTCATAAAGGCCAGTTCCTGCTGTGTGTTCAAATGAATGTATTTCGAATGAATGAAGAAGCAAAGGCAGGCGGTTCTTTCTACAACCTTCTGATTTACAAATCCTCTTAGCTGAGATGCCTCTGGTGTTCTGGCTTCACTACAGCAGAGGATAAAACAAACAGCTCGGCCAGAGCATGCTATGTGTGCTACCTGCCAAAAGTGTCCTATACTCTGCCTGCAGGAGCGTGCTATGCTCTGCCTACAAGAACATGCTATACTCTATCTGCAGAAGTGTGCTATGCTCTGCCTGCAGGAGCGTGCTATGCTCTGCCTACAAGAACATGCTATACTCTATCTGCAGAAGTGTGCTATGTTCTGCCTGCAGGAGCGTGCTATGCTCTATCTGCAGATTCGTGCCTTGCTTTGCCTGCAGGATCAATGGGAGAGCACCTCCTTCAGCAGAGGGAACACTAGAACTCCTCTCCGGCATTTTCCTTACCTTTTAGGAAAATTAAAGTGTATGGAGAATGTGAGAGAATCAGAGCCTGATTAAATATTCCCAACACCTGCAGATGACCTCATCCCTGGGATACACCTGCAGAGGCAGGAGAGACGGTAGACAGACTGACAGGAGGAGGCAGAGGCCTGGCTGTGCAGTTCATCAGAACTGGGCTGGAACACCTAGGTCTAACTAATGGTGGTGTGGGACGAGATCCTGAAAAGCTTCCCTGGCTGGTCTCAAGATGGTCTGGCCACTTTTATTGCACGGAGAGCATTACCCCCGTCTCTTCTGGGAGACAGTACTCACCTGCAGAGCCTTATTCATGCTCTCACTTAGGATGTGGGCCTTCTGCGCTTGCTGCAGCTGTAGCTGTAGCTGAGCCACCTCCTGCATGGAGCCTGCGAGAGAGTCACAGGCTATGTAACTGAAAGGAAGCACGGTGTTCACGCCTACAGGACTGGGACCCACCAAGGCTTGAGGTGGAGTCTGCTTTATTGTTATGATGTTAGGGCCACACAGATAGGCAGCCATGGGAGACCTCAAAGAGATCCACAGGTGCCTGAGATTTAGGGCTCAAGGAGCTCACGGCCTTGGACCCTGTAAGCGCTAAGTGGTGACTGCTGCACCCACAGACCACAGCAGTCATCTGGTGGGCACAGAGGTTCCAGCTCACGGAAGCCAAGAAAGGTCTACCCTTCCATTTCTGCCCTATGAGGAAACTGTATCTTGCTCCTTGTAAAATGCTTCTACTTCCAACATTCCCATCTCCACATAGAAAAGGTGTATATTACAGCAGTATTTATAAAATTTTAGCAAACTACTACTATTTTAAAGATTGGCATTCGTGTGTGTGTGGGTGTGTGTATGTACACCCACCCACTGAGGCCAGAAGAGGGTGTCAGGTCCCCTGGAGCTGGATTTACAGACAGTTGTGAGCTCTATGGGAGCTGTGAAATGGACTCTATTCCTCTGCAGGAGCAGGAGGTGCCCTTCACCTCTGAGCCACCTCTCCATCCCCAACAAACTCATAGTTGAAGTGTACTGAGAGATTCTAGTTCAAAAGGTGGATTGGGGGTTTCTTTAAACGGAGACAGCCTTCTCAGAACACAGCTGGGGGAAGTAATCATGGTTCAAAGCCTTTCACAGCCAAGGAAAAGACTCACCAAGTCATGGCAAGGGGGAAGCTTGATCAATAGCTAAGCAGGGCGAGAGGAGAGCCTAAAGAGAATAGGATCCAAAACTGGTCCCTCAGCAGAACACACAGAGCCACAGGCAGCCTCGAACTTTAGTACTTTCACTGTATAGTTAACCCACACTCCCACACCCTGTACCAGCCGTCTGACTCGCTTACGCTATAAAATGTGACTTGTGTGTATATTAATTAGCTAATAAAAATCCAGACTGACTGTCAACCAGAAATGAGGATAATGTTGTCTATCCCATAGTCTGTGTATCAACTTGACGTTTCACAGCCTTTAACAGCATTTGATAAAAATAATTGGAAGCACCGCCACCATGAAAAGCATAGGAAATGTTTCAAATACCACAGAGGCCGTGCTAGAAATCTTAACAGTGACAAAAATGTAACCCAGTGTCCAGGTAAGTAGCTGACCATTGTGAGGGAATAACAAAACCAAAGTTAAACAAAATGACAGAACTATTTAATCGGGCAACTACCACGAGATCGAATAGTCAAAGGTGGCTGAGAACTGCATTTTTGGAGCGGAGCGCCACCTGGCATGTGAATTCCTTTCCTTTCCCTTTCAGGAAGCAGTTTCAGGCTCCACAGCACCGGTTGGGAGGAGGAGGAGGAGGAGGAGGAGGAGGAGGAGGAGGAGGAGGAGGAGGAGGAGTGCTGGTGGTGGTTATTGGATTGTATCCTTGCCTGTATTTTCCAGATTAAATAACAGAAAAAAACAAAACAAAACAAAACAAAACAAAACTGCGCCTTTAGTATGGAGTGCACATATAATCCTTTCTAAAACAATCTGACTTCTGGTGAACCTTTCTGTCTCCTCTGCTTTTTATACTTCAGGGCTCTGAGCTGGTGAGATGGCTCAGCGGGTAAAAGTGCAATTTGTGTCGGGAAGGGTTGGCAAGACAGCCCGAGTCTGAGCTCCAGAACTCAGGTCAAAAGAGAGGAGCAACTCTGAAAGTCGCCCTCCAGTCTCTACACGGGAAATGGCATGCTCGTGCAAGCCCACGCTCCTACACACCTCATAAAAATAAGTAAAACTGTAGTTCAGGGAGCCAGCTGTACACGTCACAGGGGTCTCTGGGGAACACCCCCAGCACACGCACCTGACTGCAGCAGGTGGGCGCACTGCTTCTGGCTGTCCTCGAGGCTCCTCGTCAGCCTGTTGATGAGCTCAGTCTTCTCTAACTTGACTGCTTCCTGGTTCCTCTCCAGCTGCTGCACGTGATCCCTCAGACGTGCACAAACATTTTCCTAAGCAGAAGAAAAGTTGGCAAGTCATTTTCACGACCAGTGTTAGGAGAAAGGACACTGTCAGATGACACGGGGTTAACCTGTGCACAGGATGAGAACGGGGTTAACCTGTGCACAGGATGAGAACAAGAGAATACGTGACCTGAGGGAGAGGCCCGGCTAACAGAGAACCCCGTAAGATACTGTTATTCTAAACTCAGTTCTATTCATGCCAAAGGAAATAGGTTACAGTCCTGTTTGCATTTTATGCTGTGTTAACATGTATATACACAAATGCAGGAAAACCACTTTGAGTCATGAAATCCATATCCTCAGACAAGGAAACAGATGAAAACATGGAAACTCTGTTCTGAGCAGCCAACGGCTCATTCTATCCAGGGCAGCCAAAAATAATCTTTCCCTCCTGAGTTTCTCTTAAATTTGATCTGTTTTTCTAATATTCCTCTTTCTACCTTTTACACATCCTACTTGTCTCCCAAAGGCATCTCTGCATTATGTTGTGCATAAAAGGCATTACGATGAATACTTGAAAACTTAATGACAAAAAAGACACAGTAATTGTTGAGTGTGCCTATACGAGGATATATAGAAAACAGACACTGTGGGAGAAGGATCAGTATGCCTACATACATACATGGAGAGAGAAAGATACTGTGTATACAGCAGACATTTCTTCACTAAGAAAACATAGAGTTTGGAGCCCAAGTAGAAGAAACCATCACTGTAACAATCATCACGTCTCAGCTAAAAGCTGCTCAGGCTGAATGTCAATCAAAGCAGGAGAAAGGCGGCAGATCAGTGTAGCAGCAGTCTGAAACTCCCTGAGAAAAGCAGTAGCGAGAGCTCTGAAGTAAGAACACATGGGCCTTTGAGACCAGATTTCCTGACAGCCTGAACCTCAGTAATGCTCTTGCCATGGATACAGGGATGCCCGAAATACAAATAAAATGGAAATACCCCTGTGCAAAGGAAAAGGGCACTGAAGGTTTTCACCTGTGAGCTGTGTATTCTATGTCATCATACAGCTATGTTGGCTTTAAATTTCTCTACCAGATTTTTAGCAAAATGAAGCTTCTGGAAAGCAGTCCATGTTTATTCAGCACAGCAAAGCTCTCGGCATGCTGCTGCTGTTGTTCCCAGGCCAGCTTGGGAAGCACAGGTCTAGCGAGCCAGCAGGACGTGGCTGAGGCATGATGAGCTAACAGGAATGCAGCACAAATGCTCATCATGATAGGGTGGCAAGGCGCCCCATATTCTAGAGGTCTCGGTAGTTTTGAATTGTTACAATCTGCCCTATGCAGTCTTTTCTACATAGAAAACATGATGTTTAAGGAAAGCATGAAGTTAATAATACGCTATAGCCCTGTATTTCTCCAATTTCACTAGGTACACAGACATTCAAAAACCTCGGAGTGTCGGACCTGCACGCCTCCCATTCTAAGCAAGTAGGCGGTCTCTGGGCTGAATTCTGTCCTTCAAAATACAACTAGCAACCTTTCATGATTTAAAAGAAAAATAAGCCTAAAGAACTTTCTAAATCTAGCATACTTAACAGGAAAAGCTGAAACTTTTCCACGAAGAGGAGGACCAGGGAAGATGCCCCTTCTTGCCTTTGAGCACCATGTTATTAGTTCTTGTTAAGAAAATGAAATAAAGGGAATACAAGTGACAAAAAAAGACAGCAAAACTCTCTTTGTCCATGAATGACATGATCTACTACACAGAAAATCAGAAGAAGGGAAACCCTACTAAAACGAGTAAGCGACTACAGAACGCAGCTAATGGGGGGGGGAGCGCTTTCCTGTCTACCACAAAGAGCAAGTAGAATTTGAAATTTAAAAAGTCATGGCATTTACAATACCACTCCAAAAATGGAGAAACTACACAACTCTGACAAAATCAATAAAGAACTAAATAACTGGACAGAAATTCTACGTTCACGATAAAAAAACTCACTAGCATCAGGATGTCACTTGCTCCCAATGAGTTCCACACATCACCATCACGTTGTGAGGATACGAGAGTCACGCTGTGGAATGAGGGGACTAAGCACAGGGGGCGGGAGGTGAAATCATGGGAAATTCTTTACCTTTCTCTCACTTGTGGTATGAATCTGACTTTTGTAGCACTCTTCCAATTAGGAAGCAATTGGATTATACAGATCAGATACTAGTATTTGACTCCTTATTACAAACCCTGCTGAGCCAATTCATAAGAAGTTTACAAAGGACATACCATAAACACCACTCCCAGGGTTGGGGGATAAGACACAGTGGTCTGGAGTCTGAAGCCTACTCTGCACAGAACCAAGATTCTGTCCTATCTTCTAGTCTAAGGCCCCTTTTCTGGAGTGGTGATGGCAGGCATGGGATCAGAAAAAGAAGCCAGAGGCACAGGCTTTGAGTCATTACCCGTCCTGCAATCACCACAGACTGGAAGGAACTGGTTGTAAGAGAGTGGGCTGAACCTGGGAGGTTGTCCTGAGAACAGTTTGGGGCTGTGCCAACATTTGTACCAGCCATTTCTAGAAGAAAGGTTTCCAAACCCACTAGAAATTCTTCCCACCTGGTCCCAGTGAGAACATGTCAAGTAGCGGAAGCAATGCTCTTCAAACATTCCGCAGGAGCTGATAGATTCCAGCTTCCTAAATCGGCCAAGGGCTGCTGACAACTGTGTGATACCACTGTGTTCCCCAAAAGCAACATGAACAAATAAACATCCTAAGATAAAACAGCAACTGACGTCTACCTAGATAGAAGGTCACTGAAATGTACAGTTTGAGCCTGATTAATTTCAGTGTGATGTCTTTTTATAATGGTTTATGTTAAAATTAAATAAATAAAAATTCCTTAGACAACTGGCAGAAAAAATAACAAAAAAGTGCACCCCAAATTCCAGCTAAATTTCTGCAAAGCAGACCCTGAACAGGCACACCTTTATTTTTTCCCATCCCTCAAAAGCCTCCATTATGACCAAAGTCATAATATTTTCTATGTAAAAAGAAAAGAACAATAAACTGAATAAAATACATAAATACACATACGAGTAACACGGACTGGGATGAGGTGGAGGAAGGCTGGCCTCACCGGCCCCAAACCCAGACAAATCGCCAGCATCCCAGAAACGGAGCACGGTGGGGAAGGACCACCGCCCCAGCACTCAGAAAGCGAAGCAGAAGATCAGAGGTTCAGACTCACCGCTGGCTACAGAGCAAGCTGGAGGACAGCTTGGGCTACATGAGATGAGGTCATGAATAAAATAAAATATATAACACAAAATAAAAACAGTAATGGAGTAAGAGGTTACACAATTACTCTGCCATAATGGGTCTACCAACCATACATAAAGGTAGAGTCGGCCATGCAAGTCAGAGATAGCAACCCGAATCAGAGGGAATTTGGGGTGTGGGAGGTTTGTCATACCCTCATTTCTTGGGTTCTTCCCTTTTTCTCTTGGGCTGACTTAGTTCTTAAATTATATTAGGGGAAATTCATCCTGGAACTGTATTCAATCAACCTAGGCAAGTAACCTGCCACTCAACACAGCCTGAGCCTTCAATGCTTACTCCTCTTGGACACAAATATAAAATTCAACTGTGAAATATGCAGTTTATCTGGATCAGACTTTGCTCCCTACTTTATACATTACACAGACTGGGTGTCCAGCACGGGAAACATATCATTTTGGGGAAATTTGTAAATACATATAGTTGTATTAGGGATGAGACTCAAGATTAAACATGAAATTTACTTCACATATTATTGTCCTAGTCAGGGTGACTATTGCTGTGATGAAACACCGTGACCAGAAGCAAGTTGGGGAGGAAAGGGTTTATTTGGCTTATGCTTCCACATCACTGTTTGGGGCAGGAAGGAAGTGAGGGCAGGAACTAAAGCAGGGCAGGGACCTGGAGGCAGAAGCTGACGCAGAGGCCATGGAGGGGTGCTGCTTACTGACTCCTCATGGCTTGCTCAGCCTGCCTTCTTATGGAACCCAGGACCACCAGCCCAGGAGCGGCCCCACCCGCAATGGGCGGGGCCCTCCTACATCAATCACTAATTTTATAAATGCTCTACAAGCCTGCCTACAGCCAATCTTATGGAAGCATTTTCTCAATTGAGGTTCCCTCCTTTCAGGTGACTCTAGCTTATTATGTCAAATTGACATAAAAACTACTCAGGAAATATGTATAAATACATATATTTATGTTATGTGTGTATACATATGTGTGTGTGTGTATACACACACACACACACACACACACACACACACACACACAAATGCACTTAGCCCAAAGATTTGTCTTATACAACACTGACTATGACCAGTCCACAAGAGGTTTGGTGTGCAATTTCCAATTTGAAGCATCTGTCAGCCATGAGAATACTAGATTCCAGATATCCAACTTCTATTCTCAAAAAAAAAGCCATTTCTCAACACTCCTTATTGAGAGGTGAATGCTCAGAGATCTACAAAGGGCTCCGGGTCAACCTCAGGCTCTGGCCAATGCCAATACACCCATGCCCTTCAGTTGGCATTTTCTCTACAACAGTATCAACAATACGTATAAATATTATAAAAAATAAGGGTACCAACTGATCCTACAAGAAAGGTATCCAAAACAGGGTTTCAGACATACTCATAATTAAAAAACAAACAAACAAACAAACAAACAAAAAGGGGGGGAGGTTAGCCACAATTTCATACCTATTTTTACCAACAAAATTTCTAACTGGCAGACTACAAAATATCCAACCTTAGTCAACTGACAGTGCTCATTAGGAATCACCTGACCTGTTCCTGAAGGGCTGTTACGGTAGCATCCAAATTCTTCTGTAAGGATAACACCTGCTCTTCGTACTTCTGCGTGAGGCCCGCGACAATGCTCTCATGCTGCTCTCTGGCTCGCTGAAGTGACTCGGAATGATGGAGCTCCACCAGTTGCTGTTTCAAGCTCTCCAAGGTGATCTCGGTTGTCCTGGCCTTCTTGGTCAGCTAGCAAACACACACAGGGCACCCATGTTAATAGCAGCTTAACTATACTCCTGAAGACTGCCCCAGCTGCAAATCGAGAGCCCAGCCTGCTGGGAACAGTCACTCACTGACAAGCTAGACGGCACATGGACATGCAGAGGGTGAATGCGGATTCTGAAGAGCAAGGGGCCCCTGCTGCAGCATTAGCCCTAGCACTGTTTGCACCATTCTGTTAGCAGAGCGAGAGGACACCCAGTTGTAGGGTCCCAGAAAAATGTTGCTCCTTCAAAGGCTGCAAACCTAAGAATGGTCATTTGCTAAATAAAAAGTTGTTTTCTTGTTTTTTTTTTTTTTTTTTTTGTGACAGGATCCCACTGTCTGCCCAGGCTGGCTTCAAATTCCCAGGGTCAGGTAATCTTGCCTCAGCCCCTGAGTGGCTAGGAGTACAAGCACATGCCACCACATCCCAGCATAAAGAGTTCTCAAAGGGTAGCTGATACTGTAGGTAAAATAATGACCCACAGATGGTTTCTTGATGCCCCAAATCTGTGATTATGTAGGCTTTTCTTTTTTTTAGTTACATTTTATTAACTCTGTATCCCAGCTGTATCCTGCTCCCTTATTCCCTCCCAATCCCACCATCCCTCCCTCAGCTCCTCCCTGCCCCTTTCCAAGTACACGGATTGGGGAGGACCTCCTCCCCTTTCGTCTGGCCCTGTTTTATCAGGTATCTTCAGGACTGGCTGCAAAGTCCTCTGTGGCCTAGCAGGACTGCTCCTCCCTTGGGGAGTGGGGAGGTCAAAGAGCCTGCCATTGAGTTCCTGTCAGAAATAGTCCCTGTTCCCCTTAGTATGGGAAATTGGTTACTGAGCTACCACAAGCATTGTCCAAGCAAAGGTTCTAGGTTATATCCATACATGGTCCTTGGTTGGAGAAACAGTTTCAGAAAAAAACCCTGTGCCCAGATATATTTGGTCCTTGTGGAGCTCCTATACTTTCCACGTCATACTAACTCCCCTTCTGCCGAAGGTTTGGTTATGAGTCTTAGTATCTGTTTTGAAACACTGCTAGGTATAGTAATTCAGATGCCTTCTATGGTAGACTCCTGTCATACGTCCAATGCACATCCCATTTGTCTTTCTAAGTAAGGGTTGATCATCTTACCCCGTGTCCAATTTCTTGTTTATCTTCTTTAGGTGTATAGACTTCATTATGTTTATCATATCTTGTAGGTCTATATAAGTGAGTATATACCATGTTTGTCTTTCTCCTTCTGGGATACTTCACTCAGAATGATCTTTTCTAGATCCCACCATTTGCCTGCAAATTTTATGATCTTCTCATTTTTGATTGCTGAGTAGTATTCCATTGTGTAAAAATACCACAATTTCTGTATCATTCCTCTGTTGATGGACATTTGGGTTGTTTCCAGGTTCTGGCTATTACAAATAAAGCTGCTACAAACATGGTTGAGCAAATGTCCTTGTTGTATACTTGAGCAAATTTTGGGTATATACCTAGCAGTGGTATAGCTGGGTCTTGAGGAAGCATTATTCCTAATTGTCTGAGTAAGCGCCAGATTGACTTCCAAAGTGGTTGTACCAGTTACATTCCCACCAGCAATGGAGGAGGGTTCTCCTTTCTCCACAACCTTTCCAGCATGTGTTGTCACTTGAGTTTTTCATCTTGGCCATTCTGATGGGTGTAAGGTGAAATCTCAGGGTCGTTTTGATTTGCATTTCCCTAATGGCTAATGATGTTGAGCATTTCTTTAAGTGTTTCTCTGCCATTTGATATTCCTCTATCGAGAATTCTCTGTTTAGCTCTGTTCCCCATTTTTTAATTAGATTACTAGGTTTGTTGTTTTTCAGCTTCTTTAGTTCTTTATATATACTGGATATTAGCCCTCTGTCAGATAAAGGGTTGGTGAAGATTCTTTCCCAATCTGTAGGCATTCGTTTTGTTTTGATGACGGTGTCCTTTGCTTTTCAGCTTCATGAGGTCCCATTTATTGATTGTTGCTCTTAGAGCCTGTGCTGTTGGTGTTCTGTTCAGGAAGTTCTCTCCTGTGCCAATGAGTTCTAGGCTGTTCCCCACTTTTCTTTCTAACTGATTTAGAGTATCTGGTTTTACGTTGAGGTCTTTGATCCACTTGGACTTTAGTTTTGTGCAGGGTGATAAATATGGATCTATTTTCATTTTTCTGCATGTAGATATCCAGTTGGATCAGCACCATTTGTTGAAGATGCTGTCTTTTTTCCATTGAATGGTTTTGGCTGCTTTGTCAAAAATCAAGTATTCATAGGTGTGTGGGTTTGTTTCTGGGTCTTCTATTCGGTTCCACTGATCCTCCTTTCTGTTTCTACGCCAGTACCATGCAGATTTTATTACTATTGCTCTGTTGTACAGCTTGAGATTGGGGATGGAGATACCTCCAGATGATCTGTTGTTGTACAGGATCGTTTTGGAGATTCTGGGTTTTTTGTTTCTCCATATGAAGCTGAGAATCTTTTTTTCAAGGTCTGTAAAGAATTGAGTTAGTATTTTGATGGGAATTGCATTGAATCTGTAGATTGCTTTTGGCAGGATGGCCATTTTCACAATGTTAATCCTGCCAATCCATGAGCACAGGAGATCTTTCCATCTTCTGATATCTTCTTCAATTTCTTTCAGAGACTTGAAGTTTTTCTCAAACAGGTCTTTCACTGGCTTGGTTAGTGTCAACCCAAGGTACTTTATGTGATTAGTGGCTATTGTGAAGGGTGTTGTTTCCATAATTTCTTTCTCGGCCCTATTGTCTTTGGTATACAGGAGGGCTTCTGATTTTTTTGAGTTGATTTTGTATCCTGCCACTTTGCTGAAGGTGTTTATCAGCCGGAGGAGTTCTCTGGTTGAATATTTGGGGTCGCTCATGTATACTATCATATTATCTGTGAATAGTGACACTTTGACCTCTTCCTTTCCAATTTGTATCCCCTTGATCTCCTTTAGTTGTCTTATTGCTCTGGCTAGGACTTCAAGTACTATGTTGAAGAGATATGGAGAGAATGGGCAGCCTTATCTTGTCCCTGATTTCAGTGGGATTGATTTAAGTTTCTCTCCATTGAGTTTGATGTTGGCTATAGGCTTGCTGTATATTGCCTTTGTTTAGGTATGTGCCTTGTATCCCTGATCTCTCCAAGACTTTAAACATGAATGGGTGTTGGACTTTGTCAAATGCTTTTTCCGCATCTAAGGAGATGATCATGTGGTTTTTCTCCTTCAGTTTGTTTATGTGGTGGATTACATTGATGGATTTCCATATGTTGAACCACCCTTGGATGCCTGGGATGAAGCCTACTTGGTCATGGTGGACGGTATCTTTGATGTGTTCTTGGATTCAGTTTGCAAGTATTTTATTGAGTATTTTTACATTAATGTTCATAAGAGAGATAGGTCTGAAGTTCTTTTTTGTTGGGTCTTTTTGCGGTTTAGGTATCAAGGTGACTGTGGCTTCATAGAATGAGTTTGGTAATGTTCCTTCTGTTTCTATTTTGTGAAATAGTTTGGAGAGAATTGGAGCTAGCACTTCTTTGAAGGTCTGGTAGAATTCTGCACTGAATCCATCTGGCCCAGGACTTTTTTTGGAAGGGAGACTGTTGATGACTGCTTCTATTTCCTTGGGGGAAATAGGACTATTCAATCTTTCTACCTGATCTTAATTGACTTAATTTTGGTCAATGGAATCTATCAAGAAAATTGTCTATTTCTTTTAGGATTATGTAGGATTTATGGCAAGAAAAATTAAAGCTGCAGATGGGATGAAAGTTGCTATCATAGAATCTTAAAATAAGGAAACTCTGAAGGGAACCATTTGGTTCAAGATCTTCACGCTTTCAGAATTTGTCAATAACTGACTTTATACCCTTGGGTAAGTAATTTGTCCTTCTAAGACCTGCATGACACATGTATAAAATGATGGAAGCATAGTGCCTTTCCAATCAGAAAACATTAAACACTGATCTATAAAATCTAAAGAAGAAAATTCAAAAAATTTTAAGTATTTGCCAATTTTAAAATATACCATAAAGCTATCATCATGAAAGCATTCAAACAGGAACAGAAAAATATATAAAAAGAAAACATATATACAACTTAAGTTAATTCCAAGCAACATTCACTCAGCATATACTGACCACCGACTACAGGCCAAAATCTGGCCTACATGGCAGAGCTACAAGCATGAAGCTACCCTAATGATGCCTTCAAGACATTCTCTGTCTGTTATAACAGGGTAATCACCCTGAGGAGAGATTTGGCAGTAAAAAGATGTAAGCAAGTGGCAGTGGCCATGGAACAGGCACTCCTAAGACTGAGGAGAGAAGAGATGACCCACGGACAGCAGGCCACCCTGTCCTCATAGGTGAAGTAGGTCAGGCAAAGCCTTTAAGCAAAAAAAAAAAAAAAAATTAGAACTGTATTCTGGAAGGATCATCCAGATGGCTGTAAGAGAATTTGCAGAAAGGGCAAAGCTAGAGTAGTTGAAACTTTTGGAGAAAGAGCATTAAAGTCCAGAAAGGACAGGAAACACAGCCATCAACAGAGAACTGCCTCCTCCTCCTGGCACCCACAGATGACCCCAGGTGAGCGGCAGGCGTCTATGAAACGAAGTTCTTCTGAACTTAGTCCTAAAGTAAGGGTTTGTTCTTTGAATTATGTATGTACACATGTGTGTACGTATGTGAATGTTGTGCCCGCATATACACCTGTGAAACACATGTGCCTGGTGCCCTGAGGCCAGAAGAGGGCACGGGATCCCCTGGGGCTGGCTGCAAGCTGCCATGAGGGTGCTGGGATTGAACCCTGTCCCCCAAAGAGCAGCCAGTGCCCTTACCTGCAGAGCCAGCGCTCTACCACCACACCAAGTTTTGATGAATATTGATCAAGTTTACCTTCTCTTCACTGACTTTGAATGCTTGTATCTGGGTCTCCAGTGTTTTTATCTGTGCTTCAAGCTGGATCTCCCTTTCCTTTCCATTCTGAAAGAGTTTCTGGGATTCCCGAAGGCTGAGCGTCAAACCATCCTTTTCATCTGGAGCAGGAAAGATATTTACATAAATAATGTCACTGTTGTGAAACCATAGTTATCACAAGCTCTATGAGATCTATATCTGAATGAAATTCAATTCAGATAAATGAGTTTTTGTTGCTTTAGGGAAAAATAACCCAAAAATTATTTTTAATATATTTGATGGCAAAATAATTTAAAGAACCAGAACCATGGCCTGTAAATCCTTACTGAACCCCTTCCCAGCAAAGGAAGATGCCAATACTTCTGGCATCTGTTCACTTTGGAAGCTCCACAGATAAAGCTCATGCCAATTCAAAAGGTGCCATAGCTGTACACACCAGTGATTCCAGTACTCCGAAGGCTGAGGCAAGATCACGGGGCCACGAAGTAAGGCCCTCACCCCTTCACACACCTGGAAGGAATTCTTAAATTCCCCAGTCTTTGGTCTTTCCCAAATACTTCAGAAACATTTTACAAGTTGCTCTCTCCAAAAAGATTATGTGAACATTACAGAGAGAGCTTTTGCTTCACCATCAACTAAATTTGAAATGAGCTAGAATCGTCATAAAGTTGTTCTACAAATAAACAACGAAATATTGACTACAGCTAGAGCCCAAAAGAATAAGCAGTCAGGACCTGATCTGTTTCCTCCATATGGTTATACCAGAAATGGCAATGAGGGTCCCTAACTTCTACTGCATTATAAACTAAACATGTGTCCTATATCACTATATCAAGTTATTATACATACATACATAGGTGTGTATATGTGTGTGTGTGTGTATATATATATATATATATATATGTATCATTATCAAGATAATAATGTAAAAGTCAGGAGCTTTTAGGGTGGAAAGCTGTCAGCAAAATTAAACAATGCCCACACGCTCACTGACTCCAACACCTGGGAGGAGGAGGGAAACAAAATGAAAGGAAAGGAGAAAAGAAAACAGCCTGCAAACAGTAGTCACAGAAGCCCTGGGCTTGGGATCTGCTGACTCAGGTGAGCCCTCTGCCGCATTCAAACGAGGGTATTGGAAATGCAAAGCGCAAGAAGCTAAAGGAGACTAAAATGAACTTATTAGATACCAACTGCCCAGCTCGTGGGGGAGGGGGTTCCGAGCCATCAGCCACCTCACCTTGTATTATTAACAGCTGGTGGTTCAGATACCGAATCTGGCGTTCACTTTCGTTCAGCTTTGCAACTAAGCTGTCCAGTTGCCTCTCCCTTGCTTTGTTAAGAACCTGGAGTTGAATAATATGTATATTTTCTGCAGAGTCTGCTTTGGAATTAGAGACAATTTATTAGATAAACACATACTAAAATCTGCGACAAGCTAGGGTAGTGTATTTCAAGCTTTTTATACAACTTGGTAGACTATCATGAAACCAATTCAGTAGACTGCGACCTGCATCCTTTTGACCATGAAGACAGATTATCCAGAATATATCAGAGAGCACCGTGTAGTGAGGACATACAGTTTGTAAAGCTTTGGTTCCATTTCTGGGAGTGTGCAGCTGAAGGACATACCACATGCTTTACCATGGGTCGCCTCCTGGCGGGAAGTCTCTGGGTTACATGTGGACAACTAACTAGCATGCAGCCACAACAGAGCAACGTGCTACTGCCAAACAAAGGGCGATCAAGCACAGGAGCTGCTGTCACACTGTCTGAAAACAACACTGCTAGATAGCCTTGTCAGTATATTCTCTGTAGCTGACGGGCGAATGTTGTTTTATGCTTTTATCGGCACATAACGGCTATGTTAATTAGCTAAGAGAGAGGCGAATGAACTCTGATGCCTTCTTCAGAAACAAAGTCATGGTAGAGAACACCCAGATCAGAGGAATAGGAAAATGGCAGGTATAAGAAGAATAACACTTCAACTCTGCAGTGACATTCTTCATTTGGCTGGTGCTTCTGTACCAGCCAATAACATCAATAAATGAATATAGAAAAAATTAAGTGTTTATTAACAAAGCAATCTGCACTCTTTTCTAAATAAAAAAATAAATAAATAAATAAAACCTAAGGCCAGGCATGGTGGTACACACCTTTACTCCCAGCACTCAGGCAAAGGCAGGCAGGTTTCTCTGAGTTCAAGACCATCCTAGTCTACATAGCAAGATCCAAACCAAGGCTATATATTGAAATCCCTATCTTTAAAAATTAAAAAAATAATAATAATAATAAATCTGAAGATTGAAAGCATCTCTCTGGCCTTACAGAAGGGAACAAAAATAAACTATCTCTAAGCCCCATCTCCCCAAATTCACTTTTTATTTTAGACTTTATTATAAAAAAAATTGCAAATAAAAAATTACACTCCAAAATTAACCAGACCCAAACTTCAATAAACTTCTAAATGGTTAAGAGTAGTCATTCAAAACAGAAACTGCAGAACTGCCCATTGGATTTTATATTTCACTATCAAATCTATTTTGTGCACTTATCCACCATCAAAAACAAAAAATCCAAGGCAGAGTTAGGAGTATATAAGCGATTAGTTCATGCCCTCTTTCACAACCCATATTCATTTCCAATAGTCTTTCCTTTTCCTCTAACATTTAGCCTTTCTTGTTCTCTTTCTTCGTGTTTTACTGTGCCCATATGTACATTTATTTGCATATATGGCTTATATTACATATATTCCTATATTACATATTCCATATGAAAGAGAACGCGCAGATTTCTCTTCCCGAGGTTGTGTGGCCCTGAGTGAACTCTTTAACTATTGCTGCTGAGAAATTTGGCGCTACAATCAAGTTATTCAATTAGCTTCTAAATGTCAACTTTAAAAAGATGAATTATCAATCACCTTAGAAATGAATTAGCTTGATAAAATGCAGATTTTTAGGAACAGTAAGGAAAGACAAAGCAATGTCACTTCCTGGGAACTGAAGGGGCAGATGGGGGAGGGACTGTGATGATGATGTCACTCCACCTCAGATCACCTGGCCACTTTCTTGCTCTACTTCTTCACTGCACTTCCCTTAAGGAGAAGCCTCTCCTACACTTGGTGTTGATGCCTTCAAGGCAAATGAGCTCTGGGACTCTCTGCAGCTGTCCTGTGGCCCAAACAACCCTAAAGCAACACTCTATCTCCAGACAGAGCACTCTCCTGCTCTGCCTGGCCTAGCTAAGGTGTCCTATATTTAGGACAGCTTCTCCAGTTACTCTAGAGTCACACTGGCTCTTCAATACACAAAAGAATTCAAAGTTAATTTAATTCACCAGAAGCATGATGATAAGAGCTTCCATCTGTGAAAACACTCAGGACAATCAATGTACAGCTTTTTTGTTTGGGTTTTTAAAAAATTTTTTTAACTAGCATTTCATCTCAAAATCATCTACAGACTTTAAATGTTTTCCTTGTGGTCATATTTACACATACTCTACATCAAAGACAAAGGCTGCAGGATGCGGTGGTTCGAATAAGAACAGCCCTATAGACTATTATTTGAAAGCTAAGTCTCCAGGGAGGGGCACTAACTGAAAGGATTAAAAGAATTAAGAGCTATGGCAGTTTTGGAGGTGTATCACTGGGGATAGGCTTGGAGGATTCAAAAGCCCATGCCAAACCCAGCCTCTCTCTCTCTCTCTCTCTCTCTCTCTCTCTCCTCCTTTCTCTGAGCCTACAGACCATGATGTGGCTCTCACATGCTGCCATGCTCCCCGCCATGATAATGGACTAAACTCTGAAACTCTAAGCAAGCCCCAATTAAGCGCTTTCTTTCATATCATAAGGAGCTGCCTTGGTCATGGTGTCTCTTCACAGCAACAGAAGGTGACTGACTAAGACAGGGGCAAGTAACACGAGATCAGCATCAGTTCTGAATACAATAGCAGATTTGCATAATCATCACACTAAAAAATATAGAAGGTAAAAGTAAAATTAAGAAATTCATAGCTGATTTGTTAATTACATGTCTTCAGAGTGAGAAATCTAAGACTGGGGAGTAAGTATATTCATGTTCCAAAGCAGACAAAAAACAAGCAAACAAACAAACAAACAAACAAACAAACCCACTAAGCTCGGAGTGGCTGAAATACACAGTGGGCACTTTCCTCTGTCATTTTAGTTCTATATATTGCTACATTAGGGAGCGCAGCACATTGAATCCCAAAGCAGTTATGATTCACAGAAGTTTTATTTTATCTTTATCCCACTAACATAGCTCCTCACCAATATTTTTTTCTTGTGAGGTGCCAGCAATGAAAACAAGGGCCTGCCAATGCCACACATGCCCTCCACCCCTGGGCCGCCCTTGGCTTTTTTGAGACAGGGCACGGGGTCTCACTGGCAATTCCAGCTGGCCTTGAATGTTCTCATTCGTACTCAGGCTGACCTTGAGTGCTGTCACTGCGTACTCAGGCTGGCCCTAACTGACGGACATCTTCCCGCCGCCCCTCCTAACAGCTAGAGTACAGGTGAAACACCACTCCCTAGCTCAATATACTACTTCGAAATGAACGTTCAACTGCTCATTAATTTGCTTATAAATAACTCAGTATATACCTTTCAAATAAGGAATCAGGGGCTTTTTGAAAGTTACTTTTAAAATATTAATTCTTGAATGTGTATAAAAATACTTATTAAGCGTTCAAAATTCCCTAATTATGTTAACAAAAAATAAAATAGCTGGGTGCAGTCACAGACACCTCTACTTCTCAGAGTTGGGAGGATGGAGCAGAAGGATTGCCATGAGTGTGAGGCCAGCCTGAGCAACACAGAAGGGCCTAGCTCAACACAAAACAGCAAAAACAGTCAAATAGAGGAAATATAAGTAGAACACCTACTTTCATTAGCTCCTAAAAATTGCTGCTGCAGGCCTTCAAACATGTCACTTGCTACTACCTCCTGGGCTGGTGAGTTACTGTTCTGCACAGAAGAATGGTAAGGTTTATATACAGCTTTATATGGCGCCAGAGCTTGACAGTTGGGTCTTTGTAATGAGCCAAATTGCTAGTAAGGGATGACAAATAAAATTAACAATTAAAATTTGGGGTTTTTTTTTTTCCTTCCAAAATTACCTTACTAGAAACCTCCCTCTACATTCTGAGTGCTGGAATTACAGATGTGCATCACCACACCTGGTTTAGGCAATAATGGGGATAGAACCCAGAGCCGCATGTGTGCTGAGCGAGCATTCTACCAACTGACCCACAATCCCCAGATCATGACCAACTTCTCATAAGACATTTTCTCTCAAAAATAGTACTCACTGAACTAAACACTATTAATTACTTCACAGTCCTTTTGAGCATACAGTGGAATCAATTTCAAAAATAAAACCTAGGGGGCTAGGGAGATGGCTCAGAGGTTAAGACACTGGCGGTTCTTCCAAAAGTCCTGAGTTCAATTCCCAGCAACCACATGGTAGCTCATAACCATCTATAATGAGATCTGGTGCCCTCTTCTGGCGTGCAGGTGTATGTGCCAGCAGGACACTGTAAGTATAATAAATAAACCTTAAAAAAAAAAAAACCCTGCATGCTTCTCAGTTATGTGGGCCTGCATCCTACAAAAGCCAAAATCCAGAAGCAATGGTAAATGAGGAGCTACCCCCTGACAGACTTAACCTTTAATCTTTAAATAACCACGTCCAAAAAGCTTCTGTTTTAAACATCAGGCTTAGCATCACAATCCCATTAAATTATAAACAGAAAACAGCCTATTTTATCATGAACCTGAGTGAGTAGATTCAGAGAAACTGTTGTTACAACATTTTACCACTGCATTCATGCACTTCCTTAAACACACAAACACCAGGCATGTACACGTACACACACAAATTCTTAAAATCAGATTCTTACAGTACCTGAAAATTGTCCCTCTGAGGATCCGAAAACGTAATGACACCGGCTGCCTGCTTGTGAAATTCTTGCTTCTGACCACCGGTGTACGGCCTAAAGTCTTCAGGGAGGTGATACAGTTCTGTCTGCTCACGTTGGCTCGGAGGGCTGTAGCCGCTTCCGCCCTCATCCCCGCCTTCTCCAGGTTGGTACCCGAGATGCTGGTCTTCCGTTCTACTTGGATTTTCTTCCCAGCCATTGCCACACTGTGCTCCAAAATATAAGTTCGGTACAGCCATATTAGTCAACAAGAGTAAAACTAAGGCGCTCACATCTGGCCCACCCGCGTCAGCGCTGTGGCGCAACAGGCACTTACATTCGTGCTGTGAGATTTGGGCAGGATGTCACGCTCAATCCACTTCCTGTCCAGTTGCTCAGAAGGATGAAATCTTGAGAAAAATCAATACTTTAGAGCTACACGTTATCATATTTAGCCAGAAGTAACACAAAGAAGCCTAAGATTCTAGGATTTGTTTTTCCCCTCAGCCTGAACCCAAAAGTTTTAGAAATCGGTCTAAAGCTTAAGTTTATATGATTACCAGCAGAGAATCAAGGAAGTTTGATGGAGTCCGATCATGAAAAAGAGGAAGTGATCGCAGGTACTTACTCTCCCGCTATGCCGTCCATACTGCAGTCTGAGTCAAGGCGCTCAGGAGAGGAGAGGTCATCATCCAGCATGTCGTGAGGAAGGCCTGTGAGTAGCTGCTGCAACTAAGTCAGGGGAGTCACATCAATATCACACGGACTGAAACCGAAGATGCCACCCAAGCTGCCCTGAAGCCCGTGAGTGACTGTACGCAGAGGTTTCTTATGCCTCTTAATGAGTTTCTTAAATTGTCCGTGCATCATGTTCATCATTTCACTTGAGGAAAAGGGAAAGCGTGACTCCAGGATTAACAGCAGGCCTTACTTTTTCTACAAGGGTGTCGGGTTTATATGCACACACACAACTGAAAAGCTTCTTTATGAAAACACAGCCAACCAAGAATCATGGTAAATCATGGTACCCTCTCACGGTGTCGGGTTCCACACGGCAGACCTGCCATCAGACATCCCACAGGAAATCTGAGTTGACAGATGCACTCTGCCCAGGTGGTGGGAACAGCAGCAACAGCAGATGTCCTGGGCGCCCTTAAGCTCTGGTAATACCCTAGGCACCCTCCAGGGAGTGACTGATTAGAGACAATCGCTTAGCCTCCAGCATGAGGAGACACGTGATACTCTCTGCATACACTGAGAAAACAAGGCTAACTTCAATATCTATATGCAACTGCAGAATGATAGGAGTGATGGGAGCTGGGAAGACGGATGCCCAGAACCCATGTATTCATCTTTCCAGCCCCCAACTCCTCTATCTTTTTAGAAGTCCAACAGTAAGTTCTGTCTTGTTGAATTATGAATTATAAATCGCTTCAAAATGACACAATATGGCATAATTATGATTGGGTGTTGAACACTGGGCTCTGGAGCTTTTTTCAAATAACTCACCTCTTTTTCCCTTTCATAGTCTTCTTTGTCAAACTCTTCCTCTTCATTTTGTGTCTGCAGTGCTACACTGCCAAACTCCAATGACATGGTCCTCCTGGGGAGAATTGGGCCTCACTAAAACAAACAAACAAACAAACAAACAAACAGCCATATGACAGCAAGTCACGATGAAGAAAAAATGCAAATAGTCAACAAAACAGTGACCAGGTTTTCCAAGGGACTGAAAGGTATTTACAGCATTAAGATGTTTGTAAACAAAAACTTAAAACACTAACAAACTAGAGAAACCAACATAAAAACCTTAAGAATAAGCTCAAGTGAGGCCTCAAGTTCATGCGCTGGATGCAGTAACGGTCCTATAGTCTGCCCCCGACCCTGAATTCCACAAATACAAATTTCCCACTTTCCAAAACGGAACTCCCCAGTCCTGGGCTACACAGCAAAAGGTTAGGGTTCCATGACTCCCTCTTCAGGAGTCAGGGGCCGGCATATACCACAGGGCAGAGGAGCAGGTTAGGACTATGCCACCATGCTGCTCTGAGTCTAAAAGCTCCCACGGAAGCCGCCACTAACACTGCATAGGCTTCTGGTTGTTTAAATTATACACGGAGACCCTGATACTCTGCCTAAAGTCCCCAAAGTCCAGAGTATTAAATGATTCTGACCAAAAGAAAAAAAGGTGAGTACGTGCTAGCAATGGCCTAGCTAACACTTGACTCGATCCAGGCTCCTCACACCTGGGAAATGTGCTTCGTGTGTGTGGTCTGAGGTACAACTCATTCACTACAACTTCCAGGCTGTAAAATGCCATTAAAGTGAGTCATACAGGAAGCATCAGGACACAGCAACACAAATGCATGTTGCTATAAGGAAAATAACTCCCTTTTGTTAACAGTTGTAAACTACATTACAAACTTTGTAACTGTTAACCCTGTACACACACACACACACACACACACACACACCCTTTATCAGATCTAAGATAACCCCTGTATGAATGATGTAGTCCCATTTGACACTAAGAAACCAATTCAATTATGAAACACTACTTTTAAAAAACAGACTGTTTTATAGCTATTAAAATGTGGGCACAACATGTGTGCTTTTAACCAGACAGGGCACGAAACGCACAGGCACATCCTCCCTGGAACATGGAAGAGTTGTCTCAGTGCCTGCTGGAACTGGAATTCTCACGTACAGATCATCAGATAAAGATGATATATGACAACCTAAGATGGCTGGCACGGTGAGGCGAAAACACTACTCTCACATCTCTGGGTTCAGTTCATTGCTCCAACTGGGCATCACGCCTACACAGAGTCTCAGATGATGAAGACAGAGATACACTTTAACCTAAAGATATGGGTCAAAGTTGACCCAGAGGCCTCCATCCTCCAGGAAGAAAGATCGATCCTTCCAGGGACTGGAGAGCTGGCCTAGTAGTCAAAAGCACTTGTTTCTTCTGCAGAGGACCCAGGTTCAAGTCCCAGTATCTATAGGGCAGCTCACAACCTTAACTTCAGTTCCAGGGAATAGGAGGCCGATTTCTGTCCTCCGCAGGCACCAGGTACACAAGAGGTGCACAGGCAAAAGACTCATGAGGTAAAAAATGCACATAAGGTAAAAAAAAAATTTTTTTCCGAGACAGGGCTTCTCTTGTGTAGCCTTGGCTGCCCCAGACTCACTTTGTAGACCAGGCTGGCCTCCAGCTCACAGAGATCCACCTGCCTCTGACTCCCTAAGTGTGGGAATTACAGTACGGGCACCACACCTGGCTCATTTTTTAAACTCTATAAAACAAGACATCAGTTATAATTAAATAGCTTCTATCACTGAATACATTAACAAAGACAAGAAATAAAGTTACAAAACTTGTAAAACTACTTATTAATAAAAGGTATCAATAAACAAATTTTCCAAGAAAACAACACCTTAAGATGGAAAAAAACAGCATTAATTTTAGGAAGAAATATAAATGCTCATTAAAATTATTAGAGTCTGAGCTCAGGCTCGGGAGATGGCTCAGTGCATCAAAAACTTCTTGCCACGCGAGTGTGAAGACCTTGAGTTCAAATCTTCAGAACCCACATGAAAGCAAGACACAGAACATAGGCACCTGAAATTAAAGCTTCTCCAAGGTGGGAGGCACAGATGAGGGGCTGTCCGGAAAGTCATGGAGTAAACACTGGAACAGCAACAGACACGCTGTCTCAAACGAGGTGGAAACTGAGGCTGTCCTCTGACCTCTATGCATAGCCTGACACCAGTAGAGCCATATTCACTCACACACACACACACACACCTTAGAGAGCACAGCTACACACACAAAAGAAGGTTAAGTGTAACTGAAGGAGCAAGGTGCCACCTTCAACTACTACATTAAAGACAGCCACGCTTAACACTATGGTTTTTCGTGGTTTCATAAACTTTTGGTGAAGTATGAGCGGATAAATCATCTTGAAAAACAATCAATAACAATTCTGGCAATCAACAGCAATATTGTCAATTTTCGGTGCTGTCCCTGGGAGTTTGCTGATGCTGCGGCATCACCCCTCCCCCAACACACACAAAGGGATAAAAACCCCCAGAACCTCGCTTTTGTGACCAAACTTTATATTATTTTCTTTTGCGGAAAGATCAATATCATCATCAGCTTCATTACTTAATGATGAGTGAATACAGCCACTGGGTCACAGGCCTTTAGGACCCTTGGAGCTGGAGTCACAGGTGGTTGTGACCTATGCAATGTGGGTGCTGAGAAATGAATTCGCATCCCCTTGCAAGAGCAGCGACAAGCTCCTCTCCAGACACAGCAGAAAGGATCTTCGGATAGACCTTAAAGGACGTAATATGGCTGTAAGCAATTAAGCACTGAAGGTCCTGGACTCAGGCAGCTGTACAATCTTAAACTGCTTCCATTTCTTCAGTAATGAAACAGGGTAAAGGCAGCGTAGGTGTGAGAAAGCAGTGGCCGTGACTGCCAGTGGGAAACCTTACAACTCCGTAATGAGGACCCCGCCCTCCTCTAGGTGCCTGTTCCAGCAAAGGTCCATTCTGCGCACTTCCGGAGGGCACGTCCTATTATCTTTTGCTTGTGGCTTCAAACTTCAGCCTTTATTTACATCGGGATCCCGTACTGTGAAACTGTAAAGTGAGATTAAGTCTGAGCCACACTAAAAATTCCTAACTGCAAGATGGGCGAAATGTAAATGCCCTGGGAGTTGGGAAAGTGCACCCACTAGCTCACATGCTAACTTCTCTTACAGAATGAACAACCAGCACGCAACAGGGTGTTTTAGACTCTTCCCAGGTGGTGTTCTGACTAAAGAACAAACAAACAAACAAACACTCACAGAGAAGCACGGAGAGCGGGGGGCAAAGCAGACACTGACACAGACGAGACAGAATCTTGCGATCGGCGGTGCCAACAACAGCTTGGACAAACCTAGGTGGGCACGGGACAGCAACCCTTACATACGGGAAGCTCCTTTAGTTGAGTGTACTCACCCTAGAGCCCTTACCGAGGAGCTGGGCCCGGCGTCCGGGAACCCCGGGAGCTCACAGGTCCGCCCGTGCAGCGCCAGAGCCGAGGGCCGAGCAGGGAGCCGGCGCGCGCCGCAGCCCCGGTGCAGGAGACTCGAAGGCGGCTCCCGATCCCGCAGCAGCCGGCCCGGCCGGGAGGCTGCAGTCACCGAAGGGTCCCTCCAGCAACCCGCTACCCCGACCCCCAGCCCGCGGGCACCGTCCCGGCACACCCTAACGCGCGAACCCCCGCCACTCAACGCGCGGCCGCCTCCTCCAATGGGTGCCTCGGCTCGGGGGGCCGGCCCTCTGGGCGGGGCTACGCGGCGGAAGACCCGCCTCCCGCAAGGTCGGTTGAGAGGTCGCCCGCGGTTGTCGCTGCGCGGCTGTTTGAAGAGAGCGCCAGCGGCGGCGGGAAGCTCCCCGGAGCCCCATTGGGGCGGTCGTGAGCCAATCACAGAAGCCTCCCGGAAGGTTTTTTTTTTTTTTTTTTACCGTTGCCTGGAAACGGAGGAGCGCGCTCCCAGCGGCGACCGGGTTACCTTCCGTTTTCTCCCCTCAGACTCTTCAAAGGTTTCTTCCCTGACCCCGTTTGCTCTCTGAGGTGCCAGCCTTGGTGGTTGTTGAATGTGGCGTCATCTTGTTTCTTTACTGAATAGACTGCCCCTGCTCCCAGGTTCCTCTTCGCTCCGCACTTTCATTTCCGTGGATGTTCTCGGACGTTAGCCTGTAGCGAAGTCCCATCGTGTCCTCGAACTGGGAGCTCACCACCACTTCGGCTAAATCTCACTTCCGCTTTCCGCGTTTAATTTGCCTGTCTAATTAATTGGTTTGTGGAGGCTGTGTGTATCGCCTGGGTTCTGGGACAATTACAGTCTCCCGCTTCTTCAGTAGGAAGGGTTCCAGTGAGCACCAAGAACTTGGTGGCATAGATTCCCACGTGCTTTTCAACCTTTCCCATGCGTACCATGTGGAGTACAGTATCTGGCTAATTTTGCTCAGCCACCTGCCATGCCGTCCTTGTAACGCCTACACTGACGCTCAGCTGCCGAGGGAAGGTTCTGGTGCAGAAGGAGAGCTTGAGCCAGAGAAACAATGAAAGCACGAGGCCGAACAAACAATAGTTCCAGGACCCCTTTTGTTTCACCTGGGCTGGTTTTTTTTTTCGCTTCCATTGCCACAACTCCAGCCGTACTGAGCCCTCAGAACATACACCACTTCACTTAGCAGAACTGGATTTTGCTACCGCTGAACACAGTGTGAACACCTACCACAAAAGACGGGTGTCTGTTTTGTTACTGTATGTCTTTTTCACCCACAGAACAATATGAACGTCTTGGGGTATTGAGCATTTATCATGATGGTTCATGGCCTGTGCTAGGCACTCAAAACAGCTGTGTTAACTTGTTAGTGAATTAATGACTTGGGCCCAGAAAACACTAATGAAAAGCATTTGTTGAAGATGAGCCGAGGTATCTGCTAATGAGAATGAGCCTCGGGCAAGCTTCATTACCAAAAAGTCTGGTGTCCCTTGCTCGGGCACACGCTCCAAGAATGGTAAGGGGAATAAAGGGAGTAATTTGCTCTTTGTTGAGATAATACCTTTCCTTCCATAATTTATCTGCCATGAAGTTCTGCGGTGACATCTTTAAGAATTCTGGAATCTCGGTTTCTTTCAAAAACACAGAAATAGTATAAGAACGTGCGGGTTCCTTTAATCCCAGGTGTAGGGATGTGGGGCTCCTCGACTGTCTGCAGCAGATGACTCTGATTTACCTCCCGCTCTAGCAGAGGCAGGGTTTTGCAGGTGCAGAGAATTTCTGTGTCATCTGGAATTCTGGGGACTTTTCAGAGGCTACATAAATTCAAGGACCCAGAGGGGAGGGAGTCAGTGGTCGTTGGTAATTCGGGGAGGTTGGTTGTGGTTTGCTAGTAGCCTTGGTCAAAGAAGAAACAAAAGGAAAGAAATAGACCCAGGGATATCCTAATTCCTTTCTCCCCTATAGAGTGTTAGGGTGAAACCAGTAGGGGTGGGGGAAAAAAGAACCCACAAAGTAGCAAAGACCGGCTACAAAGTTCTGTTGAGTCTACCTGCCTTTGTGAGTCCTGACTCAGACAGGAGTAACTTTCCTTTTTCTTCTCAGCTTTTCCCTTTGGATGCCGGCCAAAGCCCAAGTGTTTTCTCTGGGGCTTTGAGCTTTTTCACTCTTTGTCTACAGCTCCCCTTCGCCACCATCTGGCTGCTTGTTCTTCTCGTGGCTGGCCTACACTCAAGCTTAACAGCATGGCTTTTTCTCCTCCTCTAGGCAGCTACCAAGATTTACAACTTGCCTACCCTGAGGCTTTTCTTCCAGCTCTAATCCAGTTGTCCTCAAGCTTCTGTTTGAGTCCATTCTTAAATTACTTTACTAAGGGGACCAAGAGCCCCAAGAGGAGGCTTTCCCTGGTATTGCTCCACTGTGCCCTGGGAAGTGACCTTCAAGACACACCAAAAAAGCTCCATCACTCTACATTGAAGTTATCTCAGTTGGTGAAGAATCCCAGCACATAAGAAACTGGAGTACAAATCCTCTCTTTTGCATCACCAGTACTGAGTGTGGCCTCAGTACTGATAGCTCCTGTGCACAGCCATACAGCTCTCCTCTAGAATCAATACCTGCTCTCACCTCCCTTTTACTGGACCCGAGAGCACTGTGTTCTACGTATGGTTTCTCTGTATTTGGCCCATACCTCAAATATCCTTTATTAATCTCCTCAAATTACCCACTTTGAGTGAGCCACCTGTTTCCTGCCAAGACCCTGATCCACTACACATATGTTAAAATTTCCAAGTCCCAAATACCAGGCATTATCAGTTGTCACAAAGCAATAATCATTTATTTGTTTAGAAAAGTCATTTACAGATATTTGTAGGCAAATGGACTACCATTTTAAAATTGAGGTTGAGAGTAGAAGATTAAACCAGCATGCAGACATTCCTTGCATCTCCTAGGGGTGTGCGAAGGGTGTCTACAGTCTCTGAAAGGGCAGCATTTGCTTCTCTAGCTGCAACACCACTTCAGTCCAGCACTGACTATACACATGCTGCTCACACCATCAGTGCCTGCACGATCTGCCCTGCCTCTGCTGCAGCTTGCCTACACGTTCCTATCATTACGCCGATCGCTGAAGAAAAATGATTAAGATCTAAGATATGTGGGTGGAGTCAATGAAATATACATTATTTTCTAGCCATGGAAAGAAAATAAACCTACCCAATGGCTGAAGAAATAAAAGGATGAGCTGTTACCTAAAAATGCAAGACTTCAATGGACTTATTTCTGATGATTTCTACCCAAAAGAACTACCCCATATTGTACTTGAAACTTACCAAATATATCATGATTATAAAGGTTAGGTTGTGTCTACTTAGCCAACATGGAGTGGTATTGAGATAACTATCCAGCAAACTCAGGACTCATATCCTCTCTCACTTTCCCTCTCTCTCTCCAGTGATGGTATATTTTTATATGCTAAAGCAAGACTGAAGCATTTCTGCTATTATTAAAATCAAACAGATCCACTTGAACCAAAATCACCTGCTTTATTCTGAAACACTTGGGGTCAAACTATGTGGGTACTGATTTAGGTAAACCCTTTGTATAGAGAGTATAAACACAGGGGGAAGTCCTAAATGTATTCCCCTAACAGCACAGGCTGCTTATCAGTATTAACTGCTCACGAAGGAAAAACTGCCGTGTTAGGATGACAACGGATCTCTAAATGCACCTCTGCGCTCCCTTATAAACAAGAAAACTGGGGCCCAGGCAGGTTTAGTTAGCAACCTGTCAAGAGTCACAGTGATGATTAGTTCAAACCTAGAGCTTCTCCAAGAATTCTTAATTTCACCCCTGTTTTAACGTCGTGTATGACAGGCCTTTCCAAACCCTTCAACCCATAGAAAGAGGGTGATAGGGCACATATTGAGGTGACACCAGGATTCAGTGGAAGCCAATCAAAAGGAAAGTTTCTTATACTTTAAATTACCTTCTGACACTCAATAGGAATGGAACCAGTGTGGACTGCATATGAAGAACCCCATCTTTTATATCCATATACTCAAAACCAGAAATAACCAAGAGATTTGGCCTCACGTACTTGTCCCATGCTGCATATGAACAGTTCCGACAGCAAAGACTGAGGAATGCTGGACAGTAAACTTGGACCCCAACCTTTTAATCAATAAATGAGACAGACTGATGAAACCATCGGCTGCTTTTGCTTTCGTTCCACAAGCCTAGACACGGTCTGAATTTGATGTCAGTCTCATATTTAACATGGCAGCAAAAAGTGCTGCTAAACAGAAACTGTAAGAAAGTCAAACTGTCAGTCAAGTTGCTGCTTCTTGCCTTTTTGAGCAAGGAAAAAATTTTTTGGCAACTGGTTCTGTAGCTATAGAACACCAAGACACTTGGAGTTAATCTCCCCCATATGAAAATGTCCCCAGATGATGAAGTTGAAGGCACATACCACTGCCTGAGCAGTTCAAATTGTCTTTAGCATATGAAAATGTAGTTGTGCTTTTAGTTTTTAATCAATGCAATGTGACCTTTAAAAAGTGACTTCCGTGCATATGGAATACTCCTTTTCAAATGGACCAAAGTTCTTCTGCTCTGGTTTTCATAGTCAGAAGATATTTTATTAGTCCTCTGTTTAATAAAAGCTGTGGTCCATGGGTCCTAAGAAAGACGTGTTTCACAGTTTGTGTTCTTTTTTTTTTTTTAATCTGGAGAAAAGGTTGGAATTGTCACTGTCCCTGACATGGGAAGGATAGTCTTCTGATAGTACTGCCACAGTGTCCGGAGTTGTCATTTCTTGGAATGCAAAAGTCCTGTGTTATCTTTTCTTACTGGTTGTTTAAGGCTTACTTCACTTCCGGAAGAGATGATTGGCAAACTGTTATCCATATGGTATTTGATAAGGTGGCCAACATTATCAAATACGTGGTCCTTGGTTCTCACCTGGAAAAGGAAGCACAAATATACTTAGGCTGAGTATTAGCACTTCTGAAAGGGGTCAACAATGGTGGGAGAGCATCCCTAAAGTAGATCTTTTGCTGAGTGAAGGAAAGGTGGTTTTCAATTCTATCTTCCTTAATACCTAATTTTATCATTTCTCAGTGCCCTTTTACAGTAGCATTCCTACAAGCTCAGGAAATGGCAGGCACTCGTCATTCAATCCAGATCTGCAATCCACCTCTCCTCAGGGCTTTTGCATGACAGAGTCTATCACGTCAGCACTTCTATAACTAGCTAATTCGTGTGCGGGCGCTGTCCTGGGATGGCAGCTATCTTCCAGAGAGTGGAATACTTCCATATTGCCGCATCTCTGCCTAAGGCAGGCCCCTTGGAGAAAGCCTACCTCTCCTGAGAGCCTCAACACAAAGCCTGTCTCCTTCTCCTCCCTCTCAGGCATTCATGCCGCCTTCCTGCAAGCTTCATGAACAGCAGCTGACGCATACATGTCCGTTGCATACTATTCACTATCTGCCTGCTGAAGGAAATAAACTTATAGAATTTCTTCCTAGCATTAGCATGCACCTATCCTCTGCATGCTTTACTGTCTATTGGGCTCCACTGGCTTGGTCACCTCCTGTGTGGAGGACAGTGCAACCTCCAAGAGAGAGAAGGCCTGCAGCCAGCAAGCACCTACCTGATAATTGTGCTACCAGCCTGCAGGGGATTCTGAGCTCTGCCTGCATGTTGGTTTCAGTATATTGGCATAACTGGCAGAATTTGAATATGGACTATAATAAATTAGGTAACAATACCTATAATTGAATTTCCTGACTTTGATTATTATACTAGATCTATAAAAAAAAAAAAGCATCCTTAGTTTTGTAAGCACACCAAACAAAGAAAAGGCGACCGTGGCTTTAGTGTATTCTCTAATGTCTTCCGATCTTAATGAAGTTTTTCTCTCTTCCTGTCCAGGTTAGATGACCAAGCCTTCATTCTTAATTCCAACTCATTCTGTCTCCTCTCCCTCATGACTCTCCAGCTAACATTCTGGTCCAGGATTCCACAACTCCCACCGTGAGGCACCCAGTTATTGTCTCTCTGCCCCATCGCCTCCACTGTGCCTTCTCTAAGCAATCCTGCAGAGAGATGTTAGGGTAACCTTCCTAGTGCGGACACCATATGTTAGCCACTTTGGACCCTCCCACCAGATGTCATTAAACCAGAATCTGTAAGGTAGTCTAAGCTAAAAACGAAGAAAGTGTACATAAAACTCTATTTGTTGGCTTCTTTGGAAAAATAAGCCTGGCCCTTCTGGGCCCCTAGCCTGCATGGCAGCAGTTGGGTAGAGCTGAGTGGTGACTATTTTGTCAGTTCCACAGAGAGACAAACACAGTCTCTGTTGGTTCTACTATCTACCCCTTCTGCTTCCTTATAAACTGGTCAGGCCCTGCTGACATTTGCTTTTACAGCACCACCCACCAAAGCTTTTAAGAATTGTATAAGATCCGGGGTGAGTTCAAGGCCAGCCTGGTCTACAAAGCAAATCCAGGACAGGCAATGCTACACAGAGAAACCCTGTCTCGAATAAAATAAAAAGAACTGTGTGGTTTTTAAAAATCCATTACATGAGGCTTGAAGTATCTAGCCCAATACTGTCAACTCCAACTTTCTCCAACTGAAACTATGCTACTTTCAGAACCATGACTCCCCATTGTCCCAGACATTGGCAGCCACCATTCTACTTTGTGTTTTAGGATTCTGGCTTCTTAAGAAACCTCAGCTAAGACAAATCATGTGACATTTGTCCAGGGACTGGCTGGGTTTTGCTTAACAAAATCCTCTCAACATTCATGAGAACATGACAGCATGGGACATGCTTGTCTTTCACACGGCTGAACAGTATTCCTTTGTATGTCTTCTTTCTCCTCTCGTGCACAGTCTCTGAAATTATTTCCACTTCTTGGCCATTGGACTATCACTGCTGGGAACACAAGTGCAAGTCTCCTAAAGATGATGATTTCTGTTCTTTTAGACTACTGTCCAGAGTGAGGTTGCTACTTTTCACAGAAATTTTCAAACTGTTTGCTGTTTTTTAGTCTTGCATAATAACCAGCTAAATAGATTTGAGGTGAAAACTCATGTCGGCTTTGCTCCACATTTCTTATTGACTAGAAATGTTAGACATCTCTTCACATCTGTGTGCCGTCTTCTCTGGAGAAAGGTCTCGTCCTGGAGAAAATGTTTTGTTTTGCTTTGTTTTCTGAATTGCACAATTTCCGTACGTGTTTTGAATATTAACTATCAAACTCATCGTTTGCAAATGTTTACCTCAGTCTGTGGGCTGACCATACACTTTGCAGTGCAAGAGCATTTAGCTTAATGCAGGCCTGCTTCTCTGTGTTTGCTTTTTGAGGCTTGTGTTCTGGCAATCTTACCTAACAAATATTCAATAAGACCGTTGTTATGGAAGTACTCTCCTATGCCTTCTCCTGGAAGTGGTGTACTTTCCCATCTTACAATCAAGTCTTTGACCCATTTGAGCTCGCTTTTACTAATGGTGTAAGAATCCAGTTTCATCCTCCACATGCTGTACCCATTTCCCATCAGCCTTTGGAGGGCATCTCTTCTCCAGTGCTTGCTTTAAGAAGACTTAGTGATCTTGAAGACCACTTGACTGCACGTGTGACCTTCTGCCTGGGCTTATCATACTGTTCCATCAGTCTAGACTTCTAACTTTATGTCAACACTACTCTTTTGATTAACGTTGATCTGTAATGTGTTTGGGGGTCTTCAGCTTTATTATTCTTCAAAAAAACAGTGTTTTGGTTATTCAGATTTTTGTATTAGTTGACCGTGAATTTTAGGATTTTCTGGGTCTATAAAATGCCATCAGGAGTTTTATGAAAATTTTGTTTATGGATGTGGATTCCTTTGGGTGGTGTGGACATTTTAATAATACTCACTTCTTTAGCCCACAAAGGTTCCTCTTTAGTTTCGTTCATCGATATTTTATAGTTCTCACTGCATAAGTATTTCTTCTTGGTTGAGTTTATTCTTAAGTATTTTTTTTTTATTTTTACCATTGGTGCCATCATAAATGTGACTGTTTTCTTATTTCTTTTTGAATAGTTTTCATTTGTGTATAGAAATGGAACTAATTTTGCATTAAAAATTCACTGTCAGCTATAAACTCTTCCTATGTAGCATTTACTGTGTTCTTTCTATTACTATTTTTGTAATTTTATTACTACTAATTTCTTCCTGCTTCCTTAGTCTTTAAGTGTTTCCATCATTAAAATGTGCAGAGTTCTGCCCATTTCTTCTAGTTTATTCAGTTTGTTGGCATTTGGCTTTGTATAGAAATCTCTTATGTTGGGTGGGGGTGGCAGCAGCACACGCCTGTAATTCCAGCATTCAGGAGACAGAGGCAGTTGGATCTCTGTGAGTTCAAGGCCAGCCTGGGCTACAGAGCCCAAGACAGCCAGGGCTACAGAGAGAAACTCTGTCTCAAAAAAAACAACAAAACAAACTTGTATAATATTAGTTACATGATGCCCATTATAGTGCATTTCCTATTTTATTTATGGCTTAGCCAAAAGTTTGTCTGTTTTTTAATGCTCTCCCAACCTTTTTTATGCTTGAAAAAGCTGCAATTCTCAGTATCACACACACACATCATTTAACTCTGCTTTGCTGTGATTTGGCTGTGGTCTTATTCATCCGTAGGAGTCCACTGTGACGACAGGTCTGTCTTACTGACCTGAACTGAGAAGGGGCGAAAGAGGCTGTCCTCCACGCCATGCTCCAGGTGGCTTCCAGTCCTAACCACACCACTAGTTCTGGCTGTATGGTTTAAGAAAACATCAACACTTAGCCTTGATCTCTACTGAATACTGTCCCTGGTTTCGACATGTGAAGTACACGAGAGCTCAGTCATACCTTGCCTTCAGGATCCACCAAAAGAAGATGTTTGGCCTGGCCACCTTGCAGTCCGCTCAGCACATACTGGCCAGGAGATGTTATGCTCTCTCGAACCAAAAAGTCCCCGTCCTTCACCAGCAGTTTCTCTGCAGCCCCCCTGCTCAGCCGGCCGTGGAAGCATTCTTCATTCCACAGTTGCTGCTTAATGTGTGGTACAGAGTGTGAGCTCACGGGCTGAGTGCTGGCTCCCGGCTGCACAGTTTCTGGTACCTCTGAAGTCAAAACACAAAAGAGGTATCACCCAGTCATCCCCTCATCCATCCATTCGTCCATCCTCCTGTGTATAAGGAGCTGTCTAAACAATACCGTGGACCAAATATCACGGAGGGCTCAAACTTAGACACGAATTTAAACATTGTTTTTGGTTGCTGTCACTAGGAGAGGTCACCCGGCTTAAGAGTTTCTTCTTCAGTGGGAAGTAGAATCGGCCCATGAGAACTGCTTCTGTAACTGTGGAAAGGGGCTCTTCTTTCCAGGGCCCTCATGTTGAAAAGGGAAAAGGCTGAACCTGAATCACAGATAACTTCTACAGTGCTTCTAACCTCTTTTTTTTTTTAACTTTTTATTGATTCCTTTTGGATTTCACATCGTGCACCCCAGTCCCACTCATCTTCCCATCCCTTCCTATTCACCCTCCGCTCCTGCAAAAAAAAAAGCAATTATATATATATATATATATATATATTTATATAAAATTATATATATATAATTTTAAAAAGAAACAAACAAAATATGTCACACAGTATAAGCCTTTACTTGCACATGTTCATTGCAGTGAGTCATTGGTCTGGCTCAAGGCCTCTGGCTCTGCTACACCATCAATACTGGATCCTCATGGGGACTTTTTCTAAACTCTTTTAAAAGCCACAACCAAAATTTTGACGTATCCTCACTTGTTTTTTTAACATTTAGCTTCTATCACTTTTACTTTTACACTAGTTTATAAAATGCTAAATCTTTGAATTTAGCTCACCTAAATTTTTCATTTTTCTCAGCAAACTCTTTAGCCCAGCACTGCTACAGAACGGCCCTGCCGAGGTCAGTACCATTCACCTGTCTGAACCACAGAAGGGATGAGAGCGAAGAAAGCGCAGTATTAGGAGAGCTCCACCTATGGCAACTTCCCAGGGTCCTGAAGAAAGCATCCCAGACTGGGAGCACTGAGAAAGAGACCATTGGGTGTGTCAGTGAACACAGCGCCATCGCAGCTCATTGCAGTAAGAATTATTGTATCGTTCTCATTTATTACAACAGGCAATTGTTAAGGCCTTTACATGACTCATGCTATTTTCAGAATTAGACAGGTCTCCAAACTGGATTCTGGGAAAGACTGAGCTATTTATCCAAAGCCACACTGTTAAGGCTGTAGATCTGGGATTTGAAACAAGGACTCCAACGCTTGGGCTCTTTAGTCAACAAACTCCGAGGCACTAGATGTAAAACTCCATTTCCATTTGCCAAATCTGACTGGCTTCCCTAACTCTGTAGTGCCCACAAAGGTCCCTAGGAGACAGCAACACTGTCAGGACAATGTATAGCATCTCCTAGACATAGCACACCTATAACTCCAACACTTAGGAGGCTGAAGCAGGAGGATTGCTGAGTATTAAGTCTAGCCTGGGCAAACCTATACAGCTCAATGAGACTTTGCCTCGAAGCAAAAGAAAAAAAAGGCTCAGAGGTTAAGAGCATTGACTGTTCTTGCAGAGGCCCCTGGATTCAGTCCAATGGCCTGCAAGCTGGCTCATAACTAGAGCTGTAACTCTAGCTCTAAGGGACCTGGCTCCCTCTTCTGGCCACCACGGGCACCAGCTGCATGTGGTGTACCTACACACAGGCAAAATACTTATGTACAAAGTTAAGATAAATAAATCTATTTTTAAATCCACCAGAAATAGTTAACTATATCAACTTTGTGACTGAACTTTGTTAAAAAGCCATATGTTTAATGGTAAATTGACCAAGAAGACAACCATAGAAACCAGCATTGTGTTTTGAAACACAAAGGATCTTTGCATGCAAACCACTCTTCATTTCTGTAACACAATGCATTTACAGGCCGTTGGGCAAAGGCCTCATCAAGAGCACCAGGCTCAAACTGTGCAACCTGCATTCCACCATGCTGTGAGGCTTAGGCAATCTTCAGTGCCCTACGAATAGCCCAACTTCCCTGCCAGCGTGTTAGAGCCCCGCCCTACTTAAGCACATCTATTTGACATAAGAATGTCATGAAACACTTATAGCTAGCACCACAAATGTATCTTGAAAACATCTTCAGCCTAAAGCTGGAAAGAATGTTCCCCCACAAATCAACTTCCGATTGCTGCCAGAAAAGGCCTGAGGAAATGTGTCCAGACACTGACTAATACTCGCAGTTGGCCTTGGCGCTGCCTGTTCCTGGACACAGTGGAAAACTTGTAATGAGCAGTCCCGTGTGTGTTTGCATCAGGGACAGGCTCTGCGTGAGTGTGAGGCCATGCATGCAGGCATGCATCGTGTCAGGGACAGGTAATGCGTTGGAATGCATCGTAAAGGTGCAGGCAGCTCAGTGTGGCGTGCACTTTTGGTTTGCCCTGAAATTATGGACAGCTTCTGGACAAGGACAAAACAGAAGAAAAACAGACATTATATCATCTTGAAGAGTCAACAGCTCGTGGGCCAGCCCTGGGATTGCAGACAGAGTTTCTGACATAGCTTCCCAGATTAGGACAAGGACAAGGCATGGCTGAGCGATTTCAAATGTTTCCTTAGCATCAAATTCTGTTAGAAGAGAAAAAAAAAATATGATGGATTTTCCAATTCGTTTTAACTTTAAAACTTATGCTAACCTGGGAAACAAAAAAAAAAAAAAAAAAAAAAAAAAAAAAATGGAGAAAGAGTCCACTCTGGCTCATCACTGACTATTGTGGCTCAGAGCTGTGGCACCGCAACCTTCCCTCTGAGGCAACTGATGCTAACAGGGGAGACTGTGTGCTTATGATGGGCTCATCTCTGAGACAGAGATGAGTGGGCAGGTGCACAGGGGAGAGCTCATTTCCCAGAGAAGCAGAGCTGGGCAGAGGCCTAACTATGAGGCACTCAGTGACTCACCAGCATTTGGAAAGTGATCACAGGAAACTGTTGATCTCTAGAGTGTCGGGTACACGATTAGGGCTTGGAAGGAGTTGATTTCTCCCTCACCCCATTCTTTATTACCTGTATGCTGTGAGCGTCTACATTACTTCTGAGTTTTAGAAATGTTCTACAGAATAAAATGCACATAAAAATCGAGACAGTCCCATGACTAAGGATGCGTCAGGAAGGTGCAAACTTTAAGGTGACTATCAAATTTGAGGGGAAATTTTCCATTGTCTAAAGCTACTGTACTGTCCCCTCAGCACATGACTTTGTGTCCTGTTGCAGGGGACTGAGAGTGGGGTCAGGCCTGGCTATCTGTAGTCTATGATGCTTCAGAAAGTTGCTATAGACACTGAATTGGTGAAAATGAACCTTCACTTCTACAGGAAACCTGGGGTCTCCTTTCCAACAAGCCTCAGGCCTTGACAGTCTCTTCAGCTAGCACACAGACTTATTTTGTGTGGGTTTTGGATTAAAAGTATGGGGTGTAGTATGTTTTGTTGACTCTGAACTCATAGCCAACAGCACTTATAATTCATACTTGATTGATGTTTTTATAACCCTGTCTTCTCTCATGAGGGCACTTCACCATTTCCTTTCACTTAGAAACACTACACAGCACTTTTGTGACTACACTTGGGGACTATTTTAAAACAGCAAAACCATTAAACACACACACACACACACACACACACACACACACAAATGTGGGGAGAAGTGGTACTAAATGTACCACGAAAGGACACTTGAAGCTTCTGTTTGGTTGCTCTTCGTTTTGTGAGACAATTTGACTATGAAACGCAGCTGTCCCCAAACTCATGACACAGCCCAGTGTGGTCTCAAACTCTTGGGAGGCCTCCCAAATATTGGCACTATAGATATGCATCATTACACTTGTTTTAAACAAGTGCTTAGAACGTGAAAAGCAAAATGAGGTAGAGCTTTCCCTTGCTGGCGCCAGCCTGGACTGTGTATGTCAGAAGGCCGACAGTCATCGGCTCCATGCAGGTCTGCAAACCACAACGAAAGCACTCTGAGCATGGATTTGAGGGGGACGGCCAAAGTTTGCTAAGCATGCTACTTCTTAATTGTGAAACCTGTAAATACCGACAACTGACAGATTACGTAATAGGTATTTTGCTTCTACTGCTGAATGTAAAAATACACCTCAACAAAGCGCCTGAAAATGTGTTAGAAAATTCTGACCAAAGGAAATTAAGCGTAGATGAGAGGTTAAGATAGTACCCCAAGACTAGGCATGGTCGCACACGCCTTCAACCCCAGCACTCAGGAGGCAGAGGCAGGTGAATCTATGAATAGAAGGCCAGCCTGGTCTACATTGCCGGGTCCTGTTTATAATAATAATGATATTAATAACACCAAAAAGAAAAAGTATTTGCAATATAAAGAAAGAATTATGTGCTCATTCAGAAAATTACAAAGACTTGTCAGTTTAGTATATGGTAAGAAGTACAGTAGCATAGAACAGAAAACTGGCCCAATAGAGAAAGTGTAATAAGGAGCCCAGAAATCACAGCAAATACAGGAGCTGAGTATAACAGGGTGGCAGAAGGGGAGGCAAAAGGTATTTAATCAACAGTGGCTGGAAAGCTGTTTCACATGAAATAAAGCTAGATTCACTATCTCATATAAAGTATAAAGGGCCAAGAGGTAATAAAATCATAAGGCCTGTAGAAGAAAACACAGCAGAAGCCAAACAAAAAGACAAGCCTATCAAGAGGAGGTATGCTAGAAACAGTAGAGATAAGAATGGAAATGAATCACATAGAAAAGAAAACAAACAGAAAACCAGATGCTTTAGCAAGATCAATATAAATAAATAAATAAATAAACCTAACAAAGGCATATTTGAATAATAGAAAGCAGCCCAAGAGAGGAGACATTACCAGAGCTCCATGGGATGATAAAGTAATAACAAAAGTCTATTTTGTACCAAGTTTCTGGAGAAATTACATTGCCAAGAAATGTACATGCCTCTGTGTTATGTTTTGGCCCCTGAAACAAATTTCAAACCCTCATGCCCATGGCAATGTGAAACAGGCTGAAAAGAGGTAAGACTCCAGAAAGGCACACCCTGAGTCCCTGGTCTAGGTGAACACATGGAGGATGGTGGCAGGAAGAAGCCAGGAGGCCCAGCACAGCACACAGACAAAAATGGACCAGAGCCATCTCACAAAGGTAAGATGGGATTGAAGAAAGCGGTGTCACGTCTGGCTCAGGAAGTCTTCAGAGTTCCTGCCCATTAGGACTCCAGTGGCTGCTGTCCCTTTGTGATTGTGGCTTTTCCGTGAGGTTGTATTCCTATGCCACCATCGGTTTTGAATGCAGAGAAGGAAGGCAGTTTGGCGGGTGATAAGGACAGCCAGCCACTGAATGTTCTGTGCCATGTTGTATAGGGCACCACTAGGATGTTTGAGAGGTAGAGAGGTACATAGCAGAGACAGAGGCACGAACTGGTAGTTGTCCACAGGTCACATCCCCCTGCCACCACACTACCGGACCCCTACGCTAGGCACCAGAATACAGTAACTTTTAGCTTCTCTTACAGGGAGGTGGCCACTGTCTGGGTTCTGCAGCGGCAAGTGAAGAAATGAATGTCTTCCAGTGAAAACAAATGATGTCTGCCACTTTGGGTCAAACCCTTTAAAGGAACATTCATGCACCACCCTTGCCTTTCCTCTCACTAGCTGAGTAGAGACGAGGGCCCAAGCAGGCACCTGGAACCAGACGCGGAAGACAGACATCAGGAGCAACAATTCTGTGACAGACAAGTAGGTAGGAGTAAACAAGCCAGTATGTCTTATGCTTTATCCTTAAACAGGAGCTTCCTTTGTTATGGAAGCTTATACTGACCATAGCAGAGCTAGAGAGCCCCCTCTGCCGCAAGAACAATAAGGCTTCCTCAAATGCCTCCCGTTGGCAGCTCATGCAATGGACCCAGAAGCCCTGCCGGCCAGAACTCTGGGTATGTGTGGGGGTGGGTGGGTAGGTGGGTGTGCGCGCTCGTGTCTTTATCCTGAGCAGATCAGTACCCTTATCTGGATAAGGCTAAGTCTGCATAAAAGAGGCTAAAAGGACCTTTAAAGAAAAAGGAAACAGGAGGAACAATTACAGAGGAGACGTTGAAGGTATATTTAAGGCACTTTATAGAGAAAATAAGTAGAAAAAATGATCACTGCTCTGTCTCATCATAAGATTTTCTTAAACCAACATTTTTTAAAAAATGCATTTGGACTAGGATTAATTTTTTTTTTTTTTGAGGAAAGAATGGCAATCTAACACCTCAAGGGGTCCCCCAAAAGCCCAAGAGGCTGTGCACATTGAATCCTAGTAGGAAGTAAAGGCTGGGAGAGCATGAGGAGCTTACTCCAAGGACTTACTGCAACAATCTCAAAGGAACATGCCATCACTGTTTCAACATTCCCTCTCTGATGGACAGAAGTGCACTTTCTTCAAGGAAGACCCAACTCCCCTCCCTCTTCACTTTTCCCCCCTGGACCAGCAGTCAGGGTCGAGATGACTAGCCTTTCAGGGCTTGGCCTGCCTCAGTTGGCCTACATCCAGACAGATACTTGGGGCTAGACAAACCACTCGGGGCCTGTGTAGGACAATGCTGGCAGAACACACAGGCTCTCTGTGGAACTGGCCAAAGCGCTCACAGTCCTGTAGTGTGCTCCACTGTCCCCCCAGCACAGTCACACTCTCCTCCTTTGCATCCAGATACTCAGTGGTACCCACAGAGAGCTGATATGTCAACCTTCTTCCAGGGAACAGGCCTGGTCAGAGGGACTGTGAAGAGTGATCTCACTTTTTTCTACCACAAGACAGACCACCTGTCACACGGCTGACAGCAAGGGCTCACTTCATCTAGAGTTAAGGTTCCTTTGAAGGCCAGGCCCAACAAACTGGCCTTTGAAAACACTCAGCTCTCAGCTGCCCTAGCTGAAAAGCCGATTTTGGCAGCTCTACAGAACCTCCTGGCCAGTGACAGGGCCTCTTGGGGGCAGCCTCTCCAGCTTTGGAGCAAGCCAAGGCTGATATCACACCAACCTCTGAGCACAGTATTTTGTGAAAAACATTGTTGTTTATTTATTTATTTATTTTTTTAATTATTCTAGGCTTTGGGCTTCTCACTCCTACAGATGAATACAACCATAGCCAAATTACAGCAAAGTAGAGTTAAATGACAAAGAATAGAACATGGTGTGTGTGTGTGTTACTAAGAATTGCAGCTTTTTAAGCATAAAAAAGGTTGGGAG
Organism: Meriones unguiculatus; assembly: GCF_030254825.1. Classification (NCBI taxonomy): domain Eukaryota; kingdom Metazoa; phylum Chordata; class Mammalia; order Rodentia; family Muridae; genus Meriones; species Meriones unguiculatus. Next base: position 16,390,512 of record NC_083365.1, on the reverse strand, counting down.
AGCATTAAAAAGTGGACAAACTTTTAGCTAAGATAAAAATAAAATAGGAAGTGCACTGTAATAGGTATCATGTAACTGATATTATAAAAATGTGTTTTGTTTAATTGGTTGGTTTTTCTTTTTGGGGACAGAAGTTTCTCTGTGTAGCCTTTTGTTTATCTGTGCTCCTACTAATGAATTCACCACCTGAAGCAAATTGGCAAAAACAAAACAAAAAACAAACTAACTAAACAAAGCAAACGATTGCTCAAGTCATTGTATTTGACCTGCAAAAGATTGGAGGACAGAGCATCTCATTCAGATGATGAATTGATGTCTTATCAAGGGGTTTGAGGTGATTGAGTTAGCAACACCACTAAGTAGGACAGAAATAATGGCCATTGTTTCTCTTGCAAAGAAACAAATACAGGATTATCACCTGGCTTTGAGAGCTCTTCCTTGATCAAAAACAAACATCAGAGACTCAAAAGACATGGAGGTAAATTCAGTGTTTAAAGAGTTATTTAAACACTTTGTGCTAAATCTTTAAAATCTTTGGATTTTAAAGATCCAATTTTAAAGATCCGAAAAGATCCGATTCATCCTTAACTACAGCGAAGGACTGAGGTCAAAAAATAATAAAGGCATTTGCCTCCAAGCCTCACCCGCAAGGATAATCCCCACACCCAGGCGGTGGGTAGAGAACCTGCTCCTGCAGATTGTCCTGAATGCCTTCGTATGTGTTTGTGCATGTATGTGAACACGCAAAAATAAGCAAATAAATGTGATACCCCAACCAAACAAAACGACAAAAAGGTTTTTTAAGAAATCTTTTTAACTCCCTAAAAATGAAGCCAAACATATATATATATATATATATATATTTTTTTTTTTTTTTTTTTTTTTTTAAGTGAGAGACAGTGCCTATCCATAGTGGTCCCTCAGAAGATATATTGAAGTCTTAATCACCCGTCTCTTTTGGCAAAAGGATCTTGTACAACCACCTCAGAGAGGCAGTTGTCCAAAATGTCCAGCCACAGGAGGTAAATGGTGGAGACAGACGCAGTGACTGGAGTGCCTGTAAGCCAAGCGTTGTTGACATGTGACCTTCATAACCTGAAGAATCAGATGTTAAGTGAATGGTGATTGGTGGTGAGTGGTTGCCATGGCCCCGGGGAATCAGTACAGACAGTGGGAAGGCACTTACTTCTAAGGTGCCACGGGTTTCCTTGTGGCTGAGTGGAGCTTTGCTTCCCAGTATGGCCAAGGCTACTCTGAAGAGCCTGTGTGTTGACGTAGCAGGGGTCATCAAAGAGATCCACTCTGCTGGAGTGCTTCCTCCACGCGCCATCACTTTGCATCTCTCTCTCATGGGGCGTACCTGGAGTGGTTAGCAGTGAGCAGTGCATTATATTTTTGCCATGTAAATAAACCATTCCTGAGTTGAAGAACGCATGCCTACCCCAAACAAGGACTGACTGCTGACACCACTGACAAAAGCAGACAGGAGAGTTAAGCAGGAGGACCCGAAAGAAATGGCCAGTGAAAGGAAGGCCCCGCTGAGCAAACAGAACAAACACTAGCTCAGGGTGATAGTCTCGGAGAAAAAAAAATACATATATATATATATATATCATGCTGAGCTTGAACACCTGTCGCTAATCCCCTCTTAAGGGCCTGTTACATGATACAAAGTCTTAGCTTTCTTTTCACTAAACTTAAAAAAAATACATTGATGAATGAATTGAGTTTGGTTCTTTTTTAAAATTTATTTATATGTACATTTGGTGTTTGGCATACATGAATGTCTATGTGACAGACTCAGATCCACTGGAATTTGAGTTAAAAACCAGATAGTTGTAAGCTGACATGTGGGTGCTGGGAGTTGAACCTGGGTCCCTTGGAAGAGCAGATAGCGATCTTAACCACTGAGCCTTCTCTCCATCCCTCAAGTATTGTTCTTAGGACAGAAAATCAACTCTTTTCTCCTCTCAAAAATATTTTTTGGACTCTACCCTCACATTAGTTCCTTGCCTCTCCATCTCAGTTTACACACTGTGGCCAAATACTCTTTTAAGACTGAAAATCCAGTCATATTTCTTAGAGATTTAAAAACCTCCTACTTGCTTCCCATACTCTGCTGGGCCATGGGCCCCTCTCTATCGAGCTCACACAGTCCGTGCCAGGGGTCACACTGGTCTCTTGCAATGTGATCTCCTTTTAAACTTCAGCTGTCAATTCCAACCTCTCTCTCTTCAGCAGAGCTGTCCTCTCTCTCCCCCTCAAGACCTGAAAGCTATCTGCTTTTCTGGAGGCTGCTGATCAAGCTCTGAAGGCCATTCCGTGGGAGCAATTCATTCTCTCGCTTCCGTTACTGGTTTAAGGTCTGTTCTACATCTAGGCTGCACATTCCGTAAAAGCAAGGGTAATGGCCGCCTTGCTTTATAAGTCTCAGCTGTGCATGCTCCGGGAGCACCATGAGGTTGTACCCAAAGCAGTGACGTTCCCGCGCACCCAGGGCCGCGCCTCTTGGCTGCCTTACTGTGCAGCAGCATTCCTTCCTCTTTGCTCCAGTCACGCAACCCCTTTGATGTGGCCCAAACAGGACGAGCCCACCCCAGATTTCACACGAGGGTGGACAGGGAGGCGCAGCAGACGACTACACTCGTAACACCTGCTCCTTGCACTATATGCGTCTGTCATCCATGTGCTGCCTCTCACCCAGCGTCACACTTTGCATGCAGGAAATCCCAAGGGAGAACCCGGTCTCTAGAGAGGGAGGAACTACAGAGCGTTGTATTTGTGCATTTTGTGACATATGGCTGTTTGTTGGTCAAATGGAGTTATGGGCTGGGTCACCTACTTTAAACTCACTTCCTCAAATCAAACCCATCTAAAGGATCATCACAAGGTGATCACGGCCTGCACAGTGCTTCTAAGCAACCTTATGGGCACAGAAGCAATAACGACCTAATCAGACAAGACTTTCTTCCCCAAATTCTAATTCTTCCCAGACTCAACTTTGTCAAGCTCTGACATGTAGATGAACATCGACTTTAACCACTAAATGCCATGAGAGGCCTCAATAAACACCACTGAGGGAATTGCTGAGTAAGAGACAGAACAAGTCGACTTCATCATGGAACATGCTGCGGATATTACAGCTCGGACAGGGCCCACCCCGATTGTTGGGAATTCCCAAGCTGAGGGAGGAGAGGAAGGGGTTACAGCTCTAAGAGAGCATCATCCCACAGGCATTTGTACTCAGCGTTAATTTCATGTTCAGCCATGTAACTAAGAATTAGTTTCGAGTTTTACATTTTATCTCAGCCAAAAGTCTGAGAAGTAATCAACTTAGGATTTTAGTTGACTGTAACGAATTTCATGAAAAAAATTTTTTTGAGACACAGTCTTACTATGTAGTCATGGCGGGCTCAAAACTCACTATGTAGCCCAGGCTGGCTTTGAACTCATAGAGCTCTGCCTGCCTCTGCCTCTGGAGTGCTGAAATTGTGGGCAAGTGCCACTACAGAATTTTAATTTTTATCAAGAGAAAGTATGCTTTTAAGTGTTTTAAATGCTGTCTTTGCTCAAAGACCTTTTCCTACAGCATGTAGAATGGTGATTAATTGGAGATTAACAAACAAAAGACCGTCATGTGTCCCCATGTTGTATAAAATAAAATCAGTAGACTACCCTGGCAAAAATAGATATGAAAGGTGACAAAATGGTATGCTGAGTCCTTAAAAGTGGATTCCAATTTCTTCCCCACCCAACCCTGCAAGACTTACCTTCCTAAAAACAAACAACAAAAAAATGAAATAGTCCTGCCAGTTAGGAAGAATGAAGCCACTGGCTGGGAGCGTAACTGCTTTTATAAACATATTTCTAATATGACAGTTGAGGCCTTGTGTTTGTGTGGCCTCCACCCCATGTGAGCCCAGAGCTCCCAGGCAAGGTGAATAGCGGGAGCTATTTGGTGAACTCACATCTCAGCTATCTCTCCTGTTCCCTTTGCCCAACTACAGCACACGTTATGTCTTAGCCACGGTGGAGTCGGCACCCACATCCACACTAAACCATCGCCTAGTCTTTGGGGCGGAATTTCCTTTGGCTTCGCACAAAAGACAACAGTTTTCCTGACCTCAAAGCAGTGCGAGACCCTAGAGGCACAGCCACCACCCGAGAGCAAGGGAGAAGTGTCGGGCTGCCGAGCCACACACGCCCACAAGCCGGCTTCATGCAGCCCAAAGGCTCAGTGCTCAGTTCCATGCCTGCCGTTTAAGAACAGGGACTGACACGCTCGTATGGCTTGAAAGGCGTTGGGATGGCAGCTGGGAAGGCATTGTACCTACCTATTGGCCCGCTCTGTCCCACACAGTTCTCATACACACCGATGCACTTACAGTTCCCAGGCTGTACAAACGACAGATTGCAGGATGTTTACCAAGGGTACACATATCATAAACAAGATGATCGTTTCCAAGAAAACATAGCAGGCAACTTCACTTTCTGACACAGGTTGGAAACAGAATTTGGGTGGGAAAGTGTAGTACCTGATGGTCTAGCTTTTGGATTTAGTTGCAAAAGGTTGGGGGTGTCAAAGGACTTCTGCTCCAGAAGTCACATTTCAGCACTCAAAGTCTCAGCTAGAAAGTGATGTTTAATTAATTAATGTGTGTGTGTTCACATAAGTACAGAAGTCAGAGGTCAATATTAGGTGTCATTCTTCAGGAGCCATCCCCCTGATTCTTTCAGATACAGTCTCTCACTGAGACAGGCCGAGCTGGCTGGTTGGGGAGCCCCAGGTCGCAGTCTCTGGCCCCTTCTGCAGCACTGGGGCCTAAGCACATGTCACTTCACCCAACTTGTTGTTTTTACTGTGGGCGTGAGGGACTAAACTTCAGTCCTCACGCTTCCGTGGTGAACACTTCACAAACCAGGCCAGCCCAATCGCTACCTAATTTTGAGATGACAAACTAGAACCCTCCTCTACCAAGGTGTGTGCTAGGCTCACTTGTCATTCTTGAAAACCTCAGCCAAGCGGAGGGCTCCAGCCATCCCCATCTTTCCGTGTTCCTCAGCCATAGAATGAGGATGTGCTGATGCGCTGGGGAAGTGCAGCATTAGAAGTGCGTGTGTTAGAAAGAGTTATTGGGGGCTGGAGAGATGATGGATCAAAGTATAAAGCATTTGCTGGCCAAGTGTGAAGGTTGGAGTTTGGATCTCCAGAGTCCAAGCAAAGAATTCTGTAATCGCAGTGCATGTGTGTGGGCGAAATGGGAGGCAGAGATGGGTGAATGCCCAGAAGCTCCCAGAACAGCTAGCCTGTGTGTGTGTGTGTGAGAGAGAGAGAGAGAGAGAGAGAAAGAGAGAAAGAGAAAGACACAGAGACAGAGGGACAGAGAGAGACTCTGCTCAAGCAAGGACTCACCCTGATTGTCCTTTGACCTCTACATACATACTGCAGCATGCACATGCTCTCACACATGAATGTGTACACACACCACACATACACACATACTACACACATCTTTAAAAATTAAAATAAATGAATGCACTTGTCTGGCCACAGCATGTAAGGTGGTTTGAGGGCTTGAAATCAGTGACGTGACAGGTGTGTGGCTTTCAGGATCATTTGGGCAAGTAGGACCAGAACTTGATAACGTTCAATAAAAATCTGAGTGGACAAAAAAAAAGATACTCACATGAGAGAAGCCTAGGTACTGGACACAAGTTGATACGGGATCCAAAATGAAAGAAAAGGCAAAGTGTAATGCGTGAAGGAGGGTCCGGAGCAGAATAAACATGATTAAATAGGCAGGGGAATTGAGCAGGGCAGGTGGATCTCAGTGAGTTCAAGCCAGGGCTACATAATGAGTACAATGCAGTTAGGTGTTAGAGCTGAAGAGACAGGTGATGGGTGAAGGTAGAAAAGGTAGAGAACAGATGAGCTCTCAGGCTAGAGGCAAGAGCTAAGCCCAGTAGGAGCCACTGAATATGCTCAAAGGTAGAGCTGGGTTTTCCAAGAGGACGTGGAAGAAAATATGAGAGAAAAAGGAAAGACTCACCTCTCCTTTAAAAGTATCAGAAACAGGTGGAATCATGCGTCAGTGCATAGAATTCCAGACAAGCCTCAGAGCTGTGGTTCAGATTTCCAGCACCATGTGCGCACCAAGCAGCCCCAGCACACAGGAGGCAGGGAGAGAGAAGCCCTGGAGCAAGCTGGGTACTTGGCTAGGTGAACCGGCAAGAGACCCTGTGATGGGCATCAACCTCTGGCCTCCATGGGTGCTCTCTCTCTCTGTCTACACACACACACACACATCTACACACAACAAATACAAATATTAAAAAAAAAAAATCAAGATGGCCAAGCTAAATAAATCTCTAGGTTTGATTTTTTGTTTTGGAATGCATACAGATTCTCCTTTTGAAGTCGTTTTAAAAAAATAAAGTTAACTACGACAACAGAACTGGAAAAAAAATGAAGATGGATCATGGATGATAAATGGCAACCCATGTGATAAAACAAATGTGACGAGTCAAACGTTATACACATGAGTGTTCACTGTAGAATTCTTTCAATGATGAAAATGCTGGACAGAGATAGAGGCAGAAATGAAAGTTTCAGGAAGGGGGCACCAAGCTGAAAATAATGTTTAGGAAGCCAAGAGACGAGGACTCATGCAACAGTTGCCAGCTCTGAAAATGGAGGAGGATTACTAAAGGGAGAAGTGCATTTAGCAAGTAAGTCACTAGCCACCTACGTAAATGTCACTTACATCTGGTTGTCAGGCAGGGGGAGGGTCTCAAAGTGTGTGTGTATGTGTGTGGGAGCAAAAATGAAGACAATGGTCCTTGGGAGTGGGAAGGAAAGAGGGTGAGGCGGGGTTGCAGTGGCCGAAGGAGGAACCAATGGGGTGATTCTTAGGCAGAGACTGGACAGAACAAGGCCACAGGGCTGACAGGAGGAGAGGGTCAGAGCTCAGGGGAGGATTATATTCGGACACAGTGGGTCAGGAGAGCATGGGAAGACTGGGGTAAAGATGAGAGTGGTGGGTCGGGTGGTTTTAGTTTTCCTAGTGAAGACGTACGATGTCCTCTGAGGAAGCTGTGGACAGGGTATTGAGAATAAAAATAATCCAGTGTAGACTGATTTACCCCGCTTTTGAGGAAGACAGTACGTTCACATTTGAAATCAAGGGAAGTGGTTAGAAGAGAATCACTTCTCTGGTACCAGTAACAATAAAACGTTACTTACCAAATAGCACAGCTTTTCACACCGGATAGGGCAGTAAGCCATTTGGTCCGTAGCTGGACCCTTGATCCGCACATCTGCAATGCCGCCCACAGGCGGCTGCTTCCCTGGGATTGCGTTGTAATAGTCGTGATCTCTGTCTTCAGATGCGCCATCAAGGTGTACCTCCTCGCTGTAAGAAAAAGAAGCCCCAAGAGGCTGCGTGGGAATTCGAAGGCTATAGGGGATACAAAGAAATCAGAGCCAAGCCAACCACCCAGGAAAAATGTGCATTTGTGTCTTAAGTTTACTGCTGTGCTGAATCAACATCAAACATCTGGATGGCCGCACTGAATCGTTCACAAGTCTGCACATAATCCAGACGGAAGGAACCAGTGAAGAGGGTCAAGGGGAAGGCTTTTGCATTTCTCTCCAGTTCATGGGAGTAATGATGATGACGGTAAACAATGGCTTGCCTGAATGAAAGGCTGTTTTAACACAGCAACATAAAAATGCAGCCTTCTTGAGTATCTCTGGCTCAACTGCTTCGTTTTGGAAATGTTTTGGTCAAAGAAAATTTAGGTATTGTTCTTTGGGTAGAAGGTTTGGCACACTTTCCTGCATTAAGGTTTAAAAAATTAATAATAATAAGAGAGCTGTGGCCAGCTGTCTTGTCTGCACAAATCTAGACGAGTGTGGTAATTCATAAAGAACATTAGAGTCGTATGTGGCAAGTGGGAGAAATCTATGAATATGCGATTGTTTTAAAAATTGAAACAGGGTAAAAAAAAAAAAAAAAGAAACAAATCAGTTTTCTTCCAAATTGGAATTAATGAAAGTTTCTTATAAAAATAATAAGTCAAATCAAATCTTTCTATGATTTTGTGTGCATGAGGGGGGACAGGGTCAACATGATTGAGAACTGACGTGTGTGTGTGCGTGTGTGTGTTTGTGTTTGTGTGTGTGTGTGTGTGTGTGTGTATGTGTGTGTGTGTGTGTGTGCCAGTGGAGGTCACACATGTGGAAGTCAGACGATAACTCTGGGGCGTCAGCTCTTTCCTTCATTCTTGTTTCGAGGGCACAGCTCTCATTCCTGCTGCCTCGCTGTGGACTCCATGCTGTCTCCTGATTCTCTCTCCCATCTCACCACAGGAGTTCTGGGATGGTAGCTGCGTGCCACAACATCCACCTTTCCACTGGGTTCCTGGGATCAGAACTCAGGTCACCAGGCTTGAGTACCACTGAGCCATCTTTCCAAGCCAAATCAAGTCTTTTTGGAATGATCTAACTCTTCCAACCCACACGACTGTGTATGATCCAAGGTTTCTGGTTTCCCTTTTCTTTGTTTCCCTGGACGACCTACCTCATAAAGATCATTGATACAGAAAATGACTATTTGGGAAAGAGTGCCTTTAAAAATACCCAAGGATTTCATTTCTTGAGCATGACCTTGGTAACAGATGGTGGCTTGAAAGAATCACCTTTGGTGACCTCGAACAGAAACACCTCTTGGGTCATGTCTGTTTCGCCCCACAGACTGAAGCCACTTACAACACCTACCAGCAGCTAAGAGATTCCTGCAGAGATCTCTGATTCTTACTATCTTACTCTTCCATGTTGATTTGGCTTTTACTAGTATGCATGAGATTCAAGGTTAAAGAGAAGCTGAGAAACTTGTTAATGTTTGTTATTTATAACTCTATGCAAACCATAATTTTTGATAACACTAGAGAAACAGGGTTGATTCCTTCTCACACTTAGTGTCAGAAGAAGCTCTGGATAAACATGAATGAAAGGAAAGTAAATAGCTCTTATTTTTTTGTACTAAAACAGTTACTTGTAAGAAAAAAAAATTCATCTCACTAGCGAACTTCAAAACATCATTGTAATACTCCGGTGTTTTGTTTTTAGGGCTTCGCCATGTAGCCTTGACTGGCCTGGAATTGCTGTGTAGATCAGACTGGCCTCAGACTCACGGAGATCCACCTGCCTCTGCCTCCCAAGTGCGGGATTGAGGTGTGCACCACACACTCCACCATCATAGTAATGCTTTAAATATTCAGAAAGACAAAAAGTGAAATGATTATGGAACTCTTGACTGACCTTTCCCAAGTGTTCAAGAAAGGATTTTTCAAGTACTGTTTGAACCGGAGTTCAAAGGCCTGTCCTATGGTACTTATGATATCTTGGGCCATTCCATTTTGACACTCCAGTATGTGGCACGCTGTAAAAAGACACAGTAAAAATTTAGTATGGAGAAAACATTATATAAAATCAAAATAGTTCCAGAACATGAATAAATAGTTGCATTTTTTTTAAAAAAAGATAAGGCTTACAAATTCACTTCATCTCTAAAATGTCATAATCAAACTTCATATTCCTTATGAATCAATGAGAAAAATACTCAAAATCTACGTATCTAAAAACTTAGAAAATTTGAGCCAGGTGGTGCATACCTTTAACACCAGCACTCAGGAGGCAGAGACAGGGATATCTCTGTCAGTTCGAGGCCAGTCAAGGCTACACAGAGAAACCCTGTCTCAAAAAGAAAAAAAGAAAGGAAGGAAGGAAGGAGGGAAGGAAGGAAGGAAGGAAGGAAGGAAGGAAGGAAGGAAGGAAAGAAAGAAATTTTGATATCAAGAAAGATATTTAGAGCTCATGCTTTAAGTTGTCTTACTTTTTTCAGTTATTTTTAAGTGTGTGTGTGTGTGTGTGTGTGTGTGTGCCCGCACGTGCACATGCTCAAATGTAGACAACTTGTGAGAGTTCACTCCTTCTACCATGTGAGACCCCAGGGTCAGACTCAGGCTTGGTAGCAAGTATCCTTATTGCCTCTAAAACAGTCTGGACTAAATGATGTGACCACCAGTCACATGCCAGCTCTTGAATTCAGTGCAGGAGATGAGAAGGGCTGCAGTCACACAGGAAAAGCAGATCTGAGGCTTTGTGTTTGGTGGTAGATTGCAGAAGATGGGAACAAAAAGTAATTCCCAAACCTGTCCCCTAAAGGAGTGGATACAGGATGAGGAGATGCCTTCCTGGCGTCACCCTGTGTCATGCCATTACTGCTGTAAACCAGGGTTGTGCAAGGGGAGCCTCACTGAGTTCCCACTGAGGAACTTCACACTAAGACTTAAATTCCAGATTTGGTGACGGGGTGTCATTACAAGGAGATAGAGAGGGGTTTACTCTGTGTATTCTCAGAAAAGGGCAGTCTCACAAGAACAAGGTAGAAGCAGTTAACAGCAGGTCACCGCCAACAAATCAAGTGTTACTCTGTTGCTATATGCAACTGCCTTCCTGTCTCACGTAGCCCAGGCCAGCTACCGCCTCTCTCCATAGCTAACCCTGCCCCCTGATCTTCTTCACCTCCATGCCCACCTGCTGAAATCGCAGCAGCAGCACCCAGCAGTGACATCATTCTTGGCTTGTTTAGAGTATGGGGTCATGCTTAGGGCCTTGCAATATGGAGAGTTAATTGACTGTGCTTTTTTAAAGGATGACTTAGAAGGATACTTAGGCTAATTTATAGACAGAAGCAATAATAACAAAAAAGTTTAAAAGAGAGGAGCAGGAGGTCCTACAGAAAAATGAAAGATAAAAATGCAGGATATTCTGATAGTTTAAAGAACTGAGGCATGAAGGAGAGTTTGGTAGTGGTTTAATATATGTGAGAACACTGTTGCTGCTTTAAGTGGGATATTCTCTGAGAATAGGAGAGCAAGGAAAAGTGGGGTAGCCTAAAGAAAGAGGGTAGGGAATTAGATGAAATACCGGGAAAACCATTTGGGAGTTCCTATTGAGACTTTATCACTGGAACAAATTAGTCACAAGGAAATCTGAGGAAGGAAGGAAGGAAGGAAGGAAGGAAGGAAGGAAGGAAGGAAGGAAGGAAGGAAAGATCTGCTCTCGTGAGACCGTTAACTGTTCTAATCTGCAGTGTGAGCTTTGGGAGAGACATCGTCCATATGAGTGCAGAAAGCCGTTCACTCCCCACCCCCCAGCCCTCAGAGGCAGCAGACAGTGTCGGGTAATAGAATCGGTAACCAGTTTTTGGTTTTGGGAAACAGGGGTTCTCTGTGGAGCCCTGGCTGTCCTGGAACTCACTGTGTAGACCAGGCTGGCCTCTGCCTCCTGAGTGCCAGGACTCAAGGCCTGCGCCACTGCTGCTGGGCTGTGACAGTCTCTCCTAACTCCATGTTGTCAACAACTCAAGGGATGGGCCATATTCTCACTCCAGGATTGACTTGGCTTTGGGTGATTTTACTAATTTGTACATTGTATCTGAGCCTGATCGATCCAGAACTTTCTTTCGGTGTTTTAGTTGTGCGCATTCATGCTGTGTTTCACACAGTCAAGTCCATCACGTAATTTGACCATAGTCTTGCCTTCCCATTTTTTTCTTTAGTCATCCGTCCTCTGTCCTCCCTCTCCCACCAGCCTCATCCCTCCCGCCAGTCTCCTTTCTGCTCTTATATCATAGCGCGTGTGTGTGTAAAGGTTTTATTTACCTATAGAAAAATCTCAGTGCTCATACTTGAGAGAAAACATGTATTTATCTTTCCACACATTTATTGAAAAGATTCATGTCTCTGAACACCTTCAGGAGAAATGTGCTCTCGGATCCTGAAACAGACTTTGGAAGCTAATAATAATTTTGAAAACTCAAAATATCTTTAAATTCACATAATTTCTACCAGCAGAAAATGTTTGGTCTCTTTTTAGACTGCCATTTTATATTGCCTCTATATTTCTCTTTAGTGAAGCTTTTTAGGGTAAAAAACATAAAAATTTTTTAAGAATATTTTGTTAAGTGAATATTTGATTAATTTCATCAATATTAATTTGTAAAAAAAAATAATTGTGGAATTTACTGGGTGATAAATAATTGCTTGCATTGTTTGAGGATATAGAAGTTTTTCCTTTCTGGTTGAGTCTTAAATACTGAGAAATGACAAGTATCCTCAGAGATGCATTCTCCAGAGGGAACAAGATAAAGTTGTATCATGTTATATTAAAAGATCATTTACTTGAAGTTTTCTTGTCTGTTAATTTCTAATCTCATATATATGTGGCTCCATTAAAATTGAAATAAAAACAGGAATGATTGCAAAATCATTTTTCGGGGGGCGGGGCTTAGAAAGGTATCAAGAGACAAAGATGAGGAAGACAGACAGAGAGGCAGGGGATTCCAGCATCAGTAAGCAAGCAGGCAACACTGACTTCCTGTGAGAGAGGTAAGAGAATGAATGACTGGAAGTATTCTGTGAAAAAGATTCAAAGCTGAGTTCAAACTCCAATCATGGCACCACATGTGTAGTCCTGGCCATGCTAATTGTGGTGGCTTGAAGGAGAATGGCCCCCATGGGCTGGTATACCTGAATGGAACTCTTTGGGAAGGATTAAGAGGTGTGGCCTTGTTGGAGGAGCGTGTCACTGGGGGTGGGTTTGGGGTTTCGAAAGCTCATGCCACCCCACTTTGCTTTCTCTGCCTTGTGCCCGTGGATCAAGACTGTGAGCTCTCAGCTACTGCTCCAGTGCCATGCCTGCCTCCTTGAGGCCACGCTGCCCACCGTGATAATCTGCAACTATAAATCCTCAATAAACTCTTTCTTTTACGAGTTGCTTTGGTGGTGGTGTTTCGTGACAGCAATAGAAAAGTAACTATGACATTGCTCCGTGTCAAGGTCCTCACTTATCAAAGACAATAGGGCCAGCTATTGTTTACTTTAGAATAAGTCTGGCATTCCCTTTCCATGGTAGCTTAAGCCCTCTGAGGAACAGGACGAGAAGCTGGGCACATGGGAAGAACTAACCCAGCTATCCCCCACTCCCACCCCCGCTGCCACTTGAGCATACTCCGAGAGGCTTTTTTGCAGCTTCTCTGACTTGAACACCCAGAAGTTTTAGTTTTGTCTGTTCAAAGGAAGAGTCTCCAGAATAATTTTTTTTAAGGAGATTGAACAGAAAGGAGAAAAGGAAAACAGAAAGAAAAAAGCAAGGGCACCTGTCTGGCCCTAGACCCGTGCCACGCCCACCTCCTCTCAGGAAAACCCTATTTTGACAGGGCTACTCTGTGAATGCACTTTTAGTCTGATTACAGGGCAGCAACATAGGGACAGGCCGTGAACCAGATCCAAAACCATCAAGCCAGAATTCTTGGTCAAGAACTACCCCACCTACAGCTACCAGTAACAGAAGAAAGACAAATACATAAGAAGCCCCACGTCCTCAAGCATAGTGATTCCCGGTGACATCAGAACAGCCATGGCAGTCAGAGCTTCGCTGCCCACGTCTGGAATCACCGCATGCCTGTTTTCTGTCCCAAGTCCACAGCTCTGCCTGTGAACACCAGTGAGAGAAAGTGTGGCAGGAATCTTATCATTTCCCTCCACCTGGGCTCCTAACAGTGATATTACACAAAAGAATGAAAATTACTCCCGGGGGGTAGAAAGTCTTTAGGAGTTTTGTTTCTTTAAGTTTCTCAGAGGGCGGCGAGACCATGGCCATCCTGGCTAGGAGCATGGCAGGGGTAGGTGGGCATGGCAGTGACCCGGTTAGCTGAGAGCTCACATCTTGACCAACAAGCAGCACAAGGCAGAAAGAGATAACGGAGAGTGGCGGGCGGCGTGGGCTTCTGAAACCTCAAAGCTCACGCGCAGGGACACATCTCCTCAGGATGTCACTATATACGCCTGGCCGGCCTGGAACTCCCTGTGATCAGACTGGCCTCCACACACAGAGATCCACCTACTTCTGCCTCCTGAGTGATGGGATTAAAAACAGGCACGGGCACTCTCAGCTGTTCCTTTTTCCTAAAGACCCAACATCTTGCAATAAAGGTCAGTGGCCCGGATCATCCACCAGATGGTGCTGTGGAATGCAAATGGGAGCATGTGCCTCTGTAAGTCACAGACAAAACAAAACAAAACAAAACAAAACAAAACAAAACAAAACAAAACAAAACAAAACAAAACAGCAGAGTCACAGGCAGCAGCCTGTGGGCTTTATAACCTTAAATATAAATCAGTGGATCTGTTTAGATTGGTTTTCTTTGCTGCGGGTGCCCGTGGCTTTCCTGTACACAAACAGTCCCGGTAAATGGCGGCCTCTTCTCAGGCTAAGCTCAGATAAAATATGGAAACCTCCTTAGCCTGCCAGGGCTTTGGAGAGCTGAGGACAGCACGGACTTCTGCACAGCAGCTACAGGAGAAAGATGGACTTGCCAACGACATTTTTACTGGAACTTGCCTTCTCCACAAAGAAGGCCTTTCATAAACTGAAGAGTTCATCAAAGGGCCCTAGCCAAGATAGGGTACTGTGATGGCGGCTTGATCCGGATGGAAAAGTTGAACTAGGTATATGGAGGGGGTGGTGGTGGTGGTGGCAAATCACAGGACTGTTAGCAGGAAGCCTGGCCTCCTGTGCCTACCTCCTGTGCACTTCCTGTCAGCCATGCTTACCCTCTCCCCCTTGCCACCTGGCTCCCACCTTTCTGAGGTAGCCTCATCTGTGTGATTTGCTGGACTGAATGATATGTTCTTTCCTTCCTCCCCTACCACTCCAGGATGACCATCCTGGAGTCCTCCCCAGGAGAAAGTGCTCTTCCTCCTAAGAAGGTCATTCTTATCCGACTCCCCCCCCACTCACACCACGTCTCCTCTGACTTCTCTCCGCTCCATTCTGGATTCCTCTGTTGGTGATTTTACTCTCTGAGCTAAGAAGTCCTTGTTTTCCCAAACCTGCGCTCACAGCTTGTTTCCTCTTTCCCTCTTCCTCTCTTCTCTTCCTCATCTTCACTCCCCGTCTCCCTCTCCTACCTCTAGCTCTCCCCATCTCCCATCCCTCAAGGCCTGTTCCGCATTAGCAGCCTTAGACGCCATTAAGGACAGATGCCTATCTCGTGGTCAGTTTGGGGCACCACCTCCTATTTACCGGGTGAAAAGGTGGTGGTATTGGGGCTTTATTGAGAGCCATGAAGGGAAAGCTACTTCTTCCTGCCCTGAGGAATGAAATCTGAGTTCTATCTCTGGTCCCAGGTAGACACACAGCATTTACACACATCCAACGATTAGAACATTGTATACTACTGAATCCAACTGGGCCTATCAATTGCCTGGCCACCCCTCAAGAAAGTGGGAGGTAAGCTGAGCAGACAGAGGGGATAATTACCCGTTAAAAAAACATTGTGTCTGTACTGCCTCCCCTGGAAGTCCTTCTACTTGTAGGCTCTGGAAGTCCCTGCAAACAAAAGTTGTTTGCAGATCTTCATTTCTAAGCCTTCTGTTTTTCTGAGTTCTAACTAAAAAGCCTATTCCGCCCCACCCCCCTCCCATCCCCAGTCCTTTTCTATCGCTTCACTGGATACCCACCAAACTCTTAGGTATATTTGGCCTGGGTCTCTGGGATCTCTCAGTTTCTGTGAAGATCCCATAATCCTGCTTCTATAACTGCATGCAGACTCTCCTTGCTGGCCCTAATTCAAAGGCCTGGCTGGCTCCCCTGATCTTCCCCACCTTCTCTGCTGAGGATTTACAGCCTGTCTGTCCTGTAATTTTTCTCTCAAACCCTAATAAAATGGTCTTTGAATTTCCTTCAGAATCTACTTTAAAATTATTTTATTAATGAAACTAAGAGCCTATGGAAAGGAATCCCTGTCCCTAGTAAGAGCAGAACTGTCCTTCCCTCAGGATAACTCCAATAAGTCACTAGATAGTTTAATGTTACTCTTCTGATTCCACTGTTTTTTATTCAAGGATTTAGAACATTTAAAAACGAATAACAAATATTCATTTTAAGAACTGAAGGAAATAAAAAGGTCCCAAAAGGACATTAAAATCACTCTAAATCTCACTATGTGGGGACAGTCTCTATTAGCAGTTTGACACAGACCTTTCCAGGTTTTGTTTTGTTTTTTTTTTTTTCTGTGTAAATCCCCCCTCAAAATTACCTGAGGTCACAATATACAAATTGCTCATATTCTCCTCATATTATGCCTCCTGCACTTTATAGCACAGTGGATGTTTTTCCTGTGGCAGTACTCATTACTCATTCTTCTAAAACAGTCTTGATCATTATACATGCTATGGATTGGTTCAAGTTCTGGTAGATGAATACTGGATTAATATTTGTCCTATCATAGGAATATTACATGAGAATGATTTTAGTTGTTTGTTCTTTGTGCATATCCTAATAACTTCCTGAGAAATGAAGCTGCTGGTTTAAAGGCAGGCTGGGCACCAGACTTCTGCTGCAAACTGTCAAACAACAATGCAAAATGTCTGGATCTGTGCTCTTGTTGGCTGTATTAAAAATTACCTGCTTCTCTCGGCCACGCTTGCCATTTTATAAGCGACCAATATTAGGAATTTAAAGATGAGGGGCTGGAGAGACAGCTCCGTGGTTAAGAGCACTGGCTGCTCTTCCAGAGGTCACGAGTTCAATTCCCAACACCCACATGGTAGCTCACAACCATCTAGAATGGGATCTGATGCCTTCTTTGGTCATGCAGGCATATATGCAAATATAACACTTGAATTCATAAATGAATAAATCTTTTAAAACATTTAAGGATGAAATATGACATCTATAACTCTTGTGTTCTTGATTGCTAGTAAGGCTTCATCTCTTTCAAATGCTTCTTGCCCCCTTTAATGCTCTTTTGTAAGAAAGCTGTGCTCAGGACTTGAAGTTTGGTCCACCTTTTTATTGGCCTTAGGAAAATCACCTTTTTCATTTTTCCCCCAGGTGGGGTCTTTCTATATAACTGCAAATTTGATATCTTCCTGCTTCAGCTTCCCGAGTGCTGGGATTGTAAGTTTATGCCACCATGTCTGGATTTAAAACACCTTAGTTTTATCAAATTTAATATATATATATATATACACATATATAGGTATATATGTGTGTATACCATTATTACCTACTTTATATAATATATATACTTTATACAATCTACCTACTTTATAAATAATATATTTTTATGGCTATACACAACGTTATACAACATTACCTACTCTATGGACTGTTGTGATCATGCCACGAGTTAATGTGGACAAAGTGCGCCTGACCCTGAAAGCAGTGTGCCGAGCGTGCGCTCCACGGCAGCTGCTTTCCTTTGCCTGTCTCTCTGTTGCGCTGTCTGTCCTTTTCCTGTTGACAAGACTCTCTCCCTCCTTAGTGTAGGCTTCACTACAACTCTCACTGGATGGATGTAGGCAGCAGATAGGAAGCAGAACCCAGTCACTGAGATGTTGGACTGCAAACAATACCTCACCAAGCTCCCCAGGAAATATGCCATTCCTATTCCTCCATCAACCCTTACGTGGCTCATCAGATCCTATTAGTCCACGCTTGGTCCAAGCTGTCCCTTCATCCTCCAGGCAATTTAGACCATCAATGACCTTTATCTAGAACTGATGAGACCTTAACTGAATTGTAATCCACACTCTCACGCTGCTTTTCTGCTCTCTGATATCACTGTACAGAAAAAGCTGCAAGAAGCATCATACTATAATTGCAGTGCAATGGCGGAAATCATAACCCCTTCTATAAAGCTCAGAATCTTCGCCAGGACCTAGTGACCTACTGGCATTCTCCATTCGCTACAGTCCTTTTCTGGCCTATCTTTTTCCCCGAGGCTCCTTGGCTTCTGTTATTTTTCCTTCTCTGAAGCCCTATCTTTATGGGTGCCCTCACCAGCCATGAACACAGTTATCTCCTTGCACTGTGCTCTCACCTGCACAAACCCCAACTGTGAAAGCTTCAATTCCCTGGGTGGCTCCCCTCCCCCAGGCATGTCCTACAGGTCATGTTTGTCCATCTGAATGAACAATGAGTCTCTGGCAGCCACACTATTCTTTCATACCAGCTAGCCCACCCTTTGCACATTAGGATGCAATTAATCTTGCTGTGTGTTTGCGTGTGTTTGCGTGTATGTGTGTGGTGCTTCTTCACTGCAGATACTCAGGACAGGAAGGGAAGTAACAGATGATGTGGAAATAACTAATTTTTAAACCCAGGAAAATCACCTTATGATTCTAAGTTATCTGTTCTGATAGACTTGTTTTCCCTAGGAAAGAAAGATGAAAGAAAAATAAAACTTAGGCTTTCCAGGTCTTTTCTGTCACTTATCCCAAAACACTGAAAGCTAAATTTAAAAGTCAACTGTGATCTGGCAAGACAGCTCAGCAAGCAAAGGTGCCTGCTGCCAAGCCTGGTGACCTGAGTTCGATTCCTGAGCACCATATGGTGAAAGGAGAGAATGACTCTCACTGATTGTCCTCTGACCTCTGCATGCCCAGCATGGCGTGTGCATGTGCCCATACAAAAACAAACAAGTGCAGGCCAATACACTGAGGCTTGAGACTATGAATCAATGTACCATCCCATACACTGAAGTGGGGAAACATCATTTTTTCACCTAGTCTTTCCGTCTCGGGCCTTACTGTTTACCTGTATAACAAGCTGATACATAAAGAAAAAACTGAACCCTCTGGTCTGTTCAAGTTCTGAAAACCCATCCATGACCTTGGTCAACTGTGCTCAAGAATACCTTCTCAAAACCCACGTGGCCCAGCTCTATGGAGCCACTCAGCCCAGAAGCAACATTCTGCACAAACATGCTACATGCTGTATTATAATGCTTTCTGCTTGTTTTGAATAATTAATCAAGAAGAAAGATTTGTGATTACACGGCCCTTCCTCTCAGCGCCTAACTCTTATCTTTGAACTCCTCACTAGAATTGACTCAAGAGCAAAAAATAACATGTCTACAGATATCCAGTGCCTCTGGCGTTTGTGTCATCTATTTACTTGACAATGTAGAATCATCTGGAGGGTGGCTTTTCTGGGCATGCCTGTAAGGAATTACCTTGATTATATGAACTGGGGTGGGAAGTCCCAGCCACTGCGGATGGTGCCCTCCCAAAGCAAATTCACACCTGGATTCCAGGTGCTTTTCTTTATCATCTTTATTTTATTTTTTTACTTATGTATTTATTATACAGTGTTCTGTCTACACATACACCTGCAGATCAAAAGAGGGCACCAGATCTCATTATAGATGGTTGTGAGTCACCATGTAGTTGCTGGGAATTGAACTCAGGACCTCTGGAGGAGTGGGCAGTGCTCTTAACCTCTGAGCCATCTCTCCAGCCCCCTTTATCCTCTTTTTAACAGGGTAGCAGGTCTCCAGTCTATAACCCAGATTGTCCAAGAGCACAGCGCATAGCTAAAACTGTCCTCATATTTGCAGTGATCCTCTTTCCGTATTTGTACCTTTCTCTTTCCCTCTCTCTCTCTCTCTCTCTCTCTTTATCTCTCTCTCTCTCTCTCTCTCTCTCTCTCTCTCACACACACACACACACACACACAAACACACACACACTTTGGTTTTTCAAGACAGGGTTTCTTTGTGTAGTCCTGTGTGTCTTGGGCTCACTTTTATAGATCAGACTGGCCTTGAACTCATGAAGATCTGCCTAACTCTGAGTCCCAGAGTGCTGGGATTACAGGTGTGCACCACCATGCCCAGCTATATTTGTACTTCTTATGGCAAGGAAAACAAATAATATTTGGAGGTCTCCCGAAATACAGCCAGTAGTTAATCAGGTGGCTCCTTGCTGGTAGCTTTCCCTGTGCTTGACCCCTTCATCTCCTAGCCATTCGCCCACCATTCTCCATTCAGCATTATGCAACTCAGAGTGACTCCATCTCAATGGACTCCTTTAAAGTGTCTGTCACCTGCTCTTTCCACATGTGCAGAACTCGGTCCTTCTCGGCAAGCAATTGCCAAGCATCTACCACGTGCCAAGCCCTGTAGCAATGGCTGCTTTTCTCATAATTTCCCTCTGATACTTGGAGGCCTACTACAGCCTGCCAGATCAGTCTCGCTGGAGCTCTGCTTTGCAAACAGCACCTCTACCCATCTACCCACGGGGTCAAGACTCGGCTTATTAGCTCTTAGCTGCCCTGGTAGTGCTTTCCTTCCCCCCCCCCCCCGTCTGCAGCCTGCGCTGTGCTTCCCAGCATGCCGTGCACATTTCCATCTCTGTGGGCTACTGTTGTTTCAACTGACAAATACCATGCCATGTTAATGTGATCAATTATTTGGGGGGCAAACTCCATCGCTAGGATGGAAAACACTCCCCACGTACCAGGTTCTGTATAAGGGGAACTGGCCTAAGCCTGTCTCTCAGTGGAATCTGAATGCCTTGGGGTTACAGATGAGAAACAGTACTAACACATCTGTCCAGAGAGGCTGGACCTTTGACTCAAAGCATGGCCAGCAGATGCCTTTCTTAGGCAACCTTGTGATACCCTAGGATGACACATTCACTCAACTCTTCCACTCAGTCATTCAAAACACAGTTTCTGTGCATCGCCTATGCCTGAGCCATTGTAAAGAGTGTCTGAGAAACAATAGTAAAAGAGATGGCTCAGAGGTTAAGAACACTGGCTGTTCTTCCAAAGGTCCTGAGTTCAATTCCCAGCAACTACATGGTGACCCACAACCATCTATAGTGAGATCTGGTGCCCTCTTCTGGTGTGAAGGTGTACATGCAGGCAGAATACATATTGAGAGAGAGAGAGAGAGAGAGAGAGAGAGAGAGAGAGAGAGAGAGAGAGAGAGAGGACAAATCTCAGCCTAGTAGAAAGAACACATTAAATGTTCAAACAAGTCTCTGAGAAAAACAAGCAACCAAGTGTGGCTTGTTTATAAGAAGAGAAACACAGTGTCAGAATGGGTGACTAGAAAAAACTGCTGTCAATAGAAGACCTCCCAAAAGAAGAGCCATTGGAGTGAGGCCTAAAGGTGGACAAGGCTTGCCTAGCACCCACAGCCCACTGAGTTCTAGCCGCAGCACTGCATAATGCTGGGCATGGTATCCCACTCAGGAGGCGCAGGCAGGAGGATCAGAAGTTCAAAGTTATCCTCAGCTACATAGTGAGTTTAAGACCAGCCTTTTCCAGGAAGGAAGGGAGGGAGGGAGGGAAGGAGGGAAGGAGGGAAGGAGGGAAGGAAGGAAGGAAGGAAGGAAGGAAGGAAGGAAGGAAGGAAGGAAGGAAGGAAGGAAAAATCACATACTCTAACTCAAAGTAACATTCTAGGATCTTCAGCAGAAAGTACATAGACACACACACAAACGCACACACTCAGGCACACGCCAACACAATGCCTCATTGAGTTTTATGTGCAATTTCTTTATCACCCAGGGATACAGGAGCTCCTCTACCATTACCAAAACAGCTCTTTTTTTGCATATGTAAATACATAAGCTCTGTGTCTCTTTCACAGCTTGTGAATCTTTCAGGTGACTGAGATTTAAATACTGCCTGTGGATTTCTCCAGGTTTCTCTGCTGGTAGGATTACTTATTTCCAACTCAAACTTACATACTTTTCCTGGAGTCCTTCAACATCACACTACAGTGATGGCAATGAAGTATCGGAAGCATCTCCGTGCCACCCCCACTCTGCAGGGTGCCCTCTACCCTCGATTTTCCCTAGTTACAGGAAAACCCGCCCAACCTCCATCAGCCCATAAAGTTAAGGAGAAACTGCTGCATTGTTGAAACAGCCATGAGCTTGTGCACACTTCCTCCTCCTTGTGGCCACATGTTACTCAAGGACAGACCCATCAATTTAAAGGATCACTAAATTCTTTCCTAATCATCTCCTAACACCTGTTCCTGGATTTTTGCTTTAAAAGGAGCCAGCTCCCTCCCACCCGGGTTGAAGGGTCTGACTGCGTCCCTGGGCCGCTGGGAGTGCTTCCCGGAGGTGAATAAAAAGTCACTACCTGGTTTACTCTGACTTCGGGGGGTCCTGTCCTCATTATCTGTGTGATGTCCCAGACCAACGGGCCCACTCCTGCTCTGTGTGACACTCATCACTGTGTACATTAGCAATAACCACCGAGTTTTACAGTTGGTACCTAACAGTTCTTACGAAAGCCCAGAAGTTATTTTTCCGTACCTCGTTGGTTGACGGGATCTTTAGCTACATAGGCGACATAGTCTGTGGTATCCTGTAAAAAAGAGAAACAATTGCATTTAAAACGAATGAATCGTAACCACTGGAAGATAAGACTTCCTTAGGACCCAGCATTGAGGCAAAGACTTGGAAACTGTCTCTGTGGCAATGGTTCCCAACGTTCCTAATGCTGCTGCTCTTTAAAACAGCTCCTCATGGTGTGGTGAACCCCTCCCCCCCAACCATAAATTTATTTTGTTGCTACTTCACAACTATAATTTTGCTTTTGTCTCAAATCATAGTGTAAACATCTGATATACAGAATATCTGATATGTGACCCCCAAAGGGTTCATGACCCACAGGTTGAGAACCATTCCTCTATGGCGTACCCTATGGAACTTAACAATTAAATCTGCATTCTCTGATCCTCATAGGAAGATTATGAAGAATGAAAATTCAGAGTCTGACTGTGTCAATGGGAATAAAAGAGAACACAGCTAAGGAATTCTGTAAAACTGTCTAGGAACTGACTGTCCCTGGGCTGGGTTGACATGTGTGTGGAACCGTGCTGTCATAAAGTTAGTGGGAAATGGGATCTGGCCATTGGCCTGTGTCCAAACAGACTCATGAGCATCAGAAAGTGAGCTGATCAGAGACCTGTTGGTTTCTTTAGCTGCGTGTGTGTGATGCAAGCTAGCTCGCAAAAAAAAAAAAAAAAAGTTATTTCATCCACAGGCAAAGGCAAATTGTCTCAAAACAGAGAACCTAGGAATAACTTAAGTTCAAAAAGAGATCTGCTGCTGAATTTGTGAAAACAAGCAAAAAGGTGTTTGGATATTCCAGCTTATATGGAAAACAGTGAGCTGACAAACAGTACGATTTTAATGATTAAAGATGTTCTGTTATCTTAATTCTCAGAGGAAATATACCTACAATGCCATTTCCGAGTATAAGAATGGCCTCTAGAGGGACGATGCAATCTTCTGGCAGGAAGTAAAAGCCATGTTGGTAAGGCCCTCCAGGACAGCCACTTAACAACCACAATGAATCATGCAGGAAGAACATCTCAGGGTCAGCAGAACTTGTCTTCAGTCATTTTTAAAAATAGCACACACCTAAGTAAATGTCTCAGGCAAGTAGAAAGACGGGTTGGAATGGCTTCTAAATAAGTAGGGTCCAATCTATGAGCATTGAGTTCTGTTATCTGAGGAGTCACCGACCCAGCAGACCAGACCACTCTGGTTAAGCTGAACAGGCGACACAGTGTCAGCCTGGAACAGGTGCTGAGGAAGAAGTGTGAGGACCCTCCTAGCCTAGTTCATCATCTCCCAAATGATCTCCAACTTCCTAATGGTTTCAAAATTCTATCACTGTAATGATCTGGGAGACATTGCAGAATACTTTGAAGGAAAGAACAAATACCCAGAGAAAATATTTGAAATATCTTTAATTTTTCACAAATCTGAAGCATGTTTCAGAATAGAGGGAGCCTGGGTTGCTATGGAAGCATTTACAAGAGCTGCTTGTACAGTAATTAGGAAGACAGAACCCTTCTGAGAAAGAATAAAAGTGAAGGGAGCAGACATCACAGGTTAGGAAGAATAATCAGTCCTAGCGCGCTTCACTGCACTCGGTTCTGTCACAGAGGTCATGCAAGGGAAGACCCCAAACCTTAGAAAGGTCAGTACTTCAGATCTGATCAGCTCTAATGCCTAACACGAGCCTACGCTGCCTTCCTGACAGGAGGGTAAAACTTCACTTGGTGGTCAGACACCAATACCAAGCCAGACATCACTTAAAGCCAAGCCAGCGGATTTTCCAACTGTAGAGCCCAGGGCTTCCACTGAGGGTGCTGCCGTACACATTTCCCCACAATGGCTGCAGACAGTTTGATTCTGGCAAGGACAGCACTTCAATTAATTTAAAGCTTTGACGCTTTTGAGGACCAGGTGGAAAACCTTATGATTCTGAAGAACAACAACAACAACAAAAAAGCATGTTGGATGCAGAGTAAATGAGCGTCTGTGCACCAGCCCGAACATGACAACAACCCTGGAAACCTAAGCAGCATAATTTCAGGGCGAAGCACCAATCATAATTTTTAAGTACATCATATAATAGTAAATCTTTTAAAAGTATGCCTGAGTCCCTTCCTATGAAATCTAACAGGCTAGAAGAAGAGAAAGCACCACCATTCTCACATCTAGATTCACTGCTCTCTGTCCCTCTGTCTCTCTGTCTCTGTCTGTCTCTCTCTCTCTCTCTGGTATCCAACTTTTAGTTTCACAGTTGAGGCCAATTATGAAGTTGGATAGATATAGTATATTTTGGCTATATATAGTAATATATATGTATATATATACATATATATATATATGTATTCCTAAGCTCACATTGTGAAACGCAAACAATTTTACTTACCCCATTTGCTAATGGATCAACAGCTGATTAAGCATGTATGCAGTCCCTCCCTAAAGACTCTGGTCCAGAAGTGAAGCGGTGAGGAATCAAGGAATTAACACTCTGAAAAGTACTCTCAGGGAGAAACCCTGAACAATGTGTGGGAATTGAGCACTGCACAGCCTCTTGACAGAGAGGAACTGCAATTTCTTCCTCCATGGCTGAGCAGTGTCTCCACAAGTTTATGCAAATCTGGATGGTCATTATAGACCGGCCTTGGTGACCTTGGTTGACATCATGATGGTGCAGGAGATTCCCATCACGTATTAAATCCAACTGTCTGCTTAGAATGCCGTTGGGGTCGTTCTGGAAGGGGAATAGCTCTTCATATAGGACTCCTCACCGCTTTGGAGTTAATTAAAAGCTTACTTTTAGATGATACTCAATGGCATCTAACCCCACAGTCAGCTAGCAGTCCTACTAATCCCAACCTTTTAAAACCCAAATACAGGAAACATTTGGCCAAACCATTAGGTTTTCTTGTTTTGTTATCTACCCAATATATGCAGCATTTAACAAATTGCAATAACTAGAAAAGACATGAGGTAGTTAATAGTCTGCATATGAAAGTGCTTAGGACTTACAAAAGAACTTTTATGAATCTATACTTACAGGGTCCCCTCCGGAGGCAAATGAAATTGATTGCATCTGATGACTTGCAATAATCTGGAAAACAAAAACAAACCAAACATTTTTAAATGTTATAATGTGTTTGCTTTGCTTCTACCTGCTTAGCATCCCTTTACAAACTATTCACTCTACATTCATATATATATAGAGAGAGAGAATGAGAGAGAGAGAGCTCTTGGGGTTGAAACTAAAGCATTGTATAACTTAAGCATTTACTCTACAAGTAAGCCATACATCCAAGCCCTAAATAAACTCACATCATGGGTTTGACGTGCCTTTATTTCTACCCTTCCCCATCTACATATGTTAAAGTCTACCCATCCACTCGGCAAATACCAGTCTCTGGATACAGCCGATCAGTTGTTGGAGGAACTGATATGGGTAGTAGGAAGAGTATTTCTTTCTACCACTAAGGATCACACTGGCCCAAGGTTTCTAGGAGCTGGACATTTTTTGCTGTCACGTGGGCGAATCCTACTGGAATATAAAATTTTCTTTCTGGAAAAACTGAGAGCTGAGAGTTAAAAATAAAAGGAAAAAAAGTGATGGGGACATGTGTTTCATCACTGTAACCAGCACATTTTCCCGCTTCGCTCTATATTTGTATTTATAGACTTGTTATATTTACTTTTGTTTCAGTCCTTCACTACCATGCATCCGAACACACTAACATTAAGAATTCTAACATGGGGGCTGGAGAAGTTGCTCAGTGGTTAAAGACCCGGTTCCAGCCCCAGCGCCCTCATGTTGGCTCACAATGATGTTTAACCCTTGTTCCAGGAGACCCAAAGCCCTCTTCTGGCCTCTAGCGCCACTGAGCTGGCACATAGCACACATACATACAGGCAAAACAACCACACACATGAATCTAAAAACAATTGAGAATTTTTAGCCAAATAACTGCATTAACCAGCCCAAAATGATTGCTTTATTTGAGATGCTAATTTGTTTGCTTATATTTGGAAACCACAGTACAATGGCTGATTTGCAGATGTTATTTGTCGTACGGTTTTAAAGGTTAACTAAAATCCCCACTATGAAACTGCTAATGAATCCCGAGAACAGAACTGTGTAGCAGAACCCACTAAGGCTGTAGATACAGGACAGTCAGGCAAATCTGCTCTTAGAGGGATACCAAACAGTAATTGAATAAATATGTGCAAAAAAACGTATTCTCAGGAAGTGAAAATAGCTGTGCTATTTAAACAGCCCTGACCTAGAAGCAACCCCTACGGTGACTGCTGTGATATTCAAAGAGTAAAACTACTTATGATGTAACAACATGTTTGCTGAGTTAAAAAAGAAGTCAACACAAAGAATGTATCAATACGTCCTTTCACTTGTCAAAAATGGCATTTTTATTGATCTATTCACTTAAGGTCTGTATAGAGGTCATTCATGAGACACAGGAAGAGAAAAGAGGAGTTTTCTGGGATCCTCCATGGTGCCTTTTCTCCTGGGGAGTAGGTAAGCAACTACGTTCAGCTTGTGATAATTAAGCCACACATATTACATTGTGCAAAAAAAAAATCGATGTGCAAAGATCATATATCGATGCTGGCTCATCAGGAACTTCATTCAATGGGTAAAGAGGAAGATTTCATACAAATATGTCCAAGTATAAAACTAGTAAGAATCATGTAACGCTTTGGAAAAAAAAAAAAAAAACATCATTGAAGGATATAAAAAATGACCTTTGGCAAAAATTATGCAACACCCAAACGATAGAGAGCTATGAAATGCTGCCTTCTGGTCCCGACAGGGCCATGGCATCTATGAAGTCACAGCACCTTTGGTTATCCTCACAATAGCTGCGTGAGATCAAGGTAGCCCAAATTCCAGCACTGGTACGGAGGAGCCCTCAAGGCCCAACCCCTAACTGAAGAGCCATTAGCAGTTGGTAGCTTCTAGGAGAAGACCCCCTTCTTTGGAGGGGTGATCACTGGTGGGCTCCTATGCAACAGCGAATGGCCCCACATTCAAGCACATTCGAGCAGCACCAAGCGACCCAGTGGCGCATTAGAAAGCAAAACAAAAAGAAGGCATTAATGTTGAACAGGGATAATTTCTGAGGGGCGTCGGCAGAGGAAAATGAATGAATAGGATCATGTTGATTATATGAATGTATAACATTCTCAAAGAATAAAAAATTTAAACCCAATTAAGTAAGATAGATATATATCACTTTATGGATATGAAGGCAATATTAAAGATGTCAATGACTGTCCCCTAAACTAATTTTAGAATACTATGAAATTCTATTAGAAACTCTACGAGTGTCCTTAGTGAAGCATTTCAAAGCTGCTTTTAAAAATGTACATGTTAGAATAAATATATATATATAAAACTAAGGTAGTTGTTTAAACAAGTGAACAAGATTTACCTTGTCAGACAGCAAGGCGTATTACTGAAGTCGGAAAATCCAACCTAACAGCGTGGAGGGGTGGCACCTGATTGCATAAAAACTAATTTAAAAGTTTCACATAAGACTCCTTAAGCATACAGTCTCGAAGAATACGTTTGTAAAGTGAAAAGCAGTTAGTCCTCAAGGACTTCCTGCATATCAGCGAAACAAACATAAAACAAGGCCTGTTGGTTCATTGAAAGAGGGCGAACGTTCCCTATACTGACTGAGAGATAATCATCCTTCAATAGACCAAAGCTATGGGAAGATTATAAAGATACAGTCAGGGAAGTACACAGCATCAGCTGCTCACACGAAGGACCAGGGTTCGGTTCCCAGTACCCACAGGACGATGCCACACGACTGTGACTTCATTTCCAGGGGCTCCAACGCCCTCTTCTGGCCTCTACAGGCACGATGCACACACATGGCGCACAGACCTTACACGCAAGCAAAAAAAATCCACACACATAAAAGAGATCAGGTTGATAAAACTGAAGTTTAATTTTATTGATTCAAAGAAACAGCGTGTGGAAAGGGTGAGGGTACGCTCAAACACTGTCGGCTACAGCTTTAAGTTTGCACGCACACACACAATTTGTCCATGATTGGGCCAGCTTCGGGGGTATAAAAAAAAGGAAAGGAAAGCTGAATTTTCACAGCGCACAGGCCAGCAGGCGGGATGCATTTGAAAGGAGAGGTAAGGGACAGCGGGATCACGGAGGAGGCTGGGGAGGGGGAAGAAAGGCGACGTCTGTCCCGGAAATGTCCAGCTCGCAGCGAGGTTCGAAGCCTGGCAAAGCAAGCGCCGGGCAAGGAACTCGGCGAGCTGGTCTCCGGGTGCAGAGCGGGAAAGGGGGAGGCGTGGAGGGAGGGAAGCGCGCGCACGCGCAGCACGCCCGCCGACCCGTTTCCGCACGCGGACCGTGACCCCCCCACCCCCATCCCAGGACGCGCAGCACGCATGCCCGCTCGCGAGCGCACGCCCGCCCTCGCCCCCCGCCCGCGCCCGCGCCCCGCGCCCGCGCACCACGCCCTCCCGCCCGCCCGCGCGCGCATCCGAGCATCCTTCCGTCCGTGCGTCTCCGCGGAGGCTTTTTATTTTTTCCCCCCGACCCCCGGCACGGTCGCTCCCGCCATGGCGGAGATGGCAGAGCTCTGCGAGCTGTACGAGGAGAGCAACGAGCTGCAGATGGACGTGCTGCCCGGCGAGGGCGACGCGGAGGTAGGCCGCGGGGCGCGGGGACCGGAGGAGGGCCCCATGGAGGAGGAGGAGGAGGAGGAGCCGGCCGCCGCCCGCGCCCCGCGCGGCCCGCTCGCCGACCCGGAGGGCGACGACTCGGACGGCTGGGAGGACGACTACGCGTTCCCGGAGGAGGAGCGCTGGAGCGGCGCGATGCACAGGGTGTCCGCCGCGCTGGAGGAGGCCAACAAGGCGTTCCTGCGGACGGCGCGGCCCGGCGACGCCCTGGACCGGGGGTTCCGGGCGCGCGGCGACAAGAGCCCCTTCGACCAGCTCGCCTTCATCGAGGAGCTGTTCTCGCTCATGGTGGTCAATCGGCTGACCGAGGAGCTCGGCTGTGACGAGGTCGTCGACCGGGAGTAAAGGCCGACCGAAAGAGGAGGAAGCTACCTGAGGGGGAGAGAGTCAGCCTTCTGCTATTTGGGGGGTTCGTTCCAGATAGTTCTGTGCGTAAATAAAAAAAATAAAATAAAATAAAAACGGTTGGTTTTTGTTTCTCAGAGTAGAAGACAGGACAGTGAGTGGCCGTGCGTGGGAAAAGGAGGATCGAGGAAGAAGTGTTAAACCTGGGAATCGCGAGGAGAAAAGACAGAGTTGTTCGGGTTTGGTCTCACGGGGGTTCAGCAGAAACCTCTGGCTCGAGACTGTCGTTGCTCGAGATGATTTTCCTTTTGTCGGAGAACTCCCTCGTGTTAAGCTGGTAAAGATGGTTTTGCAGAAGTAAATCATGACTTCCAATACAAGAATCTAATTAAAGAAGAGGGAAAACGCATCCGCAAGATAGCTTTGATTGGAACTGAAAGCCTAGTGGAGAAAACGCTCCAACTTCTGTTTTGTGTTTTATGCAAATCAATTACCAGAAGCTAAGATCTGAAATTTAAGATCGAGTGCTCATCAACCCTAAAGGATGAAGTCAACGTGTGTGTATAAAGGTACACTGTTACCATGTGTGCTCTTATCTTAAAATGTGTTAGAAAAGCCTCTGGAATCCTGACTGCACATGTATCTTCATGCTTTATACTGTGATTTGTAATTTGGAAAAATCCATTGTGATGATTTTTAAAGTAAAGAACAAACAGGATGTCTTTTTAAAGTTTTAAATTCATGCACTAAATTGTATGGGAAATCCCAAAGACAAACTTTCTAATACCCTTTTATATTAGGGACATTTTGCTGTCTTTTGTTTTGTTTTTTACTTTTTTTTTATTTTTTTAACTTGACAGATGGTAATACTATAACTGAACTTCATATTGTAAGAACTGTTTGTGAACATTATCAAGTAAGAGGAAACCCTACCTGCATTTATAAAAGACTTACGCGCTATTATGCTGTCAAACTGAAGGTTTTAAACCTGCCCAGAAGTCTACCTGGGTACCTGATACTCAGATTCTCTCTCTCTCTTTCTCCCCATCTCCTCCCTCCCTCCTTCTAATTATGCTTGTTAGTCTTTATGCACCAGCATTGGTGATAATAAACTTCCTTGTTCCGTGTGTTTTGTTTTGTCTAATTGCCTTGCATACATACTTCATGCAAAATCACTTGTGTGTCACTGTGCCCATCTTAGCATTTAAACAGCCAGTGCTTGCAGCATACAATGAGCCAGTTTGAAATACCTGACAGAGGGATGCTAAGTAAATGTAGAGATTTTCAGAAGAAATTGGGCAGCCTGTGAAAGCCTGCTCTGTGAATCTGTTGCCCTGTGTTCTTTGGTGCTGAGTTTCCTTGAGTGGTAATCACATCGAAGGCTGTGCCAAGAAGAAATGATATATTGGCAGGATTTCCTTGCTAATGCCACGATGGCAATACAGGACAGTTTAGTGGGATGATTTCCTTGGGTTCTTGTGGGGTTGGTTGGTTGGTTTTGCATTCATCTTGTTTGGGAGGCTGGTGAGGTGGTTCAGTGGGTAAAGACATCTTCTGCTGTATGGCTGAGCCCAGTGACTCCAGTTAGATTTCCCGAGAGAGATAAATCCCCCAGGATTGGGCCTGTTGCTACAGACTCACAACAAATTCTGGTCCCTCCTACCTCCAGAGCCCCTGGACGTAATTGTGCCCCGGTTCCATGTGGTTTTTGTTGGTGCTAAAATACATGAAAGGTGGAAGTTAACTGACAGTGGGGACTTTGTTTATGTGCCATTTGGGAGTCTAACTCATGTTAGAATGAGACTTTTTGGTAGCACAGCTACAAACATTTCTATGAGTAATCCTCAGCCCTCCTTTTTACTCACCCAATAAATTCACTGGCTCACTAGTTGGACTTGGGATCATTTATTTGATCTGTTATCGGTGTCTATTTGGTGTCTCCCCTGGAAAAGTAATACAATGTCCATAAATTTGAATGTATTTGTGTTTGGAAGCCAAAGTATATCTTGGAAGTTAAGAGGGTAAGTCAGGCCTTGGCATTTCTTTGTATCTTTTCTTAAATTTACATTTGTTTGTTTGTACATATGGGAAGGCTGGATGCCACAGCAAGCAGCGGTCAAAGGATAACCTTCAGGAGTTGGTTCTCTCCTTCCACCATGTGCCTGGGGTTTAGGGATCAAACACAGGTCAGAGCAGGCTTCATGGCAAGCTCATCTATCCACTGGGGGATCTCCAAGGCAGTCTTTGTATTTGTTGAGGCAGGATCTCAATATGTACCACTAGCTGTCCTGACCTAGATCAGGCTGGCCTCAAATTCTCAGTTCTGCCTCCTGAGTCCTGGGATTAAAGGCATGTGCTACTATGCCTGCAATCTTTTTTTTTTAATATTTATTTTATATATACAAGTGCTCTCTATGTAAACCTGCATGCCAGAAGAGGGCATCAGATCCCAGTACAGATGGTTGTGAGCCCTCATGTGGTTGCTGGGAATTGAACTCAGGACCTCTGGGAGAGCAGCCAGTGCTCTTAAACATTGAGCCATTCTCTCCAGCCCATTTGGTATCTTATAAAGGCATTTTTATTACATTTTAAGGCGTGTGTGTGTGTGTGTGTGTGTGTGTGTGTGCACACGCATGTATGCTTACACATGCTCACTCATGCCACGGTACATGTGGAGCTTAGAAGCTTGTCTGAGAGTCTCTAAACAGCCTAGCAAGAGCTACGTGTGCAGGGAGCCCCAGTGATGGAGTTTTGTGAGTCTTCCTCCCTGCTGGGTGGCCCCCTCCCTCATGCAGCTACCTCTGAGGCCATCCGTGCACCTGTAATAATCCCTCACCCATTTTCCTGTATGTAGGCTCAATAAACTCACTGCTCCCTCGGCAGGATTTGGGTGGAACTGGCTGGTCTGTCATTGGTGCCTTACATGGGTGAACAGATGTTCGCTGACATCTTCCCAGCAAGTCACACAGCACACCCCTGCTATGGTTGGTTAAAGAAGGACAGTGGAGAGAAGAGACCGACCAGGTGACGCCTCACCACCATATGCACCACAAAACCATTGTTTCAACACTCCTCAGTTCCCTTTAGCCTCCCCATGGAAAGGGCCATTTGGAAAACAATTAGCTGGACATGGTGGCATACGCGTTTAATCCCAGCACTTAGGAGGCAGGAACAGGATCTCTGTGAGCTAGCCTAGTCTACACAGCAAGTTCCAGGACAGCCAGGACTACAGAGGGACACTGTCTCAAAAACAAACAAAAAACAACCAAATAAGTGATTATTAGATTCTGCAAGTAAGGCTGTCACCATATCTCCAGCTTTGCCTCTTAAAAACAATGACCAATTTGAGTAGCTCAATGAGATGGCATCCCTAAACCCAGTGACTCTCCGCAGTGCCATATGCAAGTAAAACCACAGCTACGGTTTACCCATACAAATGCCTTGAGGTCAGATTATATGAATGGATAAATGAATGAGGCTTTACTTGTGTTGCCTCTTCATTCGCCCCTCAGAGCTAGTCACCCATTATACCCACTCATGGGTATCACCTAGCCTTGGATAGATAATCAACACCCAACTAGACAGGACTCTTAAGTTGTTTCATACTTAACAGTGTCCTCTGAGGTATTTTATACTACTAAATGAGCTGTGGTTTTGAACTTAGAGAAAAAGGAGCAAGAAGTTGTCGGCAATTATACCTTTGCTCTCTGGAGTGCTGGGTATGTGTCTGAAGATGTCTTGAAGAAAGAAAGAATGAGTAAGGGATGTTGAGCACTACCATTGCCAGCATTGTGCTAGGCGATTTACATTTATTACCTCGCTTGTTCCTCTAAATAACCTTAAAACACAGTACTCAAATCCCAGAAGCCTGGTAGGTCACAGATGAGGAAAACTGAAGCTCAGTGATGAAGGGTAACTGTCACCAAGTGCCAATGCACCTATGAGGTCTCAGACATCTTAAGTGCTTTGTCCTTTCCAGTGAGATTGAACCACCCATGAGTTTTTGGTGAACACCATACCCTAGAGTAAAAGTTAACTCTTAGCAGCCTCAGTGACTACATATCAGACGCAGAGCAACATTAGGCTCCAACATATGTAAATAAACTGGCATGAGGGCCTTAGACAACGGTCACCATACATATGTAGCCCAGTGTCTGAGCATCTTTCACATTTGTTGCAGTAATGTGGGTCTCTAGTGAATAATGTTTGCAGGAAAACCCAGCCAGAGGGTAGCATCATAAATCCTGAAAGGAGGAAAATGACGTCCACGCTCTTACATCTCAGAGAGCTTTTTCAACTAAGAGATCTGGAAGGTGACGCTTTCTGCACAAATTTCAGCGAGCTGCTTTTGTTTGGGAGTATTCGCTGAGCCAAACTGCCTCCATCTTCAGAGGGCAGCCATACGCATCCATGTGCAAAAGATCAGTCAACAAGACTGGTGGTATTTCCTCCCAAGAAAGAGGGCCAGAGAGGATCTCAGGGCCCTAAGCAGAGTATTCAGCCACTCCTCCTTCACTTGAATGTAGTTCTGCCCTAATTGCAAGTGACCTCAGCAAGGGGCTGGTGAGCTGGGAAGGACCAGATAGGTCCTCACCTACACAACCGTAGAAGAATCATCACCCACGCTGGGCATAGACTTTTCACTGTGACTGCTTTAAGGCCATCCATGCTCCTGCCTGTCACCCTTCACCTGTGCTCGGTAAGTGAGCCTAATAAACTCACTAGTTTCCCAGGGTGAACTCTGGCGAAACTGAGCCTAAGTCTGTCAGTGGGACCTAATGAGGAAGGAAAGTAAATGTCGCCCAGTCCCCATTCCCAGAGAAAATTTCCATAGCACAATAACCCAACATTAATCCAACACCATCTCTGCTCTTCATCCTTCATCTGACCCAGTCCAATGACCACATTGGGGTTATTAACTGACAAACAATATTAACCACGTCCTTTTATTCTTGGTTCTTTATACACAACCAATCCGGTGCCGTGAGTGGCTTTGTAAGCAGTGAAAGTCTCCAGCAATATATAGAAATGCTGTTAGAAATTCTAATTAGTGGTGTGCCTAAATCTTGGGCAAATTTTTCCACTGGCTTATTAATTTCTAAGCACACTCTGACACCTTATTCTCTTTATTATCCACAGACTTCCAGGGGAAAAAATTGATATGCTATACTGTAATCATTGGCTGTCTTACCTGTTGGTTGTCAAGGTTCATCAGTGTGAGGCTGCAGGTTGAAACAGTCAGCTTTATAATCGTTCCTGAAAACTGAAGATTGCTTTTGCCAAGAACCGTCGACAGGCACTTAATGGGAGCCTTTAAAAACAACAAAACACCACTATAAGTTACGGATGTGTAGCGCCTCCTCTCTGTTTCATTTCGTCTAAACCAGATGAACTGGAATGGTTGAACGGTCAGACCCCACCAAAGCCTTGGTTCTTCATTTGACATGTGGATATGGAACTGCATACGTCAGAACCCACAACACCAACACACGCTGCCTGAAACATCTTGGCACAGACCAAAGACAGTGCTCTGCTAGGGACACTGCATTATTTCATCAAACTTGCAGAGTTTTCTGCCTTTATGAAAAACAGTGGTTTGACTATAGAAGAGGCTAAGACTCAGTATTTTCCAACTGCCATTCCTTAGCATATAGCTATCAAGTAAGTATACCTTTGTGTTGTATTATATTACAGTACCGGATAGGAAAGAAAATGGTTGTTTTGAGTCATTCACTTGAGTTCCATAAAATACCGTTAAATGAATCTCGGCTTGAGACTAGGTTAAACTTTCTAACAACTTTTGAAATGGCCCTAGACACACTTTCTGCCACTTAGCACAATGTGTTTATATGAAGTGGCATTCCCAGCACTGACTATCACAAAATAAAATATTGACCAAATATAAAGAATGCATAAGATGGTCTATATCCTGCATTAAATATCCAGCCAAAATTTAATTATTAACATAAAAACAAATAAGCACATTTTCTCTTTAATATGAAAATTTGCTTTCACCATTAATGAATGTTTTCATAAATTATATGTACCAGACAACTTTAATTATTTTATTTATTATTATGATTTTATCGGTGGGTGTGCTTGTAATCCCCACACTTGGGAGGCAGAGACAGATAGGTTCCTTAGGTCCACTGGCCAGCTAGCTTAGCCTACTTGGCAAGTCCAAGGCCAGTGAAAGACCCTGTCTCCAAAATAAGTAAAAGTGGAGGGAGACCAAACCTCTACAACCATGAGCACACATGTATGCTCACATTCAAACATGCACACACACATAAAATCCTCAGGCAAAAAGGGGTCACAAATGAAAAAAAATTAAAGAAGCCCAGGAATAAAATGACCACTTCAATACCATTTTGCCATAGTTAAAAGGACATAAAACAAGAGGCTCATGTAAATATTCACCTTTCGCTTTTTAATGGCTCCGTGGGCCCCAGGGACAACTTCACACAGGCGGCTTATTGCGTCCCTAAAGACAGAAACCGTAGAGAGTCTTAACATTCTACCTATAGTCTGTGAGTGATCAAGAACAGTGTTCAGAGTGTACAGATGCAACGGTGTGTCTGACATAATGACTTCTGCTACAAGGCACTATTACTAATATTTCTGCAGTTCAAACCCAGGAAGACTTAGCAACACCCTTATACTGAAAAAAAAAAAAAAGTCTTACAAGGAGTCCTGTGATTCGCTTTATTGATCTTTTTTATCCTTTGGATTTTCAGATTTATTTAATTGTGCTGTTGGTTTCTAACAAGCAAGGGCAAACCCTTCTTTCCTTGGAATACATTATAATTCCACCCAGAGCAAAATCCTCACCATGACGTTGTGAATGGAGGTCATATTATTTCACCACAAAAGACAATTAAATATGAATGAATCTGACAGGACAGGGAGTTCATCGGGGTTGAGGAAAGCGCTGGACTTGAAAGTGGTCTCAAATGGAGCCATATTGACTCAGCTGCTGCTGCAAGCCACTGAACTGTCATGTAATTTCACAGCGCAGAAGGAAATCAATATCAAGTTCTCTCCCGTGCTTATTCTCTGACCTCACCATATACTGCACTTCCTGGGGAACATGCACTGCTATTAATAAATAAGAGTCGCTGGCTAATGGAGGTACTGAAGGAGCAGGCACTCTCCTCCCCGGAAAGGCGATGATGATGATGAGACATTCTCCTCCAGGGTTGAGCCTTCGTACCCGACCAGGCTTTCACTCTGTAACACCTGCCTGTTTACTGTGCAAAGGGAAAAGATCGCTGTTAAAATGAACAATCCGATCAGTACATACATGCAATGATGTATGACAGCTCTTTAATATAGTTTATGATAATTCAAGGAAGGGGAGGAGCCATCAGAGCAAGGACTGCAGACACACTTCTAAAAGGACACAGTTAGGGCAGGTTGGAGCTTGATGTTCCAGAGGACACTCTGCAGAAGTAAGCGGAACTTCCGGAGATTCCGGGCATCATTTCTATATAGCATGTTCGGGCTCAGAATCTCTGTTTCTCTCTGAGTAAATCAAACTTCCCCAAGGCGTTACCTTCTCCTTTTGTAAAGACTGCTGGCATTCATAATTCACCAAAGAAAAGAACCACCATTTGGCTTAGTATATTCTCTTGGGAGCCAAATTTATTGTTTTCCCAACATTCCAACCTTTGTTCTCTGGAATTAACAGAAGGATAATGCAGAAGGTTGCTCTTTCTTGTTTGGTTGTTGTTTGGTAGTTTAGTCGTTTAAATGATCATTTGAATTGATGAGAGTCTTATAATTGATCCAAGTTGACCTCTAGTACTGCCAAAATGACTCACCTAGACTCCTCACTGTATTGACAGAAATCAATAGAGTATTATAAGAAATGGAAAACTGTCTACTCTCCAGGAGCCAAAGAGAGTGCCAGGTAAGTGGTTTGAAGTAACAACAGAAGACAGTGACGGATGTTGATGCTGGTTCACAAAATAATTGCTAATTAGTGTTAGAGATTGATGCTTTTATGTAGTACCTTGCAGTTTCACAAAGGGCTTTTCCAGACACTCTGATTCTCATATACTGACAGTATCTTCCAGTGAAATTAGCTTTGTGGGTCTGACCTGAAGGAAATGGCAGCTCTCAGAAGGGGAAGCGTCCTGGCAGAGTGGGCCCTGGGATCCCAGACACAGGAGCAAAGACCGGAAGTCATCCAGAACTGGATGAAGGGAGTTCAAGCCCGTGACAGTGCCGGGGGCCTGGAGTGGGGAGCAGCAGCCAACAATCTGGGAGATGGATTAGCAGCTCAAAATGCTTTGTTAAGGGCCAGAGAGCAAATGCATTAGTGTTTTGTTCCAACAAAAAGCAGCCTGAGACAATATATAAACAAGAGAACAC
Source organism: Meriones unguiculatus (assembly GCF_030254825.1). Taxonomy (NCBI): domain Eukaryota; kingdom Metazoa; phylum Chordata; class Mammalia; order Rodentia; family Muridae; genus Meriones; species Meriones unguiculatus. The sequence continues at coordinate 16,352,841 of NC_083365.1, read as the reverse complement.
TGCTGTGCGCCAAATTTTATTTTCAGGAATAAAGGGCTGGCCAGAGCTGGATGGTGGGCCATAGTAGCCTTCCCCTGAATTGAACCACTCACAGAACAGAAAAATTTAGCCTTAAAAAACCAAAGCAGGGCATGGTAGCTTCATACCCTAGCACTCAGGAGACGAGACAGGAGGATCTTCAATTCTAGGCCAGCCTGAGCCAGGTACACTGTCTCAAATAACAAAAGAAAACAAAACGGAAAAAATGTTCATATTCATTATGGTTTTAAATTTGAAAATTAAGCAAACTATAAGATATGTCATGCACATTTAAATTAAAAAAAAAAAGAAGAAAACACAAAATCGGTTTTCATGAAAATGACAAATTCTAGTCATGTATTTACCCATTGTTAGGGAGCCACCAATTCTAAGGAGTAATTTGGTAAAGTCTGACAAATACTGATAAGGCCAAGCTTTGGGCGATGAGTTCAATCTCTGGGGCCCACACTGTGGAAGCAGAGAACTGACCCCATCAAGTTGCTCTCTGACCTCCACAAGTACACTATGGTATTCGTGCCTGTTGGGCTGACCTTCCTTCTCATCTCTGCATCTTCAGTTGTTGATTACTGTCCTGGCAGAGAGTTAGGTGCTGGCAGGATTTTGGTATTGTCATTTCTATTTTCCAATGCTTGTCCTTTCACAGCTGTCCAAAACATGAAGGTCAGGCAGCCCTCTATGCCTTAAGGCAATCAAAGAGATGGTTCTTCCTGTTAATTGGTTGTAATAAAGAGCTGATGGGCCAATATCTGGGGCAGGAAGTATGAGGACAGGACTTCCAGGCAGAGAGAGGGACACAGGGAGATACAAGTAGAAGCAAAGACACGGGAGAGAACAGAAAAGCCAGGAACAGGAGCGGGAGGCAAAGGGCTAGCCACATGGCTGGGATGCAGGCCGGGAAGCCGGGCTGGGAAGCCGGGTTAAGATAGAAGCTTTCTTCTTCTGATGTCCATCTTCTTTGCCTTTCAGGATGGGGATTGAGCATTATTGCCAGAGTCTTCTCTCTTGATTAGTTTCTTTAGAGGTACAGATTTTAGTAGGTTTAGCCTATATTATATGTCTATATGACTGAGTATATACCGTGTGTGTCTTTCTGCTTCTGAGACAGCTCACTCAGGATGATCCTTTCCAGGTCCCACCATTTACCTGCAAATTTCATGATTTCCTTGTATTTTATTAGTTAGGAGCCTGCCACAGAGGGCCTCTGAAAGGCTCTGCCTTGCAGACTGTCAAAGCACATGCCAACTGTTGGGCAGAGAGCATGGAATCATATGAAAGAAGTGGGAAATAGTAAGATCTGGAAAGGACAGGAGCTCCATAAGGAGAGCAACAGAACCAAAAAAATCTGAGCACAGGGGTCTTTCCTGAGACTCATACTCCAACCAAGTACTATGCATGGAGATAACCTAGAACCCCTGCACAGATGTAGCCCATGGCAGTGTCCAAGTGGGTTCCATAGTAATGGAAACAGGGACTGCCTCTGACGTGAACTGATTGGTCTGCTCTTTGATCACCTCCCCTTGAAGGGAGAGCAGCCTTACCAGGCCACAGAAGGTGACAAAATGCAGCCACTCCTGATGAGATCTGATAGACTAGGATCAGAAGGAAGGAGAGGAGGACCTCCCCTATCAGCGGACTTGGGGAGGGGCATGCATGAAGAAGGGGGAGAAAGGGAGGGATTGAGAGGGGAGGAGGGAGGGATACAAAGTGAATAAAGTGTAATTAATAAAAATTTTTAAAAGATAGAAGCTATCTGAGATGCTATCCCAGAGAAAGGTGGAAAGCTTTAAACTACATAGGAGTCTCCTGTCTTAAACAGCTAGCGGGTCACAAAAGTCCAGTAATACATGCCCACATACACATACACACTTAATAAAAGTAACTGTAAAACATTTTAAAATAACAATATAAAGTTTACCAAGAATTTGATGAGAGGGCATGGGACTAAACTAGTTGAATACTATATAGCAGAAACACTTTAATTTTAGAGCAAAAATACTGACCTACAATCAAGTGATAGATAAAATGGAAAGGCTAAATACAGTGATTTGGGATGTTAGGTATGTGACCTACAAAAACAAGGAGGAGATCTGTATAAAGCAAGTGGGAACAGGGTAGACATTCCAGTTTGCCACGCTGGTTAAGTTCACCCTGAACAATCAGCACCACAGGAAGCTCTCATGAAGCTGTGTGCCTGCATTTCCAGCCTAAGAACCCAGCGCTGGGCCACTAAGACAGAAAAAAAAAAAAAAAAAAAAAATGGTGGGAGTTCGCAGCTAGCCTCGGCTACATAGCAACATTGTCTCCAAAACACCAAACAAGCTCACAACAACACTAACTTAGGTTGTCGGTGTTTGTACCTTGCGGTTTATTCTCTTTCCTTTAAATATTTATTATTGATTTTATTTTTTTATGGGTATGTGTGTATATTTGCATATACACCGCGTACGTGCAGATGTCCACAGAGGTCAGAAGAAAGATGGCATCGGATCCCCTGGAATGGAGTTACAGGCAGTTGTGAGCCGCCATGTAGGTGCTGGGAATTGAACGTAGGTCTTCTGAGGAAGCAGTAAGTGCTCTTGGGCCATCTCTCTAATGCTGGATTACGATTTCCTGTTCTCACTCTAGTGTGCTTAGATATAAAGAATATAAATAATGTTTTACTTCTGTGTGAAATTGGTTAGCAATCTTTTAAAAAAATTTTTTCGTGTTTGTTACTTGTTTTGATTGGGTTTTGTTGCTTTTGGAGACAAGGTCACCCTGTACAGCTCAGCCTGACCCTCAATTCTGGACTCCACAGCCTGCCGGGATTAATGGACTGACTCCCGTGGCCAGGGTTGCTTTGCTGGCCACTCTGTGATCTGGCCTCTGAGTACATCAGCAACTTCATGAAATCTTACCAATGCCATTTCAAAGCAAGCTGTAAAGAAGAATCTAAACTTGAACAAATTCAAGTTTTACCATCTTCTAATAAGGCAGCAAACGATGCCAGAGACAGGGAGCAAATTCAGACCCACACCTGACAGGGAGGAAACAGGAGAAGGAGCCCCCAGCTCTGGAACTAGGGCAGGGTGTGTTGGTTGTTCGGTTGCTCTTTTCTTGCAAACATCCCCAACAGAGAGATGCATCGGTCCCACACTGTGGACAACCGTTACAGCACGGAGGCTATGAGGGCCTGTAAAGGGGGAAATGGCTACAGCGTGTACTCAGAGATGGACTGTGGTAGCTCTCTCCCAACCCTGGCAGGGGCACTTTGCAAAGCACTCACACAACATAGGCCAGTGAGCTTCCTGTGGCTCCTCAGAGTGTGAAGGCTTCTGGCTATCACTGTCTTCAAAAGAATAAGGAGAGCTTCTGTCTGTGCCTGTAAATTTGTTTTCAAAAATACTTGTTTTTGGTCGCAAGTGATGGTGGCACATACCTGTAATTTCAGCAGTCATGAAGCAGACGGATGGTAATTGCTGAAAGTTGAAAGCCTGGGCTACGGTAGTCTCTCTCTCTTACACACACATACACACACACACACACACACACACAAACACACACACACACTCACACTTGGATTTGAGGCTCCAAAATGAACTGCGGGCTATCTCTCCCAAAGTTTGTTGTACAAACTTTATTCCATTTTAAAAGATCCGTTTCCCACCCTAGCCTCCCAGAAAACATTTTAGAAACTGCTTCCAAATAACCTCTCCCTTTTCTGCTTTCTGTGCTGATATCTGTGTTAACTAACCCAGAATCCCAGTCATGGGATATGAAGGCGTCTGCATTTGCTGCATGCTGTTGCTTTATTCACAAAGATCTGTTCTGTCCTGAGACTGAGACCCAGAAATTAACTGTCACACTGGCAAGGATGAGTGGACTCTTCGTGACTTTTGCCTTAGCCACACCCCGAGCCCAAGGCACTGACTGTAGAAAGGCAGAGGGGACGGGGAGGGACTCCTCCCAGGGTCTAGAGTGCCAGGCTGCCGCAGCCTGTCCACCCAGCCAGCTTCTCTGCACAGGCTTTTGGAGCTGTGGTGGACACTGAAGGGAAGAGGAGGGGAGGGAAGCGAGAGGAGGGGAAGGGAGGGGAGGAGAGAGAGAGAGAGAGAGAGAGAGAGAGAGAGAGAGAGAGAGAGAGAGAGAGAGAGAGAGAGAGAGAGAGCCTGACCACAGCATCAACAGTGGCCACTTTGTTTATTGATTCTCCACGTGAGAGGGAAAGGGAGAGTGGGCTGATGTAAGCGGATGAGAATGCAGCTGAAGGTTTAGCGTTGAGGCTGCAAAACCCCGCCCACGCCAGAAGACCAAAAAAAGAAATTTTGCCTATCTCCACAAAGTCCAAACTAGTCGTCCAGACAAAGCCAACAAAGCCATCTTTCTTCATGGGCTCTGACCACTGCAGGGACTTGAGTTGGATTTTTCTTTCTCTGTGTCTTCAGCCCTTAAACAGTTGTCCTCCTCTGGAAGCCATGTTGCCCAGCAGTTTCCCCGTGCTCCCGTCCACCCCCTTTCAAGTTTGGAAGACAGGGGCACAGCCAGGGACACCAGAGCACATCTCACTGGGGAGGTGCTGGAGGGCAAACCTCTTGCAGGGCGCAAGTGCAGTTCTTCAGTAAGTAAGAAAGCCAGAAAACAAGTGGGGGGGGGGCTCAGGTAAAGGGCCCAGTGGGAATCTCTTGAGGTTCCTCACCGCCCCCCCAGCAGAGAGAGATTGTGTGTGCCCCTCCCTCCGCCCCTGCACCTCAGTTTTGTCTGGGCAAACAGGCGTGAGATTCAAATTTCAGTCATAGTAAGAGCCATTCCAGGTTGTTGTCCAAATCGAAGCGCCTGTCATCCCCCGGGGCATTCCCTGGCTTTGCACCGCCTACGTGAATCCGGAAACAGGGCCTGGCTGTCAACCCACAGCAGGTCATGGAGACACTCCACATCCGCGCCTCCTGACGCTGCCGGGATCACCCCGGAGAAACCTAAGATCTTCTCCTACGAAGCATCTGGGTGACCTACGTGTTCAACTTCGTTGGGCTTGGTGAAAGGAAAGGCAGGCTGTGAAAGCCCTCAGACGGGGCGCTTTAGAGCGGGGCTCGCCTTCGCGGCGATAAGAACACAATGGGCGCAGTCAGGGCCCACAGACGGGGAACAGAAGCCGGCTTCGCACGCCCTCCGTCCTGTTATCCAGGGCCATCGCCAGCACCCAAGGAAGGGACACCCAGCTCCTAAAATATATCCTTTCACTTTAGAAACTGGCCTCTCTGGTCCCAGAGCAGTTAAATAAAGCCTTTCAGTGCGCCCAGCCTTTACCCTCGCGCTGACTTATCACTCTGCTCTGTCCACTTGAATTGAATTATGCTTAAATTCTGACTCCAAAGCGCCTTTGCAACCTGACCCAGCTCATTGTAGATGGGTTGTTCTGTCTACTCTGAGCTTTTTCTTTGGCTCAGAGGCAAATGTAGACTCATGAATCACACTAGAACCCCGTGGAAAATCATTCTCTCTTAAGTATCCCATTTCCCCGAGTCTCTCAGACTAACAGGTGGTATGACCTCTGGCACCCCTTCACCATGATTTCTGGTAAGACAGTCATATGGTTCAATGTTTGAACACCTACCCCGACAAACTGAGGGCTCACAGGGTTTGCAAACGGTTAAGCCTTGTGAGAAGGGAAATACAGAATAGGATTGGTTCAAACACAAAATTATCAATCCCGAGGAGTTTGTCTTTATTTTGGGGTATGCTGGGCTTCCTTAAAACAACTCTGCTTTACGTAAAACATTTTTTTTAATTTTAATTATTTATATATTTCATGTACGTTGATGTTCTGCCTGCTTGTCCGTGTGTATGAGGGTGTCAGGTCCTCTAGAACTGGAGTTACAGACAGTTGTAAACTGCCGTGTGGGTGCTGGGATTTGAACTCAGAATGTTTGGAAGAATAACCAAAGCTCTTAACCACTGAGCCATCTCTCCAGTCCCATAAAATGTTTAAAGTACTATAAACCTTTGGTTTTTGGAGTTGAAGACTGTACCGTGTGATTGTTGACATCACGTTTCTTGGGCTCCAGGCCTATCAGTGTGAGAGAGCACTGGCCTTGAGCGTGGAAGGCACAGGGTTTGAGTCCTAGCTCCCTGCAGAGAGGGAGGGAGGCGAGAGCTTATTTTCAAAAGGCAGGGCCAGCTAATTCGGTCATCCACTTTATTTGCCCCAGTTCATTCTAAATGATGAGTATGCGCTTCTGAACAAGTTCGGCCTACCTTCAAAGAAGGAAGGTTTGGCTCCATTTAACCTTGCTTTGGACGGTTTGCCGTAGAGAGGCCTGTAATATTTAGAGACGGCAACGGATGGGTTGGATGTGTCGCTTCCATTGCGTCTTTCCGTTTAAAGAATGAGCTCTCCTTGGGAGCGCCTCCGAAGAGGAGGCGCTAGCTGGCCCACCTGGTTAGGTCCAGGATGGTAAATGGCGGGAGAACAACCCTGACCTGTTAAGAAGTCGTATTGTAGGTCACGGTAAGCCGTGACTTGGCTGAGAGGGTCTGAGCAGCCCTCTAGTAGCTGGTTCACGTGCAGGTCTCAGGAGCTGTTCTTAGAGTTATTGGCTTTGCACAGCTGGGCTGGGGCCTAGCAACCTGCAGCCTAACAAGCTGTACGAGTGACATCCAAGCACAGCTCACGGGCCAGGATTGCACCAGATGAAACCTTCCTCTCGGCCACACTGCACAGGGTGGTTGGGTTCTGCTCTACAGCTTTGACCAGATGGCTCTATTTGTGGATGTGAGGGAACTAGGGTGCCGGTTTCTATGGGCTTCAGTAGGGAGGGCTGGACTGCCTGTACGTTTAATGACAGTCCATTGCGGAGAAAATTCGTTTTCAATTTAGTCACCCTATGCACTAGGATTGATATTTTGGCATGATCCTTCCCCTTGCTTTTCCCAGCCTGCTCAGACAGAAGGATATTTTTTTCAGGTCTGAACCTCTTTGGTCTCATTCCCCTTTCACACACAGGTGGTGAGAGTGACCTGAATTCTGTCTTTTCCTTAGCAGCCTGGGGGCAAGAGGCCTCCATCTGCCCCTGCAAATGCTCGCAAGCACTTAGCCCTGTTTTTTGGCCTTGGCCACACAGAACAGAAACACCAGAAAGTGTTAGCATCCATTGCAAACGAAATCTCACCTCCAGGCGTTCTGATTTAATTAGTGCAGGCTAGGCCTTGGGGGCCTGTGGAGGTTTTGTTTGTCTTTTTGTATCTAGACAGGGTCTTACGTAGCCAAGGCTGCCTCAAACTTGCTATAGCTGAGGATAGACTTGAATTCCTAATGTTCTTGCCTCTGTTTCTCAATGATGGATCTACAAGTTGTCAACCCTCTTCCAAGCCTCTTCAAGCCTTAGCTGAAGAGAATTCAAAGGCAGCAGTCTGCAAAACTTTTCTTTAAAAAAGTTCAGATCGTGACTATTTTAGGCTTCTCAAGCCATGCAGACTGTCACAATTCTGCTCTTGTGGCAATATATAAATAGCATAAAGGCATAAACAACGTGTAAACAAACAGGCCATAATACCAATAGCACTCACTGACACTGCTATTTAAATTTAATCTCTACACAGCACAGAATAATGTCCTTTTGATTTCTTTTCAACTTGTTAAAAGCATCCAACGCACTCTGGGCTGACAAGGTGGCAACCTAAAAACCGAGCAGGAGGTTGAATTTAGTCCACAAAGGTCAGAAGGGAGTGTCGGAGAGTGATATTCCCTGGAACTGTAATTATGGGTGGTTTTGAGCCAGTGTGTGGGTTCTGGGAACCAAACCCAGGTCCTCTACTTGATCACCAAACCATCTCTCCATTTTCCATTCTGTTTCTTTTGTGTGCCTTGACAGAGAAGGAAACCCTCCTCTTTCATTGGAGACAGGGGAGGATAGAGAGAGTCTTTAGTATCAACTGACCGTCATTAAACTATACCACATGCACCTGATCAGAAATAAGGACTTTCTGTGTGACACAGGATCTAACTGGAGACCTCACTTTCAAATCACTGAATGAGTGTCCTCAGCATCCGAATGTCATAGTGCGGGCATCACAAAGGACCTTAGGCATTCAAAGGCTGGATTCAAAATGTCTGGGGCCCTGCTCCAACATCCTGTTTCTAACAAGCCCTTTTATGATAGTTGAGAATGCCTTTCCCCGGGGCTGGTGGTGGTGCTCGCCTTTAATCCCAGAGCTCGAAAGGCAGAGGCAGGTGGATCTCTGAGTTCGAGGCCAGCCTGGATGTGTGTCTGAGGCTATTTATTTTTCCTTCTCTTTAGCCGATATCAGAAGAGAACACGAACTATTGTCAGCAGCAGATCTACAAGCCTTGTGAAGGTGTTTCAGAGAGAGCTCACACTTGAGGAAAGAGTTTGACAGTGGAAAGCCAGGCCCAATTCCACCAAGGGATTAAATGTCCTCTTTGTCACTTCTGCTTTTAACATTTTCCTAAGATTTGTCCCTTAAAATTTTTCTCCCTTGGAGGTGAAGACCTGAAAAGTTGCCAGGCCTGGTTTCCACTCCTAACATTTATGGACACGGGAGCTGACCTTTGGAAAGTCCTTAAGGCCTCTAAGCCTGGGTATTCACGTGGGTAACACGATACACAGTGACCTTTAGCTTGTGAATGTTACAGTTTGTATGACAAAAGTGCCGATCAACACTACCTACTAGTAAATAATAAACTTTTGGCCACTGCTTGATAACTGGACACCACGTCTGGTCCCTTCACACAGAGAGAGATTGGGGCACAGCCTGCCGCACTCGACTGAGAAGTCACTCTGCCGCTCACAGCATCCTTTCCAGACCTCAAGCCAGTCAAAATCGGACTGGGGGCCTGCGGTGCACCGATTCCTTTCCTTTGTGCGGAAATGCGTATGCATGGTACCAACAGGCCAAATGAGGTGTCGACCAGCCAAGGACCCGAGCAATTTCCCAAAGGATCTTTAGTCTATAATCCTGGCCTACTTCAAGAGTCCAGATCCTATGTCTTAGTTTCCCTTTGTCTTTTTGGCCTTTTTTTAATTGTAAATGATCACAAAGTTTTGAGGAACTCCAGAGTCATCTAAGATCGGAGAACTAGGACCAAGAAGTAGTAAGTATTTACTGATAGTTTGAATGAAAATGGCTCCCATAGGCCCCTCGTTGGTGGAACGGTTTGGAAGGATTAGGAGGTGTGGCCTTCGTGGAGGAGTTTTGTCATTGGGGTTGGGCTGGGAGGTTTCAGAAGCTCATACTGTGAGCATACAGGCCATTTGGCTGGCCTGCCTTCAAGGTCCTAGCAATTGCTTACCTGCCACTGCCACCACCACATCATCTTTACCTACCATAACACATACCAGGCCCGATGTCTCACCCTCTGCCTCCAACTTGCAGATCAAACATAAGCTCTCAGCTACTCCTCCAGTGTCATGCCTGTTTGCCTGTTGCCATGCGCCCTGCCATGGTCATGGGCTCACTGTCTGAAACTGTGAGCAAGCCCCACCCCCCCCCAATCAAATGTTCTCTTTTGTAAGTTTCCTTGCTCGTGGTGTCTCTTCACAGCTGTAGAAAAGTCGCTAGGACAGCCATCAACTATGTGGGCGCGTCCCCACACTAAGGGAGCACCCTCCGACCCAAGGAGAATGGGTAATGAAGTCCCTGATAGCTCCAAATGGAGCTCAGAGAGCTGTCCATGTGCCTCAGCAACTATACGTGTGCTTTGCATGTCCAGATCCAGGGGTTCGATCCACGACAAAACTCACACAGAGATTGGTTCCTGAAGAGCTGACTTTACTGTCCCACTGAGGTCAAAGCAGCAGTTTTGGAGACATGGAATTGAACTTGCAGACTCACTGCCCTAGAACACTAGTGGAGAACAGAAAACAAGTGGTGACGGTTCCTTCTGAGTTACAATCCCTGCTTGCTTGCTTAGGACCCAAAACACCCAAACAGCCTGCTTACTCTCTACACTTAAAGATCCCGGCCCCTCTCCTCATAGATTAGGATAGGGCAGGTAAACCCTTACATGCAGCCTGTTGCTACCAGCTAGAGAAAACAAATCCTGATCCGACACCTCCAAAGGGATCACTCATCATCCATTCTTTCTTTGACAGCTCTCCATTTCCCCTCACAGAACCTCTTTAATTGATGCCCTTTATTGTGAGCTTCCTGGCTGTTCCCTGAGCCCCAAAGTAGGCTGATCCTGAGCTTTTGGCTTAGCCCAGCCAGTTTCACTCTCAAACGTGGATTACAAATGCAGGGTGCTAAATATGGGGAGAGGGCAGGACAGTGAGACAAAGGAGCTAGAGGCCTACACTGCGGAGTTGCTACAATGAACCAAATGTGGTGTGGTGCTCGGAATGAGAGTGGCCCTCATGGGCTCCTAGCTGGTAGAGCTATTTGGGAAGAACTGGCAGGAAGGCGTGGCTTTGTTGGAGTCGGTGTGTCATTGGGGGTTGGCTTTGAGGTTTCAAAAGCTCATGCCGGGCCCAGGCTCACTCTCTCTTGGGAATAAATTTGGGATAAGACATGAAACCTCAGCTATTGTTCCTTTGGGCTTGCTGTCTCGCTCCCTGTCATGATGTGCAGCAGGCTGTGCCCCAACCTCTTTCTGAGTGAAGGGACCAGATGTAGTGTCCAGTTAGGGGCCAGAGGTTTATTATTTATTAATAGGTAATATTAGCAGCACTTTCGTCATACAAACTGTAGCATTCACAAGTTAAATGTCACTGCGTATCGTGATACCCATGTGGATACCCAGGCTTAGAGGCCTTGAGGACTTTCCAAAGGTCAGCTCCCGTGTCCATAAAGCAGGAGTGGAAACCAGGTCTGGTGACTCTTCAGCTCTTCACCTCCAAGGGAGAAACTCTAAGCAAGCACCCAGTTAAATGCTTTCTTTTATAAGTTGGCTTGGTCATGGTGTCTCTTCATAGCAATAGAGCAAAAACTGAGCTACCTGGCCGCTGTCATTTCCTTTACGCTCAGAACACCAAGTTTTGTTCTTTCCGAGGAAAGCCAAGCCTTGTGCCCCCACCCCGACCTCATCCCCCAAACCCCAGATCTACCTCCTGGGTTTACTCTGCTGCATCTGTTCCTCCTTCACTGCCGGGAAGGTTCCCATCTGGACCTGTGTGCTGAGGCACCCTGCAGAGACTGAAGATTGTTCTTCATTAACCATTATGTGGATAGTTAATCCAGGGAAGGGAGCTGGACTTCATGGATTAATGAGTTGATTTCCAATTTGTCTCTGTGGTTTTTCATTTGGGACAAACTGAGGTCTTTTGCTGGACTTTGTTTTTAAAATTGGGGGGAGGGCATTTTCATGGCGGACAGTAAATGATGGTACCATCTGCCACGTGTTTTTCACTTTCCCTTTCTCTCTTTTCTATGTGCTTCTGATTTCCAGATATTTCGAAGACAAATGCAACTGTGTGGTTTTGCTCTCTTAAAGACCTTCTTTCTCTGTACAAGCAGGAAGTACCTGCTTCCTTGCCTTTTCACGTGAATCTTTTCTCGCTAACAACTGAGGTCAGGGCCAGCATCAGAGCTGGAGGCTGGGATAAGAAAGATGAGAGCGGGAATGGAGAGATGTCTCAGTGGTTAAGCACAATGGCTGCTCTTTCAAAGGACTCTGGTTCGATTCCCAGCCCCCACACGGTGGTTCACAACTCTCTGCAACTCCAGTCCCAGGGATCTGATCCCTTCTACTGGTCTCCACTAGTACCAGGCATTGCACATGGTATACAAACCCAGACATTGAGACAAAGAAAAGCAAGAAAAGAAGGCAAAAAATAAAGAAGGGAGAAGAGTAAGCATTTGAGAACCAAGGTGGAAGACAAGCTACAGAGAAGGTGAACAATTTTCTTATTCTGATGTGAGAGAAATGAACCCTTTGCTCGGGGGCTTGACACGACTTCATGATACCCACTTGACTGGTTGTGCTGGTCTAATGTCCGTGGGAGAGAGGGAACAAAATGAAAGATTCTGGACTCAGATAAAATATTTCCATCCAAGTAATACACAGAGGGTGGACATATTGTCATATACTACTGCCCAAGCTTATATCCACATGATGACTGGCTCAACAAGACCTGCACTTTCAGAGGAAAATTAAAACAAAAATTGGCATTACTTTCAGTAATATGTAAGCTCTTCAGGGGGAAAAATATAAAAATGTTTTTTAAACTTTTTTTTTTTTACATAGGGTCTCACTATGTAGACCAGGCTGGCCTCTAACTCACAGATTGGCTTGCCTCCTCAGTGCTGGTATTAAGAAGTTTGTTATTGTTGTTGATGATGATGGTGGTGGTGGCCTCTAACTCACAGATTGGCTTGCCTCCTCAGTGCTGGTATTAAGAAGTTTGTTATTGTTGTTGATGATGATGGTGGTGGTGGTGGTAGTGGTTTCCTTCCTTCCTTCTGTTTTGTTTTATTTTGGATGGTTGGTTGGTTGGTTTATTTATTGTTGTTGTTTGGTTTGGTTTAGTTTAGTAGTGCTGGGAATCAAATACTTGTACATATTAAACCAAATAGTAATCAATCCTTAGAATATATATATGAATCTATTAAATAGAATATATATTCTATGTAATATATATTTAATAGATATATTTTAATATATATTTTTAATATATTTAATATATATTTTAAAATAATGTATGGCTAGTAAGGAAGATTATAAACACTGCTGTTCAGAGCAAACTAGCAAAACAACTCAAAAACTTTTCAAACACTTAAGCTATTTGATCTAGTTGAGACTACATGGACAGAAAGCAGAGAACGTGGCAGACACTGTGGGGTACAGAGGAAGCAAGTGGGGAGTTAGTGTTTAATGGGTACAGGATGTTAGTCTGAGGAATCCATTCTGAGGTGGATGTTGGCAATGGTTATACAACAGTGTGAATCAACGTATATTTCCTGAACTTAAAAAATGGTTAAAAGAGTAAATCTGTTTTATATATTTGACCACAATTTAAAAAAACAAAAACAAAAACGGAGCACCAGGAAAATGTTCAGTGTGGGAGAGCTATTATCCGACGCTGTTTATATTTTTGAAATCTCGTGCGTAGAAGTAAAAGCTGGAGAGACAAAATCTGACGCAAAATGACAGCAGATTTCGACTCTGAGTGGAACTGTGAGCAGTCTCTTCTTTCATGTGCTTCTGAACGTTCTCATAGCTTTTCGGTATCTGCATCGCTAGGAAACAATAAAGTCTGCTGGCACCCTGCTTGCGCATCTGTCTCCTGAGCACTGTTGATGGAGCAGTGGTACCTGTTGTTGCCTGCAAACCCGCTGTGTCGTGACTTCCCTTTAGTAGTCTGTTTCCCACCTTGAATGTTAAGTTCCGCATGAGCAGGGCCCGGAATGCTCACGCAGTGTCGGGTACTTGGTGATCCCTTTACAAATCCTCAGGTGAAAGAGTGGGTCTGTGCGTAAACGGATGGATGAACGCAAAGTGAGCTCTTGCTGTCTCAGCCTCGGGCTCCTTCTCTAACAAACAGTGCAACTGAGAAGTGTGTAAATTATGCGAGTTTATCTCTTGTGGTCCTGGAAGCTGGGAAGTCCCGGGTGAAGGCACTGCAGCCTCCGTGTGTGGCGACGTCTCCTGGGTAGAAGAGAGCCCCCTGCTACCTAACTCCCACACTGAAGAAGCGGCCAGCAGCTCCCTGTACCTCTCTGAAAAGGGCACTGGTTCCGCTTACAAGAAGAGCTCTGTCTTTGTGTCTTCAGCAGCTCTAGAAGGCATCGGATCGGATCACCCTCACACCATCGAATAAGCGTCAGCCTATCAATGGGGCACATTCAGAGCGTGGCTCTCGGAACAGTTGGCAATTTTTTGATCCTGTGCACCCGACCCAGGCACCTAGAATCAACCCTCTTCCTGGCGTCGGTAGGGAGGGTTACAGGAAGGGGTTTTCTCAGGGGTAGGATTGTTGAAATGAAGGTTAAAAGGGTGGGAGGTAGTCTAGAACCCATGTCCTTTCGAGGATGGCACAAAGGCTGTAATGTGAAAGGTGGGGTATAAAAGAAGACTGCTGTGGCTTCCTCCAGACACTGGAACTGCAGCCAGGCAGAAAGACACATTTAGTCCATAAACACCCACCAAACTCCTCAGTCCCGGGACTGAGGTAGGTGTCATGGACACAAGCCTATGTCATTTGTTTGGCATCTCGTAAAAGATGATAAGATCTTCTTGATGCCACTGGCTTCTGTGTTTTGTGCATTGATATGCTTATTGCAGCACCTAAGAGAGTAGACATCTCTGCGCGCTTCTCCCGTTTATTTTTGCGTCCTCTGACATTTGTGCAGTTATGACTACTAAGCAAGGTTCTAAAAGGGATGCCATCGATGAGTCAGGAGAAACTCGGAAAGGCAGAATTGAACGCTTCTGAAGACAGAGTCCAACTCTGCAGCCCCTACACTGCATTTCCTGGAACCCAGGGGGATACATGGGCTCATTTTAGTATATCAAAAACCTATTCCGGTCTAAATAACCTCAGGTCATTTTGAGATAAGGTTGTGTTTTTTCTTTTTAAACCACAGCACAGGAACTAACACATTATTGTATGCTGTGAGTCTCCTAGCTAGGGAGAAGCTCTTTTTATTCTCGGGCTTCTGGATAACAGGACACTCCTATGTCTAGAACTGCACGAGGTGAGCACCAGGGAAGGTCACTCTCGCTCCGTAATGAGAATGTTTACCTTGAAGCAGGTGGCTCCCAGTCACAGGTCCAGATGGGAGCTGTGGCAAGGCTCTGACCCCTACAACAGGGCCCCAGCGTTCACTCTGAACCATCGATCAAGCCTCTCCCCTCACCTCATCCTTCCCACCACAGCTTTCCCGGAAGTTGGTGTCCCTTGTCTCTCTTTCCATCCTTGATTTAAAGTTGAGCCTAACAAAGCAGGCCTTGTGCTGGTGGTCCGGACTCCAGCCCTGCGTTACAAGGACTCTGGTTTCTCACACTAAGCTATGTGGGGTGACTCCGGGTGGAGGTTCACCCATTTCGTTGTACAAAATGGAGGGCTACCTCATGTAAAGGACCAACTGAACAGGGTGTCCTGGACTTTATAACGTCAAAAATTCTTGCTTGATCTTATTTCGAGCAACCTCTTTGATGTGTTGGAGACCCATATGTTTGTGTGTGTGTTTGTTTGTTTGTTTGTTTTTCAAGGCAGGGTTCCTCTGTCTAGCATTGGCTGTCCTTGGACTCACTTTATAGAGCAGGCTGGCTTCGAACTCACAGAGATCCGCCTGCCTCTGCCTCCCTGAGTGCTGGGATTACAGGTGTGTGCCATTGCATCCGGCTGTGTTGGAGACTCTTAATGCCTTATTTCTAGGCACACTTTTAAATGTTTCGGTATCTGGAAAAACAGTTATTTTTGTAGACTGAACCATGAAAAACCTTGTAACACGAACACATTTCCACACAGGTCTGAAGCTTTCACACAATGAGGTAAAGCCAGTCACGCAAGGATTGTGGGGCACGTCTCCTGTCTAGCCACATTGGTGACTTTGGAGACGTCATAAGAGACCCTCGGGAGACTTGAAACTCCAGCCCCTCAGAGTCCCTCCAGTTTCACTCTCCTACCTTGTGACTTGGGTTCTCATTCCAAAATCCAGCGACCTCATTGATTGCAGCACTTCAATGCAGCCCATGTACTAGAAAAAAGGAAAGACGAGGTAGAATACGACCAGCACAACGCAATCTCTGAGCTACACAGTGACTTCCTGGGCAGCGCCCACAACAGCTCCCGAGAGAGCTACGGGTGGGCCCATCGCCTGTGTCAGTGTTTCTGACCGCCAATGGGCAAATACGTCCCTTTGGCTACAAAACATCGACTAAGCACAATGTAAATACAGTCTCGAGTGTTGGGAACGCGGGAGGCAGGGATGACGTTGGGCTCCGAGGTTGGAAGTGTGCATCTGCGGTCTTCACGTTGTGTGTGGCGCAGGCTCGCCCACTGGCTTTGCCCCATCTCCATTTTAAAACCCCAGCTAGTGGCCCAAACTCGGCTTTTGTCCTAGGGGAAAAATGAAAATACAGGGGCTGGAGAGATGGCTCCGGGGTTAAGAGCACTGCTGCTCTTCCAGTGATCCTGAGTTCAATTCCCAGCAACCAATGGTTATGGTGGCTCACGACCATCTATGGTGCCCTCTTCTAGTTTGCACGCACACATGCAGGCAGAACACTGCATAAATAATAAATAAATAAATAAATAAATAAATAAATAAATAAATATTTTTTTCTAAAAAAATGAAAATACAGTTAGAATTATTGCAAAATCTAAATTATTTCAAATGTAGAACGCTTTTTAGGACAATGCCTAGTAAGCATAACTGCACAAATGTCAGAGTTAGCTACGATAAATAGGAGACGAATAACACGGGACTCTCCAATCTCCTAAGCACTGGAACAAGCATAAAAATGCACAAAAGACAGAATGTAGTGACATTTAGAAGGTCTTACCATCTTTTGGAAGATCACTGTAGTTCAAACGAAAAAAAAAAAATCTCGCCCCAAAACAATGCTTGGTAAGTTTAGCTTGAACAGGGAGTATTGGAATAGGAGTTGTGACTTTTAAAATGAAGAGAGAGCCAAATCAGAGATGTGGGTAAAGAGGCTTACATCAGTGTGAGGGCGGCTCACGGTGAGAGTATGCAGTAGGATGTTCCCTCAGAGGGGAAAGTAATGCCAGCCCACTTGGAGGAGGGATGGTAGCGATGAGGAGGAGAAGACAAATTTAAGTGACATCACGGAAAGAAAACCACAGGATTCAGCAGTTAATTCAGCTACATAGAGTAAAACAGTGAGTCAAGGATGACTCAGCCGCTTCCAGCCGGGGCACAGGGGAACCTGGAGTGCCATTAACAGGACCAGGAGGGACAGGAAAAGAAGGTTATGAATTGCTTTGGAGCCCATTGACTGCAAGACATCAGTTTGGGGAGCCAGGAAGTAACGGGCTGACAGCTGAAAATTGAATTCAGCATCCCCAAGAGGGCAGAGCAGGACAAAGCAGAGGGAGGGACAAGGGGGGGGGGGGACACAGTCACAGCTTTCTAAGCATCTCTGCAGGTAAAGCCGTGGGATCCTCCTGCAGAGCAGCAACTGACTCTGGAGAGTGCTACACTGAAAATTGCCTTGGAAAGGTTATGAGTGCCAAGTGGTGTGAATGAAAGGGCTCTCGGGTCCTCAGAAATGAGATGCTTCCTGTTTGGCTGTCGTTTGGAAGCTATCCAGCCTCCCTTGGTGATGGGGAGATGGGGGGGGACGCTCTCCAGATCCTTTCTTGGTAATATTTCTGAATGGATTCTATAGATGCCTCACCCCAAAACCGGGTTGGCTTTCAGTTGCTGCCATAAGTCTGGTGTTGGGGAGACATCTTCAGCCAGATGCCCCAGTTTTACTCCTCATGGGCTCTCGATACCAACACACACACACACACACACACACACACACACACACACACACACACGCCATCTATATACTTCCTAAGGCTCAGGCACTGCAGGGAAATAAAATGTCTGCAGCCTGGGACTGATCGAGGCGCGAGGCTGACTAGAAGAAGGGAGGTTGGTGGAGGGCTCTGTCGGGAAACACGTCTCAGAACCGTGGTGAAGGAGGA
Organism: Meriones unguiculatus; assembly: GCF_030254825.1. NCBI lineage: Eukaryota > Metazoa > Chordata > Mammalia > Rodentia > Muridae > Meriones > Meriones unguiculatus. The sequence continues at coordinate 16,335,205 of NC_083365.1, read as the reverse complement.
TGCCAGGGTCCACGCGCCACAGTGAGACAGATGGAAAGGACTGCCTGAGACTCGGCTGCTCTGACTGTACGGTCCTCTCCAGCCTCCTCGCCCCGGAACCCGACTCATTCATTCCATTGCCTACACGCCAGTCTTGGGAAGAATATCGTCTACACACAAGTTGGGGGACAGGCCTGGGCTACACTTCCTATTCTCCAAGAGACCTACCTGGTGCTGAGGTGGTGCCTTCCCTGACAGTTATAAATCACTAACTCAACACTGACCTATCTGTACATCCTGAAAAGTGACAGGCACTACATTTTCTAACTATATGCTCTAACACAGGGATTTCTAAAAAAAATAAAAATATATTAATAACTTACCCTCACTGCTTAAATCTCTTCATATCTATTACCAAAACAAAGCCATTAGTATCAATGCCTAGACCTTGCTTTTTCTTTGCTTCCCTTACTAGGTGCCTCATTCTCATACTTTAATATCATGTTGGCCTCCATCCTTGTCCTTAAATCTACCCAGCTCTTCCCAATGGCAGGGCTTCTCACCTGCCATTCTCCATGACTAACCTATCTCTCTTCACTCTACAGGTCTAATTCTTCTTCATCCTTCAGGTTTTCATTAACATGGAATGTCCTTAGGTCATCCCCTGCTGCTCATGAGCACAACTCTTACCTGTCTCTTCCACGCCACTGAGTACCAGGTTTATCTATCAATTTGCTTGCTTATTTCCTTGACTGTAAGCACTGTACAAAGAAGGGCCTGAGACTGTGCCCAGAACCCAACAGTACCCAGCAAACACTGAAAAGAAAAGAAAGAAAGGAAAGAAGGAAGGAAGAAAGAAAGGAAGGAAGAAAGGAAGGAAGGAAAGAAGGAAGGAAGGAAGAAAGGAAGGAAGAAGGAAGGAAGTAAACCACTTCTGTTACTCTACAGTAAGCATCTGGTGCTCTGCTATATGTACCTTTATTTATTTTATCTTTATTTTTTCTATTGTACCCCTAAAATGGGTAGAGAGAAGAGAAGTAGCAGGGGGAGATGAAAGTTTAGCAAAGTCTCTCCATCCTGTCCTAAAGGAAAATAGGAACACCAAGGTCTCAGAAAAAGTCGTGGGTCCCTTTTTCTGCTGCTATGATAAAATACCCCGACAAAAGCAGCTTAAGAGAGAAAGGTTGCATTTTGGCTCTCAGTTCAAGGGTATAGTGTTGGTGGGAAAATCGAGACAGCAGGAGTTTGAAAGCACCTGATCGCATTCATAGCACAGAGAATGATAAACGATTGTGCCCAGCTTCCTTTGTCACAAGTATGATATCTAGAATCCCAGCTAGGGAGAATGGGGCCACCCACGGCAGGCAGGTCTTCACATCTCAATGCTATCAAGATAACTGTACCTTCTGTCCCAACATGCCCAAAGGTCCACCTCACAGGCAATTTAGATTCTATGACGTTGGTATCACTAATCATCACACATAAATATATATGTATGTATATATATATACATATACATATATATACATGTCATAGGTGGGGATGTTTCCACTGGCAGGTGTCTGGATCTCTTGGCATTATGCTCCACAAGTAGAATATTTATTCCACTTCAGGCCCTGGAGACAACCATCCCAGACAGGTGAATTTGTGGTGGAGTGTAATGATGGAGCCTGAGAGGAAAGGCAAGTCCACTGCATGTCTGAAGAGCAGGTGACAAAGAGCAAAGACGATCAGCTGGGACAGACATCCCAAGGCTAATGAGGTCCAAGACCCATGTAAGGGAGCATGTAAAGTGAGAGCGATGGGATTCTCATCTCAGTGGGGATGGTTCACTAACAGAGGATTCAGGCCATCCATCAATAAGGCGAAGGGTTTAAGAGGGAGGAAAGAGAGGTGGTCATCTCCAAGGCTCCCTTCTTAGCCACACACACTTTAGTTAACACCTCCTACCTGCTTCCTTCTAAGGCAGGCCCAGGCATTGTTATGGGAATGTAACAGCATGGTCTGGTACTTTCTATTTGATTGTTAATTATTTTGCCCCCTGAAGTCTGCTTGCTGACCTTTAGGAGCAGTTGCTCACATACACCAAAAAACCCTGATTGGCTAAATAAATGCCTACACACCTGGGGAGAGCGGAAGTAAGGTAGGCGTGGCCAAGGTTCTCTCAGTTGGAGAGGATCATGGGAAGAAGGAGGAGGGGACAGGTGCAGGAGGACAAGAAGGAGGGGAGTTGTCACCATGGGATTGAAACCATGTGGGCCTGGAGGAGTGAACTCTGAGAATCCCGTGGAGAGGACAGCATGGATGGAAAGCATGTGCAAGTATTTACGGGGATATTGTGTAGGAAGTAGCTCAGAGAGGAATGACTAAAACAAATGGCATGGGATGTGGGATTGAGAAGAAACAGGTAGATTAGGGGGTAATATCTGCCCAGCCCCAGGTGAAATAAGGCTTACTTAAATACAACATGAGTCTGTGTCTTTTATTGACACGGTATTAGTTAGAAAATAATACTACCGCAATAATTATAGGCTTTTAGTAATAAACGTTATTAGGTAGTCATTTATATTTTCTACAACATGGGAATCCCTTCTCTTCAAGCGAACCTCCATGGCAATTCACACAGCCATCAGTGTTGGAGTGATGACACAGTCTCTCTCTGATACAACACAAGGTTCTAAAGAAAAGGAGCCACGAAGAGGTGGCCGTCAGTGAGGACAATTCCCTTCCAAAGCTGGGGACATGTGGAGGAAGCCACAATGGATTTTTGCCACTTCTAAGCCCCAGTGGAGCTGGAGAGAGCAGCACCTAAAAACAATCTGTTTCTTTGTTTAGGAACTTCTGAACCTCGTAAGTAAAGAGTTTCTGAATGACGATGCCTGAGGGAGAAGTTTAGTTTGTTAGGATAAACCAGAGATGACAATACCGCCCTTCGGTCATTAAATGCAGATCCATGTAACACCTAATTTCAGTTCCTAAAACAAGGGCAGCCGCCAAAAGAATGAGCTGGCTCTCTTTCTAGAGGTGAACCATCATTACCTCTGTCGGAATAGACAACAGAACACCTGAAGCCTAGTCAGAAGTGCTTGGCTTCTTCTCATTCATTCCTTCACTGAGGCAGACTCAGTTTACTCTAGGGCAGTGGTTCTCAACCTGTGGGCCATGACCCCTTTAGGGTCACCTATCAGATATCTCGTACATCAGATATTTGCATTACGATTCATAACCGTAGCAAAACTTCAGTTATGAAGTAGCAACAAAATAATTCTATAGTTGGGGGTCACCACAATGTGCGGAGCTATATTAAAGGGTCGCAGCATTAGGAAGGCTGAGAGCCCCTGCCCTGGAGTCTGGGGCTGATTGCTGTGACTCTGCATGGCAGTAAAGGCAAGCAGGGAGGATCCTGGCCCTTTGTGGCTGCCACTCCTTTCCTTTGGCCTATCCAGATAAGTAACAGTGATGTGATAGGGTCTATGATGGTGACTGCTCGGTCAATGAAGGCAGAGTGAAAATGAATCCATATTTTCACGTGAGATGTGGGTCCCTTTGGTGGGCCCTGAGAATCACTGAAACAGTAGGACTGGCTTTTTTTTTTCTAAGTAAGTCTGTAGTATTAGAATTAAAAAATAAATTAAAAGGCTTAATTTTTTTTTTTTCTTTCAGGGTCCAAAGCTTATTAACAAGAGTTACGGACTTTTAACCATCAGCAAAGCCCCTTCTGTGATGGTTGGTTTTTGCCAACCTGACACAAACTGGTGTCACTTGGGGAAAGGGAGACTCGGTTGAGAAACTGCCTCCATTATATTAGCCCATGTGGGGGGTACATTTTCTTGATAAGTGACTTATGTGGGAGGGCCCAGCCAATGTGGGCGGGGCCACCCCTGGGCAGGTGGGCCTGGCTTATCTAAGAAAGCAGGCTGAGCAAGTCAGGAGAATGAGCCAGGAGGTAGGGTTCCTCTAAGGTTCCTGACTCGGTTCCTGTGTCCATGTTCCTCCCTCGTGTTCTCGCCCTGGATTTCTTCAACAATAGACTCTAAACTGTAAGCTAAAACAAAGCCTTTCCCCGCCCAGGTTTGTACTGGTCAGGGTGTTTTATCAAGGCAATAAATCATAACGTAGGACACCGTTTTTACAATCAACCACCCCTGAGCTCAGAGTAGGGAAAACTGCTATGCTCATGTGAGAGAAATGTAAGAGATAGGCAGTTGGGAAGTGTGAAATAAGACGAAAAGGAAAACACTTCAGAAGGAAACACTGAAGACCGTCATCAAGTACCACATAAAGAGGCTGCCCTGGAGGCAGATGCCCAACCACAGCAGAGGCCACCATGCCAGCAAGGAGACACTGCAGGAGTCTCCTGCCACCTTTAAACTATTTCTAGTCCTCCTCAATGGAAAACACGCGCGCGCGCGCACACACACACACACACACAAGAGAAGGAAGGAGAGACTTTGGCTCTTGTTTGTCATGCTGCTCAGTTTGTCTCTCTCTTTCGACCACCTTTCCTCAGTGCCCTTCGCTGGTTTCTTCTCGTCCCTTCTGTTTTCTCTGTAATCAACGATTCCTGCTCTTCCTGGCCTGGGCAAATGTTTTCCAACCCCTAGACTCACTGGGGAAGCTTTCAAAACCTCTGAGATGAGCCAGTGAGACAGCTCAGGGATAAGAGCCCCTGCTGGCAAGCCTGACAGTCCGAGTTCAAAATTACTCCAGAGATGATGTTTAAACGGCCAGTAAGAATATAGAAAGCTACTCAACATGGCTCACTGTTAGAGAACGTGCCACTTCGTACCCACTGGGAGGCATAATTAAAAAATAAACAGAAAGTAAATATTAGTAAAGATGTGTAGAAATTGGAACGGCCACACACAACTGAGAGTGTGAAATGCTGCAGCCCTGAGGAGAAGCAAGCTGAGCAGCGCTTCAAGAAAATTAAAGAGTAAGTGTATGAACCAGCATTCCCACACCTACAAAAGGTGCAGGAAAACTGAAATACACCACACAGGAAGTGCACCTAACTGTTCATAGATGTTGTATTCATAATAGCCTCAAACTAGGAGCATCCCAATGTCCATCAACTGATGTGTTAGAGAAAGTACTTAGAACCATGTCCCAATATGGACTGAAAAGGAATGAAAAGGAATGAGGTGTGGAAGCAGGCTATAACATAAATGAACTCTGAAATCATTAATTTCTGAGGGGAGAAACAGCAGTGGCAATAAAAAAAAAATGCACCTCGTATAATTTTGTTTATACAAAATAACCAGACTGTTGCCATCTTCCCTCCCCTCCATCCTCCTCCCTCTTCTCTTTCTCACCTATTGCTGAAAATACCACGTTTGTCTGTTTTCTGTCTCCCTGCACTAGATTAACAGCTAGGAACCAGAGCTGGGAAGGCTGGGGGCCGGTGTATGGCTGCCGGCAGGTGCAGTTTCCTTCAGAGCTGATAACAATGGGCTAAAGTTGGTAAAGAAAGGCTGTACAGCTCTATGGGTACACAAAAATAAACCCTACTGAACGGTGTAGTTTGAGTAAGTTGAGAGACCAAGAGAACAACATCTGCAGGTATTACCTGATCCCAGAATAAACCACTGAGGTCTGAGTGAATAATGAATAAATGAACCAAGAATGAGAAGTTATCATCCTCTGAAATGTTACCCAGTGCCCTGGAGGCAGCGTTCTCGGCTTGCCCTTTGGGGTCCCAGAGAATTTTGGTCACGCTAGGTCACGCTATCGTGCTGCGCCGAGCCAGCGAGGCTGCAGTTTGTTACAGTGATCAAGCCCCAGCTCTACCACAGGCTTCTCAAGGACGGGGGTGGGGGGTGGGGGGAGGGGTGGATCTTAGTCATCATTCTGCCTTGCACCTCTGACAGTGCAATACATGATTTATTTCAAGGAATTTGCCAAGAAATGATGTTCAGGAAGTCTCAAAATAGCCTGCATCCTGCCTGGACCACCTAAAATATGCTCATTCTTAAAGGAGTGTAGCATCTGTTAACATGACCCTGGAGTTAGGTTGTAAAAGCAACTTTTATTAGGTTGCCTGGAGCTCTCTTGCCAGCTCTGATTTCAAAGATGGGTCTTCCAAAAGGAGACGGGAAAATGCTTCCCCTGGACTGAGAAGATGTGCCTCTCAGAGTTTCCCCTCCAGAAGACGCCTGGGACTGACAAGCACTGCCTCTCTTAGGAGTGACGTAACAGCTGAGAAAGCCACCATCTCCTCTCCCCTGCATTCTCTGTCCCCTTCTGTTTCTCTTCACCCTATTGCTGACAAGAATACGTATCGGTCCATTTTCTGTTTCCCTCACTTGAAGATTAGTAATGAAAAACTGGATTGCTCTGGCAACATCACCTAGAGTACCGCCTGGCATCCAGCAGCTCCTCAAATGCATCTTGGTTAATTAAATTGAGCCTTCTCTCTCTCTCTCTCTCTCTCTCTCTCTCTCTCTTAGCTAAGCATGAATTGAAAACTCCTCTTTCTACACCAAGGTCAAAGCTTAGAAACTTGGACTTGTTTGTTCATTTACAAACAGGGTCTTGGTATACTGGGAATTTCAACCATCTGGAGTCCTTAATGCTCACAAAAAAAAAAAAAAAAAAAAAAAGGAACTCTCTAAAAGTAAGTTGTGCCTTTTGCTTGTTCTACCAAGAGGCAGCTCTCATGCTCAAGTTAAAATCCAAAACCAAATGTCAAGGTTAGGGCTGGAAGGCCTGTCATCCTGGGACCAGATCCCTGTCTGTTTCCCTCCCCCACTGAGCAGGCTCCTTGTTTACCTAAAGTAAGCAGAGCTGGTGACATCTAAAGCATAATTTCCTGATGTTTTTTGTTGTTGTTGTTGTTTTATTAGATATAAGTGAGGTTTCAAGTTGATTCAAAAGAGTATCTCCTTGACAGAGGAAAACCTAGGATGCTTCAAACAAAATAACTTTGGGGCAGAAACTAGAATTTGTATACAATAAAAATCTTAGTCTTGTTGCCACCCTAAAATGACTAATAAACTGGGAAATGGTTGCCTATGATTGTGCATAGAAAGCTACAAAGTCATTTGAAAATGGCGCTGTTGACCAGTGGGCAAGACAAAAATGCCTGCCATTTCTTCCCTCGTTCCAACCATCCTACTCCCACTGAAAATCCCTTATACATGAGAAATGGTTTGAGCCGAGGGAGGTTTCATCTCTGCCCACAGACCTGAACACAGCCGAAATCGCCCAACTTGAGGTCATCCCTGAGGCAAATACCACACTGGGAGCATTACCAGGGCTCTGACCTCTCCTAGGAGCAACATTGAAGCCACAAGCGGTTCTTTCTGTTACTGCGGCTGGGCTGAACAATCATCCAATGTTATCCTGTGCTTTGGCACAAACAGGGATGGACCCACGAGTATCGCTTCACTTGATTCTCAGGATGAAAAAGTGGGGCAGGACCGACGGAAGGGGACAATCCCTTTTGACAGCTGCAAAAACTTTCTGTCAGAGGCTCCGTGCTCTGCTGACGGATCACGGGGCTGGGAATGTAGAGCTCAGATCTTCTGAGGTTTGAAGCTGTCTGTATCATGACACTACCGTGCCCCAAAGAAGTTTTATCATGTAAGAGAGATGCTATTCCTCTAGGTCCATGAAAATGTACAAGACAGACACTTTGATGTTTGAAAAACGGTAAGATGTGTGTCTGTGTGCGTGGGTGGGTGGGTGCGTGCGTGGGTGGGTGGGTGCGTGCATGGGTGGGTGGGTGCGTGCGTGGGTGTGTGTGGGGAGGGTGTATATATACACACTTTGATGTTGGACACTGCTTTAAACTCAAGATCATGACATCTTACCCATGAGACAACTATTAATAACAGTTCTTGGGGTCCCGGATCAGATAGAGGTTTCTTCATCGTGAAACCCTCTTGAAGTGCCCCATATACCAAAAGAGCTATAATAAGAGAGAGATTTAAAATGAAAATGAATCCAGGAGTGGGAACAGCTATAGAAGCATCTGTAGGTTAAAGATGCTGACCTGTGTGTCTCCTCTACCTAGTCATCCAATAGGCCTCAAACTGGCATAGCAGCTCTGTCTCACCATGTCGTTCTCTCTCCACCACATTATGGTACAGCAAGGTGGATCTGGCCAGATGTGAGCAGATGTCAGCACCATGTTCCTGGACTCTCCGGACTCCAGAGCCGCACACCAATAAAATGTTTACTCTTACAAATTGTCCCGTCTTGAGTATTACGTTAATGTGTGACAGCCCTGTCAGGAATGAAGAGATGCTTGTGCCCTCCCTGTGGTGATCAGATGGTTGAGCCAATGGACCCCAGGAAATAGAATTTTCCCAAGAGTCTCATGCTGTGAGAAGAAAAAAGCTGAAGCCTGGTGCCAGCCGGAAGAGGATCACGTCTCCCAGGAAGAGATTCCCCACAGTTCCGACAAGTTCTCAGACCACTGGCTGAGAACTGAGCCAGTGGTGACCAGTGATGGGAAAGAGCACATCTCCCTTGGTTGTGCATACTTCCTGCCTTCCACCCACACACAAACCTAATGCCACGACCCTGAAGAAGGACTTCGGGAAGTCTGGATCCTCTTTATTCATACCTTTTACCAATGTGGCCAAATAGGTCTGCTTGCTGTTTTCCATGACTGCCTCGTCTCTTTGGTTGGCCCACTAAGGACAGGCTAAAGCTAGGCTGGCAGCACCCCTGGTACAGAGGCTCTGACAACTCCGGCATCAGAACATGAACTTAGCCACCAACGATGGTAAATATGTCTTCAGTTCCACCTTATACCAACCATCCTTCGTGTTCGAAAAAAGCAGGAGTTGGAGCAGACAAAGGTGAATTTCCCTCTGACAGAAATTCTCGTGTGGTCTCTGTAGAGAGTCCCAGGCCTTGTATCTTCTTTTCAATGGTTTTGATTTTGTGATTAAAATTCAAAAGTTGCAACTAATACCTTAAAGCAAGTCTTTGTGGCACTGTGCCCAGACCCAGCTATTAAGAGATTTTTATCAATGTGTAAAGGCCTAATCCAAGGAGACTGTGTGAGTGCTATCGCTGTTCTGGGAGAAACCAACCTTCAGGGACTGGAGGCTCAGGAATGCAAATGTGAATTGAGGTTCTGGCTTGCAGAGGGTGCCCTACTTAGGCTTGTGATATCAGTTGACTGCTGGCTCTCTCCTGGCTCTCTCCTGATGGAGGCAGGGGAATCCCCCGGTGTGTCAAAGAATTAATACATTCAGAGGAGAAAAGGCTTTAAAAGTGCTCATTTAAGGGGGGGGGGGGAAGCAACTGAATAATTGATGGCAGCAGCTGCTAAATCAGAGGCCTGTGGTTAGAAAGGCAGGCCTTTCTTATTCCCTGAAGACTCTCATTCCTCTAGACACAGGGGCCTTCTTTTATTTTTATCTTTCTGTTTCCTCCGCTGCTTTCTTTTGTATAATGGGAGTCATCAGTGCCAATCCAAAAACATTTCCAACTTTCTCCTTCCCTGCTCTTGGATTTTACTCTGTTACCCCCTTTGAATGGCCGATGACACCACACGACAGTGGTCTGTCCTATTTCTTTCCTCTTACAGTTCGGTTGTTACTGTCAGCCCTGGCAGACGAGTGAAAATGATACCAAATGTTGCCTTGGCCAGTGTGGTGTGTCTCCACAGCGGGAGGAAGAAATGCTGAGATGATGCACTGAACAAGCTGACTGGCCCTGACAGGGGTAGCATGAAAAAGAAGTGAGACTGTCACATGGAGTCTTAAAGAATTACGGACTTGAAAACTCAAGTCAGGCTAGCTGGGCGGCGGCACACACCTTTAATCCCGCACTCAGGAGGCAGAGGCAGGTGCATCTCTGAGTTTGAGACCAGCCTGGTCTACAGAATGAGTTTCAGGACAGCCAGGGCTACACAGTGAAACCCTGTCTCGACAAAACAAAACAAAACAAAACAAAAAACTCAGGCAGGGTTGGATTTGACCTGAGTTTTGCATGTACTAGCTATTCAATTGTGGGGCAGTTTTGTGTATTCTGCCTATGGTGAGGACTCAGCGAACAGTGGTCTTGTGTTGGGATGACAGTGCTCTTCCTGGATATCTTCAGTTCCACCTGCTTTGTCTGGAGAGCTGAGGAAGATGCCTCAACTTCTGTGTAGGGGCTTCAGTCAAGAGCCCTGTCTAGAGGGCATGACAACAGCAGGCTGGTGTGCTATGGGGCTGTGTAGTAGGAGGAGATTACTCAGAGAAGAGGCATAGCAGGGAGTCAGGAAAGGCGAGCGGGGAAGGTTGGAAGAGGGGTAACAGGGGTCCCCAGGCAGTGGGCACAACATATAGGAGAGCTGAGGACAAGAGTAAGGGTGTTTCACACCTCCGCATAGTGCAGTGAGACTGGAGTCTGGAGATGGCGGGGGGGGGAGGGGCAGTCAACAGGGATTCGAATCCACTCATTTCCTGAGGAACCGTTCCATGCACTCTCCCACTCTTTGAGTGTGGAAGCTGGGTCTTCCGAAGTCCTTGATTCTCAGAAAACAGAACAGTGTGGAGCCACAGTGGGTTTTCTGAACCTTTGCTGAATGCTTGACTGTGATTACCGGGTTTCAGCCAACCCTAGCTTAAAGGCGACACCAATTTCTCCTAATCCTTCTGTGAGGTTCCAAACTACATTTCCTTCCAACCCACTTCTGAGACCCGAATAAATAAAAGCTAAAAATACAGCAAGGGTCATGAATCATAAATGAGATGGAAAAGCAGTGACTCACAGAAGTTAATCTGTTCCCCAGGAGAGACTTGCTGGATGTCCTTTGCTCTGAAAGGTTAGGCAAAAAGCCAGCACCGTGCTGGTCAGATACCCAGTGTGATTCTCGGGCATGCTACAGGGATTCCAAGCTTACCAGGCCCAGATACAAAGCACCGGCACGTGTGCGGCCCATGAGAGAGCAGCAAAGAGGCAGGCCCAGAGGCAGGTGCTAAGGGCTATAGAAAAGAAATGCATGACTATTGTCTGAGTGTCCCTGTGTGTCCATCATGTTATTTTTTTTTTCTTTCTGGCCATGGCCTCAACACTGTTGTTTCTGTAACCAAGGCAATATCATAACTCAGTTAATTATTCCGATAGCTTAATGAATGAATGACCTACCAATTATATCCCGTATACTTGTTTAATTAAGTTGGGATGAAACAGAACCAATAATGATGTGTGTGTGTGTGTGTGTATGATCTCTCCTGACAACCCCTAACTGCTTAAAGGGAACAGCTTTTTAATATGACTTTATCGCTCAATTCTAAGCCCTTGAAGAAAATAATTATGCCCTGTATCCACAAATCTGACTCGGCCTTGAAAAGTGGGGGCCTAGAGTATGTGCTTGTATCAAGTAATACCTAAAAAAACAAAACTAAACGAAACAACAACCTTGTATGCTCAAAGGATAAGTTTTGCTAGTGCTTGTTCGAGGCAAAGGGACATTAGGGATACCAGCAACCTCTTCCATTCGTCATTCCTGCCCAGAAGTGTCTGTACCCTTGGCCTTCAAGAGCCTTTCACCTATAAAACATTGCTCCTGTGCATGCAATCATATGGAGTCCTGTGGGCTCGGCTGCCAGTAGGTATAGCTAAATTATACTGTTCCTACACGAGGAATGATGACGCACACTTTTAATCTGAGCACTCAAGAGTTCCAGGCCAGCTTGGTTTACACAGAGACCCTGTCTCGAAACAAAACAAAGAAACAACAACAACAAAATCACATCAAAACAAAGAGCTGTGGCTATCACCTAGTTACACATCAGCGAAATGGGACAATTGGAAAAAGCTTAGTCATCTGTTAACAGTTGCTGGGTTTAACGAAATACAGTGTCTTCAGCAGAGCATGAGGACAGCGCCAGCTTCTCTTTCACCATATCCCAAGCTCAAGCACGGAAGCCCTGCACAGATGGCCGGCTTCACAATGCTGAGACTATGCCTCACGCCAATAGCTCTCCCATGGGGCCCTAAAGTGCTGAATGACACTCAGCCAGTCTTCCTCTTAGATGATTTCCCTGAAAAAGAAAATGGCCAACGTGTCTTCGCAGAGTTGCAGCCCAGGCACTTGCCACCCATCATTTTGTTTTGTTTTTTTCAAAGGAAACGTGAGTGTTCTGTAGTGGACTCTGATTCTGGTGGTAGGCTGAAGGGAAGGCCAAGCTTGGAGGAAACTCGGAGATCATTCACTCCAGCTCCTCTACAAAAAAACAAAACAAACAAAAAAACGAAAAAAAAAGCATGATGCATCTAAGCAAAGGGGAGAGAGAGAAAAGCTCCCTAAGACATGAGGATTTTGCTTTGCTTTTGCTTGTAGGAATCTGTGTGTCAATGAAATGAAAGGTCAGCTAAGGAGAAGAGTGATTGTAAGGGTATTATAGACTTGAGCACGCTCAGTGACGTCGTTGACCATACCTGGAAAGAGGAGAGGCCAGGGTAAGTTCACAGTCCCTGGGAATGGTGGGAAACAAAGCTGGCAAGGCCTAATTCAGATAAATTTGTCTTTAGTTACGAGTCAGGTCCGACCTCATTCCTGGAAGTAGGAGGTAACATCTGCCCTCTCTGTATGTCTGGGTAGCTTTAGCAATTTCACATCTTCCTATAAGCAGGACTGAGCCTCCGTTTGTGTAAGTCCGAAAGCTACTGTGGAGTGTGCAGCAGGACCCAGGCCTTCAACAGCGACAGCGTCATGGACCTCACTGCGATTGCACCTCAGAAAGGATGTTCTCGCTACTCAGTACTCAAACACAGGGAGTGTTGGGCCTGAGACGGCTCAGCAGAGAAAGGCGCTAGAAGCCAAGTCTGATAGCCTGAATTCAGTCTCCAGGAGGATCCACTAAAGGAGCGAGCTGTTTGTCCCCTAACCTCCACACACAGGCGAAAAGCTCATGTACATGGGCACACGCAGCACACACACATGCTTACACATACATACATACATGCGCACACTTTTACACACACACTAAATAAATAAATGTGATTGAAACCAAATAAGCAAAAATCCCACTTTCAGTCACAAACCCTTTGTGCTTCTGAAGCAGGAAGTGACCTGAACAATGTCACTATCTTTGGGTCCTAACGGAGCATGGAAGCTTGTCAGGTTGTTCTTTTACCAAAGACAGAGAGTTCCCAACGAGTCTACCCTACAATTGTGATTTGGACTCAAATAATGGCCCCTATTAGATCAGCACCTTCAGAGTGAATCTCAATTAGGACCTTAGATTCAATTGCATAATTTTTTAGTTTATACTCCTTAGAGGGAGAAAAAAAAATCACTTTCTAGCTGAGGAGAAAGAAAAGGTACAAAGAAGCTCTCTGTCTCTTTTTGGTTGGCTGGCTATGGCTGTTTTGTGTTTAGGGTCTTCTCTTTGTTGTTTGTTCATTTGTTTTTATTGTCCGCTTTGAGCTAGAATCACGACGTAGCCCTGGTTGGCTTGCAGCTTCATAAGTAGAACTCACAAAGATGCCCCTGCCTCTGACTTCCCAGGGCTGGGATTAAAGTGCCGCCATCATTCTCTGCCCCTCTCAACTCTAAAGTCCCTCAATGTGAGCTGGCTCGCTAGTATTACTGGTTATGACACTGAGTTTCAAGTCTGTAGAAACATAGCTCAGTGTAAGTCATCGACAGCTCAAGCGTGTGGCAGTTGATCTTCAGGGACGATTTGCTTGGGCTTAGACTCACCCAGGAGACATACCTCTGGCCTTGCCTCCGAGGGTGTTTGCAAAGAGGCTTTGCTGTGAGGTTGCCCACCTGCAATTCAGGCCACAGCCCTCTAGGGGCTGGGGTCCAGGGCTCCTTACACAGGGTAGAAGGAAGTGAGCCTTTCTGTTTCCTAACCTGTGACACTCTGGGACCAGCTGCTTCATGACCCTTCCAACCAGGCCTCCTGCCATGATGGACCATAAGCCTTTTTAATGGTGAGCCCAAATAAACCTTTCTTCTCTTAAGTCTCCCGTGTCGGACATTTTGTCATAGCAATGACAAGAGTAACTAACACAGAAGAAATGCTCAAGTACAACTCCAGGTCTGGAGTGAGGTCAGGGAGTCGTAAGGAAGGAAGAGTCCGTCTCAAACTTGACTCTCATGGAGGTCAGGCAGTTTCTCTCCTTCCCCAGCTGCCTATGCTCCAAACCTATAGGTATGACCCCTGACTCACAGCATTCATGGATCAAGCAGTGGGAACCATGAAAAGCAGGTGACAGCAAGCTGGCGTAAGCCTGCACCCTCCAAAGAGGAACCATTTTCTTTAACATTCCTCTGAAATACCCCGTCTTCTGGAAAGTTCCCTCATTCTCTCACTGAAGAACTGAGGCAGACAATTCTGCCCGACTAAAAGGTTAACATTGTTGGCAGTCTCCCCCAGTGTTTGGCGAGAGCTATGAAATCTACCCGCTTAGCAAATTTTCAGTATCCGATACAAAATGACTAACTTTAGCCCCGTGCTGACTGCCAGAGCTTGAGACCTGCTCATCCTGCTGACCCGCAAATTTGTATTCTCTGACATCCATCTCCCTGTCTCCATCCTTCCTCATTCAGGTAGCTATTATTCTGCCCTTTGTTTCTGTGTTTTCAGTGTGTGTGTGTGTGTGTATGTGTGTGTGTGTGTGTGTGGTGCTGAGGATCAAACCTAGGGCTTTGTGCATCCTAGGCAAACACTCCCCCATTGTGCCACACCCACACCCCCAGCTTCAACATTTTTTGAATCCATATAAGAAATGCAACCCCCAACTGTTATCAGCTTTGGAACAACCATTTTTCAGCGTCCTGTCTTGGGATCAGGAAGACAAATTTAGGAGGATGTCATTCGGCAGGGAAATTAGCGAAGCGCAGCTTTTTGCCTTCTCTTCTCCTACCCTGACGGTGAATACTCCAGCAGCGGTACAGCAACCCTGGAGAGCCCAAGGAAGGAAGCCATGGGGTACGGAAGGCCAGGCGAAAAGGGAAGGAGCCTGAGCTGAGGACTCTGTGGCAACCTTTAACCCTGATCCACCCACCTGCGAACATTTTTGTAACAAAGCAACTGAGGGAACTCTGTCTGGGTGAAATCCATTACTCTCATGTCTTCACCCAAATGACCAGCCGCCTCTTAATCAGCGCTCTGCTGGTGGCTCCTCTCAGTCCCCCCTTTCCAGGGACTGCTCCAAAGAGCTTTCTCATTAGAGGCTTGGCAGTTCTTAAACAGCAAGATTAGCATTTCATTGTCTGTTAGATGGAAGAAGGTCCTTTCTATGGTAATGACCCACAACACTGACCATCCTAGGCTTGATGAATATCACGCTCTCCCTAGCCATTTTTTACTTTCCAGAGAAACACAACAATTACAAACAAAAAACACTAATAATTAATAATAATAATAATAATAATAATAATAGTAATAAATCAAGGCATCTTCTTTGAGTTTGCAGCAGGTAAGAGCAGTAAGAGTGAAGGGAACTTATAGCTCCTAAATAAAGGAGCAGGCCCTCGATGAGCTGGAGATAACAACTATGGGACAACACACAGGATGTCAAAAGCTGGAAGTGCCTCGTGAGCCGTGTCAACCAATCATGTGGCACAACTACTGTTGTGTGACGCTACAATAAAATTCTCCACCTGGGTCTGCTCTTGCATCGAGCGGGCTATTGGTAGGTCTACACCAACACGGAAGTATGTCGCTGGACTGATGCCTTTTGCCGTGAACTGTGTGCTCACTGGGAATCCTCTGTGTTTGTGCCACATCTTCATTTAGCAGTCGCTACAGAATCTACACAGACATTACACACACTGATAAGGTGTGAATACTGTATTTAATTTTTTTTTTAGAGTCACTCTTTGAAACAGGCCAAAAACTTGGTAAAAACTACTTCGTGATGGCCAGTTGCGCTTAAAAACAATCTTAAGTTGGGGGTAGCTGAGACTATTCAAAACTATACTAAAATGTGGAGTGGGCTCTGCCCTCATCCGCTCTGAAGATGTCGGCAAGAGCTCTTTCGCTTCAGAGAAATGAAGAAGTGTAATACAGATGGGATGCTGTGGGCAGAAGCTACTCAAAAGGAATGAAAAGAATATGAATCACTGCCTACAGTCATCCAATAAAGGACCCTGACTTCACAGCACAAATGTAGACTTATGTAAGTCACCTATGTGTCAAAATTATATATGCAGCATTGTCTTGTCTTTTCTTTCCAGTCTTCAGGGTATCAGAGAAGAGGCCTTCTATTCTGCCGGATGAAGAGGCACTCCTGTCTTTACCACTCTTTGAAACCACCTCCATCACTCCACTTAACAGGTCAGGTAAAGATGACCGACCACTGAGCTACAAAACACAACACAAGCAGAACTTTTCCACACTTTTACCTGCCTCTGGCCGCCTCCCTTTCGTCTGGATGACTCTGCCATGCCCAGTTCAACTTGCCTGAAATGGAACCTCCTCCCTCCTGATGCTTCTTCTCCTGCTGGGGTGCCCGTGCCTTTCGCTGGCAGCTCTCCCACCGCAGTGTTTGTCCCATGCCTTACTTGCAGGTATGATTCTGTACATTGTAGACCATATGGACTTTACCAGAAAACTCCTAGGTCTGATAAACACTTTTAGAAGAGTGATAGGCTACAAAATTACCAATAAAGCCAATAGCAATTTTGAGCTAGAAGAATGATGCTGGGTCCTGGGCAGTGGTAGCGCACACCTTTAATTCTAGCAAAGACAAAGACAGGTGTCCAGCCTGGTCTACAGAGCAAGTTCCAGGACAGTCAAAGCTACACAGAGAACCCTTATCTCAAAAAAAAAAAAAAAATGGTGGAGGTGTCACCATAGTTGATTTCAGAACTGTTGAATAAAGATAGCTTAGTAATGGCATAAAAGCAGCCATGTAAATCAGTGGAGTAGAAGCACCAGATATAACCCACACATACAGCAACCTTATTTTTGACAAAGACGCCAAAAATATGCATTGGAGAAAAAAAAAACAAAACAACAACAACAACAAACCCAGCATCTTTAGAAAACAGGGTATGAAAGTTGGGCATCCACATGGAGAGTGATGAGACCAGATCCGTCTCCTGTACACCACACAAAATCAACTCAAATGAGTCAAAGATCTTCAAGCAAGACCCCAAATGCTGGAACTACCAGGCAGGAAAACACTTCAAGATATAGACATAAGTTTTCTGAACAGGCCTCTAGTCGCTCAGGAAATAATGCTGACAGTTGACAGATGGGACGCCATGAAACAGAAAAGCTTCGGTTCAGCAAAGAAAATAGTTAATTGATCAAAGAGACAGCACACAGAACGGAAGAAAACCTTTGCTATTTGCAAATGTTATGGGAGACTAATATCTAGAATATGGAAAAAAACTAGGAAAGATAGACAAGGATTCAAATAACTCAAGAGTAAATGAGCTAATAAAATAAGTTTCAAAAAATTGGACACAGGGGCTCATTAACACATGAAGAAAATGTTCTACCTCACTAGCCGTCAGAAAGACCTACAGTTAGAGTCCTTCTCATTCCAGTCAGAATGGCAGTCATGAAAAAAACAAAAACAAAAACAAGCAAATGCTGGCGAGGATGTGGACAAAAGGGAATCTTTATACACTGTTGATGAGATTGTAAACTTGTCCAGCCTCTGTGGAAATTAGCATGGAGTCTCCTCCAAAAGCTAAAATTAGCTCTCACATATGACCCCTGGGTTTTCACCAAAGGACTCCAGGTCAACACACCACAGAGACACTTACACTTCTTGTTTATCAGCACATCAGCTAAGGTAGGCACATACCTCTAGGTGCCCATCAACAGAGGTATGGGTAAGAAAAATGTGGTCTGTGCACAGGCGTACATGAATATCTGTGAGGACCAAAGTCAATGTCAGTGTCCTCCTCTGTTGTTCTCCACCTTAATCGCTTTCCAATAAATAGCTCAAACAAACTATTTTCCAGTGTTGCTGTGATTGATAGTTTTATGTCAACTTGACACGGATTAAAGTCATCTAAAAAATATGCCTATCCAGTTGTGGGGCATTTTCTTTTTTTTTTTTTTTTTTTTTTCTTTTTTTTTATTTTATTTTATTTATTTTTTTTATCAGTTACATTTTATTAACTCTGTATCCCAGCCGTGTCCCGATCCCTCATTCCCTCCCAGTCCCTCCCTCCCTCCCTCCCTCATCTCCACCGTGCCCCTTTCCAAGTCCACTGATGGGGGGGACCTCCTCCCCATTCATCTGATCCTGTTTTATCAGGTATCTTCAGGACTGGCTGCAAAGCCCTCCTCTGTGGTCTAACAGGACTGCTCCTCCCTTCGGGGGTGGGGAGACCAAAGAGCCAGTCATCGAGTTCCTGTTAGAAATAGTCCCTGTTCCCCTCACTTTGGGAAACCAATTGGTTACTGAGTTACCACAGGCTACATCTGAGTGGAGGTTCTAGGTTATATCCATACATGGTCCTTGGTTGAATGTCAGTCTCAGAAAAGACCCTGTGCCCAGATATATTTGGTCCTTGTGGAGCTCCTATCCTTTCCCCATCAGACTAACTCCCCTTCTTTCTTATGATTCCCTGTACTCTGCCAAAGGTTTGGTCATGAGTCTTTGCTTTGAAAACACTGCTAGTTAGAGTCTTTCAGATGCGCTCAGTAGACTCCTGTCATACGTTCAATGCACATCCCATCTGTCTTTCTAAATGAGGATTGATCATCTTACCCCATGTTTGCTGTGGGGCATTTTCTTAATTGGTTATTGATGTGGGAGGGTCCAGCCCACTGTGGATGGTGTTGTCTTTGGATTGGCCCTGGGTTCTATAAGAAAGCAGGTCAAGCAAGCCACACTGAGCAAGGCAGGAAGCAGTACCCTTCCATGGCCTCTGCATTAGCTCCTGCCTACAGGTTCCTGTCCTGCCTGAGTTCCTGTCCTGACTTCCTTCAGCGATTGTAGTAAAACTCTGCTGCTAGTGAGAGAATGCCTGATCTTGCTGCTGGTGTGCTTGACATCCCAAGGGGGTTGGCAGGGTACTGTTGGGTGGGAAATAGAGTGGGAATGTATGCGGTTCAGAAAATGTGTGGGTTTAAGAGAGTAGAAAGAAGAAAGGACACGAGACTTAACTTGAACTGCAATTCCTCTGAATCCCTAGGTTATTCCTTTTTAGCTCCTGACCCACATCGAGGCTTCCTTGCTGTCTCTGAGTGACTCAGCACTATTGGCAGGTTAGGCCGCACAAGGCTTGTTACGGGAGCTGTCTGTGTCCAGCCAGACACCTGGCTGCATCCAAACACTAAGACCAGAAGCACTCCTTCCCTCCCAGGCATAACCGAAAGCATCTCCAGGGATTGCCAAATGGCCAGAGAGGCAAAAGGCATCCCAGGCACTTATCCAAGTCAGTGTTCTCCATTTTCATGTGCATAAGAACCCTGTAGGGGCTTAACATGCAGGTCCTGGCATCCCCTGTCTCAGGGTGCAAGCTAGAAAACTACATTTTTAACGATGTAAAGAGTCCTTGGAAGGCTTTTGGAAACAGCACAATGAAGAGTCAGTAAGATAAATGTCTTCATGGGTTTTCAATCTATTGCTCTGAGGGATCAGAGCAGGCCAATGGATGATGGGCTCCTCTAAGAGAAGACACAGCCAAAACTTAGGAAGAAGGTTCTGCTAGGCCCCAGGGAGGGGACCTAGTGAGGTACCAAGGCCAAATTTAGTCACACACACGCCTACCTAGCTTCTAATATACCTAGGTATACCTAGACCTTTGAATGTCCACCCCTCCCCATGACAAGTTTTGTACAAAGCTTTTTGAATCCTTTTCTTTTCTCATCTCAGCCCGTCCCTAACAACAAGACAAGTTTATCACATCGAAGCAAGATTTGTTTAAAAAGTCTTATCAAGCTCCCCACCGACTGGCGTACAAAGTAACTTCTGACATACGACTTCTTTGTGAACCATGGACAGCCCGTTCCAGGACACCGCCGCATTTACAGCCCAGAAAAGGCTTTTCCCACCGAGGAGGCGGGATCCCTCCCTCCCTTTCGTCCCCAAGTACCGTTTGTCCCACTACATAAAAGAAAAAAACAAAACAGTAAGTTCACTCAAAAAGACATTTCAGCTCGTGTATCATGTTTGCCCGTTTGGAAAATGAGAGATAAAGAGGTTGGAAGTTTTTTCACACGGCTATGCCAAGGGCAGCAGTGCGAACCTGGCCACCTTTGGGTGCAGACAGCCACAGAAGTGAGGGGAGCTGGGTGGCAGGGGTGTAGAGTCGCCTTGAACCGGCCCTTCTAACGTTTTCTCTCGGGGCTTCTCAAGTCTTTGACCACCCGGTGTGTGGCACTTGTCACAGGAGCCCTGGGGGTCCAGTCTAGGGCAATGGCTCAGAGAGGCAAAGTTTGGAGTCTGCAATTGTGCAGATGGCAGCCAGGCCAGTTGTGTGAGCTGACCCTGCACAGCGCTGCCTTGTCTACCGGGCTCCATCAGGAAGCTTCTAGGCAGTATGTCTTGGGGTGGGAGAGCTGATGGGAGGAGAAGGGGGCGAGAGTGAGGCAAACCTGGATGGGAGCCTCAATCTGCCACTTACTAACTGTCGAGTACAGGCACCATCCGTTCTCCGAGCTTTTTTAGAGAAAACAGTCTATCCCAGAGGACAGCGGGGAAGACCACTGGTGGAGGACTCCAAGGTGGCTCCCTCTGCCTTAGTCTTCGGACTGTGTTAGGGACGATGTTGGAGAGTGGTGGGAAATAAAATTAACATTTCAAAGGAGAAAGGAACCATGATAGTGCATGTCTGTAATCCCAGCAGAGGCAGAGGCCAAAACTACACAGAGAAACCTTGTCTCAAGAAGAAGCAGAACAACAACAACAACTCAGGGCTCTCTCCTTTGATCCCAACACTCTGCAGATTGTACTGGGTACCTCGGAGACTGACACCAGTGTCTCTTGATTAAAGCGCCCTGGAAAGGCCTCAGAGACAGGAGGCTTTGTCTTACTTACTTACTTACTTTTGAAGACAAAATTCGCCATCTGACATTATGGGATGAAGCTGTTTCATGCTGGGACTTTACCCAGACTCTACTTGTTCCGCTATGGTTTGCTGTCTTAGAAAGTTGGCTGGTAAGGCCAGCCCCCCTGAGAAACCTCCAAGAGAATCAAAATCTGAACTCAAAGGAGAAAGTTCCTTAAAAATAGACACTTAGGAGTCACACAAAAATTTTGATAGCATTACTAATTCTACATCATACAACCACAGGAAGAATCTTGAAAAAAAAAAGTTGTTTACCCCAAAGCCAACTCTTGACTTTGGGTAGATGGAAAATGGAGTTACCGTTGCAGTAAATGAAGAGGCCATCGCAATGGTGTCCTGACCCCAAGGATACAGCCCTCTCCACCCAAGATCCATGGCACCACTAATGTTTGAACAGGACACCGACTTCTCTGTTTATTAAAAGCCCCCAGGAACAACACCTATGCTTAGTCTATTTCACTGACCAATGTCTACTGTCTATGACAGTTCCTGCAATGTGATTGGCTCATGGCATGTGTAGGTTCGACAAATGAGTGACTGGGAGTAGAAGGCAGTGGTCACATACGTGGATAAGGAGGAGGAACACGGGGGCTTCTTTTACCTACAAAAATTTTCCTCACTGGCCCTGTGTCCACTTGCCATTCCGGGCATTGCTTGATCCCCTGACCTGAATCTATCACCCCACCGCAAGCTTTTGTTCACATCCCCATAGGCTTGTTCCTATAGACAAGGACATAGCAATCATGCTGTCTCACTCGATACAATATTTCTCACTGAAAATTAAGAGGCCGATGCTTCATCTTAGGTAATTGGTTCACCTCCCAGTAGAAATCTCAGGAACAGAATGCCAGCCAAGGAGGACCCTGCAGGGAAGAGAGCTAAGAACGGTATGTAGGAGACATGAGTCCAGATCTCACTCTGCTCTTGACTTGAAAAATTACTCCTTTGGGATTCCGTTTCCTCAGAGACATTTTTAACTCGATAACATGACAAATGCAGTCCTTTTTGTTTCTCAAGTTAGGATCTATAAACATTAAGATATTTTAGGGTTTTGTGAGAGAGGCAGCTGAAACTGGAGGTGCACATCATGATATCGCAGCAAAATTGTGAGTTCTTCTGGGTTATGGGGTCAGCATATCTTCCGGGGTAAGTTATCTATCACCCCTTAGAGAAGACAGCTGGCATCCTCATCAGAAACGCAGAGACACCGGTTAAGGGGACCTCCCAGGGAAAATGGACACCACCCAGAAAGTCCTTCCACAACTAAAAGTGTACAGGTGTGTGAGTGTGGGGAGCCAGCAGAGGGTGCGAGAACAAAGGTGGGGCGGGGGGGGTAGAAATCTGAAGGCGATAGACAGGTGTCGAGAGCACAGGTTTGGGAGTCGCTCCAAACCGTAAAGCGTTGGCACCCTAGAGCCTGACAAATGCCAAGTGCTTCTGGACGGTCCACAAACACATGCAAGCCTGGCCGTGGTGTGCGATTCACTGCGCAGGGCAGGAGCTGGGCCGCACAAGCTTCCTTCCGTTCCTCAGGGGCTGTAGGCATCGATTTGCCAAGCCAGCCCCAAGCCTGATCTCTCTGCAGTCCTTCCAGCATCCATCACTAAGGCCTCCTTGAGATCCATGCTGTCAGCACACAGTGAAGACATTCTTTTCTACCTTCAGTTCTGACTTTGCAAGCTCAGTGCCGGGCTGACAAGACCCAGCACCTCTGATACCTCAGCTGTAATCTGGTAAATCAAACCTGAGCTTAGGCGTGCCCTTTCCCAGTTCACTCTGCTCTCCCTGGCGTCGTGAGTGTCACCCGAGACTTGACTTCATTCGCCAGTCTTCATCCTAACTCATCTACACCCTCCATGAACAACAGCAAGCGTTCTCACTGGCCTCGGGCATTTCTTCCCGCTCCGGCATGAGTTAAATAAGCCAGCAGACGGATCTTTTTTAAAGCTACATTCGTGGTTTGTCTGCGAACCTGTCCTCTTCCTTTGGCCCTGGATGGGCTTTGATGGTCACTCTCTTCCCCGATCTAACTTGTTCAGTTCTAATGACTATGCGCCAGCCCCATGCCGCCGCCCCCCCACCCCCGTCACCTACCCTCCAGGACAAACCCCATGCTTCCCTGTAGCCCCCACAGTGACTTTGATCCTACTCTTTTTTAATTAAATTTTTATTATTTATATTAATTACAGTTTATTTACTTTGCATCCCAGCTGTAGCCCCCTCCCTCATTCCCTCTCAATCCCACCCTCCCTCCCTCATCTCCTCCCTGACCTTCTCTAAGTCCACTGATAAGGGAGGACCTCCTCCCCTTCTATCTGACCTTAGCTTATCAGGTCTCTTCAGGACTGGCTGCAATGTCCTCCTCTGTGGCCTAGCAAGGCTGCTCCTCCCTTGGGGGTGGGGAGGTCAAAGAGCCAGCCACTGAGTTCATGTCAGAGACAGTCCCTGTTCCCCTTACTAGAGAAACCCACTTGGATGCTGAGCTGCCATGGGCTCCATCCGAGCAGGGGTTCTAGGTTATATCCATGCATGGTCTGTGGTTGGAGAATCAGTCTCAGAAAAGACCCCTGTGCCCAGATATATTCGGTCCTTGTGGAGCTCCTGTCCTCTCCAGGTCTTACTAACTCCCCCTTCTTTCATATGATTCCCTGCACTCTGCCCAAGGTTTGGTTATGAGTCTCAACATCTGCTTTGATACGCTGTTAGGTAGAGTCTTTCAGAGGCCCTCTGTGGTAGACTCCTGTCCTGTTACTTGTTTTCTCCTACATCCAATGTCCATCCCATTTGTCTTTCTAAGTGAGGGTTGATCCCCTTCAATTAGCTTCTTCAGGTGTTTAACTTCTTTAGGCGTACAGATTTTAGTATGTTTAGCCTATCTTTGATCCTACTCTTGCTCCTGTCCAGAACCCGCCTCACTACCAAGCAGATTTGCCATTGTCACGACACACCTTCTCATAAATCTCAAAACCCAGCTACATTCCCCCACCACGTCCCAAGGTCTCCAAGGATTCTCACACTATACATCGCTTGCCGTGCTCTCCTGTTGTCAAACATGCATAAGTTGAGATCTGAGCTCTAAAAGACAGAAGCTGGGAAGCTGCATTGCTACTTATTCAAATCTCGTTTTGGCAAAGATGGACCCAACACCAGTGAGGACCCTGACACGAGACATGGCACACGGATCAGGCCTACCTCCTTCTGTGTGGGCAAGTGCCTAGGCCAGCTCCAGCTATAACACTCGGGACTTTGCTAGGCTTTCAGAAGTGCTTGTTAAATGTCAAATTAAAAAGATTTAAACTAAGTCAAATCCCTTTCGTGCCACAGGCTCCTCTACCTTAGCACAGAAATCTCTACTGTAGTCATGTCAAGTATAACCTACTAGGCTGTCCCTATGAAGTCTCTACGAGAAACTATGTCTGCCCTCGACAGCTGCCTAAGGGCTAGCAACAGCTCAGACCCTCGGAGCAAACGGGGTCTTGACTCTGGTACAGATCCCTGCAGGAAATCTGAGAGGCCAAGTGTCCCTTCTGTTGACCAGGTAAAGCGAAGGCCCCACGGAGAGCACAGCTGCCCTTCAGCCAGCGCACGGGGAGCGGGCGTCTAGGACTTACCCTCACACAGTAGTTCAGACCGGTCCCCAACAGGTGCTGCAGAGCGTGCCGGTCCTGCTTGCTCCTGAGGGTCTGCTCTCCAGGGCCAGGCAGTGGACAAATATCAGAAGGCAAGGAGGCGACCCTGCGTCCCACCTGGTCCGGATGTGATGGAGGTGCAGGCTCAGTCCTGCTTAGACTGAATTCCGGGGACGGTGGGTTGCTCTGATCCTGGTTCTCTTGAAGCTTCTGCCGGGGCACCTCTTTGGTACCCAGGCAAAAGGTTTTCAGACTCAGAAAAGTGATTGGGTTGGCCAGCTTCATGCTTGCCATGCGCGGGATCAAGGTGCACAGCGCTGTGGGGCTCTCCTGGGCGTGCGCAACGGCATCTTCAGCTGGCAGGTGAGGGGCCAGGGCTGGGTGGGGAGGCGGCGTGGAGCCCTTGTTTCCGACCGACCCTCCGGGGCTCACTTCGTCCAGAGACGTGACGGACTCGTTCCGAAAGCGGCTGTACTTGGCCCTGTGAAGCATCCCCAGGTGTCCAAAGAGTCCTACATACAGCGCGAGTCCTGCCTGGCTGTCCTGGCTGCGTTCTCGCATAGCCGTGGCGGGGCAGAGACGGGGCGCCGGAGCCTCCACTGCCTCGCCGTCCAGTGGACCCACAGCACAGCCACCCTCCCGGGTCCCCCGGCTGCACAAGGGTGACAGCCCAGGAGGACGCCTCCCCGGCCCTGGCTGCAGCCCTTCCCGGCCCTGGCAGAGGCCCCCGGGGGGCGGGGGGGTGGTCCTCGCACCCGAGTTCCCCGGCCTGGGGTAGCGGGTGCCGCCACGCCTCTAGCCCTGAGCAGAAATATTCACACCCCCCTCCTTTCCCTCTGCGCGAAGGAACTTTCAAACCTGCTCCCTCCAGCTCCCACGGGGCGGGGCAGCGACCGGCCCCGTTAACCCTTTATTTGTTCCCGCGATTGTTCATTTCAAAGAAGGAGAGAGAGAGAGAGAAATAAATAAATAAATTATATTAAAAAAAAAAAGCACACAAGAGTCAAAGGCCCTTCTGTGCGGGCCGGGGTGAGGACGGCTGCCCCCTCTCGGAGGACCTCGGTTTCCGGGCCGCCAGCCAGGAGCCCTAGCGGCGGGCGCTGGTCCGCATTGTTCCTCCCGCCGGAGGTCCGGGCCTCCTCGCTGCAGCTCGGGTCCGATCCGATCCCGGCCGGACCGCCCCTCCTCTGGGCGCCCTTCCCTCCCGGACCCTCCCGCCGTCTCCTTCGGGAGGAGCCCGAGCGTCGCGGCCAGCCTAGCTGGGCGGGTAGTGCGCAGGCTGCTGAAATTTTTATGAATGAACTTTGCCGAATGAATTTCCCTCGCCGTGCGAGAGCTAATAAATCTGTGAATGGAGCTGAGAACAGCTGTAATTGACGGACCGGTTTGGGGGGAGGGGGGATGAGGGGGAGGGCTCCTGCTTGGTTTTCGTCCAATCAGGCTGCGGCTTCGTGAGTCACGCACCGTGACTCCTACTAAACTAGTAGCCGGGAGAAACGAAGCCGGGCGGAGCAGAGGGAGGGTGAGAGCTGATGAATGGGTTAAGAGTAAAGGCAGTTTTTGCTCCTGGACCGTCAGTATGCTGGGAAGCGAAAGATTAAAAATCTATTTCCCTTCTTGCTCAGATGGGAGGGGCGAGGGAACAGCTAGAAATTAGATGTATTGTTCCGCGGATATTAGGGCATATGGTAGGCAAGCAAGCCTGTGCGAAGGCTAGGTTCATTTATCTTAGAAACGTAATTTTTTTTTAATTGATTGCCGCTCCATCTTCCGTCTGGTGCAATTTCCTGAGCCCATCAAATGCCCGGGGAAGATGACAGTGAAGGCTGAGCGCACAGGAAGCTAGAGCCCCAGCTGGGCAGAGGAAATGCAGGTTCATTCAGGAGCTGAGAGGGAACGCTGAGACCTTGGGGTGGAGGTGGGGTGAAATCCTCAGGGGAGAGGCCGCTGAGGTTGCATTTCTCTGTGAGCCTTGGCTCTAGTACCTGAGACTATTCATGATTTCAAACACTAAGCCAGCAGCCAGGAGAATCTGGGAAGAAGGCCACCCCATCTTCTCACTGACCACAGGCTGCCTTAGTCTCGGGTTCCAGCCAGTGCAGGCATGAGCCTCCTCACCTCACCTCTGAGCTTCCATTGCTCTTAGGCCCAGAATGGCTTTTCAGCGTCCTGTCAACTTTGTTAGAATTTGTTTTTCTTTGGGAAGACCTTTTGTAGCTTTATCCGCCTTCCTTTCAATCCTTACTGACTTTCTTTTTGCATCTCCACGCTTTGCAAAACTGAAGGGAATGGCTAAACCAGAACTCATATTCTGGGGCCGCAGGGAGACAGAATGGAGGTGAGACTGAAATAGTCCCCTGGCGGCCTCTGACTGCTCCCATTCCTCTCTTTCATGTCCTCTGGGTTCCTCCCTCACTTAGGCTATGCCAGCAGAAGGGGAGCCTGTGCCATGAGAGCAGCTAGAAAAGAGATGGGTTTTTTGGAGTAAAGTTGAACCCCAACTCAGGGAGCACGGAGGGTGGCTAGGAACTTGATCCCCTGAGCTAACCTTGTGACTTTCTCATCAATGCTCAAATCTCACAGGTGTGCAGTCCTGGTAAGAAATACTAACCAAAGCCAGCAGTAGACTTGGACAGATGGACATGGTGATGGCTCCTTGGTGATACCAGAACACAAAAGCCACTTTGCCTCTCTTCCTCCAGCTGACCTTTGCTCCGCTGGGGCCCGGAGGCTTAGGGGTGAGTATGAACCCCCTGCTAGATCTCTACTCCAAAGAAAGCAGATCAGGGAAAGGCTGAAATTTTCTCTAGTGTTACAGTCTTGATTCCCTACTAAAAATGCTCGCTGGTTTCTTGGACCAAAACAAGCTAAAGCAGGAAGCTGGGGATAAAACAGAACTTAGGGGAAAGGTTCCTTTCTGATCCTCTTCACCACTGTGGTCACAAAACAAATATCATTTCTTCTTGAGAAGCACTGAAGAAAGCACTGAAGAGTGGGCTGCTAGTTTTGGAAAAATGGAGGGGGTAAATGGCTGTTTCTTCCTCTCCTTTTGCAAAGAGATATCACAGTCCAATGGCAGACTCAAGACCACAACAAGGGGACCTGCCCAGTTCCAGCTCTCATTTATTTCCACTCAAAGATATTCCCACAGGGATTTGCAGAAATAGCCACCAAGGCTAGAGGGATGGAAGATAACATTCAAAATCTAACACTGTTTTTGCTTCTTCTTCTTTTTTTTTTTTTTCCTAATTTAATTCTGGTTTTGCTGTAGTGTGTAAAAGGCATGGTATGAGAAAGCTGTCCCCATTCCCAGCCCTACAACCCATGGGCTGCTCATTTTTGCAGATGTATCCAGGAAAAGGCAGCTGGCTTTGCCACAGTGCGCGGGCAACTGTCTGCTTCTGAAGTTTGAGTTAGTTGGAGGGCCAGTCTATGCCATCTCCACTAGTGACACAGGTGGCCCGCAGGTGCCATTTTCTCTGGTGAGGGGAATGTCAGGCAACTATATTTGGTATCTGCCATGTTCCTAGGCTTGGGAAGATCCTGCTTGTTCACATACCTCCAGAAAACCATGCTCTAACATTCTGGCTAGTTTTGGATCTGCCCTCTGTCATTACTGCCAGTGTTCCGGAAATGATGTCTTTATAAAGGTCTAATTTTGTCCTGGCCAACAACATCCCAGAGTGTGAAGGTGCTATTTCATGATCCTCCTGTCCCCACAGAGAAACCTGTCATGGGATGGTTACAGCAACCTCTTCCAACTTCAGTTTGTTTAGAGGCTGCATCTAAGCTCACCATGAGAATCCACAACTCCTTTTTCCCAAACAGATTTGTAAGCAGCTTTTCAAAAAAGGGTTCCGCACTGCAGCTGAATTGTGAAATCTGTCACTACTGTGGAAGGTTCCACAAAGATGGTTATCAATGCCTCTACTCCACAGCTTGCATCCTCTCTCTATTTTAAGATAGACAAACAGAGTCAGGGGATAGATCTACAGACCTCCCACGACCGTCGTTAGGCCTTTGAACCTGAGTTTGGCCACATTTGTAAACCGCTTGAAACATAATGATGCTTTTTGCTTTTAACTTTCTTCGTTCTTGGGCTGGATTTTCACGAGCTGCTCTTCCATGCCTTCTCAACTGTTAATATTTTAAGAGCAGGAAATGTTTCTTCGCTTTCTCCGGGTCCACAAATAGAGACTACTTTGTCCCTGGGTAACTCTCAGCCAGTTCTAATTTAGATGGCTTAATGAGATTTGGGACAACTGGGCAGATGAGTTCCAATGAGATTCTAGACTTGGTAGGCTAGTAAGCAGGAAATTTTGAAGACATTGGGATGAGCTGGGTAGATGTTGCACATGAAACATGAGAACCTCTAATGGACAAAGAATGAACTAATTAACCTATGAAATATTGATAAACTTGTGTTAGTTAACCTGCTACATTTGTTACAGATTTTTTTGTTTTAATGGCAATATAGTGAATTTTTGTGTTACACCAGGAAGAAAGGAACATTTTGCACATGATATTAAGAAAGAAAGAAAAAACAGTAGGCGCAGCCTGGGTTGGAAACTTGACTGTCTTCCTATTCTCCATCAAATCAGATCAAGGTGAAGAGAAGAGCCTCACATGGGAACTTCCATCCACCAGCCTCTGCCTGGAATTCGTATGGGGAGAGCGAAGACAGACTCACCAAAAGCTCAGGTGTTGGAACAGCTCTCAGGGCAGACCCCTGTGTTTTCCAAGGCCACTTCAAGTCCTTCAGGGTCAGAGAAAAATGAAAAAAAAAAAAATCACAGGCCACTACATAGTGTGTGGGTCATGGCTAAGGCAAGCCTGAGCCAGTTCTAAAGGCATGTGAGTATTTATTACAAGAAAATAAATCCCAGATGATGGGAAGGTTGGCTTCGATCCAGGAGTGCGGGGATGTAGTTTATGGCCTGGACTACTCTGTGCTGTGTGGGCAGTTTGCAGCACTGCAGACAGGAAGCTCTGGCTGGGCAGCCCTGACTGAGGCCAGACGCAGAATCCGAGGCCAGCCTTCACAACCTCACAAGAGCCTATCGCTAAACACAAAGTAGGAAAGGGGCCAGTGAGATGACCTAGTGGAGGAAACTACTCGGCTGCCAAGCCTGATGACGACCTGAGTTTCAAACTCTGGGACCCACGCGATGAAAGAACAGCTGACCCCTGCAAGTTTTCCTCTGACCTCCACATGCGCACACACACACTAAACAGTAAGCAAATGGGGCTAGAGGTATGGCCCAAAGTTAAGAGTACTAAACCTGGATTCCCGGCATCCACATAGCAGCTCACAACTATCTACCACTCCAATTCCAGGGAGTTTGGTTTGGTGTCTCTGCCACAAAAAAAGAAAAAAAAAGGTGGGGGGGGGAGGCTCAGGCTCAAACTCTTCAAACTAATCATTCCTCAAATGTTGTCACTCTGTTGTCCCGTTACCGAGTTCCGTCTCCTGGCTTGGCAGGCTCCCTTCACACTGACTCTCAGACTAGACGAACTTCGTGTTTCTTTAATTTCTGCTCGAAACCTACTATTTGGATAGTTTGTTGTCTCTTTTAGGATTTTTGTTTGAGGCAGGGGTCTTGCTGTATAGCCCCTGGTTAGCTGTGGGGAACAAAGTTGGTGTGTAGCCGTACACCTGTAATCTTAGCACTCAAGAGGCTGAGACAGGAGAATTGAGTTCATCCAGCTAATGCTAAGTGTTACCGAATCACCTTCCCTAAAGGGAGGGTTCTAGGTGAGAGTTTAGCCAGGAAAGACTGGTAGATCAGAGAGGACACAGGGCCCCTTAGCTAAGCCAGAGAACTTTTTTTTTCATGGTGTTTTGAGACAGGGTTTCTCTGTGTCACCCTGACTGTCCTGGACTTGCTTTGCAGACCATGCTGGCCTTGAACTCACGGATATCCACCAACCTCTGCTTCCCGGGTGCTGGGATTGAGGGATCCACTTACAAGGCCTTTTGCTCAGTTTGCTCCTCCCTTGCTGAGGCTCAGGGCTGAGGCTCAGGGTGAGGCTGGAGGGGCCTCAGAAGAGGGGACAGAGGGGCAGGCACACACTTTGCGGAGCAGTGCAGGGAGAAGAAAGGCAGCCCTGGTGCCCTGCTCTCTGCTGGGCTGGTAGGAATGCAAACGGCCAGGTGTGAGGACTCAGCCACGCATGTAAGCCCTCTAGAAGAGGCTGGGCTCCACCAGCACACCACTGTAAAGCTGCTGTCATAATCCCATGAGCCCTTTTGGCCTCTTGAGCTGACTTCACCTTTTAAGCCCCCTTTTCATTTTACATAGAAGTACCTTATTTATTGGGGGAAATTAAATTCATACACATTCTAATTTAGACACAATCCTGGCATTTTAGTGCCACGCAGGACACATATTGCCCTCATACATAACTATGTTTTTTTTTTCTTTCCCTAACAAACAACAATAATAATAATGATATTAAATTTAAAAAAAAATCGCACACACTTTTTAACTTGTTTTGCTTGGCGAAATCCTCATCTTTCTCATGCACTTGCAGATAGGTTATTTCACTGGCTTTGTAGTGCCGTTGTACAAATGCACCATCATTTACCCAGTTTTTCACTGAGGTTCACACGGACATTGACTGCGGTGTCCAAAATGCTAGTCAAGGGCTCTAAATAAACCTTCGTGCGTGTCCACTCTCCCTGGCTTCCGTCTTTTCTGCCATGTCTGGAATCTTTACAGTAAGATTTGAATGGGTTCGCCCTCTCTTAATATCCTTGCATGAGCCCCTGTTCTCTTGGACTTTCTAGAAGCCGTTTGCTTGCTTAGATTCGAGAGCCTCCTCCTAGGGCGTCGCTGCGCCTCCTGGAGGCTGCTGCGGGAACTGCGGCCCTGGACTGCCACTGGCCGTAGCCTTGGCAGAAGCTGGGGCTGGCCGGGGAGGCTGGGCTCCGCGCGCTTTTGCACGGATCGAGCCGGCGGGCCAGGCGACCAGGCGCGCAGCACCGAAGCTGTAGGAGCCCGAGAAGAAAGAGCCAGTGTGCGCCGGGCAAGTCCAAAGGCTTCTTCAGGCACAGCGACTGGCGGGGAGGGGCACGGGCAGGGAGGCCACAATCCCCCGCCAGGACAAAGGGGCCTCAGTGCTGGCGAACAGGCGGCTCCCGGGGCCTGGTGGTAGCATAAAGGACGCTGTGTCTCCGCAGCACTCAAGATCACCTTTGTCTTCTGAGTCCAAGTCAAAGAAAGGTTACCGAAGGAGCCTGCAGGCGCTCCTCCCTCCGCAGGGGTCTGGTCCAGAGGAAGAGCCAAGTTCTTTCCCAAGATGCTGGGAACTGAGATGAAAATAGAAATGTGCTTGCCTGGTTGCTGCGACAGTGGTCAGTTGTGTAGAAGGCCCGTCCTTTGGCCAGGGCTCCCTGTGAGGGAGAGCCAGATCAAAGGATGGGAACCCGTGGTCCGGAAGGGCCCCAACACACGAGATACACACACGCAGCAGTGAGTGGGGGAGATCCGGAGACGGGCCTGTTTCTTTCCAGCAAGTCTGACCGGCCAGCCATTCACTTGTGGCTACTGCCTCTTCTTACCAAAGTAGCAACTCTCTGCTGGCCTGATGGCTGCACCCCTTTGGCCAGTAGGGGAAGGCCAATGGGACAAGGGTAAAGGCCACCATCCTTACATTTGGTCTTTGCTGGCACAAGATTCGGCGTCTTGGAGCAGACCTCTGTTGACAATTACCACCAACAGGGGCAACATGCTTTTGGCTGAATTCCCTAAGTCACCCCAGTGGCTTGAGAAGCTGTGATGAGCAATATGAATTCCCCCTCCAACACCACACACCCAAATGTGCATCAGTTTTCTTTCTTTCTTTCCTTTCTTTCGTTCTCTCTCTCTCTCTCTCTCTCTCTCTCTCTCTCTCTCTCTCTCTTTCTATTTAAATGCATGCCACAGGATGCATTTAAGTTGGCACCACCTTGAAAACTCCTGGAAGTTCTTAGAGAATTTTTAAGTTTTTTTATTATTTATTACAGTTTATTCACTTTGTATCCCGGCTGTGGTCCCTTCCCTCTTCTCCTCCCAAGCCCTCCCTTCCTCCCTTTTCTCCTCCTATGCTCCTGCACGTTCACCCATTCACGCCCTCTTACCAGTCCTGTGATTTGATCAAGGCCCACTGTCTGAAAATGGCAGAGCCAAAACTCCACGATTCTACACCAGTACCCTGGTTCCCCTGACACTGGGTGACATGGGCGATTGTAAAGAGATACGGAGGATAAGTGACCCACTGCCTTTTAACGGTAACATCTAATAGTTGTTTAAAAGCTGATAAGAAACTAAATTAACAGAGGGCACGAAAGTCAGTCATGGGGGAAGATTTGAGCTGAGGGTCAAATCTTGGAAGAGACAGGCTTAGGCCGTTGCAGCCATTCCGCATTTTATTGCCCTTCATGAACACTGTGCTTTAGCAGAGTCTGAAGGTTTGCGCCCACCTGCTGCTGAGCACACCTGTGGGTAATATGCGCTCACTTCAGCGTATAAACCCACCAGTGTTTCAAATGTGTACACTGTCATTACATCTGGACTGGTGATCTGGCCTCAACAACATTTGATGGTACTGTGTTATGTAACTGTTTTGGGGTGCCCATGACCATGCCTATGTAAGACAGAGAACCGCACATCAATAAATACTGTAAGTGTTCTGGCTGTTCCACCAACCTCAGCTGATGTCTCCTTGGGCCTCCCTATCCCCCAAGACAGAACAATATTGAAATTGATAACCACACAACGATTCGTAAACGTTGAACTGAAGGGAAAAAGTACACATCTCTCACGTTCAATCACAAGCTAAAAATGATGAAGGAGGAGAAGGTCTAAGACTAAAACTGGCTGGAAGCTGGACTTTTGGCACCAGCTGGCCAAGCGGTGAACCCAAAGGGCAGGCTCATGAGGGAGACTGGAAATACCAACCCGGCGCACACATAAATGACAGCAGGGCAAAAGGGCCAGGTAGCTGAGGCAAGTTTAGTGGTATGGACAAAAAGAAAGAAAGAAAAAAAAAAAAACTCAAATTAGCTACAGCATTCTTTTAAGATAGAGCCCAACCCAGAGAAAGACTCTTAACTCTCACTTCTGAGAAGCTCAGAGACTTAGGGGAGTATGCAGACGCTGGTTCACGGGGACTGAAGAAAGCTGCTGCTCCTGTGACATGCAAGAGCAAGGTGAAAGGGCATGTGGGGCAGTTGTGTCAAACTGGCTGGGTGTGGCAGGTCTGGAAAGGAAGCGGAAGCATCTCAGAACGGAACAGATTAGTACCAGAGCCCTCTTCACTGTTTACATAGCTAATACTAAATATTTTATTAAAGTAACAGAGAGGCCAATATATGTTTTTAAAGGCTGGAGCTGCTGTAGATAGATTCCTCTGATGGATCTGGATGAAATAACTTCAGAACCTTCTGGAAATGACCACTCCAGATGTCATCAGGCAGTTGTTGTGGATGTAAACCTGGTTTAGTTTTGCTCCCAGGTGTGGGGTGTGGGACTGATTGAGATGGTCCACAGCAGCAGACTATTTGCCTCCTGCGGGCTCTGAGAGGAGCTCTTTCCCACACAGTTCCACTCTGATGATCTGGAGAGGGAATAAAAGCCAGAGCCCAGAGAATGTGGAGGGTGACTCTGAGAAAGAAGGCTGCTGGTGTCCACCCCTGCTCCTCCTGGTTGCTGTTGATGCAGCTGGATGAGAAGTTGGAAATATCCTGAAACGAAGACTGGACTTGACCCTAACCAGAAGGAAGTAGCCTAAGAAGCCCAAATAAAATCGTTTAAAAAGTACACCAACAGGAAGTCACGGTTTGGGGATGTTCCTCAGAGACAGAGTGTGTCCCTAAGTATATGCAAGGATTTGGGTTCCATCCCCAACAGCACCACATACAAAAACATGACCTATTGGGAGACGTGTCAGCATTGATTCCAGCTCTCATGGATGATGTTGAAGGGCAACAGATTTCAGCAGTTAACTGTGGTTGTGGCAAAGATAGCAAAAGAACCAGAAAGTGAAGAGGACTTGGGGTGTGACAGGACAGCTGCTCTCTCACACAAAGCCTTAGCATGGCTCTTACACATGCACAAAAGTAGTGGTTTCCTGAGATGGAGCCTATGCCTGGCAGAGAAACTATGAGCACGGCCGTCATGGGAACAAAATGGAAGAGTCACAATCAGCTGAAAAAGCAGGAAGGATTCACTCTGATTTGTCAGGTTTTACACTGAAATGCCATTGAGCCAGCTGTGGCTTAGAGCTGGGCTTACCCAGGAGAGCATGGGTTTAATCCCAGACTCCGGAAAAACACAGCATGCCATGCTAGAGAAATGGTTTGTGAAAGGAAGAGCCAAGGATGCAGCAACCTCACTGCTTTATGAAAGCAACTACCATAGGCACCCCAATACCAGAACCAACACTTGCCATAGGCACCCCAGCACCAGAACCAACACTGATGTTCCCAGCCACCAACACCGAGAGTTCATTTTCTTCCAGTGACAACTCCCTGGACATGTTTTTTAGTAATAAAACATTCTGAAATGATGTCACGTGTATTATTAGACACAATTCTATCACACTCCAAACAAACTACAGCATAGTATAAACATAACTTCTAAAGGCACAGAGAAACCAAATGTGTCATGTGACCTCTTTGTGATGTTACTTGCTTTCTTGAGGGGTCTGGAACTGAGCTAATGATATTTCTAATTTAGAAAGTTTCAGGATATTAACTACTCAACAGATGGTCTAAAACACCACCTGTGGACATGGTTTCCAAGTTATAGCATGCCAGACTCAGAAATAAGCATGTGGCAGAAAACCTATTATTGAATATACTTCCTTTTGCTTTTCATCAGAAAGGGCACCTTCAGGCTGTCTTCAGGAGCTACGCACACACTCTTCTGTTTAATTCGAACAAAAACTGGGGGACAAGTTTCTACAGCTGTATCATCAGGAAAGGATGGCACAAACCACATCAACATGACAGGGTCAACCACGGGCTTAGGCTCTACAGGAGCCCAACACCAGGACAGTCGGCACACAAAAGACAGGCGGGTGCAGCACCGTGATCACCCTGACCACTCCAAACACTGCTCTTAGGTCCTCGTGAGAATTCTGGCAAACCCAGTGAACGCCAGGACCACAGCAGGCAAGGCCTTTACAAGCCGCCCGCTTGTAGAGGAGGTCAGGGAGCTGGGCGACAGCAGAACGCATTTCAACAGCCACCAGTGCTCATAATGTGCAAAGGGCTGTTACCCACCTCTGAACCTGAGGTAACTTTTATCCATCACACAGAGAAAGAACACAAAATCCTCTCTTGACATAATCCACTAATTTTGCTAGTTTTTATTAGAGCATTACAATTAAGACATTAAATTATAAATTCAGGTGGTATACTTAGAAATTAAATTACAAAACAATACAAATACTTTTAAGGTGTGATGTGCCAACGAAGTTTAAATGTTATTATTAACCAGGGTTCGGGTTTAGATTCTGCAGAATCTGTGATGGGCATAAAGGCTGAAAGGAACAAGGGAGATGGAAAAATGTCTGCAAATAAAATATTCCACAGGAAAAAAAATTTAAATAAAAAGATAAGCCTTCGGCGAATTAAATTAATGTTCTAATCTGTTGGCACAATGTACAGAAAATACTTACATGATAATTTCTTAAGCAAACAGCAGCTTTACAAACAGTAATACTTTATACATATATTAAAGTAACAATGTGTTACGATTTAGCAGTTTTGTGTCGAGTCGAAAATGAATGTAAAGATCGCTCTTTATTTGCACATTGTAATTCCCACCTCCCACTTTCCCCAGGTTATTAAAAAAAAAATCACACAAGTATGTTATTTGGATATTAATTTGTCAATATTTAAATTATTTGAATTCCTTTTGACTAATTCTTTCCAAACACTGGAAGCATATAAAATACCATCTCTTCAAAAATGATTCCAGTCAAAGCCTGTAAAAACTTTTCAATGTATAACACACGTTATTTTTCCATATTTAGTCAAAAGAAATTATATTACATCATTTACAAAGATTAAAACAAAAAAAATTAAGCTATTAATAACACCTGTCTTTAAGGAGTAATCTTCATAACAACAAGCCTACCAAGAGGGAGTCTGACCAGGGGAGTGTAATTTATACTGTAATTCATGTACTGATAGAAACCTAACACTAATTATTGCCAGTTAAACTACATCTACACACTAAAAAAAATAAAAAAGATCAGTTTTTATTTCTTGTGCCAATAAACTCTTATTCTTGCCATTAGATTTATTTCTAAGACTCCAAAGAGTGAATCATACCTACTTCCAAAAATAAAACTTTCCTATTTCTCATACTTCCTCGAAGGCCTGGAACTCAATATACACAAATATCCCCCAAATTTACCCAAAGGAAACAAACTATAAGACATCACTGATGAGTACTTAGGGGTACTCCCAGCATGGTAGTGCTTCCTTTGATAATCTGGGCTGTCCTCCAGAAGTGACTGGTTCCCTGCGTAAAGCCTGTGGTCCCTTGGACTTGTGGCAGAAAAGCCACTGCCTGTGAGAGGACACTCACTCAGCTTCTGACAACTACAGCAAAACTAAGTTACTGGTGTTTTCAAGATTTCCTCAGCTTCTCTTTTGGTACAAGTGCCAAAATTCTAAAATGATGATTCATGTCCAGAAGAGAATGAAAGACAAGAAACCTCTGAAAAGCCACTACCTCAAGATCAAGGGCTGGCTGAACCACTGACATCAAGCAGGAAACAGTATCATGAAAAGTAGCAAAAGTTTTCAAATCTACTTTCAAGGCTGTCAGTCGTTCAAAACCTCTATCATTTCTTTAAACAAGTTAAGGCTTCCAAATATGCAGACAGTAAGAATCCGCCCGTGCAAATCCACGCCCACCGTGTCAGCTTCATTCCTTACGTCTAAATGAACTATCAGATGATTGGTGCCTAAAATCTACCCTGGACAACAGTTCACACTGGATGGCCAACTACTGTCCCTTAGCACACTAATGAAGTTGACAAACTGACATTTTTTATAGAGCAATGCTCCTAAATTTTCACAATTCACAAATACTATAACATCAGCCAAGAATCGCTCTCTCTCTAGCATTAAATGCCAGGAATATCAAACTCCGAACTATGACAGTAGGTCCCAATTTTCTCAGTAAAGACTTTCTCTAGCTGTCCCTTCTGCCTCTGGGAGGCAAAGTCCCGCCCCACGTAACCAGGGGAGGAGAGCAGCCCCTTGCTGCCTGCTTCTGGGAGCTTGTGGGTAGGAAAGTTCATGTGTCCATCTGTGTACTGGAGGCTGGGGGTGAAGGAAGGAGGAGATGGAAGACAAGAGATGGGTGATGTATGACTCTCCCATCCTACAGAAATTTGCTGAGGACACTAGCAGCCAGGTGGTGGCTGGACAGAAACAAACAGCTAAGTTGAGATTCTCCCATGCAAACACACACACATTCCTAGAGAAAGGTAGAGATAAATAATTGTGAATAAAATTATTTCTGCATGTATTTGTATATGATAAATCATCTGAAGGATCAACACAATCAGAAAACCTTTCTCTTTTCTTCTATAGGTTCTTCCCAGCCTTCCCCAAACACGTCACAGACTGCAAAATTCCTTTCCCCAACTTCCTGTAACTGTGGTTCTTCTATGAGGAAGGTGCAGAAATGTACATTTAAAGAAAGATGAAATGACTTACAATGTGGACGAGTTTGAATACGCAAACAGATCCACGCCTCAAACCAAGAGGGTCTAAAGCAAACATCAGCAGCAGAGCACAGCGGACAGCCTTGCTTCTGGGTGCCCACCGGAGGCGCTGTGCTGACACAAACTTGCTCATCGTTCACCTGTCAGAGCTTGCCTAACTTTACATACTATGTACAAGAGCATTCCTGAGGTAAGAGGCAAGTGTCAGACGGAACCTGGCAAGTCCTACCATGGTGACTGTTTGCTCTTACTTCTGTCCCTTTCCACAGATAACACCAGCTTCGGTGCTCACCTAACTCCTGCAGGCTGTTTTGGTCCATCCTGACCTTCAGGAGTTACGATGACCAGTGACTTCAGAAATAAACATTGTGGACCAAGTAAAATCTGTATCCATTTTTTAATGCACAGCGCTGGGCAGCCTTGCTGCCCCCGGCCGTTTAGTCCCTGATGCTACCTACCTCCAGCTCTTTTCAAAAGCAGCTTCCATAACTCCGACAGATTAGCCTGAAGGAGATAGGTCTGCAAACAAACACTGGTCCTTAGAACCTTGATCTTTAGTTTGTAAAATACCCTTAAATAGCCATTAGTTGTTTTGTTTTCTTTAGAATTTGGTCTTCTTTCTTTAGTCATTTTTTTTTTTTTAATTACAAAGTAAGTTGGAACAAAGTCTGAATTTCCTACACAATTCTTAGAAACAGACTTGGACACTAGTTAAAAGCAAAGCTAGAGATAGATCATAACAAAATAGATAAGAGTTACAAAAGTCTGTTGGGAATTAAAAACACAGTGAGCAACTGGACAGTGGAAGATGTTGAGCGTCAGGTAAATGGCTGCAGCTGGGGACAGCTGCCACTTCCTGAGTTATTACTTTGGGGAGCAGAACTGGAATCAGTGTTCTTTGCTCACAGAGCTGCTGGGCTCAGGCTGCTGCTCAAGAGTCCAGGCCTCACCATCTCCCCCCGACTCCAGCCCCTCGGGTGCATCTGCTGCCTCATCTCCACTTTGCTCTGCACTATCCTCCTCGCAGCCAGGAAGGGCCTCGCCGAGCTGCAGGGTCTCCATAGTCCTCTGGGTCTCAGAGACCCAGGACTCGATTCTACTATTGAGCTGCACTTCTTCTGATGTGGGTTCATGAGTATAATCCTCCTCCTCCTCCTCTTCATCATCCTCTTCTTCAAGCATGCCAGGTACAAGAGTGCTGGTTGTGCTGGTGATAGAGGAATTCAAAAGATCTCGGCAGCTGCCATCCAAGGAGCCGGTCTCGGTGCTCTGCTGAGAGGCCCACTCCAGGTCGTCTGGCTTCAGTTCATCCTTGTCACCTGCAATTTTCCCCTGGCTTGGGGCTGAGGGAGAGCTCCCTGCAGCCGCTGCTGGCTGCTTACCCACCAGGGTGGTATCGAGGGGCTTCTCAGAAGGGCCATACTTACAGGGAACCATTTTCTCATTTTCTGATGTTTCCAAGCCATCTGACGTCTCCACCATGCTTCTCCAATTAGTTTCTGCAAGCAGGAAGCACATTTTTTGAGAACCGGAACCACTACCCCAGAGTCATGGAACTTATTTCAAACAATAAAATGAGGGGCAGGAACAGAAAATAGAAATTTGTTGGCTCAGTAACTTAAACATTTAATTTGTTTTACAATGAGTTTAAATGTAATAAAGGGAGAGTAATATTCAAAACAATGTGTATTCAAATGAAGAATTAAGAGATAAAATGCCCCAGTGTCAGAACGTAAGGACCAAATGCTGACAGAGCCACTGATACACATGGACCACATATGACAATCAATGCACAGTCTCTTGTGTTTGTATCCCCACAGAAGTCACATATGCTGACTTCAAGGATCCCCAATTCACAGTTCAGTCAAGATGTCCGGCATAAACAGTTCTCATGTGAAAGGTATAGAAAAGCACATCACCTAGGCTTTGGGTCCCATGCTTCATTTATACACAACCAATCTAACCATGCATTTCTAGTATCTGGGAAAATCTGATTTACACTACATGTAACTTGGCTTACACAGCATGTGTTACATAATGTAGTATTGACAAAAAACAACCTTAAGGACTAAGACTGCAGGATGAGCGCGGCTCTCTCACTCTTCTGAGTTTGTTTTTAAATAAAGAGATCCAACTATTTTATAGTAATCTGCATTTTACAGATTATCATGCAGTGAGAAGAGAAAGATACACACACAATATATTTAACCTGATTATTATCCCCACAGACTATACACACTGATGCAGATGGCATTTGGGGCACTTTAGTCGGGACAGTTTACACAGAAAGAGAAAAGAAACAAGAAGCCTTTCTTCCCTCCCGTTCCTTCAGCAGAGGACAGGTGATTCCCACTCTCCCTCACACCTCACAGACACAGTCTACACCTCCTATGTGCCTAGTGACACAACCATTCGGTGTCAAAGCGTGAGAAACTAGCTGGTAACCCTTGTCCTGTCTTTCTTCTTTACACCTCCAAACCATGGAACTCATGACCTCCTGTCACTTCTACCTCAAAAACTCCATCTGGTCACTGCTGTCTTAACTCAGGTCTTAATCTTTCTGTCCTGTGTGTTCTTCTGTATGTTCCTAGTTTATTTTGCAAGCCAGCTTTACCTCTGTCCAACTGGCTTTTGGTGACCTTAAGAGTTAAACTCCATAGACAGCACCTCTAAGGTTTTCAGGATCTGATTCTTACCCATCTATCTTTCTGGTCCCCCTGCATCCTGCCTCTGACCGTGCAAGCTCCCTGGATGGTCCATGCAGTCACAGGATAAGTTGTGCCTCAGCATATGCTGCTCTGTGCAAGCTGTAAACTTAGGCGCCGACTTGTCCCTGATGCCCACTCCTCGGAGCACTCCTTCCTCATCTTCCTACCTGTCCACTCACCTGACCCACAGCACTTTTACATAACTGTTCAGAAATACTTACGTGTCTGCTATTTCACCCCTCCTCACTTCCATCCTATCTGTGTTCCTGTAGCTGCCACAAAGTCAGTATCATTTTAAAAACAGCAACGAAAGGCTGGCAGAATAACTCGGCAGGTAGAGGTATTTTCAACACAAGCCTGTAACCCAAGTGCCATCCCTGAAGAAGTAACTCCACAAAGCTGTCCTCTAACCACCACAGAAGACACTGTGGCACTGGTGTGCCATGCCCTAACATGAACATGTACACAAGATAAATACAATCTTAAAATAAATTATTATCACATATTCAGTTAATTATGAAAACTAGAGCCTTAAAGCCCATTTACATACATTTCCCCCATTGGCTTTTCTTTCTCTAAAGAGAGGTTGGGCATTGAAACGCTTCTTAGGTGGGGTGTGAAAAGCCTTCCATCTCTGAACGCCTTACGCGGAGTGTGCACACTCTGAGGACTCTCTGGGCTATTTTCCTCCTGCGCCCACATGGAGAGCAAGCATCACGCTACTATTTCTCCAAAGGCAGAACGTTGCGGACTTATCCTGCAGTGTGCTTTTAAAACTGGCATTTCACACTCCACAGACTCGGTCTGTTACATGCTTAGCTCCTTGTCTTCATGTGGAACTAGTCACCCAGCACAAGCACATCTACCTCTAGGCAGCAACACCCACGAACAGCAGTTTCTTTAAGGCAGACAACAACTCAGCTCCACTGAAAGCATCCCCAAACACTTAGCTACACCAGAGACAAGGAGACCAAGGAAAGAACTCCTTACAGTTTAAATTCAGGTGGCAACTACCCATTTGATAAACTCACAAATAAGATTTAAATGAGATAAAATGAAAAAAAAAAAAAAAGGAGCCAAAACAGGGTGACTCTGCGTGATGAGTGAGAGTGATTCTCAACTTGACACAGGAATCACAGTACATATCTTCGATTAGAGTAATTTAAGTGGAGGACCCCGCCCTAGTTGTGAGTGGCACTATTCCTGGGGTCCTAGACTAAACAAGGAGGAATCCAACTGACCCCTGCACTCATGATCTGCTTCCTTACTGGGTGCAGTGTGACCAGCCACCAATGCTCCTGCTGTCTCCTCCATGACAGACCTAATCCCCCTGTCCTGTAAGCAAAGTTAAACCCTTCCTCAAGTTAATAGTTAATTCTTGTTATTTTATCAGTGCAAGGAGAAAAGTCACTAAAAAAGATGGGAGAATACCAAGCCATCCAAAAAGTGAGTTAGAGT
The DNA here is from genome assembly GCF_030254825.1 of Meriones unguiculatus. Taxonomy (NCBI): domain Eukaryota; kingdom Metazoa; phylum Chordata; class Mammalia; order Rodentia; family Muridae; genus Meriones; species Meriones unguiculatus. The sequence goes on along the minus strand of NC_083365.1, from coordinate 16,292,750 downwards.
TCAAACCACTAGAGGCTCAAGGCAGGGAAGGCGGCGCGGGCGACGGCAAACGACGCGGTGCACTAATGCCAGCACTCCTTTAGTCCGCACTTCTCCTTACTAGGATTATGTAGGAACTCGGGGCAAGTATAGGTTTTGTGAGATCAGACTGAGCAGTACAACAAAGTTAAGTGGCTCACTAAACTTAAAGTTTTAATTAGCAAGTAAATTATTAGAATAGAACTTCCTATTATTTATTCTATGGGGTCACAAGGATTCTGCTCTTAAGAGCCTGTTAGACTTTTTCTTAAGATCCTTAGGATTAAGAGGTGGTCTGAGGAAGAATGGCTCCATGTGACAAGGATTGACTCCATCTGAGAAGGATTAGAAAATGCGGCCTTCTTGGAGGAAGTATGTCACTGGGGGTGGGCTTTGAACTTTCAGAAGCGCACATCAAGCCCACATCTGTCCTCTGTCTCTCGGTCTTTTTCTTTTTCTCTCTCTGCCTATGGATTAGGATGTGGCTCTCAGCTACTGCTCCAGCACCTACAGGCATGTGGCCATGTTCCCCACCATGATGATAATGGACTAACCTCTAAACTGTAACCAAGCCCCCAATTAAGTGCTTTCTTTTGTAAGAGTTGCCTTGGTCATGGTGTCTCTTCACAGCATTGGAATATGTGACTAAAACAAAATGTGATTAAATTCCAGGGTCTTAAAGAATGGTCTCAGTTCCAAATATTCTTTCTTTCTTTTTCTTTTTTGAGACAGGCTCTATGTAGCCCTTGTTGTTCTGGAACTTTCTACATAAACCAGGCTGGCCCTGGAACTCGTAGAGATCTACTGTCTCTGTCTCCCAAGTCCTGGGATTAAAGGCATGCACTACCACACCCAGCCAAATATTCTATTTTTCAATAATAATGTTTAAATGAATTTTTAAGCTAAAAGGAGTCCTGGTCTTGCTTCCCAGTGTCACATAAATAGCACACAGCAGTAATCTCAGTGCTCGGAGGATAAATACTGGGGGATCTAAAGATCATCCTTATCCACACAGTAAACTGAGAGTCAGACTTTGAAGAAAAAAAAAGTATTAAAACAAACAACAAGCAGATTTGAAGGTTACTTACAAAATGGTTTTAACCATTATTTCATTTAAATTATCTGAATTATTTCATTTAAAATGGTATGGGACAACTTACCATATTCTTTTTCATTTACTTCAGAAATGGGTTCAGAGATCACACTGCAGAAAGAAATGGCACTTGCTGCAGAGGGGTTCCGAGAGTGGCCCATGTGGTGAGGCCCGGTCTTCACACTCTTCAGCGCTTCCTCCGCCTGCTCCTGCTCCGTTGCTGCAACCATGTCTTTATAAGCCTTCCTGGCTTCCTCAGTGAGCTCCACTAATCGATTAAACAGGCTCTAGAAAGACGGATTCCTCCGTGAATACTCGATTTGTTTTTTTAAACTATTAAGCTTCTTATATTTTTAGTCTGGATAAAATTTGGGCATTCTGTAAATCACAGAACCTTACAAAATACACTTAACACATATGCAGCTTATTAATTCTCACAGGGTTGAGATAACTGATTCTAACATTATTTGTGCTATATTTAAAAGGTTCGACAAATGTGCTCCCATTAGTCTGGCTCTACAGAGAGTAAGAAGGGAGCATCAACTCTTCTACTTTTGACTACAAGGAAGAGACAGGAGCAGCTACACTACAGTAGCGTAAACGCCTACAGAGGTTTTGGCTTTTTGTTTCTTTGCATGTTATTTCAAAAACAAAACAAAACAAACAACATCAACAAATTAACAACACTAGCTTTTAAAGGAGACCTTAAAATCTGACTGTGGGCATCACTGAGGGACTCAAGGGACTAACATCTGATGCAGAACTTAATAAACAGGTACAGCTCCGAGAAGGAAGGACGGCAGTGTTGAATCGGTAGGCATATGAAATCATAAATTAAAGGAGACACAAGAGAAGCACAAGGCTAGCTGGGGGGCAGCAACAGTCTTACTTGGGTTAGAACATGGGGGAATGAGCATGGGCAGGGAGAAAGGCAGGGGTGTAGAAGATGGCAGTTTCCAAAGGAATTAAAAGTCCTCTAGCCAGGTGTGGGGCATTCTCATGTTTAATAAAAGTGGCAATCCTTAAACAGCACTAAAGCTGCATTTCAATAGCTGTATCTCATGACATCCTCAGATACCAAAAAAGACAACCCATATGACAAAGCCTAGTGGTTCCCAGATCATCATTCCAACGACTTAACTCCTGGTAAGTGGTTTTTGTTGTTGGTTTCTTTCCAGACAGGGTTTCACTGCTATGTAGTTCCAGTTGTCCTGGAACTCACCATGTCGACCTGGCTGGAACTCACAGAGATCTACCTGCTTCTGACTCCCATTAGAGATGTGTACCACTATGGCCAGCATTCCTGGTAAGTGTTTTCACATCTTGGTATCACACTGCTGCTTAGAGGATCAGGAACAATGAAAGATGCTGCTGACTGTGCTGACTGCTGAGGCAGGCAAATGCTGTAGCTAGCTATCAAAACACATACTCATGATTTGTTTTATAGAGAAAGAAAAATGGTGAAGAGCAGCCCTTCAAGGACCACCAATAATACAAACTTTATTTGTAGTGTGTAACAAATCATGCATTTAAATAAAAACAGGAAAAAGCAGACAAGCATGCAGACTTATTATTTTGAGAATATTAGCATGGCATTATAAGCAGGACAGACAGAAACAGTTAAAAACTAAAGGGCATAAGGGAAGAATGAAACTATTGAGGAGAGCAGCTCTGGTCCACGCCTTCGAGTCACTAACTCACTCCTGGCATGTGTTAACAGAAGGGAGCAAGACATTATGCCTCCTAAGGTGTGTGTGCGTGTGCGCGCGTGTGTGTGTACCTACAGATGAACTACAGGTCAACGGCAGGTGCTGTTCCTCAGAGGCCAGTTAGCTTGTTTACTAGACAGGATCTCTCATTGGTCTGCAGAGACCTACTTGTCTCTGGCTCCCCAGTGCTGAGAGTACAGGTGTGAGCACCCTGCCTGGCTTGAGGCGGGTTCTGGGGATCAGACTGAAGGGCCTTTACTGACTCAGCCACATCTGCAGCCCTGTCTTCTAAGTTCTTACCTCAGCACCGAAATAGTTGAAGATTCCCACAACACTAACAGGAACCAGTTTGTTCACACAGCGCCCCAGAGCTTTCCTTCCGAGGGCAAACACAAAAGGAATCTCCTGTTCCCGGGCCATGGCTATGACATTGTAGAGGGCCTCATCTAGGCCACCTAAGGAAATCAACACATGGAGAAGCCTTCGTTCAGTCACCCACATGGTGGAGCCAACCTAGCTAAAAGACAGAATACCACAGCAAAGGAATGTCTTACTTGAACTGTAACACACACCACTTATGCATTTGTCTTTCCCCACAACTAAATCCCGAAAGCCTTCAAACCCAGTACTTTAGTTTCTCGGTAGGGATTAGCATAGCAGGAATCAGTTTCAATGTAGCAAACATTCATTATGAAGAAATTAGTTAATTAGCTAAGCTAGTTAAAATTGGTCTCTTTTATTTTGTTTTGTTTTTTTCAAGACATGATTTCTCTGTGTAGCCTTGGCTGTGCTGGACTTGCTTTGTAGACCAGGCTGGCCTCAAACTCACAAAGATCCACCTGCTCCTGCCTCCCAGAGTGTTGGTCTTACAGGCGAGTGCCCAGTAGCTAGTTCTTTCTGTTTCACAGCCTCTAAGCTCCAGTACCAACTGGCCACAGTTAGGGCGGCAGATGAGCGCAGTGGCTCACAGGTGTCTTCTCTCCGCAAGTGTCTACAGTGCTGCCTAGCTCTGTCTGCTCCAGCAACAATGCCACACACTATGCGAGGAGCTAGCTTACCCAAGAGCCTTGCTGTGTGTGCTAGCTGGGTTTATGTCAACTTGACACAAGCTAAAGTCATTTGGCAAAGGAAACCTCAATTAAGAAAATGCCTCCACCACACTGGCCTATCGGCAAGCATATGGCATTAATTTGTTAATTAGTGATTAATGTGGGAGCCAGCTCATTGCGGCTGAGGACACCCCTGGGCTGGTGGACAAGGCATGGAGCAAACCATTAGGCAGCACTCCTCCATGGCCTCTGCATCCACTCCTGCCTCCAGCCTACTTACTGCCTTGAGTTCTTGTCCTGCACGATGAACTATAAGACGTAAGGTGAAATAACCCTTTCCTCCCCAAGTTGTTTTAGCCACGGTGCTTTATCACAGCAATAAAAACCCTAAGATACACAGGCACACGCCTGTGATCCCAGCACTCTAGGAGGCAGAGGCAGGTGAATTGTTATGAGTTCGAGGCTAGCTTGGTCTACAAAAGAGTCCAGGACAGCCAGGGCTACACAGGGAAACTCTGTCTCAACAAAACAAAACCAAACCCAAAAACCCTAAGATACTAAGTAACCACTGGTTTCTAGGAGACAGATTTCCTCTCTAAGCAGAGCTGAGATCTTTTACCTTTTTTCTAATTGTTTTTAAAGAGGAAAAAGTCATTAAAGGAAGGGTATGTAAAGTTTTGAGAGCAGAATATACTGATGCAAAGTAATGCTCCCTGGCTAGTTCTAGTCTGATCAGAGTACGGAACCACCTGGCGGGGCCAAAGGAGATGCTCAACCAGTTCCTTCAGAATCTAGTCTACTAATTGGAGAATTTCATTTCTCATGCTCAATATTTGTTTCATAACTATACTGTAGAGAAAGATATGGCTTCCGGCTGCAAGGATCAAATTCCCTGCAATGGTAAACATTTCCAAAGCAGGCATACACACCCTTTGACTGAATCTTCTCACAGTTTGGGGAAATGATGACACCCTTGATCTTGTTCAGCTTCATGTGCTTGGTGACCTCCCTCAGCCCCATGACCAGCCGCCGTCTGGCTTTAGCCCTCACAGGGTCCTTTTGGTAGATGCGTTCCTGGAAACTGACCAGCTCTTGCAGAAGGAGGGTCACACATTCATCAATTTCTTTAGAAAGAACCTGGTTACAATATCTGTAAAAGAAGCAAAGAACTAGGTGATTCCTTCCTAATTCACTGTCCTGTAATTACAGACTTATATTAGGAAAGTATCTCTGAGAGCGAACAAGGCATTTTTATCAAAAGTCACCAGTGCCTACAATTTCTCAACATGTCAATCAGAAAAACAGCAATGCTGACTATTCTTTGCTTGTGAACTTCAATGATGTAGCTTTTAATCCAGGACAAGCCTCATCGGGGAGTACTTCTGAACTCCTAATGTTTTAATATCTAGCAATAGAAACCTACTGCTGGCTTGCTAAGAGATTACAGTTTTTTGTTTTTTTTTTAAATGTTACTGTGATAAATGCTTCCAGTAGGAAAGAATTACAACTTTCTGAATTTCTTAATAACGATTCATCTCTGAGTGGGGAGGAATGTGTCCTGGCCTGCTGTTGATGTGAACTGGCACAGCTACCATGGACATCAGAACTGTCTTGGGTATAAACCTGAGGTCAATAAAACTCTAAGTTAACAGACCAAAGAGATCAATGTGTTCCCATGTTCACTGCTATACTGTCCACAATACTCAAGAAATGGAACCAGCTGAGATGCTCTCCAGCATGAATGGCTAAATAAAATTGATGAAAATTTATTAATATATACTGGAATTTTATTCAGCTGCCAAGAAAAAAATAAAATCAAGACATTACCAAGAAAGCAGATGGAACCAGTGACCATTATGTTAAACGAAGTAACACAGACTCTGACAAATACCACATACTTTCTCTCATGTAGAATTAAGATTTAAGTTTGTATGTGTGTGCATGGACACACATGAGTAAGTCATGCAAGTAGAAAATACAAGAGGGCAGAAGAGACCTTAAGAGACAAGAGGAAAACAAAAGGTAATGAAATGTTTTTGTTTTTAAGGCAGGGTCTCACTATGCAGCCCTGGCCTCCTGAGTGCTGGGATCAAAGGCGTACACCTCCACAGGGAAGGACATGGAACGGAAGGGACACGAGAAGAGGACAATTTGAGAAAAGAAGTAAAGCAGCCTAAGATGGACAGCGGGGACAGGAGAGGCAGTTGGAAAAGGGTGTGAGTGAGCAAAAGCGTAATGAAACCCATTCCTTTATGTGCTAAATTGAAGAAAACAATCAAAGCTGTGTCAGTGCTTCTTGCTGCACAACCTGCTGATTCAAATCTTACAGCGTATCCAATAAACCTGTTTCCTTCAGCTAAAAAAAAAAAGTTATGAAACATGCCAAGAAAACTAAAAACACTTATTCCTTTGAGCCTGAATAAGTCTCAGCCACAAAAACATTTCCAACCACAAAGATAAGTTTGGTTAGATGCTCTGAAAACCCATGGCTATGGATGATGAACTCAATGGGTAAACTGAAGTCTTCAGGCAAAAGTCACAGGCTTTTCCACCAAACAAAGCAGCTGAGTGAGAAGTGGGAACATGTCGGCTCGAAAACAAAGGGAGTGTGCCGTCACTGTGCATCTACTTAACGGCAGGCCAAGGAGGTCACAAACTTACTTGTGGACCATCCACCGTCCTAAGTCCCACCTCACTCCAGCAGGGGCAGGCAGTCCACATCACCCAGAGAAAAACATGGGCCTCAGACTATGTCCAGGGAATTTCATGTTGTACATGATAATGTTCAAGCAAGTATGACACGATTTCAGGAGATAGAAATGGGTGGATTGAGGAAAGATTAAATGTTATAAACACCCAAAATCAAGGAAGTCAACATCAAACTACATTTTCCTTCCTTCCTGTTTCAAGCTGTTCGTTCCATACATATGTAATTTATTTTCCATGTGTCTCACTTGCACCACATCTGCTGCTTGACATATAATTAGCTTCTTGGAGCCTGGAGAGAGGCTTTTGCTCAAACGCTAGCACTGAGGAGAAGCAGAACAGAGCAGTGGCTGTGGAACCACACGTGCTCACGCCACAATTCCTTCATAAGCCATTTTCAAAGGTAAAACCACTTTCTCCACCCAAATACTAAAGTAGCTGCTTTGTGAGTCCCTAATCATTCTAATTCTTAAACCTAGACATATTTGCTTTAAAGCAGTGTGTGGATTAACTGTGTGGCTCAGTGGTCAAACACTTGACTAGGAAGCAGGAGGCCCTGAATTCAATCTTGAATACTGCAAAAATGAACAACAAATGAGAACAAAATTGCAGGGCTTTATGTGACAGATTCAGGGTCTTACACAAAGAGCCCCATTACAAGTTATTTACTGGTTTGCAAGCTTTTAAAAAAATACCTATATTATATGCCAAAAAAAAAAATTTGGAGGAGCAAAAAAACCACAAAACATTACATTCTATATGCACATATATGTAACATACATATACATACATGATACATAATATCCATCTGTAAAAGACCAGAATCCTGGGATAGAAGCTCCATTTATTATAAAGAAAACATATTACTGTGAAATCTCATTCCATGGATACTGACAGAAGGAACTGCTGTAAATAGGCCCAACCCAGCTGCTGAACAGGAGGAAGAGCGGCACAAGCTCCCTGCTCCACCTTGCTGGGCTTACGAGGTAACAAGGGTAAATTCAGAACTGAGATCCTTCAGCTGTTTGACCTCAATACCGAGAAAAAAAAAAAAACAAAACTTACTCTCGAAATCTTTTGCTGTGGATTTTGGTTATTGTTGACGATGCCATTGGACTGCCTATGCCGGAACTAGCAGGCGAGCCTTGCGACACGGGTGTCATACAGTATGGAGAGTTCTGACTCGCTGGAGACAGTGAAGCATCACTGGGCATGCTCAGTCCAGTATCTGGAAATGTGAGGTGAAAGGGAAGAACCTGGAAATTTCAAACGCTAAGAAGATCTAGAGGGACGCAGACATTTTACATGGTAGAATTTCTTAGGTCATACCCTAATCCTGTGGATACTAGGAAATTAGGCATTTTTCTATCACAAATTATTATTTCTTATTAAAAAAACTGAAGCATTCCTACTACTATCTATCACAGCATACCTAGGAAAAAAAATCAAGCACAGCTTAGAAGTTTCCACAGAGGAGATGGGGAAGCAAAATTATCTAGGACAGGTATGTCCAGGAATCTGTACCTTTCTGCCCAGCATTATTACACATCTATACTTAGCCATCTATTTTTTAAATCATTCTTTCCAATTGTACCTGGCAATGACAACCCTAGTTACCCGTTCTCTACTGACTCTCCTCTCATACCTGCTCACCCTCCCTTGAATCTCCTTATCTTACATCTTCTTACCCACCCACCCCCAACTCTCCAGGGCCCCCCACCTGCTCACCCTCCCTAACTCTCTACCAACAGCTGCTCACCCACCTGGCTTTCCTTGACCCCACCTACTTATCTGGCCTTTACATCTATACTCAGGCAGCCATACGTGTAGATGCAAAACAATCAACTCCACTTCTTTTTCCTAAGTTACTGCTTGTCTTCAACAGGTAAACTCAGTAAGTGTGTATATTAAGAGTTACACATTTATCTTGTTTATCGGATTATCAGCCCATCACATTAGCCTTCCATCATTTTTTTCCAGCCTCTTCTACTACTTACTGAACACATTTTATAGCTATCCAATCAACATCAGAGGGATGAATGGATGGACGGACACACATAAATCTCATACTGAGAATAAAAGGGAACCCCAGCCAAGCATGCCCTAGATAACTAATACTTGGGAATAAATAAACTTTCCTAAAAGCACTGAAAGACTCCTGCTTGGTAACTGTGCAAACTAGATTTACCTTGCTGCAAAATGCCGTGTGGCTATTTGTTGTACCAGATGAAACCTCTCTGCTGGAATCACACATGCTGGGTATGAATAGAATCTTTGTTCTGCTTTGCAATTCTCTATTCCTTATGCCTTATGTATTAATTCCTCCCAAAGCAAGAAAGAAAATCAACAAAAATGATTTGAAAATACTCCTGTGGAAAAAACAACTAGTAAATAGTACTCCTTATCTGAAAGATGCTGAGCCAGAGCTCTGATGACCATCCAGGGGCCCCAGGCACCGGGGAGATCCTAGTGTTTGAGATGTCACGACGATTGACAGAGCTGAGGTTCCAAAGTATCAGCGACCTGCTCTGTAATACCTGCCCACCCTCCCAGCCATCTGCCTTCAAAAGAAGCCACATACATCAACAAAGACGAGCTACAGTGCGCAACTTCCACTTGAGGCACAGCCAGTGAGGCCTTCCTCTCAGTGGCAACACCACACATGGCCAGGACAGAGGGAGGAATCCTCACCTTCCTGGGAGACAGACTCCTGAGGTAAGTCATTGGCGAGGTCCAAATGCATCTCTGTCGGCTCCTCAGCTCCCAAAACACTGTGTTCCACAGTCAAACGTCCCTTCTTCTCCTCTCTTTCTTTCAAAATAACCTGAAAGCCATTATACCAGTCTTTTATTACTTTATATACTACTCACTCTTCAAATAGGATCAACAAATCATTACAGTGTTATACTAAAACACAGGCACAGCCATGAGGATTTCAGTTGGCTGTATTACCTGGTTACACAGAAGCTGACCTGTAAAAAGGTGACTACTTTATTTTGGAAACTGTAACTTGAAGGAAATACTATACAGAGAATACACAGAGACTCTGCTACGAGTCACAACCTGACTCACTTCATCTGCCTCCAGCTTCAAATAAAGGGAAGCAGGATGCTCAGAGCACACAGGCCAACGCTACACATCTTTAAATCCTAGGAGAACAAGTAAGATTTCCAAAACAGTGACTAACCTTAAGTGTGGAAATAATTCGTTCAATTCATGTGATTTACACTCTACAGTGTTCAATTACTCAGGCATGGATTACCTCATTCTGACCCTCTAATGCTAAACCAAAGCAGATACCATCATTAATTTATAGGTACGGAATATGAAGGTAAAATGTGGGCCTATAGAAGTAGGGTAATAGAAGTTTGGGTTTCTTTAAAAAACTCAGTTATGTTATGTAAATATGTTTTTGTTTTAATCCCAAGTGTGGGATTTTAGTTTGGGCTTTAGTTTGTCCATAGCTGATAACTGCCTTCTGCAGAGCATGGTCTCTGCCAGCTGGTAATGGCCTGCCTCATGCAGCATGGCGAGGGATGTGGTCCAGGACTCTGAGGATATAAATATGAGAGCCCAGAAAGAGAAAGTGTGACAATTTAGAGAGACCGGAGATGGACAGAAGGTATGGCGGCTTAAAGGAGACTACTTGCAGCATTTGCTATTGATGGAGACTGGTATAACCCCAAAAAGAACCCATCGACCCTAACAGCCAAGAGAAGTAAAAAGGTCTGCAGCCCCTCTCCCTACTAACCTTCTCTCTCTTACCCAGGGTTAAAGGGCTGAAAGAAGGGAGGTAGAGTCTTACACACCCTAAAGAAAACAGAGTTTAAAAACGAGTGCAACAGTGTTCTACTCTACACACAGCAAATAATGAAGTTACTAAGTTCCAGGACTAACTAGCTAGGAGGCAGAGTGTCTGTCTCATATGTATGAGGCCTTCAGCCAGATCGCCAACACTGAAAAGAGAAGGAGAGAAAGAGGTGGGAGGGTAAGGGAACAGAAGGGAAGACTGGCCAGGCGAGGGGGAAGAAAGAAAAGATTGGCCAGGTGAGGAGGAAGAAAGAAAAAAAAAAAAAAAAAAAAGAGGCACAGCTGTGAGGGTGGCTCAGTGGTTAAAATGCTTCCTATACAAGCAGAATAGCTGGAGCTTGGATCTCTAGAACACACAAAAATGCCAGGTGGGTGTGTTCATACTCTGTGTTCACACCCATGAACGCAGGACCCAGCGGGCTGAGATGTGATTCCTGAAGCAAGCTGGCTAGCCAAACCAACCATATTAGTGAGCTCTGGGTTCAACTGAGAGACCCTTCCTTCCTCACAGAATAGGGTCAAGAGCAACTGAGAAAACTCCAGACAGGAACCTTAGGCTCCTACATCAGGCTCCCATGCAAGTATGTCCACGGATGCCCACACATATACAGAAGAGAAAAAATGCAAAGGAAGGAAAGAGCTGGGCTTCTGACTCCTAAGGAGGGCTTAATGCTTTTGGATATAAATTGTTCAGCTGTTTATTTTTCAAACATAATAGAAAAATTCACTTTTCAGGGCCTTCTTATATACAAGAAGGCTGCCATACAATATGCTGGTTCTGAATTAACCAGTTACATATGGCACGTGTGTAAATACATATCAACATCTGCTTTCTAAAACAGAAGTAATTTTGCAAAGAAAGAAAAAAGTAAACCCTTAATTATCCTATAAAAGAAACATCTCCAGATTTGGTGTTACCTTTTTGAGTGCTGTGGGTCGTTTTAGCTTTGCAATTTCCTTCTCTTTTCCTTTTTTTGCTTTAGAGGAAGTAATGTCCAGAGAATTAAAGGAGGTCAAACATGGCTGACTTTTGGTTAAAGGCTTTCTGTTAGCAGAGTCTTTACTGTGAAAAGCAGCTTCAGTGACTAAAACAAACAAGAACATTAGCTTTACTACTGCAGCAAAATCCCCACACTTTGACAATTTCCAATACTGAATCTTCAAAAAGCACAAGCATTCTCTTCCTGTGGAAAAAGACAACAGGACAGCATAGTACAGGCTCAGTGGCGGCCTTCAGACACAGCTTCCTTCCAAGTCCTTCACCTCCCAAGGATGAGGAAGGTAAGCCAATGTGCTTAGCCAGCTGAGAGGTCTGGAGAAAGCTGGACTGTTAGTTCACCTCCACCACAGCGACCGGAGCATGCACATTTCTTGCAACTAGCCTGCAGTCGGAGAGGCCCACCTCTGTGTTCTCCACAAGCCTCCAGAGGCAGCTACCCACCCTTCCTCACACAATGCTGCGGCCTATGCTCAGTGCAGGAAGGGGTGCTGACTCTCTCACCCATGTTCGGCGCTACCCAGCAACTGTCACACCCTCACCTTTACCCCTGACTCCTCAATATTCATAAGGCTCCAATCTCCACCCCTCCACTCTAGCAGAATGTTCGTCATTTCCTTGAGAAGACACTGCCCAAGTTACAAAAAAACCTCCACAAAGGGAGACAGATATCCTTACTCCTGTCCATGGCCCACTAACCACCTCAGCTCTTAATGCCACCTCAGTTCCTCTGGGACCTTGTTCTGTCCCTTTTTTTCACGCGTCTCCCTACCCCAGTCTCTTTTCTCCGAGCCTCCACTCTCCACTACTCTCCTATTTAAAAGACACGAGGGTTTGGGAGGCAAACCCATGAAGCCTGGTCCCTTAAAGCTTGCCTTCAGCCCAAGATGCTCCTACTGCTCCCTCCCTCCCAGGAAAACTTCTCAGCATCATTCTGACACCATCTAGCCTCAGCCCTTCCCACTCTCTTGTAAATATACTGTCAAGACCCAACAAAACCATGCAGTTGCCAAACACAATTTCCCAATCTTGAAAAATTCTTTTCAGGCCTCTTCTGACTTCACTCACTCACTCTCTCATTCATTCATTCACTCTTTCATTCCTTCATTCAGGCGTATCTGTCTGGCTCTTCTTCTGTCCCTGACACTTGGTCCCTCCATTTTAAATGCACTGACCTCTAACCTCAACTACCTGTGCAGAAACACATGACAAATGGAGTCACCTGGGACTCCGCCGTTAGCATTTCAAGTTCAAGTCCACTGTCAACTCTCCTCATGGCACTGCAGTGTCCTCATAACACTCTTCACTAGGCCACAGAGCTCGGGCACAGCATGTGTGAGGACACACCAGCACATGTGTCATCCCAATCCCTCTCAATCCTAGTTTTTAAGCACACCCTCTCACGAAACCTGCAGCTCACCAACTGAGCTACAGTAGCTGGATAATGAGCTGACGGGATCGGACGGGATCTGCCTCTCTGGCACTGGGATTGCGGGTGCGCACCGTTACTCATGCCTGGCTTTCACATGGCCCTAGAGATCCAAACTCAGGTCCTCACGTTCACCTGGCAAGCCCTTTACTGATGGAGCCGTCTCTCCAACATCTTGGAAGAGTCTTTGACTTATTTCTACAGCCTTCCATTCCACGCTCCATCAACTCCTCGAAAATTTTCACTCCCACAATTGTATTCTTTTTTGAGTTTTCTTTATATTAAAAAATTTCAAATAAAGATTGGTAATAAAAGGGAGTCTCATGTCTATCTGCCAGGACTCGTATTCATTCCTCGAAGTCCATCAAACACTGCCTTCCATGAGGTCACCTGTAACCTTTCTCTTCATCTATTGCCATACACCACTCTCTTCTTCAAGCTCACAGAACTCGTTATAGCTCTAAGACACCACTGTTGATCAGTTATTTATATGTCTTCTCTAAGACTACAAACTTTTTTTTTAAGATTTATTTTATTGTAAATGAATATTTTGTATGTATGGATGGATGGATGGACGGACCGATGGACGGATGGACGGACAGAGTGTACTACATGGATGCTTGGTCTCTATGTCAGTAGGGCACCAGATCCTCTGGAACCACAGTTATGAATGGTTGTGAGCTGCCTCTACAGTACAGGGAACTAAACCCAGCTCCTCTGCAAGAGCGAACTCCTTACTGCTGAGCCTCCTCACAGCTTAGCCAGTTCTGAGTCTCAGGAGTGTGTCTTCATCATCTCCATAATCCCAACAGCACATTCTACACACTGATATTCAGATTTGTTTAGCGTTACATTTATTAAATCAAAGTTGTAGAACTGGGAATATAGCTCAGTGGCAGGGTGCGTCCTCCTATGCAGAAGACCTTAAGTTCAAGCACCAGCACTGAAAAATAATATACACACATTTTAGTATATATATGATTGCATTACACACACACACAAAATATATGTATGTAGTGGCTGGAGATGTAGTTCAACGGTAAAGTGTTTGCCCGGCCAAGCACAAGGCCCTTGGTTGAGTTCCCAGCAACTAAAGAAAAACACTTGTTAAAAGGACCCAGAGCTGGGAGTGGTGGCTCACACCAGTAGTTTCAGCATTTAGGAAGCTAAGGCAGAGGGATTACTTTAGCCCTGTTTCAAAAATAAAAACAACAATATTAACAACAAAATCCCAACCAAGTTGTAATGGTCCTAAGTTAACAACTAAAAACACTTCTTCACAACAACACTCATTGGTTTATGGAGCAATTATAACCCAGTTTTCTAAGCACTTTACATCTATCACCTCATTTATTCCCCAAACAACCTTGAGGTAGGTACCATCACTACACTGATTTAAGGCAGGATTCCAATCTCCAAGCTTGACTCCAGGGCCAGCTGTGAGCTGAAGGGCCACACTTCCTCCACTGGGACCCGGGGGGGATAACTACCACTCCTCTCCCACTGCAGCAGCTTCAACTCTGCAGTCACTGTCACCTCTACCAAGTTACTCAAAGCAAAGGTCTCCACTAACTGAAGGAACAGCTCCAGGGTTCAGCAATCTGCACAGACACAGTCACACATTCCTGTCTTTTCACCAGTTCAGCAACAATCCCGGGACTGGGACAATTTGGGAACGGACCAGACCAAGAATGCTTCTTCTCAGCACTAGTCCTTTTAATCTTTGCCCTTACCTCCTTTATGCTGTCCCCTTTCTTCTAAAAGAAAAACAGAGGGCTCAAACACTGAGCTCTAAACATGACACTTGGTTAAAACAGGAACAGTTTTGGGGGGAAGCTATATCAGTGTCTCACTCACACACACTTGACACTATCAAAATTTGTCATTTAATTGGATACTTTCATAGTTAACACAGCCAAACTACCCTGTGATTTTATTTTAACCTTTGAAGAAGAAGAAAAAAAAAAAAAAAAAAAAAGGGGGACAGAACCAGGAAACTGGCTCAGAGAGTGTCTGTACTATAAGCCTGATGACCTGAGTTCAGCCGATCCAGAGCTCATGCTGGAAAGAGACTGAAAGCTGTCCTCTGACATTATCACGTTCACGTGAGTGGCATGCACAGCCACTCTTGGGGGCAGACATGATCGAGTGCAGAGAGAGAGAGAACGAGTACAGCTACACCCCACAGGCTGCAACCCACTCACACTAGGGAGTCACCTGGGTATGCGAGTGGTCTGGTGTTGGTGATCTGGCGTGCTTTCATGGCTTGCTGTTGCTTCTCCAGAGCAGCTAGCATATCCCCTAAATCTAGCTGCACAGGGGTTTTATTCTTCTTTCCAGCTGCTTTTGATAAAGCTTCCTAAAAGGTGGACAAGAAAGGACTGATTCATTTTTTTATGACTGGGAAAGTCTGACAAATTACAATTATACTTGGCACTCCTGTTCATCCCACCAAGGCCAGCAGACAATCACAACTGTGCAGAAAATGACTTATACCTGCAATTTTTTTTGCTCCATACTTATTTCTGAGTATTCCTGTGCTGTGGCAAGGGCTGCAGCTAAAGCTTTCTTCTTCTGACTCTTGGCTCGCTTAGGAACTGAGGTGGTGATGGGAATTGGAGTCTGAACTATATTGATGGGTGAGTTTTCAGGCAAGTCGTCCAACTATGAAAAGGGAGAAGCACAGCGGGTCATCATTTCATAGAAGTCAGACCGTAAGGAAAGCCAGTGCAGAGTGAGGCCGGTTCTCACGACAGAAGGGCTCAGGGCGCGTGGGGTCATCCATAAGAGGGTGAGCAGAGCCATTTTAGAAGGGGTGACAAAGGGACAAAAGCTGAAAACAACAGGTGACGCCTGTCTGGGGGAGACTTCCAGATTTCTAGGATATATATGGAGATATATATATATATATACACACACACACATATATATGTATATATATATAAACATACTAAAATCTATATATTTCTCAATTGCACATTGTATGACAGGACTTAAGGTTTTCTCATCTAATAACACAACTGTGGATTTCACAAAACTACTTTTGTTCAGGAAAAAGACATTAAGGCTCAACAGGGACAGTAGTCTGCCGCCAAGACTGAAACCCTGGTCCCTGTGACACGTGGACAGAGAGAACCAAGTCCTGCAAGTTGTCCTCTGTCCTCCTCAAGCACACTGTGCGCCCACCCACTCACAAACACACCCAGGGTAAATACAACTGCTGCAAGAATTGTCGAGGTGCGGGAAGTCAGCCCTGAGCCCACTGTCCCCACCTACCGTGCCGCCCCGTCCTTTTTCCCACAGAGTACAAGCTGAAAGGTGCGCTACTGTTCTAATAGCGAGTAAGGAGTTACTTACTACTTTTGAAGGAAGTTTCTGTTGAATATTCTCGTCTTTAGAATTTCCGTTCTCATTTGGTTCTTGAAACCCATCTTCATCCTGAAATAGTTTCATGTCAGGGAAGATGCTCTGGCTGATCCAACAGAGGGGTGTGCGGGGTGTGCGCACATCTACATGGGGTACATGCGTGTGCGTACCTGCTGTGTATATGTGTATACATACATCTCTGCGTGTGGGTGTGTGCACGCGCACGTGTGTTTGCTGGGGATCGAACGCAGGGCCTTACTCTAGGGAACTACTCTATCAGTGAGCAACCTGCCAGCGTAGAGACTTCTCATCCCATCTGACAGCCCTGAGAGGCAGGAAATAATGTTTGCTCCCTACTGTTGAGCTATTTTAAATCAGCCTTAAAAAGATCTCATTTCTCCCATGCTAAATCTATTTTTTATTCAAGCATGAAGTCATACCCACATCCATTCATCCTTTAGATTTCTGTAACCACTTTTTAATTTTTAAACTAATTCTATCCTAAGATAGGCAAGTAACTAAAAAGAATTAAAATCGCTTTTATCACACTCAAATAATTTGGAGACAATTTTAAATAGTTTAGAACTCATTTTTAAAAAATGTATTCCATTCCCTATTACTTTTAATTTGGAGAATAATGTTTAAAATGTTTTTATTCAAATAAATTTCTTAGTCAATATCCTTCTGATTTTATGGAAACAATCATAAAAGTGGCCTATGATTAAACTGTTGTATTTTCTTCTGAGATTAAGATTAACTTTTGTTAAAAGGAAGGAGTAGAAGTAACATTTTATCAAATACAAAAATGTTCGACATGTACAAAATCCACAAGTGTTGGAAAGAAAAACTGGTCAATTCAGTCAATTATGCCCAAAGCCCCTGTTTCTGTGAACAGGGGAAACACTGAGTTGAGTAGGTTGAAAGCTGGGGGATGGCTTGCACGGGAAAGTGCTACCTTTGCAAAGCAGCTGCACAGTGGCAGGCAGAGACCCCAGCGCTGAGGAAGTGAAGACAGAGTCACGAGGCTCACCAGCAAGCCCGCCTCACTTATCATGCAGCTCCAGGCCAATAAGGGACATTTTGTCAAAAGTCAAGGTGGATGGTATGAGGGCCACAACCTGAGGGTGTCCTCTGGCTTCCACATGCCCACAAACAGGAACCACACACACAGTAAACAAACATGGTCTTGAGGGCTGGCGGGCTGACCAACTCAGCTACCTCCCAGGCTCAGATCCAGGCCTAGCGCAACATCTACCTCCTCTATGATCTGCTGGCCCGTATGAAGGGTTGGTCCTACAGATCCAAAGCTGCGGATCTCCAGGCCACAGAGCAACAACACAATGTCTGAGAGGAGCCTCAGTGAGGATCCAGCAATGATAGAGTAGCAGAGGACGAAGGCCTCAAACCAGAACAATGAAACATGGCAATGCACGTTTGCAAGTAAAGCTGTGTGGACAAAAAGGCTGTACTGTGTGACACACTAAGCTTCCACAATGAAATCTTTTTTCTAACTTATTTTATTGTTTGATGGGGGAAGATTGCAAAGGCAGAGGGCAGGTACGAAGGGATGGGGAGATGACTGGGATCGGGGTGCATAATGTGAAATTCAAAGAATCAATAAAAAGTTCAAAAAAAATGAGCTAGTATGTCATCAATAATCTAACAGAATAACATGTTAAGACATGAAAATACAATACTTATAACATAGCAAATTAATTTATTTTCTAAAAAAGATTTTTCTTTATTATTTATACAGTGTTCTTCCTGCATATACACATGCAGGCCAGAACAGGGCACCAGGTATCATTATAGATAGTTGTGAGCCACCATGTGGTTGCTGGGAATTGAACCTAGGACCTTTGGAAGAGCAGCCAGTGCTCTGAGCCATCTCTCCAGACCCGTAAATTAACTTCTTAACAAAGACATTATTTTAGTATAGTTTACAAATAGAATTTGAAAATTTACCTCAAAATATAAAGACTCAGAGTTTGGGTCACTTCTGTGAGAGTGAGTAGAGTTTAAGTGCTTATTGTCTTGTCTCTTCTGTAAATTCTGTCTTCTTTCTGAGGAAGTACTGTGTCCTCGACATCTGAATCCAACCTAAGTAGCCCCGGAAAGAAAATTTATTCTCAAGTAAGTGTTTCACTGAGGTACAGAGAGCGTGCATAAAAACACACGGAGCATATAACTTTATTTCCAACAGGCAAGGCTTCTGATAAGACAAAGCAGACATAAATGTGACCAGTACAGTGTACGACCCCCATCTCCCAAGAAGCTGGACATTTTTATCAGCTTTATTCACAAGAGCCAAAGTCTGACAACAAGCTAAGTCCTGCCGGCATGATCAGCCCCACTGCCGGGCTATGCCCACAATACAACAGAGTACTCCTTACACAGTCGTGAGTGTGAGGGGCTAGGAAATCCAATCACCTTAAAACATCTCCAGGGAACCAGCTGAGCAGAGGAGAGCCAACCCTGAAAAGATTACTCAAACAAGTACAGGTAGGAGGACCAAAACCTCAAGGTTATCCTTGGCCAGCCTGGGCTAAAAAGCCTCTCCAGAGGAAGTTATTTAGTAAGAGGCCTGCCTTCAAGGAAATGGGCTGGAGAGGAAAAGTGGCAGAGACCTACGACATCAGCAGTAGAGAGGGCGAGGCAGGACCGTACAGTCGGGGCCAACCAGAGATGCAATATGAAGAGAGGCAAAAAGCTGAACTAAAGAACATCAGTCAGAAATTAAATAAAGAGACACCACCACCACCAAACAAACAAACAAAAAACCAAAAAAAAAAAAAAAAGAAGAAGAAGAAGAAGAAAGGTTAAAGGAAATGGAACTTCATCTAATCATATACAGTGTTATTTCCCTATTGCAGGAGCTGTTTGTATCTCCCAAAATTCATGTGTTGAGATCCTAAGCCCTGGGAGACGGATTTAGGGAAGTGATTAGGTCAATAGAGCAAAGCATCATGGATGGGATTTATGAAGCTATAAAAGGGACCCAGACAACTCTCAGCCACTCTTTCACTTAAGGGCAACAGTGAGAATGAGAACCAAGAAGCATGCCTTTGGCAGACAATTCTTCACTAGACAGCCAATCTTCCTGTACCTGACCTTGGTTTTCTTTCTATTCATAGCACCAACTCTATGACACTTTTTTATAGTAGCCCAACAGATCAAGAGATCTTAGTAATAAGTATGAGAAACATTTCACTGTCAGAAGGCAGAGAAAAAGCATGTACTCTAAGAACCTGAAGATACTTTTCATCTCTTGCCAAGAGTCACTGAATTGGGGAAGTTCAGTAGGCTTGTGGGCTTTCTGGAAGGTAGTTCAGTATTTTGCAAGGTTACCATGATGCACCCCCAGAATTGCTTCCGCCTCTGGTACTCCTTCTTTCTGTGCTGTTATATCTCTCAAAAATCCGGCATGGTGTGAACTGCCACTCTGATTAAGCAAACCTCCTATGGGATCTTTATGAAGATACACTGCTGTTCTGATGAACAATGATCTCAGTATTCCTGATAACAGCTTTACAGAATTTCTGACTTGACTAAAACTACTCTGGAAGTAAAAGTTTAAAAAGTTAGTAGAAAGTTTACAGCTGCAGTAAATACCTTTGCCTCCCTAGAAGCCAGGCCTGAGACAGATTTGTGGCTTCAGATAAGCTTTCACTCTGAAGATGGCACCATGAATCCTGGTACGCACCATAAATACAGGCAAGTTGGCCTGAACTTCCCATGAACCCAGAAAATGAGACTACCAAGAAATGTCTAAATTAAGTACAAATCTTGATGTCAATAAATATAAACTGTTCCGCTGTAATTCCTTATACCTTGTCAGCTTATGGCATAAAATACTGTCATTGTTAGTATTTTGGAACACAACCTGCTTCTGGGTTACCTAGCAACCCATGATGATGTCATCAGGTGTCGCCAGCCAGCCAGGTGAACACACCTGGAAGGTGTGGTTATCATGCCCCTTAAAAGAGTCGATCCAACACATGGTCTCTCTCTCTCTTACTCTTATTCTTACACTCTTTCTCTTTCTCTGTGGGGCCCCATCCCCCCTTTCCCTCTCTTTCCCCACCGTGCCCTGCTACCCACTTCCTCCATACTCCCCTAATAAACCTCTCGCAGAGAATATATCGGTTGTCCCCCTGCTTCTTCTTCTTTTTAGTTTTTAACAGTCATTCTAAATTTATTTTGTTTCTTGGAGTGAAAGACAAATAAAATTATTGCCCTGAACTCACTATAAACTAAGAGATAACTGAAAAATGTATAGCCAGGTCAGTCCTAATTAATATATATACATATAAATATATAAATATAAATATAAACATATACTTGTAACCTTCTGGACCCTGTTAACCTTTAGGCCTTGTCAACCTTTGTCATTCTGAACTCACTATGAACTTATGTAATGGATACACAGAGAAGAAATGTTTAGTTTTAATAAAAACAAACATGTAACCTGTTGCGTTTTTTTAATCCGTTTTTGTGATTGCCTTTTTGACTGAGATAATTCCTTTTTTGACGTAGAGCTTTGTCTCAAAAGTAGAAAACTATAACCAGACACTAAACGTTGATTGAGGCCTGCTGGAATTTGCTTCATCCATGAGTTTTAAGTATGTAAATATGTATAAAGATAGGTGTTTGCATGTAAATGTATCCATCTGCCTGGTTTTTGTATATGTACATGGTTGTATGTTAATTGTCTGTATGTAAGGAGCTCCTTTGTATCATCCACTGAATATGCATGAATATGTACAGGTCTGTATGTCTGATCACTTGTCTATGTGTAATATGGGCTGATACTATGGAAACAGCCATAACAGCTGGTCAGAAAAGAGGTTTTCCCTGAGGGCAGCCTGAACTTGCTTCAGTTTTTGCAGAGGAGATACCAGCTGAAATCAGCATCATCATATGTAAGCTTGTGAGAATTTGTTGGTTGAAATTTCATGTTTCATCCATCTTTTGAGTGAATATGTGTGTGTGAGACCTACTCCTTTCCTCTCCTTTTCTCTTTGGTTCACAAAGGGTTAACAGGCCTCTAGCATCTACCAGCAGTTGGAGCCTGGCTTCACAGCCCCAAGCAATTAGCTCTGGTTGTGCCAGCCTCAGAGTGAAGACAGGGATTGCTGCACTGAGCTGGTAAACACCAGAAAAAAATCTCTGGGTAAACAAAGGAGGAGCTCTTTGTCAGTCTAATTAAGACCACCTGTTATTAAGCAATAAAGAGATTAGCTAAAGAGTGGCTTTAGCAACAGGAGACCAGAAACCTTAGGTGGCTCAGCTGGTAAAGCACCAGGCCTCAAGTCTGGAGGGATGGGGCTCAAACCCAAGGAAAAAATATTTCTGAGTTCGTAGTAGCCACTCCCAAATAGATTAAGTTTCGGTATAGAAAAAGAACTGTCAGTCAGGAGTCTGACTGGCCCCACCCACTGTCAACCAGACATACACCTGACTCGGTTTTTCTTCCTGGACCATGGCAAAGCTGACTTTGACACCTCTGGATATTAACAGTCTTTTAAGAAACCTGTGTCAGCTGACATTATATGCCCCTCGGAAGAAACTGGAAAGACAAAAGACATGAGAAGTTCCTCTCCATAGAGGCCTACCTCAAAATCCTAACAGTGACCAATGTGAGGCAGCCATGGAGACAAAGTGAGGACATATGCTTCTGAAATCAAACACACCAACAGACTCACACCTGGCCTACTTTCATGCTGCTGCTGTGAACCACTGAGTATATATGTATTAATGGTGTCAAAAATACTTAATTTTTTGTATTATAGAAAATAAATGCAACTTGATTCTTATATGTACCAGGACTGCCAGGCATGATGACTACACATGTAATTCCAGCACTAAGGAGGCAAAGGCAGGCAGATCTCTGTGAGTTCTAGGCTAGCCTTGTCTACATAGTGAGTTTCAAGCCAGTTAAGGCTACACACACACACACACACACACAAACACACAGCCAGTAACCTAAACTTCCAAATTAACAGTTTCGATAAGATTTATGAAAATCACACATTCCAACAGCCTCTGAACAGAATGACCTCATGATAACTAAGGGCCTCCATCAATCCTTCTATGTCTGTTGCTAGAAAAGCACACAAGCCAGAAACAGCCTAGTATTCGGGAAGCAGAAGCAGGCTCACCTCAAGTTCAGACAGCCTGATCTACATAGGAAGTTCCAGGTTAGACAGGGCTAGAGTGGGGCTCTGCTCAAGAGAGAAGCAGGTATAATGAATAAAACAGAGGAATAAAAGGAGCCAGGGGGAAAGAAGACAGGGAAGAGATCAAGATTCAAGCTGGATATGATGGCATACTTGTGACCCCAGTTCCTCGGAGGCTAAGGTAGTAGGCTTTAAGGCCTCTTAGACTACAAATTGAGATAAATCAAGCTAAATCAAGTATGAAGAAATAGATCAAGCATCAGAAAGTAAGCAAAGACGTAATCAGACATGTTCACAGAAAAAGAAAAACAAGTAACTCAAAAACATGGAGATGTCTAACTACATTAAACCTTTGAAAATCTAATTATCCTGTTGACTGTTTTGGATGTGTCTTCTCAAGTGACCCTGTTTAGAACTTGGTTCCTGAAGGCTTTGGTGGCACTGAAAGGTGTGGACCGTCTAAGAGGCGGGGCCTGGGGCTGTGGGAAGCGCTCAGGCAGTAATGGTCTTGCCTTTGCATGAGGACCTGGGTTTGATTGTCAGACTCTGTTTTTAAAGGCCAGGTGTGGTGGCCCATACTTCTAATCCCATTGGGGAATGCAGAGGCAGGAGGAAGTCTGGGCATGCTGGCCAGCCAGTCTGGCCTGGTGGGATTCAAGCTGAATATGATCCCTAGGTCTCTCTCTGGCCTTCTATATGTGGCTTCCTTTCTCTTCTTGTATTTTTAAATGTTTAGCATATGTGTGTAGCATATGCACACATTTGTTTGTATAGATGCACATGTCTCTGCTTGCAGACAGAGGTTAGAGAAAGTCGTTGGATGTCCTGCTCGATACGCTCAGTCTTATTCCCTTAAAACAGTCTCTCAGTGAACCCGGAGCCAGACTGGTGACCAGCAAGCTGCAGCAGTCTTGTTTCTGCCCAGATGTGTCAGGATTATAGGCATACATGTCTATGCCTGATGATTTATATAGGTGCTGGGGACTTACAGCTCCTCAAGCCAGAACAGCAAGCGCTATGACCCACTCTGCCATCTCTCCAGTCCTGTAGTGAGCAGAACTGTTTACTACTTTGAAAATCTAGACCACCATGTTACCATGCATCAAAGCTAAGTGTTATTAAAAAAAAAAAATCTCAAAACATTGTACTGTAAAAAGTAACAAAAGGACCAGTGAGAGATCCATCAGGTAAAGGTGCTTGCTTGCAGTGGAACCTGGTTGACCTGCATTTGACCCCTGGAACCCACTTGAAAGTGGAAGAAGAGCACTAACTCAGAAGCTTTTTGCTGACCTACACATACACATACACATACACAAACACACAACACACACAGAACTAGTATAAATAAATAAATAAAGACAGCCCACAGCAGTTCACATTTAGGTGACTTTATGTACCTTTAAAACAGGGATACTGTGATTCCTAATGGTTATACCATTATTATGATAAATTTAATTTATTCACCTTGCACCTATTTCCAACTTCATTCAAAGTACCTGTGAATTATTTCTTTGTTCAGTTTGCCTTCCGCCTCTAGAAAATGCCTGGTTTTTTTCCATCCAAGGTCTTTTCTGAGTTGCCTGGCAAGTTACTTTGGGCCAGTTTACACCACCTGTATCAAATATGTAAAGATATTAAAGATAAGATTTGCTGATAAAGGAGTCCAAATTCTAAACACCTGAGTCACTACAGACAGAATTTTTCTATAAGTTTAAAGTGGTATACGCATTCTTAACACAAATATCACCCTGCAAAACGACCTACATCACATTTTCTCAACATGTCTGGTAAAAGTATATGTGATTTTCAATTTACTTGAATCACTGGAGACTTAACAGTTTTTCTTATAACACTGGTAAGCTCCACACTTAAAAGGAAAACTTGAAACGGACAAAGGAGAAAATACAAAAACATAAACTTTAAAAAATAAGTACCTGTACAGCCAGATGATTCCGAATGCTAAAAAACATGAAGCAAAAAGGATGATTACTTTCTAATGAAGAGTCAACATGACCTACTTTGCAAATGTTTCATAACTTAACCTAGTGTTAAATATGCTTATTACTAACTTAAAATCGTGCTTCATATTTTCAATAGTAAAGTACTATGGCTATAAAGACTTGCTTAAAAAGAAAAAACAAAATACTTCAGCTTCAGCAAAGGACACAAAGTACTAACAGCAGGACTAACAAACAAACAAACAAACACAGCAAAGCAGCTGGGTATTACGCACGCTCGTGGCCCCAGGGCCAGGATCCCGCAGAGCCCCTGCCGCAGGCTGGTTGTGGTGCTTGGGGCTGCAGTAGCCACTGTCGCTGTCAATGTCCGCCTCACTGGCCCCCTGCTCACTGGAGGATTCTGCAGCTGGGTGGGACGCTCTTCTCCTCCGGCCTTTGGCTTTCCAGAGCATTGTGGCTGTGCTCTCTGAGAGAGACTTGTTAGCAATGTCTGAAGGGAAATCTACAAGGCAAGACAAGTGGACAATTCTCTGTGATGACCAAGTTTATACATTCTTGTCCAATTATTAAGGTTCTAAGAAAATTAAAATGACAGTTTGTAATGAACATGTGACTCTTTGAAAAGATCATTTAAAATGCTCCCAATAACTTGGAACATGGAGTCATCAGGAAAGTAAAATATGTGTATCATAGGACACTTAAATCTAAAGCCACCACACACGCCCTCTCCATCACTCTTCACTTACTCTTCTCTACAGATTTTTCCATGGATGTGTCTATTTCTGAAACAGAAACATCTACTTTTACAGCTTTTAATTGTATTACTGAAATATCACCTTGTTCCCTGCTTCCTCAACATTAGTTTCAGATTCCGTTGTATGGAGCAATTAATTAATGCTATTGTGGAGGAAAAGTCCAACTGTGTTTTCAAATGCTCATTTCAGTTCCTTGAGATCTGGCTACCATCCCGCCATGGATATTGTTATAATGTTGACCTATCTCCTGTAAGCATGTGATGAGAAGGAATTTCCCCAATTATCCCTGATTGACTAATTAAAAGGCCTATACCTAGGCAGGGCAGAAGGAGGTAGGCAAGGCTAAGGTTCAAGGGCTTTGAGGACAGAAGGATCACGGGAGAAAGAAACAGGAAGAGAAGGAGGAAGGAAAGAGAGTGGCCATGGTTAGCATGGAAAGAAGCACATGGCCAGCAAGGATGGAGGAAGCGGCCCAGATGAAGAATAAGCAAGCATTTATGAAATTATGAGTGGGAGGGAGCCTGGGATGGGGCTGGGAGATAAAGGTAGTTTAGAGGGTTAATATCTGCCCTGTCCCAGGAAAGATAAGGCTAGTCTAAAATCTATCAGGTGTCTCTGTCTTTTACTGATTATGATAGCAGGTGAGATATAGCACCGTAATAACTATAGGCTGATAATAAACATTATTAGACCACACTTTTAAATGAACTGCAACATGCTACTATGGTACAGACAGCTTTTGCATGGATATCCCAATGTAGTTATCCTTTCGGCCACTCCCAGCACACCCTGGTTGTTTTGCTATTAAAAAAACACTGCTGGCTGGGTAAGATGGTGTACTGCTTTAATTGTAGTACTCAGGAGGCAGAGTCAGGAGGACCTCCGTGAGTTCAAGGCCAGGCCCGGGCTATGTAGTGCTACACTGAGAGACTATCACAAAACAAACAACCCAATGTTGATTGGAGAGGGGGTGCATAATAATCCAATCGTGCACATAAAACTGTCAGAGAAGGAACTCAATGAAAGCTAACAGTCTGAGACTCTCGACTTACATGTGTGTACACGGAAGTTTCTGTAAGGCAAATGTGAGTCTTTCAGGACTCACAGATTCAAACTTGATAATGAAAGTGGTTAAAGCAACCCACATTCCAAGAGTAGAATAAGTACGCGCTGATTCACACACACCAAACACTGCTTCTCCAACTGTAATTTACGGGACACAGCTAACGTCTGCATATTACCTTGTATCCAGACAGCTGGGGTTTTGGGGGGGGTTGTTTGTTTTTACATTTTAAAAATTTATTTTATATGTGTATGCATGGCGTGAGGGTCATGGTGCCAGTAGAGGGGTCAACACAACTTGTGATAATTGGTTCTGTTCACCTATGATGTAGGTTCTGCCTATAGAACTCAGTTGTCCAGTGTGACAACAAATACCTTTGCTTGCTGAGCCATCTTGCGGCTTTTTTTTTTAATTCTAGCCACCTTAAATTCGTATTACATAATAATACAAGTAGGTTCAAAAGTAAAAATCTGCTACAAGTGGAAAAAACTACATCTATAAAACGGAATCATTTTTATCTCTTACTTAAAAACAAACTAAGGACTGAAAATGCTGCTAGCATATACAATCTACTCAAATTACGCCTCCAATGCTTGGGTTTCAGGAGGCTATCCTTTTGATGATTTAAGTAACAAAGTATAGACAGTCTTTTCTTTTTTTATTTCTTTCTTTGAGACTGGGTCTCTCTCTACACAGCCCTGGCTGTCCTGAAACTCACTCTGTAGACCAGGCTAAGCTCACACGCAGAGATCCACATGCCTGTCTCTCTGGTGCTAGGATTTAAAACAAAGTGCTCTCCCACCAATCAAAAAAGAAAAGGCCGAGCATGGTGGCCCTTGCCTTTAACACTGGCTCTTGGGAGGCAGAGGCAGACTGTTTGAAGCTAGCCTGGTCTACAGAGTGAGTTCCAGGACAGTCAGGACTACATAAAAAAACCTTGTCTCAACAACAACAAAAAAAGCAATGTGCCATCACACACAGCTCAGACAGTACTTTTAAGAACCCTACTAGGGTTTTGCAAAAGGATGTAGAAATGGGTCACTATGAGGAGGAACAGCTCTGGAACACAAGGCTCCTCATAACTAGTCCAGGCATGTCAGCCTATCAAACCCACTGCGTTAGGCCCTATAAACCACATAGCACCAGGACATCAGCAAGATGGTTTTTAACTCATTCCCAGATCCTCTTTCGGCTCATGTAAAAGGTCATATGACTAAATGGCCAACAGAAAAGTCTGGATAACGGAAAGCAGTGAGCCACCTTACTCACTTTAGTCCAGACCCTGTCTGGGGATTTTCTCGTATGTGATAGTCTTTTTAAAAAAGTTTTTATGAAAAAAAATTAAAAATAATAAAAAATAAAATGTTATAAGCATAAATCACTTACATGTAAGAATGAGTTTCATTATGACATTTACAAAGTTGTGTTTTAATTTATGTCTATTTTTAATGTGGTGGGGGAGGAACGGGCCTGTAAGTGCAGGTGTTCATAGAGGCCAGAGGTATCAGATTCCGTGGACTTGGAGTTACAGGAGGTTGTGAGATAACCTGGCATGGCTGCTGGGCGAGCAGCAAGCATTCTTCAGCACTGAGCCATCTTTCCAGTCCTTACAATATTCTTGGAGACAGGGTCTCAGTATGCAGCTGAGCTGGTCTTGAGTTCACAAAGCAGAGACAGAATTCCCAACACAAGACAGATAGACAGACCAGGCAAAACAGTGAGGTCCAGCTTCAGTGAGAGCCCTGACTCAACATAGGGAGAAAAGCAACTGAGGACACTCAGCATCAGCTTTGAGCCTGTACATTCACATTTACCCACACATGTGAGAACAAACAGACAGACAGACTGACCATCGCCTTACCAGTTTGCTGTGAAGCATCTACCAGAAGCACAATTTTTGATCGGCTATCAGGACCTGCTGCATTTGTTTCTTTTTGAGTGGCCACGTTTTTCACCTGTGGTCTTTTGTTTTTTATATGTTGTTGTAAAAGCTGCGGCTAAGTTTAAAACACACAAAAGAAAAAGAAAAAAAACAGTGAATGAGCGAACATATTAAGCATAAACTGCACTTCCATTACAAAAGGCCTAAATGTACACCATCAATCAGTGGACCTTAGCTGGTTTGTGGGATTCATCCCTGAAAGCCTCAGCGACTAAGCAGTGTGCCATACGCACATTTACCCGAATTTCTAGATGACCAGTAACACTGTGATTTGTAAGATTTCATTTTAGCTTTTACTTATATTTTTATTTTTTAAATCAGTTATTTACAACTAACAAGGTCTTAATACTGCCACATGAAGGGTTACACATTTTTATTTTAAAAGGTAATAAAAGCATAAAAAGTTACCCTAATACTAAATTTAGGCTCATAAGAAAGATAAGCAAAATATTTCTGTCTTGGGGTCCAAACAAAAACCTATGTAAAAGCTGATTTGTTTCTTCAGTTTTTACAAAATGAGAGTATCATTCCTCAATAGTAATTTACACACCAGTACTCTGAATTTAACTTCAAATTTCTGAAACTGCTGGGAAGGCATTCTGAGAAATTTCATTCTTTCAACACCCAATTATATACTACTATCTTGCTTTTTTTTTAAGATTTCTTTATTATTTATACAACATTCTGCCTGCACACCAGATCTTACTATAGATGGTTATGAGCCACCATGTGGTTGCTGGGAATTGAACTCAGGATCTTTGGAAGAACAAAGAGTGTTCTTAACCTCTGAGCCATCTCTCCAGCCCCCTACTATCTTGCCTTTTAATACCTATTTCCTTTCATTCTTGGCAGTACCAAAGAAGAGTACAATTGACCCACAATGTTTCCAAGTCAAATATTTTTCAAAATAATTTCTGCTACTTGTTTTTAATTTTTAAAAATTATGCCAAAAGGCAGTGAAGCCTTTTTACTGAGGAAATTAACTAACAGACTCTGGAGGGAGTGACAGTTTTCAATGGTCGTAACAGCAGGGAAATGTCTTCCACAAGTGCAACAGCACTCACTGATTATAGACACGCTTTTCTTAGAGCTTCAGGATAAGCCCTCAGTGGAAGAGCAGCCAGGATTAACAGAGCTCTCCAGAGACTTGCAGGAAGAGTTGCTTTACATCATGTGTATGTATGTATGTATGTATCTATCTATCTAAAACTTAAGTCAAGTGCTGGCCTTGCACAGAAGTGGCTTCGTCACTTATTTGTGTTTTACAACTGCTGTTCCTACTAACAACTCAGAAGACAGACACTGAGCTTGGAGCGATCTGAGGAACCACTAAGGTTATTTTTCATTCTCCTGCTGATTTCACAAGACTGGAACAGCTTGAGGTACATTAACATTCAACCACATGATCCATTTAAATGTTGCCATTGCCACTGTGCAATTTTAGAACTAAGTTAAAATAACTTAAAAATAATTGTACATTATGTTTATGCAAAACTCTCTGAATGATCCTGAAGATGACTTGAAATTACATTATCAATCAAGAGTGAGGGGCAGTAACTATCACAAGAAAAATTATTTTTAAAATAATATGCCTATAATATTTTCTATAAATGATGAATGCTTGCAGCAAATTAAGCACTGAAGGCCAATGGGTACAGTAGTAAATTACTTTGACTAGCATTAACAACAGAAACATTTTATTTCGAAACCACACACAGAGAAAGCGGCCACTCACTTTTGGCACTACTGGCCCTCTACTGCCGTTCCTGCTCCGATGACTTGACAATGGGAAGGCCTGCCCCAGCTGATTCGGACGCTCTGTGCATTCTGTGGCTATGGCATTGACAGTGTTTGCAGCCTGGAAGGTGCTGGAGTAAGGTGCAGGAAAAGGGTGATAGAAGCCCATAACTTGGGCACAGGGGGCCGGCATCAGCTGGTAATAGGTGTACTCTGTGGAAACAGGTGGCTGAGCAGATATAATAGGGTAGGCAAGGTAGGGTCCAGTAGGGCTTGGGCTGGGCTGCTGCCATCGTATATCATTATTATATAAAGGAAATTGTCTGCAAAACCAAACAAAACAGAAAGAAAATCTATTGATGAGTCTAAGAGTAATGGTTAAAGCAGAACAAACAGTAAAGACATACAGAACAATGCCTTCACAATAATTCTAGGGAAGGGCAAAACTCATATCACCAAGTTTCTTTGCTGTTACTAGAGATGACCTGCACTTGTAGTAACAATGGGCCTGAGAGTATAAAGGAATCCAGCCTGCGAGTTTGTGCATTCCACATCCCTTTACTGTTTACAAACCTGCGCTCAAGCTCTTCAAGGTCTGTTTGCCTAAAAGAGAAACCCCTAGCTCCCGTCTACAGCTCACAGTCTGTACGCATGCCCACAACTGTGACGGCCTCCTAGAAGCAGGAGCACAGCAAGGTGCTTGTGGGTATATGATCCTTACATAGAGGCCCCCAACACCTTTCCTTACCCTGAGCATTTAGCCAACTCAGTCTTATCCTGGCTTCTCTCCTTGGCAACTAAAGCTCCATGTCCAAAACTTTTAGGAAGAAGACTTCCCTGATACCTTTGTCCTGTATTCAATTCCTACCAGCAAGATGCTGCCCTGTCTCAGCAGCACCCTCACCAAAAGTGAGGAAAGGGGTCCTTTTTCTCACTTTTGCAATGACAAAGCAAAACAGAAGAAGTTTACTACCAAATCGTAAAAATACTTGAAGATAATCTGAGAGATAGCTTGCTCACGAATTCCTAACAACTATCTCACATTAAGGCAAGAAAACAAATTAAATTTCTCATACTGCACATGGCAATTTTGCTATAGAGAAACTAGTATTATTAAGTCTAGTTTATAAAAATTCTCTACATTATCTGACATAATGACAGTGGAATCTTTAAAAAAAACAAACAAACAAGGTCTCATGAAGCCGAGGCACCGTGAATTCGATATGTATTTAAGGATGACCTTGAATTCATGATCCTCCTGCCTCCACCTCTCCAGTGCTGGTATTACACATGTGACACTACAACCGGCTGAATCAAAGATGTTTAACAAAGTCTAAATTCAGCTGAGAAGGATTCTTCAGTTGCTTCTGTTTGGCCAACCTTGAAAAGTCTATAGTAAGACGCTCACGATCTTCACTAGGACTTTTTCACAGGGTCATGTGGTGGCCTCCCAAATCACACATCCGGAATTACGTGTGCCACAATGGGCTGTGGACATGGGGAAGTGCTTTGGCCCACAGGCGACTGTGCAGAGGCGCAAAGCCACGGAGCTTCAACCATTTACCCCACAGTGCCGAGAAATACCGTTTCCTGGATGTGGCATAACCAGAAACGGGCTGGAAGGGCCTCCATGTGTCAATCAGTGAAGTACAGCCGTGAGAGTCCTATCAGATGGCCGCAAGGGTCAGCAGGCGCACTGCGGCCATCACACGTCCCACTCCAGGCGGCACCAGGCTCGTGCCACCTGAGCTGCCGGAAGTGCACCAGATTAGGAAAACCAGCAGGTGTGCATACTCACCGACTACGACACCTCAGTGTCTGCCCCCCGTGTTTTCTTCTACGCCAGACTCCATCTGGCAGTCATGAGATTAAGTACCTAATCTCAAAAAATGCTTTCTTATGTTGTACATATGCCTTGACTCACTATACGCCAATACTTTTCACTGACATACTCAGAAAAAATATCCATTTCATCTTAGAAAGAATAAGAAAATAATACATGTTGACAGCTTTTAAATTTCTGCATAGTTTACTTCCTCTTACAAAACACAAATAAGTAATTAAAGTTTGAAAGCTACAAAAAAAAAAAAAGACTAATGTACTTTGCCAAGTTCTATATCCCCACCAATAAAAAAAATAAAGAAATTACCTATTGGACTGGTTTTCCTGAACAAATGGGTAACAAGTAATCAGATAACTGGGGATTGGAGTTGGTTCAACACCAGAAACACTTCCATTATCACTTGGGAGAGCCATAGGGAGCACAAAGGCATCCAGATTCTTCTTCTGAGGAATAAACGGCTCTACTTCAGCGGAAAGCTTGACATTCTTCAAAGAGAAAACAGAAAGCACGGGTTACAAATGAACAGCACATGCAAACATGGCACTTACAAAGAGTCTCTACAAACAATACCCACAGAACAGGTGGAAGAAACAACGTCAACTTGAAGTAAGCAAATAATCAATAAAACGAGAGGACTTCTCAAAAGTCAACACTGCAGTGAAATCATTTCTTATGCAATCGAGCTGCTAAAATAATCAAGAGCATAAGAAACTCACACCTCAGATCTAAAAACAAAATAGTAGTAAGAAATCTAGCTCTTTGGACACAACTGTATTTCTTGATAATTTTGTAAGGGGGTTAAGTCATTCAGCTCAAGTTCTGAAAAAAAATTACATTTCTTTGAGTAGTTGAAAAAGTAGTCTATTTCTGCCCACTGCAGGAAATTAAGTTCCATATCATTAAATTATAATGAAGAGAAATGGCTAAGATGAGTCAAAAACATAAGAGGAAAACCATGTTTAATAGTTAAACTTGGAGGAGAAAAAAATAAGAGTAACTTTGGAGAGTAACTCTTCCCAGTAGACGCAGAACACACCAATGTGACCTAACGAGGACTTCCATCCTAGTCTCCTTGGCTCCTGTGTATCTTAGACAGCAGAACACACCAATATGACCTAACGAGGACTTCCATCCTAGTCTCCTTGGCTCCTGTGTATCTTAGACAGCAGAACACACCAATGTGACCTAACGAGGACTTCCATCCTAGTCTCCTTGGCTCCTGTGTATCTTAGACAGCAGAACACACCAATGTGACCTAACAAGGACTTCCATCCTAGTCTCCTTGGCTCCTGCGTATCTTTCCTATAATACAGTTCCAGACAGCTAAAAGCCTATAAAACTCTACTCTGGAAAAATACAAACAGGGAAAAATGTTAAGAAAATAAGCTCCATAACTATCCAGACAGAAACACACTCTTAGAGAGAAGGGAACTGTGACTGGGCAGAGGAACTTGGGGACTCAGGGGTCCCTGAAAAGTTCTGTATCTTAATTAGAGGAACTTAAAAGCCATTCAACTTGTTACCAAGTTATTCGTTGATTTCAGCAATTTTCTACAAGTTTTATTTAACAAATTTAAGTTTTTGAGACATAATGGCTACAGGAGGTGGGTACAGGGGCTCATACCTATATTCCTAGCCCTCATAAGGCTGGAGCAGGAGGACTGCCATGAGCCTGAGACCAGCCTGGGAAAAACAGTGAGTTCCAATCAGCCCAGGATATAACAAGATGCTGTCTCCCCCCCCAAAAAAAGGGGGGCGAGGTTGGGAGAGATTGGAAGTCAGTTGGTGGAGTACTTGGGTTCAGTTCCTAGCACCACATGAACTGGGCAAGGTGGTACACATTTGGAATCCCAGCACTTGAGAGGTAGAAAATCAGGGGGGTCATGAGTTCAAAATCATCTGACCTCTGCTACAGAATTCAATGCCAACCTGGGTTAAAGAATGCCTCAAAAACAAACAACAACAAAAATCTATGGTATATTTGTTTTAAAGTCAGAATGTTAACTATGTAAATTTACAATCTAAAAAATACTAAACACTTTTCTCATAAAACAAGGTTGGTGAAATACAAGACAACATTTCAACCACTCAAAACAATTTACCTTAAGAAACAATAGTCCTAACAAGGACTACTAAATGTTCTTACTAAATCCATTAAGGTGACGTTTGATAAAAGGTCCCACAAGAAAAAAAAAAATAGGTCTCTTTAATTATAAAAGAAATAACAAATGCATGAAAATGTGAAGGCAAGGAGTTTCTTAGAAAATCCAAATGACCCATAAACTGTCCGGGGCACACCTGAGAAAGCCCTGTTACAGTGGGAAGATTGCAGCCACGGCAGTACCAACCCCACCCCTGCTCCCAACCTGCCCCACTGCACGTGGAGTCTGCATTCACACCACTAACCAACCCGGAAGGAGCAAGGACACATACATCTTGTGACTATGAGAGCTACAGATGGTTTCCTGAGATACAACTCAGGCAAAACAGCTGCAAGTGTTAGAGAGATGGCCATTTTCACCCAGCCACCCATCAAAGCTAAACACTGATATACAATATACCAACAGATGACTTCTTACTTGGGAAAGAAACTGACTTCCAACAACAGTGCAGATAATGAAAACTCATGCTCTAAAGTTTATATGTATACACAAAAAAAAAAGAGTAATCTGATTCTAATTACACTAGGATGTAACTTTCTGGATAACCTTGAAAGATCAGAGTCCTCAACATGGAAGAGCTGTAAGAATTTGGACTAATGCTTATTAGTGTTTCGTAAAGCAAGGACTATGAGTACACAGAAGAATCTATAATGAAGAAAGGAGTTATAGTAACCCACTATAAAAAGCTTCCCTGACTCCTCTTCTGTGCCCCTACAAAAACCAACAACAAAGTCATCAACCACAAAGCAGCCAGCAGCTGGAGAGAAGGCTCAAAGGTTAAGAACACTGGATGCTCTTCCAGAGGTCCTGAGTTTAATTCCCAGCAACCACATGGTGGCTCACAACCATCAATAGTGAGGTCTGGTGCCCTCTTCTAGCCTGCAGGTGTACGTGCAGGCAGAACACTGTATACATAATGAATAAGTAAATCTTAAAACAAGCAAACAAACAAACAAAAACCCAAAGCAACTACTTGGGTAACAAATTCAAATTCTTGTGCAGATCAAAGTTGCAACAAACTTTATCCACGGCTAATTTGTACTTTGTATAAACATGTGATGACCCCAGATAACTTGTTCAGAATGTATGGCTACTTAAGCTGCTGTGTGCACACAGGCATTCAGGCACACACACACACATGCACACATGAAGAGATGTACACATGAATGCATCTTTGAAGACTAAGGCTTGTACTGGTTTCTACTCTAAGCAATGTTAGATACTAAAGTTCAACAATGAAGTTCACAAACATTGAAATAACCCTTTGTTTTTTAGCAAAGAAAAAGAGAAACCGCTGCAGTCAGCAGATGCACAGGTGGAAGATGTCACCAGAAGGAACGGACCGACAGCTTCCCCTACAGTTCCAGCTTTACATGTTCTCCGAAGTTGTTCATGTGACTTTGAAGCCTTCAAAGATCTGCCATAGATCTAAACAAACAGCCCAAAAAGCAATGCTCAAGGCAAACAATGCTTTAAAATCCAGTCAAAATGTAAATTTTGGGCATTTTTAATAAAAATCAAAGAAAAGTGTCTTTGACAATATTGAAAATTTAGACTAGTCACTTGATCTATTATTCCTCAGCTTGAATGTCCATGTTTTAGTCACTAATTTTTATTGCTATTTTTAAAAAGTGTCTCACTATTCGCAAATTAGCCTTGAACTCATGATCCTCCTGCCTCCTGTCTCATAGGTTTGCCCCACTACATCAAGATGATGATCTATAGACTTACATACATGCATTTAAAGGTTTCTTTCCTTTTCAGTCATACATATGTATGTATGACTATTTGTGGTTATGTGCAGCAAGCGGGGTAGAGTTCTATGGAGCTGGAGTCTCAGGTGGTTGTATACCACCCTATGTGGGTGCTGGGAGTTGAACTTGGGTGCACTGATGAGTCCTATGCTCTCTTAACCACTGAGCCATCTCTCCAACCCCTTATTACCTGCATTGTGAGAAAATAAATTTTACAGAAGTGAGCTGTTAGCTTACTGTAAAGAAAATGCAAGTAGAGGATGCAGACACGGTCAGCAGTTAAGAGCACTGGCTGCTCTTCCAGAGAACCCAGGTTCAACTACACAGAGCTTCACAACTGTCTGTAACTCCAGTTCTAGGGTGTCCGATGTTCTCTTCTGGTCCCTACAGGCACCAGGCATGCATATGTGCACAGACATACATGCAGCCAAAACACTCATATACATAAGAAAAGTAATAAAAGATATAAAGTGTGAACTGAACTACAATGACAGTATAACCATTCTTACATTTCTGTCTGCTTCAAACACCAAGATCAGTGGTAAAATTATCTTTTACACATCATTTCAGAATTTCCTAAATCAATGAAAAATCTAATTCTACCTGTTAAAATACTTATGCATTTCAGTTATTTTTATTGTTGTACCTATTAAAGCAAATGTCAATAATAAAATGTCATTTATACAAATAATCTAGAAAAGCAAGGATGCTATCAGAGCATCCTTAAGTAGTTCAGTGGGACCCCAGGGGCCTTGATGACAACCACATGGTCGGGAGCCCCAAAGGCACTGTACCAAGGCAGGCAAGGAACACAGGCAGAGAGCACTCAGAAGCACACAGCAGCAGAGAACACAAGCTCAACTCCTCAGAGAAGCCTCGGGGAGAATGCAAATAATCTCCCAGATTAAGCGACAGAAAAGTGACACCCACCTAAAGTCAAAACTGAAGTAGAACATAATGAGCCATTCTCCCACAGAGAAACTTCAGAGCATGTACCACACACCCACAGGAAGAGACAATGAACCTCCACACTCCATGTTAAGGTGAAAATGCATCAAACACTAAGTGCATCTCACATCTCATGTACAGATAAACCAAGTGCTAGGGGAGGATGAATGAAGCCTCGGATACCTGCTGGCTCCACTGTCGAAGAGTGAACCGCTTGCCAAGAAAAACTGCAGCAGGCGTCAGTGTTCAAGACTCCGGAGGACACTGAGGAAACGGCCAGGGGTTTACACAGTGGAGCCCACTGACCTCCCGACCCATACACTTTTCCACAGGACTACTACTGCCTATTACAACTTGATGGTGTTTTATTAACAAAGAAAATAAAAGCACCCTTTAACATGTAATATTAATTTTCATGGTATCTAACATCAATTTCTGCTTTTACACTCATTTTCTTTCTTGGTTTACGTAAGTTTTCCCCCCAACGTCTTGCCTTGGATGGATAATTTATTTCCTTTTAAACTACATAACACAGAGTATTAATGACTACACTTCCGTGTCAGAACACAACTGCAGTCATGTCTCATAGTTTTACATGTGATAATGTGATTATGCTTTTCTAATAACCTATCATCCTATTTTTTGTCTGTTTTTGACCTTTGGTATTTAGCTAATATTTTTCTAATGAATTGTCATTTTGGTTTTTGTTTTGTTTTAAACATAAGGGCTTGAAATATCTTTTTAAATCTCCAAATGTTTTCTCTAAATGAACACACTCTCTGATTAAGAGTATTATTCTAAAAATACAGTACGTCTGTTAACTTCCCATGAAAATGTCAGTTGTGTGATTGGATAACAAAGGTTTTGTCGGAACACTTCCATTACAGTTGTCCCTCACTGCCCAAGGCGGGTTCCACGGATGCACAGGTCTGGAGTTAGCGTGGTGCTCACAGACAAGCCACGCACACGGGCACTGTGTATCTGTCTCTCCGCTACTTACAGCGGTTAGCAAATCCAAGGGCTACGCAAGTCGCTCCTATGCTGTGCTGGTTAGGGCACAAGGACACAAGCCTGCACATGTTTAGTACAGACTCAACTTTTCCTGCAAAGTACTGCTGGTCCAGCTGCTTGTCTGGAGAGGTGGAACATGCAGATGTGGAAAACTGGCTATGCACTGAGTTTAGAGTGTTGCTACACACAGTTCAGACAATTCTGTATCTGTTCACGTGCATGTGTGGTGTGTATATGGGATGTGGCTAGGAGGCTTTCGAGAATTGTTCTTTCCTTTCTCCCCAGGTTCAAGGTCTGCAGACTTGGTGGCAAATGCTTTTACCAACTGAGCCACCTCAGCAGCCCAGTTTTACATTCTTATTTGTGACAAAATTACACCAAGTGCCAGGCATTCAGTGCATTTGTGTTTCTAGGAATGAAAGAGGAGAATAATCAGTGATTTCTGTAGATCCTTCTAGAAGACTGTGCCGAATGTACTAAAGTTAAGATGACTTTAGAGTACTGGGACACTATAAAACAGCCTGTGAACCTCAGGGTCCTGTCACTTCCACGCTCATTATTTATTTAAAAATTCCAAAACAGTCCTAGGTTTCCTAAAAACAGACCCTGAATCTCTATAAACAAATGAAATTCATAACTCATTCCTCACATCCCTTTACACAAGCTTTGTTATCATCATCATTAGTATTACTGAGCAAGGAGAGGCCATGGAGACAGCCAGATCAGTAAAGTTCTTGTGGGAGAACAAAGACTTGAGTTTAGCACCCAGTGAAAAAGCCAGTGCAGAGGTAGGGCCCTGTAATCCCAGAGCTGCCAGGCAGAGGCAGGATGACCCTGGGGCTTGCTGGCCAGCCAGTCTAGCTCCATCAGTGAGCTCTGTGTTCACCGAGACACCCTGGCACAAAAGTAAGGTAAAGAGTAACTAAGGACAATACCTGCCCAATTCTGCTTGACCTCTGACCTCTACATCCACACTAGTAACTCTGGCAGTTAACATTTGAGCTATTTATTTCGAGCTGATACACCTGGTAAAAGAGGACACACCTGAGAGGCACTTCTGGCTGTGAGATGAACTCAGTGAGGGCTGTCCATCTAGCACTAGAGCAACAATGACTTACTCCTTACACACATGGATAAGACGTATCTTTTCATAAAGAGAGCTTATGTGAACGATGAATTATAAATATGGCATTAATGCCTTCAGATACAAAAGTTTAGATTTAAGTTACCCTTGTGCAGTCCTCCAAGGATTTATTAATTAGGTTAACTCGAAATGCAACAAGTCTATGAGTACAATTATGAAAAAAAAACTAACTTATGGGAACTGCTAGGCACTATAACAGTTAAAGCTCTGGGCATTTTCGGAAATTCTGAATAAAAGCCAAACCAAAACATTGGGGGGGGGGGGTAGGAATTTGGCACATACCACAAATACTTCTTGAGGGCTCTTTACCTATCTAAATACTGTTTAGTCCTTCTCCCACCGCAGGCCAGGCTGAAGCAAGAGGTACTGGAGGAAAACAAATCACCTTCGATGCAAAATGCTTCCACATGGCTTTCTTCTAGCTCTTGGACTTCCAAGGGTTTTAGGAGATGGCGGAGTTTGAGGGATGACAGAGGAGGTGACTCTCTAAATAGTCTGGTACAGTTGCTCTTAGGATAATCACGCGCAGAGAGCTATGCTAAATGTTGCCATCTAAATAGGTAATTACATTTCCTCTCAGATGAAAGGCGCTGTTAGTACACGTATGCATTACTGGTTCCTGAGTGTCCATGAAGGACCAAAATGTCCCACCCTTTCATTACAGACGCACATGCAAAGAAATGTCCTTTTCCTTTGTCAAGGTTTGATTTTTTTTTTTCTGAATTATTTTCACAAATAATGTTTTAACTAAATTTGCTACAAGCTGTAACAGAATACTCTGGGCCACAGCGAAGTGTGTATTTACCAAGACGTCCAGCATCAATTTTTCCTTCGGTAATTTGCACTCCTTAATAAAAAAGACTTGTATTCTCATGAAGCTTTTCGTTCCATTTAAATTAAAGTCTGTGTGGCAAGGCCCTGTGCAAAGTGCTGAGGCAGGAAGATCGCCCCTGAAAGATCTAGGGGGAAACAAATTGAAAAGAGGGCAATTCAAAATCAAAACTGTCATTTAACTACATACAGGCATATACAGGAACTTGGGAGATGGCTTGTCGTTTGTTCGAGTTAATTAACTATTCGCAAAACTAACAGGCAAGTAAGTCATCCGTGTTCCTTCTCCCTTCAATTATGTCACTGACTGACCAAGGCCCTGGGAGAGGAGACTCGGCAGTGAACAAAAATTAGACTCAATCAAATTAAGTCGTTTCCAGAGAAGCTGTAAAACACTGGGGGGAGGGGGAGGAAGCATGACATTATTCTCTTAAGTTATTTTTCACACTGTCATGAGCCCTTCCTCCCGGCACTTCCAGCAAGAATTCGATGCAATCAAAGACTCAAGAGGGCACTGATGGAACTACTGTGCGCATACGAAAATGGGCTCAAAACGAACTCTCGCTCCGTTTTCAAAAAGGATAGTTATTTGCAAAATAACTAGGGAGGGAAGCAAGGGGAAACCACGGTGGCCTCTTCACAAAAAGGAACACACTCCAGAACGTTAACAAGGGCAGCGCTGGTCGCCGCCGAGCACAGACCAGCCGCGGTCCACCTCTCCCGGCCTTCCAGCGGAGGCGGCCCGGCCGGCCCGGAGGCCCGGGGGCAGCCGGGGAGCTCGCGTACCTGCTCGGGCGGCGCTCGGTCCATGGCGCCGGCGACGGGCGCCGGCTCTAGTCGGTATGCGCAGCGCCGCGGGCCGCTTTCGCCATGGCCCCCCGCTCGGTCCCGCCGGACTCCGTCCGCTCCGCACCGCCGGCCCGACGCCGACTCGGCTACGCCACTGGCCGGGGAGGCGGCTCCAGCTCGCGGCGGTGGAGGCGGCGGCCGCCCCGGGGAGGGATCATCTGGGACGGAAGCCGAGCGGGGCCGAAAGGGGCCGAGGCGCAGTAGGAAATGGAGGATCGCGGGGGGCGGGGAGGGGGAGGCGGGGACTGGCAGGGAGCGACCGGAACTGGGGGAGCTGGCGGACGGCCAAGGCCAAGGGCACTGCCTAGGTGGGTGTCCCAAGCTACCCTCCTCCCAGCGTGGTTTAACTAGGAGAGTTGGGCCGCCTCGAACCCGGGGCGCCGGTGTTCCGTTTGCCGGGACCTCAGAAATTCTTCAGGAGCCAAAACCAACTAGGGATGTTGGAAAAGCCTGTAGCTGCTCACTAGACCTGTGATCCTGCCTGGACTCTGAAAAAAATAGACAACAGTCTTGCCCACAGAAAAGCACACACATAAATTGCACACATTGAGTAGCCATGGAAAAGAAGCCCTGCTAAAAAGCTCCAAAAATGATTAATTAACCTTATTATCCAGGTGCGGACTCACATCTAGCCTCATTCCAGGTTCTTTCTAGCCATCTCAAACCCCATTTGTACCAGAATCAGAATAACTATCCAAGAAATGATTATCCCTCCTCTGCCTTCCCTGTGTTCCTTTTAATCCTCAGATCATCAACTCCTTAAAGACAGAGTCAGCCTCGAAACTGGACCCTGCTGTTAAGACACCTCTGGGGAGTTAGCCTCCAACACACAAGCTCTCCAGAAGAGCCCTGGCCTGATAAAGTGAATCCGCTGAATTATATATACTTCAGTAAAGAAAGAGAGTGGACTTGGCTACCATTTGGGTCATGGGTGAGCGGATCAAGGTCCGGAAAAGGAAAGAAAAGGCTAAGAAAACTGCTTCGTCATCACGCTTCAGGGCAGGGTAGTAAAGCCTAGAATTGCCTTTTTGGTTAGCCCAGGTTAGGAGTCTGCAAGGAGAGGCTGGTGAAGGTCCTCACCAAGCTGTTCTGGAAGCTGAATATGTCAAGAAGACATACGAAGGCTGGGATGCAAACAACATGGTGAAGAATCATTTATGCTTGCCCGCGGAAAGTTTCGTGTGTTTGGCTTCATTCTTCCGCCACATACACACTTGTATTTGCGTTGGAAATGTGCAAGCGGTGCAGTGTTACATCCTTTAGAGTCTAGCACACACCCTTGCTCGGGGTTCAGTGACTGCAGAAGGAATTTAAGGTTGTTCCACAAAACGAAGCTATTTATATAGGGTAGTTACATAAGCCAGCAGATGCTCACCCTCCTTCCCAACAGAAGATGAAGTGAACCGTGGCCCTTCTGGTGGTCTTGAGCTGCGAGACACCCCCATCTGAGTAAAGAGTCACAAATGTACCATAGTATTTGAGGTTTCCCCCTTCTCCCAAGGATCTGCAAGAGGAAATTTAAATGCAGAACTTCTAAATATCTTTCCACATTGTATGATTTTTGTGAGTGAAATTGTACTTGCTGAGACTCTTCTAAGTCTAATACACATGTAAATTACAAGAATTACAGAAACAAGTGTCACAGTACCATATTATTTTAATGTAATCCTAAAAAGGATGGCTATGGGGGTTGGAAAAAATATTAAATCTATGAAGAAAACAAAGAAATATTTTGCAAGTGATACAAATGACTTATTTCATTTATCAACAAATGTTAAAATATTCAAGGTGTCAAGTACAATAGTACAATGCTAATCCTGGAAGTACAGAAATTAATAAGACATGGTGAGGGCAAGATACACACACACACACACACACACACACACACACATACAGCAAGTGCTTCCAAAAGAGACATATTGTGACAAAGAAGTTCAGTAAGGTTAGGGATTGAAACCAGAGAAGGTGGGTCTGAAAGAACAAAGTCTAAACTGATAAAGCAAGCACTGTAATGGAACTGAGGTCACTGTTCCAGCTGCTTGGTAGGAATTATGCAAGCTTATGGCTGCCTGGGCTAGATAGTTAGGCAAAGACTAGCTTGAAACTTAACATTCTAGTTCAAAATAAAGAATAAAAGGGGACAGATTGCTGGAGATATAATTCAGTGGTGGCCTCCATGCCTAGCATACATGAGGACATAGGTTCAATCCCTAGCAGGGCACCAAAACACACATACAGAGAGAGACAGACAGACAGAGAAACATATGAACAAGCTCTCTGAGGAATTTGGAGATGCAGGATACAAAAACCACTAAAAGAAACTGACCTCCGATGGAAGTCCAGTGTGACAGAAGGAAAGGAAGAAAAGATACGTTATGGCTAGAGTTGTATTTACTGTAAGCTTAGTGTCCAGAGTTAAAAGGATGAGGTTTATTAGCTTTTGTCTTCTCCTTAAAATAGAATACAAGGTTATCTGCTGAGGGTGAGGGTGAGAGTGGTGAGAGTCTAAGAAAATAGTCCTGGAGGTGGTGGCTGGTGCCTTTAATCCTAGTACTTGGGAGGCAGAAACAGGCTGACCTCTGAGTTCAGCCTGGTCTACAGAGTGAGTTCCAGGACAGCCAGGGCTACAAAAAGAAACCCTGTTTCGAAAAACCAACATGGGGTGTGTGTGTGTGTTTTTTATCTTTTTTTCTTTGAAAGAAAGAGAACAAAGTTGCATGGGTAGGGAAATGGGAAGGATCTGAGAGGATTTGGGGGAGGGAAAAATAATCAAAATATATTGTGTGAAAAGAATTTAATTAAAAAATAATTAATATATTTTCTAGAAGATGTGTGCATGTCAACAGATGTAAATTTTGCCACAAAAGATATGTAGTTGCAGCCAAATCTTGTTCTAACAAATGCACACAACATTGTAACCTGGTCTTTATGAAGGTATAAAATACTATCATTGTTTCCAGTGATTGCTCGAACTTCTCTTTTTCTATCAGGTACTTCCCTCACATACTGTAGTGTCTTCACCAGCCATACCAATGCCAAGCATATTACAAGTGCTTGGTAAGTATTTAAGAAATCAAAGGCTATCAGCTTCTGAGGTATTGGAACTCTCAGTGATGCCCCAGGGGACTCAAGCAGGCAGCCTTTTGAGATGGAATCCTTTTTCAGAATTCCTTCCCATCAGTGCAAACTCGTACAACCACTTTGGAAATCAATCTGGCGCTTTCTCAGAAAATTGGGAATAGTGCTACCTCAAGATCCAGCTATGCTACTCCTAAGCATATACCCAAAAGATACCCAAGGACATTTGCTCAACTATGTTCATAGCAGCTTTATTTGTAATAGCCAGAATCTGGAAACAACCTAGATGTCCCTCAACGGAGGAATGGACACAGAAATTGTGGTATAGCTACACAATGGAGTACTACTCAGCTATTAATAAGAAAATCATGAAATTTGAGGGAAATGGATGGAACTAGAAGAGATCATCCTAAATGAGGTAACCCAGAAACAGAAAGACGGGCATGGATATACTCACTAATAAGCAGATATGAGCCATACAATACCAGACAGCCATCTACAGATCTAAAGGAGCTAAACACTAAGGAGGACCTAGGGAGGATGCTTAAATCTCATCCAGAATGGCAAACAGAATAGACACCAGAAGCAGTGGAAGAGAAAAAACAGGATGGGAGCCTTCTCTAGAG
Organism: Meriones unguiculatus; assembly: GCF_030254825.1. Lineage (NCBI taxonomy): Eukaryota > Metazoa > Chordata > Mammalia > Rodentia > Muridae > Meriones > Meriones unguiculatus. The sequence goes on along the minus strand of NC_083365.1, from coordinate 16,248,693 downwards.
GGTCCTCTGAAAGGATTCACCCAACAGGGGATCAAAACAGATGCTGAGACTCGGGGCCAAACTTTGGGAGTCTTATGGAAGAAGAGAGGGGGTGAGATTAGAGGGAAATAGAGGGGAGAGGAGTCTTACAAGGAGACCAACAAAACTAAAAGATCTGAGCCCAGGGGGCTCTGCTCACATGTAGGCTATTGGCAGCTCAGTCTCCATATGGATCTCTGAGGGAGGGGAGCAGGGGCTGCCTCTATCATGAACTCAGTTGACTGTTCTCTGATCACTCTCTCCTGAAGATACAGCCTTGTCAGGCCATTGAGAAAGAGGATACAGGCAGTCCTGATGAGACTTAACAAGCTATGGGCAGATGGCAATGGTAGAGAACTCCCCCTTTTAGTGGACTAGGGGAAAGGGATGAGGGGAAGAGGGAGGGAGAGTGGAACTGGGGGGAGTTGAGGGAGGGGGCTTCAATCAGGATATATAATGAATAAATTGTGAAGAAAAAAATAAAAATAAATTAAAAAAAATTTTAAAAATCCCTCCCATCAAACTTTAAGGCATTTTTTAAAACTTTCTTATCCTATGGCTATCTAGTCAGTTTTACCTCTGCCTACCCATTAAACCATCTTATTTTAGGTATACACCAAAGCAAATGGCAAACTTCAGTACACTTTTTTTTTTCTGGGGAAAATGAGTACATCTACAGAGTGACAGTAAAAGCGAAGCTCATCCACAGTGTTTTCTGCACCCACAAAGCCTCTTCTTTCTTTCCTGGAAACTTGGATATCTCAAAGTCCCTGTATTCTCTCAGGCTCTGGGAGTCACTGTCTAAGTCCCCAAGCATTGCCCTGAAAGCTCCTCTCCGTTGGCTGGAGGTTAGGAGAAGCGGCTCTTCTGTTCTGCGGTAGAGGTGGAACCTAGCTAGGTAACAGAGCTCTCCATGTCCACCACGCCACCACCACTGTCACGCAGCCTGGAGGTGAGCGGTGGGAAAACAGTGCCACAGGTCTGAGGATGTCTGAGAGGCTCTTACATGTAGACAAGTACCTGGCTTTAGGGTAAAAAACCCTGGTGCCCAAGGTGTTGTCTGCCAAGGACTATCCTTGAATGTAAGCGTACGTGGTGATTTACTTAACAAAATCACTTGCATACAGCTAAGGATGTGGGAAACACTGGACAAGGTAGTGAGACTGGGAGAGAAAATGAGATACTGTTTCTGCTACCTCGCAATTTACCAGCTCCTCTGGGAGATGAACAATGTGCATATTTTTAATGGGTTACAGTAACGAAGAGGAATACCGTGAAGGAAATAAAAGCCTTGTTTATGGCAACTGCAGCTGGAGTTCCTCTAGATGGGTGGACCTCTGAAGAGATGATACCTGACCTGAGAAAACACAGGAGAGAAAAAAAGAGGAGAAGACAGAGAAAAATGCACACTGGAGAAACAGAAAGGAAACCCAATGCAAACTAGAGAATGAATGGTGAAAAGAGAATACATACCAATGGGCAATCTATGTGATCTATGGTAAAGTGTTTGAATTTAAAGTTAAAAAGTCATTTGGGATAGGGACAAAGTTCAGTGGTCAAAGAGCTTGCCAAAGCTCTGGATTCCATCCCTAACACACACACACACACACACACACACACACACACACACACACATACACAAAAAGGATTTTGAAAAAGTTTGATAAACTTATATTTGTCATAAAGTTGAAGGGCTAACTATCAGAATTAGTACTTTATATCTAAAACAAAATCTGGATGTTTGTTCAAGAGTTGGTTTGTTGCATTACGGTGATGAGAGGGCTCAGAAGCTGAAAGTAGTTCTCAAGCCTGACACCTGAGCTCCAGCCCCAGAGCCCACAGCAGGAGAACCACCTCCAGAAGTTGTACACACACACACACAAACACAAACACAAACACACAAGTGATAAATAAGAGTAAAAAGGTTCTGGGGATTGGACCCAAGGCCCTGGGCATGTGGGTCAAACTCTCTGGCACTGGGATGCACCCTCAGCCCTATGGGAGGCAGTTTTCCAACTGGGAGATAACCTCTGGGGCAAATAATGTGGCAATCAGACAGAGTAAAATCTCAAATCAGCTGGTGTCCCTGATAAGGCTGCACCATACCTCTGGCCCCATTTCTGACTCTCTCTCTCTCTCTCATTTGGCTCCAGTTCACTGACCTCCAGTCTTGTCCCCAAGCGTTCTGAGCACACTCACTCTGAGTCTCAGCTGTTACCTCAGCTCTGGCCTTGCTGTTTCTGCCGCCTGGAGCACTCTCCCACCACCACGTAAGGCAGGATTCAGGCCTTTGCTTGAGACCTCTGTTTTCAGGTGACCTTTGAATGAGGATCCCTCTGATCACCACTGTAAAAGCAGCAGCACCTCTAAGCCAGACCTGTAATCCCAGCTATTTGGGAGAAGCAAGGAAGGTCACAGATTCAAGTCTGCCTGGGACAGAGCTGACACCTAGCATGAACAATTTAGTGAGACTCTATTTTATGAAAAAAGTCTAAAGAGGGCCTTGATAATAGAACACACACACAAAGTTCTGGGTTCAAACCCCAGTCCCATGAAACAAACAACAAAATTTGCCTCTTGGTCCCTGGCCTTTACTGCATGGCTCTTAGCACTGCTGTAACGTTCTATCTACATCTTCTCCGTTGCTGTTTTTACCATCTGTTTCTGTGGAAGCTCTGTGAAGACAAGGGCTTGGGGTTTTGCTTGCTGGGTGCTTGGGTTTTGTCTACTGCTGGATATTTCTAGCCACCACACACACAGTAGGCCTTCAGCATGTGGTTACAGTGGCTATCTCAAACAGAAGCTCTGAGCATGTGTCTAAAAACCTCAACGATGGCCTTCGTTAAGTATGTACTCTTAACCTCCTTCACTTTATTCGGTGCTTTCTATTTAGCTGGCCCCTCCCAGATTGAAAATTATTTCACCCATTTCCTGGACTCAGCCTCAAATTTCCCCCAGCTTGTGCCAAGTCTGAAAGAGGCTGCGTTTAAATTCCCCTCCATTGTACCACATCCTGCCTTAAGCTGTTTGTGTACTGTGTACAATTATCTGTTGTGTTTTTTTCTTTGAGTGTAGACTCCTTGATAACAGTGTGACATAATAATGTTTGTTGAATGAATGCATGAGCTTGCATTTATAGCTGACTCGGAGTCACCAGAAGAAGAGAAATAACTAAATGGTAGGCTTTCGTGGAATCTCTTAAATCCTTTGAGCTATAACTTGCACGTGAAGAAAGTAAAAGCAGAAGATTATAAAAACCCCCAAACGATTTGTAGATGGTAAGGTCAACTACAAGATCAGCCCCAATAATATCAAAAAACGGTGAAGCAGAGGTAACAGATTTGAAAAGGAAATCATTAGCCACATAAGTGGACTCTGGAATCAGATTTGAAAGATTAGTCATAGCATTCATTTTTATGGCACTGAGTTCTTCAGGTCAGGCTGGCTAAAAGCAGGAAATAACTTCCAAGATGTATGACAGGGTATCATGGTGGTTTAAATGAGAGTGGTTTCCACAGGTTCATATGTTTGAATACTTGATCCCCAGTTGGTGGAACTATTTGGAAAAGTGCCATAGTTAGGCTTACTAGTGCTGTGATGAAACCACATGACCAGAAGCAAGTTGGGAAGGAACGGGTTCCTTTGGCTTACACTTCCACATCAACAATTCATCACTGAAGGAAGCCAGGATAGGAACTCAAACAAAGCAGGAAATCTGGAGGCCATGGAGGGTGCTGCTTACCGGCTTGCTCAAGGCTTTCTCAGCTTGCTTTCTTACCGAATCCAGGACCACCAGGCCAGGGATCAAACCACCCACAATGGGCTGGGCCCTCCCTCCTCAGATCTCTAATTAAGAAAATACTTTACAGGTTTGCCTACTTACAGCCCAATCTTCTGAAAGCATTTTTCTCAGTTGAGGTTCCCCCCTCTCAGATGACTCTAGTTTGTGTCAAGCTGAGGTAAGTAGCCAGCACCTGGCCGCCCTAGGGGGTGCAACCTTGTTTGAGGCGGTGTGTCACGGGGGTGGGCTCTGAAATTTCCAAAGACTCGGGCAAATCTAGCTCCCTCTCCCCATTCTACTGCCCCTCCCTCCGCCATCCTCTGCCTTGTAGTTGGGTCTTGGGCTGTGAGACCTCAGCTACCGTTGCAGCGTTATGCCTGCCTGCCTACTTTTATGCCCTCTGCCATGACGGCCGGGGACCCCCACCCTCTGGAACCAGGTACCGGCAAATGAAATGCTTTCTCTGATGAGTTGTTTCGGACCTGGCGTTTCATCACCTCAATAGAGAGTAAGTAACTAAGACATGAGGGCTTCAGATTCTTTTCATGAACTATTGCAAGCCCCAGTACTTCTTCAGAAGACATCCCTGTGACAATGAGGACAGCAAGTCTCTGATAGCTTCTTTGGAAGTGGCTAAGTGACCTGACTGGGGAAAAAAAAAATCACTGAGGTTTTTGTTTTTTGTTTTTTTTTTTTCTTTTACCTTTGTAAATAAATAAGCAACCTAGAATTTTTCTGTCAGTGACTCAAATCAACAGCTCCCTGAACCTATATTCTTTTTGGAATATGGTTTCCTAAACCAGCAGGAACTTGGGCTCTATTCGGATCCACTTCTGAGCGCTCCCTCTTGTCAGCCAAACTATACTACTAGGTTTCCCTAAAGCTTCTAAACATGTTACTGTGCTAGCCAGGACCACCAGCCTTAGAGGAAATAGAAGAAATGTTGCTTAATCAGCCAAAAGTGATGGAGATAACACTTCTGGGGAAAAAAAAAAAAGTTCTTGCTCCGAATGACAGAACTCGGGTTTTCCTTTTCTTGAGTTTTAAGCGTTTTTGCGTAAATTCAACCAAAGCAATAAGAACAGAATAAAAAGGAAAACATGACCCTCATCTCGTCTCTCTGAGGAGTTTTTATGGTCTCCGTTTTTCTGAATGCACAGAAAGCAACATGACCAGTTTTAACCGATTAATTTGCAGGCTCTTGGACCTTCCAGACAACACCACTGTCCAGAAGTAGGGCAGGCAGTGTGGCTCTTGGTGCTAGAGCTTGACTCGACATCTGGGAGCTTGGGCAGAGCCTGGAACAGACTAGAGAAACCCAGTCTCATGACTGATTGCACAGCGCGCCTCACACTGAGGTCTTCAGGCCCCGAGTCCCAGCACCAAGCCTTAACAGACTTGCAGCTTGCAACCGGGTTTCCGTCTAATTGAAGAACAACCGGGATCTTCATAAGGACAGGTGTGTCCAGTCCTCACGCTCTGCCAAAGGACTAAAGCCTTGCCTACATTATCTGGATCTGGGGGTACAAGGGATCATCCTATGGGTGCGTTTGGAGAAAAATGGCAATCATACAAAATTCTGACACTGTTTCAGAGAGGTGCAGAGCATCTCAAAACTCCCCTCTGCGGTTTCACCGGAGACCCATCTACAGAGTCAGTAAGAAATCCCAGCTGCTTCTGAACCCTCAGCTTCTCCCCAAGTCCTTGCGCGGCCAGCAGGCAGCCGCTCAAGGAAGACATCGCCGATAGCAACCCTCCCTTGTTGCTTCTGGCTGCCCTGCCCTGTTGCTTCACTTCAGCCAGTAACAGAGGACTCATTCATTTATCCAGCTGCCCCCAAGGTCTCTAGATTAGTAGCTGGGCCAAGTTCCAGCAGGTTGTAAATCCCAGGCTTTGAACTGGTCAAGATTTCTAGAGAAGCAATGGGAAGCAATAGTCAAACATCATGGCTGGCGAGACGGCGCTCACCTCTTACCCGTATCGGTCAGTGCTGAGGCCTTTGCAACAAGCTTATCTCTTAGCCCTTACAACAAATTCCGAGGTAGGAATCACTGCCTGGTTTGATTTGTTTTCCCATAGAAAGGGACGCCTGTGTGTCTTCATCAGTTTGCACAAACTCCTTGAGTAGTTGGTGGGTGGCAAGGCTGAAGAGGGAAACCAAAGAGTTTGCCACTAATAAAGAGACGGCTCGTTCCTGAAGGCGAGCCCACCACAACTGGCTTGAGTTTGCCTCGTACTCGGGAGACGGAGGGGCCCCCAAAGCCCCGTGCCTCTCGCCTCCTGTACTTGGAATGTGTGACTCACACCAACACTAGCACTCAGCTTCTGAGGCAAGCTATTTGCTCCCCTGTGCTAGCCAGGACGGCCCTACCAGGAAAAATAACCTCAAATGAATGTCGTGACCAGACTTAGACAAAAAGAGGAAGTAAGGCTCCAGGGGAAAGGTCCTTCTAGCACTCAGTCAAACCCCTCTGTGGCATGAGGAAATGGTTTTGGATGGCCAGTTCACTGGGGACAGAGAGGAACACAGCAGCTTCAGGTGAAAACCAGAGCTCTGGGCTTAAGACTATCTGCAGCCTGGCTGGACAAGATGGTTCGCCTGTGTAGTCCTAGAACTTGTGAGGCTAAGGCAAGAGGACCATAGTGAGTTTGAAGCCAGCCTGAACTACAGAGAGTGAGACCCTGACTTAAACTACTCCATCAAGAGTAAAAGAAAAGACTGTCTGTGGTCCCCTTTGCAGACAATAACTCAGTAACTTCGTCTCTTTTAAATGACGGGGGAAGGTGAACCAGAAGGAAAGCTGAAGGGTAAGGAATGCGCAGACAGGAAAACAAGCAAAGAGGAGAAATGAGCGTCACGTGGAACAAAAACAAAAAAAGGAAGGCTGTGGGTGCCCCTGGGCTGGGTGTGGAGCTGTCCAGCTTGGTAGGCAGTGTGTTTGTTCCCAGCCTGCTGCTCTCCGGGCACCTGGGCCATCAGCAGGAATGAAGTGGGTGGGGGAGGAGCTTCCTGACAGAATCTCTCTCACACACACAGACTTCCTGCAGATCCGGTATCCTGGTTTCCTTCCCTCCGGTTCTCTTCCATTCTGCTACTCTTTAGACAACATGCCCATCTTTCATTCTCTCCTACTCAGTTTTCCCGCTTCAGTAGGCAGCCCGGCCCTAGAGCGCTGAGTGTTTACTTTGCTGTGTCTTAGGAATGAGACAAAATGTCCACAGCGTGCCCACTGAGGTCAGATCACCAAGGCCAAAACCTGAAGGCATTGTAGCACTCCTATTGTACAACTGTCCCAAACCTTTCCCTTTTTTCCCAAGACCCCGTGACAGCCTTCCACATGTAAGAGATCAGGAAAGGTCCAGGCGTGGGAACAGAGTCTGAGGCAGGCTACCATTCCATGTTTTCTTAGATACAAGTTGGTATTTTTTTTTTAACTTTTGTGTTACTGTCGTGTTGGTGTAATTTATTTGGATTTAGTTTCAGAGGCATGAAAAGCTTCGGGTGGGGACGCATCCCAAGGGGAAATCCAGATGAAAAAGATGCAGTGCTGCTCCACAGAGTGGATTCCGGATGAGGAAAGGCCACTTTGACAGAGCATGTTACTGAAATGCTGCTGGACGGGAGGCCCAGGGCTCATGCCATCGGGTCACATCACCTGACATGAGATGATCTGCCTGAGTCACTGCTCACCAAGATCCAAATGTTGCATCACAGTCAGGAGTCAAAGATAACTCTTTGGACAGGTAAGTTGGCCAGTGGGTGAATGCAGCCCTGCAGGAGGACATTTCCACAACTGTAAGCCCCGACTCCTTTTACACCGCAACAGCCACACGGCCAACTTTGCCAAAGACATCTTTGTAGAAAGCCTCCTGGGAGGGACCACAGAGGCCCGGATACAGAGTGACTGTCACAGCTAACTGAAGAAGGTGCCAGCAGGTATTCAAAGTATTCCCTAAAATACTGGGAGTTTATGGCTTACAGACTTGTTTTGGCCTCCTGGACTGTCTGTTTGGCATCGCTTGCCACAAGTTTGTTGCTCACCAGCTGGACCCATCATTACAGTCATTCACTTAAGAAATAGGCAAGTACTTTTTCTTTTTTTTTTTTTTTTCAACTAGAAGCACATAAAGAGTTTGGTTATTTTATCAAAGTATCGCTATATCTCTTGTGCACCACCATGGGCTGTACGTATCTACAGGTCACTGATAACAGGCTCAGGCTTAGAATGAGCCAGATTGGAGGCATGAGTCTTGTCAAACCATGGCCTGTTCAGGTGGAGGATCCTAGCTGTGTGTAAAATGAAAATAATAACTGCACTGGCTTCTCACGCTTTACCGTGAGAACTGGGTGAGTTAATTCCCTCAGAGAGATGAGAAAATACGTGAAACAGAGCACAAAGCCCAGCCAGCCAGCATTGCTCTCCATTCCTACCTCACTGTAAACTCTATAAACCACTAGGCTACTTCCTAGGCTACTTTTCTGGGGATTTACCCTTTGGGGACATTTCATGTAAGGGGGATCAAGTGATACCTGACCTTATAATAAGCTCTGCTTTCTCTCACACAGAGTCATTTGTTATTGAAGATGAAATGGCAGATTCCCAAAAGATCCCTGGGCTGTTATCTTAACATTTCTGACAGCCTTTTCCAGCACTTGTTAGGAGAACTTGGTCTCCAAGATGTCAGATTCTGCTCTGTGTTAACAGTGCTTGAGTCAGAAGGGGGTAAATTCTTGGGAAAACTTCAGGAAGCCCTAAATCGTCTCAACAGTATCAAGCATCTGAGACAAAGGATGTCCCTGGCTCAGCAGTCTTGCAGTTCAGCCCTGCTGTTTCATAGAGAAAGACTTTGACATCCAATACCGTTGTCTCTGGCTTGTAAAACACACACAAGCTTTGACACGCTTATTTTCAATAATTCTTCTTGTGAAGCTATGTAATGTTCTGCTACCTAATGAGAGACACAGGCCCTCATTTCAAGAAAAAGAGACAAACGATCAGATATTGCATCAGGTGTGGTAGCACACGCCTTTAATCCCAGCACCTGAGAGCGTGGTCTACAGAATGAGTTCCAGGACAGCCGGGGCTACACAGAGAAACCCTACATAAAGACGCAGAAGGCTCTGTGTCTGAACTAAGCATAGGGTCCACTGCAGTGCACGTGACTCCACGCTGTCCCCTGGCAAGCTGAGGAGGGGACATCCGGTACACACCCTCCACAAAAGGCTAACCTAATGTGCTTTTATTGGAAATCTAACCGTATGCCTCGCAAGGCTGTGTCTTCCAGACGATTACACATTTGTTGACATCTTGGGCTGATTTACTATCATAAAAGAAGAGAGTGCCAAGACCGCAGAGCTTCTTTGTACACGAGGCGTTCTGTTTTGCCACTGACTGTTACCTGGCACCAAGGTCCAGGGATAAATTCTGGATCCCATGGAATTGGAGTTGCCGACAGTTGTGAGTTCCCGTGTGTGTACCAGGAATCAAACCTGGGTCCTCTGAAAGAGTGGCCAGTGTTCCTAACCACTGTGCCATCCCTCCAGCCCCTTCTTTTAAGATATGATCTCCTCACTCACTATATAGTCCCAGATGGCTGACAACTTGCTACGTATACCAGACTGGCCTCAAGTCTGTGGCAATCCTCCTGCCTCTCACCCCTTCGGTTCCTGAAAGTTGGGATTTCGTGTACCAACATGCCCTGGGTAGAATAACATTTTCTTCCTTCCTTCCTTCCTCTCTTTCTTTCTTCCTTCCTTTCTAAGAAATAGATTACTGCATCCAGGTTTTTCAATGGTTTCTGGGGATTTGAACCTTGGTCTTCAGGCTTGTATGGCAACCACTTTATTCACTGAGCCATCTCTCCAGCCCTCCACCTTATTTAATGTTTTCATTACATGCAGAAATTTTTTTAATTTTATGTGTGTAGATGTTTTGCCTACATGCATGTTTGTGTACCATGGGTATGCCTGGTGCCCTCAGAGGCAAAAAAGATGGTGTTGGATCTCCTGGGTCTGGAGTTTCGGATGGCTGTGAGCCATTATGTTGGAGGTAGGAATCAAACTGGGTCCTCTGAAAGAGCAGCCAGTGCTCTTAACAACGAAGCCATCTCTCTAGCACCATTGAATAATGTTTTTTCTTTTTTTTTTGTCATGGGGAACCACACATTTATTGACCAGAATATTCTTGCTGGTGGCATTTTCTGCCTTGTTTCCCTTGGCCCGGTGTTTGCAATTTCAACTAATCTGAGCGAGTATAGTGGCTCAGCATTTAGGAGACAAAGGCAGGAATGATCAAGAGTTCAAGGTCAGCCTGAGCAACACCGAACACTGGTTATCTCAATTAAAACTGCAGGGAAACACCCTCACCACAGGAGTTTAGGGGATCCTCTTCTTACAGAAATGTACTTTACTAACTCTTTTCTCTCTCATTTCTCTACCCCAGCCATTATTCCACCTCTAATGTCTTCAGCACACAAGTATTGTCACCGGTTAGAATCTGTCCTGGCTGAGAATTAGCTGACAACAAACGGCGGTGCCAAGTTCTCCAGCTTTTTGGGCCCATCATCCATTCTCACAGCTTTACCTAAACAAGCCTCTGACCCTTCCTCCTAGAGACTCTCAGCTGGGGGCTTTCCTCTCTCCCTGCCACCTGTGATTCTGCCTAATTATCTTGCCCTGGCTCTCCCTTTCCATAGAGTTTCTTCTCTGTGCTGCATCATCTCAAATAGACACACCTGTTTCCGTGTCTTCCTCAAACACTATTGCAAAGAGGTGTCAAACTAATCGGACGCAACAGCAAGGATTCCGTTGTGATGTAGCAAAGCAAATAGCACAATTCAGTTTGTTCCAAAGTTCCCTCCACCGTGTTTCTTCTTTCTCTTGCCTAATTTCCCCAGAAAGCAATCACCCTGCCTTTTTATTCATGAGCAGAGCCCAGGACCTTTGACTTCTTCCTTTGACGTCTGCACGGGACTCCCATTCCAATGCCCTTTTTATTTATGGTGATAGCCTCCTCAGCAGCGGCCATTTGCTATAGACACATCTCACACTTGCAGAGACATTAAAACCGGTCTTTACAGGCTGGAGGAGGCATGCCACTCCGTAACTAGACTTTATACTTAGCATGTCCCTGTTTCTGGGCGCTAGAAAAAACAAAACAAAACAACAACAACGAAACAACCAACCATCCGAAGAACGAACTAAATTGTATGTTGAAAGGATCAAATTACCAGGCAGAGCAGAGTACAATCCTCCAGCCGGTAGCATTAGTATCAACTAGAACTCAGTGGACTTGAACCTCAGACCTCATTGTTCTAAAGCCATGCGGTAATCACTCTAAATGCTTAGTCCATGCTTACTGGGTAAGTGGATTAGCGGGGCACTGCTGAGGTTACAGCTCTGTCTGGACTTGTCATGGGCCAGGTTCTGGCACTCAAGCTTTTGGACCACACCTCCTCCCTTGTCTGCGGCTGTGGCCCTACTTTGTTCCCAAGGCTCACCTGCTCTGGAGGATGCTTGGGCAGCACGTTGCGGGCATTTCAGCAATATTGCCTGATCCCTTCTTCCAGAAGGTGCTCACCGGTCAGACAGTTGACTGAGCTGAGCACTGGAAGACATCTGTGCTGCTCTCCTGGTCCTCTCCCCTCTCCCTGTCCTGGCTCCCCAGTTGGTGTCCTCACCACTCACCCACCCCCCGTTCCGTTTCCGTTTGCACCTGACATGCACTTCTCCCACTGTGCTCCCTTTCTAGTGCTTCACCCCATGCAAGTACACACGTATGGAAGTTCTACGTGTGTCGAGAAGAGGCAGTGTTTGCTTTTCCAAGCCTGGGTTACCTCATTTAAGGCAACATTTTCCAGTTCCATCTGCTTTCTTGAAAATGTTATTTTCCTTTACAGAGGAATAAGATTCCACTGTGCACATACACGACAGTCTCATTTCCATCCGCCTGTTGATTAAATCGAGGTTGGCTCCATTTCCTAGCTGTTCTGAATCTAGCAGCAGTAACCATGGATCTGCCGGCATTTCTATGGTAAGATGTAGCCCTCTGGATATGTGGTGTGTGGCTGGGTCGTATGGCAGTGCTGTTTGCCTCAGTTACTCTTCCGTTGTTGTGAAGAGACTCCATGACCGAGGCAACTCTTATAAACAGAGAATTTAGGTGGGAGATTGTTTGCAGCTTTAGAGCGTTAGTCCATGATCATCACGGCAGGAAGCAAACAGGCATGATGCTGTAGCTAAGAGTTTTATATCTGGAGCCACAGGCAGTAGGGAGAGAGCAAGACTGAGCCTGGAATGGCCTTTTGAAAGCTCAACGCTCATGCCCAGCAACACTTTCTCCAACAGGGCCGTGTTTCTTAATTCTTCACAAACAGTTCCACTGAGACCACGCATTCCAACCCCCGAGGGTTTGAGAGACCTGCGCATTGGTTTCTGTAGCAACTGCAGCAGTTTAACCCACCAACAGCGTGTAAAGGTTCCTCTTTCCCCACATTCTTGCCAGCATTTATTGTTTATTTTCTTGGCGATGGGAATTCTGAATGGGGTGAGACGGAATCTCAGAGTCGTTTTAATTTGAGTTTAGCTAACAGTGGCGGGTATTAAGCACTTTAAACATGTGTCAGCTGTTTGTGTTTCACTTTCTGTCTGTCCAGGGTATTGGCCTGTTTAGGATCCGCTTCGAGTTCGTCTGGATGGGTGTCATAGCAAATAAGAGCTGACAGTGGCTGGCATTGGATGATGAGCATCTGAGATCCGCTGAGGGTATTTGACACATATGTTTATATAAACAAGAATTTAAAAAGAAAGAAAAGAAAAAAGCCCAATGGTAGTGGTGCACACCTTTAATCCCAGCACTTGGGAGGCAGAAGCAGGTGAATCTCACAGTTCGAGGCTAGCCTGCTCTACAGAGTGAATTCCAGACAGCCAGGGCTACACAGAGAAACCCTGTCTCAAACAAACAAAACCAAACAAACAACAAAACCAGAATAATGGTTCTACTGTGTCCCCACCCCTTTAAAATCTCCTTTAGGTCAGCAGGCGGTACTCTCCCGGTGAGCACGCGCTGCCTCCCTTGCCACTGACTGACTCTTGGGCACACGGCCCTTGCAAGTGTCTCCGGGAGCTGCAGAGGCAGTTACATCCCAGGAGCATGCTCTACTTAGCCCTTTCTGTTTTGATGCACTTAGTATCATCCGGCATCCTTTCTCTCTCCCGGATCTTCATCTTCCACCTCTTTGCAGAACTTCCCTCGATAACCCAACACAACCAGGTCTCTGGAACGCCAAGCTAGACACTACCCACACCCCTCTGCGGAAGGGCCGAAATTACACAACAGGTTACCCATCTTTCTCTCTACTTCTTTTTGTATCTCCCTCAGTCTTCCCACAAAGCTCAGTGCTCGTACTTCAGTAAAGCGATGACAGATAGCCACCCTCAGCGATGGCTAGTCTTCCGTCAGCTTGACACACACTGCAGTTATCTGAAAGGAGGGAAGCTTAATTGAGAAAATGCCTCCGTAAGATCTGGCTGTAGGGCGTTTTCTTAATTAGTGCTCAATTGAGGAGGACCCAGCCCATTGTGGGCGGTGCCATCCCTGAGCTGGTGGTCCTGGGTTCTATAAGAAAGCAGGCTAAGCAAGCCATGGGCAGCAAGTCAGTAAGCAGCACCCCTCCATGGCCTCTTCGTCAGCTCCTGCATTCAGGTCCCTGCCTTTTTGAGTTCCTGTCCTGACTTCCTCTGGTGATGACCACCAATGTGGAAGTAGAAGCTGAATAAACCCTTTCTCCCCAGCTCGTGCTTTTTGGTCATGGAGTTTCATCACAGCAATAGAAACCCTGACTAAGACAAATTCTTATACCCCAAGATGCATTAGCATCTGTATCTGGGGCTTCTGGCTTTACCCCAAGCTCAGTATATCTCAAACACAACTTGAAATCTTCCTCCAAACCTATTGTGTTCCATTTCAATGAACCACCAATTGCCTCTAGAAGGAATACCCAGGCAGTGGCTTTCTTTTGTTGTTGTCTTTGGTTTTTGTTTGCTTGGCTGGTTTGTTTTTGATCTAGGCTCTTATAGAGTGCTCTGGCCCCAAACTCAATTTGTAACTGAGGCTGCCCTTGAACTCTTGGTCCTCTTGCTTCCTCCTGAGTGCTGGGAGTGCGCCATCAGGCCCCGCTTTTTTTTTTTTTAGAACCTTATTTAGGTATAATTAAATGCTTCAATAAATGGATAAATGGAACATATCTACCATCCTGCTCTTCTGCTTATGTGGATTAATTTGCAGTTGTAGAATTATATGCAATTTAATTGAACACAATAGTTAGACATATTAATGAGATATACTGCAACCATTCAACACGTGTGTACAACCTGTATCATTTCTTTGTGCCAGGAAAGTTCAAACCCCCTTTTTCCTCCCATAAGACATGTAACAAATTGTTGTGAGCTACAGACACACCAGACCTTATTTGTCCTATTTAGATGCACTTTGTTATGTATGACAGTGGGACACAGGGCTCATGGGCATGTGGACAAGCGTATTTTATTTATAAAGCATATAATCCCTAGATGCCCCCACTCATTATAGCCTATAATGACCACCATCAGGTTTTTGGTTTTCCAAGACAGGGTTTCTCTGTGTAGCTCTGACTGTCCTGGAACTCACTCTGTAGACCAGGCTGGCCTCAAACTCAGAGATCTGTATGCCCCTGCCTCCCAAGTGCTGGTGTTAAAGGTGTGCACCACCACCGCCGGGCTTCCACTTATATTCTACTTATGGAAGAAAGCGTGTGTCCCTTGTCCATTGTGCCGGGTGTATTTTACTTATGTCCTCCATTTCTGTCGAGTGTGGCTGTGTAAATATAACACCTTTCCTGCACCCATTTAGTCATTGCTGGGCACCTCAAGGGCCCATATTATGGCTTCCGTGAACAGTGTTTCAGTGAATGTGGGAGTGCAGGCTTTTCTCTGTCTTTAGAACTTTACACAAACTGAACCATATGGTATGTACTCTTCTGTAGGTCTGGCTTCTTGCACAAAAGTGTTGATGTGTGCCTTACAGTTCCATTCCTTTTCATTTCAGAACAGCGTCCCGTTGTGTGGATTCACTATACTTTGCTTATCCACTCATATTTGGTAGTGGTTAGATTGTTTACAAATGTCACAGTAAGAATACTTTTCATGACAAGCCTTTGCATGGACAGGTGCTTTTGCTCCTTAGTTAATTTTTTTTTCCTAGGGAAACATCTGAACAACTTGATAGGAGTGTTTGTATGTACTAGTTTACAAAGAAGCTTCTAAGCTCAGCTCTTCATTTTCTGTAGAAGTTGCAATTGGTGGCTATTCCCACAGCCATCCAGTTGACCACACCCTCCTCTTCATTTCCTTTTCTGCTGCGCAGCTGGAATGGAGATATGACTTTTCCAGTTTTTCCCTTTGCATCTGTGACCGGCACCTGTGGCGCCAGCTGTCTGTGAGGGCTTGGACAGAATTCAGTTGGGAAGGAGAGGTTAGGGTGGAGATTCTGAAGATGTAAGAAGAGGATTCTGTCAGGTCCTCTTTCCTGAACTCCACGGGTGGCTGCTCGCAGGGATACAAGCGGCAGGACTTCCGTCACCGTGTTTTTTAAGGTCCCTGACTATAAAGAAGCAGTGCCAGGTCAGGCGCATTCGGAGACTCTTTTTTTAGTCTTGTCCAGAGGATGCTAAAGGCAAAAAGGTGGCTCTTTTGTGACACCAGAGAGTGCAGCAGACATTTTAAGACCAGGCATCAGCACACCAGAGTGCTGAGAATGTAGGGGGAGGAGTTCTAAGGGAGCTTTCTATATGATCCGTTCAATTTGGCTGTGAACACGAACAATAAAACACAATATCAAGATACTAACCACACCCTATGCAATGAGCCAATTTGACCCTCATTTGCATCCTGTGTGTTGAGGTTTGAGGAGATTCGGCTGTGAAAAAAAAAATCGTTGTCACCTTTGTAGAGGCAGACATTAAACAGATAGCTATTTAATAGTGCAAATAGGTATTGTTATCATGTATTCACCCCGGTGAATAAATGTGCTATTGGGCATGGGGTCTACTGTGAGCAAGTGAGGCTTAAGGTGGTGCCCTACAACAGAAAGTCAATCCCCTCCCCCCCTCAAAAAAAGACCTTAAAAGACTCTGAAGGTTCAAAGAAAACAGGAACAGTGTGCTCCAGCGCCCAGAGGCAGAATAGGTACAGGCTGGCCAGTCTCGCAGCACAGTGAGCCGAGATAAGCCTGGAGAGGTTAGCAGAGGGCAGGTTGCACAGGGCTGGAAGCCAACGCTAAGGCTGGAGGCTGTATCCTAACAGTGGGAACCACTGAAGGATTTTAACTAGGGCATATTTGAATAAAAAATAAAAACAAAACAAACTCTCTCTGGTTGCTATGTAAGAGAATAGATCTGAAGGGTGGCTCTGAAGGGACAGTCTGAAGGTGCTAGGAAGGGAAGGGAAAGCAGTGAAACAGGCCATGCCAGGTCAACAGGCAATTGAAGTCCTTCCCTACTTCAATGACCTTGAGCC
The DNA here is from genome assembly GCF_030254825.1 of Meriones unguiculatus. Lineage (NCBI taxonomy): Eukaryota > Metazoa > Chordata > Mammalia > Rodentia > Muridae > Meriones > Meriones unguiculatus. The sequence continues at coordinate 16,232,341 of NC_083365.1, read as the reverse complement.
GTGTGGCCAGCAGGTGAGGAAAGAAAGGACACAGGAGACAAGAGTGGGAGAAGTGAGCAGGGCAACCAAGATTGATTAATGTTACACAATGCCTTCGAAATCGTAGCATGTTCACGGTGATGATAGCCGATAGTAAAATAAGCCCACTGGTAAATATTGATGCGCGCTTGGCACCTGTGGGGCAGCCACTGTGTGCTCCTCGTGTGGATGGTTTCGTCACATTCCTCTTCCAGCTGTCCCATTGTTTCATAATAAACTGCCCTAGAACACGGTACTTAAAACAACAGCGTTCCTCCTGCCCCAGAACCTGCTGCCTAACCGGGGCTGGGAGTAGCAGAGAGCGCGTTGGTGCTCTGCTGGATGGCAGCTGGGGCAACGTAAAGTCTGATGTCAGCAGTGCCCACCCTCATTTTGCCACACACCTTGCATTGCTGTTTCTTTGCCCGGAGCCTTGCTCTGTGCAGTTCTCTCCGATTTGTCGTTCTACCAGCACTGCTTCGAAGCACAATCCTGCATCGTAGGAACTCTACAGATGTTCACAGAGTAATGAACGGAGAAATTAATTTGGAGGGTTGAGTCCATGATAGGACACGCCTGTAATCTCAGCTCTTGGAAAGCAGAGGCAGGGGATTGCCATTGCTACTATATGATATGAGCTTGGTCTACAAAGGGGGTTCTAGGAAAGCCAGGACTTAATAGCAAGGCCCTGAGTAGACAAGACAAAACAAAACAAAACAGAAATGAATTCTGATCCTCATGAATATTTTCTTTCATCAAATAATAAACTCCGTATCCTGTATTCTTTTTCTGTGTTTTTGTTGTTGTTGTTATTTTTGGGTTTTGGTTTTCCAGACAAAGTTTCTTTGTATATAGCCTTGGCTGTCCTGGAATCACTTTGTAGACCAGGCTGGCCTCGAACTCACAGAGATCTGCCTGCCTCTGCCTCCCTGAGTGAAGGGATGACAGGCGTGCACCACTGCCCCTGGTTCTGCATTCTGTTTTAAGACTACTAATTATTGGGATTTTGTGATTTTTACAAGAGTATTGTTTTATTATAAACTTTCTGTATCTTTAGTACAAATCTGTGCGTGTGTATGCATGTGAGAGAGAGAGAACAAGAGAGAGAAAGAGAGACAGACAGACAGAATTCTGCTCAGGACAGAGCACCTACTTAGGATAGAGAACCATTCAGAATGAGTCTAAGCTAACATCCAGACAAAGTGCTTTCCTGTGCTAACCATCATAACACATTAAATCTCTGAGAGGTAAATGCTCAGTTCCTAGTATTGCCACATGTGATGGAGTTTCCATGGTTACTGGACTCTGGGGTACATTCTTAGATTGCTATTGTGGTTCACAGAGGCTCAGGACAAAATACTGGGTGGGGAAATAGTAATAGTGAGCCTATAGACAGAGGAATGGCATGGTCTAAGAATGGTTCCGAGGCCAGCTCTAGCAAGTGGGGTGCAGCTGCACCTCGGGAGTATGAGGCTACCCCTTGCCATGGGCCACCTCTTTTACATAGCCTGTCCTGTTGAAAAGAGGTAGAGAATGGGAAAGCAATGTGAGTCACTGGCTCAGTAGAAACAGAGAAGGAAAAGCAGGGGAAGTGAAGAGGCCAGTTAAAACAGGGTCACCCTCTAGACTGGGCATGTTGCTACACCATTTAATCCTAGTGCTTGGATGCAGAGGCAAGCAGATATCTGTGAGTTCGAGGCCAGCCTGGTCTACAGAGAGAGTTCTAGGACAGCCAGAACTGCAGAGAGGCCCTGTCTCAAACAAACAAAATCCCGGTTATTCTTTTCTATTTTAAAATAGCGTTTCTCCAAAGACGAATCCCTGATTAGCTTCACGAGACTGTTACAGTCTGCTGGCTAATGTACAATGCCTGAATTCAGCTGCATTCTCGTTAAATGTACATCACTGCAGGCTAAGAGAGAACTCCTGAGTGCACGGCCTTGCTCTAAGGGCCAGAGGGAGATGGGCACCAATTGTATTCAGAGTCAGAGGTGTTTGTTAAACCGTGTTTTGGCAAACTGCAAGAATCTCATGAGTTTCAGAAATTCCTTTTAAATCTAAAGACCCAGCTCAAGTGCGTAAATTACACACGTTTCCACCCATTGGGTCTTTACCCTTTAGTCCACGAAGGCCTGAAAGACAAAACAAAGGAGCTACCTTTGTCAAAAGATGCCATCACAGGCTGGAGAGGGGGCTCCTCAGGTAAAAACGCTGCCTAGAAAACCTGATGACCTGGGTGCAGACGTGAGTGCGTTTTTTGTGTGTGTATGTCTGCGCACCACGGGACGCTCGGTGCCTGTGGAGGTCATACGCGGCACACATTCCCCGGGACTGAAGTTGCAGACGGCTGTGGGCGCACGTGTGGGTGCTGTTCGGCTCTGCTCCTCGTCAAGAGCAGACAGTGTTCTTAACCACTCAGGCATTTCTTTAGCCCCACGCTAATGCTGGTTTCTCTGAGACAGGATCTCACTACGTCAAAGCAGTTGGCCTAGGACTTGCTATGTTAAGAGCTGGCTGGCCTCAGCTCCCAGCGGCTGCGCTTGCCTAAGCAACGTCAACCAGTCACCACTCCATCACGGAGGGAGTAAGGGTTCACTCGCCTCCAACCCTAAGTGAGGAGCTAATGATGGTTCCTGTCTTCTGAGGGAGGGAGAGCCTGCTGTCTTTTTCTTTTATTTAAGATTTTAAACTCTAATTTAATATGTCTGTAAGGGGGTGTATACATGTGAGTGAAGGGGCTCACAGCCACCAAAGGAGGAATCCAGGTCATCTGGGAATTAGGTGCTAGGGATTGAACCCAGGTCCTCTGAAAGAGCAGCCAGCGTTCTTAGCCTCCGACCTATTTCTCCAACCCCTGAAGGTTAGTTTTATTTAAGGGTATGGCCCCTTGGTAGGTTCGAGTGGACTGCCTCCACCACACCCATGACAATGCAGGCAGCACAAATTGGAATCTCTAAGCTACTTTTTTTTTTTTTTTTTTTAAGAAGACAGTATTCTGGGAGGGAGTGGATTTGGGAAGAGTTAAGGGGAGGAATAGGGATGACTATAATAAAAACATAATATATATATATTCTCCAGAGAGTAATAAAGATATTACATTTAAAAAGCAGAGGGACTGGCTCAGCAGTTAACAGCACTGGCTGCTCTTCTGGAGGACTCAGGTTTGGTCCCCAGCACACACATGTTGGCTCACAACCAGCTCTAACTCTAGTTCCACGGGATCTGACGCCCTCTTCTTGGCCTCTGTGGCATGAGGCAGGTGTGTGTTGCACAGATCTACAGACAGGCCAAACACCCACACACATAAAATTAAAAATTATAAATAAAAGCAAGGCAGCCTGGTTTCTTTTTGTTTGTTTCTTTGTTTCTCTGTCTCTCTCCCTTCCTTCCTTCCTTCCTTCCTTCCTTCCTTCCTTCCTTCCTTCCTTCCTTCCTTCCGATCCATTTATTGAGGGGCCAAGCAGCCAAGCCTTGCCCGCTGTGGGGAGAGGTCTGGGCCGCGTTGCTTTTCAGGCACGCAACTTCTGTGTTGATCCATCTACCTATGGGTGGAAGCTCAGGCATAATGGCCACCCTTTCCCTTCTATGTGTGTATCTCTTGGTGGGGCGGCTTGTGTGCAGTTACTGCCTATGTGACTGTGTAAAAGAAAGAAGCTGTGAACCCAAGTCTTACAGCCACGAGAATCATCAGAAAAGACCCTACCACGCTCAGAGAAGGGCTGGTCTCTTACTCCTCCTCCTCTTAGGAGAAAGGGCAGTTGGAGAGTTCAAACCTCTTGTGCCTTCATCCCTTTCCTAGCCTTCATTTTTTTTTTTAAAATATTACATTTTCTATCTTTCCTATTGACTGATTTTTAATATAATTTCCAGCGAAGTTTTAGTTAAATAACAAATGAAAATTAGTCCAGTTGTAGCATGTAGAGTTTTCACTTAGTAAAGTGTGTTAAGAATACTTACTGAAGCCAGGCAGTGGAAGCACTTGCCTTTAATCCCAGCACTCAGGAGGCAGAGGCAGGTGGCGCTCTGTGAGTTCAAGGTTGGTTCTGGGCACCCTTAGGTCTGGTCAGCCCTGTCGTAAATATCTGATCTTCAAGTCAGTTTGGAATTTCCTGCCATATGAGATATAGCCACAGTTAAAGGTGGGAGAATGATTAACTCATCCCGTGTCTGTTCTGAGGAGTGGGGGTTACAGGCTTTGAATCAAAGGTCAGGAGAAGGATTGGGGCCATTTGCCCCAGTTTCCAAACAAAGCCCATCTCACTGGTGCCAGCCAGTGATTTTCTCTCCATTTAGTAGAGATCTCTGCTTGTTCTCTTCCTTATCTCTGCCCTCACAGATGGCTAATGTCAGGAACTTTTACATTCCTCAGTTCTCTGGAGAAGCACCAAGAGGCTTTAATTAACATGGGCCTAAAACTTGAAAATGTAAGTTATAAGGCAATTAAAGAAACATAGGTTACAAAGTTAGTCTGATTCTTTCAGTAGCCTGAGACCTGAAAGGAGCTTGAAATTAGCCAGGTCCTCCAGCCAATGCTGGGATTACTCCACACTTAACCAGAATCATTTCGGTAAAAAGCGAGGGAGTGTTGTGTTTAGCACGGTATTCTCGCTCACTTTTCAGACATTTATTGGACTCACCTACTGCGTGTCAACATATATAGAGGGAACCAAAGCAGACACAGTTCTTCCCTTCAACACAAAGCTCAAGCCAGGCATGCTGGTCCATGCCTGTAATCTCGGCACCGTGGATGCTAAAACAGGAAAACGATGCTTCAAGCCGGGCCAGCCAGGGTTACAGGGTGAAGAGGGTGGGGAGAGGGTAGGGAGAGTGTTCAGACATTAAGAGGGCCCAAGACTGTGTGTGTGGTGTGTGTGTGGTTTTTCCAAGACAAAGCTTCTCTGTGAAACAGTCCTGGCTGTCCTGGAACTCCCTCTGTAGACCAGGATAACCTTGAACTCACAGAGATCCACCTGCCTCTGCCTCCCTGAATGCTGGGATTACAGGCTTGCACCACTACACCCAGCTGTGCCCAAGACTTTTAATCAAAATCCCAATCAACACTACACAGGAAAGTATAAAAAGGCTCCAAGGAGTTTACTATTGTCACTGGGGTGTCTAGTTAGACATTACTCTAAAATGGTGAGACATACTTCAAAGCTTTAGTTCCACGGCTGCTTCTACTTCCTTCTTTGCTTTATAATTTTGAAAGGTGTTTGAGAGAGGAATTTTAAAACATGTATTATTCCCCACACCCTAGGTGTAAAACACCAGAAGAAGTGACCTCTTGCCAGGTGGTGGTGGCACATGCCTTTAATTCCAGTACCCAGGAGGCAGAGGCAGTTGGATCTCTGTGTTTGAGACCAGCCTAATCTACAGACTGAGTTCCAGGACAGCCAAGCCTACACAGAGAAACCCTGTCTCAAACAAACAAAACAACAAACAAACAAACAGGCATGATCTCTTGCCTTAGAGTGGCTTAGATTTGCTGGTGTCATTTCTTACAAGCTTATTGAGGACAAAGGAAATCCACATTTATTGAGGGCCATTTGGGAAAAATCGGTCCAATTTTTTTGTATGTTTGTTTGGGTTTTTCTTGTTTGTTTGTTTGTTTTGCCAGCCACCCTAAAACAGTTCTAACCCTGCTTGTTTTTTTAAAGGAGAGAACAAATGAAACAAGCCCTGAGGAGGTGGCTCCGGCAGCAGCACAGTGGAAAACCAAAGAGGAGACAGAGTGGCAGCTCAAAGGCGAATTTCACTGACAATTAGGCTATTGTTCTTATGGCTAATGGGTTGAGTCAAACTAACAAAAGCCAAGAAAGTGCTGCTTTTTTTTTTTTTTTTTTAAATAGAGAGTAAAGACAGGGTCTGTGGTTGAAAGAGCCCTGGGAGAGAAATGACAGCTGAAACTGTGTAAAGCTTGGTTTTAGAAAGAGGGTACCAACTGATCAGAAGGCAGCGGCTCTTCTTCTAGAATGTTCTTACGGTGTTTATTTTACCTTTAGTGGAGTTTGCAATAGATGCTGAGGTAAGATATACCAAGCGGATGGTGTGAAAGAAGAAAAAAAATTGCACAATGTCACTTTGCACACCTGATAAAGGTTCTCAGGTTGTTGTTAGTTGGCTTTTTGTTTTTTTAGATAAGGTCTCACAATGGAGCCCTGGCTGGCCTGGAACTGTAGAGCAGGCTGGCCTCAAATCTACAGAGATCCACTTGGCTCTGCCTCTGTCTCCAGAGTGCTGGGGTTAAAGGTCTGCATCACACATCCAGCATGACAAAAACTTTAATTCTAAGCAGGGAATTAGAGAAAAATCTAAAGTAGTTGAAATTATTCCTTGTTGGCAAATGGTAATGCAGAATACTGAGCTGTGCTTTCTGAGAAAGGACAACTAGTTAAAAACAGAGAACAACAGTCAAGCTAGTTTAAAGCTCAGTTTCAGAGGGATGCCAGCTCCTAAGAAGGGCTTGAAGACTGAATGTCTGAAAGGAAAGTGTCATCAAACACACCTTCAAACACAACTTCCACAAGGCCTTGGCATTCAAAGTATACAACGTGGCCAGATTAGAGGAGAGAGCCTGAGATTAGCCTTGAGTTGTTATTCTCCACTGGACTATCACCTTTAATTTGATATGGTTTATCAAGAAAGCATGAAGCCAGATGTTGGAGGCTCACACCTTTAATCCCAGCACTCAGGAGGCTGAGGCAGGTGAATCTCTGAGCTTGAGGCCAGTCTGATCTACAGAGAGACACAAAAAACCCTGTCTTGAGAAAAACCAACCAAACAACAAAAAAAGAAGGCATGAGAAGTATGTATTTCTGTACATAAGGATATATGTTATAAAATGGGCACGGTGGTCCATACCTATAATCCCAAAATGGCAGAAACAGGAAGAACCCTAGCTTAAGGCCCAACTGTGCTTTATAGGGAGAGTATATGCTACTCGTTATGAATACATTGTAAAAAAAAAAAAAAGCACAAAAAAATACATGCACAATATTGTAAGAAAGTTTGGCTTCTCTACACAAAAGGAATTTTGTTTTAGTCTCCAATAATACTATCCTGTTGTACTTGAAGGTTAGGGAAGCCTCAAAGATAAGTGAGCAGATTAGCACCTTCTCCCCAGGGTGCCTCAGCACTAGCCACCGTCAAATAAAGAATTCAGAGATCAGACAAACTGTGGAATAGAAGGGAGTTTATTTCAGGGTCCAGGTGTGCACAAGGGGTCCCTGTGTGTTCTTCAGAGACTACGTGTGGATTTGGAGAATTCATTTTATGGAAAAGTTTAACAGCAGAAGGTATTTTATGAGCTAAGGTTTAAAAATTCCAGGACTGGGTCAGGGTTCTGGGTTAGGGTTCCCTCGACTTTTCTGTCCTCGCATGGAATTTTCCAGATATGGCCCGGTGTCAGATGCAGGTGACGTCACAAGGCCCATAACGCTATGGCAGTGACACCGAATGAAGCAACGGAGAGTTAACAATCGTCTCGTTGGCTGTGTTGGTCTCAGTGGGTTCTGTTCTGTCTTGGAGCTAACAAAGCTCTAGCATGCCATTAGCCTTAGCCACTGTGTGGTTTGCCTCTGTTTACCCCAATGTCAGTCTGTCTACCTTAATCTACTTGAGGAACTTCCCTCTGTTGATAATTAAAAAGTAATTACCGAATGACAACCTGGTAGTTTCTTTTGTATACTGCACATACTTGGTTAGGACAGCCCTTCCTTACTCTTTCACTGTCCCCCTGACTTCAGACACACACCCGTTCCTCTTCCTATCTCCTACCCTGACCTCTCCTCCCCTCCTCCCCAAGGCCAGATACAGATATAGAATAAAGATAGTATTCTAAAATCTCTACTAAATCTCTTTGCACATGAGATATAACCTACTTTCCTCTGGATTTTATCTTAACCTAGTGTCTTTGATCTTTAATTTATTGACTAGATGTCAAGTCTGTTTAGTTTGTAGTTTCTTGTGTAAAAATTGTAGCAATTTGTCAAGAATAATAGAGTCTCAGTTCAATAATAGCAACTTGAGTATTCTTCTCAATGTCTATCACATATATTCTCTCTGGGTGTGATGAATGCATGCGCACATATTTGCGTGTTTGTGTATACGTGTGTAGATACATATGCACATGCCTATGTAGAAGCCAGAGATCAAAGTCAGGTGTTTCCTCAGTCACTCATTTATCTTAATTTTTGAGATAGGGTCCCACGTTGAACTCAGAGCTTATAGATTCTATTAGGCTGCTTGGCCAATGAGCCCAAGGATCTTCCTTTCTCTGACTTGCACTGCCTCGTGCTGAGGTTATAGATGTGTGACAAGCTTTTATGTAGGTATCAATAATCCAAACTTGGGTGTTCATTTCTGGGCATCGAGTACTAGTCCAACAGCACCATCTCCCCAGCTCCGATCATGACATGTATACATGTAAATTTAAATGAATTTGAGTTTGTAGATCCAATATGTCTTTGACATCTATTTCTTAATCAACTGTCTTGTTTTTGTTGTTTTCCTGAGACAAGGCCTTGCTAAATAGCCAAAATTGGGCTGAAACTTGCTGTAAAGCCCAGGCTAGCCTTGAACTCCCGATACTCCTGCTCTGGTCTCCTGTGTTCTGGGGTTACAGGCATGCTCTATGGAGCCTGGTTCTGATTGTCTTTTCAATTCTGAAAGAAAACAAAACAGCAGGGAAGCAGTTGCCAAGAAGCTAACTGATGGACTTTTCAAATATTGTCAACCAGTTAGCAGCAGAACGTGTAATGTTTAAATAAAGGCTACGTATAAGAATGCTTCCATGGGATTAGAATAATCAATCACAGCTTTTTTTTTTCCTACCCAGAATGGTGTGAGAAACTTATTTAAAGTATTTATTGGGCTAGAGAGATGGCTTAGGAGTATTTGTTGCTCTTGCAGAAGTAGGGCTTGATTCCCAGAACTCACATGGTGACTTACAACCATCTGATGCCCTCAGACTTCAAGGATGCCAGGCACACACATGATACATGTGCGTGCAGGCCAAACACTCACACACATAAAATAAAATAAATGAATATAAAATTATATATTGACTTACAACTCTTCAAAGAATCTTGGGCAGCTTAACAAAATATGGGTAATACCCATGACAGAGATACAGAAAAGGAAAAAAAAAAAAATACGTCCAGCATGACATCAGCACACAGTGTGTGGAAGTCCTGAATACTGGGTAGAAGTTGGCCACAGGCAGGTTTGTCAGTTAAAAGGTTCAGAGGACTAGTAAGATAAACTAAGGAAGCCACCGAGACCTCTTGGAAACAGAGGGTGAGACCACCAAGCGTTTCTCCTAGCATGGGCAAGTGTTTCTGTGGGTGGACTGGTGACCCCAAGTCTGGTCTCTCTAGCTCTGGCAACATGGCTGAGGTAGCACCAGGGGGAATGTTCTTAAAGCAAGCCCTCACACACCATCCATAAGGAAGCCTGTGAGTAGCAGACCTTCTGGATTAAAGTGTTTGACAATTTGACATCGGGATTAAATTGTTTGACAAAGCTCTACCAGATGGCCATCTGAATAAGATCTCTTACTGAATATAGTCTTAAATTTAAGTCAGTTTGCTTTGGAGGAAAGTATTTGTCAGCCATTCGAGGGCAAGGGCCCTCCTCTCATCACACAACACAATTAGCTCAAGTGTGATTGAAGACAAAGGAATCTACTGTCTTCGGTGGCGGGGTCCTCATGCTGAAGGAGCAACCCACCATTGCCTCAGGACAGACACTGGAACTGGAAAGCGTGTGTGTGTGTGTGTGTGTGTGTGTGTGTGTGTGTGTGTGTTTGTGTGTCTTGGGTCTGTCAGTGTTAAACCTGCCTTCAGCGTACAGATCACAGGCCTGCAAGCAGAGAGGCTGCACTGGGAGGAATGCTACAATCACAAGCATTGTGTCGGGCTCAATGCTCTGTGTGACTGCTTGCGGTGCTTGGCATAGCAGATTTTGTGGGGGTGCTATGAAAAAGCTTTTCATCCTCAAAATAATTTAATGAAAAGAAAGATGCCTTGGAACGCGGCCTAACTCTGGGGAATTTGTCTGCGCTGGAGAAAAGTGGGACATTGAAAAGGATACGATTTGTGGAACATTGAAGATTTTCTAGAATTCCATTTTAAGGAATTTTCAAGTTTGCCAGTCTACAATTTTAAAAAATGACGCTCAAACAGTATAGACAAATGACTTCAGACTTTGTATTTAAAGGATGACATATAGGGACAAGAATGCCCTGTTGCAGTAGGGCAGAGGGCAAAAGGCATGTTAAAGAATTCTTTTTATAAAATATTAAGACTAAGCAGAATATGATAATTAGTTTAAAAAAAAAAAAGAAGCAGGAACCAAACTGAATATTGGAGGCTTCTTTTGTCTGTTTTAAATATGCAAATATATGCTGATGAATTCTTTCAGAACTCTATTATTTTAATTATTTTTTCAGTGTCTATTTAAGCATAGTGAGTATTCGTATGGATATGTGTATTACTGAGCCTGTGTCACTTTCACATCTTTGTGGCTGACCCAGAAGGACAGATTTTTCCAGTGGTAAAAATATCATTGCTGCCTAGAAAGTGCCTGCAATGGAGTCCTGTGACAGTTGGCGTTGACTGGCGTCCTTAGATGAGAAAACTCACCTAGCTTTGTCATGATTCAAATGGACCGCTCTGCAGACCTGGAGGCATCTTAGTTAGTATGCACACAACCTTCAATTCAAACACAAGTCAAGGAGCCAATGCTGGGTTTGGCCTCCAGCGCTACAAAATGTTTAAAAAGTGTAAAATGACCATAAATATTTTCATCCACTTTGGCTAAAAGGTCTTTTTGTCATAGTAACTATGTCCTTATTTTAGTTTGTTACACCTCCATAAGTTCACTGCTACATCAAAATAAGCGTCACGCTCTACCTAGGAGCTTCTCTGAATCGCTTAATGGAGGCAGCAGTGGTGGATGATGGGAAGGGTTCAGTGGCTAGCTGTTTTCCTCAAACCACAATGGTTATACAACTACTGCTCCCATTCTTTTCGAGCAGGAACTCCAGCTTTACAGGACAGTGCGTGCCTCTGCTCTTGCCTGCAGTTGAAAAGAAAGTATTTCAGGAGAGCCATCGCTTCCTCCTGCTGGTCTCCTATCTTCAAAGTCTAGAACAACATCAAACGAGGGCAGTTTCTCTTTGCAAATGCTTTAACTATTTGCAAAAAAATAGCTGTTTTGTTCACCCTGTCCCCCTCTTGTCTGAGGTAAAATTCAAGGGCTGAGAGAGTCTGTTTTGAATCACCACTAAATTTCACTTTATTGCTATTGTCAATTGGTTCACTTTATGACAATATCCAAAGATTTATTCTCAGATCCAGCATGTCAGACGCCTCGCCAAGTTTCCTTTCTTGCTTTTGAAATGCACTGGGAAGGCATTTCAAAGAGGTGGTGTTTCTCTTGCAGCTTGTGCAAAATCAGATGGTTAATATAGGACACAGCTAGCTGTGCCACTCCTGGGCATATGCCAAAGGACTTTATATCCTGCTACAGGGGTAGCCACAAGCCCAAGTTCATTGCTTCTCTGCTTATACAGTTAGAAAATGGAACCAGCTACAAGGCAGGCCTAGATGTCCATGAACAGATGACTAGGTAATTAAAAATGCGATGGTATACACAGTTGGATTCTTTTAGCTACAAAGAAAAATGCATTCATGACATTTAAAGGAAAATAGATGTGACTGGAAAATATAATATTAAGTTGATGTAACCAGAACCCAGAAAGACCAACACCATCTCTTTTTTTTCACAGATGGATACTGGCTTCAAACCTTTAGATCTATGTGTTTAACCAGCGGGGGCCAGGAAATTAGAAAAAGACCATTAAGAGCAAGAGAGAAAGGAAGAATACTGGTGGCGGTGAGGTTTACTCAGGGTTGGAAATGGGGAAGAGGGGAGAAGAGAAAGGGTTAACTAAAACTAAGAATATATGCAAAAACCATATGGAAATCTGCTTTGTAAGCTAATCTGAAAATACAATGATAATAACGGTAAATAAAAACTACAATACACAGTAAAGAGTTTGGGTGGATAATGCCAAAAGCTGTAATTATTACGTAAAACTGCCAATGCCAGGTGTGGGCCACCTCCCTATGAGTTGTTGGTCTTGGAGGCCCCCAGAGGCCTCCCAAACAACATGACCTATTGCTACTGCTCTCCACTGCCCACCAAATGGCAAGATCCTATTACTTCAGAGAACACAAACTTTGGTTGGAAGACATAGAAATATCAAGCTGTGACTGAGCTAGGAGCTTCCTCCTTCTGGCTAGCTAGTCTAGCACCCGCGGGTGATATGTATGCTTTTTGAGAAGAAAAGCCACCAGTGTTTTGTTTTGTTTTGTTTTGTTTTTTTACCCAGGTGTGAGCCCTGTGGGCTACAATACGAACCTACAAGGCAGGCTGTGTCCACTGGGCATTAGTGACGTGAATGTTGCAGGTGTAACCAACAGCTTTCTAGCTGGATTTGAGGCTTATGCCGGGAGTGAATGGATGCCTGGTGCTGCACCCTTGGTCAAAAGCCATGGCTGGGTATGGTACAGGCTCTAGAGGGGAACCTTACACTGCCATTTAACTAAATGGACATGGTACCAAGCTGCCTTCTAGATATTTGTGGGTTGTTTTTTTTTTTTTTATCCAAGGGTTACTCCTGCTCTCAGCTTTGGTCTGAGAAGCTTCTCATTGCAGTAGACGGTGGTAGTTGATGCAGAGACTCACAGCTGGTCAAAGTGTTTAAAATACGCAATTGTTGTGTGTTCTTCCTTAAACGGACCATCTATACCATTAGTTCCAAAGCTCAGGCAGCATTGCCCAAGGAGGGTGCAGAAAGAACTCAAGGGTCAGAGAATGAGGAAGAGTGCTGTGAAATGCTGACATAGGCATAACATGATTGTTTCACTTGTAATCTCACAGATGCTTACAGTACCTGAACAAGACTGGGCTCACCAACATTCTCTCACAACTGAGGAAGCGCCATATAAAACAACCCCTTCCTGAGGAACCACTGACAACTGATGGTTGCTGGAGGGGGTAGTCATTTTCTTTAGTGGTGCAGCTGCTGGACTGTTGCCCAGGCCCCCACCCATGCTCAGGCAAGCCACCATAGTTAAACTCACGAATTACCTTAGTTTCATCACCACAATGCACGTGGAGCAATGAGAGGACCGGCTCCCATCAGCTGTCTTCAGACATCCGTGTGGGCCATGGTGTGCTCACGTGTTCAAACACCCACACCCACACCCACACTGTAAAAACAGTGTCTTAAAAAAAAAAGGAGAAGGAAATAGGGAAGATAAAATCATTTAACGTGAGAAATTAGATAATATGAACAGCAATTGATATACCGCAGTGTAAAACTACAACTTGAGTGATCAGGTTGAGTTCATGCATTGCAAATGACTTCTGCTAACTTTATAAACATTAGCTTGGTTAGAATAATTAAAGATAACGGCTGCCAAGTGATGCAAAACAGTATTTGAAGCAGATTATCCCGTGCCTTTAAAATAAAGCCTGCATCTGTGTTAAGGCTGTGAAGGGTGCATTTTTCCAAGCCGTGCTAATATTTTTTGCAGAAAGAGTCTAGCCTAGTGCTTCTCAACCTTCTTAATGCTACGACCCTTTAACACAATTCTTCATGTTGTAGTAACCCCAACCATACAATTATTTTATTTCTTCTTCATAACTATAATTTTGCTATGGTTAGGAATCATAATGTAAATATCTGATATGCAGGAGGTCATGACCCACAGGTTGAGGACCACCGGTCTAGAGGCTGACTTGTTCTATTTTTTTTTAATCTTTTTTTCCTCTTTTTTTTTTTTTTGTGAAACAGCTTTTCATCCTGTAATCCAGGCTGGACTGGAACTTGTAGCAATCCTCCTTCCTCAGATTCCCAAGCCCTGCAATTATAGGCAAGAGCTGCTGTGTCTGGCAAGCAGATGCTTTCCTCCAATGGTGTCATGAGCAGAGCAAGGGACAGGGCACCTTCAGTCCTGTCTAGAGGCAGGTTTGTGTTTATGTTAGAAAAGCTTGTCATGGGCCACAATGCCTGCCGGAGACAGCCTCAGTAAAGTATCCTTGCTTTTGGCTTTACTTTTCCACTTGCAGAACAGTAAATTTTGAAGGGCCGAAACCTTTCTGTTGGACTACTTGCTCAGCTTAAGCAGATCTGAACCCACCTGTCAAGCCAGAACTGAAAAAAAAAAAAAAGTTACCTCCTGCCAAAGCCTTCCCTTTGGGTGGAGATTAAACCTCCAAGCACTGGAGCACAGGTGATGTTTGTACCTGGAAGACATTAAGCTACATACAGTGTCTAGATCAGTAGTTCTCGACCTTCCGAACCCTGCGACCCTTCAATACAGCTCCTCATCTTGTGCTGATCCCCAACCATAAAGTTATTTGTGTTGCTACTTCATAACTGAAGTTTTGCTACTGCTGTGAATCGAAATGTAAATATCCGTATTTTCCAATGGTGTCAGGCAAACCCCCGTGAAAGGGTTATTCACCCCTCAAAAGGGTAGCAAACCGGTAGGTTGAGAACCACTAATAGAGATAAAGACTTGTATAATCTGCCTGTTTTCAGTGATAACCTCCGTAAATTTAAGAGTGCGATTGGGAGCTGGCATTTAATATCGTCACAAAGAAAGTATTTTGACATTAGGAAAGTCCAAGAAAACAAAATAACAACAAACAAACAACAACAACAAAACCAAAAGGTAGGGTTGTCCTCCATAGCTGGAGCTGTCAAATGGGCCTTTCGGCACATAATTGAAAACAAGCAAGTGAATGCTCCTCACAAGAGCACAAAAGCAACTTTGTTTTTTTCTCTCCAGACTCTTCCCTCTGCTGTGTCTTTGCTTCTTCACTTGCCCTTACAGAACGCTGATTTTTGTAATGTCATGGACTCCATCTGTCACTTAACTAAAGAGACAGATAAACAAACAAATAATATGGGCGGGTCTCTTGGAGCGTGCTCTCGGCACAGAGCTGAATTTGCCTCCTGAACGGAATCCCTCATCATGAAAAACTGTAGAGTGGTGCCGCTGACCACTGGCAACAGCAAACAAACAAGCAAAGCATGATCAGGAGCTCCAGGCTGCAGGAGAACGGCCTCCTCCTCTTGCCTACCGTCCTGATCCTGTCTCCTGAACATCTTCCTTACTTGGAGTTTTCACCTGAGGTTTCCGTGATGCGGTATATAAAAGGGCTCGACCCCCTGAGAGCAAGCAGCACAGTTTTCTTCACCATCGTTCCTCTAAGCTGAGCCTCCCAGGGTGCTTTGAGGACCGAGTGGGAAAACGGGAAATGAAATGGTACCTAGGAATCGCCCTTGGGGTGGCAGGGAGGGGAGGGAGGCAGAGATTTTTATACATAGGAGCACATTTCTTTTCCTTTAAAAAAAATTGTCTATCCATCCATTCATCCATCCATCCATCCATCCATCTGAGGTTTGTCATTTTGTTTTTGAGACAGGGACTCTCTACATAGCCCTGGCTGTCCCGGAACTCCCTCTGTGGACTAGGCTGGTCTTGAATTCTGGGAGCTCCACCTGCCTCTGCCTCCTGAGTGCTGGCATGAAAGGCTTGTGCCACCACAGCTGGCTCACTTAGGTTTTTGAGACAGGCTCTTTCTCATGTAGCCCCTGCTGGCTGGCCTTGAATTTCTGATCCTCCCGCCTCCATCTCTGCCACAGCCAACTCTTTCTTTAAGTTAAAAGCAGCTTTATTGAGATTTAATTAATATAACACACAGCTCACCCTTGTTAAGTATGAACTTTTGATAATTTTTAGAGAATTCACAGAGCTTGTGTAACTGTCAATTACTATTATTATTATTATTATTATTATTATTATGCAATTATTACATCCACAATTCAGTCTCCATGATCACTTGAAATCAGCTTCCACTTAGCGGTTTCTCTAATTTTACTTTTGAGATTATCATCATCATCACTATTATTGCTATTACTATTATTATTATAGTGTGTGTGAGAGAGAGACAGAGACAGAGAGACAGAGACAGAGAGAGATTGGAAGACGATCTTGGGTGTCAGTCCTCACCATCTACCTTGTTTGAGGCAGGATCTCTTGCTACATACTCCAGGCTAGCTGGCTGGCAAGGTTCTGGGGAGTCTCCGGTCTCTACCTCCCATCTCCCCAGGAGAGTTGGGCTCACAGATACATTTGCTAAGCACCTGCATCTATGTGGCTCCTGGGAATTCACCCTTGCACAAGTGCTTTGCTCCGCTAAGCCATCCCCGCCCCATGCACACACATTAATTTTTATGGCCGTATATTTTAAATGCTGTCTCTCTCATCTAGGCTAGTGGGTCATCAATATCCTATAGTTCCTTTTCTTCTTTCTCTGGTGCACAGGAAGACTAACAATGGCCCATAGTCCAGCACGCACAGTGCTGTGCATGTCAGTCTGCAAAAGGCAATAGCTGTAGCCTTCACCTCCCTAGCTCACGCTCAGACCCCATTGCCTCACTATGTCTAGATCTGCCTCGATTCTGTCAGCAATCCAGAGAGCTGAGAATTTCTCTTCGCTTCCAGCTTCCAGACATCAGTTCACCTCCAACTCCAGGAGTGTCCTGGCGTGAAGGAGTCTGCCTAAGGGCCTGAGCGGCCTTTCCTTTTCTTGGATTTGCTCCTGACCTGCCGCTGCACTTGAGATCATCTGCTGTTTGGATCCAGCCCTTGGTGTGTGCTGGACTGTCTCCAAAGGGCAGGCAGGCCTGGCTAAGTTGCTCCCTCTGTTGTCATCCAGAGGCTCTGTTTTGAAATCCTGGGAGATTCTCTGTACTTAAGGACTCATTGCCCCAACTAGAGATAAAGAAACCTCTGTTTCAAAGGTCAGGTTTCCAAATTCGAGAATTGTAAAACAGAACAATAAATGGAGATAAACTAGATTTAGAAATAAGCCCTAGCTGGCTGGGCATGGTGGCTTAGGCCTTTGATCACAGCACTTGGGAGGTAGAGGCAGGCAGATCTCTAAGTTTAGGGCCAGCATGATGGACTTAGTGAGTTCCAGGCCAGTCGCAGCTACATAGAGAGAAACTGTCTCAAAACAACAACAACAAAAAAGCCTTAGCAATTATTTTATATAAAGATATTCAGCATATGTCCTTTATAAAATGAAAATATTCATTAAAAATATGCAGTGGGACCCAGCATAGCCAGGTTCTGGGATGAAATGATACTTTGCTATTGGTATTTAGTTCAATGCTTATCATTTAGCCAGAAAATGGGGACACCAAATTCCACACCAACACTGATCTTGACTGCACAAAACAAGTCTTAAGAAAAGATCAGAAGTAAGCTGATTTTAGGTCTCAGCAAGTACCAATTTCTTCTCTGTGCTTTCCTGCAGTTTAGAAAGTGAGTACGTGAACCAGGTATAGAAGAGCTTACCCATGGTCCCAGCATTTGAGAGACTGAGGCAGGAGGATCGTAAGTTTGAGACTCCATAGGGGAGTTCATTATATTTCACTTCTCTTATGTGTGCGATGATCGTCATGACCTTGCCAAGTACACCAGCCATTGTTAGACATTTTGTTTTCAATTTTTTTAACCCCCACCAGATTCCTCACCTTCATTGACAGCTGAGTTGGCACCCACTTCCAGCATGCAGCAAACATTAACTCATTTTCCCCTTGACAAGTAGACATCCTCTGGACATTTCATGTAAACAAAGTCGGGGTATGTGGCTATTTTGTCCTGTCTCTTTCACTTAGGGTAACTTTTTAAAGACTCATCCGCATGGCTGCTAGCAGTCTGTTGCCTTTTTTGTTGAATTTTCTATCTCTCAAAGGAACCATATTTCCACTCTTCTCTTGTCCTAGGTGAGCATTTAGAGGGGGGTGGCCATCATGACTTGTGTTGCTGTGAACATCACCTGCCAGTCTACGGTTGATTTCTCTGGGGGATGAAACTTTGTAGCATCTTGTGTTCAGCTTTTGGGGAAGCAGCTCCAACATCTTCCAGAAGTTGCTTTGCTTTTAGGAACAGCTTCCTGCTAGTGCTTTGTCCCTCTTTCAGGCAGGTCTAACGGTGCACACCTGTCACCCCAGCACTGAGAAAGCCACGACAGAAGGATCATGAGATGCTGTCTCAAAACAAAAACGACGAAAGAATACATGTCTTAGCTTTTGCATATATGCCTGGACCTGGGGGCTGGGCTTTCTGTCTCAGTAGATTAGCGGGAGCTTGGGGAGATCTCTATAATTATGCCCACATAACGTAGTGACTCAAGACATCCTCTCAGAGCTGTTTGCTTTTAGGCTTGGTGAGTGTTTAAACTCTCAATAAACAACACACTGTACATTGCATTCTAAAAACTTTATTTTAAAGTTATCTACTTAACAAATTACATAATACATACATGCATACTATTGCTTGTTTGTTTGTTTTGATAGAGACTTATTTTGTCCAGGTTGGCCTTGAACTCACTATATAGTTGAATTCCTGAGCTTTTTGCCTCTACTTCCCAAATTAAAATTAAATATATTAACCATAAATATGTTTTGACATATTATTAATATCTTTTTTGAACATGTTTTGAGTATCTTATAGGATATCTAATTCATGTTAAGTAACATGTATGTTACCATGCATACCTGTCTCTTCTTTGTAATCAGGGTGCTTAAAATCTAATCTATTTTCTTGGTAAAATTCAAGAAAATAGAACACCTTCTCAATTGAGGTCATGTGACATCAAAGTAACCACTTTAAAGTATGCCATTCAGTTCAGTTTCCCAATCATATACCCATCATGGCTGTCTAGGTCTACAGCATTGTCATTCCCCCACATCCTTTGGCAGTCCTCTTTAACCTCCCTCTTTCTCTAACTTTTGGGAACACTCATGTATTTTCTGTCTCTACACACTTGCTTATTTTGGACACTCCATATTAAACAGAATTATACAACACGAGGCCCTGTGTGTCCGATTTCTTGGAAATTAATTCATACTCTAACCTACATCACTATTGCTTTTTAAACTTCAGCTAGATGTGGTGGTGCACACCTGTAAACCCCAGCACTCAGGAGGCAGAGCAGGAACACTGTGAGTTCAAGTCCATCTGGGCTAAACAGTAGCTTCAAGCTAACCAGGAGTATGTCATGCTCCTCTACATAATCACAGTTCCCTGATATTCCTTGTCCCTTAGCAATGGCCTCATTAGTCCTTCATTTGTTCCTGTCATATTTGCGTTAACAGTGCTGCCATTTTCCCCAAATGAAAGCATCTTGAGACTCCGTTTGGCTTTTTTTAGTTGTAGAAATTCCTGTTGCCAAGAGTGTGAGCACTGAGGAAAGCTATGTACCTCCTGCCTGGTAACCTGGCCCTTTTGGAAAATTTCCATAGTTATCCAGTTGAAAGACACTGGTTCGTTACAGATAGGATCTAATCATCAAGCATCTAATGAAGCTGACTACCCGCCCAGAACTCTGGGAGGAACACTGAGCAGATAATAGAACTCTTGTGTTGTCTTTGCCTTCATGAACATGATCACTCGGCTGGAAGGAGACTAGACATGTTTTAAGCAGAACAGCAGAGGTCTTGGTAGACTGTGGTTTGGAATGAGGAAGGAAGAGGCACTGGGACTCATTTGCTTTTGTTACTATAGTAACAGGCATTCTATTCACCCAAGATATAGAAATGAATCAAATAGACATACCCACTACAGAGCACTTACACCCCAGAAGGACATGGCATGAACAAAAATGAGTAGAATACACAATGTGTTACGTGTGGCAGAGGAAAGATAAAACAGGAAAGAAATATATAGGTTAGATGTGTGCAAATCATGGTAGCATGGCTGGCGACTGTGTCTCTTAAAAAGTGACCTGGATACAGCCCACAGTAAAAATTGTGTTTAAGGCCCAAACACATGTCTTCAGAATGGATACGGCAGCTTTGTCCTGGTTTCAGAACAAGGCCAATTGGCTGATGTGGACCCCCACTTTCCCTCTGATGAGCAGTGAGGGGTGATTCGTCTTTTGGGAGGCTGGTCTGGACTGTGTGGTCACAGTATTTTTTAGAAAACAGATGAGGTGGGAAAAGGTAAGATGCTGTTTGAGTGAAGAGAGGAGATAATAATGATTAGGGTGTCCCAACAGAATAAAGGGATTATGTAGAAAGAGAAGGGACAAGGGCTACTGGACCAGAAAGCACAGGGTTACAATGGCTTCAGTGGAAAGTGCAGCTTCTTCTGTTAGGGGGGTGTGGCTAAAGGTGCAGAAATCTTTGTGTGTCCCTTTCATTAGCTGAGAGGAAACAGAAAGAGCAGTGCTTACCTCAGAGGTGGCTGTTCTGACTACATTTAGCACATGTCTTCAGAATGTATATGATATCTTTATCCTGGTTTCAGAACAAGACCATTTGGCTAATGCCGACCGCCACTTTCCCCTTTGATGAGGAGTGATGGTGAAATGAGAAAAATGTATAAACTACGTTCATTGGCAATTGCACACCGTGGCCATGAACACATTAGACTGTTGGAGGTTATTTTCAGACCAGAAAGCACTAAAAACAAAAAGCTGGGACCCTACCATGAAGCACTTTCTCTGAAAATCTAGCTAGCGTAGAGTTCTTAAAAACAGTGGGAGTATTTCGCTTAAACATGAATTTTCTCACAATCCCATTCTTTGTGAGTCTGGGTGTGGAATGCAGAAGTAGACAGGAACCCCACTCCAAGTTTGCTCATGACCAGATGCATGGTGACATTTCCCCAAGACATTTGCTGGATTTTTCCCCTAAAGAATGGGCCATTATTGTGAGATATTGTTTATTGTAAACTGCTTCTGCTCCTGCCACACATACTGGAACAAAGGTCACTTTCAAGATGCTTTTTGCTGCAGCCAGGGACAGAGGACTATGATGCTGCAAGATGTCTTGCTGCACCTCAGCTTGCAGTCTTGCTTGTGTCAGCTGAAAACAAGCATTTTTGTCAGAAAGCAAACTGCAGAACATTTAGGCAGATTCCAGATACAGAACAATTATATGCCTTATATGCACAGGTTGTCTCTTGAAAGGATGTTCACTAATCTGTTGTCAGGAGCCTTCAATAACTAAGATTTTTACTATACATCGTAGGGAACTCCCAAGTTCAGTGTTTAAATAGTTATCATGCTATTTGCAGAATAATTTTCTGGTGTTTAAGCATGCAGAAAAAATTTACACTCAAACTGGGCATGGTGGCATGTTCCTATTACCCTAATATTAAGGACTCAGAGGCAGGGGAATTATGAATTAGGGGCCAGCCTGGCCTCTCTATGAATAACTGACATTCATAGAGAGAATGACATTCATAGACATTCATAGAGGAATAATAATTTAGGTAGAAGATTTCAAACTTGTTGTCTGACAAACATAAAGTAATGTGCACATGTAACACTACAATCTTGGGCTGGAGAGATGGCTCAGAGGTTAAGAGCACTGGCTGCTTATCTAGAGGTCCTGAGTTAAATTCCCAGCAGCTCCAAGACGGCTCACAACCATCTATAGTGAGATCTGGTGCCCTCTTCTGGCATGCAGGCAGAACACTGTATACATAATAAATAAACAAATCTTTTAAAAAAAGAATACAATATCATGTTAGTTATTCATGCTAAGAAAAGGAGTTCCCATTAGAATTACCTGCACAGGCCAAGGAGATGGCTCTGTGAGTAAAAGTGTTGGCTCTGTAAACCTGTTGATCTGAGTTTGATCCCTGGCTCTCACAGGAAAGGCTGAATGCTGCTTTTGGCTTTGTGGACACTATAGTGCAACTTTACTCAGTTGTCACAAATCTGGGCCCACCTGTCTGAGCCATCTCTATCATTCTGCCCAATTTTGACCCCAGTGACATCGAAGTCATGTACTTAAGGTGCATGGAAGATAAGGATGGCACATCTACTTTGGCTCCCAAGATGGGTCCCCTGGTTCTGTCTCTAAAAACAGTTGGTGATGAGATTGCCAAGACAATCAGTGATTGGAAAGTCTGAGGATTACAGAGAACAAACAGGCTCAGATTGAGGTGGTACCCTCTGCCTCTTCCCTGATTATCAAAGCCATCAAAGAGCTATGGAGACAAAAAGAGGCAAGAAAAAATTAAGCACAGTGGAATTTCTTGATGAGATTGCCAACACTTCTTGACAGTTGTGGCAACTCTTTACTCAGAGAACTTTCTAGAACTATCGAGGTCCTGGGTATTGCATAGTCTGAGGGCTGCAATGTGGATGGTTACCACCTTCACAACATCATAAGTGATGTCAGCAGTGGTGCAGTAGAATGCCCGGGTAGTTAACAAGAGAAAAATATTTCAATAAAAGATCATCTGACAAATAAATAAATAGACAAAATTTATAAATTTTTATTTATAAATAAATAAAAAATGCTGGATTCAATGGGTGTCTGGGATCTGTAATTCCATTACCTTGAAGGCAAGATGAAGGCAGAGAGAGGAGGCTTACCCAGGTGTTCAAGGGTCAGCTGGCCTCAGTGCACAATACTCAGTGCACAAGCATATTCAAAAAAGATCCCGCCTCAACACGGAAGAAGGCAAGACAGGACTTTTGTAGTTCACTGTGGCATTCATGACAGACACGGTCGCACAGACACACAAATAAGTAGATCTTTAGGAAGGAATTGCCTCCATGCACTCCCAGCATCCATGTAACAAACTGGGTTTCTTAATCCCAGCTCCAAAGGACATGGAGGAAAGCTTGCTTGTTTCTAGCCGACCGGAGAAAAAGTCAGCTCCAGGTTCAGAGAGAGACCTTGCCTCCAAGGAACAGAGGGTAGCAGAGGAGGGCACTGATATACTTTTCTGGCCTCCACCCCTATGCACAAGTGTGTGTCCACACAGGTGCGCATGTAATGCACACATGCAGATCTACAGCAAATCCTGCCTCAGATGCACATAACAGAAGAGCATTCCTAAAAGCCACAGACGTTTTGGTAAATAAAGTCCAAATTGTGACTAGAATAAGCTTACAGAAAACGTTTTTTTAAAAAGGAGTGGAAGCCAGGCATGGTGTTGCATCCTTTTAATCTCTGCACTGGGAAGGCAGAGGCAGACAGATCTCTGTGAATCTGAGGCTAGCCTGGTCTACATAGTGAGTGACCACTCTCTCTACTCCTATTCATTCAGTGTAGTGCTTGAAGTTTGAGCTAGAGTAACAAGAAAAGGAGATAAAAGAAATACAAATAGGAAAGGAAGAGAAATTCTATTATTATTTGCAGATATGATTCTGTACTTAAGGAACACAAAAAAGGGCCCCGGGAAATTCTCAGATGTGATAAACACTTTCAGCAAACTGTCAGCTTAAAAATGGGCCTTCAAAATCCAGTAGCTTTCCAATAACTAACATGCTGTGAAAGAAACCAGAAAGGCAATCAGTCCATTTACAGTTGCCTAAACAAACAAACAAAAAACAAACCTCAAACCAAAGCAACAGTGTTGGAATAAACCTAACCAATTAAATGAAAGACCTCTACAGAAAAATTTTACAGCACTTAAGATATACATTGAGGACAATAGAAGATGGAAAGAAGATAGAAAGACTCGGCAGGAGCAATGCCGTGAAAACAGCCTTGCAGGTGTAATGTAATCCCCATCAACATTGCAGCGCTGTGAGTGACTAAGCACAGCAGGCACCTTCAGAGGCAGCTTGCCTCTTCAAGATATGCTTTGCTTTTAGTTTCAGTTATGGTCAGGCGGTGGTGGTACACCTGGAGGCAGAGGCAGGCAGATCTCTGAGTCTGAGTCCAGCCTGGTCTATACCGGTGACTTCCGGGATAGCCAGGACTACACAGAGAAACCCTGTCTCAAAAAATAAATTGGAGAAGAAGAAGAAGAGAAGGAGGAGGAGGAGGAGGAGGAGGAGGAGGAGGAGGAGGAGGAGGAGGAGGAGGAGGAGGAGGAGGAGGAGGAGGAGGAGGAGGAGGAGGAGGGGGAGGAGGAGGAGGAGGAAGAAAAAGAAAAGAAGACAACGAAGGAAAAAGAGGAGGAAGGGGAGGAGGAGGAGGAGAACAATGAGAAGACTGGGCATGTGCTGGAATGTCCCTACCCCAAAGTACCTCCCTATATGAATACATATGAAATTCCTCACCCCTTCCTTGCTTGGGGAGAGCATTGTTTTGGAAACAATCGCCTGCTGCAGGAGAGCAATCTTTCTCCTTTGTTTCATGACTGCTGTGCTTCTTCTGGCTTTGTATTCAACAAGAAGTGAGCCCATTGTGTTTGCTGCAACATTGTTTGTCAAAGACACCGAAACAAACAAACAAACAAACAAACAAACAAACAAACCTTAACATTCATAGGAAGCTCCAGATAGCTAAAGCAATCCTGAAGAAGAAGAACGGTGCCAGGGAAATCAAAATGAAAGTTTTTCATTTGATGCTGGGTACATATGACAGTGCTTCAGAGAATCTTTGCAAGCTGAAGAGAAGTTAATGTCTATAACATAAAAGCGCTTCCTTCCAGTCAGAAAAAAAGGAAACAAGATTGTGCAGACCATTGTGTGTGCACCTGTGGGAATGTTTCCTGCCTAAGGACCTCCCCCAGGCAATCATAGGCAATTCCTCACCCTTCCCATTTGGGGAGAGCATTGCTTTGGAAATAGCATGTAAGTAGGTGCTTTTAGACAGAAAAATAGTAATCTTAGGACAAACCATATATTGTCCCATTGTCAATTTATTAAAAATAACCTGGAATTTATAGTGTTTATGTTTGAACTAGCTGGATAGAAAGCCTTTCAGAATTCATGGTTTGGCCACAATATCCTATCCTATCATCTATCTATCTATCTATCTATCTATCTATCTATCTATCTATCTATCTATCCATCCTTCCATCTAGTCTGTCTATCATGCTAACAGGTCAATTAGCACTCACTATGAATGGTTTTTATTTTGGTTGTTATTAGAGACAGGGTCTCTCTCACTAGCCCAAGCTGATCTTAAATTCACTGTATCAGAGACTGGGTTCAGAGTGATCCTCCTGCCTCAGCCTCATGAGTGCCTCATTTATGGTCACATGAGTCACTATGCCTGATGTAAGCTGATACTCATCAAAGTTACATACTTATATGATATTGAGTGAAAAAACAAAACCAAACAACCCTGGCTTTAAAATATTTACTGAAGCTGAGCCTAGTGAACAATTATAATCCCAGCACTCAGGAGACTGAGGCAGGAGGATTACAAATTTGAGATCAGCCTGGGCATACATAGACAGCCTGTTTGAAAACAAAGTTTCCAAGGGGTGCTAAGTAGTGGCTGTCGTTTATCTGAACACTGGGCCTGTTGCTAACAATTCGCTCACATCCTTAAAATGTCTTTAAGGGGCTGGAGAGATGGTTCAGCGGTTAAGAGCATTGTTTGTTCTTCCAGATGGTCCTGAGTTCAATTCCAAGCAACCACATAATGGCTCACAACCATCTGTACCCTCTACTGCCCTCTTCTGGCTTGCAGGTGCACAGCAGATAGAGCACTAATGAATAAAATAAATAAAAATCTTAAAACAAACAAACAAACTTCATTAAGGTCACCTTTAAGTGTTCTTAATCACACACACACTCTAGCCAAAGATGAACTTTTCACTTCCAACTTTTAATGGGGAATACGGAAAAAATGTTTAAAGTGAAATCTCTCACTGGAAGAATAGAACTGGCATTTCCCTCACTGTAACTGAAAATGTGCACTCCCTGGACACACTTGAATGTGTACACTCCCAATTCCCTGCTTTGCCCGTGTTTTAGTCAGCCGAGCAGCAGCACCCAGCTGATCACGACTGCCTGACAGTCTCTCGCCCAACTGTCAAGCCACTGTTTCTTTCAGTAGCTCCTCCCCTTTTGCAAACGGTATCTGCTTCCAGTCTTAACATCCTGTTTCCAATTTTATCTCCTGCAGTATCTACTGGTCTCTATGTCTTGCTCCATGCATACTTCCCATAATGACTAGAATGCTTTTAAATTTCTAAATGCTTCCTATCACATTTGACAAAAAACAAAACCCAAAACAAACACCCACCACACACAAAACTTCACTACTTTAAATAATAAACCAGCATAATCTGGCCTGTCCCACTCAGCCCGCATGCACTCACTCTCTGCCTGAGTCAGTATTCCCAACCACTTGTTTATTTTTTTCCTATTTGAAATTAACCTATTTGCCTCTCCCCACAGAACTGTGCTCTCTGAAAAAGTGTAATTTGTTCTCTTGGCATTCTTAGGGCAGTTCCTGGTACATGTTTGCCCTCGGTGACCAACAAGGCAGGATGTAGAGAAAGCACGTTTCCTTCTATGTGGCAGAACACAGGGCTTCCTTTTGCAACTGTTTGTGGTATGAAGGTCTCAGAGAAGAACGGGAATGGTAATGTGTCAAAGGTCAGCCCTTTAGTAGCCACTGAAGCACCTGCCTACAAAATAACTGTCTTCAGAACCCCAGTCGCAACACAAAACTTCAAATAGGTTTCCAGGAAAGTGATAAACTTCCATCATTACTCTAGGAGTTGGGAGCCTACAACTATTAAGTACAACAAAAACGTAGTTGGAGAAAAAAAACCATGTGTACATATTGTCTTGGTTCAGGTTTCTGTTGCTGTGGTATACACCATGACTCAAAGCAATTTGAGGTGGAAAGGGTTTCTTTTATCCTTCCCTGGTACCAGGTTAGTACAGAGGGAAGTCAGGGCAAGAACTCAAGCCAAGCAGGGACCTGAAGGCATCTGATGCTGAGGCCATGGAGAAGTGCTTACTGGTTCATCCCTCATGGTTTGCGGAGCCTGCTTTCGCACCCAGGACCACCATGTCCAGGATGGCACTGATCATCAAGACAGTATTTTACAAGACAATACTGCCCACAAGCCAATCCAATAGTCATTTTCTCAACTGAGAGACCCTCTTCACAAGAGTCTAGCTTGTGTCAAGTTGACAAAAAACTAGGCAGCACACATACATACAGCCTTGCTAGGCTGATGGTGTCAACATAACACCATCCAGTCTAATGAGTTGCTAGCCTACAAGTTGCACGTCTTGGTAGACAGATAAAATGATGCCGGTTTTAGACAGTCAACATGGAATTTTGATCACATAACTGTTAGTCCAAGTTCTTTTGACTTCGGAAAGCTAGCTGACTAGTATTGTACTTTTGAGATTTAGGATTGTATGTAAAGTTATACCCAAGAACCTATTTTGGATATCTAACAAATTCCTAAGTGGTTTCTTGACATTACTCACAGCTCCTAAGATGACCAATTTAGGCCTCCATACGAGGGGCTCGGGAGAGTACAAGCCTAAGCTTCTTTGAGTATTGATTCTCTGCTTGGAAATACTCAGCCTCACATGGAAGGAATAACTCCTACATGACATTTGGGTATAATTAGTCAAGCCAGGATAGATGACTCAACAAGTTTCCATGAGGGCAAACGTCTCTACTAGTGCTAGAAGCAATCCTAAGAGAAAGAAAAATTTCATCTTCAAAGGACTAAACTTCTGAGCTATGTTTTTTGAGAAGCATTCTCAAAACATTCGACTTATTTTACAGAAGTGTTATGTTGAAATACTCAGTCAAACCCATCTCTTGTATCACTGCGCTGCTGTGACTTAGCGCTCTTGATAGGAAGCAGATTTTATCACTTTTATTGCCAATACGGCATCTGTATTTGCAGATGAGTTTAAAACCTCTGGCACCTACCTAAGCATGCCACACATGTGTCTTGCACACAGACTGCTTCTCAAGTGTTGACTTGCGGATCTTCTAATTCCATCCTCTGCTGTTCCCAGGCACCTACTTCCTCCTACCCAGTGAGTGAGATGAGCAAAAGCAAAACAAAAATTGCTGACACCAATTGCATAACGCAAAGAAAAACCTGTTCTGTCCATTGCTGTCTTAGTTTGAGAAATAACTGAACACGATAGAGTTCTTGATGCTTTCCTGAGTCGATTAAAATGAATAGCTCTTTTAAAAGTCTCTAAGCTCTCTGTCCAAGGCAGGTAGGGTTACATGGCAAAATCTCTAGGCTGGTCGTGGTGGTGCCTATTACTCCGCAGTTTAGACATTTAGTCTTTGTGTAAATGAGATGGAAAAGTTTGGTTCTTCTAAGGTCCTTCTTGTTGTTCTTTGGGCTTTAGGGTCTTCCTCACTGTACTCTGTAGTATAAGTGGGAATTTTTATGAGTGGGCACATCAGCATTGCCAGGTCAGTAGCTCTATGCAGTCTTGCCTTGGCATGGCTTAAAAAAATTCTTTAAGATTGCTAATATTTGAAAAGGTGTAATTTTTGAAATCGTGGAGAAGGTCCTAGGGCTTTTTAATGCCCTGAAAATATTGTCTTACATTAAGCATTATAGATTGAATAGGGCTAACGTGTCCATTGTTGAAGCTAAATATTTCTCAGAAAGTTACAAACCTGATCAAATCTGATGACTATCTTTCTTACTTTTTCTTTTCTTTGGTTATATGAGACAGGGTTATATCAAATCTGATGACTTGTTTTTTTTTTTTTTTTTTAGTTATATGAGACAGCTGGCTGTCTTGGAACTTGCTCCATTGACCAGATTTGCCACAAGCTCAGAGTTCCACCTGCCTGTCTCCTGTTGCTTCCAAATCCTAAAATCTGTTGAGATTTTAAAATCTGTCCTAAGAGAAATTACTATGGTTTTCTATAAGTTGCCTTTTTTAGTACTGTCTGAAAACATAGAATAACTGAAAATTCTTTACGAGACAGTTGACAACATTCACAGAGAGTGAACAGATTTGCGTAAACATCACTTCCTGGTCCACATTAATTTTGTCTGGTGTCCACTGCTTGATCCTCATGTTAGTGGGGTGCGTGTGGCAGATGCTGCAAAAGTAACTGCTGCTGCCGCAGGAAGGGGCTTTCCTGCTCTTTCACGAAGACTGTCGCAATTCAGGGATCTAGCAGCCTCCATGGATTCCAAAATAGAGGCAACTGGGAATGAATTTGTAATGTCTGCTTTACTAGACATTCACTTAGAATTTAGGTTTTGTAGAATTTTGTAGAATTTGTAGAATTGTTTTTTAACTTTTATTTACTTTGGTTTGAGGTAGGTCTTCTGCAGCCCAGGAGAGCCTCAAGTGCCTTGTACCTCAAGCTATGACAGCTGACAGCTAATGTCAAATCTTATTTTTTGTTCTATATCTTGGCTCAAATGGTGTTTGTATCTTTAAAACTGTTAGAGAACCAGCACTGCAGGAGGAAAGCAGGAAGATTGCAGTTCCAGGCCAATGTTAGATCTTAGTTGGAAGAAAAGAAAGACAAGAATGTTAGACATTTTGTAGTCAAAAATCCTTAGGAAAGAACAGAAGCCAAACTTTGTTTTATACCGTCGCCTCTTACTTTAAAGACCTAAATAATTGAAACCCTTTCAGGTTTAACTTAAAAAATAAAAATAAAAGGATTATTTTTCAAAAGCTTTAGTAAAGAAATGATTAGCATAGTTCTGAGGTCCTTCTATGTATCAGAGGCATCTATTAATCAGTGTCAAGATACTGTGTACTCACCAGTGTTTACTGAGGAACTATATAGTCTTTTGATTAAAAGAAAATTGCTACCACTTTTGCCCTTTAAGTACCAAGAACAGATGTTTTTTAAACACGGACAAACACATCTTAAATAAAGTAACCAACAAACAGCACATGATACCAGCAGCAACCGTGAAAGGGGCTTTGACTACCCCATGAAATCAGGCTCTTACCTCCAACACAAGCACATTCATGTGTGCTTACAACAGCTATATTCTCACATGAAAAAGTTATATCACTTTACGACATGGGGATAAACAAACTATTTTATGCTAACTTAAGAGCAAGAGCAAAACAGAAATTAGCTCTTGCAGTGCATACGCGAAAGTGCTGCAGAACATCAGACTGGTGTAGTTCAACCACGTTTAGGGATGGAACAGTGAGATTTCAACTCTAGGACATCGGCTGCATGGAGAGCCCTTCAGAGGAAAAGAAATTCTCAGCTTGCGGGAAGGACTGACACAGGAGGCGGGCTGGCCGCGCCGCGGAAGCTGCACAGAGCTTCAGGTTCCGCTACAACTCTAGGAGTCATTGCACAGTTGCCTAGCTCCCTGCAGGGTAACAAGCATGCTGCCTTCTAGAGGCTTAAGACACTGCCGTGAACAGCGAAGGCAGCACAGGGCTTGGCACGCCAGGACCTGACAGTACACGCCCCCGAGAGCCTTTGCGTCCTGGTTGTCACATGCACACACCTGATTGAGGCACAGAAACTCGTCATTTTTATTTGGGTAACAAAGGGTCTCCAAATTGTGTTGGAAAAATAAATCCTAATTCATATCACTCCTGTATAAAACGTGAGCACACTTTTCACAAATGATTTACGTAGAAGAGAAGAAAATACACATACTTTTATAATATCTTAAACGTTTTATTCCCTACCATTGACATTTTATCTTTCGTCTTCTTTCAGTTTTCTACAATTTCCAACTTATATCTGTATTTAATACTGCTTTATTCTGCTAGACATTAACTGACTTCTTTCCTAAATCTAAGGATTATATAGTTTTAGTATAAATATATATCACATATTTTCGTAAAATTTTGACAAAACCAAATAAGCATGCCTTGTTTTAAGTCCATGCTCTTTCTACTGTTTATAAAATCTGATTAATGATCAAAATTCTTGGCCGCCACTCTTCAGTCACACAGTCTTCCTCCTGCACTGCCACTCACTGTTTACATAATAATGCGCAATAGAAAAACCAAGGACATTATGTTAATCTTAGTTCCTTCTTTTGACACTGTATGATAATGTGAACTTAAAAAAAAACCAAAACCCAAATACATCCAAAACTCAATACATTCAAATGAGCTGAGTTCTGTCACCATCGAAGGCCACAGTTCATTCTTAACTATACTGCCACTGCACAAAACACTTTAAAATTATTTTGGGATTGCTTTCAAAACCAGCTGCATATTTTCTGCATTATCCAAATTTAGGTATTTTTTTGAAACTGGTATTTGGTGCCACATAAGGGTGAAGACACACACACTTGTTAATACTCTTTTCAAACAAGGTATAAACATAAAGTTAGTAGCACGTTACTTAAATTAACTTTGACTGCAATTCTCAAAGAGCAAACCCAAGAGGCTTTGGGCAATGGTTGGTTGCTGGCATGGTCACGATGCAGGTAACATTCACTTCGCTGTCTATGTCTGGCATATTTGTTTAAAGTGACATTCTGGGAGTTAATACGTACTCCTTTTAAAAGAAATACCATTCTTTAAAAAAAAAAGTCTTAATCCTTTAAAGTATCACTGTCAAAACAAGTGCTATGCAAGGGCTCTGTTAGAAAGTAGTTCTTACTTTACCAATGAACACTAATTTTAAAAACCTGAAAGCAAACAAGAGACTTTGCTCTCAGGCCTTTAAATCTTAACTGAAGACAAAATACTCTGAAATTTCTAAGGTACTAAAAAACAAAGAGCAACCCCAAATGTAATAAAAACACATCAAGAAGCAAACTACAATTTCTGAGCTGCACTGTTTATTTCGCTGCTTGAGCCCTGGGTGACAGTGTGCCACTGCAAGTGCGGTCGGCTAACCTTGACTAGCTGCAGGGACAGAAACAGACGGACACAGGATGGAGAATTGACATTTGCAAAATGCAGCAAACATTTTCATTTGTACATGAGAAAAGGAAGTGTTCAAAAGGGTATGAATTTCAAGTTATTGCAGGTTATTTGTGAGAGAATTTCTGCAGGTACAACATGTTTAAATTTAACCAACAGTAGCGTGTCAGTGTATTTAAAATCATGACAAAAATCTTCTCTCTGGTCATGTTGCCCATGACAAATTACTATGGTGTTGTATGTTTAGGGCAAGATGTCAACACAGCATAAATCCCATGGTGTTTTGGTTTTCTTCTGGAGATTAAAGCTGTTTTTCTTGGGATAAATGCAGCAGCAAAACACAAACCAGTTGATCAAAAAAGCACTTCTGCCATAACTCCAATCACTTTCAGGACACACCAACCCACAGGAGTTTTGCCTTTCCAGTCCTTAAGGATCACATCTCTGCACTGTTGCCTTGAGCATGTCTGCAAAGCTTGCTGTCCGTTAAGCCAGTTTACTGACCACAGCCTGGTTCAGAGAATTTAGTTGGTTGGTCCATTTATCTAGTGCAGTATATCGGGCACCACCCCTCTTCTGATGATCCAGTTCAAGAAGCTGGTTGACTTGATCAATTCGGCCATGAATAGTGCTGGAAACAAGTAAGAAAACAAGGTCTCCAGTCATCTCTGCTAAGCACATTCACAGACCACCACATCACCAACTAACATGCACACCACAGCCAAGCAAAACACCATCAACACACACAAAATAAAAAACCCAAACCTGCTTTCCTACTTACAATAAGTGAATTTAGTTTTAGTTATAACATTTATTGCCTTATTAAATTCTTAAAACACAGCAGATCTTGGCTCAGCTACCATTCTTCACGAGACTGGCAGGTACATCATGAAAGGTAATGACACCTCCATACTTTTAAAGCATATCAAAACTGTTTTGTAACAGACAGTGCTTATACCCTAGTTATGGTGGCACTCATCTTTAATTCCAGCACTTAGGAGACAGAGGCAGACAACCCAGCCTACATAGTAAATCCCAGACCAGCCAGAGCTACAGAGTGAGAACCTGTCTCACAAACAAACAAAAGGGGGGGGGGTGCGGAGAAAGGAGAGTGAAGGGGGAGAGGGAGAGAAACTATCCAGAAAATTATCATTGCATACATACAAACAGGTGTGTTTATGCCACAACACGCACTTGGGGTTAAGAGTACAACTTTTGGGAGCTGGTTCTTTCTTTTCTCCATGAGATCTTGGGATGTAGCTCAAGTTGTTAGGCTTATGCAGAGTGCTTTAACCTGCTAAGCCATGTTCCTGGCCCAGTAAGTAATTTCTTAGTAGTATGTAAGCCATATACAGAATGAGAAACCTTTCTAAAAAATGACTTAGAACCTTTCTAGATCATGTGTTCAGCATTTTCATTCATTTACAAAAGAAAGAAATCACTATGTATTCTATGATAAATCTACAACTGAGTGGCTTTCCTTGCCGTCACTGTTCAAAGTTTATGGTTAGTGTGGTATCTGAAAGAAAGTGGTTCCCACAGGCTCATACACTGAATACTTAATCCCCAGTTGGAGGAACTATTTGGGAAGCATTAGGAAGTGTGTCACAGTGATGAGCTTTAGGTTTCAAAAGACTTAGAGACATTCCCAGTGACTCCTTTTCTGCCTCCTACTTGTCAATCAAAATGTGAGACCTCAACTATGTCTCTGCTCCATCATCATGAAGTCTTCCTCTCTGAAACCACAACCCAATTAAATGCTTTATATCTAAGTTCCCTCAGCCTTGGTGTTTTATCACATCATCCTGCAATTTTAAAAATTTTCCCAGGGGGTTGAAGATAGGGGTCAGTGCTTAAGAGCACTTGCTGCTCTTCAAGAGGACCTGAGCTTAGTCCCAACACTGATGTTTAGTGGCTCACAACCATCTGTAATTCCAGCTCCAAAGGATCTAATGCCCTCTTCTAGTGTTCACAGGCACTTGCACTCACATACACATAACACACACAATTAAAAAAAAAAAAGCATCAAAGTACTTACTTATCCAGTATGCATTGCACCAGCAAGCTTTCCACATCAGCTACGTCTATGTTTAGCTCCTAAGACAAAATATTTAATTATATAATTCTACTAGTTAACATTAAAAATGAATTCATGATTATATAATCATATAGCTTTAATTTATACCACTGAAAGGAAACATTAATAAAGGAGGTTAGTGTTAGTTATAACATTTATTACCTTATTCAATTTATTTTTTCCCCTCTTTTCTACAACAGTGATTTAACCCGGCCCCCACCCCCCACTAGGCAGGTGCCCTCTTACTGAACAACAAACCCATTTATGAAGAACATTTTTTCCTGATGATCCTGGGTACTGAACCTAGAGTCTTGTGCAAACACTATACCACTGAGCTATATCCCAACCCTCTTTCCACATTTAAGATAGGGTTTCAATAAATTAGCCGGGCTGGCTTAAATTTACTCTGTAGCCAAGGTAGGCCTTGAACTCACAATCTTCCCACCTAAGTCTCCTGAACAACTGAGATTAGACGTATATGCTTCCAGGTTTGCCTTGAGATTTTTTATTAATTTATTTCTATTTTATGTACACTGGTGTTTTGACTGCATGTATGTCTATGTTTCAGATCCCCTGAAACAGGGGTTACAGACAGCTGTGAGCTGCCATGTGGGTGCTGGGGACTGAACCATGGTCCTCTGGGAGAACAGTCAATGCTCTTAACTGCTGAGCCATCTCTCCAGCCCGTGGCTTGAGATCTTTAACAAATCTACTATTCCATCGGAGTGTCCTGTAGGTGAGCGCTCTGCACCAAGTGCCGCCCTCAGCCCTCTTCTACCACTGGGGTGCACGCCTACCGCGTTGGCAGAGCTTGGAACTGAACCTTTATTATCACTTCACTTGCTCTGCCTGCCAATGAGTGGATCTTAGAAACCGAGAATTTGTAATGTCTCTTACACATTAAATCTCTTTTCTGTTAAAGCAATTTACATCAAGTAACACTAAAAAAATTCACATTAGAATTTAAAGCCCTGGCTCGGCATGGTGGCTCAAACCTGTAACTTGGCACTTGGAAGACAAAAGAGGGCAAAAAGATTAGGAGTTCAAGATCATCCTCAGCTATACAGTGTTACATGAGTTCACACATACGTGTACACACACTACACACATACACACACACACACACACTATAAATGAAGTTAGCCTGGGCTACATGAAACCCATGTCTCAAAAATCCAAAGTAAAGTCTGAAAGTTATAGTTTACTTTAAAAAAAAAAAAAAAGAAAGAAAGAAAAAGAAAAAAGCTACATGTACAAGTTAGTCACTTTTAAAAAAGTGAAGATAAGTATATTGCAATTGTAGGCACAAATCATAAACAACTAATATCCACAAATACCTTAGAAATAAAAGGAATATGTATTCTTGTGTAAGGCTTAATTAACTTTATGAGCACTTGTGTTCTGATGTTTCGTAAAAGCTCTGAAAGACAAAGAGAAAAAAACATTTGTAACTGTGAATGTCTTTAAGACTCAAGTAAGTACAAGCCATATTAACTAACTACATGATTTACCTTACCAAACCATTTTCCTTTGTAAAGACACAGGGCATTTAGATTTTGAAAAGCCAGGCGTGGCGAAAGCACGTTCTGATGAGAGGCTCTCTCTCCCAGTTTCTTGCTCTCTAATTATGCTGTAACTCTCCTGAAACAGTTTTCTCTTCTCCACATTCCACTGTGCATCATTTCCTTAACATTTAACACAGCCGAGAGGCTGACTCACTTGCCGAGTGACTTGTCCTAGGGCTCTCAGTCTAGTGCGCTACATCTCACACTTCCATTAACTCCATACCCTCACCATGCAGCCCCAGTTGTTTCAGAACTCAGAGATGCATCTGCTTCTGTCTAGTTTCTAGTGCTGGGATGAAAGGTAAGCACCACTATGCCTGGCCCATATACAATTCTTCACACACAATTGTCTTTAAAAAAAAAATTACAACTAGACTGGAGAATAGCATTACAGATAATGCTATTCTATTTCCTGTTTTTACAATGTAAAGTACCCCTCCAGGATCATAAAATAAAAATACCTATTGAACTGGGTGTGTGGCAGAATCAAACTAGGGAACGAGAGAACATGACTTCTGATATAGTCTTCAAAATTGTCTGATGCATTTAACATTTAAATATTTTCGTGGATTGTCAAAGGGTCGTTTAAGCATCCTCAATAGTTTCTCCCCCCTTCTCCCCTTTTCAAAGCAGAGTTTCTCTGTTAGCCCTGGCAATCCTGAACTCCCCGAGTTTGAGGCTAATTTCAAACTCAGCCGCCTGTCTCTGCCTCCTTGGTGCTGGGGTTGAAGGTGTGGGCCACCACTGCCCAGCTCTCAACAGTGCTTAACAGATGGAACACTAGAGCTGTAAGAGGCTGCAACACAGACACTGTGTCTGTCTGTGTTAATTCAGCAGAGCTTCTTAAGCTTTTCTTACTTATGCTAAGAAAACTTCCCAATGTTACCTCCCATTCTGGGGAAATCATCTTTACATCATCTATGGGTCCAATATATTTTTACAGCTTTTTAACAAACCGTAAAAGTTAGGTTTGACTCTAAGCACCAATAATTAAATCACAGCAATATATACATTAGAATAAAAAGGTAAAGAAAAATGAATGCCATGTACAGATCTGGTATTCATATGAAGCTTGCTAATGATTTATACAAGTTTCCTAAACCACGGCAGCACTTAGGAGAATATGTTTCTCCTTTGCCATGGCAATTTACTCCCATGTGACCCCATTAAAAGCATGTACTTGACAAGATCAAAGAAAAGAACAGAATTCAGCCAGCCAGCATACCTTCAATGTGTTCTCTTATGAACGGGTCATCCATGATGTTGCTGTGATTTGTTTTCAGAATCTTTTCAAATTCAGTGATGTCATTATTCTGATAGGCACTAACAGAAAAAAAGCATACATGTTGCCACATATGAAGTAACGTATCAAAACCTAACCCAGAGTCTACTTCTCAATGTTTATAGGCAAGAACCTAGGTTTATTATTGTTTCTCTCACAGAGGTCAAAATTAAATCACACATACAGTCTTCCCCCAAAAAAACATTTCCAGCACCAAATAAATAACCCCAAAAAACTTGAGTGATTTTTTTTGTTTATTCTAAAGGAAAGAGTAAAGCAATCTTTTTGTTTGGGAGGAGATGTCATACAGAATCATTAGTCATTTAAAAGAATCTCAAATCTTAGTTTTATTCAAAGTTGACAATAACAATGTTTATTGTATTAGTTGATGTGCATTTCTGGTCCCGGATCGTTCTTAATGAAAGAAACCAGGTTTCATGCACATTATTCAACAAAGGAGCTTGGCCTTAGCTTTCAAATACAAAAGTGTATCCTTTCTGAAGAAGATCCAGAAAATACAGCTTCCTAATTTATATCTTCTAGAAAGCTACCAGCAACTGCAAAAACTTTTCAAAAGGCTTGACTCTCAAATCTTTCTACCCTTAAAGTCCCACCAACCTATATAGCAGAAACACGAGTGACAGGAATGCCAAATGAGCACGTACAGAGGACACAGTGATGGAACCCCCTGTTGCAGAAGGCCAACGGCTGATTTATGTCTCTAATTCTCCTTAGGGATCTGGCAGCTACTCCAAACAACCGTGTAAGGAACTCTGAGATTGCTAAAGGTGCTGAGAAGGAAGAAGCCGACCTTCTGGACATGGCACCATTGAGTGCTTTATATGTAAGACATATCATCAACCACTCTGCACGCCCTCTGCTGTGCTTCCATCTGTTGGTCGCAATGTCACTTCATGTTAGGGGTAGGTGATCAAGTGCTTCAACAGCAAATATTTTCCTCTAGTCTGCTGGCAACTGACTAGGAAGATAAAATTAGGAAGTATTACTTTCTTACCTACCCCAACACACTGTAATGCACAACAGGAGGCTGTCTCCAAGTAGTGAAAACACCATACGCATATTTTATTTCACACTTGCATACACCTATATTTTAACTATAAGAGTTTTCCCCATGAAGTAGATTTTATTTTTATTTTTTGCTTTGACAAAAATGTATCATTACAACAAATTTTTTGAGTTCCACTACAGATGCTTCCCTGGAGTAACAAGACATAATAAATACAGCATAATTCCTACTTTGTAAAAGCAGTTCTTCGATGTATTTTATTATACTTAACCAATTTATATAACATTAATTTCTAATCAAAACTTTCATTATTGCCTTAGTTTTAGTTTAGCAAGCTACTGCTATAAACATATTTTAAAGGTATTCTTAATGTTAAACATATTTTTAAAGTATTTTAATGTTAATTTGTGGTCAAATCAACCCAAAATAATATAGCAAATATAGATAAGTTAAACCTCTTGAAAAAAGATTGGAGAAGTGCTCTTTCATAATTAAAATCAACCTGATTCAACAAGCATTAAAATAAATCTAAAATGTAAGTAAGCGATGGGAGAATTATTTAGCAACGCAAATATTTAGAGCAAAACTTCTCCCAAACACTTGCTTTTTAGTGCTAAAATGGAGCGTTCTCTCCTCACCGTGTAGCCCCAGCCAGCCCGCACCGGCCCTGCAGGCCGCTCCCAGGGCCCACCCACGCTCACCTCCTGGGCTAAAGGTGTGCGCCACCAGGCCTTGCCCCAAAAGCTCTGTTTCAATGCCATTTGTAACTTGCCGTCGGGACAGTGCGCTCTTTATGCTCCTTTTTACTGAAAATTGTTGATTTATCCTTGACCAATTTATGATTTAATTTAGACTTAAGGTAGGCAGAGGTATTAATATTGAGAAAGTTTTGAGACACTGACAGTTAAAACTGCCAGATATGTCACACACAAACACGTGGCTAATAAGAAAACAAGCAAAAAGTAAGTAAATAATAATTAAAAAAAAAAAAAGCCAAAAACAAATAAACAAGGAAAACCAAGGTGGGCCTACTGGAAGAGGCCAAGGCAATAGGATTTACAAGTTCAAGGCCAACTGGAAGGGGGGGGAACCAACATAAACAAAACAACAAACCAAGTAGGACTTTATACATAGTTCATGACTAATAGAAACAGAATAATGGCTTCAAAAAAATAAAAGACATGAACTTTTGTGCCTTTTACACAAACACACAAAAGAATATATGTTGATCATCAACTATTCTCTGCTGCTGTCTGTCCCTCCCCTCTGTAAGCCGCTTTAAAGGGGTTTGCCTTAGGGAAACATAAATCTTACCTTACTAAATTTGTCATTGCTAGAATTTCTGGATCATTCTTATACGGCTTAGCCTAACAGAAAAACAAAACAAAATCAAATTATCCACATGTACTAAAGAGTACCTCTTACTTCCAAAAAGTTAATCAGCTAATAAGCGAAATGAAGAAAGCAGACATACCTCTTGTGAGTCAAATGGATTTATTCCTGATTTCATTAGCATATTTGCTAAGACCAAATATTTTAAACAAGTGGTTCGTCTTGGGCTTCCTGATTCATCATAATTCTTGAAAGCTTCAAAAAAATCAGTGTGTGCCTTTTCAAATTCACCTTCTCTCAAGTGCATTTTACCACCACATTCTGTAAAGAGCAAACAGGAGAAAAAAAGGACATTTCCAGCTAGATAATAACAAGATTAACTTATGAAGACCAAAT
The DNA here is from genome assembly GCF_030254825.1 of Meriones unguiculatus. NCBI lineage: Eukaryota > Metazoa > Chordata > Mammalia > Rodentia > Muridae > Meriones > Meriones unguiculatus. The sequence continues at coordinate 16,193,006 of NC_083365.1, read as the reverse complement.
GAAGGCTACTGCATTGGCTTTTAACCGTATGTCCTGCACGGCAGTAGCCCGAGGTTTAACTGCATGCTCTGCAAGGCAATAGCCATCAGAATCCTAGGGTTTCCATCTTTATCTCATAAAGCAAGCTCACTGAACACCAGCTCTCACTGCAAATATTTATGGCTTTTACTGAGTAAGTAAGCTTTCATGTCATTACAACTCAGGAGGGGGACACCAATAATGTGACTTTTAAATAGTACCTTTTACTATGTGACCTTCTTAAAACTAGAAGCCATGCTAATTTCTCTCAGACTACTTTACGATTTTCATGTTTCACTATTTCCTGTCAGTACAACAGACTAAGAGCCATTCAGCCCCAATGACTCCAGATCTTTCCTCCTACCCTTCGCACCCAAACTTGCCTCTGATGACGCCCATGATCAGTGGGTGAGGGATGGCAGACTTGATGTGAAGTGATTGCTCATACAGCGCTTTAAGCTTTTTGTTATTCTTCTGGGCTGTGTACATCTGAATTTCCAAAGCATAGATTTCTAATAACTGGGTACCTTTTTTCAGGTCATCTTCTCCATCATCAGTCTAGGAAAACAAGGATTTTAGTAAAGACAGAATGCAGAGACAACTGAATAATTTTTATTAGTGTTAACTGGCAAAATGCATTATACATTTTTACTGCACCATGGCTAATTATATAGTGACCAAAGGAACCTTCATAGGTTTTTACGATATTGTTACTGGATAGGAAAAAGGGGACTAGAAATTTCTGTGTGTATAAAATATTTTAAAGAAAAAGAGAAAAATTTTGTGTGCATTGTATATGTGTATGCTTGTGCATTCCTGGGTAGGTCAGAGACAAACACTGGGTGTCTTATCATTTCCTGCCTTATGTCTTGAGATAGGGCCTCTCCGTGAACCTGAAGCTCACTGTTTATTCAGTTAGGCTGTGGCTAGCAATCATTCTTTGCCCCTGCTCCAGCACTGGGCTTACAGGCATGCATGGTCATGCTGACTGCTGTCAGTGGGTGACGTGGATCTGAATTCGTGCCTATTTAGCAAAAGTGTTCTTACTTACTGCACCATCTCCCCAGATCCACATGCTAAAATTTGGTTTGGAAGACCTTTGCTGCCAGGCCACCCGTCCTCCACATGGTCAAGGAGATAAGCGATCCCACAGTTGTCCTCTGACCTCAGCGCACACTGTGTGGCACACGCATGTTTGCACAGCCCACCCCCACTTAAATGCAATTTAAAAATAATGCAGTTTTACACTTTTAGCTAGGAAGTATATATACTAATGGTGTTCCTTCACAACTGCCTTCGATCCATAAATTCAATCAAAATGCACTTCCCGAATGCACCCAGGGAAATAAAATACACTAAACTTCCTCAATGCTAACCTGCTAACTATGAAGATGTTCTCAAAATGTGAGTCTTCCATCATATATGGCCTGCAGTCATACAGCTACAAATATTACTAAACAGAAGTTATACACACTAAACCAAATTTGTTGTTCATCAAGTCTTTGAACTTAAAATGCAGTTTAATTATCTACTAATAAATCATAACCAAATTACCATGTGTCTGTCTCAACATACTTTCTCTCACATTAGACACGTTAAAATATTTAACACCTAGCACAGCTTGTGCTATATTGGATTGCAGACATATACAACATCACTCCAAATTTTATCTGAGAATAATGATACAAATGATATACAAAAATATGCTATATATCAGAACATAAAATATCTTGTTATTTTTATTTATAAAATGATTCCCCATATTCTTAAAGCAATAAGTAAATACCAAGGCTTTATCTGCTCACTGATAACTACATCTTATTCCATAAAGGATAAGAATTGAAACTAGCATTTAGACAAAGTGGTTCTCAATATGTAGGTCCTGATCCCTTTATCTTATGATTCATAATAGTAGCAAAATTACAGTTAAGAAGCAGCAATGAAATCATTTTATGACCAGGGACATAGCATAAAGGGTCGCAGCATTAGGGAGGCTGAGAACCACTGCTCTAACTAATGCAGAACTCAGAAAAAGTCATTCTCAACCCCAAGCAAAGCCTCCTTACATAGCCCAGGCTGCACCTGAACTCATGATCATGATCCTTTAAAAACTTGTATCTTCAAATTTTATTTTTGGGATAATGATTGCACACAAGCATTTCTAAATAAACTATTATTTCTTCTTTATATCAAGAAAAAAAAAAGTAAGGAAATTTTACCTGACAAGACTGATGTAACTGGCGTAAAATTTTTTGAAGCTTTCCATATTCTTCTCGTTCTAAATATAATTTTCCAAGCTATAAAAAAATTAATCAAGATGAAAAGCTTTTAGTAGGAGGTATGTATACTTAGGGCACATCGCTCAAGGTACCCACCCACTCTTCAAAAGGAGGAACAAATGCAATTGTTACCTTTGTGTTTGTCTTAAACCACAGTCTATCATTCTTAGCATCTTTCAAAGCTTCCAGTGTTGTTTCATAAAATTCCTGCAGTAAATCCATCTGACATAAAAAATCAGAATTCTATAATTGTAAACAGCAAATTTGTACCTGTTAATAAAGTTAATTTGAACAAACTAAAAGTGCATCTTTGAACTTTAATACATGTAAGATACACTATTTGTTTCTTACACAAGTGTATTCTATAATCCAAAACATTAAGACCTCTTTATAAGTGCTAAGATATTTTTGCTTGTTTTGTAAAAACAAGAAATATATTTTCTCATGTAAATTACATGGTCATAAGTTCTAATACTGCAATTGTAATGTCTGTCCTGTCCTTCCTAACCTAGTCACTCATTTTATATCAATAGAATGTTATGCTATATTTTTACTAAATATACATACATTTTATTTACTCAGCCCTTACAACATTCTAGAAGAAACATGTGGGGGACGGGGGTGTCAGGGATACAAGGTTGGCCTGGAACTCTTGGTGATACTCTATCTTATCCTTCTCATGTAAATCCCCTCCTGGGATTACAGGCTTAAATCACATCTCGTGGATGTCTTAGAATAGTCTTATTTTTTTGAGTGTAATTTTAGCTGGTGGTTTAATCACTTTGTTAATCTGAATGTTGACTTTCCCCCCATAAAAACCATTGCTTTGCACCATCTTGAGTTCCTCTGCTCACCCTCCTCTATTTGGCTCCCTAAATCTCTATGTAACAGGGGAAAGAAGACCAGGAGAGCAGCAGAGTCTGACACTCTTGGGAAAGGCTGCCTGCTCACTCAGGGTTACTGACGACACTAGAATGCTACCCACACAGTATCTACTTGTCCTTTCAAAAGGCAAAAAGTTTTCACATAACAACATATAGAAGAATATAACCTTCAAGTTTAAAAATTATTCTATTTCCCTAACATTTGTCATAACATTTACAGAGTACCAAAAACATTTTTATAGCTCTTGTTTGTTAGCAACAGAAGATATTTTCCCACTTAATTTAGTATTATTTACTTAGATACAATGCCTCACGCAGTCCAGGCTGGTTTCAAACTCACCCTCCTTTCCAAGGATGGCCTTGAACCCTTTCTTATGCCTATGTCTCCACCTGTCAAGTCCTGAAATCACAGGCATGTACCACCAGCCACACTGGCCTCAAAGTCACTATATAGCAGAACTCTCACATGGAACTTATTTTACAACTTTTGCCATTAAGTGACAAGGCTTACTTTCTCCTATTCCCAGGAACAGATGTGGAAAATAAAAAGAATGACAACGAACTATCTCAACATCTTGTTAAAAAGAAATGTGTGAGTGTGTTTGAGTGTGTGTGAGTATGTATGTGTATGTGTTGGGGGTATGATTAGGCTGATTCTGAGAACACTGGTCAGGAACACAAAGAGAGATACTAGGTGATACAGAGAACATCTTGTTCAAATAGCAGAGTATAACAAAACTTAAAAATACAAAAAATTAAAAAAAAAGATCACAGGAGGAAAAAAAAGATGAAATACATAAAAACATCATTATCTTTGTTAACCACCACATTCTAGAAGAACCCATCTGCCTTGCCACCTCCCCACTATCAGATCACCATGTACGCTTGATAGAAGCATTTACAGAGCACCTACTGAGACTGACAAAGGGCAAGTTCTTCTCAAGGACTTTAATCTACTCAAATATTACAACTCATGACTGATGCTCAGTTAACACTCCCAATGGCTGGAGTGAAGGCTGGGGGTGCAACTTCAATGGGAATGTTTGTCTGGCATGCTCAGTGTCCTACGTTCAGATGCAGACACAATTTCATCAAAAACAGAGCTATAATAGCAGGCTCATGGAATCTGAATTGAATACTAGTCTGCCCAAGTTATTTACAGGCAATGTTTAAGGATTTAAAGATACTACTTAAAGAGATTGGCCAGATTTATTACCTTTAAATTTTAACTAGTACCAGAATAAAAAACAAAAAATAAACAAAAAAACAGAACAAATTACATTTGAAGCACACTACTAATTAGTAAAAAGGCCTTTTCTTTAAAATAAAATAAGCCCTTGACAAGCATGATGGCATATGCCTGTCTATAGCACTTGGAAGGCACAGAGGGGAAGTTCAGGAGCTCAGGGACACCCCTGAGCAAGAGCTAGTTAAGAGGCCAGCTTGGGCTACATGAGACTATCTCAGAAAGAAAAACACCCATCACAGTACCAGTACCCCAAACACACAGAACTGTTACTATAAATAACACAGTGACAGAATCAAGGGGAAAAACTCAAGTCTAACCTGTTTAGAAGTGGAGATATAATCAAGAATAGAATTAATGGACTTTTCAGAATAGTTCCTGGTGACTGCACTCCGAATATAGGTCAATAGTTGCTTATATCTGTTCATCATTTCTGGAAAGTTTGTCTGTGAGGAAAGAAAAATGCATGAGTGGAGACATCTGAGTGTGCTAGCCCTGTGCCCAGGACGACGATCGGCACACATTACTGCCCACTGAGGTGGACCTGGTACAATTCATGATATCCTCTTGTAAAGGAGGAAGAACAGTATAGCCACGTTCCGGTACATGCAAGATGACACAAAGGTCTGAATCCAGCCTACTGAACAAAAATTTGTACACGTTCCAAGCTTCAACTATTACTCTTTATTACATAACACATTTGATTAGAAAAAAAAAAAAAAAACAAAACCAAGACATCTATTAAACAAAAGCAGATTATAATCTTTCAAATGTTGTGGCTAACAGCAATGCAGATATCAACTATTTCTCCCTTAAAGAGTCACCCTAACTTTTTAATAAGAGTTACATATTTCACTTCCCCCTTGAAATAGCTGGCTTTCTAATGAAGTAAAAAAGTCTCTTTAAGTCCCAGAACTTATTTCATGTAATAAAATCATCCCAGGGATGTGGGGAGGATCTGGGAGAAGAAACTGTACTCAGAATATATAAATATATAAGCCTATTTATCTATTGAGAATATATTAACCTATTCTCAATTAAAAGAGAAAACCATCCCATACAGGGTCCTACTCCAACGTAGACAGTTACTGGCCACTGCAACATTATGTTGTATGATTGTTTATAAACTGTTTTATAGGTTATTCCAGGAAAGAGGAACGATCCGGAAAAACAAAGGGATACTAGTAAAATGTTGGCAGTCAGGGAGTTGGGGAGTGTGTCCTGTAAGTCAACTTGAGTCTAACTGTATCATCTGGTCTACACTCTAAAATCTCACACTGCTTCTATCCTCTTTTATTGAGTTCTTTCAAAGGAACGGTGCAAAGGTATGAATGCCTTCTAACTGTATGCCCCACACTGTACAACTACATGGAATCTACTGTGGATTCAACTAGAAAATGCAAGAGGCAGACATAGCTGAGGCTGCTCTTGTGGGCTCCTACTTACAGATGCTGTGACAGAAGCAAATGGCAAACCAGAAAGGTGATACAATGAGACAGATAACCCCTTCTTACTCTTCCCAGGTCTGAGGTAAAACAGAAAAACCAAGTCTTAAGGGCAGTCCATTGTTTAAATGGACCCAAACCAAAACCACTGTTATTATGTGAAGATAATAAGATTTAAAGGAATCATGTTTCCTTGCATTTTCAGAGTTGACACTGAGCACTTAATGTTACTATTTTTTTTCAATCTTTGCCCTTTAGTCACCTGTTGCTTCATCTATATTTCCCAAGTTTTTAATTTAAATATAGGAAATACTGGTGTAATATCACAAAAACAAACAGAAAGTACAGGGGCTTTGTGCAACAAAAGTATGCTTTGAGAAGTGGAACCAGAAAGGGTAAATGCAACATAGATGATTTTCCTTTGTTAGCTAGATTTAACTGAAGTATATAAAATATTAACAGTGTACATGTTTTGAATGGTTCTGAAATTTTGGGGCAAAGACTTGTGCTAAAATATTTTCCTGATAGTTTTTGCAGGAGAGGCTCAGGAAGCCAATCTTATTAAGGGTAGGAGATGATAAACACAGTCAGAGTACATCTGAAAGAGGCTACAAGAGTGTCACTGCAATGAGATGGGATTAGAGAAACAACTGAAAGGAAGAAGGCATTTGGAAAAAGAATAAAGAAATAACTAGCTTTTATGTAGAATTTAGGGATTGAATTCAGGTCTCCCTCTGTTTGTGAAGCAAGTTTTTATTGGGAAAATGATCTCCTACCCATTTCCCTCCACTCCTTACTTTTGTTTAGCCAGTTTAAGGAAAGTAATGATTGGCATTTTATGAAAATATTATCACGGCACATCAGTTTATCTATGAATACCCAACAGAGTACGTAAGTACCTACTAAATGCCCGCAACCATTCTAGGTGCTAAGAACAGAACAGGGAACACAAAGCCCAGGTCTCAGTTTTTACAGTGGGGAAGGGTATAGAGAAAAGTAAATGAATAAACAAGTCACAAAGAACAGAAACAGCAGAGGAGGCTATCTGATGGGCAAATAACATTTGATCAGAGCAATAAGGCTGAGAGAAGAGCATCTGAGGCAGAGGCAGCAGCAAAGAGATCTCTGAGGGCCATGATAAGGATTTTGGATTTTAATGAGGGGCAATGAGAATCACAGGAGATCTGAAGGAATGTATGACATCATCTGAGTTATATATTAAAAGGATAACTGTGCTACCTGTGACAATAACTGCAGCCAACAAGGATGGATGCAAGACCAGCTAACAAGCCACTGCAATGATGTACATGGCAGATGATGCTAGCTTGGACCAGAGTGGCAGAGGTGAAAACTTTTCACTAGGCCTCTTTTGAAGGTACTCAGGCCTTCTTGATATCTTCATTAATGGTAGGAAGAGAGACAACAAAGGTGTCGGGTACAATGCTGAAGTAGTTGGTCCCAGTCTTGGTAATAAACAGAATTTTTAAACTCTAAAATAAACTTCCAAAGTAAGATTTACAAAAAGTCACCCTAAATACTTACCTGTAAATATGTAGTAATATACACAAAACACACCTAAAGAATAAGTTCTTCATACAAAAAAAAAAAAAAAAATTTTAAAATCCTCTGTCCAAATTAAAAAAACTAGCATTTCAGGGAGAGGACACAGGAGGGGACAGAGGGAGGAAAGGAAAGAAATTATTATTTTTAACTAGAATTTTAAAAGTTAAGAAAAGATCAGTACTGTAGTCCTATTTTTACAGTCCACACATGGACAGATGTCACTATAATGACTTAAGAGGAGACATATGGGGCTCTGCTGCAGGAGGCTTGCATGCAGTTACTCATGGTGAGTTTAATTTCTCTCAGAATAAGTCTTACCAACTTGAAGTTAATCTTGATCATCTGTTTCAGTGCTTTGAACCCCCATTCTCCCTTCTCACCTTCAAGCTCCAAAACCTAAAATGGGAAGATATTTTTAGTCTTAATATTAATGTACTATTTCTGAATGACATCCAATGGCTAAGTTGTGAATTAGTTTTATAAGCTAGTCATGAAAAATATTTTCTCCCAGACTTTACTAGTTGTTAATGTAATTTTAAAAAGGTTTTTAAAGACAGACTTCTTGAGATCCTTAGGTAAGTAAGACAACTTAAGCTCTTTACATGAGAGGACTTACTTGATTAAGCAGGCTCAGAAAGGACATCCCTACCTGAATCATCTTTACTAAGAACAACCACTGTTCAGAAGTCAGGAAATTAACTGATCTGTTCCCAGAAGCTACAAGATTATAGTAATAATACTTCTGGCCAAGAGAATGTTTCTCTACTGTGGCTTTTAGGTCAAGGGCCCTGCTTCACTGACAGCTTGATTAGAAAAGACAATAGCAAACTTTCTGAAATATATGCTTGCTGTCCATATTGCAAGCCTTCTGATAGAATGATCATAAATATTTCGCACACATTTCTGAAATAAATCACTTTGGATTTACTGCACCTGTTATGGTTTGGATATAAAATGTCTGTCTCATGTATGAGACAACAGGTCCCTAACTGACAGTGTTGTCTTGGGAGGTTGTGGAACCTTCAGAGGTAGAGCCACCCACAGGAGGTAAATCACTGGAATTTAAGTCTGGGAGCTACAACCCAGTTCCACTTTAGGCCCCAGCCTCTCTCCCTGCTTCTTGGTTATCTTAGTTAACTTCTCTACTGCTGTGATAAGATACCATGGCAAAGGCAACTTATAAAGAAACTGTTTAATTTAGGTGTACAGTTTCAGAGGGTCGAAGCCCATATCAGGACATGGGAGCAGGGACAGTTGAAAGCTCACATCTTGATCCCCAAGTAGGAAGCAGAGAGAGAAAGACACCGGGATTGGCACGGTCTTTGGGAACTTCAAAGCCTACCCACAGAGGTACCTGTGCTCCTCCAAGGACACAGCACTTAATCCTGACCAAGAATTTCACCAACTGAGGAGCAGGCACTCAGATATATGCTTATGGGGGCTACTCATTCAAACCACAGCGCTGGTCCACTGGGATGGGAGGAGCCCTAGACACATGCTCTGGCCAATATGGCTTCCCTGCTAGGAGGAACTGCAGCACCCTAAACAGAGAACTGAAGTAAATACTTCCACCCTTGTTGTGAGTCTGATATTTGGTTGTAGCAATGATAAAACTGAGATAGCAGCCTTTGACAAACAAACTTTAAGACATAAAATCAGCTGGGAAATAGAAACCTTTTGGAAGCTGCTTAGTGCTGCTTTTGGGTCATCTTCTTTCAATGCTTTGGAGTTATAGTACTGATTTTCCAAATCCACGTTGGGCTCAGAGTTACTGTCTTCAGAGTACTCCTGGGTTTTAGAGAGAGAGAGAGAGAGAGAGAATGAGAAAAAGAAACTCACACAGCACTGTAAAAAGTGGATGCTGCTAGGATAAAAAAATTATTCTATTTTTGTTTAAAATAACCTTCAACACTGATCTTCCTTTAAAAAGGGAGACTCAAGTCAGGCAATAGTTGCACACCTTCAATCCCAGCACTTGGGAGGCAGCAGCAGGCGGATCTCTGAGTTCGAGGCCAGCCTCGTCTACAGAGTGAGTTTCAGAATTGCCAAAGCTACTCAGAGAAATCCTGTGTGGGATGCATGCATGCGCGCGCGCACACACACACACACACCAAACCCAAAACAATCCCCCTCCCCAAACCCAAAACAAAACAAAACAACAAAAAGAAGGAATAAAGTATACAGTAAAATAGAAATTATTTTTCTATCTCAAAACTAGCACTTCCAGAGGCTGGAAGAGGGCACAGGGGTAAGAGTGCTTGTTGTACAAGCATGAAGAGCTAACCCTCAACATGAATGTAAAGGACCAGGCATAACTGTACATGTGACCCTATTGTCACATGGAGGGTGAGCTGCGCAGAGACAAGAGGACGGCTGGGGCCTGTGGCTACCAGTCTAGCTCCAAGTTCAGTGAGATGAAGAAACCTGACCCCATCCTCTCAACTTCCTCATGTGTCCACTCGCACATGTGCATGCATTACACAGAGATACAAGACAATAATCAAGTAAAATGGAAAAAAAATCCAACAACTTTCACTCTGTGAAATCAATGAGCATTTTGTAATCTTCATTAATCGATTGAAATCTTAGAACAAGTTTATTTTTTCTGATATTGCTTCTTATAGCACTTGTGGGTTTTTTTTTTGTTTTTTTAATCCAAAATTTCACTCACTCACTCACTCACTCACTCACTTTTAGTACGAGCTGAATTTATATGGTGGAATACCCTTCAAACTTCTACAGCTCTACTTTAGCATTCGTCTCTGGATGTTACAAAGCTATCTGGACTGGTGAGGTGGCCTGAACAGCTTGCCAGAGTCTCTCCTTCCATAGGTGAGACCCAAGACTGAACATAGGTTGTCAGGCTCTATGGCAAGTACATTAAACTGCTGAGCCAGTCCACAAGCCCACAAAGTATTATTTTAAATGGCCACAAAATAAAGATCATTTTCTCCTCACCTACAAGCTATTACAAAGGGATAAGTTTATATCAAAAGACTGGTACTGGAGAGAAAAGAAATAAACATAAAGATATATTAGAGATATTTTAAAATCAAATACAGTTTATTTCTTCAAAAGTACATATGGAATATTGTAAAGGCAGAGTGAAGAGTGTTTCACTGAGCACAGTAGTTAGGAAGCTCAGAAATACATCAAGATGGCTTTTTTTCAGTACACACCCTCTGCAGAGAAGACAAATGGCACTTGCTCTCACAGACTAAAGACCTATGAAATTTAGCCATATTTAACACTTGAAACTCAACTGGAATACTTCTTTTAGGGACAAGATCAGACTAGGTAAAAAACATATTTCATAATGATTCATTTCCTTTTTAGCTCTTGTCACTTATAATAAAACTAATAAAGGTAAAAAAATAACCACTAGAGAATGAACCAACTGTCTGTCACAGGGACTGACGGGGCTGTAACAGTAACAGTCAAAGCTGGGTGGAAGAGAAACGGGCCCATTTTCTAGAAGAAATAGGTAAGGAGCACAGTGCAGGTAAGAACGGCACAACTTAACTCCTTATCCTTCAGCCACACACTTCTCCAACAAAGAAGTTTTACCTTCTCACAAGCTGCACCAGCCTTCCCGGTCTCTTTTTAAGCCTCAAGTTTCAATATTACGTTAAACAGTCAGAATAATCTGCACAAAATAGCTATGATTTAGTATATTTAGTAAAAAAAAAAAAAAAAAAGACTTCCTAAGTACGTTGAAAGTAGTGAAAATCCGACCCCTGCAATATCCAGCATCTCCGAAGGAACGCTTCCCTCATTCACACTGCTGCAGCCACTCTGGCCTTTGCTCACAACTGCTCAAATGCCTTCCCACCTTCACATGCTATTCTTTTCATTTTTCAACTGGTCATCTCAAATCTGGCCTCTTTAACTGTGGGTTATGATCCAATACATCCGGTGTGTGTGTGTGTGTAACATAACACAGGAACAAATGGATGGGACCTGGATATGAACAGGAATCATTCATTCATACACACACACACACACACACACACACACACACACACACAAACAGTAAAAGATATCTGAATACACATGAACAAAATTAATGAGAAACCAAATAAGTTTCTAGCAGCACCTGCCAGATTAGTGTGACATCACTCGCCGCAATCCTGCTCATGAACACAAAAACAGGCACTTTGTACACACATGTCAGTGAACAATCCCTCAGGCTTCTTGGCTCAGACTTGATTAGTCTATTTATGAGGTGCAGTGTATGTCTCACATAGTCTTTTGATTCTATAGAAGCAAGCCATTTAATTATGGAGAAGACAGACTTTAGTGTGTCTTCCACTCAAAAATCATCTTGCTGAACCACCTTTTGGCAAGTCAAACCTTCTGAAGGCAGCACTGAATCTGGAAACGAATGAAAAGGAATTCTGACTGCCATATCACAAAGTGTAAGATTTGGACTCGTATTCAATGGACTTGTATTCAATGTTCATTTTGCTTTGTTTTGTTTTTAGCACCAAACATAAAGAAGAAACAAACAGGCCAGGATTCAAGAAGGGAAAGGCTGAGAGGCAGTGCATGGCAGAATGAAATCACAAATTTTCCAGCAGCAGGAAAAAGGAACTATTTTACAGGGTGAAGAGATTAGCTTCAGTTACCTTATGACACCGAGACAATTAAGACATGGCTAAAAACAAGTTCTTTATATTTTCTGCCATACTGCAAATGTGCTTCCTTTGTCACAAAACAACCCACTTGCTATTCTCGAGAGCTGGATCAAAGACAACGATTCCTGAGCTCAAGTAGTAGAATGAAAAGAAAAGAGAGAGAGAGAGAGAGAGAGAAGAGAAATGTGGTTAAACAGAATATGTGAAATGAATTCAAGATGTAAATGAAAAAAGACCACCTCATGGGTACCCAGTAAAGGAAAAAAATGCTAATTACAACAATTACTAATGACTTAGTAACACAAGGTAACCAGGACAGAGAATCAGATGCATTAAATACTGCTCAACTGAACTTGTTTCTGTCAACTGCGCAACAACATGTAGAAGTTTCAATGAAATGTTTTAAGTAGAAACCAAAATTTCAATCAATATGTGACTATTCTAAAGTTTAGGCAACATATGTAAAATAGTCACTTGAATACCACAAAAGGGCTTTAAAAATCGTAAGGTTCAGTGACAGTTTCAACCCACTGATTAAATAACTCAAGTATCTCCAAAGCAGTCTGTGATGGCCCACCCACACTGTCTGGACCTACTCCTTTCCCCAAATATGCAATATAATTAATTCTGAATTGCTGTTTTAACACAAATCGTACTTTTATCTTGGCCATACTGGAATGAGACTGAACTCGGGCTTTACATATTTAGACAAGTGCTCCACCACCAGTGACTTCAGCTCTCAGTCTTAGCCTGTACTTACAGGCCTGAGCCACTAGCAACAGCAAGTCACAGCAGCAACCCCCTCTTCTTTCTTTTCTCCCTTGCAGCTCCCCAGGCTCACGCTCCTGGTAAATGTATTCACCAAGGCTTGCCTTCTTTCTTCCCCAGTTCTTGGCAGAACCAACTTTCCTACAGTCGTGCACGCTTCTCTCTACAAGACATGCATCTAATGTAGGGTTTAGGGTCTATACTGTCCCCTCACCCTTCCTGCCCCAATATGAACAACTGTTTGTGAGACAAGGTCTCTCTACACAGTGCTGGCTGTCCTGTCTACTATGTAGACCAAGCTGGCCTTAAATTCACAAGTATCTGCTTCTGCTTCCCTAGTGTGAAGATTAAAGGTGTGGACACTCAAGCCAAAATGGCGGGCAAGCATGCTGTTGCAGCCTCAAGCAAGTAGCTAAATGGTTTTCAAAAATGCTATTATAATGCTTCAGGATTCAAAATACAATGAACTGGGGTTGTTGTGTGATGATACAGCATTAAAGACGAAGATGTGAAAGAAGCCATCAGAAGGCCTCCTGAGGACCTTTATAACAGTGTTTCACATTAAGAGAGCCCTGGACCCGTGTATGAGGCATCAGGTCATGCCTAAGGAGCAATGGACAAAATATGAGGATAAAATCAACCTTCAATTCTATCTCAAAGAGCTTATTTGGAAAAGAAAAGAGAGAAGAGTGGGTGAAAAGCAGTCTGTAGTTGAGATCTGTGGATGTGCATGGTCTCAGTATATTTTTATGACATTGGTTCAACCTGAACCACAGTACAAAAATTATTTGCTCTGCCTCACTTTGAATAAATGCCAATTGTAACTGTTAAAAAAAAAAAAGATTAAAGGTATGTGCTACCACGCCCAGCTATCTATCCACTGTGTCTTCTAAAAAGCAGAAATTTTCTTATGTTTTATGTTCTTGAGACATTACAAAGGGTTCAGTAAGTGTTTAACTGAAGACTACACTAACAATCCAAATTAACAACACACACCAGTCATTTTTGACTGCAGGACAAAATGTAACCCCTTCTGAACAAGCCCATTTTATGGTCTATTTATGTACTCATGTCATCAGTACAGGTCTTAAGAAATATACACCAGGAAAACAGACACATCAATAGAATGCTTTCTGTGACTTGTCCACCTCTAGCCATCTGCACCAGATGTAAAGGACACTAAGAGGTATAGGAAAATGTATCATTATCCTTAAATACCAGATATAATAACACACATTCTAGGGAGTCAATTGTGCTTCAACAATCCAAACTTTAAGAAATCTTACTCAAGTTCATGTGTACTAATTTATAATCTATGGTGTAAATAAGAATCATCTTTTATTCACCCCAAACTTTTATTTTTGGATGAAATTTTCCAAGGAGAGACATAAAAACCATGTGACCTAGGAGCTAGTTTTCATTCTCCAACGTGTTCTCTGGATGTAACAATATTATTGTCCCAATGTTTTTTTTCTTGTCTGCTAAGTTTTGGGGGTTCCTTTTAAGGAGGCTTCCAGTTCTCCCTGAAGCCCAGGCATTCACACTGAAGAAAATAATGCACAAGTGCAAATTCATTTTGGAGGCTTATGGCTTAGAAACATAACTTCCCATGATATAGTTTAAAAACATGTTATGTATGTACTCACTGCATTTATGCTTATTGCTTATGATTTGACTCAAAAATTCATTGATTTAATTTTATCATTATCACACCAGTTGTCTATTGCTTACTTTACTTATCCATGTTTAAAACTCTAAAATTCTTTATACAAAGTACACTAATAAACTAATAGACCCTTTTGATAATTCACAAAAACTTTGCTCAAAATCAGTATTATTTTTTAACTGTAGCTTTAAAAGGCAGTGTCCAACAATACTGACCTGAATTATACTTACACTTCTGAAGAGATCTACCTTTACTGGAGTTAAATATTTTTGTTTTAGTGAACTGTTTTTAACTTAAAACCGCATTACCTGACTTAACAGTTTATTTTAATCATCAGCGTATTTTTCAGTTAGAGCTTTAAAAGGATTTATGTGCAGGAGTGTTTGCATGGCTGTTCTCGTGTGTACCATGTGCATGCCTGGTGCTGCAGAGGCCAGAGATGATACTGGATCCCCTAGCGCAGGAGTTACTGACCACTGGAAGCCACTGCCTGGGGCTGGGGCTGGGGCTGAGCAGCTGGTGTTTTTTTTTTTAAGTTACACACTGTTTATAATATTGTGGACTGAAAACAGATGAAATTATTATCAATAGAAAACTAGTCAAACAAAATACAGTACCTACATACTCTCTGGAGCTGTAAAAAAAAAAAAAGTGAACTGGCAAAAGGGCTCAGCGAGTACAGGTGATTACTGACAAGCCTGACAACTAGGATTTTAACTGAAATCTACAAGGTAGGAGAGAACAGGCTCCCACAAGTTGTCTAATGACCTCCACATGCATTGCCTAACATGCATGTACACACACGTACATCCCCCACAAAAAGTAAATACATACTTCTAAATACATACATACATTAAAAAGAGTAAGTTTTTTGGATCTCTTAGATAAAAATACATAAGCTATGCCCTGATTAAATAAATAACGGGGATGCAGATATTTAACTCAGTTTTTTATGAGGGTGTAATGAGAACTGGGCAGGAGACTGACAGCACACATTTTTATGCCTGTGCATACAAGTTTGTGTGTATTTGTTATGTATTGGTAACAAGAGATTCTGCTGGCTATCCTGAAACTAAACCTCATCCCCCACCCAAATAGACACAAGTAAATTTGGGGGTATTAGAATATATTCAAACTCTCTCGGTGGTGGTGGGGGCACACCTGTAATCCCAGCACTTAGGAGGCAGAGGCAGGTAGATCTCTGTGCATTCGAGGCCAGACTAGTCTACAAAGTGAGTCCAGCACAGCGAGGGTTATACACAGAGAAACTCTTGTCCCCCCCCCCAAAAAAAAAACAAAACAAAAAATTAACTCACATACCAATCACTATTTATTCATGAATGCCAACTATGAGTTAGACCAAGGGAATAGTAGACTCACAGCTTGGTGAAACTATCCTATTTTATAGACAGTAGTTTCCATGTAATTCACTTAAATAATTATACTCAAATATAAATGCCCTGACTGTAGAACTAAAATGAGAATAGCTTTAAAAATCAAGTCCGTTTGCTTAAATTATTTCTAGAACTTTTAGATAGGTAAGGTTGGCTGCTGCAAAGCCTGATAACCTGAGTTCCGTTCCAGAACCCACATGGCAGAAGAGAACCAACTTCTCCAAGCTGCCCACTGAAACCCACATGTACATCAGGCACACTTAGGGACACAAGTAAAAAGTTAAACAAGTGAAAAATCTTACTAGAAGCACTAAGTAACTTAATGGTACAATAGCTAAAGTGCCTAATTATAATGCTGTATCAATTATTGATTTAATAAATGGCCCTGGGGTGGGACTGGGAGGAGATGAGGAAGGGGGCTACAATCAGGATATAAAGTAGATAAATTATAAAAAAATAAAATAAATGACACTGAACCAAAAGGCTTTTGCTAGTACCGTCTCTTACCTCTAAAGCCAACACTATATATGGGTTAACACTGCTTAGAAAATGCCTACTTTTCCCTACAATCAAAATCAAATAGACTGCAAAAATAAGAGGGCAGGCAGGGCAGTGGTGGTGCATACCTTTAATCCCAGCACTCAGGAGACACAGGCAGGCTGATCTCTGTGAGTTCGAGTCCAGCCTCGTCTACAGAAAGAGTGGTCTAGGATAGCCAAGGCTACACAAAGAAACCCTGCCTACAAACAAACAAACAAACAAACAGCCAGGTTGGGTGCTTGGGGAGGAGAAGTCACATGTACCAATCTTCTACATTTTTTTTAAACAATACTGAATATAAATCATTATTTACTATTTTGAATAAAAATGGTATAAAGGGGACTGGAGAGACAGCTTGTTAAGAGCATTTGTTGCTCTTTCAGAGGACCCACAGGGTTTGTTTCCCAGCACCCACATGGTGGTTCACAACCACCTGTAACTGTATTAGGGCTCTGATACCCTTCACTAACCTTCAAGGGCACTATGCAGGTGCTTAGTACAAAGGCATGCATACAGGTAAAACACTCATACACATGAAGCAAAAATTATATAAAGACAATTTTCAGGGAGTGTTCCCTAGCACCTATTTCCACTAGACTGGGCAAATATAAAAGGTTTAGGAATGAAAATATGAGTGGACCACAAATAAAGAAATGCTGAGTATCACTGTGATCAGAAATATTCATAGTGCTATTAACAGTTAATCAATTAACTGTAACAGAATCATGACTCAGTATGAAGTTACATACTGAATGGTCTGAGCTTCTGATCCTCTGCCTCTCTACCACCCCAGTGATACAGGGTGATAACGTATCTAGTATATGTGGTGCTAAAAGCAAACCCAGGGTTTCTGCCAAGTGAGCTACAAACCCAGTCCTCACTTAATATTTAAATAAAATGAAGTGACAACCAATTTTCTAACAAACATATTAAAAAAAAAAAATCTAGCTTGGCCTGGTATTGCAGCCCTGTCATCTTCACTATTCTAGAGAAGTTCAGGGCCAGCCTTGGCAAACTAGTGAGACCCTGTCCCAGCAAGTCACAAGACGTAGAGAGAAACCTCCTTAAGACAGTATGTCAATTTTGTAGACTTTCTAAAAGAATACAGAGAAAAAGATCTATACAAAACAATTACTCAAATAAAAGAAAAGCAGCTATGAAACTACAGCCACCTGTATCTTTTTTCTTTTTAAGATTTATTATTTATACAACATTCTGCCTACACACCAGATCTCACTATAGATACTTGCAAGCCACCATGTGGTTGCTGGGAATTGAACTCAGCAGGTCTGGAAGAACAGCGAGTGGTTTATTATTATTATTATTATTGCGAGTGTTCTTAACCTCTGAGCCATCTTTCCAGTCCCCCTACCTGTATCCTTTTAAACATATGATTAAAAGACACTGACTAGCAAATAAAAATAAATTACCTGAAAGCTGTCATATTACCAAAAATTTTAACTGTTCGTAAAAAGGCTTCCACTACTTGACACATGATTGGGAATCTAGAGTGATATCTACATGAGAAATGGAAGAGAAGAGCTACTTAACACAATGCTTGGGGAAGAAAAGAAAAATTTATTTAATTTTACAACAGTGTAAAATCTTAACTTTTTTTTTTAAAGCTGAAACAACTGCATAGTCAACTTTATTACATGGTACATATAGTATAAGCCTAGAAATGCTGGGGAAACGGCCACATACAAACACTATATGTCTAATTAAAATGCTTCCATGCAGAGTGTGATGATGCATGCCTTTACTTCCAACACCTGGGAAGCAGACCGGAGTTTCAAGCCAGCCATGGCTACACAGTGAGACCCTGTTTCAAAACAAAACAAACTTCCACAAACTAGTTAAGTCTAATAGAGTTATTTCATAAATTTTCATTTCTACATTGTATTTTCAAGATAATCCTAGCACTAATATTCATTCATTTAAAAATTCATGCATTTAACAAACTATTAAGAAAAGAGGTAAGTAAAAAGATTTAACAATTTAATAACTTGTAATAGAAATTAAAGCAGAACAAGAGAGAAAAAATTGGTATCTGCTTACAACTGCCTTGTGTTTGAACGAAGTATTAACAAATTCTATATTTAAAGAATTACCAAATATCTACTATGACTTGTCAATCAGAGCATTTCCCTCTTCCTTTTGCAAAATATGCTGTAAAATACAAAACTTAAAAAAAAAAAAACTGGAATGATCTACAGATTCACCTATACAAAGAAGTTGCACAGTAACTCAAAAACAAAGTATTCATGCTGAGAATGTGGTACTTAAAAGATGGACCACACTTCTCAGAGCATCTGCTCCACAACTTTACCAAAATGCAACATCACCGTAATTCCTAAGACCCAAACAGACACTTCCCAATTAAGAAACAAAATTGGCACTAATTTGGAGATCAAGATAATTTTGTTTTTAGTTCTCATAAATGTGTACATTTTCGACTATCAACCTTAAACATGGGGTCCAGTTTAAAACCTGTAAATTCATTTACTAATTAAACCTTAATGCAATATCACCGTAATTCCTAAGAACCAAAAAATGCTTCCCAATTAAGAAAGAAAACTGACACTAATGTGGGGATCAAGATAATGTTCTTCGTTCTCACACAGGTGTGTATTTTTGACTAGCAACATAAAACATGGGGTACAGTTTAAAACCTGTAAATTCATTTACAAATTAAACCTTAAATTAAAAAGAAATCACCATCAAACTACAGAAGTTTGTTTACATGATTCAAACACTGGGGAATTTCCTCAATCAAGGGGGGAAAAGCCATTGTTTTCAATTACTTTAACCCCTAAACTCTCACTAGCCCAACCGAACAAAAAGAAAACCCTTCTTCCCAGCTTGTCATTTGTAGAGAACGGACAAGCACTTTACTCCCCCGCCCCCTTCTATTCTTGCTCTGAACCTTAACCTGAGACCGAAACTGACCCCAGGTGAGACTCTTAAGCTGTTTTCAGCGAGTTTCGCAGTCAGGTCTGGGGGCAGGATGGGGCCCCCACCCTCTTTCAGTATCCCAGCCTCTGGCACCGGCTCAGGTCCAGCGCGAAGAAGAGGTGGGCCCAGTAGGGCCCAGACCAAAGCGTCGGGCCGCGGCGGCTCGGCGGCGGGCAGGGAGGAGCCGAGAACCCGCCGTGGCCGGCCACCTGCGCTATCCCCGGGCCCCACGGCCTGGGCGGACCCGCCGCCTCCCTCCTTCTCTTCCCAGGCCCGAAAGGCCCGCGGCGCACGGCGAGGAGGGAACCCGGTCACCGTGCAGGGCGGAACCGAGCCGACGCGCCTCAGGGGAAAGCTGCAGTCACTCGGTCTCGGCTCCACCGTCACATCCCACTTCCAGCCCGGGCCCGCTCCCTGAGCCTCACCAGGTCGTAGTCCTCCTCATCATCGCACATGAAATCATCCTCCATGTCAGACATCTTGGCCGGAGGGGGAGGGGGAGAGGAGAAATTAGAGACAACCTCCTCCCACAGTCCTCTGCGGCCCAGAAGCGTCACTCCCTATTCTCCTCGTCTTCCGGTCGCTCTTAAAGAAGATGAGCGCGTTCCGGAACCAATGCGCTCGACCTGGGGACGGTTTACTACGGTGCCCAAAGAGAAGGCACAGCCTGCTTTTCCTGAGCAACAGTTGGTGTCTTAGCAACTAAACGTAGCAACTGGGAAATCGAGCGCTACGGGTCCTATCTGAGGGGTTTCGGAAACCTTCTAGCAGTTTCCAGTGTTCTAGGTGAGGGAACCGCCTCTTTCTAGTGAAACATGCCCGTCCTATACGACAGGTAGTGTACCTCTGCCATTGTTATCTGTGTGTTTTTATTCTACACCTTGCGGTGGACATAGTTACAGCAACGCAATTTTCACCAGAAGTTATATTTGTAGTTGGCAAAAAAAAAAAAGTTCAGTGGATATCCCAGTTTAGGTATGCACTAATCGTTTAATTTTTTTTAATGAGCCACAAACGGGCATTAACTGCTTTTAGGATAAAAAGTAGCAGTTGACAGATTTTTTAAAAAAATGCGTTGTCACACAAAACCGTTGGAATTCAGAATAAAGAAAAATATTGAAATAAGGCAATCCCCTTTTTTAAGAGAAACCCTCTAAATTCTGTACATTTCATTCCACAAAGGCTGTATAGTTATGAAACAGATATAATCCTAGAATTTTGTTCCATTTGTTATCTATTCAGATCAATTAAACATGCCCAAATCTCCAAAGTTTAAACAAACAAACCAAACTACAACAAAACCCGAAACTTTTTCTGGTACAGCTAATGCTGAGAGCATAGTTTAGCATTAATTCACGCCATCGTGTTGAATACTTACAGACCCAACTTGACTGTGCTCTAGTGACTTCTAGAGTTGTGTCTGATGTTACCAGTTTTCATCTGAATCCACTGGGGAATGGGATAATTTTGCTTTTGTTTCTAAGTCAGGAATTGCTTGGTTCTGGAAATATTGTCAGAAGACACGTTATTGTCAGTAGTTAAGCAGGACAATGATTGTATTATTTTTATAGCGAACAGAGTGTGAACACAATTTATAGCTATACATTCAAAATGTTACAAAAATAAGTCTTCAAACAGCTTTGCATTGAGTATCATCAACATTGCTTTTTTTTTTGTATGTTTTGAGCTCAGGAGAGAACTCAGGGCCTTGTGTATTAGGTAAATGCTCTATTTCTGAGCTACCCTGCTGGCTTAACACTTGTTTCTTAGAAAAATATTACAAGAAGGAATTTCAGGTGGTTTTTAAAAAAATCATTCAAAGTAACATCTTTTTGGTCATAGTTTTTCTAACAACAGTAGCACTTTATATATAATCAAATAGTTTTACTAATAGCCTTTTTCTGTGAACACTTTATCATGAGAAATTTTAAACTTAAAATACATTTGAAAGGATGGAACAGTGGACACAGGTGTACCAATTATCAGCTTTGATGTTGTGTCTTTCCTGGGTAAACTGAAAGAGGCATAGAAAACAACATGTTAGTCTTATGTGCAGCTATGTGTATGTCCTAAAACTGAAGACATTCTCCTATGTAAGCATAGCATGGACGTTGCCTAGTAGACTGAAATCTTCTGATAATCATTTAATTTCTAATCTTTGTTCATAATTTCTCTACTGGATATAAAAAGTTTAGTTTTGGAATGGCATTTAATAATATCATCTTAAAATCCAAAACTTCAAAAGTACTGCATGAATCTGTACATGTAATTTTAAAACAAAGCAAAGCCTTCCAATAAGTGTGATGATTGTGGATATTCCAGTTTCTTGGGACAGATCAGGCTTAGGTACTTCTTATTAGCATGGTCATTCTCAGAACTTAGGGTAATAAATCACAGTTACCCTACCCATATCTATAATTTTTCCAAAGAACATAGAGAATCATAGGGAGTTAAAGAGTTTTATTCATGCATAACATCAGACCTTCTTAAATAACAAGGCTGTGGTTATTTACCATGCCAGCTGTTCACATGTATAAAATGGCTTGCATTTATTTGCATAAATTTCTGGCTTTTATAGGAATGCCTTACTCATAAAATGGGAAAAGACTTGAGTAATCTGGTGCCTAGAAACATAAGGAAAATGGCAACTGAAATTTGAGCCTTTTATTTCCTTGGTGATACTCAAATTTATTAAGCCCAGTCCGACAACTTGATAAGAGTAATTACTAGAGTATTTCTATGAGTTCAATTTTACTTGCTAGTAAGTAACTGTTAAAAAGTTTTTTTAACAGGTTGCTATTGTTTAAAGCAGATGTCCTATTTAAAAGTATTTTAAATATTTTTATTAAAGATTTAATTTTTTATTATTTTAAAGTATTTGCATGTATCTGCATGTGAGTGTGTGCATGTGATTGTGGGTGCCTGTAGATGTTAGAGGTGTTGGATCTCCTGAGGGCTGGAAGTTACAGACAGTCAGCCTCTCCAACTACCCAAACTCAGGTCTTCTCCAAGAGCAGCATGCGCTCTTAACCCCTGAGCCATTTCCGTAGCCCCTTAAAATTTCTAAAAATTGTGTGCATGTGTATGGTGTCTGTTGTATGGATGGGTGTGTGTATGGTGTCTGTTGTATGGATGGTCGTGTATATGGTGTCTGTTGTATGGATGGTCGTGTATATGGTGTCTGTTGTATGGATGGGCGTGGAATGATTGTGTGGGACGTCTGCGTGGGCCACAAGGTAATTTTGCAGCCAGCTGTCCCCTTCCACCTTTACTTGCTTTCCAGGGACTGAACTCTGGTAGTCAGGCTTTTGAGGGAAGAGCCTTTGCCCACTGACCATCTCACTGGCCCCCAAATATTTGTAAAACAGCGTATAATTTAGCTGTGTTATGATAAGCTAGCTTATCATAAGCAAACTTATCAATTTGATAAAATTTGGTGTATATTTATATCTGTGAAGTGATTTCATAAGAACTTGATGAGCTTATTAAACCAATGGTGTTTATATATTTCTTCCTGAAATTTCCTGATGATCTATATCTTTCTTCTTTTATATATTTTAAGGCCATTACTGATCTATTATTTGGCATTGTAAATGAGCTTACAATTTAAGCAACTTTATATGTAAATCAAAATAAACAATGCATTTTTATTTATCTGGCTTTTATCCATGTTGTTGGTTGTTTGAATTTATTGCTGTGTGTTCTGTTTTTGGATATCCCATAATTATCCTTCTTTAATGGATATGTGAGGTTTTTCAACTCATGTTTAATATAAATAAAACTGCTATGGACATTTGTTTACAGGTTGTTGTGTGAGCATGTTTCATTTCTGAGTAATGTAGTAAACTGATTCCAACATGGCCTGTTCCTTTAGTGTGGAAAGGCTATGATTTTCTCCTAATCATGGAGAGAAGTTAATATATATAATTACAAGTATATTATTAAACAAGATCAAGTCTGTTCTAATAGAAAACATTTTGTTCTTTGTTGTCATCAAGAAACATAAGTGCTGATGTTTGTGTGATAATTAAGCCTCATTGGCTGTTTGTTTTTCTAGACGGGGTTTCTCCGTGTCACCCTGTCCTGAGACTCTCTCTGTAGACCAGGCTGGCCTCGAACTCAGAGATCTGCCTGCCTCTGCCTCTCAAATTCTGGGATTAAAAGCATGCTTCACCACTGGTTTGGACAGAATCGGAACCACCTAGGAGACAAGCATGGGTATGCCTGTGGGTGGTTATCTACAGTAGCCACATGCTCTGCAGTGAGTCCTTCCCCAATGAGCCTCTTAAAATAGAAGCCGCACCTGAGGCACACCCACCTGAGCACGCCCACCTGAGCATACCCACTTGAGCACACCCTGACTTCTGAGTGACAGAAATTGTGAGATAATAAGTGTGCTCTGTTACTCATTGCTACCTTTGTGATAAAGTAGCAGATAAAAACAATTCTACAAGTTATAGTTGGGTCAGCTTTGTGGGAAATTTTCAAACTGTTTTCTGGGTAGTTTTACCATTTAGCCTATCTGTCCAAGAGTCCTAGTTGTCTCTCTATCTTGCCACCATTTAGTACGAGCTATCCTATTTCAGTTTTAACTACTCTGTTTTAGCACTGAGCATTTTGGTGGCTTTGGTTTGCACTTCCTTAAGGCAGACGCTGTGCTTCTCTCTGTTTGGGTTATTATTATTTTTTTTCAGTTCTGTTGCTGTATTTGACATTAAGCAGCTAGTTCTCAAGCACATGGACTGCCTAACGGTTTTTGCATGTGATAACGAGGACATAAATTACCAAAGTGTAGAGCTTGTATGGTGAATCCTCATACCCTTCATGCTTTCTGGACAAATGAATATGGATATGATATGGAACATTATTTATTCCTCCGCCCAGATGTGCATGTCTGTAGTCCCCATCTCCTTCATGGCAAATCCCTGGGGTTCTTTGAATGCTCAAGGGGCATGCTTCTTGAAGTCCAATTTATGGATGCATTTGTTGATGTATTCTTAGGTCACCACCTGGCATGTCCCCTCTTGTCACCATTCTTCTTTGTAGGAGCCATTCTTCAGGGCCTAACTTAGAAGGGGTCCATGTATTTCTTTGGTGAAAATTTTCTTCAATTCTTTTTTCCACAAGGTTGTTTATCTTATTACTCTTTCATGGTAAGGAATTCTTACTTTTTTGTGTTGTATCTAAAAAAGTTTTGTTACACTTTAGGACAGTGATTGCTAATTTGTTTAAAAGCAGGGTATAGGGGCTAGCTGGTAAGATACCTTATCGGGACAGATGCCTGCTGCCGGGCTTGATGACCTGAGTTCAACCCCTGGGGCTCACATGGTGGAATGAAAGAACTGACACCCAAAAGTTGTTCTATGACCTCTGTGTCCATGCATACACACTAAATAAATGTAAATTTAGAAAGAACAAGCTATATTTCCCTGTGTCTTTCCCATCAGAGTCAGGAGACTTTTGTGTGTAAATTTTATATAGGAAAAACCTAGCTGAGAGCCAGTGTCATGGAAGGACTCGTGCATTTATTCTCTCTGCAGGTGACTGCAGACATGTTGCTTCCTTCCTGTCCAGCCTTGACCTCCCTGTGAATTGTAAGCCAAATAAACTTTTCCTTCCTTCTGTGCTTTTTTATCAGGCCATTTTTGTCACAGCAAAAGAAAAGTAATGCAACACCCATAAGCAGTGGGACTTTCATCTCTCAGTCATCCACTCAGTCATGCCTTTGTATTGAAAACCAGTCTTCCAGGCACTGTGCCAGGAGCTGAGGACCCTGCTCCTGCCCTCACATTGCTTACGTACAGTTGGTAGTCATGGTGAGGCAGCAATTAGACAGTAAATGCAGGAGAAAATAAATATGCAGGGAAACTTTTTACAGTTTGGAACAGTACTAGGGTAGATGTGATGGAGATGGTATGCTTTTAGTAGTCTCTGGGGTTTCCTTAGACAATGGAAAAATGAGGGTGCACTGGATACTGAATAAAAAAAAATGAGGACATGACTCCTAGGTATGGCTGAGGAGGTTTATTCTAGTTGTCAGGAAGAGACAGCCAGAGGCATCTGGAAGGGTCCAGATTGTACCCGGGCCTTGTGGGGAGAAAGAGGAAGAGGAGCTAGAAAGAGCAGAGAGAGTACCTGGGAACCAGGAGACCAAGAAGGCACACAGCCAAAATGGCTGAGATTATATGGGGATCAGAGTCTGGGGAAGGGAAGCACAGGGTTAGGGTAGGGAGGGGCTTGAGAAGTGCTAGGAGGAGTCACAGGTTTCTTTGAGACCTGTCAAATACTTCTCACTAGTGGTGAGAAGAAACTAGTGGTGTTCTATGAAGGCCCTCCTGTGCTTGCGTTCTGGAAGTAAGAGCGGAGATATTTACATCTATTTTACGTCGTTTGCTTTGGAAATAAATTTTAATTAGAAGCAATAGGTGAACATTTCATGGTCTTTGCTGGACATTAAGAAAAATTCCACCTTAAAAAACAAAAAGCCTGAAAGCGATCAGAAGAAGGAGTGAGTGGGTCTAAGTTCTAATGCTGTACTCAGCCGCATCAGTGCACAGAAAGACCCAGTCAATCGGCCTTGCTGCGCCTGTGCGAGCCCAGCGCGAGGTGGTGGCAGCGCTTGACAGCTGTGCTGGGAGCTGGGGAGGAGGAGCTGGGGGCGGGACAGCCTGGAAGGAGCCACTTCTGCGGACCTGCAGGATTTCCGCCTAGATCCCGGAAGAAAGCCATTCTTGCCACCTTTATCTTGTGATCCTCAGCTGTGCTGCGCTTCTGGAAACTGCAAAGGGAGCTAACAAAATATGGCTACGGAGGACCCCGCCACGCGACGAGTCCAGGTGGCAGAGCATCCCAGGTGGGGGAGAGGCGTGGCCTGGGATCCTCGGGCTGGAGAGGTGCGCAAGGCGTTCATTGCTTTGGGCAGCAGCTTTTTGAGTCACCGTTTGTTTTGTCCCTGGGAGGCAGACAGAACCTTTGGGATTCTAAACGTCCAGGTCTCAGACACTGCGTCCAGATGCTGCCGGGCTTGTGTGCCTTGCTTGACACGGAGGCCTTTGCCCCTCCCTGCCGAAGGATTCAGTAAAATGCAAACTTACCTCGAGCTGCTCAGTTACCTTGCCTGCCAAGAGATAGTGCTTTTCCAAGTTTTACGTCCTATCTGGTCATTTTTGAGTTTCTGCATCTTTGACAAATCCGAGAACCTCTAAAACTGTCATCAAGAAACTAATTTGTTGGCAGCTCCAACCTACATAATTACCAATTCTTTTTTTTTTTTTTTTTTTTTGATGGCTAATGGAGGGTCTTTTCTTGTTTTGTTGTTCGAGACAGGGTTTCTCGGCGTAGCCTTGGCTGTCCAGTCTCGCTTTGTAGACCAGGCTGGCCTGGAACTCGCAGAGATCCGCCTGCCTCTGCCTCCTCGAGTGCTGGGATTACAGGCATGCGCGACCACGCCCATAATGGAGAGTCTTTTAAAATTACAGATACTTTACAGAAATACTTTGTTCTGGTTTTGGGGCTGAAATCTCACTGAAGCCTCTCACCTGCTTCTCTGAGGTGGCCTGCTTTTGAGTTTAACCCCCCTCCCTTCCCCATTCTGTTTTGGTTGATGACACTGCTTTCCTATGGCTTGAAAATGCTCTTTCCTGGCCAAGTCAGCAAACCTGGAAAAGACACATCTTACTCTAAGCATAGAGTAAGTGCATTACTTCCGGATGCCACTGACACTTTCAAGGTTTCTCTGAAGTCCTTGCACTGCTTGGTTGTTTTTACATATCCAGTGAAGGAGAGATGACATGCTTCCAATGATTCCTGAGGAATTAGTTTCATGAAAAGAAATCCACCCTCGTTAGTGTACAAAACACGTCTGAATAAATTTCAAATGTGATTTTTTTTTTTTTTTTTTTAAAGCCAGGGTCTCACTATGTAGTTCTGGCTGGTCTTGCACCTGCCTGACTTCTAACTTAAGTTAGATCTGCCTGTCTCTGCCTAGGATTAAAGATATATGCCATCACACCCAGCCCATTTTACATGATTTTAATCATAAAGACCATTTTCCATGGTTGCCCTGCTGGGAGGATGTTGCTAGAAAATATAGGTCCATTTCTCAAAAAGAAGAATCACTGACTAAATTCCTGAAATGTTCTTTCATGACCTAAACAGTATTTATTCAAGCAACAAATATTTAATGTTACTTCATCAATGTGTTGGCCACAGGTAAGGTCATAGTGGTCATGTACGCTCTGCTCTGCTGTTTCTTGTTTCATTATGATTTGTTTTGAGATAGTGTCTACATAGCTGAGGATGACCTTGAACTCTTGATCTATCTGCCTGTACCTCAAGCACACCATCATGCCCAACTATTTCGTTTTGTACTTGTGTGTACACTGTTATTAGCTTTGCACAGTGTTTTGTAGGAATATTTTGAAGAATCCTATTTTAGAAAGGGTGAGATTTATAAAATCTAGATAGTGTAATCTACAAATCTATGTAAGTGGTCACCTGGTACAATTCATTGGTATCCTCAGAGGATCCTGGATTTTTGAGGAGATACTAATCTTTGTTCAAGGTTCCTCTTCAATTTCACGGGAAACCAGAGCCACTTGATTAAAGACACTAGGCAACCACATTACGTGTTCTAATAACATAATTTCTTTTTATTCTCTTTCTATGAAAAGGAAATTTTACAAGTCTGGAGTTGTACCTCAGTGGTAGCACACCTCTTTAGCAAGCACAAGTCCCTGCATTTGATTTCAGCATTATAAAACTCAGGGAGAAACAAGATAACTAAGTACATTCTAGCTGCACTTGACTCATGTTTTTGGTCTATACTGTAGAACTTCAAATTTTACTTCTAGATTTCTTTGCAGTGATATCTCTTTTTCTTAGGATTAAGTTTTAAATTGTTAGGCTGGCAAAGCATGATGGTGCATGCCTGTAATTCCAGCAGCTGGACGGAGAGGTAGGAGGGTCAGCATAAATTGAAAGCCAAGTTGGACACTGTGTCCTATTTTAATTACTTTTCTATTGCTGTAAAAGAGACACTACAGGGGCTGGAGAAATGGCTCAGAGGTTAATAACACTGGCTGTTCTTCCTAAAGGTCCTGAGTTCAATTCCCAGCAACCACATGGTAGCTCATAACCATCTGTAGTGATATCTGGCGCACAGGCACACATGCAGGCAGAATGCTGTATAAATAACAAATAAATACATATTGAGAGAGAGAGAGACACCATGGCCCAGACAACATATTGAAGAACTAACATATTGGGGAACTAACTCGAAATGGCATGAGCTTTTCAAATCTCAAAACCTGCTCCCAATGACACACCCAAGTTGGGAGATAGAGACAGGAGAATCAGAAATTCCAGGTCATTCTTGGTTAGGGAGTGAGAGAACAGCCTGTGCTACATGAAACTTTTCCTAAAGTAACCCTAAAAACAAAAGACTAAAAACTATTAGATTATTAGTTCTTTTTTTCTTTCCTCCTTTTCTTCATTTCAAGTAAATGCTAGTATAAGATGTTACATTCCCATCTTTGTGTTTCTTGCTGTTTATTTTGTTTTGTTGTTTATTTATTTCTATTTTGAGACAGGGTCTCTATGTAGTCCTAGCTGCTCATGAACTTGCTATATAGACCAGGCTGGCTTCAAACTCAAAGATCCATCTCCCTTACTCGGCCTCCTAGTGGTGGGATTAAAGGTGTGTGCCACAACCACCCTGTTACATAGTTTCCTTTAAACAGTTGTCTCTGAATTTTACACCATAGTAGCTAGAATTACTTTTTCTATCTTACTGTTTACTAAAATATCAGGCCTTGGAGTAGACTAGGTAAGTACTCTGACACAAACTCACAACCCCTGACCCCATCACAGAAAGTTATGCATTTGGTTCAAATCCATACAGTATCAGTGTATCCTATATCATTATTATCACCCCCCCTTTTAATTTTACAAAATAGTACATGTACATAAGTAAAAGAATTATATTTTTTGTTCTGTAATTTTTTTCATCTACTCTTCCTCAAAGATACTACCTTATTCATGTAGAGAGATTTTGCTGAAATTGTTTTACAGTATGAATGCATTGTTAGTGCTTTGGATTTCTGATGCTTTTGCCTTATAACAATACTAAAAAAACACATAGATCTTTAAACATTTGTATGAACATTTTAAAAGAAAATATTTTTATTCTTTGAGAAGTTCACTCATGCATACAATGTATTTTAATGACAGTCACTTTACTCCTTCCTTTCAGCTCCTCCCATGTTCACCCTGAACCCCTCTCAACTTTATGTTCTGTCTTTCTTGTTATAACTCACTGGATTGTTCTGCCTATATATGCATGGGTGGGGGTCCATTCTTTGGATGGTGACTCTCCTACCACTGTCACACCCTCAGGGCCATCTGATTCTCTCTTCCCCAGCAGCCATCAACTATCTACAGCTCCTCAGATAGGGATAGGGGACCCTGACCTCTCCCCTTCTTGGTGGATTCTTGATCTTGCACAAACAGCTGCAACTGCTGTGAATTCACAAACACAGTGGTCTGCCACTGTTAATTCTTTTTGAGCACATTCTATGGATGTACTTTGTATGTGTATTTTTGGATGGAGCCATCTGTTTGATATGGACACAGCTCCTGCTTTAATTTTTTTTCTTTTGGTTTTTCAAGACAGGGTTTCTCTGTGTGTAGACTCTCTTTGTAAACAAGGATGGCCTCAAACTCACAAAGATCTGCCTGCCTCTGCCTCTCCAGAGTGCTGGGACTACAGGCGTGTGCCAGTGAGCCCAGCTTCCTGCTTTTATGGTATCTTTTCCTGTGCGGACGTGAGTACAGTGCAGTGCTGAACAATGATGATGATTGTAGTTTTGCCTTAAGCCTGGTGTGTAATGGAAAAGTTTTTTTAAAGGTTTATTTTATGTGTATCAGTGTCTGGCCTGCATGTATATGTGCACCTTGTGCATGCCTGGTGCTTGTGGAACTCAGAAGAGGGCTTTGGACTCTCTGAGCTGGGGTTACAGATGGTCGTGAGCTGCCGTGTGGGTGCTGGGAATCAAAGCTGGGTCATATGCGAGAGCAGTGAATGCTTTATCTGCTGAGCCAGTCTTCCAGCCCTTGGAAAGCTTTAATGAGAGTACTTCTGATATTTTACCATCAAATATGGAGTTTAATGTTTCTGGTAAATACTTTTTAGTAAATTAAAGACCTTTCCTCAGTTTTATTATGTTAAAAATTTTTTAAAAATGTCCTTATTATCATACATTAGTTATACATAATGGTTTTCCTTATGACATTGTCATGCATCTACTAATATATTTTGATCATGTTTATCCTCCCTCTGTTACCCTTTCTTGAGCCTTCCTTTTCCCACTATAGCATCAGTATGTACATCTTCCCTGGGTGGTCAGCATTGTTATATACAAGGTCCACAGCTAAGTGAGACTGTTAACAACCATCCCCCAACCTTAACAACCCCCCCCCACACACACACCACACACAGCTAGCATAGCACATAATGGTACTGGCACTCTGAGAGATAATCAGCAAGGAGAAAACTTTCAGGCCAGTTCCATCTTGAATTTTCAATGTCCTGCACCAGGGCATGCAGTGTCATCAGCAAAAGGGTCTTACCCTGCAGTTCTGGTGGGAAACAAACAGCAGTTTCGGGAGCCTGTGCTGTTTAGAGGTCTCAGGGGCCTCCCTGACCACCAGCTCCTAGGGAGATTGCCTGGCCTGGCAATGGAACAAACCTATGGTTTCTGAGAGTAGTTTTTTCACTCATACAGGGTAGTTAAAATGGGTTTCTGTTATTATTACTAATTGTGTAATCACATAATAGTGGGTTTCATTAGAATTCACAGAGGCAGTGAAGACTGGTTATTAGTGTTTTGCTGGACAATTTTAGTGATAAACTTCAGTGCTGTGTGCCAGCTCTACTCTGCTTTACAGAGAAGGTTACCCTGACAGTGTATAGATCTGTGTGATGTTTCCATAAAGGATTTTACTCTGTTGATTATATTCATCCCCCAATACCTTATCTCTTCTTTTGTCCTTCTCTTCCTCTCAACTGACTGCTCTCTCTTTTACTTCTGCCCACCTCTACTTTTGTGTCTTTTTTGTTGTTGCTGCTGAGGCAGAGCCACAGAGGAGTGCTGCTACTGGCTTGCTCCCCAAAGCTGGCTCACCCTTGCTTCTTGCTTTCTTATACTGTTCGGGTATAAGAACAGCTGCACAAACCAGACTCTGGTTTCAGTTAGATTGGGATGGTTTATTAGAATGTCTTTTCCAAGCTGATCGATCAGGGCCACAGTAAGGACTTGGGAGCCTAACTGTGACATCTGCAAGTTCTCACAGCAGGGTTGTAATATAAATAACCAAATGCAAAAGACATGGGGAGGGCAGTTACACATTTTGGCTAACCGTACAAAGCAATATTGCATTTTTGGCCAACTAGGCAAAGTATTATTAACTAACCTTTTAGCTGATTGGTCCTAAGTGAGGGTGTGAGGCAGGACTTACGGTCTTCTAGAGTACATCCAAAGTGTAGCCAGCTGTAGATAGGAAGGGCGCAACCAGAGTGTAGCCACGTGAATAGTTACCAAGGCATGAGTTATGACACTATTGAATAAGGTCAGCTATGAACAACCGCTTCCAGGTGGCAGAGTTGAAAAGTTTAAAATTTTGAACTTAATTTCACCTTAGAAACAAAATGGAAGCTGAATACAAAGATGGCTGCAGCTTTGTCTCAAATAGCAGGCTACAACGATAGAACCCAAGACCACCTGGCCAAGAACAGCACTACTCCAGTATAGTAGACCCGCCCACATCAATCAGTAATTTAAAATGGCCCCATGGGCTTGCTTACAGACCAGCCTGATGGAGACATTTTTTCAGTTGATGCTACTCTTCCCAGATGACTCTAGCTTATGCCAGACTAACAAAACACTAACCAACACCCCTGTAGCCCACCCTGTCTTCTCCTGCCTCTCCCACTCCTGCCTCCCTCCCTCCCTTCCTTACTGTTTTTCTCCCCTTTTCTACTTAAATTATATCTAAAATTTAATATTCTGTGTTCTCTAGTTATAGTGAAGGCATACTTCTTGTGAAGTTTTATAAATTCTGGAAGATGGGAAGATAGAATCAGATTCAAGTAGCCATCTTGTCTACATATACCTTATGGCACAGTAAATTTTTGCTTTTAGTTTTTTTGTTGTTGTTTTGTTTTGTTTTTTTTTTTTATTTTTTTTCAAGACAGGGTTTCTTTCTGTAGCCTTGGCTGTCCTGGACTTACTCTGTAGACTTAGGCTGGCCTCAAACTCACAGAAATCCTCTTGCCTCTGCCTCCTGAGTGCTGTAATCAAAGGCATGTGCCACCATGCCTGTGTTTTTATTTACTTATTTATTCAAATTTTTGGTTTTTTTTCCATTCTGGAGACCAAACCTAGATCTTTCACACACTGAGCAAAACCTCCAAACCCAGTATCTGCTGCTTCAGTGAATGTTAGAGGAGTAAGAGATCGTTTCCTGCTGAGCTCTCTGTTGTAGTCCAGAGCTGCTGCTGAGTGGACCTGGGTAATCATACTTCCAACAAAATAAGTGACCTTATTTGTACCAGACAGTAGGAACAGGATGGATACAAGAATTAAATTTCCAAACATATTATAGACTTTGAGAATTTGGACCAAAAGATATGAAAATATGAGACAGATAGTAGAGGACACTAGAATTAGAGTTCTTGTAGAGTCACAATGTCATGGACACCTAAGGTATGGAGGTGCAGAAATGAGGTTCACAGAGGCAAAGGGGATGCAGAGAGGAATCGTGGGAAGAGGGAACCAGTGATGGTATCTTTGGAGGATTCAAAGAGTGGGTCAGGAAGAACAAGCACCGAAGACACCAATGTGAACAAGATTTTCTGGTCATGTTTAGATTTCCAGAAGGCCAGCTTGAGTCTTCCAATAGCAATTTCTACATTTCTCTCTGTAATTATGTGTCCTTTCACTCTTGAAAAGTGTGTGTGTGTGTGTGTGTGCATGTGTATGCATACAAGCTCAATGCTGAGGGGTTGACTTTCACTTCACACATGCTGTGCTCCGACCCCTGCAGAGTTTTTCTGTTATGTGCTATTTTGAGATATTCTGCTTTTGTTTTCCAGATTGCTGAAGCTAAAAGAAATGTTTAACTTTAAGTTTGGGTCCATACCCAAGTTCTATGTTCGAGCCCCAGGAAGAGTCAACATAATAGGTATTATGAATTTCTTCTTTTAATTTTTTCCCTGTACCTCTGGTGGTTTGGATTTTTCAGGTTTTCTAAGTGTATTTCTATTTTTCTTTTCTTCAGGGAGATACTTTGTAATTTTCTACATTTTAATGTTAAGCATATTTTAGCAATTTGGTGTACAATTTGTCTGAATAAATGTGTTATGGTGGATATAGTTTTAGATTGTATACCAACTTATTCTTTTGTGTTTAATATATCATATTTTATGTTGCTTAAGTGGTTATAATTATTATCTTAATAATATTTTTATAGTAGCCTACTAAGATGGTATTTTGTAATTTACTTAAAAATTTTCTTTTATTGTACATAAAGTTATTTCCAGTATTTTGCTGTTATAACCAGGAGTTTCAGTGTTTTCCCCAGTGGAAAGGAGAAGCAGGTAGCATAAAGGATGTAACCTCTTACAACACATAAATTCTCATTTTCCTCTTTAATTTCTTATGAATGGTTGCATAGCAAACATCATAGAAATTTGTATTACTAGTAGAATGTTTGTAGAATGTTGTTTTTAATCTTTTAGAAAGCTTTGTACTAATTACTAATATATGTATACACATATACACAATATGTATGTACATATGTATGTATGTATGTAGGAGAAAGTGTGTCACTGTGGAGGTGGGCTTGTGGCATAGTCCTCTTCTGCTGCTCCTTCTCCAGCGCCACGTCAGTCAGCAAACTGCCATGCTTCCCACCGTGATAATAATGGACTAAACCTCTGAAGCTGTAAGCCGGCCCCTATTAAATGTTTTACTTTATAAGAGTTGCCATGGTCATGGGTCTCTTCTCAGCAATAAAACCCAAACTAAGACATAAGTTGGTACCAGGGCCCTGGGGCATTGCTGTGATAGGCCAGACCATACTTTTGTTTGGAGGAGTGTAGATTTTTGGACTTTGGAGTGAGAAAGCAGCGGAAGGCTGTAAATGGGGTTCACTGGGCCACACCAGCAGGAAGATGGATGACAGCGGCGCTGGGGGCGGTTTGCAGTGTTGGATCCTGGCTCAAGAGGCTTCAGAAGGAGATGAGCCTCAGTGTGTGGGCTAGAGACTGCAGTGACATCTTGACAAAGGGTGTGGCTGCTCTTCTCCCTTGTCTGAAAAGTCTGCCTGAGGCTGCAGTGAACAGCTCCGGCAGAGGAAATCTTCAAACAACCTACCATTAACTCTGTTGTGTGGCTATCATTGTGAAAAGAGTAAACTGAGCAAAAAAAAAAAAGGGGCGGGGTGGGGGGAGGAAATAGAGCTAAATCCTGCGTTCAAGGAGATAAACAGATTAAGAAATGGAATAAAGGGTCCTCAGGGGAAGACACCACCCAGCTAAGCATCCATCTTGTGAAAGGAAAGTAAAGAACAGTTTAGGCCCAGGCAAGGTGGTGGTACATGCCTTTAATCCCAGCACTCAGGAGACAAAGACAAGCAGACATCAGAGTGTAAGGTCAGCCGAGCTTAGGCAGTGAAGGAAACCATTGAAACCAGAAAGCTGGTGAAGATAAACAAGGGGGCATGTTCCAGCCCCAGCAAGCAGCAGAACTTGGCAGCTTCAGCCACGTGGTTCTGGCTGTAGAGTCAAGGACAGAAGAAAGGGGTTATGGAATGTCCTTCCATTACTATGGAAGGCAACTGAGGCTAGGTGTGCAGCAGGGGTGTCCCTGCATGGAGGTCCAGTGTGTGAAACAGTGAAGGTGAAGCCTGCATTGCCTTGGGGACCCCCGATAGCTTAAAGATGCCAGAGCCATAGCAATACCTTCTGAGGAGAGCTGCTGACAGGGAGTGGAAAGGAGGGTGTTGGAGTCAACAAAGCTGAAAAGAATTGTATATCTGAAGAGCATTTTGACAAGAGACAAGGTGATGCGGAGTTTGGAGTTTGTCTTGCATTGGTCCAGTTTTTTCTCACTATGCTCTCTTCCATTTGTTTTGGAACAGTAATGTACATCCTGTGCCATAATATGTTGAAATTATGTGATCTGGTTTTTTATTTTTATTTTTTTCTAGGGGATTACAGTTAAGAGATTGCATAAATTTCAAAAGAGAATTTGAACTTGGGACTTTTAAACATTGTTGAGACTGTGATATACTATGGGGACTTTTGAAGTTGTACTTAATGCATTTTGCATTATGCTATGGCTGCAAGCCTATGGGGGCCAAGGAGTAGAGGGTAGTGGTTTGAATAGGTCTATGGCCCCATGGACCCATGTTTGAATGCTTGGCCCATAAGGAGTGGCACCATTAGGAGGTATGGCCTTGTTGGAGGAAGGGTGTCACTATAGAGGTGGGCTTTGAGGGCTATCTACTATGCTTCTATGCTCAAGCTATGCCCGGTGTGGCACAGTCTCCTTCTACTGCCTGTGGATCAAGATAGAGAACACTAATGGACCAAAACTCTGAAACTGTAAGCCAGCTCCAATTAAATGTTTTCCTTTAGGAGAGTTGCCTTGGTTATGGTGTTTCTTCACAGCAATGGAAACCCTAAGACAGAGGAGAATAGAATTCTGAGGAAGGGAGCTTTCAACAAGAACATAGGGTGCATCCTTCGGTGTGTGAGGATGAAAGCAGGAAAGGTGCCATATAGAAACAGAAATACAGAACACATACACACACGCGCACACACACACACACACACACACACACACAAAGCACATACACCATTTTTTTCTGATACCTTTCCATATGAAAAGAACTTTGCAGGTACATCCAGAAATAATACTTTCCAGTTATCTAGGTATCCTTAAATCAAGTCCATATTTGAAATTAACTATCAAAAGTAATACTTCAGAAGCCAAGAACAAGTTTTCCAAGAAGATGCTGCACTCTGGTCAAGTGCCCTGGCTGGTGGGCGGTGCACACCTTTGATCTCAGCACTCAGGAGGTGGAGGTGGCTAGATCTCTGAGTTCGAGGCCAATCTGGTCTAGAGAGATAGTCAGCACTGCACAGCTGAAACCCTGTCTTCAAAACAAACCAACCAACCTCCCCGCAAACAGCACCACCCCAACCACCACCAAAACACATGTCAAGGGGGACATAGATAGTTACACACGAGTTCATGAAAGAGAGGCTTTCATTCCTTTTTCAGCCAGAGGATGCACTGTGCATCTTCTCTATGGCAGCTGCTCTGGTAGAACCCACGGTGGCATGGCAAGCATTACAGAGTTCCTAGACACTTTGCCATCTTCAGGCTATGTCACTGTAACTTTGGGGTTGGTTGGAATCCCTAGAGGACTGGTGCTGAGGTAGAGTGCCATCCATGCAGAAGCTCAACCAAAGGTGCATCTTGTTCCTATTTTCTCCCTATTTGAAACCACATAAAGTTTTATTTGAACAATGATCCTAGAAGTATGTATCTTGAATTTTTGGTAGAAGGTGAAGTATGTGGAAGAGCTGAAGATGTGTGCAGGGATATTCTGCACACATGACCTTGGACCGGAGTAAGATCTGTCTTGAGGAAGTGTATGAGGAACTGGGAAAGCTTCAGGGTCCGCAGAGGGTTCAAACTCTTTTATAATGGGCAGTGCAGACATCTCAAAAGGCAATTAGAAGAATACAAAGCACTTGCATGTGCTTCACTCATCAGCTTTTACTGGTGACTTAGGCAATGCTTTTTATTTTGAAGCAGATAACAGAGGATTTACAATATTCACAGAGTATCTGAGCACAGTCAGTCGGGGTGGTCTATAATAGAGATAAAGTCAATGGAAAGGGAGAGATTGCCTGTAACAGAACGGAGTACCTGATGGAGGGGAATGCCTACAAAGGCTGGAAGGCTGGTGTCAGGAGCAAAGGGCACTCTGTCCACTTCAGCCCTTTTCACAGGAGGAAGAAAGGACACACCTTGATGTTGATTATGAATAATTGGGGGTAGAGGACTGAGGATGTTCCTGTGAGGAGAGCTGGGATTTTCAGGAGAGGGAAGAGCAAATGTGAAGGAATGGAGACAGTGAACAGCTGGGGTAAGGAAAGGGGGAGAACCAAACCCATTTGCTGGAAAGTGCTGAGATCTGGGTTAAAATGAACCCGTCAGCTGTCCACCAACCTGGAGACCTTGCATTAGTGTAAGGCCTGTGGTTTTCAAGTAAGTTTAGAGCTTTGGTGGTTGGAGTTCACAGAGAATGCCGGGGAACAGGGAATTTGACAGGAGACCTGGTAGAGCAACACACAATGACATCTGTGCTAGGTGGCAAAGGACAGCAAGGACAGAGGAGCTTACAGCACCGAGAAAAGCTGGTGGAATGGGGGCAGAGTGACGTGCAGAGCGGGGAGCTTCAGTAGAAAGGAGGAGATCTGAAACTCAAGTTTTATAAAAGATTGATGTAAAATAAAGGTGGAGGTAATGGGAGTTAGCTAATTATTGGATGGAAGGTCATGGGGGTTAGCCAAAGGAAAGGGAAGCTTGGCTTTTATTTGGATGTCATCAGGGTTACTGTGGGATTGGGTGGAGAAGGGTTTGCAGACAGGTTCTGAGGTCTTTAGTTCCTAAAGGGTCACAGAGGAAATAGTAAGGAGAAAATGTGGTGGGGCCTCAGAAGAACCGGACAGAATCAGGACCTGGGAGGGCCGGACAGGGCATGTCAGCTCCTCATTTATAGAGAATCTACAGAAGCAATCTTAGAGGACAGCCAAGCTCCACTGTGTGGGGCGGGGTTTTCCTAACAAACAACTCTTATTTCCTGATTCAGGAAAGTGTGTGCGGTCTGAGTCCAATATTAGTGAGTCAGGGTGGGAGAGGACATGAAGCCAGTCTCTATTAAAAGCACAAGTATAAGTTTTTGCTAGTGTGTTGAGAAGCTAGGAATAGATTTGTTGTCCTTCATCTTCATGGGTTCCTGCTCTCTCCAGGACCCTCACTGAGAGTGGCTTTGTTTTGTTATTAAATACATTTTGACAAAAGAAACCATTTTCACTCTCAGCAGGATACCACTATGCTGTAACCTTCCATCAGAATGGGTGCCCTATCCACGTATTTAAATATGTGTTTCTTCCTTGTTTCTTATTGCAGTCTTCTTAATAACTGGTTAGAAAGGTAATTTGTAAATGAGTTCTCCACCTGTGGTTGTTAATCCATAAAGGGCCTTTCTAAAGAGAATATCAATGCAGAAGCAAAAGCCTTGTCTGCGGTAACAATGTGTGGAAGAAAAACAGAATCGTGCAGCTCAATTGTCACCTGTTAATTACGTGTTTCCTCACTGGTTAACATCTGCCAAAGGAACAATGAGATATAAAAGTCTCTACCAGGAAAATAAACAGCTTCTTAACCACAGTGAGATGTTAATCAGTTTGATACTTAAACTTGTTATATTTGACATGACTATTATTCATAACAAATATTTATATGACAAATTTGGAAAATGGTTGTTATAAATTAGAAGAGAAATTTAAAAATTGGAAAAACAAGCTTATGGTACAAAGAAGTCTCCAAATCAACAAAAACTAATTACTTATGGCTAGCAGAAGTTCCTTGCTTAAAGTGTTTGGTGAAAAGGAAACTGAGCATGTGCCTGCACATAGTGTTTTACTTTCTATTAATCCATGGCCATATTTTTCAGTGTATTAGTTGTCTATGCCAAAATCATAGCTTTTACCTGAAACGGGATAAGACTTTATTCGGGAGCCTACTATGAGGGACTGTGGCTTGGGAACATGGATACAGTTTACTCTAACCTCACATGCAATCATGCAGTCTCATGAGGTTTTACATTAACAGAACAAGGAAACCACACATCAAGACACTTTTCAGATACACCAGAGAAAACACCAGGCAGGCGAGTTACAGCAAGGTGGGGAATTCTCAGTTCTTGGCCGCAGATGCTGCCTGACAATACTATTAGCCTGTGCTTGGTGGAGGTGAGTGGTCTGTATGCGTATCTTGAAGGATTTACCTAGTAGCTGCAAAGATACTGTCATGAGAGCTGGGTGTAATGAATGGCTATTAAGGCAGTAAAGATGCTCAGGATCACCTGACTTACCACTCCCCGGATTCCACAGTTACTGACTTTCTAATAGTCAGTCGGCCCTGAAGCTCCTGTGAAGCTGTGCTTCTCTCCAGCAATTTTTCATACAGCTTAGTTGAGTTTCTTTTATTTCATATGCTGGTGGCGATAAGATCCGCTTTCTCTTTTGTCTAGGAGAGCACATAGATTACTGTGGATACTCTGTTCTTCCCATGGCTGTGGAACAAGACATGCTAATAGCTGTGGAACCTGTGGAAACGCACACTCTCCAACTCGCTAACACAAACCCCTTGTATCCGTGAGTATCTAGGATTGCTGGTGGGTATGGAATGTGTGTGCACGCTAGTGTGCTAGTGTTTATGCATGAATATGTGTGTGTGTGTAAAAATATACAGTAGTATATTTGAATGCAGATAGTCTCTGGAAATTAACAGATTCTAGCTAAATCATATACTTAATTGATATTTCCTGCCTGGCATTACTAGCATTCCAGGTCACTACTGCATATTTCTTTGTTGTGTTTCTTTGCTCACTCATTGAAGAAACATTTACTAGCCAGCAAGATGGCTTAGCAAGATGGCTGCTGAGGGCCTTTTCCTGAATTTGATCTCCAGAAACCAACATAATAGAAGAGACCCTAGTCCTATAGGTTGTTCTCCGATCTCTTCACTTGTGGCATGATGCCTACATTCCCATAGTCTTTCTTCCACATTCATAGTAAGTCGATCAATCAACCGATCAATCAACCCATCAGTATAAAAAAGGAAACATCTACTAAAGAGTTGCTTGTAGTAGACACTGTTTCAACTATGGAGTTACACAAACATAAAATAATTTTATTCTTGCCCAGGAAGCACTGATTATCTGCTGAGGTAACTGTCTCAATGAAGTCAAGTGTGTGCTATCTGTCCTTTGCTACCACGACACTGTCTAATTCTATTGTCTGAGAATCTTACCATACTGCCTGCTTATCTGTATCTCTCCATTTGTTTAAGCCCCATGATTTTCATATTGTATTGTCTATTTTTCAGAACTTCAGTCCCAATATAAGACAGTATGAGCCATAATGAACATTTCTAGTATGTATCCTCTCTCAAGTTTAAGTGTTTAATTTCCTAAAACATTAAGAAACCAATTATATGTATTGAATTGTACTAAATATATGTTCAGTCTTCATGATCCTCTTTAAACATATGATGAGTTACTCTGGTGGATTTTCCAATGCAGAACCAGCTTTGCTTTTTCTGCATAACCTTTAGGTAAAGGTACTGCCTGATATCATGTAACAGTATTTTGGCCAATGATGCCTCATATGTAGGAATGATTTGCTCCATGAGAATATATGGGGTTATAAAACTCCTGCAGCTTGTAGTATTTGCATTTTAAACCAAGAATTACTTACTACACAAGAGTCAAAAGTTTCAAAAATTAAAATGTTCATAAACCAAAGAAGTTATAGTAGGTCAGTGTTAGTTTGATGAAGAACTTTTGAGATAAATTTGATGTCATTTATGTACACGTTTATAAAATCTAGAGTCATGTGTAGTAATGCCCTTAGCATCCGTGTTCATTCACTCACCTACAATTTTCTTGTCCTGCATACTCTCTTTATGTAACCTGTATCAGTGTGCTGTTTCAATCGTTTACACTTACAGTCTGTTCACTGAACTTCTTTTGTTTGGCTAGGTTTACATATACATACACTATCACTGTTAAAGCAGCTACAGGGTTCAGTACTGTCTTAGTCACTGTTGTATTGCTATGAAGAGACGCTGTGACCAAGGCAACTCGTATAAAAGAAAGCATTTAATTGAGAGTTTGTTTACAGTTTCAAAGGGTTAAACTAAAAAATGCAGGGAGAGTGGGGGCATGCAAGCAGGTGTGGTGCTGGAGAAGTAGCTGAGAACTTAACCTCCTCATTCACAGGCAGCAGATGGAGGGTGTGGGGAAACACCTGACATGGGCTTTTGAAACCTCACAGCCACTCCTAGTGACCCACCTCCTCCAAGGCCACAGGTTCTCCAACAAGGCCACACCTCCTAATCCTTCCCAACAGCTCATCCACTGGGGACCAAGCATGCAAATATATAAAACTGTGGGCTCATTTTCATTCAAACCACTACAGCATAAGAGCATGCTGTGTGTGTTGGTAATGGTGAATATTCCAAATACGGATGTGTTTAGCAGGTTGTGCTGTCTCTGTCTGTGTAAGTACTTTGTACTCTACATTGTTCACACAGTGACAACATTGGCTAATGATACATTTTTACACTGCATTTCTGTTATTAAATCACATGATTATATTATATATATGATTTGCAAATTA
Organism: Meriones unguiculatus; assembly: GCF_030254825.1. Lineage (NCBI taxonomy): Eukaryota > Metazoa > Chordata > Mammalia > Rodentia > Muridae > Meriones > Meriones unguiculatus. The sequence continues at coordinate 16,151,065 of NC_083365.1, read as the reverse complement.
CAGAAGAAGATATAGTTGCCACATTTTATATAGTCATTCTGTTTCTATATCTTGGTTACTCTGAGTAACCTGACAGTGAACATGGGAGATGGCAGATGTTTCTCTGAGATACTAACTTCATTTCCTTTAGGTGTATATTCTAAGCAGAAGGATTCCCGGACCGTATGCTAGTTCTGTTTTTAATTCTTTGAAGAAACTCCACACTGTTTTCCATAATGGCTGAGCCAAATTACATTTCTACCAATAATAAAGAAGTGTTCACTTCAAAGCAGATATTAAGACTCATAACCAAACCTTCCAGCAGAGTGCAGGGAATCATTAAAAAAAGGCGGGGGGAGTTAATATGACCTGGAGAGGACAGGAGCTCCACAAGGACCAAATATATCTGGGCACAGGGGTCTTTTATGAGCCTATTTCATTTCTCCAAACAAGGACCATGTATGGATGTAACCTAGAACCTCTGCTCAGATGTAGCCCTTGGTAGCTCAGTATCCAAGTGGGTACCCTAATAAGGGGAACAGGAAGTGTTTCTGACATGAACTCAATGGCAGGCTCTTTGACCTCCTCTCCCCCTCCCCTGAGAGAGGAGCAGCCCCTCTAGTCCACAGAGGAGGACATTGCAGCCAGTCCTGAAGATACCTGATCAACCAGTATCAGATGAAAGGGGAGGAGGTTCTCCCCTATTAGTGGACTTGGAAAGGGGCAGGGAAGAGATGAGGGAGGGAGGGTGAGATTGGGAGGGGAAGAGGGAGCGGGATACAGCAGGGATACAAAGTTAACAAACTGTAACTAATATTAAAAAAAAAAACAAACCCAAAACAATATTAAAAAAAAATAAGAAGTGTTCACTTTTCTCAAAACTGCCGACACTTATCACCTTCCTCACGCCAGATAACAGCATTGTAAGATTATTTTTTTGGAGGCATTATCTTGTTCTCTGTGTGTGTTTCTTATGCTACTGCACTGGGATTTATGCATTTGGTGTTATCTTGCTGTTTTTGTTTTGTTTTGCAGCTATATTCTTTCAGCTGAAGTATTTTCAATGTTGAAGTGGGACTTGGATATGGGAGATATGAGTGTGTAGTTTAGAAAATAATTCCTCAGCCTCAGAGCTTTCTGTGTTTTTCTGAGTGGAGTACTGACTGGGAGAGCAACTGCAGGTGATGGATAGCACTGCTCTACAGCTGATAAACTAGCATAGTACACTCAGATTTTAGTTAATGCAGCTGAGAGATACTTGACAGTCCTGAAAGGAAAGTCTAAAGCTGTAAGTACAGATACTAAAATCACAGACGGGCCAGTGGGATGGTTTAGTGGGGAAAAGGATGTGCTTTTAAATCTGACAACCTGAGGTCACTCTCTGGAAAACACATTTTGGAGAGTGAGAACTGACTCCCACAAGCTGTCTTTTGACTCCACACATGCTATGGCATGTGGACAAACACACACACATACACACACGTACACAATAATTAAGTATACAAGGGTCAGATCTCAAATAATTAACTTAATAATTCACCTCAAGGCCTTGAGGAACAAGAACAAACCCAGTCAAAAATCAGTAGATTGAAAAAAATAATTATGATCAAGGAAGAAGTTAATGAAATAAAAAATTAAAAATACAATGAATTAATGAAACAAAGAGCCAATTCTTTGAAAATATGGACAAGATCAATAAACTCTTAACCAAACTAGCCAAAAAAAAAAAAAAAAAGAGAGAGAGCGAAGGCCCAAATTAATAAAGAGATGAAAAGGGAGATAGTGCAATAGATACCTGTGAAATTCAGGAAATTGTGACATACTTTAGAGCTCTTATATTCTATGATACTGGAAATTCTGAAAGAAATGAGTGACTTTCTAGATGCATATGATCTACCCAGATTAAACCAAGATGAGATTAACAGTTTGCAGAGACTGATAAACAATCAATGAGACCCAAGGAACAACTAAAAACAAAACAACAACAAAACCCAGAAAAACCTCAACTAAACAAAAACATTTTCAGTTTAAAATGTCCAGGCTCTCGTAAGGCCTATTGCTAAGGACACGACCTACTTATACTCACAAGACATAAAGAAATAACATTGGTTCTGACAGGAAGCTTCCTTCCTGTTGGCTAACTTTCATAGTAGTAGGAGATAGTAGGGTGCTAGGGAAAAATAGTCATGAACAGTCTTAACCAGCTGTGAACCCTGTAAACTACTGGTGTGGAAAGATATGCCCGTGGGTGCAATAGTGGCAAAAATGTTATAGGGGTAACCACAGTGGACTATAGATAATACAGAAACTCACAGCAGATTAAAGTGCAGAAAATAAGTGCTAGTAAAATATTTAGCTACAAATGGGGCATTTATACATCATCCTCCCCTACCAAGGGCTCAGAGACCATTGCAGAGAGGGCAGGACGTTCTTGGGGAGACTGGACTGAAACAGTATTTTCTGGATGTTACAGGGCTGCTTACAAGAGCACACATGTAGGTGCGATTGCCTGCTTAAGGTGAAGTCAGTTAACAATCTAGCATGGGTTGGAGAGGGGATGAGCCTCCCCCCACCCCCAACTGGGGCGCTATGGACATCTGAGAGTTTCTGGGGGGAAGGGAGAGTAAATGTTCTTTAAGGATGTGGCTCTTGGTAGGTTGACTGTGCTCCATGGATGGCTCCATACCAATGAATGCATGGGAAGCACAAACTGGAATTAGTGGGTTGTTAAAAGAGGACACAAAATTGTGTGAGATTAGGGAGGTGAGGGTGGATCTGGGAGGAGTTAGGGAGATCTGTGGGGAGATGAATATGATCAGAATACATTGTATGGAATTCTCAAGGAATTAATAGAATATTATATTACAAACAGTTCAGGCCTACAAGTTTTCTATTGAACTATCCCAGACCTTTAAAGAGCCAACACAGATGCTTCTTAAACTATTCCAGTAAATAGAAATGAAGGAAGAGGGAAGCCCAAAGTGTTAGGGAAGGCATCTGTAGAGCAGAGATAGGAGGCAAGGAGAGTTAGGCTTTTCTGAATAGTTCAGAGAAGCAGACCAACCTGACAAACCAGAAACTCACTAACATTAAGTCACTATTTTCTTAATATTAATAGTATCTGGCACTAATTATTCAGATATTAATAAGTATCTGCTGGTGGTAATGAGGTAATACTTAGAGTCTATACAAATATGTTGTTTTCATCAAATTCTCACTAACTGTCCATTGATAAAATCATTATCATGGAATATTTTTAAATGTCCTTATTTACATGCAATATTTTTAAATTTCCATTATTTCTTTGATATTGATTAATTGGCATTGTCCTTTCCTCATTATTAGTGTGTATGTGTGATGTACATTTGTGGCATGCATTCTATAGCACATTTGTGGAAGTCAGAGGACAACTCTGTAAAGTCAATTATGTTTTTCTTATGTGGACTCTCAGGACCAGGATGTTAAGATTACACAAGTGTCTCACCCACTGACCCAATCTCTTTGAGCCTGGCATTTTTTAATGAAAAATAATTTCCCCTTTTCTTCATTTAGCTGTTTATTTACTTATAAATTTAAATCAGAGTAGACTCATGAGGTCTTACCTTTTTTTCGCAATGGGTATGGCTCTTTAAAATAAATTTTGTTTGTTATTTCTTTTCCTTAGAATCATGCTGGTGGTCAGATTAGGTGGGTATCAGAGAATGTGGGGAAAAGCTTTGAGTACTTCTGTTTCAACTGAGGATCTGCAGAGTAGCAGCCCCAAAGGATAGAGCATCTATGTGGTTTACACTAGCTAATAAGGACTAACATGAAAGAGAAAATGGATGTAGATATGCTAAAGTATGCAGTTTCCTATCTGTTTCTGGAAATAAAAAGGATCAGTTAGAGGTAGATTAGTCCTTAAGGCTACTGCAACTTCCTCTTCACCTTTAGTAGCTGGAGGCTTGTCTTTTGCTGAAGGCTGTGAGGTGCCTTGGAAATGAGCAGGAAAGAGGCTCATTGTCTTGTCACAAGAGGGCAGCAGTCAGCCATTGATTTTTTCTTCTCTTAAGGCATACAGACTTAAATTAATGTGTCTTGTGTTTTTCAGAGACTTCAGCACTAGTGCTAATAACATCTGTATTGACAAAACCAAACCTCTGTGGCACAACTACTTCCTATGTGGATTTAAGGGAATCCAGGTAAAGCAACACCTACTAGCCACTGAGATTATATTCATATTATTTCAGATTTATTCTATCATGTTTTTGGTCTCCAAAAACATGCATCAAAGTATTGATGCACTTTTGTATTGAAACTTCTGTTTCAGAGGGTGGGGAAGATGTTATTGTTTCTGGGTAGTGTTTACAGGGGCACTCATGGCCTTTCATGAAATATGCCTTGAGGACAGATTGCCCTAGTATTTACCTTCTATTTTGGGCTGTACAGGAGTGTACTGAAATGGGACTTGGAGTTGAGCAGCCGTGGGTTTACACATGGGCTTGCTCCAGCTTTGTTATTTTGAGTTAGATCTTGGCTTTCTCTGTAAAACAGTGCGTGAAGAGTTGGTTGCAAGGCTGTCACATTGCTGGAACCTTGAGGCATTTGAGAACGGCATTGTTACTGTTTGTCTAGGTGAGACTAAGGGGGCTATGGTGAAAGGCATTTCTGGAAACATTGACTTAACCTCAGTTTAAAAACTTCAGTGTTGTGTGCTAGAATAGGACAATGGACTATTTCTACTTTCTTTCATAGTTAAGAATGTATGAAGCACACATAGAAAACCAATACTTGCTGTTTTTAGAACCACTCTTATATTTCTTTTTGTGCTCTTAATTTTATTTTCTAATAATTAAAAAAAATAGTCTATTATTTTTATTTTGAATCTGTGTGGGCTTTGTCTGCATGTGTGTCTATGTACCACATGCTTGCCTGGTGCCCACAGAGGCCGAAAGAGGGTGTCAGGTCCTCTGGAACTGGAGTTACAGATTGTTGTGACACCAGGTAGTGCTGGGAATTGAACCCAGGTACTCCTCTGTAAGAATAACACATGCTTATTCTTACAGCCATCTCTGCAGCCCCTTAACTTTATTTTTAAATTAACTTTCACTCAATAATTATTTTAGTTGTAGTGAGTCTTGTAACATATCATAGATAAAGGCTTTTTAGAAAAGATTTTTGTGTGCGTGTCTTTGTGAGTTGAAACAAAATTAGTAAACATAACCCCTGCTTGGATATAGCCCATGGTAGCTCAGTGTCCAAATGGGTTCTCTAATAAGGGGAACAGGGACTATTTCTGACATGAGCTCAATGGTGAGCTCTTCCACTCCCCTCCCATGAGGGAAGAGCAGCCTGGCTAGGCCACAGAAGAGGACATTGAGGCCAGTCCTGAGGAGACTTGAAAAGCTAGGGTCAGATGGAGGGGGAGGAGATCCTCCCCTGTTAGTGGACTTGGAAAGGGGCAGGGAGAAGATGAGGGAGGGAGGGTGGGGTTGGGAGGGAATAAGGGAGGGGCTACGGCTGGGATACAAAGTAAATAACCTGTGATTAATATAAAAAAATTAAAAAAAGTAACTAAAAAAATTAGTAAACATGCTTTTCTGTTTTTATTTTTTTGAGAGCTTGTGATCCAAGTGGACTGGAGGTCCTCTCTGAAAAGCCACGGGCAGCGTAGGACTCAGTGACATGGTCTCCAGAAGCCAGTCAGGGTAACTTGGGATATGTAGTCCTGGGCAAGCTGTCATGGAGGTCTGGCCTAGGAGTACAGCATTCATTTCTTGAGAATGCACCCTTTTCCAGACACATGGCAAAAACTTCTGGGAAAAGTTATTGGCCTGTTTTAAATCTTCAAATCATCTGGATTGTCATCCACAGTAGTGGGAATTAGAGTATTTGGAAGCATTGGTCAGGCAAATGCAATTTGACCTTCATTGCAATAACATGCCTTTTTGTACCATATGGTAAAGTAAAATGATGTCTATCTATCTATCTATCTATCTATCTATCTATCTATCTATCTATCTATCTATGTTTGAAGTATATATTTTCTTGAATTGTTTTAGATCCTTTTAGGGGCTTAAAGCCTTCCTCTTTGGTTTGGCAACTTATGTGCAAAAACACAGGTTTGTATAATGAACTTTTGGCAGAAAAGTAATTTCAGTGTTAGCCAGTCCAGAAACCTTCAAATTAAAATACTAGAAAGTTCCAAGGGATAATCTGTTTATGTGAAATTGAACATGTTATCCTTTTGGGATAGAGCTATTATAGTATTTGGCACAACACGTTTGTGTTTTTCAGCCTGCTGTTTCTTTTGAACTTAAACATTGCGTGCTAAGTTTGTAAGTATGAATCACATTCGAGTTAGTCTGTGGGTCAGTTTATGGTTAAATATATAGCATCCCCGAGGACTGTTGCTTTTGAGCAGGCTGCCTGATGTTCCGTACGGAGGGGCATTGGCAGCAGCACGTCTTCAGTGTATAATTTGTTTGTGTTTCTGGAAGGAGAATTTTGGATGACTTGGAATCAGGAGGCGCATCCAAATGAATCTTTTCTTTTGTGGCACATGGGTTTTGCCAAGGAAGAAAAAAAGGACAAAAAATTAAGGACAAAAACAGTCTTTATTTGCAGCGTTTTGTTGTTTCTCTGGCTAGTCTAACTTGCTTATTGAAATTTCTCCCTAAAAGAATATGTATGATGAAATGCATAATTAGGTAATATAATAGTTTCTCATACTTTGGTCTTGAATTATTTGAGAAATTTCTGAAGAAGATCATTCTTTTTTCTTGAGGAGGAAGGAGTGCAAGGTTTAATTTTAATCCTAAATAATGAAGATTATAATATTATATCACCCCCAAATCCTGGTCTTACACATCAGTTCAAGTACATTAGAGATTTCTACCTTTAATTCAGAGTCTGGTTTAATTGGGTTTTTCTGTTGTAGAAAACTACCTAGCTCTTTAGGGGCCTTCAGTATCATTTACACCTAAATTCTAATCTGGCTGTCTTTAAAGCTACCAAGATGGCTAAATTGTATCAATAACTCCAATAAAAACTAAATTTCCTCATTTAGCAGGCAGACATTTGATCATAGTGATGCTGCTTGCCCCACCCAGTTTGCACAGCAGTGGAGAAGTCAATGGAGACTCAAGAATCTTGGTTATCACTCCCAGCATCCTTTGTCTGATCTTGGGAAAGTCTCTTGACCTCCTAGTGCTTAGTTTTTTCTTCCTAAAAAAAATGTAGACAGAGTTGGAGCTCTTTTTGTTCAGAGAGCCTCCTGAGGCAAGATCCCAGAGAAACAGCTACTGTTGAGTTAGACTTTATCCCAGATGCTGGCAGGCCAAGGCTCAACCTACTCACTGGTGATTAGCGATTTCTTGCCTTGCTGGGCGACTTGAATTGTAATTGCTTTATAGTTTCTCTATACTCATACAAATCAGTTGATATTCAAAGAAAAATCATTCAAGGCAATTTAAGAAGTGAATCAGTAGCTTTTTGTAGAAGAAAACAAAAATTCCTCTTCAAATTGCCTCACCCTGAAGGCAAGGGCATGTGTAACTGCCACCGCCTTGAATTATTCTAATTCTACAGTAGTTTGCTGTCTGTTGATAGACCTTTTCCCCCTCTGTGGCATGATAGAGGTTTCTACTGCTTCTTGAATTCAATACTGAAATGATTATTGCTTTGTTTTCTTTACATTCTTAGGAACACTTTGGTCTTAAAAAGCTGACTGGAATGAACTGCCTGGTCGATGGAAATATACCACCAAGTTCGGGCCTCTCCAGCTCCAGTGCTCTGGTCTGCTGTGCTGGGTTAGTGACTCTCACAGTGCTGGGAATGAGTCTATCCAAGGTAAGTACCCAAGACACTAACCTCATAAAACCTTCACAACAGCATCTGCATTGCACAGTCAGGCTGTATCCCTTGACACTGAAAAACTGTCTTAATTAGAAAGGAAAAGCCAACATCTGTGGGCAAATTTGCAATCTAGACATGTTCTTTCTGAGGTCCATCCCTCCAGCCAGCCAGTCTGTATGATTGTATGCTCTTGGATTATATATGGAGATTGAGTAGAGGACCTGATTTTAAAAAGATCTCCTTATTAACAAGATACATTCAGAGCAAGGCATTTTAGGCTTCATGGTTGGGCCTGTTTTTTTCACCTAAAACCTTAAGTAATGACAGGCAGTGGGCAGAAGGCATAGAGAATAGGCAAGAAAGGACCCAAATGCATGTCTGTTAATACCCAAGTATCAGTACGTTAGTCCCTGAAATAAATTTCAAACATATTCCATTCAAAGAGGAAGTGCATACTTTAAGGAAGCATGAATTCTATCTGAAGTCATTTGAAAATTTGCATAATCTCTGGTTTTACAGTTCTAAGCAGGTATGCTTTGTGCTTAAGACTTAATTAGTACTTGAGTGTTCTGGTCCTAGTGAAATGTTATTGTAGGTTCTTTTAAAACCAGTGGTTCTCAACTTTCCTAATACTGTGACCCTTTAATATAGTTCCTCATGTTGTGGTGACCCCAACCATAAAATGTTTTTTGTTCCTTCATAACTGTAATTTTGCTATTGTTACGAATCATAATGTAAATATCTGAATTGCTAGATATCTGATACACCCAGATGACCCAGATGTTGAGAACAACTCCTTTTTTATTTTTAAGATTTATTTATTTATTATGTATACAATGTTCTGTCAGCATGTACACCTACATGCCAGAAGAGGGCACCAGATCACATTATAGATGGTTGTGAGCCACCATGTGGTTGCAGGGAATTGAACTCAGGTCCTCTAGAAGAGCAAGCAATACTCTTAACCTCTGAGCCATCTCTCCAGCCCTGTTGCTTTTTTTTATTTTGAGACAGGGTTTCTCTATGTAGCCTTCATTGTCTAGGACTCTTTTGTAGACCAGGCTGGCCTCAAACTCAAAGTGATCCGCCTGCCTCTGCCTCCCTGAGTACTGGGATTAAAAGTGTGTGCCACCACGCCTGTCGAGAACATGTATGTAAACTGAGTTCTCAGATGGTTTGGGAACAAACTAAGGATCAGGCAGATCAAGAGATAGCTGTCCATATTTTTAGTTTGTAAAAAGTTTTTAAATTTTTATAGTGAATATTTTATATATGGGAAATGGAGACACGAAGGAAAAAACAAAGATTTAGACTTCCCTTTCTATAAACAGGTTTTTTTCTTAGGAAATTCAGCTTGCTCACTATAGTATTATTTGTTATTGTTTTCCCTTGGAGAAGAGAAAGAAAAATTTATATGTGAACTATGCCTTTTCTGGCACAACCTTTAATCTAATAGTTAGTAATCATTTATTTGAGTCTGTCTGTTGTTATAACAAAATACCCAAGACCAACAGCTAAGGGAGAAAGGACTCACCTTGGCTCATTTATAATGATTCAGTCCACAGCTAGATGGCTACTTTGGTGAAGATCTGTGTCTGGCAGAACATGGGGCACAATCTCAGGATGAAATAAAACTGTTCATGCTAGACAAGGCGGGAGGGAGGAATGGGAGGGAGTTGATAGAAAGAGAGAGAGGAGAGAGAGAGACTGGTGATAAATAGAGTCTTCAGTTTTATGCTCCTAGTGACTCACTTTTTCTACCAGGCACTAGCCCCCTAATAGGTCATTCAATACATTCAATACCAATTAATCAATATATTAGTCTATTGATCTGGTCCCCTTATGAGTCAGTCATTTCTCTAAAGTGGCACCAGCTGGGGACGAGGCCTTCAACACACAAGTCTTTGGTGGGGGGGGACATTTCCTATCTGAATCACATTTAACCATTATTGTTGATTGACAACTTTGTGCTGGGAAACATTGTAGCACAGACACAGTAAATAGATGTGATCTTACTTCACTATGCTGAACGTTTTAATAGGTACAGATAAAGAAGTGAACGTGAATTAGTGGATAAGAAGTATGATAGAGGGGTAGGTCTGACTTAGATTCAGAGAAAACATCTAAGCTGAGACACTAAGGACTTAAAGACTTATAGATGTTAGCCAGGACCTTTGCAAGATGGAGCCCCTTAACTTTGGACTGTTCAGACTATAGATCTGTGGGTGAAGTAAAGTTCTACCATTTTTCTTTTCTTTTCTTTTCTTTTCTTTTCTTTTCTTTTCTTTTCTTTTCTTTTCTTTTCTTCTCTTCTCTTCTCTTCTCTTCTCTTCTCTTCTCTTCTCTTTTCTTTTCTTTTCTTCTTTTTTTTAAAGACAGGGTTTCTCTATGTATCCCTGGTTGCTCTGGAGTTTGCTATGTCGACTAGCCTGGCCTTGAACTCACAGAGATCCACCTGGCTCCACCTCCCAAATGCTGGAATTAAAAGTGTGTGCCATATGTCCAGCCTATAGTACTGTGTATTTTTTGAAAAAAAAAAAAAAAAAAAAGTAGGGAATCTGATGATGGTATTGATAACATTTGATAATCATGTTACACAATGGTAAAAATATCTGAGAGTAAAAATTCATGGATTTTTTTGAGAAACAAAAAGATGCTCATTATGGCTGGAACCTATAGTAACGGTCACATTAGAGACCAGATGCTAAGACGTCGAGTAATTTGGGCTTCATTCAGACAGTAGTGGGAGGCAATCGCCGGGCTTAATTTTAGGAAGGGGTTAATACGTCAGCTGTACTTTAGAAAGATCACCATGGCTATATAGTTAAGTTGAAAGTAACAATATTAGCAATAACGAGGTGATGTGGTTTGCAGTAGGGATGAGAATGGAAGGAATTAGTTACTGAGCTTAAGGTTCATCTTGGACAGAATCAGTAGAGCATTGATTGGGGTGAGGATAGAGGAACAGCAAAGAGTCAAGGATTTTTTTCAAGTTTCTGGCTGTGAGTGGTACTTTGGAGTAGGGATCCAAATGGCCCTGTGGCCTGAGGTAAAGCTAAGTGTTGAGTGTGAGGAACCTAGGCATACAGAACTTGTTAGTCTCCAGTTGTGAAACGATGCCTACGACTGTCAGGTTCCTTTTGAAGACCATCAATTATATACTTAATTCTAGTTTCTTAGACAGGGCTATATATATATCCCAGGATGTTCCCAAACTCAGAATCCTTCTGCTGGCATATAGGCCTGGACTGCAGTGTCCATCTTTTAGTGATCTTTGAAGTTTCTGGAGTGGAGAAGTCAGGCATTATAGTTAGAAAGGTAGAGAAGCCTGGGAGACAGTGCTAGGGAACAAGAGCAGGTGAGGCACATGCTAAGTTGCTGTCTGATGGAGAGAACAAAGAATCCACGAGGTAGGACGTGCAGAAAGGAGGAACGGCAAAGACAAGGACGACAATCCTTCATGAAGTGAGTGGTGTGGTGCTCATTTTTAAACTATTTTATTTGGGGTTCCTTAAAGCCTCCCCTTCCAACTTCCACCCCAACCCTAGGTAGGAGAGAGAAGGTTAGTGGGGAGAGGAGGTGCAGACCCCTTTACTTTTCCCAACTGATATGGTCGATGGGTTCTTTGGGGTTATACCAATCTCCGTCAATAGCCGATGCAGCAAGCAGTCTCCCCTAAGCTGCTGTGTTAAAATGTTTCTCACGGTGTGTCTCCTCCACGCTGCCACACCATCTGTCCATCTCTGGTCTCTCCAAACTGCCACACTTTCTCTTTCTGGGCTCTCATATTTATATTGTCGGAGCCTTAGACCACACCCCACCCCTCTCAAGGCAGTTTTCAACTGTGGACAAACTAAAGCCCAAACTAAAATCCCACAGTTGGAATTAAAACAAAAACATAATTACATAACATAACTGAGTTTTTAAAAACCAAAACTCCCATTACAGAGTGGCAGTCTTGTCAGTTGCTACCAAGAGGACCACAAAGTAAGGCCTGGGAAGTTTCCATGTCACATACCAGGACTAGGCTACTGTTCTGTGGGGTTGGGGGGATAGGAAAGGTGGAAGTTCATTGGATAGAAAAGTTTGTTAGTGCAAACAGAAGAGGGAGGGCTGAAGTCAAGGACTTCACTTTTTAAAAAATTTTTAAATGGGAAGATTGGTGAAGCTTATTATTCTTTTCCTTTATATTTCTGATCCTTGATATAAATGTCTAATGGAAAAGAAAAAAATAAACACTTGAGCTTTTACTATTAAATTTGGTTATCTCTATTTTCTCAATTAAAAAAAGCAGATGTGTATATTTTTATCAGTACTATCTGAGCCCAGTGCCTTTATCATGGAGGGAAGAACAGCATGTGTGCCCTGACATCCTGATGGTCTAAGTTGTCTGGGCAATACTTGCATTTACATTTTCTAGGAGAGCATTATTATAAAAAGAGGTTTTGTTGCCGTTTTGTTCTCTTGCTGAAGTGAGACAAGAGTTTGGATTGAAAAGAAATGGCATAATTTTCTCAGTCAACTACACACGTGGCTCTTACCGTATCAGAGTACAAGAGTCAATATTCTGTAGATAGAAGATAGTTAAAAATCCTTTATTTTATTTGTTTTTCAATTAGTGCTCTGGTGAGAAACTTGGTACACAGACTAGGACTGAAGTGAGCTTAATAAAGGGGAATTTATAGAGTTGCTGAGTCCAGAGAATGGTCTAGAATGAGCTTGTTGTTGAAGCTGGAAGCCACGCAGCGTCAGGAGCATCTTTAGGGCAGTGCTGTTGAAGTCTAGCAATAAGAGAATAATAGGATAACATGGATGGAAATGACAAGGAGTAGCCGTGAGTGGGGAGAGGCCCATCTCCTGGGGCAGAGCATACCGGAGGACTGCAGGGCTGGGGACAGGGACAGCCATAACCAGGGGACTAGGGTCCTCAGGGATTTGTGTCTGAAGCCTTTCCAGTTATTTTACATTGAATATGCCCTGCTTAGCTGCTCCCTGAATGTAGATATGGAGATTATTAATTGGTTCATAGAATTTTCTGGCTGGAAGCTAGTAAGACAAAATGCCTACTGACACCTAGAATCTAGAGAGCAGAAGTTATGAGTAGCAGTGGTAGGAAACAGCAAGCCCGGCAGTGCAGTAAAATCCTTCTGGAAAAGGGAAGCACTAACTTTCCTGATTTCAAGAGGTCAGAAGAAAGGCACATCTACTTTTTCTTTTTCCATCCATCCTGCACTAAATCTTCTCTGAATCAGGGAAAATTAGGAAACCTAAATACAAGTTCTGTCTTAGATAAACCTGAAACCACAAAACACAAAGATGGAAAGTGGATGGGAGCACGGTCCATGACTTAGCAGAATGAAGAAAGGTCAAAGCTAAGTGTCACCAAAGACTCATGGATAAAAGCAAGCTGACTCACCCCACAGTCTCAGGGAAGGAAGCAGAGTGGAGTGATGGGGTGGGGTGGGGTGGGGTGGGGAATATTCTTACTTGAGTACTAGTTAGACCCTCGAAGCTCTGCCTTACCTCAGAGCATCCCATATTCAGTGTACTACTGGTCCCTGGAGAATAACCAGAAACTATCTGGATTTAAGCATATGGACTACTGAGAAAGACAAGGCAGGAAATAGATGTGGTAACTAGAAGATTATAGGATATTTTGCTTCTAAATGGTGAAGTTTTTAGTTTCAGGTGCTCAGGTTGGCTCCAGCACACTGTCACCTCACACCTTACCTAGAGTGCCAGAATGTCCCTGGAGGGAGCTTGGTGAGCCCTGCTGTGAGAGTGTTTCAACACGACCCCATGACTTGCAGCACGTTCCTGTTACAAGTGATTTCCAACACTTGGTGCCTTACTGACTCACTCTGAACTATGATGAGGTATCAGAGCATGATCAGATTTTGGAAGAAAACATCTCAAACCAAGCAGACAGAACAAAGTGGAGAGAACGCAGGGATTAATGGGACAAACAATGCTGAGAAGAAAGAAGACATTGTGACCTCAGGCTGATAAGATGCTAGGTGTCTGATTAAAGAACAGGCAATAAGAACGTTCAGAAATGAAGAATGTAATCGCTAACAGAGGAAATCCAATAGAGTATTGGAAAAATTATCTGGTAACATAGGAAAACAAGAGAATGGATCATAAGTGAGTGAAAAATAAGAAAGTATGTGAATCAATTCCAGAAAATTCCAACTATTCAGAACTATCAGTGAAAGCAACCACTAGAAGCAATACTATTTCCCCCAAAGAAAATGAATTTAAAGTAGTTAAAAACAGTAAGTTTAAATAAGTAACATAATCATAAGTTCTGTCTTTGATAAACCAGAGACATAAATAACCCAAAGCCACAAGACACAAAAATGGAAAAGTGGATGGGACACAGTACTCAGCAGAATAGAGGCAGAGAGAAAAGCCCTCACTGGAGTGAGATGCTCAGGGGGAAAAGGCTGCCGAGCCTGCAGTGCCCAGATCTATATGGTGGAGGGAGAGAGCAGACTCATGAAAACTTACTTCTGACCTCCACTTTCATGAATGGGCAAATGTCCTTAGTTGTGTGAGAGAACACTAAGGGCCACACTGATGGGTGTGACCCTCCCGTGAGGCTTAGCTATCAAAGATCAGGACTGGTCCTGCCGGAGAAATTTCCTGCTGGGGAGTTAACAAGGCATGCCTGCATCCTGTTATCTCATGATGTCGCTTACTTCAGACTTACTGTGTTCAGCTTTGATCTGTTTTTGGAGCCCACAAAAGATTTAAGTGTCCTCTAAAGATGGTGGGGACAGCTGGCTGCTCTGTTATAGCTCACTCCCAGCTATAGGCATGCAGGTACATTACCATGGCTTCCTTCCACACATATCCCTCCCTCTTTGGGAGTGGGGTAAGGTACACATTCTGAATCTGTGGTATGGTGCTCTAAGCAGGTGATGTACTGTGGAGGATCTGGGAGGAGAAAGCTGCAGTGTGTCTGCTGCTGCAAGCCCCAGGTTGAAGCCCAGGGAGCAACTGTGGCAGATGAAGGGTGCAGTGGCCAGCAGGGAACAGCAGGTGTACGGGACACTCTTTGGGTGCATGTCTTTTGCATCTTGTTAAAAATAATCCACGCATGCTGGAGTGATGGCTTAGAGGTTAAGAGCACTGGCTGCTCTTCCAAAGGTCCTGAGTTAAATTCCCAGCAACCACATGGTGGCTCACACCATCTATAATGAGATCTGGTGCCCTCTTCTGGTGTGCAGGTGTACATGCAGCCAGAACATTGTATACATAATCAATAAATCTTAAAGGAGGGAAGGTGGGACTGGCAGGAGAAGAGGGAGGGGCCTATGACCGGGATATAAATTGAAATAATTGATAATAAAAAATAAAGGTTAAAAAAATAATCCATGCAATTCCAAGTAACCCAGAATAAAGATTGGACATAAAAATCTTTCTTGAAGGTTGTAGTCCATTGATATAGATGGTGAAACTTTCAGTTGCTATCAAGAATCCTGTTTGTTAATGGTGAAACACACAGTGTTTTCCCAGGAACAACATTGGATTTATGAGGTATGATTCACAGGAAGATAGACTTTCCAGGCACTGCATAAATTTAATATACTAAGTCCTGGATACAGTGACTGGGAGATAGTTATCCAACACCTACTGTATGCGAGCCGTTGCTATAGATACCAGAGATACAACTGTAAACAAATAAAGGAAACCCCGCTCTTGGGAAATGTCCATGTTGTTAGTGATGGGCCTTGAATAGTAGGTGTAGAGGCGACCATGGAGTGTACCCAAATGCTGTGAGGTAACAAAAGTTCCATCATAGGGAAGCTGCTGCTTGAGCCAGGGAGGATTTTTTTTCCTTTTTTCCAAGACAGGGTTCCTTTGTGTAGCCTTGGGTGTCCTGGACTCACTTTGTAGACCAGGCTTGCCTCGAACTCACAGAGATCAGCCTGCCTGTGCCTCCCAGAGTGCTGGGATTACAGGTGTGCACCACCATGCCTGGTTTAGCTAGGGAGGATTTGAAGGAAGAGCTAAGGAAGGGGCTGAGAATCGCGGTGAGTAGAAGAGACGGGCAAAGAAGTTTGTCCTCTTCAGGAAGAGCAAGGCCCCTGTGGCCCGGGTTGTGGAGTGGATGAAGAGTACAGAGTGTGGGAGAGCCGGCTGGGAGTCATGTGGTGTGGAGCTGTCCTGGCTGAAAGCCTTCTAGGTGTGTGTGTGAGGGGAGGGCAAGGATGGGGAAGGGGTGGAAGGAGCGGGGTGGGGCTCTGAGGTATGGACTACAAGGTGCCCTACACTGGCTATTTCTTTCAGGAGTGCCCTACACTCAAAGAAGAAAACACTGCTCAAAGAAGGAAAATGACAAAAGCCTTTCGGGCACTTACGGCTTGTTGTAGAATGTGATCGCCTTGAAATTCCATCTTACACTGGTCAGAATGGCTAAGATAAAAAACACAAGTGACAGTGTTTTTGTTCTGGTGAGGATGTGGAGGAGCAAAGGGAGCACTCCTCCATGACTGAACATCCATTATATAAGATGTCAAGTATTTTACTTATAAATAGGGTTGAAACTGTGGTTCCTGGGTAAAGTTAAACAAAGGATTTCATGCAAAAGCCATTTCTGCTTTTAAGTATTGAGAACAGCCCAAGGCTACTTCAGGCAGAAGGAGCCCACACATGTCTTAAAACAGCCCTCCCCACCAGACTTACCCAGGTCAGCCGAGGTCTAGCATTGTATGCAGCTCATGAAATTCCCATTAACAGCTCTCACCTACGGGAGTGATTTCTAGTTGCTTAAGTCTGAGAAGATGGAGTTGCTTGTTTCAGGGGTAAATTAGTCAAATAGTCATGTGGTGATGTTCTTTGTTGACCGCTCTTTTTGAGGTTTGAAATCCTGCACAGGGATCCACTGAAGTTCCCAGGAAGTGAAATGTTTGAGGTTCTATAGCACATGCATCCAAATCTCCACCTTGCCCTCTTCTAGGGGGCATTTCCTTTAAGGGTACATCACACACACACACAGACACACACACACATACACACACACATACACACACACACAGAGGTATGTACATATATAGGTATAATTACACTTAAGGGGAAATTTTTTGGGCCTTCAGGATGAGAACTTGAGCTTAAAATGCCTACATTATAAAATAAAAAGAACCTGACAATTATACAAAAGTTTCAAGTAAAATCTGGATGTTTTGATAACAGTGCGCTACATAGTATAAGAAAATCAGCAGCAAATTTGCACTGTCACTAATCATTATACTTAGAAGTCTCCAGAAGGATGGTGCTGCAGCTCTCTTAGAATAACACAAACCTCATCCACATAATAGTTAAGAAAAATAGTAGTTAAAACATTCCAGCCAGATGTCGACTGCTAATGTGCTGCAGCAGCTGGCCTCGAAGAGGATGGTAGCTCCAGAACAATCTTGGAAAAAAAAAATCTTGATTAAGTGTTGAACATGGACTAACGCCATGTGCTCACTGTACAAAACCCAGGAAACGTCAGTATTAGCCATGGGTGGCCGGGATTTAAATAGGTTTGACATTTTAAGTTAATAATGTAAAGACAAAACCATCCACATAGCTTTATCAAAAAACAAAAACAAAAGCTCTTTCTTTCAGTTTTAAGGCCTGGTGTTTTAGTCTCTGGTTTCATTCTTTGCTGAGAGGAAGATCGGAGCCTGACTCATTTATTTACTGACCCGGGTTCCCTTGGGTGATGTGACTAAGCTGTGCAATTTCAGAGACTGTTCAGGTCACCCCCGCCTCCCTGTCTCCTTCCCCAGACTAAGACTCGTGTTTACCTTTAGCAGAAACAAAGGCAAACCAGAACAAGTGGGAAGGTGGACTGGAGGCTTTCCAAGTAGTTTGAGATAACTACCATTGAAAATTTGTGTGCATGGCTACATTCTGAGCTTTGGTTGTGATGTGTGCATTCTTATCATTGACTACTGTGCTGAGGCTACCACACTTGGATTTGCATGCGGCAAACTGTCAAATATTATCCAGTATTTAAAGACTCGATTACAATCATGCAGGCCATAGATATTAAGAATTCACATATGTATAGCCTCTACTTACTACTTTTATTCTATGCACTGGAAATACTTGAAGGATGAAAAAAAAATCATCCTTCAAGTATAGGTAACCCTCCTGCCAAATTCAAAAGTGTTGTCATCTCTTACCATGTGCTCATGTTTCGCAGGGTAGAGGGCTGTCTTGGCCAAGAGTTACTTGATCTTGACACAGAGACCATATTTGCCAGTGTGTAGTGCATGTGAAATGCTGTCTAGACCTTGTCCTGCTTTGGGGCCAAGCTATCTGTCTATACCTTGTGAAGATGTCCTGTGCCTCCTTCTGCTTTTATAACCAGAATGACATTAGCTCCTCCACTCCACAGGGGTAGGCCAGTTTGGCTCGGTTTGTTCTTCCAGCTCTCTGATCTTCCTCAGAGATTTTAGGAAAGTTTAGGGAAGAGTTTAACAAGAAAATTGGTTAAGACTGGAAAGTAATCAGTCAGGGGGATTTCTGCAACTGTGGTTTTGTGAGTGTACGGTTGTAGGAAGAGTGAAAGGGTAAACTGTGTTATATGGTGAAGAAAGTGATTCAGACAGGGAAGAGAAACAGCTAGGGACTGTTTGAAAAGCTTGAGAGCAGTTTTGGAGACAAGGGTCTGTGACTTACTATTGAAAAAATGACCTTAAAGTCCTGTGTTAGAATTCATGTAAAAAACAAACAAAAGCAAAAATGCCTTTTTTCTCCATCATCCTTAAGCATCTAAATGTATTGAACACACCATCTCTTTCTGTAGCTTTTAAAGCAGGCCTCATTATTATTTCAAAATTTCAGAGGACACACTGAAGCTACATAATTTATTTAATGTGATCAAAGAAGACAAGTCATTTGTTGAGATTCTAATACAGATGTGTTTGATCCAAAACCAGATGTTTTTGTACTCAGCAGGGCACCTACAGTATAATGTGAAAAGTATCTTGGACCAGGCAACTCCCTGAAGGTGAGACTCAGAGCCTGCGGTGCTGCTGGAACTCTAAATACAGTGAAAATGAGTTATAAATCTTCATATTTGTGCTCCACAGTGTGAGTTCTTAGGTGGTAAAGTTGGGATACTTGGTGCAGCACCACTCATTAGGGAGGAGGCTCTCGGCCTTACAGAGCCTATGGTGTAGGTGGGGAGTTCAGATTAACATAAAGAAACGGTGAAGGAAGTTGGGCTGTGATGGAGACTAGCACTCATTTTTAAATGAAGTCAGTGTAACTTGATATGAAACCATGTGTGACTTCTTCATTCCAGCTTGACAAGAAAATGATATGTTAGTATCTTTCATGACATTATATGTAAAAACTGAAACAAAGTAATCACAAGTTATATCAACCCAATAGTGTAAGAAGATATTTTTATATTTTTATGGCTAACTTGATTCTATTCTAATAACTGAAAAAAAGCACATGTCTACTCTTCCATAGCTAGTTTCCTATTTGACCTTTCATTGCTTTCTTAGTTGAAACAGGGTCTTGTGGCACTTATTCTGTATTCAGGCTGGCCTCAAGCTCTCAGTCTCCTGCCTCCTCCTCTGGGGTTACAGATGTGTTCCCTCAACCCTACCTAGGCTGCTTGCTTGACTGCTTTTAATATAATACTTCTAAATTGAAAGTCACTTCAGTCATTTTACACAAACATCGAATGGGGCAATTAATTGTCTGAGCATTTTGTTTTCTTTCCCTTGAGTTGAAGATATACTAATACTTGTATTTATTTGCAGTGAAGAATTTGCTCACAGAAAAACCTGCTAGACTCAATAATATTAGTTAAAATTTCTCAGCAAGAAGCACCTTTCCTCTTAGTGGACCCACGGCTTTGTCTGGTCTGCCGCCCCATTAGCCTTGTAGCTTTCATGTTTACTCAGAGGCCCCCGACTTCCATCTGATTTGTGCTGCAGAAGGGGATATTTTTCTAATCAGTTTGTGTAGTGAGATGCATACTCCTGAATCATGAACATTGCAGCTTAGTGTCTGCTCATCACCACATCCTTTGGCTAAGCTCCTCAGCTCTTTACAGTGAAGTAGGTTGTTGGAACCTGCTGTTAAGGTCAAAGTCTGGAATTACCGGAAAGCCCCTGAGTTTGGTGCAAAACGACAGACTCCCTTCTTCATCTGGATTCCTTCCCCTCTGCCTGATAGGGAGAAACCCCAGATCTTCTAATGAGTGTCACATAGCTTTCAGGGAGATTACAGGCCCAACCCTTTCCTGATAGGAAACCCTTTCAGTGTGCACCTGGGGATTCCAGGACACACTGTCCCCCATGCTAATGAGATGTCTTGTTGCCTTAGATTTCAGCCAGTGACCTTTTCCATACCTCTAACCATACCTGGAGCTCTTCCCTCAACCCCCTGCTGCCCATAAGATAATTAAGTACTGAGTTCCCCTTATAGACTGCGCTGCTACATGCAAATGAAGTATCCCTGGCACTCCTAGCCCCAGCAAATCAAACACACTCACCCCCGAAACCCCTCCCGCTGCCCAAGGTTTATAAGTCCCTGTTTTATATGAACTAAAGAGGGCTACCACCATCTATTTCACCAAGGATCCTCCGAGACTCATCATTTATGCTGGGAGAGAAAAGGCTCCCCTCCTCCCTGAAGCATTTGTTGGGCTTGGATGCATATTTTCCTCGGTTGCTGCTCAAGCCCACTTGACCTCTGGAAACCACTGACCACCATGGAACAGCTGCAAGATCTGTACTGTGGCCATGGACCAACCAGATGTGGGCATTTTCCTGAACCCTCTGCTGTTAGCATGGAGTGTAGGCTTAGATTTTTCAAAAATCTGTTTTATTTAGGATTCTTAAATGCTTCTATCTCCCTTCCATCCCACTGACCAGAGGTAGGGGAGAAAGAAGGTTTTTAGGAAAAGGGGGTTGTGGACCTTTTTAGATGTAGTTCTCCACTCTTCACTGTCCAGATACCAGCAGTCCAGTCCAATGTCCAACACTGAACAGCAACAGGAATCGACAGGATTCAGCAGACCCCACTGAACTGGAACAAGTCAGCAAAAGCCACAAGATTCAGTCAGATTGCCATGAGTTCTCTGTTCTGGAGCATTTCTCTCTGAGAAATGAAGTGCAGAAAAACCAGCAAAGTGATGTGCACCTTACAAAGAGTAGAGAGCAAAGCGTTGTCCCCCTGTCTGTGGGCTTCTAGTTACCTGTCGCCTGGGGAGACTGAGCCTGTAAGTCGCAGATGTTTTGGAACCAGCTGCAACATTTGTTAACTCTGGACTGAACTTTTCAGGTAGAGATGGTAGATATTTCTTTTCTTCCCCCAACTTCTTCTAAGGCCAAAAGCCCCAAACCTGATAAGTCAAACTGCCCATAACTAACTGGAGGTATAGTCACCTAGTGACAGGCTCAGGATCAACCAACTTTTCCAGGGATTGGTTGAGCCACTGGCAGTTGACAACATGGATGACTTTTTTCCATATTGAAGGATATTTATATTCATTAAGAATAAAAGACGTATATAATCATTCTGGCAGATGGTCTGCATGACGAAAGAGGTAGCTGTGTCATTTCTTAGGGTGGTTTCACACCCCTGAGGAGGAAATTCAATTGGATTAAATTAGCAAATTATCATTTCTCCCATCAGCTGTGAAACAGCTGTTTCCCTGTTATTACCACTATATTTGTATTAATTAAAGGAAAACATGGATTGAGTACTTAGCCTGTAGACAGCAGTTGCTGCTTGTGAAGGCCTGTGGGACTGAAGAACAGAGCTGGCTTGGCTTTTGGCCCCATTGCTCTGTTTTATGATTGAGGAAATGTCTCTTAAAATCTATTGCCCTCAGTTTCCTCACTAGAAAATAAGAACATTTAGACTGTCAATATGTAGAGAGAATATCTTTTGTATTGTATGGATGCATTACCTGTCAATTAAAAAAAACCTATGGCCTATAGGAAAGGGTAGAATAGCAGGTGGGATATCTGATAGGCAGAAAGGATTCTGGGGTAGAGCCAGGCACCTGGAAGGGTTGCCTGGGATGATGTGAGGAAGAGAGATGCATGGTACCTGAGCAGAGGCAACCAGCCATGTGGCAGAATGTGGATTAGTATAAACAGGTTATTTTAAGTTATGAGCTAGTAAGAGAATGAGCTTAGCTATGTGGTCCAGGCATTTGTGAATATGTTTTGAGTCTGAGTCTGTATTCCAGGAACTTGGGGCCAAGAGGGAAAACACGCAGTTCTACATTGGTAAGCTTTGAGGACCCTGTTAGTGCTAATATTCTGAGATGTAAGAGGTGACTACAAGTTTTTTTTTTTTTAAAGTTGCATCATCATCACCAAAAACTTATGTCTATCTAAATATTAGAATGGATTTTCAAGATTGTAGATTTTATCAGAAATAAAGCAAAAATACTAGAATATACTATATATAAAATTTAACAAAACCATGTGGGTCTGGTTCTGTTTCCTCTGTATAGAGTTCTGTCTCTCTGCTGCTCATTGGGCATCCTGCTACAGGAAGGTACCTACTATATTTCTTCTGTTTTGTTTTTGTTTTTTCTCCCCTTCTTTGACAAACTTGCCAAATGAGAATATATTGGCTAAAAACAAGCTTGTTACTACAGTGCCCTTCAGGTGGAGAGACTGGGAGCAGCCACGCACTAGAACTGACCACACATGCTTTACTTTGGGGGCAGTGTGCTTTTAGTTTCAATTAAAGCAAATGAATAAGTGAAAAAGAAAAGAATGACAGGAAATAAAAAATAAAAAGTGAGGGCACAAGGACTGAGAGTGAAACCCTTTCCCAGGGCTCTCAGGACAGATTCAGATCACTCATGCCATAAATCACTGTGAAGCATTTCAAAGTGCGGTGCAGAGTTCCTGCCATGAAAATGAAACACAGTTATGAGTACAATGTGGGGTAATTAGATCAAGCTGGTTAACATATGTACCACCTCAAATGGGAAAATTCAAATGGTTAAAAATCTTTTTCAAACTTATAGTCCTCAAGTTAATAAGATTTAAATTTAATAAACGTATTTCCACACAAATGCAATGCTGAGACTTTGTCTCACATTTGGACAAGCTGCTACTATCAAGTCTAATGGTATTTGCAACAATCATGCATTAATTAAAATGTTTTGCAACAATAATTAAAAAAAAACTTAAGTACATTGGCCTAATTTACAAATACCACATCCCTTAAAAATGGTTGTGTTTAATTTATTATCTTTGAAAAATCTAAGAAAGTCTCATTTATCAAATTTTACCATTCTCAAATTTAATTTTTTGGGGCTAGTCTTTGTAGACATGAATTTTGTTTTCTCTTCTGAGTTTTTTTTTTATTATTAAATTTTTAGTAACTCACTATCTTAAAAGCACATTGAGCAACCCATGGACACTTTTTCCAAGTGAAGAAGTGTTTTAGCTAGTATATTGTGATTTTTTTTTTTTTACTTAATTATTCTAAAGGCCTTTGATCTCATGAAAGTAGGAAACTGGAAGCAGATTCTAGGTGATGAAGGCTAAGGAGTGAGACTAGAAAACTATATTTAAGGAAGTAATGTGTGCATATAAAATCATCTAGGGCTACGTAGACAGCTCTGCTGGCATCACACTTGCTGTGTAAGCATTAGGATCCCTTCTCGTTCCCAGCACTCACAGAGACAGCTGGCCATGCTGGGAGCTGGGTGTGGAGTTTGGTTGGTAGAGTGCATGCCTAGTATGCACAGATCAGATCCCAGCACCTTATAAAACTGGTTGTGTTGTCACACGCCAATCCCAAAACTTGGGAGGTTAAGGCAGGATGATAAGAAGTTTAAGGTTATCCTTGATTGCATGAGTTTGAAGCCACAGTGGACTAGATGAGACCCTGTTTCAAAAATGAAACAAAACAAAACAAAACAACCCCAGAGAACCCAAAACAAAAAACCAAAAACCCAAGGAGGCTAGCCCCTGAGGAACTATTCTCAACACTTAGCTTTGGCTTCCGTATACATTTACTCACCTGATCATGAACACAAAAACATAGTCCCTGACACGTCCCCACTTTATATGTGGGTAAACAAGCACATGCACACACACAAACAAGTAATTTTCTATTATTTTATCTAGATATCCCCCAAAAGACACATTTGGGGAAAGAAGTATTTGACGTATTAAACATTTTCTTTAGTATTACGTATATGCTGCCGTTGAAAGCTATTTGGAGTTTGTTTGTGTCACTATAAGTTCTCAACAACTGGTAAAGAAACAAGAGACAGGACTGCAGCTTGCTCTCTCAAGAAAGTCAAAAGAATTCAAAGGAGTTGATATCAGCTCTGTAATGTGGTATGGAGAGAGGAGCAGGCCCTGCAGAATCAACCAGAACTGGGTCTCCCAGCTCATTGCTTCAGCGCTGTGTTATCTTGGCTATCTTATTTTTATGCAAGATTGGGATGTTACTTGGTGGCCTTTCTGTGGTGATGAGGTGTGTAAAGTGCAGGGTTTGACAGTGAGCTGTGAGCGTCATTACTGACATCATTGTGTCTGTGACGAGTGCTATCCTCATCCCAGTGGTCAAATGGTAGATTCCTGGCAGCCATGGCATCCTGGGATCCTAGAAAATGAGCAGAGACTCAGTGGTAGCTTTAAAACTTCTTCCTAATCCTGGGAAGCTAGGGTTCATGTAGGAAGAACGACTTTCTCTTCATTCTTTTATTCAGCACTGTTTATTGACACACGCCATTCTAGGACAGGGGCCAGAACCACAGTGATGACAAGAAACTTGTGTTCTAGGTGACTGTGGCAGAGACAACAACCAATGTAGAGAAATGCTATTTCAGATGTCATAGTCAGTACAAAGAAAGTAATAGTAGTCGGGAAGAGAAAATATGACAAAATGAAACAACCACCAATTATTAGTAAAAGCTGAGGATCTGAGTACCTAATAACAGAAGAGTATGGGACGTAGCATTTAAATGGAAACACGTTGTTAAGCTGTCTTGAAGCCATCTTCACTGGTATCACCTACCTTGCTGGTCAACACCATTTTCTTCCTGAGGGATTGCAACACCCTCTGATACAGTGTTCCTGTCTCCTGTTAGTGCAAGGCTGCCGGGAGTTGGGTGTTTCCAGGCTGATGTTGCTGCTCTTTTTTTGGTGGGGTGCTAGTGCAGGGCAGGGCAGGGTGGGGAGTGCAGGCAGCTCCCTGTACTCTTAGACTGGAATCTTCTTGAGACCTCCAAACTTTGTGCTGTTGTGCTTCTCTCCTATGTACCCTGGGAGTTCTATATGGGTCAGTACTCCTGGCCAGAGTTCTGCTTCCCTCACACAGTCTAGGGACTCAAATGTTAGTTAACATTATTTTCGGGAGAAAAGCGAAGCCAGGAAAGAAAACAGCCTAGCGGGGTGTCTAATCAAGGCTGCTTCACGAGCCCTGCATGGATGAAGGCCTCTTCTGGCACTGGCCCTGGAAAGTCCACCTTTGACACCGGCTCGTTGGGTCTGTAAATGCTGCCAGTATTCTTCTTTTTACGGTCCAGTTCTAGTCCCTCCTCCAATATAGTATTCTTACTGCTTCTAATTCTTATCTTATGACTTCATCATGCTTCTCTGGCCATCACTTTTTTATTATGTGACTGAAATGACTAATGGAAAAGCTAGAGATTTTCTTGATACTTTTCTGCAAAGATAAGTCTATCAAAGAATAAATCCTCCAGGACAGAAAAACTTGTTTTCTGGGCTTGTGAGTGGCAGAGTTAACATTTCTGGTTTTTTTTTTCCACATGTGTAGCCTTCCCTCTCTTGTCTGTCAAGTTCCTGACAGACATGTTCAAGTAATTTACCCCATGATTGTCTTTTTCTGTAATTAAACTTTTTCCCCACAAAACATCATAACTTCTTAGAACAGTAGTGGAAGCATCAATAAAGCTCTCATTTCATTTCTTCTAATTAGTACTTTGTAAAACTCATCTTGAGAAACCCAGGCCGTGCTGTGGACACCCACAGGTCCTGCCTTTTATCAGATCCAATCTAGTCTGGATGCTGGCTTCTGTTGGTATCACTTTCAAATGATAGATTTTAATGAGTGCCACCCAAGTTAATCTTTGACCATTATGTTGATTTAATTATTTTAAGCATGTGAACAGATACAGTTATTTCAAAGTTCTTGGGTAATATCCCACATAAGAAGATGTTTTGGGCTATTAACAGTTGTTAATTTGACTGTGTTTACTTAAATCAAGTGGAAGCAGGGCCTGTAGAACTTTATGTGTGGTCATGGTCATCAAAGCCTGGAGTCTCCCATGAGGAAGGAAGGAAGGTAAAATCCTATGGTTACGAGGCCTCCAGGAAATATTTCATTGGGGTGTTTTCTGATGAATTGTTACTGCTTTGTAAAACATGCAAAAACTCAAGCAGTCTAGAGTCTACAACTTAAGGACTCGTCACTGTAAAGACATGAAAACGCCCGTGTTAGTATTTATAACGGAAGTTGTACTACTTTTTATCTCCTTCTGGCTTAATAGTTTTATAGTTAAAATATTATCAGGTTTTATAAATATTTTATTTGCTTTTTTAAATAATAAGTTTGTAATGGTTAAATTTGATGGCCAAGTTAAAAAAAAATTAGGAGAAGAGAATTTGGTGATAAAGCAAAAAGTTTATCAGAAAAACTTAGAAGATGTTATTTCCTTCAAGAATAATTCAAAGGAAACCTTGTGCTGATGAATAGTATTCTTATAGTTACATATGTTTTAGCATATGCAAACATTTATTGAGTTGTTTGGAATTAAAATTTTGGAATTAAATTGTTAATGGCAGATTTCTTGTGAATACCTGTGCACATGTAGATAATCATATGTAAATGAATCGCTGATTCATTTCCTGGTTGGCTCCATAATAATATCCTTCATTCTCTCGCTCCATCCCTTCTCTTCATTTCAAACTTTTTCTGATCCAGAATTATTTAGGGCTCAGTCACTGCATTTAATTGTCATGCTTCTTTAATTTTCTTTATTCTAGAATAATCTCTCCCCCTTCTGAGTCTGTTGTGACATTGATATTTTTAAGAGTGTAGGCCAACTCTTTTGGTCAAATTTCCTCAATTTGAAATTGACAGAAGATTAGTTTATTATTGGGTTGGTCCCCCATTCTCAGTGAGTCACAATATATGGTTTCTGTATCTTCAGTTGTACTTAAAATTAAAAACTACAGGCCAGGCTCTAGTGGCCCCAGCCATCAATCCCAGCTAGCTGTGGGGCTGAGTCAGGGAGTTTAGTGAGACCCTGCTGCAAGCAAGCAAGCAAGAAGCAAACAGCGGCAGCAATCGCTCTCAAGTAGAAACTTGTTGCCTATGCCAAAGAATGTCTTACTTTAGGCATACAGTATTAAATTCCCTTTTATAAAGTA
Source organism: Meriones unguiculatus (assembly GCF_030254825.1). NCBI lineage: Eukaryota > Metazoa > Chordata > Mammalia > Rodentia > Muridae > Meriones > Meriones unguiculatus. The sequence goes on along the minus strand of NC_083365.1, from coordinate 16,123,850 downwards.
GGCTTTCTCTTAATTATGGTTAGGAAAAAGTTAACAGTGACAATGCATACCATCATTTAGTAATTCTCTTTTATGTTTTAATAAAAAGAGTGCTTAATGCATGTTTGTTGAATTTCTTAAAAAAAGACACCACGATGTAAAAATGGCAGACTCTTGGTTTTAAGGAACTAAAACTCCTCACTCCTGTGCTGCTATTTAAGTATCCTCAAGTTTTACTTTATTGCATTGCTTAGGAAATAAAATGTACTAAGCTTGGAATAAACTGAGATGTCTAAGATAAAAATACCCCAAGCCAATGCAATTCTAAACTGCCACTGTGTGTATAGGGTCACTTTACCTCACTTGCAGTCATTCAGAGTTTGTGTATATCACATTTCAGTGTAACGACATGGGCAGACTCCAAGGAAAATACCAGGCAACTGGAATTTGGTTTGACTAACAAATATTTACATGTGTCTGTATCTCTAAGTATTGTGATCTTTAAGGGGTTTATACTCCACGGGCTTAACTCATAAAGCTTTGTGTTACATTGTAAGAAGTTGCTCAGGAGTATATATAACTCCACATGACCCTGCAGCTGGTGTGGGCGAGCATCAGGGTCAGCCAGAGCTTCTGCAAGAACAGGTGGACGTAGCGTGCTCTGCTGGGCTAACGGCTGCCCAGCATTTGCATGCCTTCTTCTGTGTATTAATGTTATTTTTTTTTCTTTTGTGGGTGGTGTTGACAGAAGTCAGGACTGTCCTTTGGTCTTTCTGGGTATCTCTAGTTGTGTTCTTAGTGCATGATAGAGAAGGAAAGATAAACATTGTCAGCCATGGCTTATGAAGTTGAAGCCTCCGCATTAGGAAGCAGCTGGAGAATGTGCTGTTGGCTGCAGAAGGATTCAACTCACATGTGTTCTCTCAATACTCTCCCTTCCTCTGGCATGCTTTTTGTGAGCTGGTTGACTGGGATAGTGGACTTAATAGAATTCTCTCTCCTCAGTAGAATCTAATGGGCCGACAAGGTCCCATTTAATCACTGCCTTCAGTGTAGTGCTTCCCTTTGGACCACTGCAAGGCTTTTGAGCACAGGGTTTGTCTCATTCCATCCTTTCATCCCTAGAGACCCAAGTTATAACCAACATGGGATATGTCATCTGAAACCTGTCATGTTCTCTTACACAAAATGATCATTTCTTGGTAATAGCATGCTATTATTTTGGCTTTTATTCAAAAGCCTATCATTTTACACTTAGACTCAATCCAGAGAATAATTTACACAAATCCACGAAGGAATTCTGTTCCAGGTAGGTCTGGTCCTCTAGGCTCCCTCTTCTGTGACAGATGTCTATTCTGATTATTTGGAGCTAGATACACTAGATGCTAAACATGTCTCCAGTGTCAGGCATTTGTGCCAGGCCATGGGTACTCTCAGCTATATCTGTATATCAGTGTGTTCCTTAATCTTCACACATGAGTTAGAGAGCTGTTGTAATAATACCAGTGAGAAAAATGGTCCCTCTTGGACCACACTCTGGAACTTTCTGAATCTCTGTCTGCATTTTACATCTTCAGATGAAAGAGTCACCAATAGAGGAGAGAACAAAAAGGAAGCTGGCATAGAGTGCGCTGTGGTGACACACAGTTGGTGGCCTGAGGTGGAAGAATTCCTAAAACTGCAAGCCACTCTTTTAAGGCTTCTTTTCTGCCCTTGATGATGATTTGCTCTTGGAGAGAGGAGACAGACATGGTATAGCTATTGTGGTAAAGTCATGGATTTTTGCTTCTTGACCAGAAATTAAAAATCAGTGAGGTATTTCCAAGTTGGGTATTTTAGCTAAAAGTTGTAAATATTGACATAAAATAATGAGAATGAGCTCCTACGTATGAACTTTACCTTCAAGGAGTTCCAGAGTCATGAGCTGAAGTGGGAAACATAACACATCATCTTTAGTGAATAAAAATAGATTTAGAGTCCTCATCTTAACAGGAATACTTAGAGAGCCCCTAAAATTGTTTTGCTATTAATAAAAGTGGTGTATTCTTGTTTTAGAGTATTAAGGAATAAAAATATGGCAAGTATTAAATAAAGATTTATAATTAACGAGGGGGACTCTGCCATTGAGGATTATGATAAAAGTAAGATCTTTGAACTTTGACTGCTGCCATTCAGGGAAACCACATTTGGCTCACTTGTGATGCAGCTACATTTTTATAGAGCACTACTGTGCCAGGCAGTATTCGAGACACAGAGTGGGGCAGTGTTTAAATTTATCCTCATAGAACTCTGTGAGGGAGGGAAGAGGCAGAAAAGAAATAAATGAAAAGATTACATAAAGTGAGAAATTCTTGGGTTAAACAAAAGAGATAATGGTGTGGAAAGCAGAGGTGTGTTGAGATATTTTGGGGAGGCAAGAGAGAGTCTGTCTGATAATGTGACATTTGAGAAACTATTTGAGAATGGACATTTCTAGTAGTATAGGATGTGAGATGGAATTATGGCTGGCCGATAATTACAGTGATGCTCATTGTCCTCTTATTACACACTAGCCTTTTACAGTATCTTCAGTGACCTAAGAAAGTAGGTACTTGTTATAACTCCAATGTTGCAGTTGAGGAAGCTCACTTGCTTTAACTACTAGGTTGGACTGGTAGGGTTTCTGGCAGAGAGAGGAAATGTGGAAGTTTGCATATTTGAATGTTCTTTGGGTTTCTGTGAAGATGAAATATTTTCAAAGGTATGTGTGCATTATTAAGATTTTTGCTAGTAAGGAAAAACAAGTAATTCAAACCAGCTTAATTCAGAAAGGAGCTTTAAGTAGGTGTATGGAAATGCAAAGGCAGGTATTATCAGTTAGCGTTTGCTGTGTAAGAAACCTTGCAATGATTTGGGGTCAGTTTCAGCTTGACAAGGATTGTTTATCTTGGCTAAGTTCATTTGCTCTCAGTGTTACTTACACTGGTTCTGCCTTGGCTCTCAGCGGGATGATGGACTGATTGGACCACATGGCTGCTTGTTTTATTATGATGATGCTTATGATCCTGCTTATTGTGTGTGTGTGTGTGTGTGTGTGTGTGTGTGTGTGTGTGTGGTGCCTGCGAGCATGCAGGTGCACATGCCAAAGCAGGACATTGGTGTCTTCCTCTGTTCCTTGAGGCAGCTTCTCCCTGAACTGGAAGTTGACAGTTTTCACTAGGCCAGCCAGCCAGCAAACTCTCAAGATCCACTTGTCTCTGCACCCCAGTGCTGGAATTACTGGCATGTACAGCCATGACCAGCATTTTACATGGATGTTGGGGATTTGATTTCTGGTCTTCCAGCTCGTGGGTAAGAGCAAGCCCTATTCCCCACAGAGCCATCTTCCCAGACTCTGGGTTGGTTAAGAGGAAGTCTCTGGACACCAAGTACAGCAAGAGGGAAAAGTCCTAAGTCCATTTCCCCCCCTTTTTTTTGTTTCCCCTTCCCTTCCTCCCTCTTTCCCTCTCTCCCTTCTTCCTTTCTCCTTCCCTCCCTTCCTTCCTTCTTTTCATATTTCCTTTGCTCTCTCCATCCTTCTTTTCCTCCACCCCATTCACCTCTTTCTACCATTTTCCTTTTATTTAAGATTTGGAGTCCAGTGAAGGGCTTGTGTGACCTCTAGGGTGTCCCTTCAGCCCTTACAAGTATTTGTCAAGTTTGTGTTTCACATGCCACTGGCTCAACTGCCAGTGATTCAAGGGGTAGAGAAATTCCTCAATCGAGGCAAACTCTTGGCTGTGACTCTCTGTAAAATGAAAAAGAAAGTGACCTATTTCTAAGACACAATGAGCAAACATTCCCATTTAAAAGGGAGAGGCAGGAGAGTAGCCAGCAGAGATGGACCAAAGCAAGAGTGCAGTGCAGCCTAGCCAACGCAGGCCTAGAGCTCTGTGTAGGCTCTTGCTGCTCACTGCTTTCACCCTTCCTCAGACTGTGTGCCTGCTTGCCACTGCCTCTCAGTGCCCATGTCCAATCTGATGTCTGCTAGGGTTCAATTTTCTCTTGTATTTATACTGACAACCTTTTTTATTTTCCTTAAAAGTCTATGAATTACATAACCAAGAATATACATTCAATAAGGTCATGAATCTAAAGTTGAAAGCCATGGCTAGGGCTGGAGAGATGGCTCAGAGGTTAAGAGCACTGGCTGTTTTTCCAAAGGTACAGAGTTCAATTCCCAGCAACCACATGGTGGCTCACAACCATCTGTATTTCAGTCTGGTGCCCTCTTCTGGACTGTGGGCATATGTGCAGGCAGGATACTATATAAATAAATAAATAAATAAATAAATAAATAAATAAATAAATAAATAAATTAAAAAAAGAAAAGAAAGCCATGACAAAGGAAAGAACAATTGAAAACACATTATGGATTTCTTTTTTTAATTGTATTTTATGTGTATGCATGTTCGCCTACATGTGTATAAGTACACCATGTATGTGCTTGGTGACCTCGGAGGCCAGAATAGGGAGGGCATCAGATCCTCTGCAACTGGAGCTATAGTGTAAGTTGCCACAAGGGTACTGGGAACCAAACGTATGTCCTCTGCAAGAGCATTGAGTGTTCTTAACTGCTGAGCCACCTCTCCAGCTTTGATCATTTCTTAATATAACTTCTATTTAAGTCACTTGCTGGGATTCTTAGAAGCCAAACAAAGCAGAAATGAAGTTATATTGGTTCTGTGATCAAAGTAGCAGAATCATTCCCATTTTTCAGAAGAGGTACTGTCATCCCCAAATTTAAAATATATTTACCATGCAAAGTTTTTGGAGCACACAAAGCACAAGTTGTCTTAGAATATTTTCTGTTGCTATAATGGAGTATTGAGACAGTAATGCAAAAAGAAAAGGGATTTATTTCGCTTGTAGTTCTGGACATGGGGGTTCACCACAGGGCAGCTGTGTCTGGTATGACCCTCAGTCTGTACCGTACTTAGTGGCCTATGCGGTGCTACTGTGCGAAGGGTGACAGATGGTAGCTAACCCATTCTATAAGAAAAACATCCTCTATTCATGAAGATGGAGCCTCCAGGACTCCTTGCCTTTTAAGAGCTTTGCCACTGCTACATTGTTGACCAATACTCCATGTGTCTTTTGTTGGAACAAAAGACAATCAAACCTCAACAGTCACGAAGAAGATCTGTGCAACCATCTGAAACAAGTTCAGGCATGATGTTCTTCTGGCTATCTCTTGTAATGGCCTTCTGCACTTGCTTTCCACACAACATTTGGGCACAGCTCAGTCAAATCAACTTCCTTCCTGTTACAAGTCTTTTGAGCACCCTTGCCATTTCCTGACCCTGAAGGCTCTTCCCACTTCATGCCATTTCGTTGACTGCTGTTTATAGAGTCTTTTCTCCCAGGCGGAAGTGTCTGGAGGTGGCTGTGCATTTGTTGGTTTCCGGTTGAGATGCGTGGAGTGGTGTTTTCTGGCTGACTCGTGTTTGCATCTGGATTACTAGCTCACGGTTACTATGCTGGAGGGTCTTGACTTTACACTAAGTGATCCTTCCTTTTGGTTCTTAAGAGCGGGACAAGACCATGCTGCTGAAAACCCAGTCTGAAGAGCCCTCCCCACACAGTGGGAGGGTCTCCAGGGAAGGGACATGCAGTCCTAAGGCACCCTTGCCAAACCACAGAGATGGCAGGCCCGCCACCCATCCTGTGTTATCATCATTACTGAGCGTTTTTTGGAAGGTCAGAGCCAAAATAAGCAATCTGCCAGCCAAGGAAGCAACACCAGCCCTTACCACAGGCTCTGGAGGCCTCACTGGTATTTAGTAGCAGTGACTTGGGTTATATTTTTGTCTAATTCCATCAGTCTGGCAAGGCTCCTGCTCCTATGGTATTCCCACTTTTTTTTTTCAATTATCTTTCCCGTCTTTCCAATAATAGTTACCTTGTGTGTGCCTCCTCCCAGAACTCTACTTTTTTATTTTTATTTTTTAAGTTTAAACAATGAAAGGGATTCAATTAATTGTCCTTGTGAGAAGTCTGTAAGGAGACAAGTTTTGGAGAATCCTGAATTTTAGGTTCCTGAACCATTATGCTTCTCCCCTTATGGATGAAGAATAGGGTTTTGTTTATAAGCCCGAGCCAGGCTCACAGTTCAAGTACTGGCTCTGACATTTACTAGTGAGTGACCTTGGCAGTGTACTTGACCTCCCCATGATTCATTTTCTTCATTAGAAAATCTATTTAGCAATAGAGCCCTTTCTCCTGCACTTGTCATTAATGCCCGGAAAGTGCTTAAGCGTGTCAGAGCTGTCGTATAAGTTGTTATGTGGGTGGAGGAAGTCATGGCAGCCTATCAACCTCTCTCTGAGACCAGCCTGCTTGGTGGGGAGGGGCATCTTTGTGACGCTTTCTGGAACTGGATGATGGGAAGAAGGCCTGAAAGCTCTCAATTGTCCAGTCCATTGAGAAGGGATTTTCTTTCTTAAAAAAAAAAATTAATAACTAATTTTTGGTGCGATTTTTGTTTTTATTTTGTTTTTGTGATTTTGTCTTACTGTTTTTCTTTTGTTTGTTTTGATAGTCATTTGTTTTGTTTGAGAGATCATGAGAACATGATGTTGGGTGGATAGCAAGGTGGGAAAGATCTGGGAGGAGTTGGGGGAGGGGACTAACATAATCAAAATATGTGAATTTTTTTAAAGCAAAAAAAGCTATCAAGCTCACAGCAAAAATTTAAAAGCATTTTAAATAAAATACAATTACTTCACTTCCTCTCTCTCCTTTTTCTTCCTCTAGCTCCTCTCATATCCCCTCCCTCTAATTTTTTCCATCTCACCCCCACTCTCAAATTGGTATCCTCTTTTTATTTGATTGTATTACTAGAACCTGTTGAGTCCATTAAGTAAACTGAGATTATGATGACTGCTCCTGAGTTGGGTCCAGGCCTCCTTGTCCTCATGTATTAGTCTGGGTTATTTTGCTGACCTGTTTGAGCGTTGGTTTCCTTCTCTCTGGAATGGCGGTTATAGTACTGATATTTGAAAATTAAACAAGATAGCATGTATAGTCATCCCTTAGAAGACACTTGACACTCGTTAGCTTCCTTCCCCTTGATTCTTCCTTTTGTACCCTGTCTCAAAGGGCAAGACATCATCATTTGGAGGAGTCTTGTCCTTCTTTTTTCCCTCCCCACATTTCTTTCTGTACTGGAGGTTGAGCCTGGGACCTGGGTACATGCTCTAGCTCTCTTACCATATTAGAGCCTCCACATTCTTTTCAATTTTTACTTTAAAAAATTTATTTTAACACAGGTTCTTACTAAGTTGCCCAGGTTGGCCTTGAACTCAGTCTGTAGTCCAGACAGATCTTAAACTTTCAGTTTTTTTTTTTTTTTTTTTTTTTTGCTCCGTCTCCAGTGTAGCTGGTATTACAGACCTGTGCCACCAGAAGGGCTGTTCAAATTAACGCATGCCAGTTGAGCAGGTTTGGAATGGGGGATTTCTGGGTGCTGCAGGCTATCCCTGAAGATCAGTGATCGAGAATGGCCTCCTTTTGCATCTCATGTCTGCTTGTGCACTTGCACACTGAGCGATATCACCCGGGGAAATACCTGAGATTGTACGTTATCATATACCAACAAGATTCTCGTCCTTCAGTATGGACAGGGATAGCTTCGATCTGGGTGATGTCTGTGGATAGACATTTCCTCAGGATCTCCATGGACCTGGAAACTCATGCACTCTGACTAGAGCTTCTCTGGGTTCATTGCTCTGCCCAGCGAGGGCAGGGTGCAGTCTGCTCTACTTACTACCTGTGGTGCCCTCACTCCTGAGCAATGGTTCCAGACTTCAGCAGCTTTGACACTTATCTTTGTGAAACATCCTTTGTGTTGGCTTCCAGATGCTAATTGTTTTAGTGCCTGATCTAGCTGTTCCCTTTCCTTTATTACTTCCTAGAAAATTTTAGCCTTAACTATCAAGATCAATTGTTTTTGTTACCTCTCAGGCTCACTTGGGGAATTAGCTACCATTATCCACAGACAAATTTTCATGTCATTAAAAACAACAACCAAAATAACAACAACGAAAAGCTAAGTTTCCTCTCTCTGCATTAGAGATGTGTAGAGATAGCAGTCACTTTTTTCAAAAAGAAATTCAAGCAGGCTTACGAGAACCATTGTTGTTTTCTGTGAAGCCTTTTCATTGGTCTCCAGCTGTCCGTGGAGCACAGCTGTGAACCATGCTGTAAAACAAAGCAGTTCACAGCAGCTTTTCCTAGACACACCCTGGGATCATGGCAAGAACAGGCATTTCTGGGGGTTGACATTTGTGGGGAAGAGCTTGCGACTAGGCCTCTCCAGAAGAACTAGTGTTTTGAAGGACAGGGAAAGCCCGCAGGAAGTGAGCATTGAGAACATTTTTGAGGTGAGGAAGAGGCAGAGGGGCCTTTAAGATTTCCACCTTATCCAGCTGTGTCAGGGTTACCTTAGAAAACATGAATAAAGACTAATTTATTTCACCAGAACTATTTGAGAAAGTGCGAGAGTGGGGGAGGGGAGCTCTAGCAGTTGAGCTGGGATTGCCCTTAGGCCTGAAAGTGCCTTCATCAGTGAGAGACCTCCCTAAAGAGGTAACTTCCCTTTCTCCCCCTCCCAACCTCCCTGACAGGCTTCTTAGTGGAAGTGGGGAGCATACTGGCACCTTCCTGGGGAGTCTCCCCCTGGGGAGCCTCTTCCTAGGGAGCCTTCTCAGCAGACTGCAGGGTGAAAACAGGTGGTGCTGATTTGGAGGGAAAATGGAAGCTGTCTAGCACTGTAGAGGTCTGTTTTCTTTTGAAGATCTGCAGATAAGACCAGTGTTTCGAGTTTCTTGAAGGCAGACTTAGCTTTCTCCTTTACCCGCAGGTTAGCTTCCGCAGTCCAGTTGTCTTCTCTAACAATGAGCTGAGGGAGAAAAATCAAATGCCACAAGAGACTAGCTGGGGAGGAACTCAGGTTCTTGAGGTGCACAGGTGTAAGAGCAGAGGACAGTATGGAGGGAGGGAGAGAAAGCCCCATTAGGCTCAAGCTTTGTTGGTTTTGCTCGAGGGTTCTCAGGCTGTATGTGCTCGTGGGTGTAAAGAAATTGGGAAAGTTCAGATGCCCCAATTTGGTAGAAATGTGAGCTTGACCTTTACTGCACAGAACCCCATTCCTGTGTTCATTCCTACTTTCCTGAGGCTTGCTTCCAGGATGCTCTTTTCCCCCATATACCTCTGTTAATATGCTTTTTGACAGCTTCTTAATTTCTCGAAGTCTATCGAAATCGTGCACAATTTCAGAAGTTGGAAGCACCAATGCAGTGCCCTTGTGAGTCACTCTGGTTGATTGAATTCTTGGAAGATGTGCGATGATTTTTATTTCCAGCATCTTAAAGGACTGTAAGCACCTTGGCAGACCCCACATGACCCTGAGTCATTCGCGATGACTTGGGTTCTCCGTGTCCCTCCAGGGATGACCCCTTGAGCTCAGGTTATACTTGCTGGCTTGGGCTATGGGCTTGACTAATTTTGTTTACTGTCTGACTTATGCAAATGTTTTGCTTAAGTCAGATTGGGGTTTCTCTTAGCTTTTGTTTTTCTTTTCTTTATATCTCTTACTCATCTAGGTCATGACTTTTTCCCCCTGCTTAGTACTGGGGTCTTAGAGCTATGGCCACTGAGAAAACCAGCAAGTTGGTGGACCTGCTGTTGAATTTTAGGCAGGCATGTTTTGTTTATTGGGTGGAGACTCACATTCCACAGGTAGGTAGAGATGATTTGATGGGGCCTCAAGTTTCTGTTCACCTTATGGTCCATTTCTCTTTATTGCCGAATCAGCGTTTCTGTAGACTTCCAGAGTCTTCAACATTCCATATTTCCATGAGCATCTTTAAACATCCTGTATTTGACTTCAGCTGGAGTTAGTTTTTCTGCAAACCAAACAGTTCTTCCTTAATTTGTGAAGATAACATCCGCACGTGTCTGCTGCATTGCAGCGCTGCTGCTCTTACTTGCAATGCTTTAAGTTAAGTCTCAAGATTATCACAGTAATGCTGTGGCTTGGAGGGTGTTGTTTTTCTCTTCACTATGGATGGGAGGTGATAGAGCATGGTCATTAAGAATATGCACCGAGCGAGGTGGCACACACCTGTAATCCTAGCACTCAGGGAAGCAGAGGCAGGCGGATCTCTGGGTTTGAGGCTAGCTTGGTCTACAAAGTGAGTCCATGACAGTGAAGGCTGCACAAAGAAACCCTGTCTTGGAACCCCCCCCCAAAAAAAAAAAACAACCAACCAGCCAACCAACCAAACAAAAAGACCTCAGAAAAACCACAACAAAACCCAAAACCAACCAAACAAAAAGAAGATGGATGGTAGAGTTAGATAACTGAACTTGCGTTTTATCTTTCATAACTTCCAGTATATTATTACCCAACAAATGACTCAGTCTCCTTGTCTGCAAAATGGAGAAGCATCTGTTTTATTGGATTCTTGGAAGTAAGTAATTCAGGCAAAGCCACCAGGGCAGTACTTAGCACGTAGGAAGTGTTCAGTAAATCTTGTTACTAATACTGGTGTTATTGTTAATAGCAGATGGCAAATAGAAACTGGAAGAAGTGAAGCATCTTATCTAAGATCACACAGCCAGCTGGAAGGAGACTTCTGGCTCGGCTCATGCTTAGGAGGCTTCTGGTACTAGACTCTTCTCACTGTACTTTCTTCATGTACCCTAAGGTTCTGTCAATGAGGTCAGGCTTTATCATTCAACTCATTCCTTCATTTTCTTTGTTTCTCCCCACTTAGAACTCTTAAGTATTGTCTTTCCAGTTAGAATTTGTTGGATGTTGCTATAGCAAGTGTTGGGATGGTCCCTTCCCTGTGGATAGGTTCTCCTTGACATGAAGGTGTCATTCTGCATTCTAAAACACACACACACATTAAAGAACATCTTATAATGATTAAGGCATATAATAACATACTTTAAGAGCTTTAAATATCTACTATCTATCTGCTTATTTTGTGTATGTGTATAGGTCAGAGAAAAAGTGTATGAGTCTGTCCTCTTCTTCCACCCTGTAGGTCCCAGGGACCAAATTCAAGTCATCAGGCTTGGTGACAAGTGCCTTTATTGGTGATCCATCTTGGCAGTCCACTTTAAGGGCTTTATAAACAAGTAATTAATATTTCTCAGTGCTCTAATATCCTTCCTCATAAGGAGAATATTAAAACTTTGGTGATGTTCATTTGTCTTTTCACATCCCTTATGGCAGGCTGAACAATGGTTACATTAGCCCTATTTGGGGGAAGCCACTGAAGTGTGAAAGGGATTTAGACATCAGAGTGAGATGGATGAAGCTCAAACTTTGCCTTCTCCACATCTAGTATGAGGCCCTGAATCTCATCAACCTTCTCTGTACCACGGGTAGGCTAAGAATTGCAGTTGATTTCTTATTCTTTTTTTTTTTAAATTTAATTTAATTTATATATTTATTTATTACAATTTATTCACTTTATACCCTCACTGCAGCCCCCTCCCTTGTCTCCTTCCAGTCCCACCCACCCTTCCTCCTCCCCCTAGTCTCTCCTTTCCCTAGTCCTCTGATAGGGGAGGTCCTCCTCCCCTTCTATCTGACCCTAGCTTATCAGGTCTGATCAACGCTAGCTGAATCATCCTCCTCTGTGGCTTGGCAAGGATGCACCCCCCCCAGGGAGAGGTAATCAAAGAGCCAGCCAATGAGTTCATGCCAGAGACAGCCCCTGTACCCCTTTACTAGAGAACCTACTTAGAAACTGAGCAGCCAATGGGCTTCCTTTGAACAGAGCATCTAGGTCCTTTCCAAACATGGTCCTTGGTTGGAGTATCGGTCCCTGCAGGTACCCCTGGACCAAGGTATTTTGGCTCTGTTGTTCTCCTTGTGGAGATTCTGACTCCTCCAGGTCTTTCTATCTCCCTCTTCTTCCAAAAGGATTCCAGAACTCTGGCCAAAGTTTGGCTATGAGTCTCAGTATCTTCTTCGATACCCTGGTGGGTAGAGTCTTATACCAGGAAAAATTCCTGGGCTTCCACCCGGCACTGCCACAGCCCTAGGCAGCTGATTCTTTATATGCTCTGCACACAGCTTTCACTCAGTAATGGTTGTATTGCTGCATTGAGGAACTGACTTTAAATGTTGACCAGGGTCACAGCTAGGTGGGCAGCTGGACTCCTACTTGCTCACAGATTGCTGTGCTTCATCTGGGCATGTTGTTTCTCTGCATTTTAAGTGGAAGTGTTTTGACCTTTCGGTCACTAATTTATTTTTAATGTGTCTATTGTGGACAAACCATTGGCTGTCACACGCAATGCCTTTGATGCCAAAATTCGAGGTTTACCTCATGTCACAAGGCAAAGTTAATGTTAGGGAAGCCACATGAGCAACACGAGCTATGACTCTTGTTGAAGTTGTCAGATGACATTTGGGCAGCTCTTCTCAAGGAAGGAAGCAATAGCAGTTTATTGAGTTCTTAGGACATACCTGGCAGCATATGAGGCATTGACACTGAGGAAACCCCACAGTTTATCTCTCACAGACTCAAAGGGTTTGGGGGAAAAAGAGATGCAGTGGAAACATGATACAGTTAAGGACCAGTAATAAGCACCTGATCCATCCTTTACTACTTAAGTGGACTGTGGTATAGGTGCTTGTATTAGTCAGTGTTCTCTAGAGTAACAGAATTTACAAATTGAATCTTTCCCTGTCTCCATCTCTATATATACTATATACTTTTATCTATCTATCTATCTATCTATCTATCTATCTATCTATCTATCTATCTATCTATCTATCGGGTTTATTGGAATGACTTACAGGTGGCAATCCAGCTAATCCAACAATGGCTGCTGTGAACAGACAGTCCAGGAATCCATTAATTGCTCAGTCCACAGGCTGGATGTGTCAGCTGGTCTTCAGTATATACTGGAACCCAAAGAAGTAGACTCCGATGCTAGTGGCTGTGCTAGCAAGGCAAGGGCAAGCAGGCAAAGAACAAATGCCTCCTTTCATGCCCTTATGTAGGCTTCCAGCAGAAGGTGTCGCCCAGATTGAAGGAGTATCTTCCCACCTCAAGATCTAGATCAAAGCTGTGTGTGTTCTTACCTCAAAGGTCTAGACTAGCAGTAGATTCACTCACTTCTACCCAAGCCAAGGTAATTTCTCACAGGTGTGCTCTTCATTTCTAGATTACAGTTCATTCCAGATATAGTCACTGACAACCGAGAATCGCCCTCACAGCGCTATGGGCTCCCATAGCCGGCTGGAGAGGGAGGAATAAACCCACCTAAAGCAGTTTGTAGAGGAATTTCAATTCAGAATATGGCTGCTCTGGCAAGAGATCACATCCAAAGACCTTCTAGGTCTGTGTCATCAGGCTGGAATACATTACATGCCTTTAATCTTAGGAGGCAGAGATAAGTAGATCTCTGAGTTCAAGGCCAGCCTGGTATAGAAAGTTTCAGGTAAAGAAAAGCTTAGGTCTCAGCGTGGTGGTACATGCCTTTAATCCCAGCAGTCAGGAGACAGAGGCATGCAGATCTCTGAGTTCTAGTCTGTGCTGTTTAGGCAGTTCAGTTGAGTTGAGAGGCAATGAAGTGGAGTTGAGTCCCTGGCAGTTCAGTTCTTGGATTTCAGAGGCAGTTTTACAGGAGAGTTTTACAGAGACAGGTTGAAGAGAGAACAAGCTAGACAAAGATGAAGATACAATGAGCCAGAGAATGAGACTGAACCTTAGAACAGATTGCTAAGGCTAGTTTGAGGCCAGAAAGAGCAATTCAGAGGCGAAGAGACAAGCCAGATTGAATCAGTCAGCTTGGAGAGGAATTTGAGCCAGAACAGCTGAGTTGAATCAACTAGCCAGAGTTCAGAAAGAACTAGAAATTTGAGCTTATTAGGCAGTAAGTGTTAGAGGCTTAAAACATTGTAGGCCTAGATTAGATTTTTATGGAAGATAGACGTTTCTAGGACTTGGCCTAGTTTAACAGAAGGAGGGAGTAAGCTTGTGAGACAACAATTACATCTGGAGAATAAAAGTTACTTTTACAAAAATTGTCATAATGTTAGAAGTAGGGAAAACAGAGGAATTCTATGGCACATGTGAATTTGTTGGGTATTGAGATGTTGAAAGGGGGATAAAAGAGTCCTGAGGAGGAGTGCTGGGCATTCAGAACAGTGTTTGTTCCACGTTTCTGGATTGAAGGGTTTGTGGAAACAGTGATGGGAGAACAGGCTGGATAGAGAGCTTGGTCACTGAAGAACGTGGGCACCATGTTGAGAAGATATAGGTAAGCAAGATATGTAAATAAGAGATGAGCACGGTACAACAGTGTTTTGGCATGATCACTCTGAACATTCAATGAAGCAAGCGAGAAATAAAGTCCTGAATCAAACGTTAAAAGAATGAATAAACAACCAAATAGCAATGTGGGTAACTGGCCAACACTGTCAGAGCTGCAGGGGCAGAGAGAAATAGGATACCAGAGTGGGCATAGCATTTCAGGAAGGCTTCATGATGGCAGATCTGAGTGGCATATATGTGGTCAATGACCTGAGTATTGAGTGGCAATAGGATTTGTATAGGACACAGGAAGTAACTACACAGGTTGTGTAGTTATGCATGAGGTGATCAAGAAGGCACCTCTACTTAGAAAAGAATGATTAAATAATCCAGTTTCACATTTGGTCTGGTTGCAAATTTAGGAGGCTTTGGATGCAAGATGAGGATTCTGAACTTACCATTAATCAATAGGAAGCAACCAATGATCCCTTAACATTTTCAATATGGATCAGAACCGCACCTCTTCATCCAAGTTTCTTTGTCATGGTTGTGCCTAGAGTGAGAAGCTCTATCCTTGCACTTGATGGACATGTCAGAGAGGCAGCATTACTTTTGGCTTGGAAGCTCTGCTGTGGCATTGGAGGCACAAGAATTGTCATTGTCATTGTCTGGAGACAAATGCAATTAAGTGCCTGAGGAGAGAGGTGTTGTGGACAGGAAGATAAGGGATGCTGTGTGCACTGAAGAGTCTTTTGGGGATAGAAAAAACAGCATGCATGTTCTGTTTTTATTCTAGACCCACCATGGAGTTGTTACTTGATCTTGGTAAGTTTTTCTACTGGGTTCGATGGTAATCTAGAACTGCTGTGAAGAGCACAGTATTCTAGGCAGTTGCTATATAGTTGACCATAGTTGGTACTGGAATTCAAACCTATCTGACATATCTAGCATGAAAAATAGATTATAATTATGTCCCAGTACAAATGAATGTTTGCTTTCCCAGGTGGAACTTGCAGAAATCTGTGCCAAGAGTGAGCGTTACATAGGCACTGAAGGAGGAGGCATGGACCAGTCCATATCATTTCTTGCAGAAGAAGGAACTGTGAGTAACACTGAGCCATTTGAAAATTTCAGCTTGGGAAAATATCCAGAGGAGAAGGCTTGCAGCCCCCAGCATGCATGGTTACAAGAACTCTATTCTTCAAGGCTCTATTGTAGTCCATTGCCCAATTGTTTTGTAACTTGGGTCTACCAGTAGTGAATGTACTCTATTTCATATTGATTTCCTCTACCATAAGCATCCAGAATCACACTTCAAAGTTTTTTTTTCTCATATGTCTAGGTTTATTTTATTATTTTATTTTTTTCTCCATATCTCATTGTTAAGATTGAGATTTCTCAATTCCCTCCTGGGGACCTTCTTTCCTGACCTTGCATGAAATCACTTCATCTTGTGGTATTTCATAATCTCATGTTGGCTTTAAACCCAAATGTTAGTTCTCTTACCACATATATGCACAGCCCCTCTTTTTGTAAATGATTCTTTGGTGTCATTTTTCACTGTCAACATTTCTGGGGTTTTGGTGGTAGAGGAAGAATGTTGATGGCAGGCCAGGAATAAATTCTTGGGTTCAATAGCACTTCCTCTTGGCTATCAGCTCCTTCAGGCAAGGCAGAGGTTTGGGGTTTTGCCTGTAAACTGCCCATTTCCAAAATAGAAGCAGGCGTCTCTTTAAGATAGTTCTTAGCTTTGCATCAGATTCCTTCAGGCTTGCCTTTTCCCCAAGAACACCTGGATCTGTCTGATTAAGAAAGAATATGTTTTGGTTGAGTCTTCTAAGCCAAAGACATAAGGTTCAAGAAAATTTGTTTGAACAGTAAAATTATACCTTAGGTGTTTTAGATGTGAACTGGCAAGCAGGTGTGGTGATGGTGGGGTTCTGTTGCAAGTGTTAATTAGGTACAGGGTCTGGAGAGAGTCTCCTGAACATGCAAAGTGCATCACCACCTGACCTTTCTCCTCTACCCTAGCCTATCACACTGTGAGCTCTAAGCTTTCGCTGAGTACCAGTGCACAAAGCTTCATGCACTCCCATGTCTTTTGCTGCCTCTCCACCTCTTCCTTCTTCCTGACATAGTCAATTGTTGGGATGCCCCCCCCAACACATGGTATGAAGGTGTGTCCCTATATTTCCTTTTTCAAAGGCTACACTAAAGTTGTCGGATTAGGTCCTTCTGTTGTCTGAACCTTACAGTGTGGTCACAGTGACACTTTCTGTTCACTGTTGTGTCTTCAGCACCTAATGCAATGCTGTCTATCAGTAAGTGGTGTTTGAATGAATGCAGCATTTTCATAGACTTTCTTAAGACAAAATAAATATGTAAAGGCTCAAATATTTTTTTGAATCCTAATAAATTATTGTCTCCTCCGTTCCCTTTTTTTCCCCCAATAGGCCAAGTTAATAGAATTCAGTCCTCTGAGAGCCACTGATGTGAAACTCCCCAGTGGAGCAGTCTTTGTGATTGCCAACAGCTGCGTGGAAATGAACAAGGCAGCCACTTCCCATTTCAACATCAGGGTGATGGAGTGCCGGCTGGCTGCGAAGGTATGGATGTGGCAAACCAGTGAATCTTGCTGGGTGCCTGTTCTTTCCTCCTTATTCTCTGTTGGCGTGTAGTTTTCCCTACACTTCAGAGCAACGCTCTGACTGCAGCTGCAGCACTCCAACTGCAAATCTTTGGGTCCAGAGCAATATGATTCCAAACAGATAAACCAACAGATACATCTGTTCTCCTCAGGCTCTTTAGAAACTGGATGAACTTTACAGCTGAGTCTCTGGGGTGACACTGGGGAAGAGACAACAGTAGCTGTTTGTGTCATACAGGCCCAAATAAAAGCAAACATTTCCTTAAGATCAAACAGTTGTGAGTTTGTTCCAGAGGTGGAAAAAGACAGTTGAGGAAACGACACAGCTGATCTTATTTTCCTAACAGGGATCTTGCAGCCTCGCCCCTCCCATCCCATCAGACACTTTATTTTTGCATTAGGACATTTCATATAGCTCAAAATATAGATGTGCTGGTATCCCCATGAGCTCAGAAGGAAGATTTCTTCATATGTCTGTTAGGGAAATACCCACCAGGAGGGAGGTTCCACAGAGTAGCACCTTTGGCAGTCAAGCCTTAAATCTATTAAGGAAGTATTTATATTTACTGAGTCACCATTGGACAGTGTGCAGCAGGCATAGCAAAGGGTTCAGGACATAGGACCAGAGAGAGTGAAGTTAAAATTCAGATGCAAAAAGGAAGGAGGTATCATGTAATCAGGTAATGAGCAATGTGATATGCTAAAACAGGACAAAGACATGACCCATCACAGAGTACCCAGAATGGCATGTGACATGGCCAGGAACTTGCAGAAAACAGGATGGACACCAGAGTTTGGATTCTGGGTCAGGGGCTGCTCTGTACTTCCTTCTAATTATCTTCTGTTGATCTTGTTCTGGTCCACACAACATGTCCCATCCCTGTGCAGGTTAA
This sequence comes from Meriones unguiculatus, assembly GCF_030254825.1. Taxonomy (NCBI): domain Eukaryota; kingdom Metazoa; phylum Chordata; class Mammalia; order Rodentia; family Muridae; genus Meriones; species Meriones unguiculatus. The sequence continues at coordinate 16,106,025 of NC_083365.1, read as the reverse complement.
TTCCTGTAAGTGTCTTCCATGTAGGCCATCTTGGTTGAGTTCCCAAAGTTCCTTGTCAGAGATCTCTATTTGAAAGAATTATAGACCTATCAAGTCAGCACATCTACACTGAGCTCAGCTCCCTACCCCCAGCCTTTTATTTTTTCATCTATCAGATTGGCATGTAGCAACGTTAGCATTCTCTTCTGCTCTGTTCCTTAAATATCAGTTTGTCGTCTTCTCACTCATTCTTCAAATAATGGGTTGATGGTTTAGAAATTTAAGCCTGAATCAAGGAGCCATCTTGTTTACCATTTTTCCAAAATTTTCTACTGCTTTGGAATCATGTAAAAAAGCCTTATTTTACTGAACTGAGAAGAGTTGCCATTTGTTGGGAAGGAATTGTTAGACAGTGGAGAAATTCACTCTTTCAACCATCACAGGAAAAATAGCTTATGGGATACAGTGCAAGGAGGAAGTGGTCCAGGCAGGGACTACAGTACCCCTGATACATAGGACTGTTGCCTGGGTGAGCACGGGGCTGGGATTTCTTCATTTAGGAGACTTGTTCAGTTAGGGTGGAGGTATTTGTGTGCACTTTCCTGGCCCGTAAGAGAAGGAGGGCAGTACAGGCTGGCTGGGTACTTCACCTGCTGCCCATGTAAGTTTTAGTTGTGCCATCTCTGCCATGCAATAAGGGAGTGCAAGCTGCTCATAGTTCAATCCTGATCCAAGACTCAGGCCGCAGGCGTCCAGGCTGAAGTTCTATGGTATTCGGTTGTAGCATTCCAAGACTGGCAGTTTGGGGTTCCTGGACCATGCTAGTGAAGATCTCTCTAAGGGGAACCAGCCCCATTTTTTGATCTCTTATTAATTGCCCTCCCCCCACTCCACTATCACTGTAAGGCCTAAGGCTGGTGTAGCTTACCTCAGCATCTCCTAGCATTCCCCACAGTCAGTCACCACTCTCATCTCAGGGGACTTCCCACATGCCCAGGACAGTTTTTTCTTAGCCCTCTTTGAAATATTCCTAAATGACCCTCAAAGAAGCCTTACTTGACTTCTTTCTTTCTAAGCTAAGTAGTGATCCCTCTACAACTTGTAGCACTTAGGAATGTAGAGATCCCTAGACTTGTAAAACATTGTCAAGTGGAAAGGAGTAACTGGGACATAGTAGTTAGTCATTCCCTTATTCAACAGATGCTCATCCTGGGCTCATGTCTGCCAACTCGGGACAGAGTTAAGATGAATGCAGTCCATGTCTCGGGTAAAACTGAATGTGAAAGAAGAGGTAGACGGTAAATAAATGCCTGCTTCCAGAAAACACTGTTGATTTGTAGCCATCCAGGGCATGCCTCTGGCTATGCCCTCTTCTCTGCAATGATTCCAAGCCTTGAGAGGAGGGGTATGATGAGGGTGTCCCACTTAGGAATGGGTGTCCCAAAGTCTCTCATTCTCTGCCCCTGCATCAGTTGTGGGTTTCTGTATTGATCACCATGTACTACTACTATTATTCTGCTGAGTGTAGTATTAAACTGACAGCTAATGACTTAGCATTGTAACATAGATTAGTGTATTCCTCAACTCTCATCAGAACCTTCGATTTGATTCCTGCTTTATAAGGCTGTGAAGTTGGGAGAGTATAGCTACAATGATTTAGGAATTTTTTTTTTCTGGAAAACTTGGGGGTCAATTTTTTTTTTTTACAGAAAGATTTAGATTTTTAAATCTGGAGTCTACTCATTGAAATAATTGTTAAAGTGATGGAGGAAAATGTTATACTAGTAAGCTTTGTAGCCTCTTAACCAGTACGCACATGGCAGAAGCAGTGTGTGTTCAAGGACCCTCTCCTGCTGGGACACACTTCCTCTTTGCGAGGTAGAAGGCTGCAGTGTTTTCCTTGAGGGCTTACTCATTTGTTTTTTTATCTTGAGGTTGATGAGTAAGTGTTGTTGTCCTAAGGAGACTCCAAACATACACAACGTTATTTTGGGGGTTCTAGCACGGAATCTGAGGTCTCGTGCCAGAGCCGCGGCAACCTGGAGCAAGTGTGATGCGTGTGACGGGCTCGTGGGGTGACTACTCACTTCCAAAGACACAGGAAGGATCCTGGGAGCTGAACTGTGTCTCTGGAGGCGTAGTGAAGCATTGGGGAATGAACTTTCAGCTCCTAGAGCTATCTAGAAGAAGGGGCATGTCTTTTGTAGCTGAAGCTTTTAACCAAGGTCAGAACCTCTAATTCTTGAGGATGTCTTCTGAGAACCTTGCTCTGTACACCTAGGCGGGCCTGGAACTGGTCTAGAATGGCCTCAAAATTACCATCCTCCAGCCTCCATCTCCTAAGAGCTGGGATTATGAGCACGTACTGTCACACGCAGTTGAAATATGATTGGAATTTAATCGTATAACTCCATATGTGTTTAAAGGTACTTTGTCATTGAAATTGGAACTGAATTTGGCTATTTGATACTCATTACTCTAAGATGGTATAAAGCACATTTTAAAAACCAAATTTGCTCATAAACAAGACTTCATTTGGGTAAAAGCAGGCACAGTTCCTTTTTCTCAATTAGTTCTCTGAGAATTTAATGCCATGTATTTTGATAGTAATCACCCCTCCCTCGACCATTTTCAGATCCACACTACCCCTTAACCAGCCTTTTTCTTTTTCTTTTTAAAATAAACCCCGGTGTTCATCTTGGGTGGTAGTATATGCCTTTAATCCCAGCGTTGGGGAAGCAGAGGGCAAGCCTGGTCTGCATAGTAAGTTTCAGGCCAGCCATCGTGTATAAGATAATGCCTCAAAACCCAAGCCAAACTGAGCCAAATGAAACAACCTTAACCCTCCAAAGTACCAAGCTCCAACTATACCATCAAGGTCAATTATTCTTGGAGTGTGTGGCCGTACATTGGAGTATGGTTGATTTACCAAGGGCTGTACTCTTAAATGTGACTTAAAGAAAGTCAGCTCTCTATTTCCCACAGCCATCAGTTGGCAATCACTTATTAGGTAGGAGTGGGACATCATGACCCCCTCCCCTCTCCATGCTGAGATTTTGTCTGGCCTGAGCCTGCACAGGTACTGAGCTTGATGTCACAACTGCTGAAAGTTCATTTTGCAACCACCCTGTGGTGCCTTGGAAAACACTGTTCCCTTGCAGTCTTTTTTTTTTTTTTTTTTTTTTTTTTAAGATTTATTTATTATTTATACAGTATTCTGCTTACATGCCAGAAGAGGGCACCAGATCTCACTATAAATGGTTGTGAGACACCATGTAGTTGCTGGGAGTTGGACCTTTGGAATAGCAGACAGTGCTCTTAACCACTGAGCCAGCTCTGCAGCCCTGAGATTCTTCCCACCCCTTCTTTCTCAGTGAGCACTGGAAAGAAGGGATATCATATGATGTCTCATTGATGCTGAGAATTTTGCAGTCTTTATTCTCTGCAACTTGGCAAATTATGGGTCTTTGTATTAATTGTCTCTATTGCAGAAAGAAGCTTTGCTGGTATAAATTGAGAGATGCAGTAATTTATGGATATAATAATAAATAATTAGGAATTGGTTTAATATTACATCTATTCAGCAGAATAATAGTAGTTTCTTCCTCAAGGCCTGTCTAGCATCAGGTTTTTGGATCCAGTAACTACTCCAAGTATGGGCTTCATCTTGTGGGGAGAGCCTTAAATCACAGGTCACAGGTGATTAGTCACTCCCATGACATTGGTGCGCTTTGCACAGTGGACATGTCAAACTAGGCCAGTTAAAGATCACTACTACAGGAGAAAAATAACCATCAGTCTTACCCAGACATGCACACTGAGGGCCACAGTTCATTTTTAAAGGTGAAATATAAGAAGGTAACATCCCATCCATTTAAAGCATAAATTGGTTTCTTTCCAAAAATGGAGGAGAGTTAAGGTATCATTCACCCTCATTCTAGCTTTTCAAATGTATGAGAGATAGCACATTAAATCTTTAATCCTAAATACTTGCTGCATAGAATCTAGAAGCCTCTACATAGAGAAATGAACATCCCAGTTTCTTCTTTTGCATAAACACATGTCATTTTGCAAACAGGGTTGGTAACAGTCAGGTACATGGCTACCATGCAGTACAGCTTTCCTGTCTTTCACATTTCCCATCATTCATGGTTTCATATCCATTTGTTACTCAAGAAGACTGTTGGTTCCTGTCTTCCTTCTTCAGTTTCACTCAAAAGGGGATGCTGACCATGCACTGTAAATGACAGGCATTTCAGACAGAATGGTAGAATTTCTTGAGTCACACTTAGTTTTAGTTTTAAGCGGATTAACTTCTTAGAGAATGCACAACATTCAGTGTTGACTGTGGGAGGGCCAGTTTTTAGAAGATACTTCAACAGTAATATGTTCCGCTTTCCCCTTACTTTAGTGTTATTAAACACAGCATCTTTATGCATTTTAATCATCTCCAGCTCCAGAAGATCCAACGTTTCTGGCCTCTACAGACATTTGCCCTCAGGTGTTCTTAACCTCTCCACACAATTAAAAAATAAAAATAAAGTCTATGTGTGCCTGTGTGGATGTGCGTGCAGGTGCTTGTAGAGGCCAGAAGATGGTATTGGATTCACTGGAGCAGGAGTTATAAGTAGTTGTGAGTTGCTCCTGTGGTTGAGGACCTTACTTGGGTCCTCTTCAAGAAAAGTCTCCAGCCCCAACTTACTTAACTTTTAACCAGGTATAAGGAACATGAACTGGAAAGAAAAGACCTGTAGTCAGTAAGTGGAGCTGGCATCACTGGACATCCATTTGTTGAAGAGTAAAATTTAGGTATGCAGCTCTCACCTTGCACAAAAATCAATTCGAACTGGATTAAAAGCATTGCTTAAAAACTAGAAATGCTGAAACTGATAAGGGAAAATGCTTCTGGGTATAGGCATAAGAAAAAATTTCTAGCTAGAATCCCAAATAACACAGGAATTTATTTAACTTGATAAATGGAATTATATGAAATTAAAATGCTCTCCCACAGCAAAAGAAACATAGTGACCAAAAAACCTACAGGATGGGAGGAAATTTTTTTGAGTCATACTTCAGAGAGTGGAGGAATGTCTAAAATAAAAGAATGAATAAATAAATAAATAAATAACCTTTGCCAATAAGTAAACAGGCCAGTGAACTGAACAGCCAGTTCTCAAATAAATACAAATGGCCAATAAATGTCTTTTAAAATGTTCAACATCCTTAGCCATTAGAAAAATTCAAAGAAAAAATACTTTGTGATTTAACCCCACCCAAGTTAGACTGGCTATCACCAAGATAATGACGGGTGTTTTCCCTGTGGTGGGGTTGGGTGAGTGAATTGGCGCAGCCACCGTGGCACACCTGCACGTCCATGTTTACTGCTGCTCTACTTACAATGCCAAGGAAATGGAATTGGCTTAGATGTCCTTCAACAGGTGAATGATAATGAAAACGTGTTAGCACATATGCACAATGAATTTTATTCAGCTATAAGGAGAGCTGGAGCTATGAATTTTGCAAGGAAACGGTGGAACCCAGGCTCACAAAGATCAACATTACACGTTCACTAGGACAGTGCAAGTGATAGCTTCTAAACGTTAAGTCTGTGTATTTAGGTCCGTGCAAGTGTAGGGAGGAGCCAGAGGGGGTTGACATTGGTTGCCAGTTATTGCCAAACTGTTTCAACCCAGCAGCTGCCAAAGTAACGACACAGAGACTTTATTAATATGAAAGCTTGGCCTTAGCTTAGGCTTGCTCCCAACTAGCTGTTATAACTTAAATTAACCTGTTTATTCTAATTTACATTCTGCCATATGGCTTGTTACCTCTCCTGTTTACCATCATCTGTTTCTTCCTCCATGTCTGAATGGTGAATCCCTGTGCCTGATTCTTTCCCCATATTCCTATCTTTGCTGGATGTCCTGCCCTTCCTCTCTTGCTTTATGATAGGCCATTCATCTCTTTATTAAACCAATCAAAAGGTGTTGGAGAAGATGTTTACAGATCATTGAGACAGGTGATGCTGCATAAGTGTAACAATACCAAACTCTGGTCTCTGTGTCCAAAAACCAGTATTTGAAGAATACAAAGTAACCTTTACACAGGGCACAAGAGATCATCCCAACATCTCCCTTTTTAGTCCAATAAAAGTCTCTTTCTCTAATATCAATAAACTGTATATAATAAGAACAATTATGAAAACTATCAAGTTAGAATTACATTCACAATGTCTAACCCATTTGTATTTGCAACCTTGGAGAAAATACTGCATTATTTATTCTATCTTGGTGAGTTTAAAGTTCTGTACCTAAGTTACTTTCTAGCATAAATTATATTTATCAACCTAACATCCTTTTTTTTTTTTTTAGAGCTTAAAACATTTTCTTAATCTTTAACAACTTAAGGTTTTATGTCTATCAAACTTCATAAATTTTACATGTCTTTTGTAAGTTTCTTTTCTGAATTTGGTAACAAGGAAAACTGTGAGACTATAACTATCTAGTCTTCAACCTGATCAGCCAAATAATGTCCTTAAAGACCTAGAGGATGGATGCACACCAATCTTGGGTTTATGTAAGGAAAGACTGAAGCCATCTTCATTCTGTTGGCGTTTGGTCCTTTTTTCTGTGGATGTGTGGGCTGTGGAGGTACCATGCAATTCTGCATTTGTAAATGCTGGGATAGAAGGCTAAGCTGTCACACTGCTCTAAAAGGCCAGCCTATCTCCTAAGAAAGTGGGCCTTCCATAGAAGAACTGGTGCCAAAGGGCATTTTGGCCTAAGAAATATGTTCTGTTGGTGAATGTAAGAACTCAAAGGTATGCTGGGAGACAAACATGCAAGCTACGTGGCCAAAGCTTTTGAATGACTGAGTTGAACTGTCACACTGCTCTGGCAGCAGGCTTATCCCTTTAAACCCTTTAAACACTTGCAGGAGACAGGCAGCAGTCACACCTGATGCAAAGAGACACAGGACTATACAGGTGGCAAAGTTCGCACCAGCCTCGTTAGGGCCCCAAATTCAAAGGCTACAATTCACATGTTTGAAAGAGGGAACTGTCCATTTCTTATGGAGAAAGGGGTGAGCCAAAACAAATGTAAAACCCAGGTCCAAACCTCTAAACAGGTACAAGGTGCCTAGGGTGTGCTTAAGCATTAAACGTAGAAAGAAATTTATATAAACTTTATTTAAAAGGTATTGCCTTTTCTGTTGCCCAGGGCACTGGCTTGTCTTTTTAAACATGAGGGCTTCTCTCAGGAGACAGGTAGTGAGAGACAGGTAGTAACTCATCCGTATACAATAGACTCCCAAGAGCCCAGAGAAGGATATTTAGATCTATACAACCTTGTTTTGATTTCAACATGATAATGATTGTATGGTCAATAATGGAGGAAACAAAGTAAAGGAGGTTAGATTCAGAGATCTTTCTTTTTCTACTTTCTCCTTCTTTCTCTCCTACTTACTGATAGGGTGAAAAAGGGAGAGAAGGTGTTGCAGGATATTTGATCCCATTGTGAACCCCAAAATTTGTGAACTGTAAAACCCCATTTATTATTTGGTTTGGCTGAGCCCTAACACATACCATTAATCCAAGAACTTTCTGTTTATTGAAAACGGTTGATTATGGTGTGGCTCACCCAGCCCTAGCTCACACCTTCAATCCAAGAGCTCTCTGTATACTGGATCTAATAAAGTTAACCCTAGGTGAAGAAGCAGAGGAAGAAACCCGCTGACAGGGATTAAAGAGCAGGAGGGACTTCGAGTGGAGGGGTATTTAAGACAGTGTAGAAGAAGCAGAGCATTTTATTGATCAAACAGGTGTAAGTTGTTAGGCAAGGTAACAAGCATCATTTGGGGCATGTGAGTGTTTGCTCATAAAAGACAGCAGGCAGACCCTGGGGGCAAACCAATTAACAATCAAACACAAGACCAAGCTGTTACACATGGGGCGTCGCTTTCCACCTGATAGACTTTGGGCCTAATGCCTGCAACTAGTGCAAAAAGCTTGGATTTTGTGCCACCACGTTGAACACAGATATCGACACTGGGCTTCCATACTCCACCAGATACCCACGTAAAGACACAAAATTTAGGCTTTTTCCCAACTAGCTTGTATAACTTAAATTAACCCATTTATACTAATCTTCATTCTGCCATGCAGCTCATTACCTTTCTTTACTTCTGGCACCTGTTCTGTTTCTACCTCCAAGGCAAATCCTTGCTCCTGATTCTTTCCCCAGTTCCCATCTCTGCAGGGTGTCCCGCCCTTCTGCTTCCGCTTCTGCTTTGCTACAGGCTATTCAGCTCTTTATTAAAATAATCAGAAGGTGGTGGAGAACACTGAGACAGGTGATGCTTCATCAAAATAACAATACCAAAGTCTGGCCTGTTCCCAGCTCTTTGCCAGTACAGAAATAAACATTTGAATAATACAAAGGCGACATTTACGCAGTGCACAAGAGATTATCCCAGCAAGATTATCTAGCAAGGAAGCTAGAAAGGGAGCCATGAGGTTGGAAAGAAGGGGCTTTAAGAAAGAGGGTGAGAGGGCAACGGAGCACATAGTTATGAGAGAAGGAGGGGAATCGCTGGAGACCGGAGTGTGTAGTGGGGTCAGGCTGGGAGCTGACCAGGGAGTAGAAGTGATCACTTCTGAACTGAACTTGCATTTTCTTAATCAGTATTCTTCAATATTATACTTACATAGCATGTACATCGTATTAGATATCATAAACTAAACCAAACCCAAACAAAACACTTTGTTTCAAACACTCTACGAATTTTCTCTCTTTTACATTGTGGGAAATAGAAAGCTGAAAGACTTCACAGTGAGGAATGTAGTTTAACTCTCACTTCTGTGGATATTAGAACCTAAGTCTAAGTTCTGGAAAGGGGGGGGAGGATATGATAAGCCTGTCACAGAGGCATGTGCAGGGATGTGGCTGTGATGTCTCATTTTTGCTTAGTAATCTGAGTCTATTAAACGCATTTATTCTTCCATTGTTGACAGCACATAAATTAATTTCATTTTTATTTGGAAATGGTTTTAACTAAATAAAGAAGTAGACTCTCAGGTAAAAATGTCAAAGATGCTTATTTAACCTGGACAGACCTGCTTTGAACATCAGTGGAGAATGGCTAACCAGAAAAGTTTTCAGAATGACATATTAGAAAGAAAGCCACAGGTCAGAGGTGCAGGGGCCAGCACACACTTTCCCTATGCCTTGTGCTTCTAAAATACTCCTGTGAATCTGAGTTTCTCTCATACCTATGTATTGTAAGGAAGTTCAGGAGACTCGTGAAGGGGATTTTAATTCATTTTGCTTTAATATTGACAGCGCCTTCTACTCTTGAGTTTTTCTTCCTCTGACTCTCGCCATCATCTTTCAAAACCTAATTGATTTAGATTCATTAAAAGTTAGAGTCTTGTAGAGCATTTGAACTAAAATTAAGAACATTCAAAGCAAACTCAATAGAGATTTATAACGATTGCTTGCGTAAATGATACTTTTAAGTGAAGCACATTTTTATTTTCTTAAATTAACAAAGTGACCAGGAATCTTTAGTGGGCACAAAATTTTTCATATTTTACACATATTTCATGGCTTAAGCTTTTCCAGAAATATTGTATGTCTATTATATTGAGGGATAAAATATGTGACGCCAATATGAAAAGTCTTGGGAGGAGGAAACGAACATGGCTTTTCTACTGTTTGTGGCAATAAGGGAAGCAGTGAAGTAGAGAGTTTTCATGACACTTCAAGAAAAATGTACAGTGATCCTTTGGAAGGCCTGTCTGGCTGGGAGCCATCACTTACCACGTTCTTTAGCTCTTGTCACTTTGTGGTCAGAACGGAACTGGTTCTTTGACTGGTGGTCGAATGTCAGAAAAGTTGGCACGGTGTTCCCTGACAATTTCCTTGAATTTGAGCAGAAAACCCAGATACGCAAGACTGCGGTCAACTTCACTCATTCTGTGTTTTCAGCATGCTCTGCCAGACCTCTGGTGAGTGTAGTTGTCAGAACACAGGGAGCTCAGGCTTCAGGGAAGGACAGAGGAATGAGGGGTGGCCTGAGCAATGGAACTGGAAAGTGCCAGAGCCCTCAGTACTGTGCTGGCCTTGCCAGTAGGAGGGAAGCCATTGAGGCTGTGGCAGGGGCTTTGAAGAAATATTTCTTTGGTAGCAGAAACACATTGTTTAGTTGAAAAGAATTGGATTGCATCAGAAAGGTGGGATGCTAAGGGAGAGACATAGTTAGGTGTGGTATGTACACTTGTCATCCAGTCCTTGGGGGATGAGTCAAAACTACAGAGTGATAACCTGTCTCAACACAAAAACAAAGTAACAGAAACAAATAAAGAAAAAAAAAGAGAAAAACTACTACCACACTGAGAAAAAAAAAATTGGCTAGAAAGCCAATAATTGGTTTTTATTTTTCTTTTTGGTAGGTTTTTCCTTCCTTCCTTCCTTCTTTTTCCTTATCTATTTCTTCCCTCCACTCCCCAATCTTTCTGCCCCATATTGCTGGTCCCTTTTCTCCTCTCATGATCCTCTTTCTGGTTTTCTTTTTTTTTTAATTTTTTTTATTTTTTATTATTTATTCTTCATGGTCTCTTCTTCAGTTCCTTCCTCTAGGTTCCTGTTTTAAGCCTTTGGTTTTGGCTTCCCTCAGTGATGGTTTATAAACTATAAGCAGAAATCAATTCTTTCCTCTGCAAGTTGGTTTTGTACATGGCGGTTATCACTGCAACAGAAAGCCAACTGGGGCGCTTACCTGGTGAGCCGTCTGGGAACTGTTTTTCTACTGGCTGGTTAGTACTCCTAAATGGAATAAGGAAGCCAGAGAAGTAGATTCTGACAGCCATGGTCCTGAGGTGGGCTCCGTATCCTTGCAGTGCCATGCCCTTTTGTCCACTGTCTGAAAGAGTGTTTCCTTGTTGTAGAAGAGTACTTAGTATTTTAGTTTTCAGCTGGGCCACCCTGTAAGTACTAGGACGTTCACACTTTGAGAGCAGCCCAATGAGTGATGCCTGTGAGTCAGCAGTAAACACCCCTTCGTCTTACTTCTAGGCAAAGATACAGCTGAGGTTTACACATACCAGTCTTGAAAGGCCAGTAGTCTCAATTTTACCTGTCCTTGTCAGTGCCTCTGCTTGTGGCTTCACTTCCTGTGTCACTTCACATTTCTCTACTGAGAATTAGGCTCACTTGCCTCACAAATTCTCTTCCTTATCATCTAGCCTCAAGGCCTCTTCAGAGAGAAACCTAACTAATGTAGGATCCTAACCTGTTCATTCTTACTTTCCCCATCACTGTGGGCAAAGTACAGTTGCCTTTTCGCTACCCTCCCTGAGGCGGTATCTGATGTGAACCCTTCATGTTTGCTGTGGTGGAAGCAAGTGCTGAATGCTGAAGAACTTCTGTCTCTAAGCTTCTCCATGGGAATCTGTGAGGAAGTGACCTGCAGTCCTGACTCATGCCCCTGCTCCCAGATGTAAGGTGTACCAGCCACGAAGGCAGCAGTGACAAGATCCCTGAGCAAGTGGCCTCCCTCACCCGCTCCTCACCTACAGGTCATCTTTCTGATCCTTGAGCCACATTTCTAAGGGCTTAAGTGTCTTTCCTACTTTGCTTCCTCACAGCGTCGCAGCAGCCCATGGGTTATGCAGCTGTCCTTGTGATTATGTGGGAGATTTCCTTCTTTAACTGAAATGCACAACTTGGCTCAGTAGATTCCTTAGCTGCAAGGGAAGTAGACAGGGGCCAACAGCAAACTGTGGTATTGCCGACCTGAATCACACCACTTGATGCTAGTGCCTCTGCCTACAGGGAAAAGCAGTGGGGACACTCCCTTTGGGAACGGCCCATGGGCATGCCTAGCAGAGTGGTCACAAGCCACTAGGGCGGATGTTTTCTTTTACAAGTGTCTAGGGCGGCATGACTGGTTCATGTAAAGATGGAGATGGGCAGTGTCATAGGGAAGGACTGTTTTTGTTTCCCTTCATTCTTTCCATTCCTCCTCTCCTCCCATTCCCTCTCCTTTCCCTCTGTCTTTCAGAGGATGCACTTGTCAAAAGTTTTCTACCTTTTTTACTTACTAGTTAGCCGATTGTATGTATCACTGTCATCTCTCTTTTAGTCATATTTTTAAATTTAGCCTTTGAAGATCTGGTACATTTGTACAGTGTGTACTGATCATGTGTGTTCACTACTACAGACTAACGCTCCCCACCCTGTCTCTCTCCCGGCTCTATGCTGCCCTCCTCTCTCTCTCTCTCTCTTTCTGTTATTAAATAATCCTAGTCATCTAGAACTGAGTTTGCGGCTCTTTCTTTGCCTGCTGTCTTTCATAGCCCCGGGAGTTACTCGACAGGTGGGGGACGGGAGGACAGGCATCAGCAGGCTTACTCAGCTCTGAACCCTTTAAACCTGTCAGGCAAGGTGTGCACATAATAGTGTAATAGTGGCACAGCTATTATGGGGCTACCCACTCATTTTCTGGTTGGATTTGAGACCTGCCCACAAGGGGGAACTCATGCCTGGTACTCTAAGCCTGGTCACAACTCGATGGGGGGGAAGTCAGGCCCCAGGAGTGAGCTTACTACCTCTAAGCCTGGTCACAGCTCCATGGCGGGGGAAGTCAGGCCCTAGGAGTGAGCTTACTACTGTAGTTTGGCTAAATTGGTATGGTACAAAGCTGCCTTCTAAAAATTTACTTAGAAGGAATTGTAGATAAATGCTATTTCCAGCCGTAAGCAGAAAAGCTTCTCTGTAATGAATGACGGTGCACGCAGAGACTCATGGTTTTCAAGGTACTGAGAATAAAAGACAGTTGAATACTCAGCTCTAAACTGGACATTTATACCAGTACTGATAAGGCTTGGGGATTATTGCAGAAGAGGAGGTAGGAAGAATGTAGGAGTGGGAAGATAAGGGGAAGGGCTGAGAAAGTCTGTCTTCTGAGCATGGCACAGTCACAGAAGTCATAACCTCAGAGCTGCTATGACTGCTGCAGTGGTCTTATACAGGACCAGGCCAATCATCAGTTCATAATAAATTAGGAGAGACTCACAGGTCCCTATCCTACAGGCTGAACTACTAAATACCTGTTCTCCATTTGGTGGTGGCCTGGATTTCAGCGGGGGCCTGGAGCTTGGCTTCTGGATGGAGAATGGGGATTCTCTTTCTCTCAGGGGCAGCCAGAGCACTTTAGGGCAAGGCCTGAATACACTAGGCTGGAGTGTGGAAAAGGTTTTCCACAGAGTGTTACAGTTTAGCTCTTTTAGCATGAGATTGCCAGTGGCAGTGGAAACTCAGGTGTTCCAAAGCCTATGGTGACACCAAAGTGTTACAGCTCTTGGTTAAGCTACTGTGCTGAGCACAGCAGAGTTGCAGGTGAAAGCTCATGCCTGGCTGGCTTGCAGCTAAGACCCTGGTGAGACAAGGGCCCAGCTGGGGACAAATGATGAATCTCAGATGGCATGGTGGAAGGCCAATAGCATCACACAACACATAAACCCCAGCAACATGTTTATTTGAAATCAGGGATTTATAAACCTTTGAACAATGGGAGGGATTTTCAGGGTGAATGTGTATGATTCAATAGGATCAGTGGTCAGGGATACTTGATTTACATGTAGTGGTCCAGTGCCTCATTTTCCATGCGGTAGCCTGGTCATATCATAAAAAGAACAGAGAACTTAATTATTCTATAGGTGTGTGTGTGTGTGTGTGTGTGTGTGTGTGTGTGTGTGTGAATCTTCAAATACAGTTGAAGGCCACTGAGAAGACTAATATCCTTAGCAGGGTGGGGCATTTCTGGGAATTTCCAGATGGTTTTCCTATCAGGGAAAGGTCTGGCCTGTAATTTGCTTTGAGTGAAACTCCTTACAAGACCTGGGGTCACCTAGCTTGGGGAGGGGGGGTGTTTAGGGCCTTGATGAGAAAAGGAAGTCCACCATTATAGGCCAAGCACAAATAATTGGCTATCTGGAGATGTTAGATGTCAACCTAATCCAGCAAAGCCCCACAGATACTAATGGTTTCCTGTGAAGAGGCAGTCATTGTCTTCAGTTGTGTACCCACTGAGGCTCCCTCTAGGTTCCAGTGACTAGTTCCCAGCCCATGGTCTCATAGATGATCCTGGTTAAACACTGAGTCTCAAAAATAAAGTAAAAACAAAACAAAATACAAAAACGTGATTATGGGAGAGGGACTTGTGTGGAGAAGGGGTGTTTAATAGGGGTGGGAGAATGATTAGAGAGGCTGGGGTGCACTGATCAGAAGGGCCTTTATACGTGTATGAAATTGTTAAAGAACAAACTCAATAAGAGTAATATAAAGAAAAGGGGAACAAAAAACTGAAAAGAATTGAGACCCTGTTCTGTGAAATAACTTAACAGAAAAACAATTGCATTGTCTCTGTTCCCTGTTCTCCTTTAAAATCATCCCTTTTAAGTATATAAGCTGGGATTAAAGAAAAAAAGATGATTAATACATTTGAGAACTTTAGCTAGTAACATTTTTCAGAAGTGAGCAATTCTAACCGAACTTACAACCATTTTTTGGTAAGTCCTGCATCTTCTCCAAAAGGAAGAAAAACAGAACTAAAAAACCCAAAGCATCCAAAAAACAAATAGCCCAATTAAAAGTAGGGTAGAGAACTAAGCAGAGAGTTCTCAAAAGATGAAACACAAACGGCTGAAACACATTTAAAGAGATGTTCAACATACTTAGCCTAATATTTTAGAAGTGCAAATTAAAACTACTTTGAGATTTTATCTCACTCCAGTCAGAATGGCCAACATCAATAAAACAAATGACATCACATGCTGGCAAGGTTTTGTGGAAAGAGGAACAATTATTCATTGTTGGTGGATTGCAAACTTGTACATGAATGTGGAAATCAGTGTGGCAGTTCTTCAGGAAGCTCAAAATAGATCCAGTTATACTACTCTTTCATATATATATATATTCTACTACAGACACACTTGCTTATCTGTGTTCATTGCTGCTCTATTCATAAGAGCCAGAAGTTGGAAAGAGCCTAGATGTCCACCAACTGATGAATGGATAATGGAATGGAGAATGTGGTACATTAACACAAATAAATATTATTGAGCTGATAAGAAAAAATGAAATTTGTAGGTAAATGGATTGAACTTGAAAAAAAAAATCTTGACTGAGGTAACCCTGACTTTAAAAGGCAAATATTATGTTTTCTCTTATCTGTGGATATTAGCTTTTAAGCTTTCAAAATTTGTGCTACAATAATTACAGAGGTGAGGAACCTAGTAAGGGGGCATAAAGAACAAGAGGTTCTTCCAAGGAAGGGGAAATAAAATGTTAAAGAGAGATAAAGGGGAAACTAGAATAGGAGGATTAAATAGGGAGGGGGATGGAAGAGGAAGGTAAAGGAGGGGAATATGAGGAATGACAACTAGCAGTAAAAGGGTAATTAAACCACCATATGGAGACCTACTACCATAGAACTTCCTAAAATATATACATATATAAAGGAAATCTAAGTGGGTCACTAAATAATAGTGGTGACAGTACTCCAAATAGACATCTTATGGCACTAAATAAATCATCCAGTGCCAGGAACTGAACAAAGGGGTACGATGGAATCTCCCCAGACATTATAGGCTCTTGTCAACACTATCGCTTGTTCTCTACAACCTGATTGTAAGGCTCTAGTGCTGAAGACACTTATTTATGTCATAGAACACTTGAAGAAGTAGTGTTCCGGTGCCCAACTCGAAGCTTCACCCCTTCTAAGTAGCATTCACCGTACCAGAAGGTACCTGAACACTTAACTGTAGGAGAAAGGTAATCATCAAAAAAGGTAATCACCTTGCGACCTAAAACAGGACCTGCCTGTAGTTATATGCTCGTACAATAGTGACACAAATATTATGGAGTAAATAATCACTTAAAAATGGATTTAAGGCCTACTCCATTGAGATAGAGCCAATCCCTGACACTGCTAAATGTGCCAAGAACCTGAGACTAGATAGGTCATGGGCCTAGGAGAAAACCTATTACGATTGCTCAGCTAGGGGAGTAATAAAATGAATCCTAATTACACACTGGTCTATCCATAGGTCAGTGCTTCACTCAGCCCATAGCAGGTACCTTCTAGCACCATGAATGCCGCTTGGTCGGGGTGAAGCTTCGAGTTGGGCACCGGAACACTACTTCTTCAAGTGCTCTCTGACATAACCAAGTGTCTTCAGCAACAGGGCCTTACAATCAGGTTGTGGAGAGCAAGCAATAGTGTTGACAATAGCTACTGATGTTTGGAGAGGTTCAATGGTACCCTTTTGGTCAGAAACTCAACAAGTCACCTGCAGCCCACAACTGTAAGAAGTTTCTTGCAGTAGATGAGAATTAACTTAGATACCCACAACTGTACCGAGAATGGCAGACTTAGGAGCACTCAATCCCGAATGGGATGTCTTCATCAAACCCTTCCCCTTAAGGCTCTGGGATCTATGTGGTAGAGGAGGCAGAAAACTGTAAGAGCCAGAGGTGGTGGGTGACTCCAAGGAAGCAGTGTCTTCAGACACAGCAGGACGAATGCCCATGAATCACTGTGGCAGCGTGCACAAGTCACGCACACATGCAAGGCGGGCAGGGTCCCTCAGCAAGCAGCTATCTGTAGTGATACCCACTGGCAGGGCAAAAACAGCCTCTTCCACTGGAGTCTTCCTTATGAACCACATTCAAGAAAATAGGATCAGATGAATGGGGAGGAGGTCCCCCCTATCAGTGGACTTGGAAAGGGGCACGGTGGAGATGAGGGAGGGAGGGAGGGAGGACATCTCATTGGGAGGGAATGAGGGATCGGGACACGGCTGGGATACAGAGTTAATAAAATGTAACTGATAAGAAAAAATAAAATTAAAAAAATGTAAAAAAAAAAAAAAAAAAAGAAAAGGCCCCATCACCAGGAAATCAGTGTGAGCTTCCTGAGGAACTGCCACACTGATTTCCACAGGCTAACACAAAACTTCGTGGATTTTGTGGAGGCTTTTTGTTTCATTCTGTTTTTGTTTTGCTTTGACATTTTTTTGGTCTTACTGATTTTTTTTGTTGTTGTTGATTTTCATTTTTGTGGGGTGTTTTTGGTTATTGTTTTTGTTTTAGAAAAAAAGAGAGCATGAAGTTGGGTGACTAGGGAGGTGGGAAGGATCTGGGAGGAGTTTGTGGAGGGGAAACACCAAAATATATTGTATAAATGAAGTTTTTAAAATAAAGAGAACAAAAGAAAATCAATACAATGGAAGAGCAAATCAGATGCACATTTTATTGACAACTCACGTTCTTCTACTCTCTGGATTTTTTTGTTTTTGTACCTTTTGTCTTCACATCCAGACAGTGAATTGTTCAGATCTCAGAGAGAGAAGAACCTTCATTATTTTCCCAGCTATGAAGGGCTGTAAGTGGTTTAGGGATAATGAAAGAAATGTATTCTGGGTTAGGACTCCCTTGAGTGGACATGATTAGAAAGGTTTGGTTTGTTCCAGGCCTTTCTTTAGAGTGTAGGGATAACCTAGGACACAGCTGGAAGCCCAGCTTTTTCTGGAGGGTGGAAGATCACAAAGATGTCCTACTACCAGGGCCCTAACAAAGGGACTTTTTATAGGGTCACCAATGAGGTTTTTATTTAAAAGATGAAACTTAACTCCAAATACTCAGAAACTTAAATTCATTAGCATTTATAAGACACCCGTGATAAACAGGAAGTATTGTAAAAGAGTCATACATCTGAGGACTAAGATCAAATTGGGTTTGAATGTCTTTCTCCAGACCCTACGGACCGATGAAGTATAGATAGGCTGAAAAGAGATAAAAGAGTGAGACATATTCAAGAATAACCCTAAGGCAGTGGTTCTAAGCCTTGCCAATGCTCTGACCTTTTAATACATTTCCTCATGTTGTGGTGACCCCCAAGCATACAATTGTTTCTGTTGCTACTTCATGACTGTAATTTTGCTACTGTTATGAATTGTAATGTGTGTGTTTTCCACTGGTCTTAGGTGACCCCTGTGAAAGGTTCTGTCAACCCCAAAGTGGTTGTGTCACCCACAAGTTGGGGATCTCTGCCTTAAGAGATAGAGGTGATAGAGACAAGAGAGAAGAATTGAGTATGCATGCACATGATTTTGCATGCATTTGCCATGTGTGTGTTTTAAGAGGCTGCCATACAGAGATGTTTAATCCCAAACATCTGAGCCCACAGTGCATTTCCAAGCAATAGTGGGAGACTTGGATAGTTCAAATGGAAAAAAAAAATCCAGCCGAATGTAACTAATTAAAACAGAACATACTGAATTCTGAAGTAAAGCATAACCTCTATCTTGGTTTGAACTTGCAGGTCCTTGCTAAACACAAAGGCTTGCAATGGGATAAAATCTTGCGGCTACAGGAAGTGCAGACTAAACTAGGGATTAGTCTGGAAGAAATGCTGTTGGTCACAGAGGATGGCCTTCATGCTGAACCCTATAGCCGGGAGGAGATCTGCAGGTGCCTGGGAATTAGCCTGGAGGAACTCCGCACCCAAATCCTGAGTCCAAATACTCAAGATGGTGAGTCTACTGAAGAAAGAGTGTCATGGCCCATTTGCCACACACAGATGGAGGTTTCCAAACTTCCTCATGGATACTACTGATTTAAAATCATGCTTTAAGGAGTGTGGAGAATGTGTGTGCTTTGGCTAACTAGATTATCTGGGTCCTTAGCTTCCCACCCATTCATTTATCAAACAAACATTTCTTCTGTAACACAGATATATTCTGTGTCCACACAGGTACAGAATAATTCCTGCCCTCAGGAGGCTCTTTGCTTTGTAATTCCCCCTCTTCTTGTGTTTATTTTTTCCTGTTTGCTTTCCAGTTATTATTTCATTAATATAAAAAGATTTAGGTTAGCGCAATGCTTGTACTTGCTCTATTATTACTCTGGAACACCAGGTCTCCACTGCTTCTATTGAAGTTTGCAACCTGCAAAATGTAAAAATAGCATGTTATTGTGATATTTTTGCTGGTTATCTTTGAACAATCCTGTTTTTATCTAATGGTATCAGGAACAGATGAGAATGGGGTACATATTGGCCTGTCATGAAGTCTTGGAGTGGCTGTTTCTCTTAGAAGGAAAAGTTTTCTATTTGTGGGGAGCTGGGACCTGGACACCTAATGGAGATTTACTTTCCATTAGGGGGAATTAGGGCGAAAGAGGTTGGTGCAGAGATCAACCTCAGAGTCCCATTCCATTATGCCATTCAGTGCAGCTATACAACTGCCTATTGACCACCTGCTTTGGAATTCTGATTTTATCTATCTGTCTCTCTGTCTATCTATCTATCTATCTATCTATCTATCTATCTATCTATCTATCTATCTATGTATTTATCTTTGTGGTACTAGTAGTTGAACCCAGGTCTTCATGCCTGCTAAGCAAGTGCTGTATCCCTGACCTAAATCCCCAGCCCCCTTTCTAATTTTTTTCAGACAGGATATCACTAAGTTACCCAGATAGGCCTTGAACTCACCATGTGATCCAAGCTAGTTTATATGGAGTTTGGGATACTCTAGTCCCAATCTCTAGATCTCAGATTATAGGCCTATGCCATAAAACCTCGTTGCAAAGTAATGTCTTAGAGCTGCAACTGATGACAGCTTTGTGACAAGATAAGGTGTGCTTTGAGAGCAAAGGATGAGTTTTCCTTTCTGACATTCTTGTGTCTACTTTGGTCCAAGCTCAAACTCAGTCTCTAGAAGTGAGTGAGCACACTCGACCGCTGGCCAAAGCAATCCTACCACCTGTTTTTATAAGGATTTCTTGCTAGACCACAGCGATGTGTTTGCTGTGGTTCTTCGGTTCTGTAAGAGCTGAGAGTGACAGAGACTGAGTAACCCACAAAACCCGAGATATTTCCTATTTGGCCCTTTGCAGAAAACGCTTGCTGATTCTTGCTCTGGAAAAGCAGCTGACTCAAGTTCTGTCCATTTTGTCATGAAAAGAGGCACAATGGGGTTCCTCTCTCAGGAGCAACTGGGCAGTACATGAACAGGGCTGGAGAGATGAGTGTGGTCATGGAGGCTCATTTGGAAGACCAGAGAAGAGAAGTTCTGACTTTACTAAGGATGTAGCGGCTAGCCAGAGTTAGAGAGCAGATGAACCCCAGGCAGACAGGATGGTAGCTGCAGGACACGGGCCTGAAGAGGGCTCCACGCCAGAGGAGTGCGGGCAGCAGAGTGCTTCTGGAGCTAGTGCCTGCAGTGGAAAGGGGTATGCTAGGAGGCAGAGGCAGCAGACAGACCCACCTCACCAAAGCCTTTGTAGTCATGCTATGTGTGTGCATTTCCTATGTGTATTGTATTCCTATGTGGAATCTAGATTTATAAATATATGTGATACTATCCCAGAAGTGAGGCTATTTAGAGAGAGGAAAGGGACCAGCAAGATGAGTAAGAGAGAATAATGAGGGGTTGGTATGAGCAAAGCACAACGATACACGTGTAGGAAAATGTCATAGAGTAACTCATTGTTATGCACACAAATTAAAATGTTAAAGTTTATCTGTCTATCTATCCATCTACATATGTACATTAGTGTTCTGTCTCCATATGTCTGTGTGGGGGTGTGGTAGCTCCTGGAACTGGAATTACTGGCAGCTATAAACTGCCAGATGTGTCTTGGGAATTGAACCTGGGTCCTTTGCTCTTAATCACTGAGCCATCTCTCTAGCTCCATTTTAAAGTTTATTAAATGAAGAAGTTGAGAAGAACATTAGTAGGGAGGGCATCGGGGAGTCTGACTTTCTGTTTTGACCTAAAACGTTGTCTAATTTAACTCGGCTTAGACTGGGGTAAGTAGGATGAAGTCTACATTCCCGTCACTCAGTATCTCGTAGGGTAAGCCATACCACAGTTCTGAAAAGTACTTGCTAGAATCACAATGTTTATCAAGAATCATGGGAGCCTGGAGATGAGTGGCTTCAGTTCAGAAGAAGGAATCTTGAATTTGAGCTGCTTCCTGTAGAAAAGCTGTGGACTCCGCAGCCCAAGAGGGTGGTAGGCCAGAGTAGGGGAAGAATAAAGAAGAGGAGGCTCCAGGGGCTTAGTACCAGAGAGCTTGTACCAGGAAGCAGTGTCCTGTGACAGGTAGCAGGCCTGTTGGCATGGATGCCCATTTAGAAACTAGGTTACTACTCTTCATTGAATAGACAAAACATTAGTGAGGGCTAGCCACTCAGGACAGCAGAGGAGTTTTCAGTTGGAGCTGTTGGAGGAAGGGGGAGGGTGGAGGGGAGAGAGAGACAGACAGAGAGAGACAGAGACAGAGGACAGCAGAAACAAAAGGGAAGGAAAGCTGAGGCATAAACAGCTTGGGAAGTAATTTGGGGAAACAGGTGACAAATTCATTTCTTTCTGCCATTTTTTTTTTCTGGTACCTGAATAAAGATGAAGAATAGATGTATATCTGGATGAAATAGTGTGATTTGGGATTCACTGGTGAAAAGGTGAGGGAGCTGTAGCTGCAATGATGCCCTTGGCTCAGTTTTTCTATGGTGAGCTTCCCTGAAGGCTGAGAGGCCTTGGGGAATCCCTGCTTCCAGCTACCTCAACGTGCTTCAGCTCAGGGTAATCCTTTTCTCTTTTGTCCCATCCACCTCTTCAGCCTGAGGACAGCCAGGAGGACAGTGTTGCCTGGGCTAGGCAGAGGCTAGTTCTTGTCTGGGGGTGGTAGTCCCAAATAACACTGTTTTTCTTATGGGTATTATTCTTCTTTCTGAAAAGAAAGTTCAAACTTTCTGAAAAACTCAATAAAATCCATTCTCTCCCCTCAGACATCTCACCTTACTGCAACTATTTTTCTGTTTGTTTTTTCTCTTTCTGTCATCTGTCTGTTGCTCCTCTTCTCCTCCTTTTACCTTTATTTGAAATAAGTTAATTGCCCAAACTCTTTGGAAAATACAAAGGAAACGTTGATTATAACTATTCTTTAAATATTTGAAGCATTTCCCTTAAATATTTTTTATAAAAATAATGCATGCTTCATTGTACCTCTATCTAAACGAACTGTTCCACTGCCTCTTTCTATAATTTTTACTAATAATTTACTAATGTTTGTTTATACCCATTAAATATCTGTTGGATGAATTAATACTCAAAGGATTTCCCCCTTACTTACTAACATTTATTTGTTAAGTTTTGAAAACTGGGAACACCAGTTAACCCATTGATTCTGGATTCATCTAGATTACTCTTCTTTGATTACATTTCTGAATTTAGTCATCTGGTTATTATTATTATTATTATTCTATCTGGTGTATCCTTCCGAGTTCTTTGTTTGCTCTAAGACCTTAAGAAAGTATTTTTCTTAACTATTTGAAAGATAGGGCTCTTGTTGAGGTCACTGTGCTCAGATTTTATTATTGGAGGCAAGGGTGACAGCTGTTTCCAGCAGAGGGCTCTTGAGGGTGCCCCTGTCCTTTCCCAGAGGTACCTACATTTTGACATGCCTAGTTTTGACTTGAACTAATTTTTCCAGCAAACTGGCTCGGAGCATCTTCTAATCCAGCTGGACCCCCAAAGGCCTACACACAATTGTTGTTTTCTTTTACCAGATTCTGAGTAATTAGATTTAGAAATGTGCAGAGGCCATTAAAATTAAACACACACTCTGAAGGAAAAATCCTTAAATGGTTTAGGTGTTTGAAATTGCTGCTAGGAACCACTTAGGACTAGTTAAGAAGTACTTACTAGGCACTGAATACACTAAAGGTGTGTGCTTTCATGGTCTGGGGTCCTGGAAGCTCACTGGTCACTTAGTACAGAGGGCTGTTTCCTAAGGCATGCTGAAAGAGAGAGAGATGCAAGAAACTGGGAGAAATGTATGCAGTACCAAACACAGGACAGTGGCAATGATATACATCAGGAGACAGAAATCCATGGAGAAGCTGGGCCCTAGGGTAAGAATGGGCCGGTCAGCTTGGAGGTCAGTTTACAAAAGGGAGGACTACCTGGGAGCATTTGTTTGGGAGTGTCCAACTATGCTCTGTCTTGGGATGTACTGGCTGAGTGGCTGCACTGTGCTGATCTGGACACCTGTTTCATCACTTGCATGACCAGCTTTGTCCGTGATCATACACTTGCAAAGTACTGACCTGTTGCTGTCTTGTTTGGATTTTGGTCCTAGGTAATTCATGACTTTTCATCATGTTCTGGGCTCTGGAATGAGGCTCTTTAGGAAGACTATGTAGAGCTTATGAGCAGCAACAGCAGATGAACACCCACAATTACCACAAGAGACAAGCATGTTCACTTTATAGTTCATATTCTTCACACATGCTATCTTCTTAGATTCTCACCTCAGGCAAAGTGTAATCGTTATGTGTCAGACGAGCAAACAGAGTTGAAATGAATGTGAACTGTTGCCCCATCCTAGTCTCTGACTTCATCTCATACTCCTTCAGAATGGGATTCGGTATTTAGAAATGATCCTGGAACATGCTGATTGCTTTCTGTTGTGCACAGTTCTCTGCACTTGGCTTTGTAAAAGGCTCTTTAGTCCTGGCAGCCTGTCATGTTCTCTCAGTCTTGGCTGTTTAAATGGTATCTTTTCAGCAGCCTATCATTCCAGTAGTCAGGGCATGGTCCAGGAAAACATCTTTGAGCCTAGGTGTTCTCTTCCTATGGCTTTATTTATTTTTCAAAATGCTTAGCTTCAGCATAAGAAAAATCCACAGTTTGGATTTCCTCAGTGTCTGTAGTTATATCCCCCTTTTCATTTCTGATTTAAAAAAAAAAAAAAAAGAAAGAAAAAAGAAAAATCCACAGTGAAAGCTCTGAATTAGCAACTGGGCACAATTTCCCAGCACCATGACATTAGCATCCATCTGAGTATTGTGAATGGATCTGATGACATTCAGTAGGTTCTTCCTAAATGTCAACAATAAAACAACCACCCACTGTGTTTATGTGGACACTGGCATTTCTAACCATTTTAGGCCATTGTTCTACACTCAGAGCAAAAGTTTGTATAGTTTTTAAAGAAATGTCTTTAAGGAAATTTGTTGTAGTTATAATCTTCTGGGTGGATTAAAGTAGGAGACAACAAAAGTGTTTATCTTTAGTCTGTCAATCACAATTTGCTAAAAGAACAGAGACTACCTGCATAAGAAATCAGTATATCTGGCATAGAAATTATGTGTTCAGAAGAAAGAGTCTAAGATTATATATAATCAACAAGAAATAGCAGCGATGTGTTGTATAAGGGAATGAATTAACCGAGGAGGAAGATGAATCGGGACACAGGAAATCAGAAAGAATCTGAGAGGGGGGAGTCAAGTAGGTGTCCACAGAACATTCCGATGGAAAGCACATGAGACTAGCCAGTCATACTTGTGCATAATCACCAACCATGTTGGTCCTGGGTGTACCCAGAGCATTGTCTTTGCCCACCCTTTCAGGATTTTACCAGGAACATTATGTGAACATAGACAATAGGGTATTTTATCAGATGTTTCTAAAGCAAATCGTTTAAAAAATTTCCCCAATACCTCCCTGTATTTTAGAAAGTTCGGGTAGAGTATGCGGATACGTCCTTGAGTACACGCTGTACAACACCCTGATCTATTGTCTTTCAGATCTGCCATGAGGAAGTTTAGATGCAGAGCCTCATGGAGCATGTGGGTAGCAGTCACTCCAGGTGCCCAGTGCCCAGTGCCAAGGTCCATGCTACTGCAGCTGTCATTGTGCCTTGTAAAAATAATTGTATGGTTTTTTTTTCCTATGCCCACTCTAGCTCTCAAACAATGACAGGGAGATTGATTACATTTATTAATAAGCTTCAAAGAACTATAGCTGAGCAGATACTCGTCTATTTTAACACATCTATGTTGGTCTGGACTATTTCCAAGCCTCATACCCCATTACCTGCCATCTCGTCTCACACTGACTACTCTTGCTCCATCTTTGACCTCATGGTGACTCCCTCATGGCGACCTTCGTATGGCCACCTGTTGAATTATGGCATTAGTAGGGTCTTTTCTAATACCTGTGCTACCTCTCAAATAACTGACACAAAGACCTACTAGATTTATTAAACAAGCTTTAAGCACGAGGTATTTGTTTCTTCTAACCCAGTTATGCTAGTTTGGCTACTTCTTAGCCATGTGCCCATGTTACTTGCCATCTAGTCTCGTCTCTGCCTTCTCATCTCTGCTTCTCTATATCTTCATGTCTTCATGTCTAACTCCTCAGAGTGACTTCTTCATGACACCTTCTCTCCATTCTTCTTCCTCCTGACTGGGAACAGAAGTCCTGCCTCCTGTCCTCTCTCACCCAGCTTCTTTATTAACCAATCACAGATAGTTGGGAAGCATGATACAGGAGATTTTTCAATAATCATGACAGTGCCCATGTCCAGACAACCCGATCAGCATACAGGCAAAGGGTCAGTCCCCAACTCCTTCCCCTTTTAGTTCAATAAAAGGTCCCTTCTCTTACAATAACAAACCACATACAATAAGAACAGTTACGAAAACTATCATGTAAGATTTATATTCATAATGTTCAGTCAGTATGCATTTGGCAACACAGGAGAAAGTGCTATCTATCCTATGTTGGTGAGTTCAGAGTTCTGTACTTAAATCATTTTTTTTTCAAAGCTTGCATTTATCAATCTAAAAAACGTCTACCTAGACCTAAAAATATCTTTAAAACATTTTTCTTTCTTTTTAAATTTTATTCACTTTACATGCCAATCATAGCCCCCTCCCTCCTCTCCTCCTGGTCCCTCCTTCCCCTCTCTCCTTCTTCCTCCTATACTCTCTACCCTATCCCTCAGAAAAGGGATATCCCCCACCCTGACTAACCCAGCCAAGCATATCTAGTCCCATCAGGACTGAGAATTTCCTCTTTCATAGTGTCCTGGTAAGGCAGCCCCACCAGGGGGAAATGATCAAAAAGCATGTAACAGACCATGTCAGAGACAGCCCCTGTTCCCCTTTCTAAAGGACCCTCATGGAGATCAAGCTGCCCATTGGGTACATATGTGTAGGGGACCTAGGTCCAGTCCATGCATGGTCTCTGGTGGGTGCTTCAGTCTCCATAAGCCCCCTCAACCCAGATTAGTTGGGACTGTTAGTCTTCTTGTTGAGTTCCTGTCCCCTCCAGTCCTTCTATCCTTCCACCAATTCTTCCACAAGTTCCCTATGCTCTGCCTAATGTTTGGCTATGAGTCTTAGCATCTGTTTTGATCAGCTGCTGGTGGAGCCTTTCAGAGGACAGCTATGCTAGGCTCCCATCTGCAAGCATAGCTGAGTGTCATTAATAGAATCAGGGGTTGGCTCTCTCCCATGGGGTTGGTCTCAAGTTGGGCCAAGCATTGCTGGACAGTCCCTTAATCTCTGTTCTATCTTTATCCCTGCACAGCAGGGTAAATTTCGAGTCTAAGTTTTTGTGGGTGAGTTGGTGTTCCCCTCCTCCACTAGGAGCACTGTCTAGTTAGAGGGCAGCCTCTTCAGTCTCCACTACCCCTGTTACTAGGAGTCTCCGCTACAGTCACCCACATATTCTCCTAGGAGCTTACCCTGCCATAGGTCTTCAATCTAGCTTGTCTCATAGATGCCCCTGCCCACGATTTCTCTTCTCTCTGCAAGCCCTGTGTTCTCCCCACATCTGATCCCCACCTTCATTTCCCTCAGCATTCCCTCTCCTATCCTGTTCTGTCTCTTCAACCACTTCTGTTGTCTATTCTATTTTCCCTTCTAAGTGAGCTTCAAGCATCCTCCCTTGGACCCTCCTTGTTATGTCGCTTCTTTGGGTCTGTGAATTATGCTTACCCTGTACTATATGGCTAAAATCCCCTTTTAAGTGAATACATACCATGTGTATCTTTCTGGGTCTGGGTTACCTCACTCAGGATGATCTTTTCTAGTTCCATCCATTTGCCTGCAAATGATTTCCTTGTTTTTAATAGCTGCGTAGTGTTCCATTTGTGTAAATATAATACAGTTTCTTTATCCATTCTTCAGCTGAGGGATCTAGGTTGTTTCCAGTTTCTGCCTATTATGAATAAAGCAGCTATGAGCATAGTTGAGCAAATGTCCTTGTTGTATGTTGGAACATCTCTTGGGTATATGCCCGGGAGTTGTAAAGCTCGAGGAAGAGCTATTCTCAATTTTCTGAGAAAGCATCAGATTGATTTCTAAAGTGGTTGTATAAGTTTTCACTCCCGAGAGTAATGGAGGTGCATTCTCCTTTCTCCACATCCTCTCCAGCAAGTGCTATCACTTGAGATTTTGCTCTTAGCCATTCTGACAGGTGTAAGATAGATTCTCAGAGTTGTTTTGATTTGTATTTCCCTGATAACTAATGATGTTGAGCATTTCTTTAAGTGCTTCTTGGCCATTTGAGATTCCTCTGTTGAAAACTCACTGTTTAGCTCTGTACCCCATTTTAAATTGGATTACTTACTTTGTTTTTTTTTTTTTTTTTGTCAGATATTGGGTTTCCAATTTGTAGGCTGCCATTTTGTTCTGTTGACAGTGTCCTTTGCCTTATAGAAGCTTTTCAGTTTTCCAGAGAACTCCTATAGCTAATAAACACCTTCAGCAAAGTGGCTGGATACAAAATTAACTAAAAATTCAGTAGCCTTCCTGTATGACAAATGACAAATGGGCTGAGAAAGAAATTAGGGAAACAACACCCTTCACTATAGCTACAAATTATATAAAGGATCTTGGTATAATTTTAACCAAGCAAGTGAAAGACCTGTATGAGGAGAACTTCAAGCTTCTGATAGAAGAAATTGAAGAAGATATCAGAAGATGTAAAGATCTCCCATGCTCATGGATTGGAAAGATTAACAGTAAAAATGGCCATTTTACCAAAAACATCAATAGATTCAATGCAATTTCCATCAAAATACCAAAACAATTCTTTACAGACCTTGAAAGAATAATTCTCAACTTCATATGGAAAAATAAAAGATCCAGGATAGCTAAAATAATCTTATACAATAAAAAATCTTCTGGAAGTATCTCCACCCCTGACTTCAAGTTATTCTGCAGGGCAATAGTAATCAACGCTGCACAGCACTGGCATAGAGACAGACCGGTTGATCAATGGAATTGAATTGAAACACACAGACAAAAACCCACATTCCTATGGGTGCTTGATTTTTTTACAAAGAAGCCAAAGCCATACAATGAAAAAAAAAAAAAAGAAAAAAAGAAAGCATCTTCAACAAATGATGCTGGTCTAAATGGATATCTACGTGTAGAAAAATGCAAATAAGTCCGTATTGTCACTTTGCGCAAAACTCAAGTCCAAGTGGATCAAAGACTTCAGCATAAAACCAGAAACACTAAATCTATTAGAAGAGAAAGTGAGAATCAGACTTGAACTCATTGGCACGGGATACAACTCCCTGAACAGAACACCAACAGCTCAGGCTCTAAGAGAAACAGTTAATAAAGGGGACCTCATAAAACATTTTCTTAAATCCTTAACAACTTAAGCTTAATTATGAGACTATAACTCTCTTGTTTTCAACTCCATCAGAGACTTGAGAAGGAATAGCTATTATCTGAGTATGCAAAAGTGCAGAGTAAGAAGCCTGCAAAACCATAGAAATGATAGACAGCCTCCTACCTATACAGTTACCCAATATTCCTCAGCAATGTTGGAGCACCATCTTCAGACTCTGGTCAAGTATATGACAGACCTTTTTTTTTTTTTTTTTTTTCTTTTTTTTGAGAAGCTTGAATTATAAAGGATTCCCTACCTTGTCCTGGCAAAGCTTGGCAATCACCTTTGTAGCATAGCTTGTGTGTCCACAGCTTGGACAGCATGCTGTCTGCAGTTGAAGCAAAGGCAGTTTCTTGCTCAGTGGCCAGCTTGCCACATTTGAAGCAAACTCAATATGCAAGTTCTTCGATGCCCATCGTCTTCTTTGAGGTAAGCTGGGGTTGCTGCTAGGAGCTGACATGCCTCACTATCAAAAGATCATTTTTATTAATACAATATCTTTAAATGCCATCTTCTTTAGATCTCTGAGGTTTTTGAAGACCAACTATCTATCTATCGTAAACACTGTTTAAATACAAAGATTATTTCTGTGATTAACTACACTAGTAAGTAAACATGACCACTAGTTTGATTTACTGACTACTAACTTGCATTTTTTAATTATCCTAAACAGTGTGTAATAGCAGCTTTTAAAGACTGAAAATCTCACATTACACTTTTAAATGAGTTACAAAAGTACAATACCGTAAACAAGAGTAGAAACATAAATACATATTATGTTGCCACAAAATTAACCTTCAATTTGTATCAAATATATAATAATCTATACCAAGATAAAAATACTTGAGACTAGTAGTTGTTCTTTAGTTTAAAAATAATTTCAATAATCTACCCTTTTATCCTGTCATTCCTGTATCTCCCCTTTTTCTTTTAATTCCTTCCCCCCTTATTCTTAACATTAGATAAGATAAAAAGAAGAATAGGGGAAAGAAAAAGAAAGATATCCCTGAGTTTAACCTTCTGTACTTTGTTTCCTGCCTGATCAAGATCATTAACAACTTGCAATCAACACCCCTTTAATGATGACAAGCATCTATCACCCACTGAACTAACAAAGATCATCCACCCCACCTCTTGGGAATGGGATGTCATTTTCATAAAATTGCTTTCTACTATCTGAGGGTGATATTC
The DNA here is from genome assembly GCF_030254825.1 of Meriones unguiculatus. Classification (NCBI taxonomy): domain Eukaryota; kingdom Metazoa; phylum Chordata; class Mammalia; order Rodentia; family Muridae; genus Meriones; species Meriones unguiculatus. The sequence continues at coordinate 16,076,303 of NC_083365.1, read as the reverse complement.
TTTTGGGGTCCCTAATAAAGTTGGGATAATGGCCAAGTCCTGGGAAAACTAGCTATATCATTTGCTATCTAGTTTTTGCGTGGTCGGGTTTAATTTAAGTCCTGACTGAAACAATCTGTTTTGCTGGACGATCGAGTATGCTTGAGGGTGAATCTTGTCAGGGCCACCTTAACTTCATTGCTATCTAGCCCTTTGTTCTGTAAACACAGAAGCTTTTAAAGGCAATGCTGGGAAACTGCTGATAAGTTCGAGGTAGGCTATGACCAGAAAGCTCTGAGCTCAGCACCGAGAGGACTCCTTTGCTGGTGAGGCTTCCTCTTTTCTGCCCAGGGAGCCCAGAAACCCACACCTTCTACCTGAAGAATGTCACAGTCCTTAGAGAAAGTACAGGTCCAACTCCCTTTCTCCTGGTCAGCAAGCACTTGGTATTCCTGGAATGCCTCTCCCTGTGAATGAAGCATCTCAGTACCTCAGCTCTCCAGCCAATGTTCCCTGGAAACCCCTACCTTCTTCCTAGTTCAACTGGTGTGACTGCACAGGGGAGCACAGGCCATGCTCCCTGGATGCTGGACCCTTCCCAGGACCTTCCCCACAGCAGGTACCTCGCCTACCCCACAGCCAGTTTTGCTGCCTGAAGGGGGTTCTAAAGGAGCCGCATCTCACTCTCAGATGGCTAGGAAACTGCCTTTGTTCTTGGGAGCACTTGTTTGTGCCCTTCCACCCTGGATTTTCCAACACCTGAATCTTTTGTTCTAAGCTTGGATTTTTGTCTACTTTTGCCAAATGTAAAACTAAAAGCCGGGGAATTTTCTCTGCCCATTCTAGCTTCCAAATAATGATATAGAGATCCACGACATTTATTAAGCTTCAAAGCACTATAGCTGGGCAGATACTCATTTATTCTAACCTGTCTATGCTGGCCTGACTATTTCCCAGCCACATGCCCCATTACCTGCCATATAGTCTCACCCTGTCTGCTCCTGCTCCATGTTTGTCCTCATAGAGACTTCCCCATAGCAGTCAACTATTGGCCACCACCTTAATGGTGACCTACTCCTCTCTCTCCTCCACCTGGGAACCCCCAACTGGGATCAGAAGTCTCACCTTAACTTTCTTCGCCTGCCCAGCTATTGGCTGATCAGCTCTTTATTAACCAGCCAGAGATGATGGTGCACAATATTGAGACAGGAGGTTCTTTAATAATAGTGAAAATGCCCACCTCTGGACTGCAACCAGATCTCTGAGCATAGAAATCAGCATCTGAATACACAGTGGACAAAACCAACCGCCAACAGTAACTTTTAAAAACTATATTGGAGATAAATGGCTAGAGAATTTGAAGTTGATTTTTAATCCTCCATTCAATAAATTATCAGCCTAGAGACCGTTATTTAAGTACTGTGCTAAGTACTGTGCAGCCAGCCCTGCCACCTTAGTCCTCATTTAATTTAGGATTTTGTGGGAAGATAAGAATAATAATTTTTTGAAGATACCCTGATGGAAATATGCTACTTAATTCTCAGATAAGTACTGATTTTTTTTCCTTTGCCCCTCTTTCATTTATATTTCCTTAACTTTTCTCTCCCTTTTATTAATTAGCAGAACAAAGCTAGTGCAGTAACCCACTCCCTTTTGACAAAACAGAAGGGACAGGCTGGCTGTAGGCAAATGTGACATTGTTCTCCAATCCCTCTGTTAGATCTGTGTAGCTCATGCCTCCTCACTGACTCCCTCTGCTTGCTTTGAAATGCTCTCTCTCACTTTTCCAAGAACCAAATTGTAGGGAAATTCCTGGAAGTTAGTGGGAGAGGCACTGTTTTTTTGTTTTTGTTTTTTTTTTTTTTCAAGAAAAAGACAAAAAATGTTAAATGTGGCCCATTCAAGGACCATCAAACGAGCAGGAACACAATGGCGTTCGGTGTAGGAGTTGAGAAATCCTATGAGGTTGTGAGGGCAAAGAAGCCTTCGTCCCTTCCCTCCTTAGCCATCATGGTGCCTACAGATGGAAAGGGATGCAAGTACTAAGGCTGTGAAGAGGCAGGAGAAGCACTTCTGACCCTTACTTTCTTCCATGAGAGCTCCATGGAAGCTGGTGTCTGCAAAGGCGTGCAGGGTCGCAGGATGAGTGTGTGGGACACAGTTGCCTTCTCTCTGGGGCTCTGTGGACACTGGAAAAAAAACGCTTCAGGGGGGTGGGGAAGGCGTCACGTCTTGTAAGAAGTAACAAAGGACTGAATGCACTGAGGGGCATTCAGCATGCTAAAATTTCATCAAATGAAATGTTCAAGAAGGTGAGTCTAGGTCTAGGGTGATTAGAGATGAGAAGGGCAAGTGGAAGGTGATACAATGGCCCAGGCGTGAGAGAATCCAAAGACCGTAGAATGGAAAGGAGGGAGAGAAGGGCTCTGTCATGTTACCAGGACATCTGTATTGCTAGAATGTCACATACAAGTTGAGGGTGACTGTGGCAAAGCCTTATTATGAAGCTGACAGTGGCTCCTGCAGAGCTCTATGTATGTGCATGCTGTTCCTCTTCATGGACAAAGTAGCATTTTGCTATAGATTTTAAACTATTCACAAATGCCCGTTGGAATGCAGTTTTCCATGGATTAATGGGCTTTTTTGAAGTGCATGTATGCTTTTCTTCATTGGTGGTTTTGCTTTTTAAAAGCAGGTAGTTAAATATTTTTTCTCTCTCTTTAAATATAAAATGCTAATTGAATTTAGTCTTTGCAGCATGGGAATGGAGCACTAATGTGACGGAAAACAGCAGTCTATTTTGTGTGGCTTTGACCATTTTGTAAATTTCACATTTATGAAAAATATTATTACTAGGAAAATAAATTTGAAACCACAATCCAGCTTCAATAGGGATTATATAGTGTTTTTCCATTATATGCTTCAATGGTGCAAAGAGTCAATGCTGCATAAGAAACACAGGGCCTGGAGAAGACTCTAAGGCAGTTTTCAACATCCACCTCTGAACTTCTGTTCTTGGTAACAAGCACTGGTTAGTCCATGGGCACTCTGTGCTGCAGAGAACTCAGCTACTGGCGTGCAGCTTCATGGCCTCTCACTCAAGGAGGGGAAAGTATTTGGGGGTATAAGAGTCTCAGAAAAATTAATTGTACACTCACAAGATAAAGATTACTACTTCTCTGAGACTAGGATAATGATTTATCTTGTCTTACCTATCCTGATATTAAGTCTTCAGCTAGGCTATGGGTGATCCCACAGTATTTACTGCCTTTTAGCTGAGCCACCAGTAAACAACAGTCTGTGTTCTCTTTTGTTCCTTCTGCTTTATGCAGTTTGCTGATAGGAGACAACACAGGACAACTCACCACACCAAAGACAGATTTCTCCCGAGGGCAGCAGACCCTTGTCCACACCTGCAGTCGGTCCTGGAAATGACGTTCAGGACCAGAGGAGTGGGTCTCAGTTGTAACTCAGTTGTGGAGCCTGTGTCCATGAAGCCCTGGGTTCAAGCGCGACACTGTATCAATGAAAGATACACACAGATGAGAGTGTCCTAAGCATGAGAAGGAGGCTTGAGGTTGATTCATGTGAGTGAAGCTGCCATGGCCTCTGTGCTGTAAGAGGCAGACAGTAGGTGCTTTTAGCACCCGAGCCAGCTCTTTGGGATCTCTGCTATCATTATGGATGAGTGAGAGGGTATTCTCTGCTTTATGGAAATCTGAGCATTAGACTTCACTCTCTAGGGTCAGTTGAAGCCTGCAGGTAAGCAAAGGCTCCTGCTTCCTTGCTGAACTGTAGCCATGGCTGGGCTCCTGCCTGTCTAGCACAGGCCAGCTGACAAAGTGTCTGTGGAGCAGTGTCATATCCAGACAGCTTCCTGTGGGATGATGGTGACAGCACTTCTCACTGTCTGCCCTGCCTTCTGACCATGACTTTCTGCTTTTCTCACTTTCTAACAGAGAGGATGCTATGTAGACAGTCGTGAAGATTCTGTGAGCTCACCAATACCTTCACCCAGGCACTTTGTGGTGATGTTAACCCCACTGAAGACAATACTCAAAAGCTGGGAGGAACAGGGTTTGATGCCTTTCTTTCTGTAACCTGTGCTGTTTTTTTTTTTTTTTTTTTTTTTAACCTACACCCTTGTTTCTAGAAATAACTACTCTGAGACTTAAATATATTTATGAGAGCCTAGGCCAATATATCTAGGCACATTCCCTGGCTTGCTCAAAACTAGCATCCTGTTCTGTTCTGTCCTGTTCTGTTCTGTTCTGTTCTGTTCTGTTCTATTCTATTCTATTCAGTTCTGCCATGGGGCTGGTTGCCTTGGCTTAGGTTTCATGCATCTGTCCTCGGGATTCCAGGTGAATTCACCTCACACTTCACCCTATCCCAATATTCACCCTCTCTACTGGAACTCCTCCCTTCTGTTTCCTGCCTCAGCTATAGGCCAATCAGCTGTTTATTGACAGGTAAAGAATCCATACAGTACATAAGAAGTTATACCTATTCTTTTTAAGCTAATTCTAAGGTACATCTGTGTAGTTCTGTAACCCGCCAAGGAACTGGCTCCAACTGCTTCAATGATTGCCTGCTACTCATGTCTCCTTTATTGATGTTTCTCTTTTTCAGCTCTCACTGCCCTGACTCACAGAGAGCAATGCTCCTAATACCACTCTTGGTCCTAGACTTTGCTTTTAGGTTCTCTTAGCCCAGATGCCCTCTTGACTTTGTGTCTTTCCTCAGCTGTGAACAGTGCCTTAGCTATTAGGGCCTTTATTCTCATTTTGTGGTTTTTTGGTTTTTTTTACTCCAGTAGACTGACTTTTTGAGAGTAAAGAGCCACCCCCACCTTGTTATCGGTGATTCTTTAGTTTTAGAGCTGACACAGTAGATCTTTAACAGTGTTCAGGACATAAGACATGAGTGCTGTCCTCACATATTTGAAGGGCTACATTGTATTTGTGTGTGTCTGGGAAATACAACTCACCAGAGTTGGAGGAGACAGAACATAATTCAATACAGAGCTAACAATGTGCCTAGGGGTGGTGACATTTAGTTGTAAGAGTTATAGGAGCCTATTCTGTCATGATGAACCACTCAGAGGCTTGCCTGCTCGCCTCTCTGTCATGAGTTATGGATGCAGAGGGTTTTACAGAACAGGGATCACACATATGCCCCTGTAAATGATGGAAGGACAGGTACCAGACTCCTGACATAGTTGGTCCCAGCACTCCTTGCCATCTGATGTGCATCAGACTGCCTCACTAGTGAGTAGTAAGATGATGTCTTTTTAGCTCCAGCCAGTGGTTAGTGTGCAGGAAGCAGTTCCAGAACAGACAGACATCTTAATTTTTCTAAAAGAAAGCGGAAATCCTGGTATTTGTGTAAACTTCTCAATTCAAATATATTGTATAGCCCAAGATACCATGGTAAGTCAAGTCCCAAGGATTAATTTTCAGTCTGTGTACTGGGTTCTGTAGAGGGTGTTAATATTGCAAATGTGAGGGTGGCTTCCTGGAGAGACTTCTCCAAGTCATGCTCCTGTGTATGCATTGTTTTCAGGTGACCTGAATTGTTCTGTCTTCACATCAGGAAGCTCTGTGGCTCAAGTCCTTCCTGAGAGTGCCTTCCAGTGCTGGCCTCCTTTTCCAGGCTACACACTCAGCCATTTAAAAGACTGTGTATTTGGTGAGACAGAGACAGAGACTGTGTGTGTGTGTGTAACTGGAGTTGCAGTGCTTATGAGCTGCCCAAATTTTGGGTGCTGGAACCCAAACAGTCTGGAAGATCAGCAAGTGCTCCTAACCACTGAACAAACTCTTCCCCCACACCATCCATTTGCCTTTTAAAGGCAGAAAGTAGAGGCACACCTTTGCTACAAAGATTACTTTAAAAAGAAAAAAGTTTATTTAAATTATCTGCTTTTTGTCTCTCTCTCTTTTTTTTTTGAGACACAATTTGTTTTAGAAATTTCACATTTATGACAATAACCAAGTGTGACACAAACCACTGTCAGTCATCTCTGATGATGGCTATTAGGGCTCTCTTTGGGGACTAGCGTTGACTGGCTGCCTCTACACAGTATTGCCACAAATTCCTCCAACTCACTGATGTTATTGGTGGATCCTTTCTGTGTTCCCTGTTGTAACCATCTACAACTGTATATTTGGTCCATTTTCAATTGCAAGGAAAACTAGAAAACCATTTGGTCAGCACTTATGGAGCCTTTACTATGTGCTAAATCCTAGTCTATCTGGGGCAACATGTTGGAAAAATAAAAAAGGAGAGCTAGTGTTCTGGTTGAAGGAAGTTGTGTAAATCAGTGAGCACACCGGCAAATAGGATAACAATTGGATAGTGATGAGCATAAGAACAAAGCAAAATGAAGAGCATGTGTGTCCAGAGGAAAAACTGCTCCATATTGGAGTTCAGAGAGGTTGTCTTTGAAGCTGTGATGAGACCTGAGGCCTTACTGACCAGAAGGGACCAGAGTGTGAGGATCACAGAGATCTCATCATGACAAGAAAACAGATGAGGCCCGTGTTCTGGGAAATTGGAGGGCGAGGGATGAAGTGAGAAGGCACATGGAGAGCTAGCAAGATATTGTGCAAATGACAGTTCTTTAATAACCAAACAAAATATTCATTTACAGATCACTTAGATGTCAGAGTTGGTGCTGGGATTTCAGAACTCGATTCTGTAATTATCTAAGATAAACTGTCCCAAGACCGAGTTGGTTATCACGCTCGGAAACCATGGTTTCTTCTGGGTAGGAGAGGCGATGAGTGATGCAGGCACTGCACTGAGTGTCACAGTTTGAAGGTGTGAACACAGCAAGAAACAGCTCCCTTCATCCTCTACCGTAGTGCCTCTATCAAGAGTTACAAGAGCTATGGAAGATGGGCATCTGCTCATAAAACTAACTGACACAGTTCAGATGCCCTCCCATGTTTTGGTAACTGTACAGCAGAGGCTTGGTGAACATATAACAAGCTAGAGCCTTGGCTCCAGAGGGCAATTGTGACACCCAGCTGACAAAGAGCTGCTTCCTCCTGAAGGGTGGTCTGGGAATCTGCTAAAGCCTTGGGCTTGATCATTATGCTGTGAGTGAAAACAGATGCCCCCTCTGCCCTCTCTCTTGCTGAGTTACTGCTGTTGAGGGACAGGAGCTTTGGCAGTCCCTCCACCCCCGCCCCTTCAGTGTCCAGTAAAAGGCCCAGTTAGATGCTCCCACTGAGAGGGCTTGCTGCTAACACTTGTACGATAGCGGCCGGTACCGTGGGGCGTGGTGGTGTGTGGCACACTCTCTGTTTCTTATCACAGCAAAAGCACCTAAGGGTTTAATAAAGAAAACCTTTCTGGATGCTTTTACATCAAGAACATTCACTCAAGGAAAATATCTAATACCAAAGGAGTGTGTTGTTGGACAGGAAAATGAAAATGGGTTCTCCATGCTGGACTCTATTGAGTTTTCTTATGGATGTGTCCTTGAGATACGTGCAGATCCGATACTGAGGCCTAGGATGTCAAAAGCAGAGTGAGAGGCACACCAGCACAGCTACTAAACATGCAGTGTGAAGCTTTAAACTGTGTGTTTATCCCCGGGGAGTTTCATGCATGGATTTTGATCTTATCTGCCTCTCTCCTCTCTCTCCCTCTACAACCCTCCCAGATCCCCCAATCATGTTCCCTTCCTGCTTTGTATCCTCCTTGTCTTTACATACCCACTGAGTCTGGTTAGTGCTGTCCATAGGTCTGTGGATGTAAGGGTGACCTTCCAGAGACCACATCCCGGCTGAGGGTGGGAGCGGCAGCTTCCTTCCGGGATGGTGGACTTCTGTGTGTAAACCACCTGAAATTTAAATGGGAACGCCTGGAGAAACTGAGCCAGAGACCGACTACCAAGGCCTTAGGGAGTCCAGGGAAACTGTTAGGTTGATAGCAATGGAGTATTCTTATTTTATAACGGGGCATACTCAAACAGGTAAGGAGAGCTAGAAGTCATGTATAATTTAAAATGCTTCAACAGTTGACAGAAGGTGGCAGTCTGTACCCCTTCTCCTCTGTCCTATCTGGGTGGACTGTTCTGCTGACACTTAATGAATGTTTTCACACCACAGCGCGATGCAGACACCTCTCACCAATCTGAGTTGCTCTGTGCACCGAGGGTGTGGCTTCATGCTTTCCCTCGGTGAAGCTATAAACTGCAGTGGGCCTGGAAACTCAGGGTTCTTTATTCATGGGACAGCAGTGATTCGACAACCATGGGAGGTAACATCATTCAAAAGTAAAACTGAAACATCGAACCTTAAAGTTGAAATTCTAAAGAGTTTGTTTTAACTTCAAATTTTATGTTTTATTTTTGTTTGTATTTTTATTTTTTTAATTTTTGAGATTATAATTTTTGAAATTATACATAATTTCTTCTTCCATTCCCCACCTAAACTCTCTCATATACCCATCCTTGCTCTCTTTCAAATTCATGACCTCTCTTTTTCCATTAATTGTTGTTAGGTACGTGTGTGTGTATGTGTGTGTGTGTGTGTGTATGTATGTGTGTATGTATGTACGTATGTACTCCTAAATACATAAATACAAGCTTCCAAGATTATATCCTTGGCTTTTAACTTCAAGAAACAATACTGTTAAAGTGAAGTTGCCAAAGCTATTTTCTTTCTTTCCTGACGTGTATTCTACAGCTTGGATTGTATTAAACACATACAGAGGAAGCAATTGGCACCCATCTTGGGAAGCCCTGTGTTGGTTCCTTTTTTGTTGCTGTGTTAAAGCACCAGGACCAAAAACAACTTCTAGAAGAGAGTTTATTTTGGCTTGTGGCTCTAGAGTGTCCATAATGGCTGATCTCCTTTTATCTGCACAGGAAGCAGAGGAGCAGCAGGAAGTTGGCAAGGTTGTAAATCCCCAAAGCCTGCTCCCGGTGATGGAGTTCCTTCATCAAGGTTTCAGGAGAATTTTATAATTTCTCCAAATAGCACCACCAGCCGGAGACTAAGGGTTCCACCACGTAAGCCTAGGAGGGACATTTCTCTTTCAAACCACGACACGTTTCAGTTTGCCTTGCTTTTTCCCTCTGGTTTGGAAACGTTGATGACTGGCTGCCAATATCCCCCATGCTGTTCGAATGTGCGGGTTTGTAGAGGGCATCAGCCAGTGCTGTGTGCTGATAAAGGTTCCCCCCGCCCCCACTTTGGGATGCTCTGACACCCTAGAATAAGCCATTCTCCCATTTCAGTGGCACTGACTATGGAAACAGCATATCGACAGCATAGAGTGGGTGAGTCCCATGATTTGCCACCAATGGAACAAAACATGTTTCCTGTCTCCCCACCTATATTTAACCAGTGGTTTTTCCTTATTTTTCTTATTTTTCAACCACACTTGGTGTCAGCAGTTACAGATTTAATAATAATGGGAACCCTGCTGGCTGGACACTGTCTCAACACTCAAACTGTCAATAATGGCTTCTTTTCTTCCTTCCCTTCTTAAATAGAACAGCAAGCCCAGATGAAAGTATTTTGATTTTGAACTGGGGTTAAAAGTAAAGTCCCAATTTTATAATAATTAACCTCAAACACCCGCTGGGCTCTACCACACAAGACACTGTTGAGGGGATATGAGGTGGGGATTGCTTTGGGAGTGCATGGAGCTAAGAGACTGGGGACCTGACTTCAGGACTCTGCAAAACCTTTGCAGAGCTCTGAGAAAGAACCACTATGGAAAGTACATAAGCCCCAGATGAGAGCACAAACCGTAAGAATGGTACAAATTCAGTCAAGAAATTATTTCCAGATGAGCCCCTCATGGCCTCAAGGATGATGTAAAATGTAATCCGAGCCTTCAGAATGAGGTAAAGTTTTGACATAGAGAGAGGGCAAGAAGCCGTTTCTGTGTGTGACGAATGACTGTATCCAGAAGCAAAGGCTGTTAGAACAACTACAGATGAGGCAGTTTGGCTGAAGGAAGAGGCCCCTTTGGGAACAAGCGTGGACTATGGTAAACCTTGGGAAAGTGGCTGTGGACTGAGGTAGCAACATGAGCAGGGATTTGTTTGGGAAGCTTAGCCTGTCAGAATTGACTCAAATTCATAGAAAAGAGTGACCAAGACAAAGATAATACATAGCAAAGCCAAGGAATAAATCTTTTGTGCTTACTCTCTTTCCTCTCATTTTTTTCCGATTTTCTCTGTCCTTTGGTAAGAGCAGCCCCTGGTGGGATCCCACTGGTCAGCCTGTGGAAGAACTAAGGGCACAGACAACATTGTCACAGACAGCGCCCTCACCACAGGGGGCAGCTGAAAGGGGCCCTGAGAGGTCATGCACACAGGAAGGTCCTTGTGCAATTATCAGAGGGCAAAGCCAGAGGATCCCGAGAACTGAATCCCCATCTCATTTCACAGACAAGAGAATAGAGCCCATCTGAGGAAGCGAACTGGGACACAGCTGGTTGTCAAACTGATGAACCATCCGTCACCCTCTCACCTTCATCCCTGGGCTCTCTCCTAGTGACTAGAGGGCATTCATAAATTTCCTTATCTTGCCTGAGACCCACCACACCAACTCCCACACTATTCAGTATGTTTCATGGCTTCAGCAAGGCCTCAGTTGTTATCCTGGGAATGAGCCAAACATGATAGAGCCATTGTTGTCAGATAGGTTTGTGTCACTGTAGCTGGTAGAGTCATTGAGGGCTTTGCAGAATCCAGAGCTGTTCTGAGAGGGTAATAAAGTCATCCAAGATGGGTCTCAGAGTGCTACTGACATGTAGTGCTTTGTGTAGGCTACCATGTGCGTAAATATGTGTGTGTGTGTTCTGTCGTTAGTACCAGTTAGAACAGGGGGTTGTGTTAGCACCTCCCTCAGTGCCTAGCAATTTCCTGTGTAGCAACTTGTCCAAAATTTGAATTTTAATAGCCATATTATGTTTTAGAATGGATTAAGTATTTTTTTTAATCTCCTTTATTGATCACTTAGATTGTTTATATTTTGGCTATGATAAATGATACCATAACACATAACTGTATATTAAATATAAATAAAATTATATACATACATAAGTAGTTGTGCTTCTCTGTTTCTCTAGAATATATTTTCCACATGTATACACTGAATTTCCATCATTTCCACCCCCTTTTCTCTCATCCCCTCCCACTGATACCATACTTCCCCCACAGTCGGCTCTTGTTCTCGGGCACATTTCTGTAGACATAATTACTGGTGTCTGCATCGTCAGGAAGCTTTTCTGCTGGAGCTCACCGGGAGGAACTAGCATTGGGGTGGGACATCTGTGCTCCCACCGTATCGGCTGGTCACTGCCCTCAGCCTTTGTCGTCTGTTAAGGAGGAATGGTTCTGTTCATCTCTCCAGGCTGCTGCAGATGACAGGAAGTTGTGCTTTTAAGGCAGCTGATATGTAGGGCGTGCTTGATACTGCTGCCTCTTCCTTGCCATGGCAAGGTGTGTGTGTATGTGTGTGTGTGTGTGAGTGTCTGGGAATGCTGAGTGAAAGAGATCTGAAACCAGTATTCAGGAAGAAGTAAAACTGATTTACCTTTTTTTTTTTTTTTTTTTTTTTCAGTTAATGACAAACTCAGTGAAATAGAGACCTACCAGTCCCCATGATGTAGACCCTCCGTATTCTTCCTGTGCATCTGCAGGATGGTCTGAGACCTGGCTTTATGGGGTTCAGAAGTCAGTGTGGACCCAGTTCCATTGTTGTGTGATTAGTAGCTACTGACAGTGAAGGCAGAAATGGAAGCCCTTAAAACTGTGTGGTAGGTAGGTAGGTAGGTAGGTAGGTAGGTAGGTGTGGTGGTTCAGACCTGTAATCCCAGGACTAGGGAGGCTGAGGTAGGATAATCTTGAGTCAGCTAGCCTGGCCTACATTACACACACACACACACACACACACACACACACACACACACACACTCACACTCTTTTGGTACTGTGTGGTTTGGTAATCCTTTCTTATGTCTTTCCCCACACCCCTCCTTCCTCAGAACTTACCTTCAAGCTCTATCAGCGGGCGAAGCATGTGTACAGCGAGGCTGCACGCGTGCTGCAGTTCAAGCAGGTGTGCGAAGAGGCACCCGACAATGCCATCCAGCTGCTGGGTGAGCTAATGGACCAGAGCCACAGAAGCTGTCGGGACCTGTACGAGTGCAGCTGCCCTGAGCTGGACCAGCTGGTGCACATCTGTCGGTGAGCTGAGAGGGCCATGTGGGGGAATGCTGCTTCCACACTCTCACAGTTCAGATGAATCCTTCCTCTGTGAGGGACTCCGGTCCCCACGCTGTGGAGCCCCAGGATTCTTCCTGCGCATAGGCAGGATGGTTGGTGACCTGGCTGAATGGGGCTCAGAAGTCAACCTGGAGCCAGTTCCCTTGCTCTGACTAGAGCTCTCAGAAGGCAGATTTTCTCTTACATGGGAATTTTATGAGTTTCAGAAACCCCTAGGAATGGAATGGAGTTCTGTCCAGAAGACAGTCAAAAGAGGGTCTTGATCTTGAGAGTCTGGCTGAAAAGGCGGGCTGGAAGAATCACTTGGAAAGTCCCATCCCCTGGGCTGCCATATTTATTTTGGGCAATTAGGGGAAATAAAGACTTAAAGAAAGGCCAGTTTATAAACTTGACTGTGACAGAAGTGTAAAGACAGAGTTCCTTTCCCCAAACCACCAGACCTTGCTGTATGTAATTGTGCAAGAATGGGGATAATGGAGTATCCTTCCCAGGGAGGTCCCACACTGACCTTGGACAACTGAAAGGGAAATTGGAGGGGAATCAGATGACCTGGGTTAGCTCACTCTGACGATGACACAGCCTTGCACGCAACTAGCAATGGAAATGTAATTAGCCACTTGGCGCCTGTGGCTTGCCAAGCTCATGCCACACCCAGTCAGAAAGTTTAAACCACTCAGCTCCAGTGGATCGCAAATGGCGTGCAGAACCTGCCCTCTTGGCCAGAGGCTTGCACACAGAATGGCTGAGGCACTTCCTGCTGATGTCAGCCTCTGCTCACTAATGGCCAAAACCCCTTCCAGGGCTCATTTTATTTTAAATGCTCTTTTTTTTTTTTTTTTTTCAAGTATCAAGGGCTTAGTAAATAGAAGAAACAAATACTGTTCAGTCTTAGATAGAAAAGGAATTGGAATGATTTATGCAGAAATGAAGAATAAGTGTCTTTTGGCTTAAAATGGGGAAGGAAATTTGAATCCCCTGAAACAATATGGATGGGATTTGCCAGCCTCCTGGCATTCTCCAGCGTGCTTTCTTCTCCTTAGATGGTCACCAGCACTGCTTTACATTTATGTGGGCAAAGAGATTAGCGATCATTAAAAAATAATTTGATTGCTGGTGATAAATGTTGAAGACAGAAACTGGAAGGACAGTGACTGCTGGATTGAAGGGGAAACCTTTATATGGAGTGACAGAGAGCTGAAGGAACAAGCAGACAGGCTGTTATTGTGAAATGCAGCAGGGAAGGAAGGAGAGAGCAACAGATGAAGTCAGAGAGGTTGTGGACATGACCACACTACATGGCCCCCATCAGCTGTGGGAAGGATTCACACCACATGGCCTCAGTCAGCTGTGAGAAGGATTCATATTACATGGACCCTGTTAGCTATGGGAAGGATTCACACTACATGGACCCCGTTAAGCTGTGGGAAGGATTCTGGCTTCCAGAAGAGAAAGGAGCAACCAATGTGATAAGTTATTTAGTGACAATATGCTTGACATTGCTGTGTGGAAGAGAGGAATCAAGAGGGTTTCTGGGGTTTTGGCAGGAAAAAAAAAATTTTTTTCTTTCTAAAATTATTTTGGGGGAGAAGTTGTGGCAAAGTCAGGCATTGAATTAACCAGTGCAGATCAACAAAAGATAGGCAAAGTAACCCTTTGCTTTCAGGAAATACCCGAGTGTCCTGCCATAGGCCCCAACATCAAATACATTTCAGTGTCTCATGGAAGCATAGGAGAAACTCATTCACAGAGCAATTAAAAGATTTAAAGCCTATTGTTAAAAACAACACTGCTCTGTATTTTTGCATCCATGTTCATTAGACAGATTGGCCTGAAATTCTCTTTTTTTGTTGGGTCTTTGTGAAGTTTAGGTACCAAGGTGACTGTGGCTTCATAGAATGAGTTTGGTAGTGTTCATTCTGTTTCTATTTTGTGGAATAGTTTGAAGAGTATTGGTGTTAGCCCTCCTTTGAAGGTCTGGTAGAATTCTGTGCTGAAACCAACTGGCTCTTGGCTTTTTTTGAATGGGAGACTTTTGATGACAGCTTCATTTTTGGTAGGAGATATAGGACTATTTAATTGATTTACCTGCTCTTGATTCAGCTTTGGTAAGTGGAATTGATCAAGGAAATTGTCCATTTCATTTAGATTTTCAAATTTTGTGTCGTACAGGCTTTTGAAGTAAGACCTAATGATTGTTTGGATTTCCTCATTGTCTGTTGTTATGTCTTCCTTTTCATTTCTGATTTTGTTAATTTGGATAGTGACTCTCCGCCCTTCTGTTAGTTTGGCTAAGGGTTTGTCTATCTTGTTGATTTTTTCAAAGAACCAGCTCTTGGTTTCATTGATTCTTTGAATTGTTTTGTTTCTAATTTATTGATTTCTGCCCTGTGTTTGATTATTTCCAGCCATCTACTCCTCTTGGGTATGTCTGCTTCTTTTTTTTTCTGGAGCTTTCAGGTGAGCCACTAAGTTGCTTGTATGAGATGTTTCAAATTTCTTCTTGAAGGCACATAGTGCTGTGAATTTTCCTCTTAGCACTGCTTTCTTTGTGTTTCATAAGTTTGGGTTTGTCATGTTGGAGAGGATGTGGAGAGAGAGGAACCCTCCTCCATTGCTGGTGGGAATGTAAATTTGTACAACCGCTTTGGAAATCCATCTGGCACTTTCTCATACAATTAGGAATAGTGCCACCTCAAGATCCAGCTATACTACTCCTAGGCAGATACCCAAAAGATGCTCAAGTATACAACAAGGACATTTGCTCAACCATGTTTGTAGCAGCTTTATTTGTAAGCCAGAAGCTGGAAATAACCAAGATGCCCCTCAACTGAGGAATGGATATAGAAATTGTGGTACATCTACACATTGGAATATTATTCAGCAATGAAAAACAAGGAAATCATGAAATTTGCAGGCAAATGGTGGAAACTACAAAAGATCATTCTGAGTGAGGTATCCTAGAAGCAGAAAGACACACATGGTATATGCTCACTTATAAGTGAATATTAGACATATAATATAGGATAATAATTTTAAAATCTGTACACCTAAAGAAGCTAATCAAGAAGGAGGACCCTGGGTAAGATGTTCAACCTTCATTCAGAAAGGCAAATGGGATGGACATCGGAAGAGCAAGAAAACAGGGAACAAGTCAGGAGCCTACCATAGAGGGCCTCTGAAAGACTCTACCCTGCAGGGTATCAAAACATATGCTGAGACTCATAGCCAACCTTTGGGCAGAGTGCAGAGAATCTTATGAAAGAAGTAGGAGATAGAAAGACCTGGAGGGGACAGGAGCTCCACAAGGAGAGCAACAGATCCAAAAAGTCTGGGCACAGGGGTCTTCTGAGACTGATATTCCAACCAAGGACCATGCATGGAGATAACCTAGAACCCCTGCACAGATGTAGCCCATGGCAGCTCAGTGTCCAAGAGGGTTCCCTAGTAATAGGAACAGGGCCTGTCTCTGACATGAACTCACAGGCTGACTCTTTGATCACCTCCACCTGAGGGGGGAGCAGCCTTACCAGTCCACAGAGGAAGACAATGCAGGCAGTCCTGAAGAGACCTGATAGGCTAGGGTCAGATGGAAGGGAAGGAGGACCTCTCCTATCATTGAACTGGGGGAGGAGCATATGAGAAGAAGAGGGAGGGAGGATGGAATTGGGAGGGGAGAAGAGAGGAGGCTACAGCTGGGATACAAAGGAAATAAACTGTAATTAATAAAAATAAAATACTGCTCTGTATGTAATCGAGGACAGAACAGCTTCAATAGATAACATAAAAAAAATCCAAAAAAGATCACAAAACAAGTATTTTGGCAAACTGTAAATGATCAGAGATCTAAGCTAAAAATAAAAATAAATGGCATTGGAATTGAAGGTTTAGTAGACACAGGAGCAGATGTAACAATAATTTCACCAAAATCTTGGCATCCAGATTGTCCTGTTCAGAAGGTAAATATTCATCTTCTAGGGATTGGAACTTCATCTCAAATAAAGCAAAGTGCAAGATGGGTCAAGTGTATAGAGCCAGAAGGACAAATAGGAAAATTAAAGCCATTGTGGCTAATATAGCCATGAATTTATGGGAATGTGATTTTTTATAGCAATTGAAAACACAGATTAACATTCCTCCAATTTCAAAAACCAACTGCAAAATAAAGAATGTTCTGAGAAAAATATTAAAAGGTATTGAGAACAGTCACCGACTGTATAGGTTGTCCATAAGCAGGACACAACAGGTGTTGTTCTTTTGAAGGTGCCAACTGCCCTACCTTTAAAATGGCTAACTGACAAACTTGTATGGGTGGATCAGTGGACTGTGAAAAACACATGGAGGAGTCTCCCAGCCCATGGACTTCCCCTGTCTTTGTTATAAAAAGAAATCAGGAGGATGTTAACAGATTTAAGAGCTATAAATAAGCTGATTCAGCCAGTGGGCTCTTTGTATCTTGGAATCCCATTGCCTTCTTTATTACCTAAGCTCTGGCCATTGATAGTAGTTGATTAAAAAGATTGTTTTGTTTTTTTTTTCACAATCCATTTGCATGAGCATGATAGGGAAAGGTTTGCTTTCTCAGTGCCAACTTATAATAATAGTGGTCCATTAAAGAGATATCATTGGAAGGTGTTACCACAAGGCCTATTAAACAGTACTATCTTGTGCTGATATTTTATACAACAGCCATTAGAAATAATTTGTAAACAGTTTCCTCAATCTAAAATTTACCATTATATGGATGGTATCTTACTTATTCAGATGCAGATACCTTAGAAAAAATGTTTGATAAAGAGGATTTTGCCTTGCCTGGGATTACAAATTGCTCCTGAAAACAAAAACAAAAACAAAGAGGAGATATTATTAGTTATCTAGGACATAAGATAGGTTTACAGAAAATTCAACCACAGAAAGTACAAATCAGGAGAGATCAATTGTAAACTCTTAATGATTTTCAAAAATTGTTGGGAGCTATTAACTGGCATTAGCCCACAATTGGATTAATTACTCAAGAGCTAAAAATTTATTTCAAACCTTAGAAGGTGACAAGAACTTAAGTAGTACAAGAAAATTATTAGCTGAAGCTGAGAGAAAATTGCCTCTTGTAGAAAAGAAATATAGGATGCACATGTGGATTGCTTGAATCCAAAGCTCGATTGTATTTTGCTTATTTTGCCTTTTACTCATTCTTCCACAGGAATTCTTATGCAGAGAGAAGATAGTATCTTAAAATGGATAGTTTTAGTACATAAACAGAGTAAAAAAATTAAAGACCCATGTAGAAAAGATTTCTGAATTGATTCTGAAGGGAAAAATGAGACTATATCAATTAGCAGGAATAGACCCAGCAGAAATTGTGGCACCTTTTACTAATGCTGAAATTGCCTCCTTGTGGGCAGAAAATGAACACTGGCAAAGAACATACCATGACTTTTGGGAGAGATTAACAACAAATATCCCAAAAACAAGCGACTTCAATTTATAAAAAGAACTAATTGGGTTCTCTCAATTTCTGTAGCACCTACATTTTATACTGAAGCAAATAAATCATGAAAGGCAGGTTATAAGTCAGGAAAATAAGTAAAGTGACTCAGAGTCCTCATGATTCAGTTAAAAAAAATCAGAGCTGTATGCCATTCTTATGGCGTTATGTGATTTTCCTGAATCTCTTAATATAGTTACTGACTCACAATATGTAGAAAGAGCTGTTTTACATGTTGAAACTGCTGAGCTTAGTCCAGATGATTCAGAATTAATTTCCCTATTTATTCAACTATAACAAGTAATTAGAAATAGAAATCATCCATTGTATATAACACATATCAGATCTCATACGGGTCCACCAGGCCCCCTAGCAAAAGGTAAGGATGAAATTGATCAGCTGTTAATAGGAAATCTACTAGAAGCCTCAGAATTTCATAAGAAACCCATGTTAACAGCAACGGTTTGAAGAAAGATTTTTTTTATCACTTGGCGACAAGGAAATTATAAAGCAATGTCCTACTTGTTCTTTGTATAACCAAACTCCATTATCTGCAGGAAGTAACTCAAAAGGTATCCAAAGAAATGGAATTTGGCAAATGGATATGTTTCATTTTGCAGAGTTTGAAAAAATAAAGAATGTGCACCATAGCATAGATACATATTCAGGATATCAGTGGGCAGGTGCTTTAAGTTCTGAAAACATGGATTCTGTAATTACACATTTATTAGAAGTTATGGCTATTATGCAGATACTTGTACAAATTAAGACTGACAATGCTCCAGCATATGTCACTGGTAAAATGAAACAGTTTTTTTTTTTTTTTTTTTCCGTATAAAGCATATTCCAGGTATACCACACAGTCTTACAGGACAAGCAGAGAGCAGTTTGAGACAGAAGAGCTTATTCAGCAGTAAGTCTTAGAGGCTGAAAACATTCTAGGCCTAGGTTCAAGTGTATGGCGGCTAGAAGCTCCCAGGACTAGGTCTAGGTTAGCAGCCAGAGGCAGGAATGCTCTGAGACAGCAACTGAAGCAGGCGAGTAAAACCTCCTTTACATGGGGGTTGAGGGGAGCAGCCATTTTAATAATCAATGCCAGAACTATCTCATAGTGCATAGACAGGTATTATAGTAAGAAGGACAAAAAAGAAATGGATCTAGAAAGCCATCAGGCTGGGGAGTGGTTTGAGTTAGCTGTTGAGAGAGTTTGGCCTCCATACCTGCCGCTCTCCCCATAGAGTATGCTGAGATGGATTACACTCAGCCACGGGCCATTTTAATGCCTTTTTTTCTTTCTCTCAAGCTCTCTAGTGAGAAGCCTTGTTATCATGGTTTCCAGCATTTGAACTTGGAGCAAAACCGGGTAGGGCAGGGAGGTGGCTTGTGGTAGGAGGTGAGGCTGGATAATAGGAGGCTGAGGTCCAGCTCTGCTTCTCTTCATCTCAAGTGCTGACTTTGGATGGTCACCTGTCTTTTGATGTCTAGTGACCATCTGGAACCCTTTGCGTTTCTAGTGAAAGATTGTGAAAGTATGTCCTACATAACTTTGGAAATATACTGTTATGGAAAGATATTAGATTCTAAAGCGCTTCTCTACCCCAGCTAGTTCCCAAGTAATCGAGACAGAGACTTTCTAGATTCATAAAAGCTTTAAGACATAATAACTGGACAGGGTTAAGCTATTTTGCTATTTCTCAGCAACATACCACAAATTGTTTGCCATGATTGTTCCTGCCTGGGCTGCTTCTGTTCCATCAGGCCAGCCCTCATGGCCACATGCTCATGGTCCATACAGCCCCATGGTGACTTCCTTCTCTCTTGCTACCTCTCCTATTTCTCTCTCCTGCCTCATGGCCCAAATCTGACCCTAAGCTCAGGAACCCAAACTCTGCCTTCTTCTCTTTTGCCCAGCTATAGGCTGTCAGCAACTTTATCTAACCAGTCAGAGAATATGCATGAACAACGTTTACATAATATCACTTGTTGGGCTCTAATCATCTGGGCTGTAACCAGATCTTGGGATCAGTATTTAGCACTTGAATACATGGCACCAGACCAACCTCCAGCAATATACCTTTATTTAACTGTAAACTTTGTTTTAGAAAGCTCTTTAAAAAACACTGTGTGTTGAGAGAGAGACAGAGAGACAGGGAGAAAGAGAGAGAGAGACCCACAGAGACCAGAAGAGGGAGTCAATTTCTTGGAGCTGGGGTTACAGGCAGTTGTGAGCTACCAGACATGGGTGCTGGGAACTGAACCTGGATCCTCTGGAGAACAATGGAGCTCTCTTAACAGCTGGACATCCCTCGATCCCCCCTAGAAAGCACTTAGTGGTAGTTAAAGTGTTTCTGACTAAACTCCATCTGCTGCATTAATTTTCTGAGTAAACTATTAGCTGTGTTCCAGCTAAGGAGCTCTGCCCACTCTATGTGCTGGTGCTCAGATTTGAAGTGAGGGCCTCCTGGGTGTTAGGCAAACACTCTGCCACATACTCCCCCATCCCCCACTACTTCCCCTCACTCCCCATCCCCACTACTTCCCCTCACTCCCCATCCCCACTACTTCCCCTCACTTCCCCACCCCACTACTTCCCCTCACTCCCCATCCCCACTACTTCCCCTCACTTCCCCACCCCACTACTTCCCCTCACTTCCCCACCCCACTACTTCCCCTCACTCCCCCACTACTTTCCCTCACTTCCCCACCCCTACTACTTCCCCTCACTTCCCCCACTACTTCCCCCCACAGCTGTTGTTTTTGTTTGTGAACACTAATGCTGTATACCAATTTCCATTTCCTCTTATTGTTTGTTTTTGAGACAGTGTTCAGGGCTGGCCTCAAATTCATGAGGAATTCTCTCAGCCTTTTGGTGCTGGGATTATGGTTGTGTGCCACCAGGTCTGGGATCAGATGAATTTTTGCTTAGTTTGTAACCTTACCATTTGCTTCCCCTGTTGAGAGGTTATCTTCCAGAAAATATTGGCCTAAGTGGTTGGGTCCATAGGCTTCTTGTGTAATGACTGTTTCTTTGCTGTTATATAACCATAGCTCATAGCTTATAGCACTGTATCTCAGTTGTTAGTGCCAGAATCTTCTCAGGACCCTGGGAGGACAGTTGCAGGGGATCTGGGCATATCTGCCACTGCAACCTTCCCTACCCAAAGTCAGCCTGAACCTCACACAGATGCCAAGGTGCTGTCTGTACTGGGTGTTTGAGAAGTGAAGGAGGAAAGGGGTGATGAAGAGAGCCAGAAATACCAGGAAGGTAAGAAATGTAAAAAATAAAACAAACAAACAAAAACCAAACCAGAACTCTGGGAAAAATAGGGAGCAGAAAGAGGAGCAGTGAGCAGTGAGTCCAGGAGGTTTGCTGAGCAGTGGAGAGCCTTTGAAGTCCCAGCCCCCGGACACCTTACCATCATCTCGGGGTCGCAGAGATGCTGCCAGTGCTCGAAGGGCCCTGGGAATGCCAGGCATTGGCCACTTTGACAGAATGCTGTTTTGTTTAATAAACACACCAGCCCCAGACTTCCCTGTCCCAGAGAAGAAAAGGTACCACTGAGAGATTGGGCAGTATTTGCCAATGACATTTTTGCTACCCTCTACCTTTAGCTGCCTTTGTAGCACTTTTTTGTGTGTTTGAGAAAACATTTTGGAAATGATTTGTGTGAAAAGGTCTGTAGCTGAGTGTGGGAACGGAGCTTGAATTGCTGCACAGTGGAGGTTTGTATGATCCCACCTAAGCTGCATTCCAAGTGGTCCTCAGTCGTCAGTCAGTAGGAGAGCACTGGACACACAGTCGTGCCCAAGTAGAATGAGGGATGAAATGGAGACAAGTCTAATAGGTATTTTGTCTTGTCTTTTTCTTTTTCAAGAGAAAAATCAGTTTAGAAGACAAAGGAAGGCCCAAAGGCCATTGAGTGCTTGTGAGGCTAAGGCATGAAATATGCTGGGAGTTCCAGGCCAGCTGTAGCCATGTCAGAGCTCCTGTCCAGCCAGGAGCTGTAGGATGAGACCCTGCCAAGACAGACAGGAAATTACACTCATGTCATTAGGATGATTTTTAAAATTAAATTAATGTTAGAATTTTAATTAGATGAGATGAAATAAGGAAGAAGGCAATATTTGCTCCATTATAAAATGTCTATTTTAAATGAAAAACCCATAAATTTAAATATTAAAGTAGAATTTCCTAAGGAACACAGAATAGTTTTGAAGCCAAGTCATGTGGGTCATGAGGGACAGCTCATTTGTTATTGGTTCCTTGACTTTACTTAAGGAAAAAAAAGAGCTAATGCTTTTTGTTTCTGTTTGGACACTTGTTGGAATTAGGAAGGATTCCTATTGCCCAAGCTATTAAAGAAGACAAATGGCAGATGTTCAGGATGAGAATGGGCACAGACATTCTCTCGCTCAGCTCTCCTCGGAAGTCCTTCCTCTGCCCTGATCCCATGCTGACCTCCATGCCCTGCCACGGAGGATGGAGAGTGCGATCTGCTTGTCCTGGGGACTCACATCTCTTTGGGCAAATGTCTTTCACTTCCAGGTGCTGACTGACCATTCCCAGAGACAAGCTACAGCCACCTTGGGACATTCGGCTGTGACAGCTTGCAAGATCATTTGAGCTGGGCTGCCTGACTGTTTATAGCCTCCCATGGAGGGCCTGGGAGGGTCGCAAACCCTCACCTGAGTATCCAGCCCCATCCAGTTCTGCCCTAATTGTACTTGGTCTCTGGGAAGGGCTAGAGTATATAGGCCTGGGAAGACTAGAGGAGGATGGCTTTCCATACGGCAAAGGGGAAAGGCTTTCCAGTTGCAGCCTTTTGGGAAACACCAGAACACACACATCCCTGTGAGTAAGCCCTCACCTGCTCTAGTAGAAAGCCAAATAAACCCAGCGATTGCCCCCCAAGTGAACACTGGAGAAAGCATACCTCTGTTTGTTGTTGGAGGGGTGGGAGCTGCCTAGGCTCCACCTGGGAAGGAGTTTGGGAACATGATAGACTATCCACTCCATTTGCTCACACAGGAGCACTGCATCTCTGGCCTTTGGTGCCCCACACTCTGAAACACATCTGCAGGCATGTTTTCTCATTCTTTCTTCCTTCAGCAGCACCGGAAGGCTGCCATTTCTTGACTCCAAAGCAATCGGAAAATGTCTAAAATATAACTATAAAAACTTGTAGACATTGTGGTAGAAAGTTTGTTTTCCTGAGGTTCTTGACAGTTTCCAAAAAAAGAAGAAACTAGGATTCTCTGCAGTGAAGGAGACACTGCACATTGCTCATATTTATTGAACATAGTATTATATATTTTAATGTCCAGCTGCATTCATTACGATGTACTAAAAAAACAAGAGCTGTTGCTTGTCTTGGGCTGCAGAGATGGATATGAACTGTCTCTACATCCAAGCTTCCCCAAGTAATTCACATCCATTTGTATAAGATTATGAATATTTACTTATTTTAAAATGAAAGGCATAATTTGCTGTTTTCTATTTGTAGCGATTGGGTCTTTCTGCTCCCCACCCCCACCCCCATTGCCCTGTGCCTTACACAGTAGTCAGCTTTCCCCACCCCATTGCCCTGTGCCTTACACAGTAGTCAGCTTTCCCCACTCCCATTGCCCTGTGCCTTACACAGTAGTCAGCTTTCCCGTCAGCCCTGGTCCCTGAAAGCTGGCCATTTGAGTAGACGGGAACAGCAGTTAGTTACGATTTCTCCCCGACCCTTTGCTGTGCCGTGTTGTTGCTTTGACAGCCCTTTTTCGTACCATTCTCTTCATCATCACAATGGCATGTGAAGATTTAGGGTTGTTTCTTGCAGTTCTCCTCTTTCTTCTCTGATATGTACTAGTGAAGGATATATAGTTTTAATATTTTACTATTTTCTCAGAACTTCAGATGTAAAAATGTTTATTAAACAGCATTGGCTCATCTATTTTTCCTTCTTGACTTAACACCTTTGTTGGTCTCTCAACTTTAGACCTTCCTTGTAGATTCAGAGACACATGCACAGGACATGTTAAGAACCAGTGGGACAGTTAAGACTTTTCTGTCTGTCTGTATCGCTCTCTGTGTATAGCTGAACAAGGCAATCTGCTGACTACTGATACAATAACCTTGCTTTGTGCTGTTGACAGTGGAAAGAAAGCTATGTATTAAAGCATTTCTTTTTTTCTTTTTAATTTTTTTTCATACAGTATACTTTGATCTCCCACTCCTCCCAGGTCCTGTTCACATCCCTACCCACTCAACTCCATATTTCTTCTCTCTGTTTAAATCAACAACAACAACAACAACAACAACAACAACAATTTACTTTTAAAAAAATGATGAGTCATGCTCTGATGACTTTGGAGTTTGGGTTTATGAGGTCTAGCCCACTCGCTTCTGCATTAGACAAGGTGGCAACAGAGTAATTTGACGATTCAGAAGCAGATTGGTTTGCCTAGATGTGTCCTCTTAACCTCTGCTCAGTGTGAACTGACAGAAGGGTCAGGAAAATGGATCTCTTGCAGCTAGATGACTCTGTTTGGAAATGATGCCTCTTCTTTCTTTCATTTTTTTTTTTTTTTAATATTTTTGAGACGGCTTTCATTCTATATTCTTGGCCTCAAACTTAATGTAATCATTTATCCTCTGCTTCCCATGTGTGCACCACCACTCTGTTCAAACTGGTAAAAAAAGAAGTGTATGAAAATAAACCTAAAAGGGCTATAGAAGGCAGTTACAGACCTGGTGAATTATGCTCAGAGAGCATTGAGTGAGTACACTGTCATCTAGAGCAGGCTGGGGTTGGCTTTAAGGATCTTTCTGAGGTACTTCAAGAAGTCTCCCATTTCTTCCACCTTCTTCAGCTATGGTAGTGTTTGGTGTGGTCACCTATGGCAAAGTTTCTCCTTTAAATCAACTAAATACAAACAGGCCCTTTTCTAGCTTAGGAACTGAAGATCATTCTAGAATCTCATGATTAAACTTTTCAGCCTGCATGATGGGAGTTTGTGCTAAATTTAGCTAGGAAGCTGTAAGCTACTATTTGAGGGTTGTCAGGAGATTGTTAACCTTTTATGGTTGTAAGCACCTTTTTCACATTTAAAAAAACCGTATTTTAAGAAAGCAGATGATACAATCACTGGAGAGCATCACCAAAGGAAAAGTGAGAAGCTGTTGTGGTAAGCCCCATTTCCTGGAGGAGGGTTACTGCTCTATTCGTTCTATTGATATTTTCCAGGAAATGGAGGGGAAAGCAGGGACAGAATTGGGTTAAATTAATTATGAAGTTTTAAATCTGTTACTAATTTGAAAAAGTAATTGAAAATATATTTTGTTTTAGAATAAGTTGCATATTTGAAAAGGAACTGATCCTTTGAAGGCTTTTGTGTTAGGTGGCTCTAAGGTTTGAGATCATGGCTCTCCAGCGGTGACTACCATGTCTGCCTCCATGATTGTTTCCCCCACAGTGAGCATCTTACCTGCTGGCAGAGCTGGGTCCACTGGTTACCTCAGTCCCGGAAAGTGCGGGAAGATGGCATGCCCATGGAGGCTCACCATCTGCTTTGTGGGAAGGTTTGCATAATCTCCCATTAGTCAGTAAGCACCAACCAACCGACCATCCTAGAGTTTACTAATAGATTCTGTGCGAATAAACTTATGCAGAATAAGCCTAGTTCTGGGGGACTGGCTCTCCCCCACCCCCACACAGTGGTGTTGAGTATTGAACCCAGATCTCATACATGCGAGGCCTTCTACCCCTGAGCTAGAAAGCCCTCAGCCCTAGTTTGATGTTGGCATGTATAAGCTTTATAAATACAATTTGAGAGCTGGAGATGGCTCTGTCAGCTGTGCCATCATGAGCCCCTGGGCTGAGATCCTTAACACCCACATCAAAAGCCAGCTGCAGTAACAAGTGCCTACAATCTTAGCATTGTTGTAGTGGAGGCTTGCTGGCCCGCTGGCCTTGCAGAACCAGTGAGCTTCGGGTTTAGCGAGAGATCCTGTCTCAAATATAGAGAACAATGGAGGGAGGTGGCAGATGTTGGCCTCTGGCCACCACAGTGCTTGTATACACGTGCACACACAGGAACATGTTCACATGCGTGCCTCCCTTCCCTCAGACAGTGCAGGTGGAGGAGCTGTGGAGGACACTGTGCTGTATAGTGCTGTACACAGCGATTTTTATTTACCCTCTTTTAGGCGACCTTCCTCATGATTCCTTATGTCACTCATAGCCACTCCTTCTCCCTCCTCCTCCGTCCTCCTCCTCCCTCCTCCTCCCTTCTCCTCTTCCTCTTCTTCTGTTTCTTCTTTTCTTCCTCCCCTTCCAGTTTAACTGTGGACTTGCTACACAAGTTTTCAGCAGCCACTGTAAGGCTGTATGGGATCAAGCCTACAGTGGTGGTTCTAGATCTGTGTAGTAAGCACTGTTGATGGTTATTATCTGCCTTTAGTACCAAGCAGTAGCTTGAGATATCACTAAAGAGTTTCTCGGCCCCAAGTGCTGAAAAAAAAAGTTGTAAATTATATTTAATTTAGATTTTGTGTGTGTGTGTGTGTGTGTGTATGGTGTCTACACACGTGAGAATGCACATCCATGTGTGTGGAGGCCAAAGGTTGACTTTATCCATAGATCTCCACATTATAGGTTTTAAAATTCTATTTTCCCACCTCATTTTCTGAGATGGGCTCTCTACTCCTAGAGCGCGTAATTCTGCTAGACTGGCTGGCTTCTGACCTTCAGGGACCTGCCTGTCTCTACTTCTTCTCTCCAATGCTGGCTTTACAGACGTGGGATACAGTGCCTAACTTCCATGTGTCAGCTTGAGTGGCAGACACTACCTTTTGGGCCATCTCCCCAGACCCCAACATACATTTCTTAAAGCTTGAAATCCCTGAATTGCCCCCCCACCCCCACCCACTCTCTTCATAGAACCTGGGAAGGGGACATGTTCTGTAAGAAGCAAATTGCTCTTTTTTTTGTTTATTGGTGATAATGTTTTGTTTTCTTTTTTTCCTCATTGTTTTAGGAAGTTTGGGGCCAAAGGCTCACGACTCACTGGAGCAGGATGGGGAGGCTGCACAGTGTCCCTGGTGCCTGCTGACATGCTGTCCAGCTTCCTTGCAAATGTGCATGAAGCTTATTACGAGAGGAACACTTCCAGCCTGGCTCGGGAGAAGCACAGCTTGTTTGCTACCAAGCCTGGAGGGGGGGCTTTGGTTTTCCTTGAGGCCTAAACAATGTACAACATCTCAGAGAAAGCATTTTGGGCATTTAGGAGCTGGCAGGACTTCCTGTGCCACAATAAATCAATCAGTCCATTTTCTGTTTTGTGTTATGAGGTACAGTTGCTATTATCAAAAAGCATTTCCAATGAAATGGTGAAAGCTAGGCTTCATAATGACTACTCTCCCCTCTTAACTATATTTTTTATGAATCAGAGCCAAGAATATGCTTAGATAGATCTTTGAAGTATGACTAAGATTTATTGATTTGAAGATTTTAAAGATGAACGGCAAAACGTACTCTTAATTTAACACTATGCTGCAATTAAATTGCTACAGCTGAACTGTGTGTGTTGTTTATTTCATACTACGCTGCGGTTAAACTGATAGAGCTGGACTGTGTGTGTTGTTTTTGAACGGCGGTCACTGCTGGCTTTCTTCCAGCTTTCCTTCCTCAGCCACGTGGTTGAAGTCTTCCAGCTCGACAGTGGTTGAGGTCGACGACGATGAGATTGATAATAACTGTGGCAACGCTGGTAATTTTGTTGACCCTTTATATTTCTCGAATTTATCCTCAACACGCTGTGAACAGAGTACATGGTTAAGGATTTGCAGATAGATATTCTTAGACATACACAGGATATTTGAATTCGAGCTTCCTGTATCTCTGAAGACAGTGGTCATCACTTTGTGGGGAGGGGCCAAAAGATGGATTTCAGAAGAAAACTGAATTGACTTTCTTCTCGCTCACTACCATTTCTCAAATGCCTTTTCAATTCAAGAGGCACGCCTATCCTCCTGGCAGCTCCGTCATTCCTCAGCTTCCCCTTGGGGGTGCCTGGCAAGGCTTGTTTGTTTGCCTGCCCAGTGCAGGGCAGATGATCGGTATGCAAGTGTGGGTGAGTGTGCAGACAGTCTAAACCATGCCCTGACATTGACAGTGGGCTAAGGACTTAGCGCACTTATCAAGAGTGTGCAGAGGCGCCCATCGTGTGGTGACATGCCGGGGGCCTGTCAGAAGCCCTTCTAACCTTCATTGAGGGTTTTGCTGAAATATTCAGGTGACAGAGATAGCAGTTGTACTGTGGTTGGAATTATGCAGAATATTACCACAGCTTTGTTTCATATGCTTGGCCAATTAACCGGCTTTCAGAGATTGGGCATCGTCATCCCTGCCAGTTTCCAAAAGACACACTGGGATTCTGGGGTTTCTTTTTTCTCTCTTTTTTTGTTTTTGTTTTTGTTGTTTTTTGTTTTTTGAGACAGGGTTTCTCTGTGTAGCCCTAGCTGTCCTTGACTCACTTGTAGACCAGACTGGCCTGGAACTCACAGAGATCCACCTGCCTCTGCCTCCCTCAGTGCTGGGATTACAGGCGTGTGCCACCTTGCCCGGCTGACTATAGTATTTCTTAAAGGACAAGTCACTATGAAACCAAGATCTATCCTAAAACCAGTTTCTGACTCATTTCCATCTAAATACCTTTCTTATTGAAAGAATTTTGAGTTTTCTTAAGTACAGTAATCTAAGATCTGTATTTATTTAAGCTTATAACTGTGCATTTTTAATGGCCTGTATTCCCCCCACAAGTAATTTGTGGTTGGTTTAGAATTCGTTAAACAAACATACAAACAGAAAAACATATCTGAATCATGTGCCACTGCTCTGTTAGTCCATTTAATGGTTTTCACCATGAAATCCCTTCATAAGAAGATGAGGAAAATGTTCCGTAATTCTAAATATTCAGAGTGCACACCTCCATGGGGACACAGTCTTTCTAAGTGTTTTGTGTTTGGTGAAGTATAAAGTCAACTGAAACTATTTTACTCGTTTGGCTTCTTTTCAAGACTTTCAAACCTAGCTTCAGTACCTGGTGTTCTAGAAGTTGTGAGGCATATCCAGCTCTTAAAAAAAAGGGGGGGATGGGGCCCGGGGCATGAACTTCATAAAGAAATGGACTTTGGGTGTTTAAGGGACGGGTAGACTTTGAGAGCTAGTGAGTGGGCAGTGCAGACCAGCATGGCCGGCAGACTGTGTGTGTGTGTGTGTGGGGGCTGTGCCGGAATGTGGGGCTTTCTTTAAAATGAATCAAAGGATCGCGTCAGCTGCTCTGGCTGGACCAGGCAGCATTCAGACTAGGGAAACAGGCCACATCTGGTCTGCAAATGTATTTAGTTTGGCTCATTAGCATTTGAAAATGTGGGTCTGGGTCTGGAGATTCTGTACAAGAACCTGGATTACTGATGGAAGGCTGGTGGAAGGCTGGTGGAAGGCTGGCTCCTGCAGGTGACAGATGGAGGAGGTTGAGGCAGCAGCTGCAGGTTCAAAGGGAGATGCACACCCTTCTGCCCTTACCTGTACAAGGGCACTGCTAGTCTCACATGTGACAAGCGCTCAGGGGACTATTCGGTAGTAGAAAATATATCAAGAGAAACAGGAATAAAGAGCAACGCTTAGAAAAAGAACAGACGATGCTCTTGTGTCTAATAGAAACACTCCAGTGTTTCATGGCATTGTAGCACCTCTGTGCACAGGAATCTTCCTCATCCCACTTTTGGCATTAAACCCGCAGCCAGTGGCTCGCTCTGGAGTCTGGCCTGCAGGACCAGACTGAGGGCCCTGCTGGACCCCTCCAACCCTGTCTCTGGCAGTGTAGCCTACTAGTTCCCTGCATGCCAGCATCTACATGTTTTTACTTTTGGAAAGCATGATCGTTCAGACCTAACAGGAGCAGCAGAAAGGAAAGAGCCAGGGAAACAGGAGCTCTGGCCATCCCTCTCTTCTCCTCACACCCCAGCTCTGGAATCTTGTCACAGTCTCCATTGGGTTTGGTAATTTGAAGGTATGATAGAGCTCTGTTAAATTATTAATAAAAAATAAAATACAACTTCAAGCACCAATAACTTCCAATAGTTTCTAACCCAGCCGCACCTTATGGGGTCTTAGTTGCAGAAACTGTCTCGGGGACTGTTTTTGAAGCAGGGCATGAGGACAGTGGGCATGAGGCTGTCACTGTTCTTTAGAATGAATGGTCTCCCCATTGCAGTGGACAGTCCATGAGAAGAATGTTTTGTTTCTGCCCCTGCAGCCTGGCTGTGACCACGCGCTGCTCATGAAACACTGTGAGACCCGGAGGTGAGAAGCCGGGGAGGGAACTCTCAATTATTTCTAGGAAGGAAACATACCATTTTATGTAGAAAATTCTCAAAATCATTTTTGACTTCTTGGATGTTTCTGGAAGACTTGGCTTGGAGCCTAACGGAACAAAGAAGAACATTTCGGTAAACAGGTTGTTCGTGTGTATCACCTAGGCAGAGTTTGCAAAGACTGTACGTCCCCTGTTCCTGTGAGCCCAATTACATGCATTAATGCAGCTGCCTCACTACAACTGTGGCACTCAGAGATAACTTTCTTCTTATGATGCAGAAACAGGCTCGGGTAGGCAAAGTTGCTGTCACTACTTTATACACAGGAGGCTAGAAAGCAGACGTCTTTAATCCAAGCATAACCTTGAAGCTTTCATCCCTGCCCATGCCACATAGTTACCCTAACTGGCTCCACTTACCAGCTCTTGTGGAGGCCGTACACAGTGGTATAGGGGAAGAAGAGAAAGAGATGGCTAAGGCTCATTTGTGCAACGCTATGTACTAGGCTAAGCTCCTTGAGGAAGGATCTCAGAGATCTTCCAGGGTTTTGGTCTGCAGCTACTCAATGAAAACATACTACAGAGTTGATGC
The DNA here is from genome assembly GCF_030254825.1 of Meriones unguiculatus. NCBI lineage: Eukaryota > Metazoa > Chordata > Mammalia > Rodentia > Muridae > Meriones > Meriones unguiculatus. Next base: position 16,045,625 of record NC_083365.1, on the reverse strand, counting down.
AGCAGCAGCAGGAGCTTAGGATGGGAGAGAGGCAGAAGCAGGACGGGCAGGAAGCTGAGACAGGAAAGAAACACTATTGAGAGAAACACTATTAAAGTAGAAGGTATAGGAGGCTATGCACTTGGACAGAACTTTCAAGTGAAACCCACAAACCCTTTCTCCATGAATCTGGTAGGAAGGACAGAGAGTTAACCCTGGAAAGGCCCATGCTAGGAGCCTCTGGCATTCAGTCTAGGAGACCTGACCACACAGCCGGTATGCCTCATGAGCGTCTGTGAGCAACATAAACAGCTGTTCTCTGTCTTCACCTCTGCTGTCTGGGTGTTTTTTGCACTTGTCACTTTTGGGTTTGATCTTCACGGGTTTTGGTTTATAATCCTCCCTAAACATAGTCCCTGATTCCCTGATGCCCTTTCTCTTTTGTTCCTTTTGAGTTGTGTGTTAATCTTAGATTTGGTTGTATTTCAGTTTGTTAAAATCTGCCCATCTGTGCCCCCTGGTCTTATTGGGATATAGGTGACATAGCCTAAAATCCACAGTTTTAAGCACACAATTAAAGAGCTTTTATATATTCACAAAGTTTTGTGATCGCCCTCACTGCCGAGTCTGTGCTTTCTGATTGAGTTTGCTCTCCCAGAGTCTCATTCTGCATGTCTCCCTGTGAGGGTAAGACAGTAAGCTGGTGGTAGCTCTAACTGGTGCATGGCTTTTCTTTTTTTTTAATTTAATTTTTTATTTATTACAATTTATTCACTTTGTATCCCAGCTGTAGCCCCACCCTCATCCCCTCCCAATCTCACCCTCCCTCCCTCATCGCCTCCTGTGCCCCTTCCCCAGTCCACTGATAGGGGAGGACCTCCTCCCCTTCCTTCTAACCCTAGTCTATTGGGTGTCATCAGGACTGGCTCCATTGTCTTCCTCTGTGGACTGGTAAGGCTGCCCCCACCCCCTCAGGAGGAGGTGATCAAAGAGCCAGTCTCTGAGTTCATGTCAGAGACAGTCTCTGTTCCCCTTACTAGGGAACCCACTTGGACACTGAGCTGCCATGGGCTACATCTGAGCAGGGGTTCTAGGTTATCTCCACGAATGGTCCTTAGTTGGAATATCAGTCTCAGAAAAGACCCCTGTGCCCAGATTTTTTGGTTCTGTTGCTCTCCTTGTGGAGCTCTTGTCCCCTCCAGGTCTTAGTCTCCCCTGCTTCTTTCATAAAATTGCCTGCACTCTGCTCAAAGTTTGGCTATGAGTCTCAGCATGTGCTTTAATACACAGTTGGGTAGAGTCTTTCACAGGCCCTCTGTACATTTACACAATGGAATACTACTTAGCAATTAAAAACAAGGAAATCATAAAATTTGCAGGCAAATGGTGGAAACTACAAAAGATCATCCTGAGAGAGGTATCCCAGAGGCAGAAAGACACACATGGTATATGCTCACTTATAAATGGCTAATAGACATATAATATAGGATAATCATCCTAAAATCTACACACCTAAAGAAGCTAATCAAGAGGTGAGGACCCTGAGTAAGATGCTCAACCTTCATTCAGAAAGGCAAATGGGACAGACATCGGAAGAAGGTAAAAACAAAGAACAAGACAGGTGCATGGCTTTTCTAGTCACAAGAACATTCCACCTTTCCTTTCTCTGTGTTTGAAGCATGTTTCTTTGAGTGATTTGGACCAACCCTGAGAATCCCAGTTTTCTGAGCTTCCCAGTTGTGAGGAATCTGTTACAGTGGGCTCTGTTCCAAGTCATTGGAGTTTCAGGTCCTAATTTAGGGGTTGTGAAAGTGGAGTGGTAGTTGTTAGGGATTGGGGGGGGGGGGGTCAGAGGTAATATTTGATTTTATAGTGATGGGTTGGACTTACTCCAGTGACAGGGATGTCAGAGCATTTACAGGAGACTGGCCATGCCCTAGTTTCTCGAGGGGGCTGATGGGGCTGCATTGTCTGTTTGGAGAATGTCAGTCTACCTCAATTGTTTGTACTTTCTCATCTTCTACTCCAATTTATAAAAACAAATTAAATTAGCCAAATTATCCCTGCTTCGCCGGGGAAACATGTTTGCATGTGTAGAGGAAGCAGTGGGGACAGAAGTGAGGCCGGCTGGGTTGTTTTCTAGTCCGTCTTTCCCGGGCAGGCCATAGTTACAGACTAACTCCTACGGGTGAAGGAAGAATAGATAATCCCATTTAGTAATTAGTTTACCAGGAAGGTGATTTTTCTTTTTTAAAGTAAAAGGAGTTAGTGTGCTGATCCAGGTCAGTGGTTCTCAACTTGTGATTCGTACCCCCTCCCTTTCACAGCAGTCATCTGAGGCCATTGGGAAGCATAGATGTTTACACTGGGATTCATAACAGCAGTTACAGCTGTGAGGTAGCGATGAAAATGGTATTTTGGTTGGGGGTCCCCACAATTAAATTATTAAAGGGTCGCAGTTAGGAAGGTTGCGAACCAAGGCATTAATGAACTGCTAAGTAGGGTGGAAAACTCTTTGTGCTTAATTACTATCTCTTTGTACAACAAACCCATTGTGGTTTTCTGTGAGCTTTTTGTCAGTTAAAGGTGACTTAAGCTACAAGGATGAGGAGACTGACCGGTCAAGCTCCCTGTCGATCCTCTCCTGTCGTTCCTTTAGGACCCTGACCTCTTCTCGGATGGTCTGCTTAGTTCTGCAAAATAGGAAGAAAACAATGAGCACTTAAAATAAAGCAGCCGATCCCTGTGTAAGGAAGGAGCACTTCGTTCCCCAGGGACTGACTAGTGTGCTACCCTTCCCCACAGTCCCTTCTAGAAATGTGTGCCAGTGGTGCTGTCTGACACCTGGTGTGACCTGAGAGGTCACTTCCCTGTGTCCATCAGAGCTCACTAGCAAGGTATCCATCCACCTTGTCCCAGGATGCAGGGATGCTTGGTGTCGGAGGCGACAGGGTGTGTGTGTGTGTGTGTGTGTGTGTGTGTGTGTGTGTGTGTTGGGGACCCACAGGGAGAGGAACAAGACTGTGTCTTGCATGCTGGATAGGAGCACATTGGCTGCCCCTTCATCGCCCCATCCCTGAGCAGCGCTGCATTCCCAGAGCTGGGTCTGGTCCTTCCTTCCCACAAGGCAACAATCTTTAGACAGTTACCTTGACATCATGAGGTGGATCATGCCAGATTTTTCTTGTAAAACTTCATGGGCATTCTTGCATAGCCCGTTCCTAACTCTCTAGCACATAAAAGTGTCATGACTGCCCACGAGCAATCACTTAGATCAAACACAAGCAGAAAATGTTCTCTGAGAAAAACACTTTCCGAGCATCTGCCCTGTCTCGGTCTTTCCAGCCCCAGCTGCCTCCCTACTTCCAGACTGTATCCATGGTGCACAAGCTTCCTGCTCTCCAAGTTTTTCTACAGCCTCTGTTGCTTGGGGATCTGGTTTTCCTATGTTGGGGTGTACCCCACAGCAAGGCTCTCCACTTACTCTAGTCCCTGATACCTGTCAGGCTCCACCGTTACTATACAAGCGCTTGACATGGGATGTATAGCCCGTTAGACAACGACTAGAGAGAGTAGAGAGCAAGCTCAGGGAATTTCTCCTATTCCTTCTGGCTACTCAGCATTTATAGGAAAGCCACAGTGATGCTCAGACTTACCTCTTAAGGTCCCTTTTGTTCATTGCAAAATTCTTTTTGGCCTCCTTGATGACCTCATAGTATGTAGGAGCAGGGGGTGTGCTGGGCTTGCAGTTAAGGAGTCATTTCTAGTTAGGACTATTTGGGAAAGGCAAATGGGATCCTTCTCAGGGAAATTATGGAGGCCCTCTGGTCTGCGTTTCCTTTCCAGAGGCCTCCAGTGTACATGTGAATGCCATGTTTGTTGTTATATAGAGAACTGAGAAAAAAACAAAAACAAAAAAAGCCACATACACCATTTTTCAGGTTGCTTTAAGCTTGTTTCCCTAAATACTATAATAGCTTTGTAAATCGTGTGTGTGTGTGTGTGTGTGTGTGTGTTTTAAAAATAGAAATTTGAGCTGGGCATGGTGGCATACACCTTTAGTCCCAGACAGATGGATCACTGTGAGCTTGAGGACAGCCTGGTTGGTTTCGAAAAACCAAAACCAAAACCAAAACAAACAAAAAAACCCCAGAAATTTGTTATAATTTTAGTAAGCATTGAAATTCTTGGATATTCACTTTGCAATCTACTGAGAACTTCAAAGTCTCCTTTGAGGCGTTTAGGGGGTAGCTGTCCACCTGTGTAGATGCTCGGATAATCTGGCTTCTGCCGCTGCACAGGGAGAAGACGGGAGTTGGGCCACATGCTGTAAGGATGCTGGATTGCATTTCCCCTGAGGCACAGCTGACCGTCTCTCCAGCTCTGCTCTTACCCCACAATGCACATACGGCCCTTTCTGAAGCAGCACTTGAGAAGGAAACAAGTGACTCAAAGAGGCAGCCCCTCAGCACATATTAAAATGAGATATTATCATTTAAAAAGTAAACAGTGCAGGTAAGGTGCAGAGAAAATGGGGGACCTTGTACACATTTTTCAGGAGCAGAGACTGATGCAGCCATTGTGGAAACTCAGTATGAAGGTTTCTGAAGAAAGTTAGAAAACAAAATTGCTGTGTGCAGATTAGAAACCGTGACTTAATGACGACACCTGTCCTCTCCTGGCCATTGTAGTACTGTTCACAATGATGAACAGAAATAGCCTGGGGCTTTGACAGCAAACAAGAATTCCAGTGTAGATACATACAATGGGATATTTGCTGCCCCTAAAAGAGCCTTGCTGTTTGTCACAACAGGGATAAGCCAAAAAAGATATTAGTCTAAGAGAAGTCTCTGTATGCACTGTGGGACAAGCTTAGTGAGGGGGTGATGGTTTGAGGCCAGGGGTCCTAGCTGGTCCCAGACCTTAAGCCATTGCTCATCCAGTCAGTACCTTATTAGAAGGCTGACAGTGCCCAGGAGAACATTCTAGTAGTTCGTCAAGCTGGCTTGCTTCTGGATTACATGCCAGACACGACAGCAAGCTAGAGCAAGTCAAGGAACCTTGAAGATACCAAGTGTGAGGTGAAGGGAGGTTAAGGGAGCAGCAGAGTGGAATAAGGCTTGGAGTGTGGGATGAAGGGAAGGAACATTTGCTGGGTTTCCCAGGATGAATGTGGGAGGTGGATTCCAGCAGGCATACCCCAGGGTCATCCTGTGCCCTCAGAACTTGTAGGCCCCGCCCCTACCCCATAGTTACAAGGGATCTGCAGCCTCTGGCTTTGAAGACTCGGGTTTCAGCCTACTCAGCCCAGTAGTAGACGTCTCACATTTTTTTAAGCACTATAGTTGGCATCTTGAGTCTCTGGTATTGCAATCCTTCCATGCACACAGGTCTATGCTAACTGCTGTAGACAGACAATACTCGCTGCTTCTTGTCACTGGGATACCACCAAGCTGGGGCTGGCCTGACTTAGGCGGCCCTCTCACGTCACTCCCCAGGGAGCTGGCACTACAGGTATGCACTGCCAGCTCTGCTAAAGGGACTGTTTTGTAAAACCTTCCACCGAGGGCCGAGATGTTCTCATGTCCAGATATTGTATCTTGGTGTCCATATTGGAGCTCACACACTGGCCTTCTCAAGAGCCTAACAACAGAGCAACAGAGGCCTGCTGTTTTGGGTTGGTTGGGAACCGCAGGCAGGGACAAGGTAGTTGTCTCACTTCCTACCTGAGCAAGAACGGTGCAATCCAAGATCCACCACACTTTTCTCTCAGCCATGACGTGATCTGCCAGCCCAGAGCAGAGGACCTGAAATCTGCAGGTTGCTTCCACAGTCTGGGGAACTCGGCACATTAACACACAGAAGGTCTTCGCTTCTCTGGGGAAAAGCTGCAAAAGTCCTACCATTGTGGTACGGAGATTGGAACAACTAACGACACACTTTTCCAGGTAGAGATGGATCTTCACTAAAATGCTCAGCTGGGGATGCAAGCATTTCCTGCTATTATTTAATTGATCCGCTAGAGTGCTTGTTATAAGTTCAAAGATTTTTTTCCCCCTTTGTAATGTTCTACTGTGTCTTGAGCATGGCTTCCATGGGTAAGGCTTTGTGACATGATTTGTTTGGCACGTTGAATGAATTGGGTTTTCCACGAAAATACTATTGTTACTGAAATAGAGTTATGCTTCAGCTCCTAAAAATGTTCAGGTTTGAACATACAGCTTTATTGAAATAAGCTGGGTATAAGTTCTTCATAAAGACATTCCGCTTATTTACAAAGCTTGGTTCTTGTTGTCCGTTTGTACAGTGTGGTTCCGGGCTGCCTTATACTGGTATTGACAAAGACCTCAGTGTCCTCTTGTATTACTTAACAGCAACAGTTTCCATAGACTTTTGTTAATGCAAGTTAATGAGTGTCCTAATTTTTATTCTCTTCGGACACTTAGAGCCACGATTTTATCCCAGCTGAAGAAACATTTAAGCGTACTTAAAAGTTGTAAAGTATGAATAATGGCCATTTCTTCCCCTCCGGGAAAGCTGTGGCAACATGCTTTTCAGCTCCTCGGTCTGAACTGGCCCTCGTGCTCATTCCCCGTGCATGGCTCCGAGGATGCGTGGCAAGCCTCTACACGGAGAGGGAGCAATTTGGGGGTGAAGGAAATCGCTCTCTTCTGGATGTCACAACAGCTGTGATTGGGTTGTACCAAACCGAGACTGAGATATCCTACGGACCACAAACCGGAGCCTGGAGTCCGTACCACCCATGTAGGAAAACAGAGCAGATCATAATTGGTGGGTCCGACCATAAAGGAAGAAATTGATGAAGGCGGGATGAAGTCCTGTAATTGACTCATTGCACAACATGGCAGGCAGCGCAGACAATGGACCGTGGAGCTCATGGATGTGGTGAAAAAGTAGAGACTGCCCCAGTAAAACATTCTCCTGAGGTAAAACTTTTCTTTTCTCTCATCAAGCCATGGAAAAGAGTTGGCACATGCATTAGAAAGCAATACACAAGTAAGCACGAATCAAGAGCAAAGGACACGTTAAAACCAATCAACCAACACCCTATGCTTCTAAAGTTTTCACTGATCCTACGTGGTCCCCTCCTCCCTTTGTTCCGATGAATGTCCTCGGAAGACGGATCTTCTCTAAGTACGGTGTACTTCTGCTGTAGTTCATGGACCCTAGGGAGAATCTGAGAATGGTGACAAACGCTCTCTTTAAAAAAACAAAAACCCACACAATTAGTGTGTGTGAGCGTTTGTGATGTGATGTGTATATGTGATATATGTGATGTGTGTGCATGCATGTGTGTGTATGTGATATGTGTGATGTGTGCGTGTACATGTGTGTGTGTATGTGTGATGTGATGCGATGTACGTATGTGTGTGCTGTTGGGGTTTGGCTTTCTCTTTCCTCAGGGCCTTGAGGGACTGAACTCGGGCCATCAGCCTCTTCTGCACAGATCCTCTGGCTGCCCCGGGCACTTCCCCTTGAGAATTACTTTCTTGATTCGATAATATATAATTCATAGTAACTGCTATGTGCCTGTAACTGCACACAGAACACTCTCAGAACACTTGAGAGCTTATGAGACAGCTTTCTCTTTCATGCTTGGGAACAGCTTTCCAGGCACACACCCTGTATTCCAGGGCCTCTTCACCACATCTCATCCACACTTGGGTCAGGAGGGCTGGGTAAAGGGCTGCCGCATAGATAGCAGGGGATCTAAGAGTATCTATTCATTTCCTACCCAGAGGAGCTCTCTACCAATGTCCCCTGAGAGTGAAAGCCATTCCCAGCTGAGAACCTACACGCTAGGATGCTCACTGATGGTTTATCAATGTTTCCTGTGTTGATAGGCAACCCAAAGACAGATTTGATGGCACATGCCTCCCTGTCTAAAAGGCCACCCTCTGCTTGGCTGAGTGGAAACTCAGACTTTAAGTACACGGACTTCCAGGGCGGTGCAGGGAGCAGTAGAAACAGCAGTGAACGAAGTCCATAGTGTTGACATGGTCATGGCCACGGTGAGAAGGGAACTCCAGTGCCTCACCCCAGCAAGGCTTAGAGGGACGGCAAAGGTTCTCAGTGGCCTGTGTGGAGGGAGTGACCACTGTGTACAAAATCAGCAACTGCAGCTTCCTTCTCCCTCGTGTGTGTGTGTGTGTGTGTGTGTGTGTGTGTGTGTGTGTAGCTCTGACTGTCCTAGAACTCTCTGTAGACTGCTCAATTACAGAGACCTCCTACAGAGACGAGCCAGTCCCTCTCCTCCATGCTGTGCCTAATAAATACACCAAAGATCCAGTGCCAGCAGTATTAGTGCCCCTTTATCAGAGAACACCCCCCTACCCAACCTGATGCCAGGTTTCCTGTTCACGTGTCCTTGTGTCTGTCCTTTCATCGATCCCTCACCGTCCCTAGTGAAGGTTCCAGGGCCGAAGCATTTGGGAGGCACTGTACCATGGCCTTTGCTTTCCTCTAAGTTGAGGGGGTTGAATCAGGTCACAGCTCACACACTGCCTCACAACTGTGAAAGCCACAGCTGTGTGCTTAAGGAGCTCACATCGGCGCCTGGCTCAAGAAGAAAGTCAGGCTACCTTGAGAGCGAGTGAGTTCAGGGAGCCGCTGTGCTGTCTAGAAGGACGGCTGAAGGCTGCCGGGGGCGCTGGTGGGAAAGGCTGCCTCAGCTTTTGGGGGTGCAGTTGAGGAGGGAAACCTCACAGCAAACAGAAAGAAAGTGTGGCTTTAGAAGAAGAAAAACTACTCTGTGTGCCAGGCAGGTCTGTTTCAGCCAACCATCGCGGCTGGCAGCAAAGCAATGGTTCAAGGAAGATCCCGAGAGTGTGAGGACTGAGACTGTAGGGGTGGCGAAGGTAACAGATACACTCAACAGAGGGAGGAACACTTGTCCACCCCCCCAACCCGGTGGGGGAGTGCACTGCAAATGGAGGAGGAGGAGAAAGAAGCGCCAAATACCAAAATGACACAAGGAACATGGACATTTCTAGAACAAATAAAATTGAATCATACTCTGCTGTCTGTGATGTGGCTGATAGTTTACCATTTTGGAGAAAGAAAAAAATATGTAACAGGAAAGTGACATGAATTCAATTAAATTCATTTAGTTTTGAGCATTTTAGAGTCTCCCCTCTCCCTGGGTTCTAGACACACTTAGACTGTAAAGTTCAAAGACCAGCAATGGGAGGAATGTGAGTTCCTGGCTAGCCTGGGCTACAGGAGACCCTCAACTAAACTAAAAAAGAAAAGAAAAAAAGAGAGAGGAAGTTAGCTGAGATCGAGAGCTTTGCATGTGGAGGATTTATTTACAGCCCTGACCTCTAAGGAGTTAAAAAGCTCTCACTTTTCCACTTGAGGGTTTGTTTGCTTGTTTGTTTGCTCACCCAGGGCCTCATACGTGCTAAGCAAGCAGGTGGCTGATGGGATTGAGCAATAGTGTTTAAGCCTTTTCCCAACAGAGAAAAGCTAGGGAAGCATTCAAAAAGTGTTCCTCATTTAATGGAAACTGGAATTTGTTACCCTTATTTCTTCCTCCCGCCCTCCTTCCTTCCTTTCTTCTTCCCCCTACCTCCATCTTCCCTCCCTCCTTTCTTTTTTCTTTCTTTCCTCTCTGTATCACATTGGCTTACCTGGAACCTGCATGGACACCCCTGCCTCTGCCTTCCCATGCTAAGATTACAGGCACATGCCACCATGGCTGCTCATTTCATTACGTTTCTTGAATTAAAAACACACACCCAAACTATTACCAAGTTTCCAGGATGAGAATTTCTACTGTCACTCTTATTTTCTCCATTGAGACACTGAGGGACATTTGTAACTGTTAGGTCTCAGGCCCTTCGTATAGCCAAAAATGAGCTCAAGCTTGACTATAGGCTTTCTGGTAGTTAGAGAAAAACCGGCACACCCCGGGAACTTGTCAAATGGGTTTTCCACCTCCTGAAAGGAGTCCCTCCCCTAGGCACCCATCCTCTTTATAATCCCCATGATTTGTCCAGGGGCGCTCCCATGCCTCTTTCTATTCCCCACTCTCTTGCACTTTCCCATCTCTCTCGTTCTGTGCTATCTCTTGCTATCACCCCTATTCTTTCCCTCTCTCCCCTTCCCTGTCCTTGCCACTTCCAGTCTGTTTTCTTCTCTCTCTGCTCTGGAGCCTTCCGAGTGCCCCTGGATGTTTTCTCTCTCTTGTCCGCAGTAAAAACCCTGCCCCTAGTGAAGTGGGTAATGTTGGCAACTCCTTTCCTGCGCCCCTGCCCCTCGCATACAGTAACATGTTTATTATTCCAAAATCCAAAATGTGGCCAAGGAGTCAGTAATGATCCATTCTGATCACCCAAAGCAACAGAACCCGTCTATTTTACCGTTAGAGTAACAAGTTGGTGAATTGTGGTTGTTTTGTATATGTTTTTTAAAACAGAAAAGAAAAAAAAAAATCAGACTTAAACTGAGTTTGTAACAAGAAAGGACCACATACAACTAGCACTTTTCTAATTACTTCTGGCTCGAGGTAGCTGCAAAATGCCTGCCATCCACATGCCTGCACTCGGCCTCGCCAAACAAAACCCCTTTGTCTGTACATTCTTCCAAAACAGTCTTCGCTCCAAAAGTCCTCGCCCCCCACTCTTAACTCGCCGTTTTCTAAAAGAAATTTCGCCACCCCCGCAGGAAGTGAAGAATAGCTTCAAGTAAAAGTCATCTAAAAATAAGAGTGAAGCGTGCTCTCACCAAGAGCGAGATTTACATTCTTCATGTGTCCTTTATCTGACGACGCTTTCGTGACCCGAGGCAGAGCTGTGTCCAGTGTGCCACCGTGGTCCTCGGATGTCACCAGAGTGACACAGACAAGGCCTTTTTCCTTAGAACCTCTGCTTCTTGCTCTCTCTTTGCTTCACTCTCTCCCCTTCTCTTGGTCTCACCCTCCTGGTGACATTTTCTCAGGTCATCTTGAGGCTGGATCATGTAGACAAATATTCTTGCACAAAATGATGGAGAAGCAGATGACTTGACTGAAGTGCTAGTTCCATGGAGCAAGGCAACCTGGAGACCCCCTTTCCCTCTTCTCTCTGACTAAGATCAAGGTCCCTTGTACATCATCTATGTGTTAAATATGGCCCTGATGCTTCAGGACCCGGGAGAAAAGCACCTACTTTTCGGTGGACTCTGTTATTTCTGTGTGCAGGAAACCTGCTTCATGGAATCTGACCGTGCCATTTTCTTTTTGTTAAAGATTTATTTTATGAGTGCTCTATCTGCATGTACACCTGCATGCCAGAAGAGAGCATCAGATCCCAGTATAGATGGTTGTGAGCCACCATGTGGTTCCCGGGAATTGAACTCAGGACCTCTGGAAAAGCAGACAGTGCTCTAAACCACTGAGCCATCTCTCCATCCCATGCCATCATCCTTAATAGGCCAATGAGAGCGAGACTGAAAGTGCTAAAAGAGGCTTGTGAGGATGGTTACAAAATGGCTGCCTCTGTAGTGGGCCTGACAAGCTTGTGGACCTGGCAAAAATTAAAGAATAGGCTCTCTGAAGGCGCTTGTGGCTATATCCTTAGCACATAGCATATTACCCTGAATGTAAGAGTTTTTTCTGCCAATATTTATTAAGTCCTCTGCAAGAAACAGCTTGAACCCTGGACTTGGGTAATGAACGCATACTCAGGTAAGAAAGCAGACTCAAACCCTTAGAAAGAAGGAGCAGAAATATCTAGAAAATAATTAGGCAAGTTCAGAATCCAGGGTGAGGAATGGGACAGGAGAAGATGGTTCAAGAAAGGGTCAAGGCGAGGACAAACGGCAGAGAACACAGGCAGATTCTTCTCATCCCACCGCGTGAGACTGGTCTCTCCATGTGCGTAACATCCCTCTGACAGTGTGTTGCCAAGGGAACAACCAGATGGTTCAGGGGATGAAAGAACTTGCCGCACAAGCCTGATGACCTGGGTTTGGGTTCTGGAACTTACAGCTCCAACAGCAGCTTCTGAAAGTGGTCTTCTGGCCCCTATACCTTCTGGTGTTAGAACCAACTTCTTTGGGATTCTAACATAGACTGAGGCCCAGCAGCTCTCTGGGAATCCTCAGCAACTCCAGCCTCAGACTGGGGCTGCTCAGAATCTAGCAGTGAAGAATCCAGAATCCAGTCTCGTGAAGCAAACAACTATCCTGTTCTTGACCTTTCCACTGAGAGGTAGCCATTGTTGGGCTACCGGTACACAGCCTAGGAGTGACTGTAATAAAACCCTTTAGTATGTCAATTCTTTTCTTAATATAGTCATTCATTATCAACTCATTGTTTTTATTAATAATTAATAATTTATTCATAATTAATTCTATCAATTCTGTTCCTTTAGAAGACCCACATTAATAGAGTAACCGGCTACTTTCTGGGTTTTATATTTAACTTTTTGTCTCATAACAGAATGGATTTGGTTATCCCTGACTTCATCCCTTCAGATGGCTGAGAAGAGCTGATACAGGGAACAAGTGACACATGATTTGCCACTTTTTTTGAAAACTTACATTTACACATTTAGAATATATATTATTTGTATTGCATTCTAAATATTATCACAACCCATGATTTCTTTTAAAGAGTATTTCTAAGCTGCTGATCCACTAATGAGTGTTAATTTACTTCAAGTAGGTGATACAATTTATAAATTTCCTTATTACCTGAGAAAAAAGAAACAATAATAGTTACAAACAATAGTTTGAGCAAAATCACATGAGCACAACAATCTACCATTCCCCATCCATAGGCAAATGCAGATGGAGACCGGGGCAGTCAGGGTGCTGAAACCTTTTAATTCTAAAGACAGGAATAGATATTTAAAGAAAAATCTTAGCATCCTTTCCTATACTCAGAAGGAAGTGCTGAACTAGATTCAGTTAGAGTTCCTCTGTGTCTAGAGTTCCTCCTGAACCATTATGCATATTTTTCAAGACCATGAGACTTTGTGGAATCAGGAGCCAGTGGCCCGCAAGTATGACACATGTTTGAACTAGCACCGACAACAGGGTGGCAAGACAGACTTTGCCTCAGGACAGGGCTGAGCAATACAACAGCAGGTTGGAAGGCTTAGACCTCATGTTCTCTTTGTTTCGCTTACGTGGGAGATCATAGTCTTGGAACTTTTAAGAGGGAATAGTTCAGCCAACCATGCTGCAAAAGCAAATGACACATTAGTAAAGGCTCCCTAAAGTGTCAGTAAAAATACATTTAAAAATTAGGACAGAAAGTAAAAGGTTTTCCGTGTCTTAGAAACCAGTTGTTGGGAAGCAAAGCACAAGAAGGATATGGCTCCTGGAGTATCTTGGTGAACTTGCTCCCATTTTTTTTGTGAGGGATGGATATGCCACCTATCTCATGCATCTTCAGGTAGTACAAGATCAGCGGGCTCTGACCTCCGAAGTTAAAGAGGACACGGTGGAACTCTGGGCCAAAGCTCATATAGTGGGACTGGAGGAGAAAGGGGGAGCACAAGTCAGTAACGACTTTTCTGTTCTTAAAAACCTGCAAACACACGTACATTGTAAGTTATGAAGAAAGTTTCCATGGATGTATCAAAATGTATAAGAGAAAAGTCTATAAAGCAGCCTTAAAAAAAAAAACAACTTATTTTCACGTGTCTGTGTTTTGCCCGCACTATGTGTGCCCATCACACGTGTGCAATGCCAGCAGAGGCCAGAAGACAACATGGGATCCCCTGGACCTGGAGTTACAGACAGTTGTGTGTTACCATGTGGATGCTGAAAGCAGAACCCAGGTTCCCTGCAAGAGCAGCCAGAGCTCTTAACCACTGAACATCTCTCCAGTCCCTTCTTAATGAAAAGGATTTATAGCCCCTCAGGCTATGAATATTCACACAAATATTCTTTCAGAATGCTGTTTTCTAATTTTGTCTATCCATCCATCTGTCTGTATTACCCATCAGACATCACCCATTATCTAGTATTAATATATCAGTTATTATGAGATGATCAGTTTCATTATGAAAAATACATCATTGTATCTTGCTTATATTCACCCCTTACCCTCCTGTCCTGGCCCTCTCCATGTCACACCCCAATAGTCCCTCTTCTGCTGTCCTATCACACAGACAACTAGATCCCATAGGAAGGTGGGGTTTTTCTTTCTTCCCTCTTTACCAGGTCTTCTTGTTCTCCCCTATTTCCTTCTTTTAAATCCCTCCTTCCTCCCTTTCCCTCTTTCATTTTCATGTCCTCCATAGGCATATAAATACACATTTACGTTTACATCTAGATTCCACAGATGAAAGAAATTGGGCAACATTTCTTTTTCCAGGTCTGACTTATTTTACTTAACATTATGCTTTCCTTTCTAGCCTTTTGTTCAACAGCAAGACTGAGGGCCAGTCAGTAGATTTTATTCAGTCTGAAGAACAGGAAGAAAGGAGGATGAAAGGGAGTGAGAGAGAGAAAAAGGGAAACAGACGGACAGACAGACAGACAGACAGAGAAACACCCTTCAAAGTTATGCCCCCAGTGACAAGACTTCCTCCAATTGGATCACACTGCCACCCGTTTTCCACGGCCTCCAACAGCACCCCTAGCTGGGGAACATGCCTACCCCAAGGAGCCTTTTAGGGACATTCCAGATCCAAGCACAATCGGCCCGACAGGAGCCCTCCTCCATGGAGAACCAAACCGGTAGGCCCGGGGTCATGGGCTTTCAGAACTGTAATAAGCCGTTTAATCTATGACTCAACCTTTTTGAGTCGCAGCCAAAGATAAGCAACGAGACGGAGCCAATGGCACAGAAAACTGTTTTACTTCTAACGTGTTTCTCTCGTGGGCTCTGGGAACCGTTGCTCAGCCTCTCACAAATCCCCCTGTCCCTAGTGCTTGTTGACAAGTGGATCTGTGGTTTCTATTACCTTTCTTCCGGTTTCAGTCTGGCAATCTTCATTACTGTGGCAGACTGGAATGTTGCAAGGGGTGGGGTTGGAGTTGGGGGCTGTGGGGAGTGGGGAGTGGGGATGGGGTTAATTGCATTGTCTCAGGCTAGCTTTAGCCCTCAGAATAGCAATACCTTGGGCATCTCTGTGTCAGAATTAACATATTGTGGCTAACAGAAAAAAGTCTTTGATAATCTATTAATTTAGCAGGCCACTAGCATTCACCAACCCCAAAGCTGAGATTGCCATCAGATAGCATTTTGGGACCTCTGTAATCACTTTTTGATGTACTCACCAGTGCATCAACTTGCCTTGATTCGTGACTTTCTTTGTTCTATGAAGCTGTAAAACTTCATGAAACTACTTCCACAATGAAACATGGCATTTTGGGGTAACTGAAATTGGTATTTTCAGGCCACAGTCACTCAAAGTGGCTTCAGAATAAACTATCTCTTATTTTCTCAAAACAAAACAAAACAGGGAGCACCTAAGCTGTGGTACTCAAGAAAAGAGCATCTTCAGTGTAGGTTTCCCCCGGGCCACTCCTAAGAAGTAAAGACAGAGCAATCCCTGCCAACACCCCTTTGAGTTGGCAACCATAACAGCCACACGTGAGCACTAGAAGGTATCTTTGTCCACTCAGAGAGAAGCCATAGCAAAGAACTGTCATGAAGGAAAGATAAGTGCTATGCTTTTGTTAGTTTTAAAATTGCACTAGAGATTTGTTAGACTACTGTTAGACGAAAATAGAACATTTAAATTTAAGACTAATATCTCCAAATAAATCTCTGATCGTTAAATTATTTCTAAGATACAGGTTGAGAACGCTCTGACTAGAATTACTGTGTGAAGCAAACTGAACAAGAAAATTCTTATCACTACTCCCAGGCCTACCTTTGTCGTTGCTTTTGATGTGGTTGACTCATCCTTGTGGACAGATGTCCCGTAAGATTTTGGGTTCTTTAAAATATTCTCCATGTTGAAGTCTATAGCTAAAACAAACAAACAAAAAGACTTTGAATGATTTTCTTCCTCCGTCACACAAAGGCACGTTGCCTTTTTTTTTTTCCCCTCCAGCAGTGCCTGTAAGGATGCACAGAGAGGATGCATGTGTGACAAGAGGGTGAGAGTGTTGTTATAGCTGCTGCAGCAGAAGAAATGAATATTCTACTCAGAATTCTATTAAACTGAGATTTAGAGTATGTTAAATGCATTAATTTGTATTATGCCAGTCTCACGAAGTCAGTTTGCAAACTAAGGAACAGGGCTGAGAAAAGTTTTTTGAATTCATTTTGACACCACACAATAGGAAGTACTAGACACTGGCTTGAAATTCCAGAGGCAGGTAAGCATTTAATAAGATCATGTGGAGCAGATCCAAAGTAGCTTGGAATTAGACCGGGCAGCAGAAGAAAGAAATCATACACATTTTTAGAATTTGCTATTGTTTGGTTTGTTTTTAACAGAAGTTATGTAGAACCGGTTAGGCTTTTCTGGCCTCGGCTTTATGTATGCTGAGACCACAATTTTGAGTGTTTCTTTAACCAAGGTCTGTGTGATGTTGGTTTCTGGTCTTCTCTGAAGGAGTGAGCACCGAGGACAAAGACAGCTTGGCTTCATGCCCACTGCCCTCCAACGGAAGGTTGCTCAGCAGAGTACCTGACTGTGGTCTGAGAACTACTGTTAGTCGAAAGTAACATATTAACACCGTGAGAAGAACCTAAACTGGGGATATTTGGCACTAGGTGCAAAACTAAGAAACAGATGAAGAAACGAGTAAAGAAATTGAAGAATAAAAATTGTGAAAGTTGGAAAATGCCTACAAAATTAAAACTCTAGACATGACTGATTAATAATAGTGTTATTAATAAATGCCTGTCTTGCTCGTCTCTCCTCTCCTACTTTTCTGTAACCCACTGATTTATTTTAGGGGGAAAAGTTTTGATGATGGTATGCATGTATTTGCTATTTGCAGAATCTCTGAAAAACTTGTGGAGATTAATTGAAAAGTCACAAAGATTGCATTTGATATAGTTGTTACTTTTTTTTTTTTGCTTGTTTTTTGTTTTTTGTTTTTTTTAATTTCACCAATGGGAAAAATATGGCAGCCTTACTCTGTGTGCATGGGCAATTTTTCTTGTGTGTGATGATTCTCTATTTACCTTTGAAGTGCTGTTGCCCTTAATGAGAACATGTGTACACAAAGTATAGTTATTTCCAGACACATTTGCAGCTTTTTTTTTTTAAATAGCTTTTCCGGAATTCAAATGACTTATAAATCTTGGTGACACTAAAGCAAGGTCAAGCAGCTCATTTGTATTAATGCAGCAACCGAATAAATTATTGAAACAGAAAAGACAGTGGCTCATCACTCATACCTCTTCTTTAGACTAGATCTACTTTAAAGCAAAACTCTTGGAAAGAGACTTTTGATCAGGGCTGTATCTGCCAGGAAAATAAAGGAAAGAAAACTCAGGTGGACATTAAGCAAAATGTACGTGACACACAAAATAAAGAATAAAACACATGCACTTCAGTCCAGCAACACAGGAGCATGTTGAGTATGTTGAAGAAACTGCATATTTAGGAGTATATTCTTATTCTGTAATTTAAGAATTATTTCTGCTTCACCCCAGATCCTAATGCATATGCCCCCACACCCCAAGTCTCATTAGCTACTGACTTATGTAATATTCGAGCTCAAGAGAGCTACACTTGTCTTCCTAACTATATCTTCCTATTTCTCTTTGGACAAAATTTATGGTTCAGATTGACAAGCTGATGCATCACGGAGTTTACAATGCTGGAAAGCAAAATCAAACTACTTCCTGTAGTGCTGTGTTATAGTGCACACACTCATGAGCAACTTTACAGAGAGACCACAGGGTTCAAGTGCTCATAAACGTCCTTGGTTAACTGTGAAGCACTGGGCTAGTGTGGGGTATCATTAGCATCCCTGAGCTTTGCCAATTTCAACTAAATTTAGTAATCCAAGGACATGAAGATATTTGGTCATAATAAAATTGTTGTTTGTACTACATTTGGTCCCTAAGGGAAGTGTCGTTTTATCTTATTCTGGAATCCCAGAAGCTGCTTTCTAAGTATTTCTCTCTCTCTCTCTCTCTCTCTCTCTCTCTCTCTCTCTCTCTCTCTCTCTGTGTGTGTGTGTGTGTATTTTAAGAACAAAGCATTAAGTACCTGAGAGAGAAGCTAAAGTGTTATGAAATGAGTCTCCATGGAGGCAATCATTTGAAATGCATTGTAAATATAATAGCCTCTTTTTTATATTTATTTTATTTTGAGATTGTGTACATGAATGCTATATTTGCACCATTTCTACCCTTCTGTCACCCCTCCAATCCTCCCACATACCCCCTTCACATTCCTTCTCCAATTTGTGACTTCTTCAACTATTGTTACACATGTACATATGTACCTAGTTACATACGTATGTTTAAGTACAATCCGCTGAGTTTACTTAGAAGAGCTCAGCAATGGAAAGACCAGAAACTTTGGAGACTTGGCTACCTAGGACAAGAGCCTAGAAAGAGGACCGGTTTGCTCCACAAACTGCCACTCTGTCTTCTCATAAAGAACTAAGGACTCTGCAGGGAGAAAAGAAAACTAAAGAGAATCATAGGAAACTCCATTACCACAGACAACACCAATCCTAGCTACAGGAACACTTTCTACTTGTCATAGCCTTGCAGCCCAAGTAGGGGAGCCACCTAGAAGCTGCACTGTAGTTTTGCCATGGAGAAGAAAATCCCCACGGACACTGGTCAAAACCAGGCTGCTACAGCTGAGTGCCACCCTGACGGAGGACCTGCTGACTGGACTCATACTATGCTACAGGCTCAAACCTAATCAAGAAAACAAAGCACATCTTCAGTGAGAACTTCAAAATACTCTAGAAAGGCACCAAAGAAGAAACCGTAAGAAAGGCCTCCGTGCTCAGGTGTTGGGAGAGTCATATGCTGTGGAAGACGGTTCTTACCGAAAGCTCTCTACGGATCCGATGCAATCCTCATCAAAACTCTTTCCTCACAGAAAAACTCTTAAAATTCATTTGGAATCATGAAAGACCACAGATAACCAAAGCAACCCCGAGCAAAGAAGCCAAGAAGTGTCACCATACTGATTTAAAGTCATGTCACAGAGCCACGCTGACAAAGCCGGCATGGCCCCAAGGCAGAAGAGAAGAGGAGTCTGCTCAGCTACAGTTCAAACACATCAAAGTGCTCACTGGAGAGGAGACATCATGTCAGCTAAGGCACTACGTGGTCCGTCAAACTCATCTGCTTCTACCGGCTGGGAAAAGTCCAGGGGCAGCTTCTTGAGTCTAAATCTCCAATCTTTCCACTTCTTTTTTTTTACTCATATGTTTCCTTAAAAAATGTATTTTTACCTCTGGCAAAGAGTCCCCTTGTTGTTGGTTGGGTTATTGTGTCATGGGCAGAGCACTTGGCAGTCCTTTGCTCATCCTAGTTTGATGCCTGGCTTGGTGGCCAAAGCTGTTTTATGCCTAGGACTCATAAAATCAAATGCAATCAAGTCCAGGTAGTGCAGCTCTGGAGGTGGGAGACAGACAGACACGTGGACTGCCATGACACCCACAGACCTGTCCTCCAGCTCACGGCACAGGCAGGCAATAGACACTGCTTGATACCACGCCACACAGTGCAGATGGAGGATGTCACCCAGGGGCCTGCCAGCCCATGGCCAGCAGGCAGCAGGAGCCACAACAACGAGTATGTGGTGGTCAGGTGGGTGAGAAATAGAAGTAGAGCAGCTTGAGCATTACGAAGAGAGATGGAAGTGGAGACTCCAGGGTGAAAAGGAGTAGCCTGTTGTGAGTGGCCAGCCTCACCAACTGGGGCCACCGACTAGGCATTTGCTAGTTGTTTATTTTGGGAGAGGTTGCCTGAGCAAAGGGCAGATATGAGGGGATAGGGAGATGAGCGGGAATGGAGTAGAAGATATGAACCTCACAAAGAATCACTAAAAAGAACAAAACAACTAGTCTCCTGTCTGCAAGCATAGCAGAGCTTCATTAACAGTGTTGGAGGTTGGCTCTCTTCCTTGGTGTGGGTCTCAAGTTGGGCCAGTCGTTGGTTGGCCATTCCCTCAATCATCTCTGTTCCATCTTTGTCCCTGCACATCTTGTAGGCAGGGTAAATGTGTGTGGGTTGGTGTCCTTCTCCCTCCACTGGAAGTCCTGCCTGGCTATAGGACGTGGCCACTTCAGTCTAGGAATCTCAGCTAGTCTTACCCCCTTACCCTCCCAGTAGCCTACCCTGGTGTGGGTTCCTATCTTATCCCAGAGATGCTCCCCCATTTATTTCCCTTCTCTCTCACCTCCCACCTCCACTATCCCCTACCTTCATTCTCCTTCTCATCCCCTCTTCCACCTGGTTCTCTCTCTTCTTCCACTTCCAATGTCTATTTTATTTCCCCTTCTGAGTGAGATTCAAGCACCCTCCCTTGGACCCTCTTTGTTACTTTGCTTCTTTGGGTCTGTGGATTGTAGAATGGTCACCCTGTACTATATGGCTAATATCCACTTATAAATGAGTATATACTATGTGTGTCTTTCTGGGTTTGAATTACCTCATTCAGGATGATCTTTTCTAGTTCAATCCATTTGCCTGAAAATTTCATGATTTCTTTGTTTTTAATAACTGAGTAGTATACTATTGTGTAAATGTACTTCAATTTCTGTATCTATTCTTTGAGAGACATCAAGGTTGTTTCTGGCTTTTACAAATAAAGCTGCTATGAACATAGTTGAGCAAATGTCCTTGTGGTATGGTATAGAGTGTCTTTGGGTATATGCCTAGGAGTGGTATAGCTGGGTCTTGAGGTAGAGCTAGTCCCAATTTCCTGAGAAATTACCAAATTGATTTCCAAGTGATTGTACAAGTTTGCACTCCCACTAGCAATGGAGGAGGGTTCCCTTTACTCCACATCCTTACCAGCATGTGTTGCCACTTGGGTTTTTGATCTTAACCATTTTGATATTTGTAAGATGGAATCTCAGAGTCGTTTTGATTTGCATTTCACTGATGGCTAAGGACATTGAACGTTTCTTTAAGTGCTTCTCAGCCATTAGAGATTCCTCTGTTGAGAATTCTCTGTTTAGCTCTGTATCTCATTTTTTAATTAGATGATTTAGTTTGTTAGTGGTTAATCTCTTGAGTTCTTTATATGTATTGGATATTAGCCCTCTGTTAGATGTTGGGTTGGTGAAGATCTTTTCCCAGTCTGCAGGCTGTGAACACAGCAATTTTTATAAGAAAAACATTTCATTGGGGCTGGCTTACAGTCTCAGAGGTTTACTCCATGATCGTCACAGTAGGATATGGTGGCACGCAGGCAGACATGGTGTTGGAGAAGGACCTGAGAGTTCTACATCTTGAATCACAGGCAGTATGCGGAGACTGTGCCACACTGGGCATACCTTGAGCATATAAGACCTCACGGCCCACCTTCACAGTGACATACTTCCTCCAATAAAGTCACACCTCCACCTACTCCAACAATGCCGCACCTCCTAGTAGTGCCATTCCCTACGGCCACGTATTCAAACGTGAATCTATGGGGGCTATTCCTAGTCAGATTACCACAACACGCCACGTGAGATCATGCTGGGGCCCACTCTAAAAAGCAGTTGAGGTCAGGCTGTGTCCTTTGAGATGCTCCGCATAGTGGGAAACAGTGGTCTTTTAGACTGTGCGCCGCCTGGAGATGCTCTGTTCTCTAAGTGGGTTAATAACCATTTGGAGGGTGGAGGAGGATTGGCCTCTGGGTGGATGAGCAAACAATGCCATCTATCCCGCACTGCTCTTGTGGCACAACTGATAGATGACTTATTCCTGGTGCTAGCAAGGGTTTGCCAGGTTGAAGTGAGACCATAGGGGCACATGAACACATTAAAATCATATCAGGGAGACCAGGTTCAAGAACTTAGCAGACGTGCTGGACCACAAAAAGGAGATAACTCCCCTCACCTGGCCCCACAGGATGGATACCTAGCACAGCAACGGCAAGGCCCTACACAGACTATTGTCAGATATGTGGTGTGCATGAGGCTGGCAGGCAGAGAGTTCCCAGCTGTCCCTGCCTCGGTCCCTGCTGTTGATGTGAACTGCGCAATAACACTATGCCCATCTGACCCTAGAACACTCCTGTTTGAACCTGGCCCTGCCCTTTGGCCGTTATCGTTCTTTGCTCTTATTATAGCTCTTTGGCTTTTCTGTGGCCTGATTCTAGAGCATCAGCTTCTTCCCTGTGAGTTGTGAGCTATCAACACAAACCCTATTCTTATATTTTTTTCACATATTTTTATTGACTTTTTGGGAATTTCACATCTTGCACCCTGACCACACTCACTGCCCAGCCCTTTTTCACGCCTTCTCCCCACCTTTGTGGCTTCTCCCCACAAAAATAAAAATACAAGTCCAATTGTGCTCACTGGAGCGTGGTAAGACTCTCAGTGGCTTGTCTCTTAAATAGAACTGAGTCCTCCTCCAGCACTCCACCGGAAGGAATCTGCACTTCTGTGGAAAAGCGTGGAGAGCTACACCTCAGCATCCTTATGACAGCTTTTTTTATTTTTTTATTTATTACAATTTATTTACTTTGTATCCCAGCTGTAGTCCCCTTCCTTGTCCCCTCCTAATCCTATACTCCTTCCCTCATCTCCTCCCGTCCCCCTCTCCAAGTCCACTGAGAGGAGAGGTCCTCCTCCTCTTCCATCTGACCCTAGCCTATCAGGTCTTATCAGGACTGTCCTCCTCTGTGGCCTGGTAAGGCTGATCCCCCCTCAGAGGGAGGTGATCAAAGAGCCAGCCACTGAGTTCATGTTAGAGACAGTCCCTGTTCCCATTACTAGGGAATCCACTTGGACACTGAGCTGCCATGGGCTACATCTGTGCAGGGGTTCTAGGTTATCTCCATGAATGGTCCTTGGTTGGAGTATCAGTGTCAGAAAAGACCCCTGTGCCCAGATTTTGTGGTTCTGTTGCTCTCCTTGTGGAGCTCCTGTCTCCTCCAGGTCTTTCTATCTCCCCCTTATTTCATAAGATTTCCTGCACTCTGCCCAAAGGTTGGCTATGGGTCTCAGCATCTGCTTTAATATCCTGCTGGGTAGAATCTTTCAGAGGCCCTCTGTGGTAGGCTCCTGTCCTGTTCCCTGTTTTCTCCCTCTTCTGATGTCCATCTCATTTGCCTTTATGAGTAAGGATTGAGCATCTTACCCAGGGTTCTCCTTCTTGATTAGCTTCTTTAGGTGTACACATTTTAGTATGATTATCCTATATTATACGTCTAATATCCACTTATGAGTGAGTCTATACCCTGTGTGTCTTTCTACTTCTGGGATACCTCACTCTGGATGATCTTTTGTAGTTTCCACCATTTGCCTGCAAGTTTCATGATTTCCTTGTTTTTAATTGCTGAGTAGTATTCCATTGTGTAAATATACAACAATTTCTGATCCATTCCTCAATTGAGGGACTTCTGAGTTGTTTCCAGATTCTGGCTATACAAATAAAGCTGCTACATACATGGTTGAACAAATGTCCTTGTTGTAAAGTTGAGCATAGTTTGGATATATGCCTAGGAGTGATATAGCTGTAGCACTATTCCTAATTGTCTGAGAAAGCACCAGATTGATTTCCAAAGTGGTTGTACAGGGTTACATTCCCACCAGCAGTGGAGGAGGGTTCCTTTTGCTCCACATCCTCTCCAGCATGTGTTGTCACTTGAGTTTTTGATTTTAGCCATTCTGATGGATGTAAGGTGAAATCTAGGGGGTTGTTTTGATTTGCTTTTCCCTGATGATTAAGGATGTTGAGCATTTCTTTAAGTGTTTTAAGAGTTCTCTTTGATGGCTTTCTGTTTAGGCCACTACTTTTTCGGGGGTAGGAGGGGGGTAGGGGTTGTCACAGAAGTATTTCCTATTTCTCTTTCTCAACTGTGTGTCTGCAATCTACAATATCAGGGCAAAAATAGCTTCCTTGCTCTTTACAGTCAGTGGGGGCACAGATTGAGGGCTTCCACATGGTTTCTGGCAAAAGCACAGACCGAAATCATGGCCTAGACTGCAGTAGGACCATGGACCTTGACAAGGCCCTCAGAGGCAGCCCGGACCCCAGACATCACCAAAGCCTCAGTGACTGTACAGACTGCTTGTATTGACATGGCCCTGGCATGTAGCATGGCTTTCGGGCATCAGCATGGCTGCAGGGGGTATCATGGATCACAGACATCTGCATAGCTGTAGGTGGTAATATCCAATATCAACATAATCCCTGGCCATGTCAGGATCATCGACCCCCACATGGCTCTCAGTGGCAGCACAGACCATGGGCCTCAGGATGCCCTCAGGTGGCTACACAGGCCTCTCACATCAACACGCAGCAAAGCCAGAGGACATCACCAAGGCATAGGCCACATACCACCACATGACTCTGGGGCTTTATCATGGCCTGGGGCAGCGGCATAGACTGCAGACACCTACACGGCCTCCAGCGGCTTCATGGACCACATTGGTCCTTCAAGGAAGTCCAATCCAGAAAGGAAACTGTTACTTAACTCAGGCTTCCATCATTACCCAGGGGGGCAGGGTGAGCCTGCCGGCTGCTTGGTGTCATGTTTGGAGTTGGGGGATTTAGTCTACCTTTGCGTAAGCTTCAGGCTGCTACACATTGCCCCGCTGAGCACACTGGGCAATGACCCATTCCATTGTCGACCTCGGCCCTCACACCTGTCACTGCTGTCACATCTCTAGTTCCACCTTCTCCCACGGCACTGTGCCGCTCTGTTTTTCTATCTTTCTCACCTCTCCATCACATAATAATGGCATCCATCCACTTCTGCCACACCTGCCTGGTGAGGGGGGGGTGGCCTGGCTGGCTTCTGCCATGCCTGCCTGGCAAGCTTTAGTCATATTTCTATCAGGCCACCTTTGAAAGCTTTGAGCTGCGCTCTGGCCTCTTGACCTTGTACTCATTCTGCAAACCGAATGGAAAAGAGAAATGAAAGGATGAGGAGATGGCTGCTTCTAGGCACGATGGAGGAGAAGGGTTATTGTAGCTATGACGGAGGACATCGCCAGAGATATCTGGAAGGGGCCAGAACAGACATAACTGAGCTGGACCATGTGAGGATAGGGGTTGGGGAGAGGAGCCAGGAGCTAAGACGCCAGAAGAGTCAGGCTACCAAAAGGGAAAAGGACTGGCATAGCCCAAGTGGGTTACACAGGGAAGAACAGCTGGGAAAAAGGAAAGCTCAGCTCAGCCTCTGGGCTGGAGAAGTTTAGGGTAGGGGGCAGGGTCCAGCCAGGAGGACCCTGTAACAAGAAGGGCCTGAGGGCTGCTGGGAAAACTTATATGTTAATAGGTACCTCAGTTAGCTCTTTGTCCCACATTTGAGACCTAACATAAACCACATATGTTCATAATGACTCAATAAATTCTGACATCTCAGAAAAACATCAACAGTCATCTCTTCTGGCTCAAAAATGCACTTACAACAAAAAGATACATGTTTTAGTGGCCAGTTATTACAAAAATAGGTTGATAATACCCATACAGAACATACTGTGAGACATTCCGCACTTGTTACAAAATTAACAAGACATGAAAGAACAGAATGATTGTATCAGAAATGAGACTTTTAGGATGAGAAAGGGGATATTTGTGGGATGAAGTAATTAGAGAATTTCATTTAACAAATTGATTAGCCCTTCAGGGGTTTGGACACAGAAACAATTAACCAATAGAGTTTATATTCTGGTGAGGCAGGGTGATCAGGCACTTGACCAGGAATGGACGGCCACCCTGGACGTAGCAAAGGGTCCCTTTGGTAATGTCTTTAAGAATGTGAAGAAAAAGAAGAGCAAAAGACATTAATACGAGTGGTTGTTCTAGTGTAAGTAGATTTTTAAAATGTGTCAGGAAATAATGCATTGAATTCAAATCCTTGAAGGGGACTGAAAAAACAAACAAACAAAAACTGGTGGATAAGTCTGAGTTAATTTGAATACTATAGTTGCTTAAATGATCTGAGTGGTGTGGTTTTATCCCCGAAGCAATGAAGTTGTTAGTGAGCCTAATGACTTCCAAGTGTCCTGAACTTTCTTCCCCGCAGACTGTCTGTAAAGGAGGCAGGTAGCTCGGTGGCTAATGGGAAGCTGAAAGCAGTTATGTCTCTCACTGTCATCTAAGAATTAAAAATATTCGCCAGCCGAGAGGAGCCCTTTGTCACAGCAACAGGGATGGATTAGCCCCACCACTACAGAAATGAACAAATTTCTCTTAAAAGCATCCCGAGTTCTCTTAAAACCCTGAAACTGTGAAATAAAAGTGATTAAGGGATTTTCACTCTGGTGAGGTTAGTCCTGGGTATATTTACATGTGTGAATTTTTTTTCCTGTGAAGTGTGTGCGGAAGGGTCATACACTTTCAAACACGGGGAGAAAACTCTCGTTTACTGTGTTGTCTCCTCCATGCGAATGTTAAGTGGGGGGCACTGTGGTCCACCCCTATCGTTTCCTCTTTGTCTGGAGCCATTGTGCTCTAATGGGAACAATAATAGCAGAGGTCTTGGTGACGCAGTGCCGGTCCCCACCCTCCCACCATCCTCTTCCCATCACAGTGTTTCCTGTAAGTCAGACCTCTGCACCGAACAAAGAGGGGGCATCTGATTCCATTATTTTAGAAAATAAATTATAGGCTCCCAAACTCTTTTCCATGGGTGGATTCTCAATCCTCACCACTAACAATATGCCTTAAAATAAGCCCATATTCCAAGATCAAATTTGCAAAATTTGTTTCTGCTTTTAATTAAGCCAAGCTCTTTCTCAGTGAATGAGAAATTAACAGTTAAAATGAATGATTAGAATAAGAATGGGCTCTTGTAAGGCTGGTAATCCTGAATTCTTTTGATCTGGCTACTGCTAAGCAGCTACCCTGACTGCGGAGACTCACAGAATACAGACTTAATGAAATCAATCACACCAGGAAAGGGGCACCACAGAAGCTCAGGACACTGAGAGGATTTATGGAGGTTATAATTAGTTGGTGCCTTGGGAAGACCTGTCTTTCCTAACGATACTTCCTCGGGGACAAAGACTGAGCCCCTACTACACGATCTAAGCACCAATTTTACTTAAAACTAATTGGTGCCGCTGTTTTATAGTGGAAAAGTGCATGGGAATAACAGCACACAGGACTGTTCTTTAAACATCAAACGGCATCAGAAACACCAGGGAATCTTTAAAACACATTCCTTCACATTTAAAAAAAGGATCTGGGGCCTCCTAACGTCACAGGTGTTGGTGATGCTATGGAGCCACTGTCTGGGCAGGAAGGGGGCAGCGTGCGGAGCCAGATCATCGTTTCCAACAGCGGGACTTTAAATTGGTTTCCAGTTGTGAAATTAAAGCATTGGCCCCAGTCACCCAAGATATCCCGGAAGAATAAAGGAAGTTACACTTGTGAATTGTGGGACAAAGCCAACTTTCAGCCTGAGCACAGAGGGAAAAGCAGAGTGGATGGCAGTCACAGGGAATGGGCACACGGGATAGAGATTTGCTCCACCTTCCTCACTAAAAGGGGAGGTAAAATCATTTTCAAAACCGAGGACAAAGATTTGAAGAAAAGGGTGGACATAGTTTCCTCACCTCTGTGACAGGCAATTTAAGGAAAGATGAGTTTATTTTGTTTAAAGTTTAAGGTATAGGTCACCATGGCAGGGAAGCCATCATAGCAAAAGTGGCTGTAGCTGTGGTCCCCGAGCAAGACAGCTCCGGTCACATTATAGCTTCCTCAGGGAGCAGCCAGGCCTGTATTCATCTCCCTTCCTCTGTACTTGTCCTGGGGTTCCGGTTTATGGGGTAGTGGAGAGTCAGCGGTTAGGGCTTGGTGTGTCTCATACTGAGCGCTCCCACAGATGACAGCCTCAAGCCCAGATTGCTGATAGTGTCTCCAGCTTCGCCTTGCTACTTTAATTGAACCACTAGGGAGATGAACCTTTCAGTTGGTTCCAGAGGCCATTCCTAATCCCATCCAGCTGACAAGGAGAATTAACCATCAATTGAGTGAAAGGAATGGGGAAATGAAATAGTAGACTGATTATCTGGCACCATTTGACTTACATAATTATCAATTCAAACAAGGTTTGACCTGATGACATAATTTCTCTTTATATTTAGGAAGGGAGAGAATTTTCTTTAATTAAGTTTGTAACTTTTTTCAAGCAATTGATAAATTGGAAAAGTGGAGAAGAAATGAAAGGAAAATGCAAGAAATAACCATGAAAATGAACTACGGTGTTTATTTAGATGAGGGAGGAAAATATGACACATTGCTGAGATCTCAGTATATGGAACAATTTTGTGAATGTTCCTAGTACCTGCACTTGAATTTGTGAATGTGCCTGTGAATTTGTGAATGTACACACACACACACACACACACACACACACACCCCTCTGTCAAACATGCAAAGGTTTCCTAATACTTTATGTCAGATTTCACTACTTTTACTAAAGAATGGTATTAAGCCACGTACATTGTGATTCATAGTCAGGAAGCAGAGAGAGGAGGATGTTTGCAAATTCCTCAGTTGCTTTTACAGTAAAAAAAAATGCGTGTCTCTAGCGATGCTTGCTTCATGTGCTTCCATGTCACGCTTTGGTGCCTTCGAGCTCATGCTTGCTTTCCTCCACCCCTTTACCATTACCTTCTTCCTTTCTCTCTTGTTCTCTTTTAGCAGGTACATGACTGCATTTTTTAATTTTTGACTCCATTACTTTATTTTTAACTTTTCCAGACACTCTGCCTTAGCTTTGTTTTTCGTAAACATGGTAAAAACAGTCTTCAGTGGATCTACCTGAGGCTTTTCACAGACAGTGCCCACACCCCAGCATCTCTAACAACAAACTGAGTCTCTTACAAACACTATTTTTAAAGACATTGGAGGCAATGAGAACAGAAGTTAGCACTCTGGAAGAGAGAGCCCTTTAAATGAGCTGATGGTCTCTAGTTGTTTCATCTCTGGAAATTTCCTGCTGACTGTGAGCAGTTCCAAGGATCAGGCTTGGGCAGGCAGTGGTGGGGTACAGAAGGAATGAACACCAGGGCCTTAGACGGTTATGTAGGCTGATGCTCAATCTTTTAGATCAGTGCTTCTCAACCCTTCCTAATGCTGAGACCTTTTAATGTAGTGCCTCAGGTTGTGGTGATCCCCAACCATAAGATTATTTTTGTTGCCACTTCATAACTATAATTTTGCTACTGAGAGGCATCGTAGTTTCTGAGACCATTTGAAAATGGTTGCAACCCACAGGTTGAGAAACACTCTAGATTGCCTTCACACAATGGCAGCTAATTTTTACCATGCTGTATTTGGCAGGGTCTGTGGTGGTGCGGGAGCCTGGGATAGGGCTGGGTTAGACTCATAGGAAGGCTATGTGAGGTCTTATGCGTCAGTCAAAGCAAAGTCCCTTAAATACCCAGACTTTTTCCCCTAGAGACGGAGACAGGACTTGGAAGATGTGTGGTGCTGGCAGTTGGAAAGTTCGGCTCTTTCTAGGCCACAGAGGAGGACATGGCAGCCAGTCCTGAAGATACCTGATAAGCTAGGGTCAGATGGAAGGGGAAGAGGACCTCCCCTAGCAGTGGACTTGGAAAGGGACAGGGAGGAGATGAGGGAGGGAGGGTGAGATTGGGAGGGAATGAGGGAATGGGCTATGGCTGGGATACAAAGTAAATAATCTGTGATTAATATTAAAAAGGTAAAAATTGAAAAAATAAGAAAGAAAAGTTAGGCTCAATACATCCGAAGACTAGAACTGACTGGACCCACATGTTCTTTATTAAAATCTAGGAAGTCCATGGACCCAGAGAGGGAAGAGCCAGCAAGTGGAATGAGCTTCCTAATACTGCAGTGCAGGTCTGACTCAGCTTGCTGATGACTCAGTAAGCCATGGTGTTTTAATCTCTCACCTCTATTGGGAAAAGGCAAACATTTCTGTTAGAGAGTTCATTGTCTTAGTTACTTTTCTGTTGAGGTGAAGAGATACCACGATCAAGGCAACTCTTAGGAAGCATTTAATTGGGGCCTTGCTTACAGTTTGAGAGAGCTTCCATTATCATCGTGGGGGGAAGCACATAGGCATGGCGTTGGCAGCAGCGGCTGAGAGCTTGACATGCTGACCCATAGTCAGCAGGAAGTGAGAGCAAGAGTTAAGGGTCAGCGAGAAAGCAAGGGCGAGAGCAAAAATGATTGCAAGGACGAAAACAAGAGAGACAGAGAGACAAAGACAGACAGACAGACACACATACAGAGGAGATCCGGCCTGGCTTGGGGTTTTGAAACCTCAAAGACCACCCCCAGGGACACACCTATTCCAACAGGTCACACCTCCTAATCCTTTAGAACAATTGCACTAACTGGTGACCAAACCTTTAAACATATGAGCCTTGGGGGTCATTCCCACCCAAACCACCACACTCACCTACACGCTCTGTAGTTTCTAACATAGTGATGAGTGTACAATGAGGTTACAGGGCAAGCAAAGGCCATATGAGTCACAGACATAGGTGATACGTGCATCAGACTTGCTCTCTTTGGTTTTGCAAGACAAGGGGCTTTAATATGTTGTGAATTTGTTCAACGTATCAGTAGGCTAAATGAACAAACGAAAATTTTATTAATATAATTCATTAAAAGAGCAAAGTGTACCTTTGGGAATTAATAAATACAATATCTGAAACTAAAAATTCTTCCAGTGTGTTTGACAGAAGAATGTATGCTCAGCAAACTTCAAGGATGTACATAGACAGTACCCAGAGAGAACCAAGTGACTCAGCAGAGAGCTCAGGACAGTACTGAAATCCTGAAGGAAATGAGTGTGGAAACAATAACATTCGGCATAGTTCCCAGGACTGGTGGAAGATGGCCACTCTCAGATTTAAGAAGTGTAACAAATTCAAAGGAGGGGAAATGCAAAGACAACTAATATTTGCCTCACACTCAAATAGCTAGAAATTAGAGGTAAAGGGGTAAATTCCGAAAACATCCTGAGGAAGAAAGACACAGCACTAGCTTGCAAAGGGGAATAGACTTCAACAAAGGTTACCGATTTACCTGTTAGCATCAACACAAAAAACAAAGACAAAATTCACTGTCACTTTAGAAACACAAGTCCTACAAAAATATTCTTTTTAATGTGAAAGTCAAATACAAAGAAATCCTTATTCAAAGCAAAGGCTGGAACACATTACTTTTGAAATTTTCTGTATTAGTACCCTTATTCTCCTAATACTGTTGGACCCTGCTGGTAAGGTCAAAGTCTGGCATAACCAGAAAAGCTCCTGAGCTTGGTGCAAAATGACAGACTCTCTTCCTCAGCAGGGCTCTCCCCTCTCAGCCTGATCTGGGGAAACCCCAGGTCATCTGAGGAGGTCAGGTAGCCCTCAGGGACATTACAGGTCCAACTCTTTCCTAAAAAGAAACCCATTCAGTGTGCATCTGGGGACTCCTGGAAATACCCTCCCCCACACTAATGAGCTGCCTTGATATCTCAGCTTTCAGCCAATGACCCTTTTCCATACCTCTAACAGTACCTGTAGTTCCTCCCTCACCCTCACCCCTCACTGCCCAAAGGAAAACTAAACACTTCTTTCCCCATCTTATGATAGGCCTGTCCTGCCACGTGCAGGGGGAGGGTAGGGTTGCAGGTTATCTACTTTTATTATGGAATCCTGTGGACAGTTGGGTTGTTGGATTGAGGGAAAGGACATGGATGGGGCCAAAGGCTTGCTTAGTATTTCCTCCAGGGGATCATAGGAGGATTTAGGGAGAGTATAAAGTTTTGGTTTCCCATATTAACTCAGTGAGAGTTGTGAGGTCTGAGGTAGGGTAAGCTTTAAGGCCCTGATTCCCAGATTAGGCTAGCTGGGAAAAAAACAACTATTTTTTTGGCAGTGCCTGTTTTAATTAGTCCTAAGCATTGACAGACTGCTCTATAATGGGCAAAAAATGGGGAGAGGTTTTTCCTCCTTGACTGTTTTTATTCCGGGTGAGAGAAGTGACTGGGGTTCACAAGCCACGGTTGTACAAGTGGCCATGCAAGGTGCTATGTGGGGCACCTCCTCCCAAAAGGAGGAGATTTGTTATTTGGCAAGTTTTATGCTATGTAATTTTAAGAGGGTACATTTCTCCCTATCCTGACCTGACAGTCTTTTCTATGTGATGAAGTATTTCCCATTATAGATAAAGATAAGAAGTGGTACTGGAAATGGTCAACATTCCTGATGAAGTTCTCCTGAGGGATTGGCAAACCCCACTTACGGTTATAAGACTTCCTGAAGATTAGAGGTGTGGAAAAAGTCATTGGTTGAAAGCTAAAGTACCAAGCCCTCTCATTAGCCTGGGGGAGGGTATTTCCAGGAATCCCCAGGTGCACACTGAATGGGTTTCTTTTGGGGAAAGGGTTGGTTTGTAATCTCCCTGAGGGCCTTGTGGAACTCTTTAGAGAATCTGGGGTTTCCCCAGATCAGGCAGAGAGAAGGGAACCCAGCTGGGAGTCCGTAATTTTGCACCAAACTCAGGGACTTTTCCCGAAATGCCAGACTTCAACCTTAACATCAGGCTCCAGTCCAGATTAAAGCAAAGGCTGGAACATATTACTTTTGAAATTTTCTGTATTAGTATTCTCATTCTCCAAGGCCTAATAACTGAAAAGCTGACAACCCGCTTGCCTCTTGACTCTTTGTAAAAAAGGAATAACTACTACAAATATGTTACTAGAAAGCTTTAGCGTGCTGATGGAACTGTTTATCAAATTGCCTCCACAGACAAAGGCATTTGGTGTGTAAACAACACTGTGGTTTGGTTTTGCAGCCCTCTGTGCTGCGCAGGACCCCTCCCTGCGGCAGCCCGGCAATCTGCTTTCTGTACCTGTAGGCTGTGCTTTCCTGAGTGTGTGTCTGTGGCCTTCTATGGTTCGTTTCACTGAGCAGTGCCCTGGGGGTCCAGAAGAAGGCACGGGTACTCCGGGACTGCAGTTACAGACAGTTGTGAGCTGCTATGTGGGTCCTGGGGATTGAACCTGGATCCTTTGGAAGAACAGCCAGTGCTCTGAACTGCTGAGTTATCAGTGCCCCAGCCCCTTGGATATGTTTTTCATTCTGCTGTAGTGATTCTTTCAGGGGATATCTACAGTTGGTAAAAATTCTTATTTGCCTGAAGATATTTCAACTGCATCTGAATGACATTTTTTTTGTCTATTTTCATTAATATTTTAGCTATCCTTAAAAAAATCACCATGCTTTCTGAAGACACAATATCATGTACTACCATAGTTCCTTAAGAAATAATTTGCTGTAACTTTTAACTTTTGAAATGTTCGCATTTTTTCTTTATTGTATGAGAGCAGATGTTTCACTGACTTGCAGGTCGTCATTGATTCAGTTAGGCCCTTGACGAGTCATGCCAATCTAACTATTTCAGTTTTGCTCAGTTTTGCAAAACATCATATTTTCTTCCTGGAGCGATGACACATTATCTGAGACTAAATGTCCATGCAAACATATTTGTTTATGTATTTCTGTATCTTCTGCCTCTCAATAATTTTGTTCAACCTTTGAATGTGGTAACATTCCAAACCATTGATCTGTTTTCTATCTGTAATAATGCCATAGCATTATTGATTCCAAAGAACTAGTTTTCGTGCAATATTTTCATTAGTAGGAGCTTTAAAAAAATGTTGTAACATGATTTCAAATAAACTCAATGTAACCAAGCCCGAGGCTGCTGTTTTTTTCTTCTGGAAATAGAGTGGGGTGGGGAGGTGGGGTGGCACCAAAGTCCAGAGTTTCATGTATATTTGAAAAGATTCGGTGAATCTTAATTCAAAAAACAAATGCAGAAATTCTTGTAAAAATTTGAATCATTTTCTATAGCACATAAACAGAGATCACAGAGTCAGCTTTATCTCTTCATCATGCCCTTCTCTCTCATCCTCTCACCTGTATTAACTAAAGCTTAAGTTTGGCATCGTAAGTTATTGGCACAAGTTTCTTTTGAATGGGTGTCTTTCTTCTAAGTGAGCTTCTCCCCATAGCTGGAAGATTTCTCCACAGAGTTCTCTGTGTGTGAGGGGGCGTTTGGCTTTAGGTCATTGTATACTAACATGCTTCCCTCTTTCAGGAGTGGGTTCATTACCGTCACTCATACCTCCTTCATCAAAATAAATTTTTTATTGGAGATAACTGTGGCTTGGAGCTCAGACTCCAGACTGGTTTCCCTGTATAAATATTTCAATTTATTTCAAATGTTACTACCTGAATTCTCTTCTGATCTCTCTATAGCTATATCTGTGGGTCTTGTGGACAATGCCTCTAGAGGAACTGGCATGAAATTGCAGAGATGGAGCATGTTCAAACCCTGGAAATCTCAAACTTGAGATTTAAAATATCTTGAGAATGGAAGGTGTGGGACAAAGCTCTGTCTTGTTTCTGTGCCTGTGTCAGGAGCACACGACCCCCCCCCCCAGGTGGCTACAGGTGGTCGGCCACATGGACTTGTTACTTGTTATCTTTCCCCCCACAGACAGATTGCCAGGGTCCTAAGTCCATGCACATTCTTCCTCAGAGCCCCTTCCTACTGTCCAAGGTTTGTAAATCCCTGTTTCTTATGAACTAAGCGGCAAGCATCATCTACTTCAGTGAAGGACGTGGCTGGCTGTGTATTCTGAGCTGTAGCACTGGGGAAAGAAGGGCCTCAAAGAATTCATCACTGGAGCCCTGGATTTGACTTCCGGCTAGGCAGTCAGTCGCCCCAGCAACACTGTGGTCACCACTAGAGCACATCCAACTGCCGGGAGCTTTTGCTGTTCATCTCTGCTGTTCTTGAAGCAGCCACTCAATTCCGAGTCGGGTCGGGCCTCTGCTGACTAGGTCTCAGAGCTCTGAGCTCACAGCTGCTGCCACCGTCCTGGTGCGGATAGCCCAGCTAAAAGAGCAGTAATTATTGTATCATTACAGTAAGTATTATTCACTTATTGAAGAGAAAATCTCCCCTGCCTGCATGGACTTCGTGACACGGATCTTGTTCTGCACTGACTTGGTACCCTGCACTTCATCCTTTCCTCCAGGATGATGGCTGCTGAGCTAGGGCCTTCCGCGCTCTTCCGCACTTCCGGCTCAGTGCCCGGTGGTGTTTGACCGCCGGATACAGGAGATGCCAAACCACATAGACCTGTATATATCATTCATGTTTTTTCTCATTTCCTGAATGAAGATTAAAAATAGCAGCAACTTCGGAGGAGTACATTACGCTTACAAAATTGCCCAGCATTCACTAAATGCTCTGTAAACATTGTCCATGAACAAGACACATGTCAGATTCGTCTCCTGTTTCTTAGCACATGCATCTTCGCTTTCTCTCTTTACTAGCTTTAATCAGGCTGCCACCCTTTACTTGTTTGAATTTCCTCCCAAGTTCATCTGCTCCCAGGCGGCTCTGTTCAGCTGCACCTAGAATGTTGCCTTAGAATGACCTTTATCATACTTGGGTTTCACTTTGGGTTTCGGTTTGTTTTGTTTTGTTTTGTTTGTACCTAGTCCCCTACTCTTTACATTTTTTCAGTAAATTCATAGTTTATTATTTTTAAATCTATTTTTATATCCATGACAGATACAAAGAAACTAAGACATTTGCTTGTGTTCAATTATGAACAATTATTCAAATTTGGAAATGTTTGACTATGGTTTATCTAAATCCTGAAGTTTTCTCACAGCTAACCCATTTGTTATGAGAGGACCAAGCACACGTCTTTACACTCTCAATCACTGCCCACTCGCTCTAGTCCTGATATTTTTTTACTTCTTTTTTCAGTACATTTCCATAGGGCTTTCATGTGTTATTCAGTTTACCTAAGAAACAAACTGTTGCTTAGAGTGAATCATTTTCCATGTTTCGTTTCCAAGCTCTCTCATTGTGAAAAACAGGTTTTCAAGTGTTAACTTGCATTGAATAATAACCCACGCCAACCTCCCTTCCATAAGTTTTTGTGTGACCACGTAGCAAACAAACAATTTGATAAGTTAGACTACAGGAACAACTCTTTAAAATTTTTGGATAAAAGTCTAAATTACCAGAAGTTACATCATATGGGTTATTATTTGAGAATTGTTTGCCTTCTATAATATGAAATTATTCTCAGAGGAATACTAATTATAATAGAAAACAGACTGTTTTTCAAAAAGGCTGGAAAAAAAGGACAAATTATAAAACTAATGTAAGAATAACCTAAAGAGGCCCCTAAAAACCTGAAAAGTATGGATATGATAGAAAGCACAGACACACACACATACGAGAGGGAAAGTGAGATCAGAATTTTAAAATGAGGAGGGAAGGAGGAGATAAACATGATTAGTAGTAACAAGAAAGACAGCCAGCCTTTGCAAATATTTGCTATCACTAAGTAAATGTCAAAACTTAAATTACACCTAGAAAATCAGGGGAGTAAAAACAGGGCAAAGAGATAGCCTCTTGGTTTAGAAGACACAAGCTAGGTCTAAGAGCGTGAGGACTCAACAGAACTCCATTAAGTCCAAATATGAAGTGTTGTAGGTAGTGGTAATGGAACCCAGATATTTTATATATTGTATCTCTAAATATTCACTTTTTTTGTAGAATAATAAGAACAGTGATGTTTTGATATTTTTGAGTCTGTTATTTTGTTTTTTATATTTTATGTTTACTTTGGGAATAAACTATTTCAATATATTATAATATATCAGCATGCTGAGTGGAATAAAATGGGATATAAGGAATGAGGAAGACAAGGAAAACAAGGAAAGAATGCAGCATAAATAATTACCATTTTAAGTAGTCTTTAACTGAACTTTTTAGTTATGCTAAACGCTAGAATTATTTTAAACTTTGCTGTTCCAAGGCATAAATGACATGATAGATATTATTCCAAAATGTATCATTCTAGGGACCATTTAAAATATAGTAAAGTTTCACGTACCAGAGTCTCTTGGTTTGGGTCTGTTTCAGCCTTTCTTTCTAACCCATCTCCAGTCCTTTGTGCCTCCTACAGAATCAAAGAACCACTCTTTACCAGGGACCTGCAATGTCCAAACTAGCCTGGTACTCAGTGAGCCCACAACTACCACACTTGGCTAGCATCCAGAGTTAGCATCCAGAGAATGGAACACCCACCCAACAAAGACGAGACCAATTATCTACACCAAGAAATGCCTCAAATATCATCATTCCAGATGCCTAGATCCCAGCGTAAAAACACAAGCATGAATAACCAAGGCAATGTGCCACCTCCAGGAGCCAGCAACCCTATTGCGGTAGGCTCTGAGAAAAACAATTCAGCCGTAGCACTTCAAAATAGCAATTGTGAATATGTATAAGGGCCTTAATGAGTATCCGAACAGATACCTTAATGGAGACCACAAAAACACAAACAGTTGAAGTAAATAATGAAAACAATTCAAAACACAAAAACAGAATTTCATAAAGAAATAGAATCACGAAAGAAAACCAAAGCTGAGAATAAAAATGTCAATAAAACCCTCAAGAACAGGTCAGAAGACGTGGAAGAGAGAATTTCCAGTCTGGAAGACAAGGTAGAAGAAATGGATATAGCTCAGTCAAACAAAGCTAAATCTAAAAGTATCCAGGTACAAAACATCCAGGAAATATGAGAAATCATGAAAAGACCAAACCTACAAAGAAAAAAAAAAAAGGTTTAGTGGAAGGCAACAAAACCCAGATCAAAGGCACAGAATATATTTTAAACAAAATCATAGAAGAAAATCACCCCAATCGCAGGAGGAGCCTATGAAGGTTCAAGAGCACCAAATAGAACCAGAAGAGAAATTCCATGTGATGTAGAATAATCAAGACACTAGATACACAGAACAACAGCAACAAAGAATATTAGCTGGGCGTGGTGGCACAAACCTGTAATCCCAGCACTCTGGGCGGCAGAGTCAGGTGGATTGCTGTGAGTTCAAGGGCAGTCTGGTTTACAGAGTGAGTTCCAGGACAGCCAAGGCTGTGTACAGAGAAACTCTGTCTCGAGAAACAAACCAAACCAAAACAGAACAAAACAAAAAAAGATTTATTTTAAAAAAGGATATTAAAATCTGCCAGAGGGGGAAACAAAACAAAACATTTAAATGCAGGCCCATTGTAATAACAATTGTTTTTTTAATGAAGACTCTGAGAGCCAGGAGGATGGATGCTCTACAGCTGGCAGCTCGGACTACTATACCTGGTAAAACTATTAACCACAATGGGCAAAGAGAGAAATGATAAAAACAAATTAATTGTTAAACAAATTAAAGCCGTTTCTGTGCACCAATCCAGCTCTATAGTTGGCACTAGAAGGGAAATCAGTGTGAAGAAGTTAACTACATCCAAGAGGACACAAGAAATAAACAATCCCAGAACAATTAAGCAAAAGGGAGAGGGACCCATACCACCGTGACAAAATAAGAGAAACCAATAAATATTAATCATTAATAACCCTTAACATGAGTGGTCTCAATCACACAATAAAAAAAAAATCACAGAGTGACAGATTGTATTAGAAAACAGGATCCATCTTTCTGATCCATCCAGATGAAATACTGGATTTAGATTACATCATAAACCAGACAAACTTAACAGACATCTTCCTAATATTTCACCCAAACAGAAAAGAATATACTTTCTCATCAGCAGCTCATGGCAGTTTCTCCAAAATTGGCCACATGTTAGGACACAAGGTGAATCTCAGCTGATACAAGGAAACTGAAATAACACCCGGAGCCTACCTGACCACCACGGAGGAAAGCCTGGCATCAACAGTCGGAAATGCAAAAGTATACAAACTCACGCAAGCCGAATAACTCACTACTGAATGAAAACTGGGTCAAGACAGAAGCCCAGAAGGAAATTAGAAGCTTTTAAGAATTGAATGAAAATAAGGACACAAATGAAAGCATTATTGTTTAAATAATAAGAAAAAAAAAAGAGTTTCCCAGTTTGGAATTTGTTACCATTCAAATTGAGTTTGGGTTGGAAATTTGTCTTTTGCTTTGTTGATGTTTCCAAGGTTTCACAAAGTAATATAATGTACCTATTGCCATAGGAGGTTTAAAACTGTTTAAGAAGGAAAGCAGTTTTTAAACATTTTTTAGTAGTTTTGCATCTATATTATAAATTAAATGCATGTTATATTTTCCACATTTTTTTTTTTTTTTTTTTTTTTTTACAGATTTGGTTCAGCATGATCTACTATAACTTACTGTATCTATAGTGCTTGGCATGAGTGAACAACATTCCTCAAAAAAAAAACTTTACTTTACCTTTGGGGGCTGGAAGATGGTTCAGCAGTGAAGAGCACTGGCTGCCCCTCCAGAGGTCCTGGATTAGACTCTCAGAACCCATGTGGCAGCTAACAGCCAGCAGTAACCCCAGTTCTAGGAGATCCAACACCTTCTGGCCGCCACAGGCTGTAGGCAAGTGATGTGATGCACAGACATATAGGCACGCAAAACATCCATACATAATAATAATAATTTAAAACTATTTATTTTACTTTTAACTAGTACATGAGTGTGTGCCTGTATGCTTAACTATGTGTGTGTGTGTGTTGGGGAGAGGAGTGAATGGCATGTGCATATGTGAGTGCACATGTCCGCAGAGGCCAGAAGAGGGCGCTGGATCCCCTGGAGCTGGAGTTACAGGTGGCTGTGAGCTTCTTGATGTGTGAACTGGGGACTGAGCTCCAGTCCTCTGCACGAATAGTATGTGCTCTTAACTCCTGAGCCATCTGCCCAGACCCATTTCTTTTAAAGTATTTTATAACTTTGTACCTTAACAAACTCACTCAGGCTGAGGAGTCAGCAGTGGCCATGTGCAGCCCCCACTTTCTCCCTGCCTCGCCCAGGCTGGCCTTGTTCTGGTTCACATAAAATGGTCTTTTTGTTGTTGTTTTGTTTTCAAGTGAGCCACGATGGAGAAGATTCCTTAGCTTTTATCGTGTTCTTTTCATTGTGTGACCTATTTTGGTTTTGCATGCTTACATGTATTATTTTACTATTATGTTTCTCAATGAATATATTTTCTTGTTTGGAAGGAACTGTAAAAATAAAAGCACTTTTAAGCATTTCTTAAAAAGTTCCCACAGTGTTTTTCTTAAGGAATCTGACTCTCAGCGTTACAGCGACTGAACTGAGCTGTCACTCAACATCTGATGACTGCTCTAAGGCTCGCTTACGGCTTCAAATGGAAGGATTACACATTTTAGTCTCTTATGTTAAAGCCATGTAACAATCTTGACTGTTCGTATATCTCAATAGCTTTAATTCTGGGACCTATCAGAGGCATTCTTAACTATAAAAATGAGGGGAGACTGGTTTTAATGTAGAGTGTGTTTGTGTGTATGTGTGTGTGTGTGTATGTGTGTGTGTGTGTGTGTGTGCGCGTGCGCGCGCACTGTGTGAGTGGTGTGCATGCCTGTTGTAGGTGTGTGTGAGGAGACAAGAGATGGATGTCAAATATCTTCCTCTGTAACTGTCCATTTGTTGTTGAGACAGGGTCTCTTCTTGAACCTGAGATTCAGGAAGCCGTTTTTGCTGGACCAGCCGGCAGCACGCTCCAGGGACCCTCCTGTATTCAGACAAGTGTGTGGTTATGGTCTGTTTCTGCCTTGTTCGGCTTTTACATGAGCAATGGGGATCTGAGACCACGTCTTCACACTTGCCCAGGCACTCCTTTACCTACAGCGCTATCTCCAAGCCCTCATTCTTAACATTTTAAACAAAATGCATAACGCAGCACAGGAACAGTTTTTCCTTTGTACTAGCTACTGCCAGATATTGTTGAAATTTTATTTCCGTTTTCACTTCCACTCTGTTGTGTAAGCAGTTGATTTCAGAGAAGTTGGAAGTTCACAGACAGTGTGATGGGGACCTGGACTTGGGCTTGGACTTGGCCTATAGCATTCCTCACCCTCCTCTTACTTAGTTCAGCAAAGTAGAGCACATTTTCACAAGTCAAGCCTCTGGGATTTAACTCTGATCCTTTCTTACTCTTGAATTACCCACTACCCAGCTTTGCTTCCATCCCTGGTACTACAATCTAGTCCAAGACATGATCTTTGACTTGGATTTCAACTGTAGTCATCTCAGTGGTCACCTTACTCATATCTTGTGATGTCTCACAAGATGGTGTCTCACATTCATACATGAATGGCAGCTTGTAACGGGTAGGGACAAATCTCAAAGCACATTGGTTTCACCATGGGATTTTCTTCTTATTCACTGTGGTCCATTATATTTCCATTTCCAGAATACAATAAGCTCATTTTCACCTCACAATTTTGGTTTTCTATGGAACCTTTATCTAGAATATTCTGCCCTTTGTTTTCTTCTTAATGTTCAGCTCCTGTCTTACATGTTATCTTTTTAGAAAAAACTTTCTGTGACCCCATTCCAATTACTTTGCTTTTCCTTTCCGTCATTCAGTACAATAGTAGCCTATTAACTTTTTAATGATAAACATGGGTGTAATGTTAATCTCACTGTTAACTTCATCTGGAATCACCCCGGAGACAAGCTTGTGGGGTGTGATCTTGGTTAGGTTAATTGAGTAGGAAGACCCTCTCACTTTGAGTGATTGTAGGCTACATAAAAAGAAGAAAAAGGTCTGGGTACCAGCATTCATCATTTTCTGCTTCCTGACTGCAGATACAATGTGACAATTAGCCACAAAGCCCCCGATTCCGGGACTTCTCCACCATGGGCCATGGATCTGTGATCAAAATAAGCCCATTTTCCTGAAGCTGTTTTCATTAGTGCATTACATACCAACAGAAGGAAGAGTTACCAACCAAATATTACTATCAGGAGTAGGAGTATTGCTTTGATAAACATGACCATGTGGATAATCCTGATCTTTGGAACGGTTGTAGCTACAATGTGGAAAGGTTTGGTACTTGGTGCTAGAGAAGCCATAGCACGTTGGGAGCAGAGATTGATGGGCCATTTTGTTGGGAACTCGGAAGCAAGGGTTCTGAGAGAAGTGCATTCGGTGGCAACCTGATCCAGGAGGCTTCAGAGGGAAAAGGCTTCTGTTAGAGACTGGGCTAGGAGCCACCCATGGGATCTGGTCCAGGAGGTTTCAGAGGGGAAAGGATTCTATTAGAGACTGGGCTAGGAGCCACCCATGGGATGTCACGGTCAGCAGTGTGAGCAGCTCGGACCGTGCCCTGAGACCTGCAGTGAAATTGGATTTTAAAATAATAGACTAGATTTTCAGGATAGAAAGTGTCAAAACAGGAAATCCTCAGGCTGGGCCGAGAAACCATCTGTAAGTGCTGAAGAGGTCTGTGCCACTGAAGAGGTTTCAGTGCTACCCTGGCACAACAGGAAAGATTTCCTGAGAGCCACTCCTTACCCGTCAGAGGTTCCATCTTTTTTTTTTTTTTTTTTTTTTTTCAATGCAGTTTATTCAGGAACCTTGAACAATCTTCTGACCCTGGGGAAAGCCAGCTCACAGCTTAAATAGCCTCTGGGTAGCCAACCCCAGCGTGCCACGTGGGCAATGCAGATAGGTCCACATACACGGAAGCAAGCCAGATCCTCAGCCTTAGCCAAATATGGAGTTGTTTGTGACAGAGAGCACTCACCATCGGGAAGGTGGAAGGCGGAAACCAGCTCCGTCTTTAAGGCGCGGCATTACGCAGCTCTCTACAGTTCCCCCTTTTTGTTTTAGACGCATCAGGCAGAGTAGAGGTCTGATCTCTGATATTAAATTGGGACTTTGTACCGATGTTCATTTAGGTGTCATCCACCCAAAGAGCATCAGACCCGTCCAATACAGAGGTTCCATCTTGTGAAGACCCAAGTTCATAAAAAGGCAGGGGTTCCCTGATCCTCAAAAGGAACTGCCTCGAAAGCCTCTCTCCCCCAACGGCCACACACCGAAGATGATCCAGCTGTGGACAGTGGGTCCTGCCTACATTTAGATGACAGCAGAACTTGGTGGGTTGTCCATGTGGTGGATGGTCATGCTTAAAGTGATGTGTTTGGAGGTCGGGTTGATGGTGATGGTTGCAGTGGTTAATCTCAATGGTCTAGTTGATGAGCTCTAGAGCCACCTGAGAGGTAAGTCTCTGGGTATTGCTTGGGGAACTATCTCGAATAGGTTAACTGGATGAGAATACCAAACATGGTGGGTAACACCATTCCCTAGGATGGAGCCTGAATTGTTAAGTAGTAACAGAGAATTCACCTAGGACAGGAAAGTAATAATTG
This sequence comes from Meriones unguiculatus, assembly GCF_030254825.1. NCBI lineage: Eukaryota > Metazoa > Chordata > Mammalia > Rodentia > Muridae > Meriones > Meriones unguiculatus. The sequence goes on along the minus strand of NC_083365.1, from coordinate 16,002,353 downwards.
ACAAGGAAAAAAAAAAAACAAAAAAACAGGCGTGGAAGAAGTTGTAGTGGAAGAACTAGTAATTTTGGAATCAATTAGAGGAGCAAGAATAATCCAATACATTTGAATTAAATGCTACTGAGGAAAATTATTGAATAATCTTTAAAGATAACATGAGTATTCAACTGAAAGAGAGGCTTATGGGTAAATACAAATTGCCCTTCTCTTATCCATCACACAATGTGGAGGTGGTAAGTTTTACACTGATACAGTGTTTTTCAGGTACCTACCCTTCAGTGGCTGACCACAGAGAAGTCAAAACTAGCTCCTTTCCATCCTTCCAGGTTCCTGAACAATATTGGCGTAAGAAAGATCAACAGAAGAAGCCAAACATTTTAGCTACATGTATACTCTCAGGAGTCACACACGTATGATTCTCAAAGGAAACTCAGACAGCTGAGGCCTGTGTGGCATCCAGAAGTGCAGACAGGAGTAGAGGCTTGGGGCTTCACCAGGGCTTAGGGGAGTGAGGTGGGGAAGCGCGTGGTAAGCCTCAGCTGTCTTGTTCGCAGACTGAAAACTCTTTAGGAAAGGAAGCTCTGTCTGCAAGTGAACCTCAGAACAGGTGCTGGCTGTTGCGGCAGCCCCTCCTCTCTGACTGGTAACAGTTCTCTGGAGGGAATTCATGACTTTTGAAGGATTAATTTTCCAGGAAAAGCCCCAGTGTCTGTGGTTCTTTGAACAATGTCTTCTGTTCAAAGGGATCAACATTCTGTGGTGACTTGTTTCCTGAGGGCCTCACCTGAAGACAAGTTTCCTTACAGTGTTCTGTCTGCCTTCCTTTGGAAATTACCAGTAACTGTCACTTTTAAGAGTTCACCTAGTACTGACCAGTCATAGTTTTCAAACTAAGGAAATAAAAATTAATCCATTTTTTTCTGACACATTGACATATACAAAAGATGTAAAAAAATATTTTTATTAGCTTTACCCCAATTTTGTTGCCTTGCTATGTAGTTGATTAACATGAGACCTAAGAATGATAATTTGCACAGAGAATGTAATAAGCCCAAATGCAAAATTCTCTGTTAGCATTCTTGTCTGTCAAAGCCAGGCAGCACTGGACAGTCTGACACTTCTCAAGTTTAGAAGTAACTTAAGACTCAAGGTGATCAAGAACAAGGCATCAAAGTGCCTTAACTGTATGTAAATTTACAACCGGCCAAACAATGGCCTACCAGCTCCAAATAGGTCTTGCTTTAGGACTAATGTCACACAATTCAGTAAATTCATAACACAGTTTGAGGAATTTTTAATTCAGATTAGCGCTTCAGAGAGTTTTTATAAATACAAAATTAAAGAAAGCCAGTTTGTTACGGAAGCAGGGATACAAAGACTCAAATGGCATTTGTAAACCGAGATATTTATAAGTTGAATCACGGGCACACCGCAGTGCTGGACATATGACTCACACTTTGCATCCTAGGTGCAGTCAGTGTTTAAATGTGACGGCCTCAGGCCAAAGGCCAGCAAGTTGTTTACAGGATTAAGGATCTCAGGGATTGCTCCATCATGGGGTTCCTCTTGAGTTTAGGTTACTGTCTCTGACCAGGTCCATCATGTTTGAAAAGACAGGTCTGTCTTCCTGTGTCCTCTTCTTTTTAAAATGAGCCCAGGTTCCTTCAGGAGCATAGACAGTTCCTAATACCAAGCCCCCCCCCCCCCCCCCCCGCCAGCTTCATTCTCTGCTTTGGCTTTTGCTTATAAGCACGAGCCTTCTTTCCCTTCTCGGAATGTAAGATCTTGGCTTCCCTGTCCCGTACCATCCCCTGATCCTCTTGTTTATGCTGTCCTCTCACTGGAATGCACGCTCTGGAAGGGTAGAGATCACTTCCAAAATACTCACCATTGTGTCTTCGGAAGGGCTAACCCAGAATCTGGCAGCACATAGCTATTGCATAAATATTTGTCCAATGGATGAATCAAGATGATAAGTAAGGCTGGTTGTACAGTGTGATCCAGAGTCAGGACTGAATTTATATATTGAAACCACACAGGAAATGATGAGGACAAATCTAGTGTGGAGCTGGCTGTAGGAATGTGGACAGGGTTGGTTTGGAACCGTGTCAGCCATGAGGCTCAACGGCCACAGTCACGTTTGTAAGCATAAATCAACCTAGTCCCAACTTCAGGAGTCCCTATTCTACCTGGGACTGGAGGAATGATGTCTAGACAGTCATCTTTTGGAAAATGACCCCTCAGCTATGTATGTATGCCATATAATGGCAGATTTATTATACACACTGAATGCAGCTGCATTCATTATAGTATTTCTACAGTAAAGTGTATGGGTAAAGATAAAAGGTTCACAGAGGTGGTCAGGTACACTGAGATATACTCATTCCATGGAATTAGTAACCAATGTAGAAAGTGAGTGAGCATTCTAAATTCTGAGATGAAAAATGATATATCTTCACTAAGTGAAAATAAAAGCGAGATGTATAACAATGTTTGTGTGTGTGGTAATACTTCTTTGTATGCCAAAGGGAAGAGTATCGAGTAAAGAGCGCCTGTATACATGTGTACAGCTTGTGTGTATAAGCATGAAAAAACCGGAAATTGAAACATAACATTCCACAAGCCAAAAGTTTCTATCATTTACCTCTCCATAGAATAAAGACTGCATAGGAAGAGTCCAGGGGTTGACACAGCAATTGACTGTAAGCAAGAAGTTCTTTGTATTTTTCAACATATTTTATTTTGTTCCCAAAGCACGAGAAGCAAGTATGAGATACCGCTTCTGTTTGAGGCTAACGGTCACCATTAAAAGTCAACGTTTGAAGAATAGGTGCAGACCTTTTTCCTCAGGGATTTAAGTTACACAAGGTGGAGATACGCTCAGCTAAGGATGAAGCTGCCTCTATCTGGAAATGGTGAAGAACAGAGAGTCTTCGGAGCACCCTGCCCTTCTCTGTGCTGTGCGTTACAGTAAGGGCAGATGATGTCTACCAGTGTGCAACTCAAAAAGACACAGAGCGTCCAGGCTAGAGACAAGAGAACTGCCAGCTCAATGAGAACCAGTTCTCATAAGCCAGGGTAGTAGCGAGAACAGGAGTGAAATTCCCCACTCCATCTTGGGCCAATCTTGAATAGATTATTCTCCAAAAAGGAAACTAATCAGTAACTTCAAAAGGAGTTTATACTACTGAATACAGTTTCCTGCCCGATTGTAACCTGTTCAGGGACATTACTCAGGCAATTTTATATCTTGTTAACACTGCGGGAACTCACTCCCCTGCAGCACATTTTTAAAGGGAGACTGGGCATTCTGCAGTGCTTACTGAGAACTGACTGCATGATCTCCATTTCTCCAGAGAGAACATCAACTCATAAGAATTCTGAATCTGCTCATTATTAGTACCTCCAAGACTGTAGGACGTCACTAAGATGACAAGACCATTACCATACCTTCTCTCCTTTCCTCTTCCTCCTTGGGAGAGAAATGATGGGGTGTTCTGAGCCCTGTAGCTTTCAACAGATGCAGTTACAGATCAGTGCACCCCGCTCTGCTTTGAAAACCTAATGCTTCAACATTTCGTGAATCAAAGACAAGTGGGCACGTTTGACATATGTTGTTCTGCTGACTCCATCTTCTGCAAACAGTCATAAAGAGAGAGCACAAAGGCATCCGATTGATTCAGTTTAGTTCTAGGTCTCTATTTGGTCTACCTGCACCACCTGGTGGCAGTGTATGTTAAGTGAGAAATTGTGTGTGTGTGTGTGTGTGTGTGTGTGTGTGTGTGTGTTCATGTGTGTGTTGGGGATACACGGAAGAGGAATTTTAATATATGTTTTCTTAAGTACTCATTTAGATTGGTGATACTAAATATACTCCATACTAAATATAAAATACAATTACAGTCTTGCTCAGTACAGGAGAGGTAAGAGATCATTTAGGAAAGCCAAAGAGCTCTTCTATATCCATTAGCTATTGGCCTTATAATTCTGTTCCTGGATTTATCTATTATTTTTTTATGCTATTGCTCTTAGGGAGGCATAGCCAAACACCAAGGCAAAACCATTTTTCTAAAAGAATAATAGTTTTGCAAATCATGTGTCCCTTACTTCTGTGAGCCTTCAGTATAAATACATTGTGAGGTAAAATGTTGCAATGACAGAGCAGCACTGGTCTGATTAGACATGGCCGTTGACTTGATACCTGAAGCCGAGTCACAGGGAAGTCAAGCGACTGGTCCACACTCACAGTGTTTGTTAGAATACAATCCAGTACAAAACTAGGTCTTCTCAGCCTGACGATCACACACAATTGTGCAATATCTGTGAAAGGATATGTCCTTGCTTAGGAATGATGGCTTTCAGCCCCTGGGCCGTGGGTTTCTCTAGTACTCTGAGTATGAAGCACTAACCACCAACCCATACTTAACAAACAAACAAACAAACAAACAAACAAACCCATGTGTTGTAAAGATCATCTAACTATTAAAAAGCCCTTCTACGTGTTCTAGGAAATGTTTGCATGGTCTGTGAAAACGCATCTCTGTGTTTTAAATGTCTAACATTTCCCTTTCTTCCTGTAACTGCTTGAGAATCAGGTCTGTTTGCACAGAGTGGAGATGCCCACTTGTGGATTTAAACCTAAGCTGTGTCCATAGCTCCCCCTTATGACCACTCCACAGTATAAGCCTCCTTCTAGTTCTGCTGTTTTAGTCAACGAACAGCTCACTGGTTAAGTTTTAATTGCTTCCAATGAGGTCAGCAAAGGTATTTATTGAGAATCTCTGAATAAAAGGCTCCACGCACACACACAAGCGCACGCGCTCGCACACGGAGAAAATCCTTTTGCCTGTTGATTTATGGAAACAATTATGATTCTGCTGGAGGATTTCTCAGCTGAGAAGTAGTTTGTAGCTACAGAGAGGCTCAAGTTGCACGAGGCAGACAGCAGACACGGAACTCTTGTGTACCCAGCTGTTCTAAACAGAACAAGTAAGTTACTGTTATTTGTCTTTAAAACAATGCTGAATCTTTTTCTGAAAGGTTTTCTCTTTCTGTGGTTATTGTACTGAGGGGGAAGACTTTTGAGCTGTGTAAATAGCTACAGAAATTGTGCTGTATGTAGTACGTATGGAAAGAGACGCTTGAAGCTCTCCAGAGAAATCCTGACACTTAACTTGAAAAATCTGGGCACTTTAAGGGTAAATACATTATTAAGCACAAACGTAAAGGCATATACTCATGAAGTCCAGGGAGAGCGTTTCTACTTTGTGGCTGTAGAACTTGACTTAAGCCAATAGCTCTGAGTAAGCATGTTTCTTAACGAGACAGCAACTGGAATGAATGGTGCAGTTTTATTGTGGTGTCTCTCCATAAACGCATAGCTCTTCTGAACCTCCATGTGGAGTGGCAAAGATGCTCACATCCTCTGTGGCAGCTGTCTTAAACGTGCCTTCAGCAGTTAACTACACTGTATGCTAGGTTGTTGAGATTTTACCTACTGAAATTTACACAAGCAACTTTTTGTCTCCCTCCCTCCCCCCCTCCCCATTCCTAATCTCTCATTATGAGCAGAAATCAAGTAGCAAACAGCACGGCAGCAACTGGCCTTGGTTGCAACCTGTTTTTATACGGATCTATCAACTGTGTTACTGAGGAGGAACCCTGCTATTGGTATCGGAAGCTGAAAGATTAACAGGTTAACAGGTTGGAAAGATCAGCTGCTTTGTCTCAAATCAATCTCCAGTTCACGGATAGGAGTAGCAATCAACTCAAGATTCAGTTCTCATTATGTTATTCACGAACGCCCGGAGCACTACACTATAATGCGCAAATGGATACTGACATGGATCCTGCCAACTCTGCTCTACAGGTCATGCTTCCACCTCGTCTGTCTAGTGGGCACTATATCTTTAGCTTGCAATGACATGAGTCCAGAGCAAACGGCTCCGAATGTGAACTGCTCTAGCCCTGAGCGACACACGCGAAGCTATGATTACATGGAAGGAGGGGATATAAGGGTGAGAAGACTGTTCTGTCGCACACAGTGGTATCTGAGGATTGACAAACGAGGCAAAGTGAAGGGGACCCAGGAGATGAAGAACAGTTACAGTAAGTGATGCCTTTACTACAAGCCTGCTTAGATCTTTATGGTTTAAGGTTCCCTTTTTGGTCGCATGTTCTTCTTTTCTCTGGGGGATAAAAAAAAATCACTGTAATATCAACTCCTGATTTTTTTTCTCCATTGGGATTTCTGCACTAAGTCTCTAAAATATCTCTGGTAATAGGGCAAGTGTGCTTACCTTATGTCTGGAACTGATAGCACGAGCCAGTTGGAAAATACTCCACACTGTGGCTTAAATCCAAAATGCTCTTTAGTAAGAAAACATTTCAGTGAGAGTACTCACACTGACGTGGTTGTTTTCCTAGCAGAACTCAGTAGCTGTTTGCATAGAGTTCTCAGTAGGTGTTCCCCAAACCACCGGCTACGAGCCTGAGGAGCAGAGACTGTGTCTGTCTTTATTAATTGTGTTGCCTTTGAAAGGTCTGTGTCAGGGTACAGACTGGATAAGAATCTCCTTCCTGAGCACCATCAGCTGTGTGTGTCTGAAACACAAGGGAGGCTGCAATGCCCTCAGCCATCCTTAGCCTGAGGAGTTGGTGTTAGATCCCTTGATTCCCCATCTGACAGGTAACAGAGATTTCTAACAGTTTCTTTGTCAAGAGTCTCTGTCATGTAAGTCCTATGCTGCCTTAAGAGGAACATAAGTATGAGGAAGTAGAAGTGAGCTGGAAGACAGGTTATATCCAAGACTTTTAACTGGAACACCCCACTTCCCCCTCAAGACCCTTCTGCCTTAACATGTCAGGACTTGAGTTTTCATTTTATGATTACAATTCGTAATTAACTTCAGTAGTATTAAATTCAGTGGCATAAAACAAACATTCTACATTTACCTTAAGCATTTAAAACCCACAAGTTTAAAATAGCTTTGTTAGCATTGATAACATGGATGGCATTGACACTGTGTGTTTGCTAATTCGTGTATAGTTTGAAAAAGGTTGCATGGAGACAAGAGTGTGGCTGGGTATCTGTGACAGGACAGCTCAAGGTCTTTTCTTTTCTTTTCTTTTTTTTTTTTTTTTTAAATCTTTTCCTGAAATAGCTTCTAGTCTCTAAACTCACTAAACAACAAATAAGGGTTTGGTGAATGTTTCCGAAATAAAAATGGAGGACCCTTGTTTCAGCCTTAACTGATACAACCTGTGAGTAAAGAAACATGTCAGCTCTGGAAGACCAGTTCTGTAGAATTCACCTCAACAAACGGCCTCTGGAGGAGCTTTTGCTGATAGCTACTCCTGTGTGGCCTTTTCCTTTGATATGAAAATCGGAAGACTTATCATGGATGATAGAATCTGGTACAGGTCCTAGGGACAGTTCCAGCACGTGTTCAGTCCCTGTCTACAAATGACTTGGAAAGCAATTCCTTAGTTTTTAGGCTTAGTTTTTCAGCCTGTAAACAGGAATATGTTTTCCTCATTCTCACAGTCTATTGTGTTCTAAATCAGGGAATGCACTATATAATGTAAAGAAGCGCAAACACCCTTTACCTAATTGTCACCCCAAAAGTGAGATAAAGGTGCCCATTATCTCTTCATAGCAACCATGCAGCTGGGGCTGATTTCAATATCTATAACAAGGCTGTTATTACAGCTCCATTGTAGACTTTCTCTACTCAATGACTAATCCCTTTGGATGCTTTTTACTAACTTATGAAAAGGTAAAAAATAATGGGAGCTAACACTCACTGAAAATGAGTATGTATTATTATTTGAGATTAAGTAGTTACAAATGGAACACACACGTGCACACACACACATACATGTGGATTTTATTTTGTTTATGTTAAATTCCTGGAAATAATGAATTTCATTATTTGTACACATTTGCAAAGTGGTGAAATCACTTTATAATTTGAACATGGTTTAGTGCTAAGCCAAAGTAGCTCTAGAGCCTGTTAGGCAAATCCTCTCTCCTCTAAAGCAAATAAGAAAGACAAAAGTCTCACCCTACATCATAGTGTTGGAAGATCACAGAGACACTGTACTCAGAAGGACTTGACATAGCTTATGCAAATAACTTTCACTGACAAGCTTTTTAATAGTCGTACAAGCTTCTTAATAGATTTATATACTTTCTTGATATAGTAAAATCTCCCGGAGAGAGAAAGTGCATCAGAATCTCTTAGGCAAACTATAAAATGGTTGTCATTGTCCTACCATCCTATTGAAAAAGATAAGTGTTTCCAAAGTTAAGCAGATGTGAAAGTACTTTTGTGTGTAGGGAATCCCAAGAGATGGAAGAATAAAGGAGGATAATTCATTAGGAGAAAATTCTGATACACATTGCCTGTCGGTTGAGACAGATTTGCTCCTTTTAAGAATGGACAGACACAAATGGACACATGTGAGGTTGAAGCTGAATCGGGAAATCCAGGTACGGACAGTGTGCCCAGCAGAATTTGTTTACACTAACCAAACAGGATGAGAACTGCAATCACAAAAGCTGAGGGTGGTTTCACAGTCCTCAGAGTTAGCACAATGATCCAACAGAGGAGGTGCCCCTCCTGCCATCATTAGAGCGACAGTTAAAAGCAACTGGATTCAAATGAGCAGAATTCAGGAAGGAATAAAGCTCACCATTAAACCCTGTGGTTCTGATGCTTCCATGTTTAAGCAGAAGTCCCACTTGAACTTCACTGGAGGCCCTTTATAATGGCATTGGTTTTCATTTTTTTCTTTTTTTTTCCGTCAGCCACTCTCACGGCTTTTGTTTGAGTGAAAGGAAACATGACCTGAGGATATGAGTGAGACTTGGCAGGCTGCTTGCTTCCCCAGCGAAGCATGGAACCCTGGGGTCCTACACATGCTAGGCACGCCTGCTACCCACTGAACCACATATTTACCTCTTGGGAATATGCTTTATAAAACACTCAGATATGGACAGGCATTGTGGAAAGACGTGAAAGATCTGGGTGTGCAACCTTGCTTTCTGAGGTGTTGGGCTGGGAGGATGAGGGGGCCCTGTGGGGCTGGTGGTGTTAGCACACGTCTCAAATCTTCAGGGGGATCGAAGCTTTGCTTCAGTCTCCCCATGTTAGATTATCTCGTAGAAGACATCAAGTTTAGATCAGAATAAGTAAATAAGCAAAACAAACATGCAAACAAACAAGCCAAATCCTCCAAACAGTTCACCAAGAATCAACTGTATGGATTTGGGAATTCAGGAAGAACCAAGGGAAGTAGATCACAATTTCAATTTTTAGGGCAGTGAGAGGGAGAACAGCCCTCTCTCTACTCTCTGTCCCCTCACTCAGCTCTACAGTAGGTTTCAAAATGACGAAGCTGGAATGTAACAAGAAGCATAGAGGCCCAAGAAGTTCGCACAGGAGAGCATGGGTAAGTAGCATCATGGAGAAACAGGGAATGAATGGTCAATGCTTCGGGCGCATCTGTTGTCAGGACTGTCCCCTTGGAGACAAGGCCAGAGGCTGGATTTAGATGATTATTGGAGCAGACAGCTCATCAGCAGACAGAGGCAATCACTCCACACCTAACAAAAATAACACTGCTGTTTAGTCGGGAGTTGAGGTGCTGAGTGAGAGATGGCAGCAGTGAGCTGGGTGCCCGACAACTGCTCTGAGAGACAGATGTGGGACGGGGGACCTAGCCTCTTAAGATCATTTTCCTGCTTTGTTTGCATCCAGTAACTAAAATATTGTGTTCCCAACAATAGTTAACACCACCCGTTCCTTTTAAGAACTCAGAGCCTCTGATCCAGGAGGCGACTCCTCTCTCTTTAGACTATTGTTGGTCATGTAGTAAGAAAGGGTTATTTATTCTGAAAGTTGGCCAATGGCTTGGCAACATGCTCTTTTGGATTGGTAGGCTGTGATGGGATGTGGCCTCACAATTGGCAGAACACAAATAAACACAGCATTGTTGGATTTGACTTTGGCCACAGCACCTTCAGAACTCGGTTGTCAACAACTCTTTGGATGGGTTCCTGTCTGCACTAGTCTCTCTATAACCCCCCAAGGACACACAACAGCTTAGAAGGCTGAAGGTGTAAATGTGCTTGTGTCCCAAGAGTTCTTAGTAATTTCTTTAAAATAACAACTCACGCTATCAAAACAAACACAATTATAAACATAACACCTGCCGTTTAAGAAAATATAAGGATCATGCCACACTTCGAACCATGGCGTGCATGTTCAAAACATGCTCCTAGACATGACTGACAGGCTGGAATCTTCTAGAACTGGCAACAGGGACTCCTTATTAAAGGAATTTCAAGTCTTGAAAATATGAAAATATGAAAGCTGGATAAATTGCTGAGGGGCAGATTTAGATATGTTAGCTACTCCATGACAACTCTGATATTAAAATTGGTTTTTCCATGTTATAATCTTTATTTAGTTATTATAAGTATCTGAAACTCATTAAATGATAGTCACTTCACTAGCACAAGTATGTTCTTATAACGTCTCTTCACTTAAAATGACCAGTTGTTAATACTTATTTTTCTTAGTTTTAAGTGTGTGAGTGTGTGTGTGTGTGTGTGTGTGTGTGTGCATGTTAGTAGAGATTTCTAGTGGAAGACACAGGTATAAGATCTCCTGAAGCCAGACTTACAGGAGGGTTGTGAGTTGCCCAATATGGGTGCTAGGAGTTGAACTTAGATCCTCTGCAAGAACAGTACATGCTCTTAACCACGGAGCCATCGCTTCAGCCCTCAACTGACCGTTTCTGCATTACTGTAATTTCTGCATTAATCCAGATCAGATGGTCTTTTTCCTCTGGCTAAGCTATTTAAGATCTCTCTAGCCTATGGGGTAGGAGAACCAAAGGCGGGACTGGGCTGAGGGAGTGGAAGAAGGCAGATTGTAGACATGTGGAAGGAGCTGCTTTCTCTAGACTCTTTTCCCCCCTTCTATTTCTCAATCTTGGCTGAGTATTGTATTCAGCTGGGACCTGTAAAAAATACTGATGCCAGATCCCATCCACAAAGACTCTCATTAAGTTGATCTAGGGTGCAGTCTGGGCATCAGGAATTTTTAAAGCTCTCTAGATGATTCTGAGATGCTTCCAAGGCTGAGAACTACTACACTGTGAGGATCGCACTGGGGAAGCTAGCTCAGTTTGAATAAGAATCTCACCAGGAGGGAGGAGACAGGAAATCAGAATTCTTTACAGTCTTCCAGTGACTCCCATGCACAGCTGGGGTTGCAAACTGCTATTTGGGGGGCAGGAGAAGGTGAGGTGGGGGATGGGATGCAGCCCGAGCCATCTCAGGGATGCTTTTAAACATTCTAGAGCCCTGGCGTTTAAAGGGCTTCAGAGTTAACTTGTTCCCCTCTCCCCCACTGGGCTGGAGGAATGCACCTCTGAATCATGAACCGAAAGAGTTCTTTTGGGCCCACTGGACCTAGACTGATCTCAATAGCATGAACATATTCTGAACGAGTTAGACATGCATTGAGTGGACAGACCTGTAGCATGATATAAAAAAGGTTGCTTAACCGAATGACACAGCTGCATCGGGACAGGTGCTGGAGCAGGGGGCTAAGGGAGGTACAGACATCAATGTCTGCCTGCTTCTACCTGCTAACCCAGACACTTCTGAATTAGGCCATGCTACCAAATTCAAAGGTAAGAGGCTGAAAAAAGACAGTGGCTAACCTAGGAAACCCAGTGGGGATAGAACCACAGGTCCCCGAAGGATGTTTCCAGTCTAGCGAAAAGGACTTGAAGCTGGGTGCTTGTCCCCTTTGAAAGGATGGGATATGCGTAGCATGAAGGCTGCACCTTTTACCTTTTTTTTTTTTTTTTTTTGAGTCAGTAGTTTTGGTAGCATGGTAACTTCTGTAGCATCACCATAGAAACACATTATCACTACATGTAAATTTTACATGTGGTATATAACACGTAAGAGAAAAGCCAGGGCAATAGCTAATATTCCCACACTCCAAACAGGCTGGAAATGAAAGCCTTCTCCCATGCACATGGCTTGAAAAGCTGTGCTAAAAGTCACTGAACAGGGGATGGAGAGATGCTCAGGTAAGAGCAGGCCCTGGTTTTTGTAGAGGACCTGAATTCAGTCCCCAGGATCCATGTCAGGTACCTTCAGTTCCAGGAGCTCTAACCTCCTCTTCTGGATTTTGTCGGCACCTGTGCTCACATGTGCACATCTCTCCTTCACCACACACACATAATTAAAAATAGTCAATGAACGTTTAAGTGATTCTTGACCAAGTTTCATCACTACATTTCAACGTATCTGTAGATCTACCCTAAGTAGAGAAATATTTCAGTATTTTTAAATACCATGTTTCAACTTTCTTAAGTGGCATATTTTTAATTTTCCATTATATTTCCCATTTAATGTTTTTATTTGAATATAGATGCAATTATGGATAATGTCGACAGAAATATTTGCGATGAAATTCAGAATCAACCCAGTCTGCATATTTCCCTTAAGGCAGTGTTTCCAAATTGTGTTTCTTAGAACACTAGTGTCCCTAGAGATATTAATGGTCTTTCTCTGGCTTGCTGACTGAGAAATACTCAGACAATAACACTGAACTAGCCTCTTGCAGCAGAATTCTCTAAGCCTGTGTTACACTATGGTCAGCTTCAACTTCAGGGAAATACTGCAGGTGGGTTTCCAAGCTGACTTGACATCTGAACATTTCTTTGTCCCCTATTCTTCTCCTCACTCTGACTTTTGGTAGAATATTTAAATCTCAGCAATTTGCAACCTGAGAGCAATCTGGAATCCACCTTTGGAATAGTAAAGAAGGAAACAAACCTGTCACTCAGCTGTTTGTCTGAAATAAAAATTCCACACAGCTGCCCAGAGCTGCCCCTTGATTCAGAACCACTGGAGAACAGCACTTAAGCGAAGCTTGCATGTTAGTCTTCTTTAAGACAGTATTTTGCACAATGATGGAGGAGTAACTCCAGAGATTTCCAGTGGGATTTAAGCCTGATTGGAAGTTCTATCTGAGCTCTAGGCAGCATTATGGGACTGTTTTCCTAATAGGAAATGATGCTTGTAGCTATGACTGGGCAACCAACAAACTTCAGAATTATTTTTCATATGTTAACCTAAAATGCTTCACGATTCCAAGGTGACTGAAAAATTCTTATCATGTGTACTCATGCGCAAATAACAAACTTTTATTTTACTTATCAAAATTAGTTCAAGCAAAGGCTGTCATTATTTCAATTTTATCAATGACAACTTTCATTAGCTGACCAAAAGATATTTAGAAATCTGCATTATGGAATCTTATAGGAAAAATATGAGAGGGCCATTCATCCGAGGTATTTAAAGGGTAGCAGGGCCAGTGGCACACTCATCCCCTCTGTGCCCCAGCTGTTTCACTAGTGCCCTGGGCCACCTGCTTATCCGCAGCTCTTTCTGAATGTGTTGGCATTCGAATTGGAGTGCTCTCACCCTGTGGCCCCGTCTCATCCAGGGTACTGCATTTAGCCAGTGGAAGAAGGCAGGAAGATGCATAGTCATTAAATGTACCTTTCATTTAACTGATTACGTATTTCAAATCAGGTGTAAGTAAAAATATGTTGTTAAATCATCAATAAAATTGATGCGAGCAAGAACTAAAAGCCTTGCTAAAAATAAAAGAAAAACATGCCTCATTTTTTTTTTCTTATTTTCTATCCGTCAGAAACAAAATTATTCCCAGAAGCAATTTGGCTAAGTTTTTGTACGTAATTTGAAGGGTCCAGTGGAAAGTTGTTACTGAGGCCAACTACACTAGCAGGCAATAGATGGTGTTTGTGACGTGGGGAGATAGAAGACCAAGCCTCAAAGAGCTGTCTCCCCAACTTTCATCCAGTAAGAATGAATCTACCTGCCTACTTATCAGCAAGTAAACCCAGAAGAAATAATTCAGAGTTGAGTTGACTCACGGGATATCTGTGTTGAGAGGGGACAGAAAGGCTTTAAGGATTAAGGTGAGTTGTACTAGCAGAGAACAAGCAGGAGAGTGGTTATGTTAAGGTAGCATCTGCCAGCTAGTGGGCACGGTCCTTGTGCTGGTTGGTTTTCTGTTGGTTTGACACAAACTAGAATCATCAGGTAAGATGAAATGCCAGTTGAGGAACTCTGTCCGTCCAGTTGGCTGCGGGCATGTCCAGGGGGGCATTTTCTTGATTAATGACTGACGTGGCAGGTGGTCCTGGTCTGCCTGAGAAAGCCAGGGGTAGCATTCCTCTGTGATCTTCACTTCGGTTCTTGCCTCCAAGTTCCTTCCCTGACTTCCCTCAGTGACAGACTGTGACCTGGGAGTCACAAGAGGAAAGAGACCCGAGTTGCTTTTGGTCAGAGTGTTTAATCTCAGCAGCAGAAGGCAAAGCAGGGGACTCCTGATCCCAGTGATCAGCGTGGAGGGGAGGGAAGGAGATGCTCTGGGGGAGGGAACTGAGGAGAGGCAGGAGTCAGGGATCTGCCCTCACTCCGTTTCAGTGGCAGCAGCCTGATAAACGAAAGTCTCCTGTATCTCAGAGAGTTTCAGGATGTTTTTCTGGTCACATCCCTGGTTGGTCTGGTTCATAGAGGGGAGGCACGGAGTCGTGGGAGGTCATCTGTGGAGTGTGCCAGTTCTTCCTCTTACCATCGAGAAGGGTATTTGGAAGGCTGGTGACACTTTGCTCTTTCCATTCTTTTGTTAAAGTCAATAGTCATGACGCCTCCCTTTGAGAGACAAACTAGACAGTACGCAATTCCACGGTACTTTTAGAGAGTGAACTGTTGAGCTGAGCGACACCTGAGGTGTACTCTGCTGAGAGGAATTGCCTTTTAAGATGCTTGTCATCACAGTAGCAAAGACTGTTCTTTGAATTAATTAATGAGTGAAAAAAGGCTACTTCATTTCATCTGATGGCATTTTTTGAAGGGAAACTGTTTTTTTGGAAGTCATATGCAAGTTACGCTGGCTAGAAAACATATATTTTCTTTTTTCTGGGCAGCAGCACACCTTTGTCTTTGGTTTTCCAGTCTTCGGTCGTAACTAACCTACTTAAGTCAGCAGCATACAAATGGTAGCGATAACGGCTACATTATTGTTGGGAAGGGAATTCTTTTTCCTATAATACTTCCTGAGGAGCCAGGCAGGTGATCACTTCAGACACCTGCGGCTGACGTGTGTAGAATTATGGAGCTGAGCTGCTGCATTCTTTAGAGAAGATTACTGCGGTGTCTGTGTGTGAGAATGAGGCTCAACTTCCTATGACTAGTATACCAGGACATAATTCAGCTGCTTCACCCCCTCCGGACCTGGAAAGACCCGGGTTGACTTTGCTCTTCATGTCTCTCTTACTTGTTTGACATTGGTCAGACATTGAACCATGGTGGATCCCAGAGAAGACTGGCATGAATCTGTATTTCAGTTTTTAAGATTTACTTTAAGATTTATGACCTTTTAAAGTATTTTAATAGTTTATTAGGCATTCACATTAAAATCATTACATTGCAGAGAAATAAATGTTTGCTGTTCTTGTAAATCTTTGAATTTAGTCTCTGAAAAAATATATTAACATATAACTGGAAACATATTTTTGAATGACTAAAGAAGATAGCTAAAACTGAGGTTAATTCTTTCAAAATATAAATGCCAATATTGGAACTAGTGAACTATTTTTCACTACTGTAAGGATCTCTTGAACTCTCTCCTACTGTAAGCTTGAGATAACATTCTCCATCTCCTGGGACGAAAAAGAGTCTGAGGAAATTTGCCAGGTCATTTGGTTCATTGCTACATCAATTTTAGTTGTAAAATTATATATGGTCCTGTTTGTATCATATTCAGGTGTCATTCGTTTTAATTATGACATATCAGTGTCCTCAACCGATCAAACTGAAGAAAGCGATCCCCTTCTGTGCGCTGGCGGATGGCTTCCTGGAAGGCCTGGTGTGCTTAGCACACTTATGGAGAGGATGATCAAGTCTGGTGGCTTTGCTGTGGATTTAGTAGCCTTGCCTGTGGCAGTGTAGGGAATTCCCATACACGAACATTCTGATAGCATGTACAGTGTGGCCTTCAACCTGCTTTCCTATCATGTGCATTCTACTGCCACCTTTCTTCATCAGCGCCTCTTTTCATGGAAAATTACTGACGCTTTAAAGGGGGAAAAGGAGGTATCCGAGTAATATCTTTTCCCCAGTGAAAACACAGGTCATCAATATTATTTCAACATAATAATGAAACTTTTTACTACCACAAGTCTACTTTCTAGCGTTGTGTGCGACACCTCGCCTGTGTGACCTGATCACTTCGAAGCGGGTGGGTGGGCGCTGGCTCTGACATTCTGAGGGAAGCAGCCACAGAGGGCGGATGGGAACTTAACTCCGGCTTAACGTAGAAGCAGACTTGTAGTTTCCACTACTTGTATCGCTCTACTCTGCCTAGTGTCAGTAAAATACCCCATATCAATTTGTACCAGGCAGGGGTATAATTTGCATCTAAACTGTATAAACACAACATTTCCTTCCTTATCATTTGTTCTAAGGAGTTCTGGCCATTATCTTGCTTTACTCTGGATCCCTCCTTCAAAACATCTCCATCTGTCGCTCCATCCCTTGAGTTGGTGTAGCAATTTCAGTTTCCTTTGCTTACAGAATTGGTAAAGATACAGAAAACAAACTTTGGATGCATTTCTGAGATTCCTTGAAAGGTTCATACTCTGTTAATTAGCTAGTGTCTACATAATTATTATAGAACGCATATACACATAAATGTTAATTTCAGAAATTAAGCCAATCAATTTTGGGATAGATACAGATAGCCCCCCCCCCATTAAACGCCACTAAACCCAAATGAAACGATCAAAAGAGCACATAGAATCAATAGCGCTGGGTTTGCTCTAACCAGCACTTCTAAGGGCGGTTTACTAGTTTAAGGGTTAAGTTGTTTCTTTCTGTTTCTCGTGATTATTATGCTCTCAAATAATTTCTAAGCTTCTTGGGGCTCTGCCCAATAAAAGTAAAGAGGCAACAGGAAGAAAGCAAAGATGCTGTGTTAAGGCAATGACAGTCTATTTGGGGTTCTATTGTCAAGTGTTAAATACAATTCTGGAATATCACACAGGCATTGTGACAAGATTGACATTCAGTTATTCTAGCATCTTATAACATAGTTTAGAAGTTCTGTGTTCTCAAAGTTACAATGGCTTTTTCTAGTAGTTAAGAGTGGTATTTGTTGAACTAGATTTAGAGTATATGTCCTACAGCATACTGCGGCTTCATTGACACGTAAAAAAATGTATTTTGGGGAAATTTTCAGCCCATTTGGGGATACCAACTCCACAAAGAATATTAAGTACTATATACAGGAATGCTTAGAGTATTCACAGTGGAAAATATCCTATGATCTACCTGGCCATAGCTTCTTGGCCCTGTAAATAGTAACAGGCATGAATTCATATTGTGAAGCAGGTCTTAAATTTCAACCAGAAACTGGTTGGTTACCAATGTAACAGTTGTGCCATATTGCACCAGCGGACGTATTTTGCCAGGCCAATTGTTATTATAGCTCATAAGCATCTGGATAAAATTGTCCATTACCTATCTCCTCAACTATTGTGACTTCCGTCATTATGAGAGCTAACCAATAGGGATGAAGCCTGCTTTCTCCATGCGTTCTGGCTCAAGTATGTGGTATCTCCAGAAAGAGAGTCTCTTTGAGTTCTGGAGGACAATCAAGGGCAATATCACTAGCTTATAAAGTTTGGCAGTCTAGCCCACTGACTAACACCTTGAAAAGAGGTAGCCTGCACTTGGTTAGTTAGATAACCTATGCTGTTTGGGAGAGGTATTGTCTCTTTGTTATAGAGTGAGTCCATTTAAAATCACGTACACACATGCACACACACAGAAACATACATATATACATGCATGCATACATACATACATGCATACATACATAGTTTAGGAAGCTTATACACCATTAGGCTTGGCTTGGTCAAACGTTTTTACCTTTACCTCGCCCTTACCTTTTTCTTTACCTTGTCCTCTCATCCCCTACTCTACTTACTTCTTCTTCTTCCATTATTCCCATTCATAACACCTGTGTATTCTCTGTCCTTTGACTTCCCTTCCCCACCCCCTGATTTTAGCTTTTTTGACTTTTAAGTATTCTCCAGTTTTATCACACATATCTAAAGACTCAAAGCTAGTATCCACATATGAGGGAGATCATCTGGCATTTGTCTTTCTGGGTCTAGGTTACCTCACTTAGCATGTGTATTTCCAGTGCCACCCATTTACCCACCAATCTGATTTTTCTTTATAGCTGAATAAAATTCTATTGTGCACAGGTACCGAAATTTTCATCATCCATTTATCAACTGATAGGCTTCTATGCTGTTTCCATTGCATGGATATCGTAAACAGAGCAACATTAAACACGGATGATCAAGTATCTTTGAATTAGAATGAAAAATTTATCTGTGAATATGCCCAGGAGTATAGCTGGGCCACATGGTAGATCTATTTCTAGGTTTTTGAGGAACTTCTGCAATGGTTCCCCAAGTGCCAGTGTTAGCTCCTACCAGGAATGAGTGAGTGAGTGCTCCCCTTTCTCCATATCCAATCATAACCCAAAATTGATTTTTGGGTTTTAGTCATTCTGACTAGGGTAAGATGAAATTTCATGTTGTTCTAATCTTCATTTAACTTATGGATAAACTAGGCAAGCTGGATATATACATGCCAAAGAATGGAACTAGATTTATATCTCTTACCCTGCACAAACTGAACTCTAAATGGATCCAGGACCTCAACACAAAGTCCTGACGTACCCCGAATGTGTTTGAAGAGAAAAGTAAGAAGCATGCTTCAACTCATAGGCACTGAAAGGACTTTCTAAGCAGAACACTGATGGGAAGTAAGACCAACGACTAACAAATGGAACCTAAAAGAGCTAAAAGGTTTCTGTACAGCAAAGGACAGGTGAAGAGGCAGCCTACAGAGTGGAAAAACAATCTTTACCAACTATACATCTGACAGAGGTTTAATGCCTAGGATATGCAAAGAAATAAGAAAACAAAATATAAAGTGAGAAACAATTTAATTACAAAACAGGTATGGAATGCTTTATAATTTTCATTCTTAATAAGCTGTAGTGGGGATGGATCTGTGTGAAGCCTTTAAAGAAGCATATCTCACTGAACCCCCTATCAGTTAAATTCCTGTCTAATTACATACAGTGATTCTCAGCAAGCAAGGGAAAAAGCTGTGCTTTTATTGTACCTATATATTTCTATCCTTAAGGAGTTCTTAGGCATAACTAATAGGATAGGTTTGAACTTCTGGGTCGCTCTCCCTGATGCCAGCGATGTTTCTCTCTTTCATCTTTTTATCCATAGACCCAGCACAGTGTGCAGTGTAGCAGGGTACTTGCATTAAGCAAAGAAGACTCAGAACCACCAGTCAGCCAAAGCACTGACCACCTTCCCTCACTCAGCATCTTACTTGTCTGCGTTTTCCTTCCAGCTTACTCTCTACTTGGCAATGTAAAGATACTATTGTGTTCAGCTAATTTATTCTGTCCCTTTCTTAAAGCTTTGGAAATTCACACTTTGTGCCATTTGCATGAAAATGTTAACTATAGTTTTTCCATTTCAAAGCAGTCTCCATTTGTTGGTTCCCAGATTGTCAACTGCTCTATGGAGTCCCCCTGGCCCTTCTGTTCTGTCCTTCCACACTGCTTGTGAAGGTAAAATGTGCAAACTCTAAAATACCGTGCAGATACAAAGCATTACTGTGGTTCCGCTCTTAAAAATTATCACATTTCTCTTGATTTCTCTATTCCATAAATAGTCATTGACTATAGTATCAGGCACTGGACCAAGAATGAAGGTTAGAGAAGGGAATGAGGCAATTACTCAAGGCTCTAGAGATCGCTGGTGGCAGAGCAAGGCCTGACTCCACCCTTAGCTATGGCATTCAAAGACTAGGCTCATCCTACTCTGATCATGTAAGATGGTCAAAATCAACTTCAAATCAGCATTCTAAGGGCCAGCTGTACATCAAGTCTTCTGCTTTCTTCTTAGCTCCCCTTCCTTAAGCTTCACCTCCCAGCTCAGCTACCACGCCATAGCTTTGCATGTATAGTAGTAGTTGCTAATTATTTTATTCAACACTCTTTATACTTATCTACTTTTATTAAGAAAACTCATTAGCACAGATATTTGTGTTTGTTTTTGGTTTTGTTTTTTGAGTCAGTGTTTCTCTATGTAGCCCTGGCTGTCCTGGACTCACTTTGTAGACCAGGCTGGCCTCAAACTCACAGAGATCCACCTGCCTCCTTGAGTTGGGATTACAGGAACACGCTGACACACCCGGCTTAGCGTAGATATTTAACTGTTCTAGAGGACAAACTCAGCTTTAACTTGTTGTTTTGTAGATCAGACACTTAACAGGTTCAACTGTATTCCTCTCTATGTTGCAGCATGACACCATTTGGACTTCTACATAATACATATTCTTACTCATCCCTTGACATTCATTAAGTAAGTGCTGCTCATTCCAGTCAACAGGTTGGCTCGGAAGAAAGAGGTTGGAAATGTCTGAGACCAACTGGAGGGACAAGGACTTTGAAGTATCTACTTAAAAACATCAAGACATTGTTCTATTGGGTCTTTGTCACTCAGATTGGCATCATCTGTTTTAGAAAGCATATGGTTTAGGCTAGGCTCCAATGCAGCCTGTCCATGCAGGTCTGAGCTGGATTGGGAACCCTGCAGTGTACTATTCTGCTGTTAACTAAACACTGAGGACAACTTGTGTTTATCTGCTATGTCTGCTCCCAAGGGCTAGAACGTATTTCAAGTACTCCCAGCTCTTTAAACACACACTCCTCACAAATCTGCAATTCAAGAATTAGTTAAATATGAAGAAAAATGACTCATATTTGTAACTCCAGCACTTTGGAGGTGTGGCTGTGGCAGGAGGATTGCCATGAGTTTGAAGTCAACATGGGCTACAGGGTGAGGCTGTCTTGAAAATCGAAAGAGAAAAACAATAATGTCTGAGCCATCATTTAATGAAAGAAGGGAGAAAGTCGACAGTGTTTTTCAGAAAGCTGGCCTGTGCCTTTCTTTGTTAATGGTTCTAAAATGTTCTAATCAGATGTAGAAAGAACGTTCCCAGTTTCCAGCATTCTGATCAACAGATGGACCCATGCTCCCCCAGGTCATCCATTGGTTCAGGCACATTTCCTGAAATCCCTTTTCTTTTCAGATTCAACATAATTTGAAAACCTAAGTAGTATTATTCCAAATTTAAACACATTTTCCACTTAAAATTAGTTTTTTCTTCGTGGTATTTTAATATAAAACAACTGTGCTTTTACCTCATCTCTGTTTATGTTTTGTTAACTTTTCTAATATTTTAGTTTATATAAAATGTAATCATCTGTCCAGTTCAGATGATCATAGTTGTCTAGTTGTATACAACTATCTACAGCCATCCGCATGTCCTCAGAGAAACAAAATAATATATGTGTTTGAAACTTTTGTCATTAAATAAATTCTAATTGTTCATTGTAGTCAAACTAAGTTATAATATTATATCATTTGAAGTTAGACGAGAACATCAGTAGATAACTGTATCTATAGTATTACTATTTCTTTGTTGAAATGTTGAAGTGCCAGGCTTCCTCATGCATCTTAAAACTTTATATAACTTACACAGCTTTCCTAGTAAGGACGTTAGCTTTTCATTTAAAGTATTTTTTTTCCCTTTTTTAACTAAAACTATGGTAGATTTCTAAATACCAACCCATTATGGCATCCTCTTATTTGTTACTGGTAGAGGTGACACTGGGTAATACAGTATCAGAGATAAAAGTATGATTGTTTAATCAGCTTCCACAGGCAGCAATTTGTGACCATTATCCATTACTTTCCTTGTAAAAGCGGAGCTTAGTAGGTTAATGCTGAGTATCTCAGTGTACCTGAAGGGCTGAAAGGGTACAGAGGGAAAGACTTCGGACTTTCCTGGGGTGAAGGTGGGGATTGAGTTGGGAGTGGAGGTTGGGGATCAATGGAAGACCTTGATAGCAGATTTCTCTCCGAGGGCAGAAAAGTGTGACAAAGGTGTGGGCATAACTGGGGAAGTCCCCAGTGGGGCTAGCTGCACCATGCGTATCTGTAGAATAAAGATGGCGCAGGGAAGTGGTAATGAAGGGCATAGGTGAAATACTTGAGCATTTTTGTCTTTAACTTTCTATTATGAAGAGGAGGGAACAGAAGAGAATAAAGCGGTGGCCAGCTGAGGGCATGGTGTCAGGAAGTAACTGCAGGGAGTGGTGAGGCAGTGATCTCAAAAGAGAAAAAGGAGGAAGGCAGACACAGGAGAGCAGGAGAGGTCCGTGACAGAGGAAGCCCGCCCGGAGCGGGGCACATCGAGCAGCCTGTGCCTTTGTGAATGCCTCAGGAAGCACTGGAAGAAATGATGCTCCAAGTCAGATGTGCTTGCCATTCTTACACTGGTGTAAAGCTCTCAGAAAGTTCGTTTTGTGGACAGAGTGACAACACAGAATCCAAGAGCCTACTACGAGTCATTGTCCACCTTATTGCTTTTTTTCCAGTTGACATATATATTAACTGTATATTTAGAGCAATCACAATTTTTTTCCAAGCACACAGGAAACTGATAGAAAAAATACTAGTTTACAATTTTAAAACATTTGGGTTTTCTCTTTACTTTTTAGAGTGATTTCCACATCGCAGCTGATGCACACAGAGGAAACTTTTGATGGACATGCACATATGCCCGCCCGTATTTACATACGCATGTAAACTCCTCTGTCTGACACATGCAGCTGTCATTTCCTATTTTAGGCACACTGTCCCAGGACCAGAAGGGCCCCACCCGAATGCCCAGCGTCTGAGCATTCCAAGACATAACTGATAAAACTTCCCTTGAAGCTTTCCAAGAATGGAACCTTTAGAGCCTACTGCAACTTCAGACCTTCCCCGGGGCCCTCAGAGGCTCAGGAGCTCCGCACCTGTCCCCTCACTCACTGTGACTACCTCCCTTGTTCACACTGCTTCACTCCATTCTTCCTCCTTCTTCCTAGAGCACAGTGTTTGCATTACGGCCTTCTCCAGCCTATGCTCTCTCTCTCTGTGAATTATTTCCTCTCTTAGATACACTGGCATCTTACTTCTTCACTGCTTTCTAGTCTTTACAGGGTCATTACTTTTTTTTTCCCACTTGAAAACATTCCTCTCTTCTTTACCCAGTCTATTTACTTCCATCTTTCCTCTTGGCATTTGTTACTCCCCAACACATACTATACCTTTCCCTTGTATATAAATTCCTTCCCCAGCTGGAAGGAGAGAGCAGGGGACTTTTATCCACTTTATTCACTGTCCCATATACACTCCTGAGATTGGGGGATGTAATTATTTGCTAAGGTGATGAATTCCATAAATAGTCATTGACTATAGTATCAGGCACTGGACCAAGAATGAAGGTTAGAAAAGGGAATGAGGCAATTACTCAAGGCTCTAGAGATCGTTGGTGGCAGAGCAAGGCCTGACTCCACCCTTAGCTATGGCATTCAAAGACTAGGCTCATCCTACTCTGATCATGTAAGATGGTCAAAATCAACTTCAAAATCAGTGTGAGCGTTTTTCTTTTCTTTTATTTGAGCAGATCTTTGTGTTGTGGAATGCTAGGATGAAGTAACGCTGTGCCCAGAAGGCACTTACACTCTGGATTGTGGGAGCAAGGATGTCAAAGGAGTGATAGCTGGCCATGGATTGGTTTGAGACTTTTCTCTGTCCTATGCTATTGAAGAAAAGGCACTTTCCTGTTTCCTAAGGCAATATATGAGAAATGATGTTGTATTTCCAACATACATGCAGTACTGGCTGACAGCTACTGAACTTTCCTTGTAGCAGGCACAAACATAAGCAACTCACACATAATATTTTACTGAAACCTTAAAAGAACAGAATGATGTAGGCATTGCTATTTTTGATTAACAAATGAGAAAAAAGTCTCAAAGAATTAGTGACTATGAAAAAAGATGATGTTAGAATAAATTACTTGTGTGGGCTTTTAGTACAGAGACAGATTTAATATGTAAGACTTCTATTTTCATGGTTGCTTTCTGCTAAGAGTCTAAATCGAGACAATAAAGGATTTACATAATTAGTGTTTCATACAATGAAGAGAAAGCTGTGGTCTAGTACTGTGTAGATGATGCATTAACCGGTATCACTAATAAACCTTACTTGCACTGCTGATCAGTAACCCAGAGTTCTGCTCTTCACCATAATGCTTGCTATTGTGAAGGTCACAAAAGCTATTTCACTTTTTTCAGGCTCACTTCCTTGGTGAGAAGTTTAAACCAATTGATAGTATGTTTTAGAGTGCCCATAATGATTTTAAGCTACTTAAAGTACTTGGCTGGCTAACAGAGACATGAAGAAAGTCTTGAATGATATCCCCACTCCATTCCTAAATATAATTTCTAAATCTCAGACCGTGAGAACTCCAAGTTTTGCTTGTTACCTATTTTGAGTTTACATAGGCTCATATAGGCCTCTCCTTGTTCTAGTTACTTAGTTTGCATGAAACAAACTATCTTGAGATCAACCTATTTATAATTTAAAATGAGATGGAATTGATAAATTGTTTTTACTTTATAAAATTATCCTTATGCAACAGAGGTTTTAATTCATCGAGATAGCTACATTTTGATATAAGAAATCTTTTCTAGGCTAAGCAATGTAGACCCCCCTTGGTTATTATCCATAAATGTGGTCTCTCAGCCTTTCATGGCTCACCAGTCCTCTATGAATACCATCAACAAGAGGGCACCCAGAACATGATGCTCCGAACTCAACAGGGTGGGGCTGGAAGCAGCAAGATTACTGCTTCCTTGGTGACATCATAGCTGTATTGGGAATCCAACTTGCCATAAACATAGTTTGGAGCAGATGATAAACTCGTCTTAAGCTTGTCTATTAAAATTCTAGATTATTTTCAAATGAATTGATGTCAAGTCTGGTCTCTCCTGCTTTTAGAAACACACACAGTTGTAATCTTGAATCTGAATTCATGACACTTTGCTTTCTTTTGTCTTGAATTTTACTGTGTTGGCACCTGCTCAACATTTCAATCCATTCTATTAAAACAAACAAACAAACAAACCACGTGTGAAAGGGGAGCTATTCAGAGAGCTTACTTAACGGTAGAGACATTAAAATCCTGTGACTGCATTAGGAAGGTGGCTTCTGGAAACGCAGAATGGGCACTTGAGTAGCATGTGCAGAGAGGCCATCACATCCTACCGCAAACTAGACTGGGACCCCGCGCTTCTCACAAGCACAGTTCCACAGCCTCAGAGGATGGAACAGCAAGGCACCGTGTTAAAGTTCTGGAAGTCGTAACACTGAGAAACAGAGCTAAAATACAGAGCTATAGAATGAATGCATTGTCTTAAGGGGAACTGGGTAGAAAGAGGTTCACTGCAATGCTTATTAGAGTAGCAGAAAGGTGAATTTCATAGATAAGTTGACTCAGTAACAAGAAACATGACACAGACAGCTGAGGGGAGGTGTTGATGGCCCTTCTCACAGGCTCTATACAGCTTCCTGTCCAACTGGCCGTCTCTTTCCTCGTAACGCTCTGTTTCTGATACGATCCCAGCTCTCCAGTATTCCTTGCCTGGGCCAATGTCACCAACTGTGTTTTACTTTTCCCCTGCCTTTTTACACTTTCTCAAATGACACTTCTAAGAGCCTTATTCTAGCTCCCCACGACACTACACATCATACAAATCATCTGTAAAGCTGCTGGAGGAATGTAACTATTGCTTAAGACAATGCGCTGTGCAAAATGATTGATTATACAGTTATGATTTTTCCATGTAAACCACAATCTTAAAGAGAGGTTTCCTGGATATGTCCTTTTAGGAAGGGTGACAAAGAGACCTTAGTTTGTGTTCAAATCTAGGATCTGATATATGTTAACTTCAGAAAAAACACTCTTTCTAATCTTAGTTTCTTCATTATAATGACAAAGATAACATCTAATTTGTATAGTTATGAAAGTTTATTGAACTAATGAGAGGATGTTCAGTTTTTAAAGGGCTTGGAGCCTCTGCCTAACCCAGGCTGGCTCTGAACTTACTATGCCTCTGTTGTCAGCCTCACTGGTGTTGAGATTCCAGGCCTGCATCCCTAGCCAGCTGCTATTACAGAGTTGTAGCAACCGAGGAGACCACATGGACTCACAGAAAAGATGCTGAGCCAGAGCTTGCAACTGCCTTGCCCCAAACTTATCCCAAGGAAGAACAGGAAGCATAATACTCAGAGGCCTTCATTTCTTTACTTCTGAAAAGGTGGTAAACAGTTTAAACTGCAGAAAGATTTGTTTGTTCAGATGAGGGTTCTGAGCCTGGGATTCCAGAGGTCAACTATACCCCGAGGTCCCCTGCTCAGGCCTGCAGTCTTACCACTCTAAGTAGCATTCCTGTTCTGTGTCTGGCACTGTGCTGGGCACCAAATACACAGGCAACAAAGCGATGGCACATTTGAAATGTGTTTGTGACAGATTCCTCTTGGGTGTAAAGCAAAGTCAACCTGCACTTCTACATTGGTTCTATATTAGTGCATATTGAACAGTGTGTAGGAAAAATGCTCTAAAGCTATGCTTTGGCTGCTACTTCGGATCAGTGGCAGCTGAGTGTGCAGGAGACCCCTGATACCACGGGATCTGTGGTACCCCAAGTACCACAGAAAGCAATTATTTTTCAAAATAATTGTAACAAGGGCATGCGTAAAGTATAGACACTCCAATAGCATTCCAAAAACACTGAAGGGGATATTTTACAGAATTTGTGGCTGGGTTCATTATCCTTGATAAAAATAACTCAGTTAAAGCTCTTAAGCATTTTTAGTAATTTCTTATCAAACTCTTACTTCTAGACAGACATTTTCAAATGGCAGCATGTAAACAAGCACTTTTGGTGTTTTAGAAACCTTTGCCAGTGGTTTTTCTTGTTCAAAATAGAAGGGAATGAAGTGCTCTCTATTTGATGTATAGTTATCAGGAGAAACTTTCCATTTTCATTCATGTAAGCTACTTTACAGTCGGACACTGTTGAACCAAGGCTTTCTTTTCTCCTCCCCTGGAACTCAGAAATACACTCCTTTCGACTTTTCCTCCAGAGTTCAAATGTGTCGGAAATTGCCCGGGAATGATACTTGAGTTGCCTAAGAGGGTGTCAGGAACACTCTGGAAGACTTCCCAAAAACATGAATAACTGAGTCCAGTGAGTGGCCCTGTGGATTGGCGTGATCACGTGGCCACCTTTCCTGCGTTTTATAACTGTGCCTCCTTGTGAGGCATTCCAAAACATGCAAGCAAGTCTAGACTCCATATTAAGGAATTCTATTTTTGTTGAACATATTTCACTGATTTTTTAGAAGTTCTTATTCCAAATATGATGTGCTTCAGAGCTAGCGCTTCAGAATTTCATGTGTTACCCAGTTTCCCTCCGAGCCTGAAATTATAGCTTGAATTCCCTCACTGTATTTGATAAATACAATAGATGCTTTTGTGGATGAAGCAGAAAGCAAAGAGGTTTATTTAGAAGTTGAAAGAAATAATGGGGAGGGAAGCAGCTGCACAGTGTCTTACATGACAGTTCCTCTCTGCCAATTAGAATCGCTCGGCGGGGTTAGGAAAGGCTAATGTAAAACGCGCCGCTGTGTGAGTTTGCTGGAAGCAAAGTTTCCCAAGCCTTGTATTCCAACGCATTAAACAAATACAGCATTTATAGCACAGGCAAGCATTCAACTGAACAGATGAAAAAAATTAAAAGACCCGAGAATGAAGTTTGACCGTCTCTCCCTCCTCGAGAAGAAAGAGCTGTGATGTGTTATTATTAAGGGGAACGGCATCACCACCCGAGAACTACACCCACGGAAGGTGGGAGACCAGCTCGTGCAGAAAAGAATGGGAGATATGTTTGTGGACTTTCTAAGAGGACAAAACGGGGGCCAGGGTCTGGTTTTGAGGGGTGAAGCGTGTGCTGACAGGTGAGCTCAGGAAGGAGGGGCGGATCCGCAGCTGGTCAGTGGCGCTGATGAGCAACGTGGAAAGTGCTTTCTTTACTTCCCAGCCTAATTTCATCTTTCAAAGGACACATTTATTCCTGCATCATGGAGGTGGAGACTTGGAACTGAAAAGCCAGCTTCGTCCCTTCACCATATGAGGTGTGAGGGAGTGGGCAAATCTAGATTTTTAAGCCACGCCTAGAAGTCAAGGACCATTTTTAACTATTATGTTATGGTGCCAAAATAGAAGGGCTCCAAAATTTAAGGCAAGACTTTAGAAAGCATGGAGACTTTGTCAGATGGGTTGGAGTCAGGGAGAGAGTAGGGTAAAAAAAAAAAAAATGTCTGAGTTCAGCATGGCAAGAAGGGTGTTGATCATGGAAAGAGGATGAGTGGGCCTCGTGTGCCATCCAGCACACAGAATCTGTGGTAAGTGGTAATTTGACGTGGGAGAGGAGAGATGAGAACATTAAAAAAAGATTCCAGGTTCAAAGCTTAACGGTTTGGAAAATAATGATTCCATCAACAGAACAAGACTGGCAAATATAGCCACTTGAATGATTTTTCTTAAAAATACAAACACGCGATAATTTTTATGAGTACATATATTATTAAATTTCTCAAGCAACCAAGTTGTTTACATAGCCATATATCAAGAAGAGAGAAATGATATAATGCACATTTAAAAAGGAAGTCTTTTCAAATGATGATGGATTTCTTGGAGAGTCATTGAAGCAAGTCCACTGTGCCAACAACAGTAGTTATCCAGTGTCTATTAATCAGGCACTTAGAGAACAGCTGAGAAATCAGTGCTGTATTTACTACGTTATTTTAAATTAGCAGAGCTATGATGAATTACGTTAAGGAGACACAGGAGTGTTTGTAGCTCTCCACTAAATGATGTGTTTTTTGGAAAGGCTCATAATAGGTTCACAGTAAATGTAATGAAATAGTGTAACTTTTGTGCTAATGTTGGAATGTTTTAAGCCCCTACTGATGTGGTGTCTCTTTGGGCTGGGTAGCACTTTCTTAATTGATACCTTTTCCCCCCTAACTCGCTTCATGGCCAGAGCGCTGCTGGCCGGTCAAATCACATAAAACACAGACAGATTCGGAAAACTTGGTTCTAAAGTGAGGCTTCAGCTGGAAAAGATGGACAAGTCAAGATATTTATGCTAGCATGATAAACTACATGGTCTCGGGGGTGGTGGAGGAAGGAACCAAGAAGAATTACAACATTTAAACGGTCATAATCCACAAGTAAGCTATTGCTTGGCACTGATTCATTTTAAAGGTCACTGAAACTCACAAACATTCACTTGTAGCACAGTAAACTTGTGTTTCTAATTAATTATCAGTTAAGGGCTTCAGTTTTACTTGGATTATTTTTCGTCCAAGATTTTCCTGTTCCCTCTTTCCTAATTTAAGACTCAACACACTTCATGCCTTTTAAGATAATGCTCACTAGATGAGGCTCCTTAAGAACAGAATGACTGAAACTTGCTTTTGACCACTGCCAAGCTCTTGTCTTTATAGAAATCACAGTGAACTTTATGTTCTCATATTTTCTGACTTTCATACAAATAAAAATGTAATACACGAGAAAATAAAACATAAAACCCACTTTCTGATACGTTTCATAAAAGCAGCGGGATTACTTACAGCTGTGGATGCTCCCCAAGTTCCCAAAATCTTGGTTTTATGAAATCTATTCTTTAAAGTTTAATCTATTAAAAACTTATGAATTGCAGATAAAGTCAAAGTATCTTCCTTTCACACAAGCATTTTGTCTTTGATTTCTATCTTATTCATTGTGTGCATGTGCGAGTATGGGTATGTGTGTGAATGTATACATGAGAGTGTGCCTGAATGTGTATGTGTGTGTATAACTGTGTGCATATGTATGTGTATGAGTATGTATATGTATGTGTGTATGTGTGAGCGTGTATGTGTGTGTGTGTATGAATGTGTATGGGTGAGTGTGTGTTGCATGGATGTGAAAATCAGAGAACAATTTGCAGGCGAAGGCTCTCCCTCCCACTATGTCTGGCCAGCAGATGTAATGCAGGTTATTATCCTTGGCAAGCACTTTTACCTCTTGAGCTGTTTCACTGGCCTTACCTCTAGTTTCAAAAGAGTTCTGCCATATAGCTAATAGTCAATCCTATCTTTTCCCCCTCCTCCTTTCTCTTTTTGTGAATACAGAATTGTAGACTATCTTACAACTTTCCTGGAAAGTTTCAAAATGTCTAAGTGACTGAGATAGACGTTTTTACATGCTTGATCACTTCTAAGCATGGATTCTCCACATTAGGGGCCCTTCGGCCCAAAGGCACAATCATTGCCTCCAGCAGACTTGAAGATGGTCTCAGCAGCTCACCTTGGCTTAGTAAGACCAGCAAGGATTTTTCTGAACACCTCTTCCACATGATGTACATACACTCTTGCAGTGTTGTGTGCTGTTACCATTTTCAGATAAGAGTGAAAGTATAAATGAGCTTCATTTAGTATTAGGTGTGCTTCCTTTCCTATCTGTAAAGCAAGCAGCAATAGAACTCTTGAATAGATCTCAGTTCTCTCTTCTATTTCTTTGTGAATTTTGCTTTTATGTAAACTTATGATCCGGGGAATAATTATAATTATTTTGGTATGGTACCATACATTATTATTCTATGCGTTTAAAAGAATGAGCTCATGGAGTTTCAAGAGCTAAGGCCAGGCACGAACTGTGCCGGGAAGAAGTACGTGATAATGTGCTAGAGCTGGCTTTCCTGGCTCCTTGGAGCTGACAGTGTGCATCCTTTCAAACTTCTTATTCATGTCTTCCTAATACCATGCTGGTAGCTTAATATGGACATAAAACCAGTCATGGCAGGACTATTTAAACTTTGGAAACTGGCAAAATAGGGAAAGAGCTACAAATCAGAAACTCTTCTTTTCTTTTCGAGAATCCATTGCTAAATTCTTACTCGCTTATCCACTGCACCGTGTTATTTTTGGAGACTGAACCTCAGGCCCAGGGAATGCTAAGCAAACATCCTACCCCTAGGCCACATTCTCAGCCCCTCAATACAATTTCCACAGATGTCATTCTCCCTCCCTGACACCGCACTTCATGACTCTCATCTGTCTTTACCAAAAACAGACTTTGTGTTTTTTGTTAGTGTTTGCTGTGGTGTCCAGTGCAAAGAAAATACAGCCAGAGAATCTGGTGTTAGGGGTGAGGCTGGCCCTGGACTCTGACAAGGCGAAAAAAAGTGGTATCTTTTCCCTGATCCTTGCTGAAGCCATATAACCCCCAAACTCAATGCCTCTAGATAGCAATGAGTTGCAGACCTAGTTACCTAACACACACACACACACACACACACACACACACACACACACACACACACGTATAGATATGTCAACACACACAGGCTAATGCTATGGAGGATAAAGCTTGATTTAGTGGAACGTAATATAATTGACTTCAGTCTTTGTAGTGTGCCTAGTGTCTAAATATGACCTCTGACCATGCAAATTCTGGAATGCGTGGACTGAAATTAACTCGGATTCTAAATCTGCAGTGCCATGACTCTATTGTTTTCCCTGCGTATATTCTGACATTTCCTCACAGTCTAAGCAATCCTTACTAAACATCTGAGGTGGGAGTACTAGCAAATTCCAAAGATGTTCAAGCAGCATCCAAGTCATAAAACAAATATTTCAGCCCACACATTGTATTCGTTATAGTCTGAAAAAATAGGACTCTTGATACTAGTAATGTATATAATGATTAAACAACCTGAACCCCCCTGGCACTTCTGAAATTTGTACAGTTTCTCTGTCTTGGCAATGTGATGTTTTGGCCTGCGTGGAGCTCTATTAGAAGCCAGAGTTGTGTGGTCTTTGTGTAGGGTTCAAATATCTAAGGAGAGGCTCTGTTGTTTGTTATACAGTGTTTCGCTTTCAGTTTTTTATTTTCCAAAGACTGCCCACTCCCAGTACTGCTGTGGCAAACCCCGGTGGAGATAGCCGACATGTCTGAGGACCACAGACATTCCTCTGTGCCCACGTCTATTTCTTTCACTTTCCTTGGTCACCTTTTCTTTTTTTTTTTAAAGTCTGCTTTTCCTGATTCAAATGTTGTTCATCTTGATGGATTTCTTCATGGCTTTCTTAGCTTGAGAGGTTCTCATTGACAGTTCTAGAGTCAGACTCTTTTCCTTAGTGTTTTGTCAGTTAGGATCCCCTTTGCCATTTGAGGTAAATGTGGGCCTTCTATTCCAAAAGACAGTTTATCTCAAAGAAGCTTGCAACTCACTTTTGCGTTCTGCAAATACTACATGATAGACCCATGTATAATGCTAGACATTGGTAGGTACAGAGTCGGCAATCTTTTACGTAGTTGGTATCACAGCTATGAAGAATGTGACTTACGCTGTGTGGCTTTCAAAAAGGGGCAGGTAAGGCGTAGTGGGCTAATGGCTTAAAGGGAACTAGGAGAACAGGAAGGACTGAATTAGAATGCGGTGAGGGAACAGGATAGAGGAGATGGTCTAAATGAAAATGGCCTTATCGGCGCCTAAGTTTGGATACTTGGCCCCCACTTGGTGGAACTGTTTGGGAAGGATTAGGAGGTGTGGCCTTGTTGGAGGGGGTTTGTGACTTGGGTAGGCTTGGAAACTTTAGAAGGCCTTACCATTCACAGCTGGCTTTCTCTGGCTTGTCATTGTGTCTCAAAATGTAAACTTTTAGCTTTTGCTCCGGTGCCGTGTCTGCCTGCCCGCTGCCATGCTCCTGACGGTCATGTACTCACTCTCAGAGGCTGGGAAACCCCAATAAACATTTTCTTCTCTAAGTTTGACTGGACTATGGTGTTTTGTCACAGCAATAAAAATGTGACTAAGACAGAAAGGAAAAGAAAGATAAATAACACTAAAGACACTTTGAAGAAGTTATATGGAAACCAAGCTACTATTACAGAAGCTTCTCTGTATGTATGTGTGTGAAATATATGTATATATGGATACATTGTGCACACATGTGAGAATAAAATGGAATTACCCTACAACAGGCCAACAATCACTGTATTAGACACAACAAGCGAATAAATCAAAACCTCATGCCAGACTTTAGGAGCCAATGAGGTCCCATAGACTCCCAAACATTTAGAATATTGCCAGTACTACTGGTTATCACCCAGAACTCAGTGGAAAGACTCTACTGCTGAGACCTTAGTGCTGGAGTCACTGACCATGGTGACCTGGAAGACTCATCTCTGCTGGCTTAGATAGTGCTATGAATGCCTCTGGAGGAGAAAAGTAACCACCAGTTATACCCAGCTGCAACTCTGCCATCTATACGACCTCTCGTGCAAAGGTGACATGAACATCATGGGAGTGGCCAAGCACTTCCTGGTTGGATTTAAGGCCTGCTCCACAAGAGAAACCCACCCCTGGCACCGCTGTCAGAACAAGAACCTGTGGCTAGAGGGACCCAAGGTCCAAGGGGAAAACTACTACTATTATTCTGCTAAATGGACATAGTGTTAAAATGACCCAGTGACTGCTAGTGATGCTTGTGGATGGCTACATCCCTCAGGCCTGGTCAAGAACCTTCTATGTGCAGTAGATGGTGATCAACACAGACCCACAACTGGTCAAGGTGCGGAGGATGGAATGATCAACCATATATGGGACATCAGTGTTACACAACCTCTTCCCAAGGCTCAGAAATCATTGAGGAAGAGGGGGTGAAGGAATAGAAGGGCCACAGGTGGTAGATGATTACAAGAAAGCTGTTCCAAACACTACACGTAGCTGTACATCTAAACGTACAGCAGTTTTTACACATACACAATACTGGTCAGGTGAGGTTTTATCCCAGTGTGGAGAAGGAGCTGAGCACAAAGTCCAACTGTGAGCCAAGGACAGTTGAAAGCTCCTGTGAGAGGGGGAGTCAGTTTCCTCTAAGAGTGTGGCTTCTTCCTGACCATCCTTCGGTGGAAGGCCTCACATCCAAGAATATATTGACAGCACAAATTATATTTGATGGGTATTAAAGCAAAAAGAGAACAAAAAGTTGGGTGAGTAGAGAAAAGAAGAGGTGGATCTGGGAGGACTTGGAGAAGGAGTGAATTGATCAAAACATGTTTTATGAAATTCTCAAAGAACTAATCAAGTTTTTCTGAAATTAGTAAGAACGGCTTTGAGCTTTGTGAGAGCAATTTTGATATTTTTATTAAAATAGTATTAAAAATTCATGTTGAATTTTCTTATTTTAATTGTTGTGGATGTAGTTTGGAATCAGACAGTTAAATTGCCTCTTTTTGCATGCTGTCCCTGGCTTCAATTTTCTCTGCATCTTATTCAGATACAAAATGGAAGCATCTTATAGATCTTCACTAAGTTTAGACCTTGTCAGATGCCATTGCTGAGAACGACGCCGGTTCACAATTCTTTCTTTTCACGCACTGCATGGATCCCGGCTCTGCAGACACATCTTTATTTAGACTCACAATCCCCACTATGAACATGGACACATAGTTTACAGTCTTTCCTGGTCCATTTTAGCTATGTGTCAGGGTGCATCAACACCATCTGTTCTCTGCTGTACAGAGCTGGAGAGGGTGGGGAGAAGAACAAGGGCTGGCCATGGCGACTGGCCAGAGGGACGGACGCAGCTTCTTCTGCTCAGGGAGTCCAGCACTGCTCTCCTTCCCTCTCTCCATCTAATTAGTTTTGCTTTATTCACCTGAGACTCAACTTTGAAAGACTTAAATAGCAAATAGCCAAAGTCTGAAAGCAATTTAGACTAGCACAGTCCTTGGCAGGTATAGAGATGATGGCTCTCGAAGGCTGTTGATAAATGGGAAAATTAATTTTATATTCAAAGTAAATAAGAGTATTTTTCTTCTCTGGATTCCAATTTGGGTCTATAATACACACACACACACACACACACACATTCAGTTTTGCTGCACTGAAATTGTTTCTCTAAATATCAACATTACTTTAGCATTGCTTGAAAGTATCTCTAAATATTAACATCGCCTTGAGATTTTTAAAGGGTATAGCTGAACTCAGGGCAGGGCTGAGGGCTTGCCCATTTACACAGCTATACCCTCGTTGTAGGAAACAGGTGACCTCTCATCCAGTCCTGATCCTTCCTCGGAGGAGATGCTATCACGTCCTCACAGCTCTCCTGGCGCACTGCCTCTCGAGGTGGCTCTCCTGAGTGTCTTACCTCCTTCCTCTTCAGCACGAAACCCCAAACTCAAACTCAGCTACCCACACAGGTTTCTTCACAAGCTCTCCTTGCCTACAGTTCTCACTTCTTAGCCTACGGTTCTCGCTTCTTGCCCTGGAAATCCACCTCGTGTGTGCTAGAAGCACAGGGGATTAACCATCATGCTGCTGTGTCTGCCATGTCATGGCTTTTGCATAGTTTCTTCTCTCTGACTTTCTGGGCTTTCCTGCTATGCTGCTTGAAGTTTGTGAGCTAGACATCAAGAAAGGCCAAGGTTGTTCCTGCAAGCTAAATAGTCTACCTATGTGATAAATTGTTTTGAGGGAATTAAGATGTAAAAAGCGCTTTTGAACCTTTGGGACTAGAAATAAAGTTATACGTTTATAACTTTACTATATATTTGATAACTTTACCAGAGTTCCTATTATGACCCTAAGGTAGAACTACATTTTTCCACTGGAAATGTGAGAAACATTTTACAAATAAGGTTTTCAATATGGTGCTATTTTTCACGACTAAACATTATCTCTTAGGGAATTAATCAGTATTATCATTATTAGCTTAATCTTGTAATAAGCCGTGAGGAAGATGGCTTGGGCCGGGTGTGGCTCTCTGGGATCAACAGAATCCCCCCTGAGTGTGTCCAGCTTGAAAAGCTCCTGTGTTTCTGCACTGTCTCACAGGAGAGTGCTCTTTGCCCAGCTGGTGCTGTCTCCGCGCTCACCCGATCATGCCAAGAACCACTGATTTTTTAAAAAGGAGCAAAATTTGAATAAAAAATTATAAATATAATGTTTAATGGTTAGATTCTTTAGGTGACAGAAAGTGACCTGACATAGTTGACATTTTTAGAAATATTCTGAAAGTAAGAATGTATAGTGAAAAATCAAAGTTTACACATCACGCCACTACCTTTAAATCAGTGGACTAAGCTAACAGTGATAAGCTTTGTAACATGGGCCATTCATAAGCAGGCAGACAGAAAACTAGTGGGTGCATTTCAAAGTTTTAATTATATTTATTGGTAGTGCGCACTAATGGGTTTGTATGTGCCACAGCATGCAGCTAGAGGACCTTCAAGGGTCAGCCCTCTCTTTTCACTACATGGGTCCTAAGGATTAAACTCGGGTCACCAGACTTAGCAAAGAGTGCCTTTATCTACTGAGTCATCTTTCCAGGCCTCATGTAATAAACCTTGCAATAAAATTAAAACTGTGCTTATGAGATAAAAGGCACCGACTAAGAACCTCTTCATTAAAAAGCAGCAAAAAAATTACTTTGAATATTTCCCTGAAGATATTATCATTACATGAAGTTATAATAAAAATGACAAGAAGATAATGGAGACAATGAGGAGAGATGTTAGGATACAAAATATATAATAACCCTGGCTAAACAATATAGAATATGTACATTTGGAGCACAGATGTCATTCCCCTAGCTCGGCAGTTATGTAGACTATAGGGTACCATGAAAGTATTCTGGAATTAGAATGAATGAATAAATTATAAATGAATGAAGGATGTAGAATATTTGCTGTATGACACAGGATAAAAGCAATTTTGGCTTTCGTCTAGAATAGGAAGTAATTATTAACATGGACATTAAGGTAGCTTATAATCAATATTTTTAGAATTATAACAACACATATAAGAACAAAGTCATGTTGGCCAACTCCTGAAATATGAGAGCTTGTGTGTGCACCGAGGTGTAATGTGCTAGAAGGAAGTAGATAGGTAAATAGACGCCTTGCCTTATCACCATAGAGACATATGGAAATTATGCTAAAAATGAAAGTAGGTTTAACCAAAACCAAAAAGTAGAATCTTCTGGTCAAAGGAAAAGCTAGAGATATTTTGAGTTCTCTCATAACTTTTTTGAGCTGGTATCATGTAAGTGATCTGATACAAACATTATTTGAGTTAATAATGAGATTTTGTCCTTATCTACTTAAGTAAACTCCAAGAGTAAAATCAGAAGGAAACATATCTGCTATTTCTACTTATCTTTTAACTTCAGTCCTTACATTTTATATAGACTTTTAATTAAGACAATTGTTAATTCTTTAGCCCTGGAATAATCAATAACTTCTATTTGCCAATGCATAATTCGATACACTGGTTGGTAGGGGTTCCTATGTCTCTCTATGGCCTTCAGCATTTGCTGAATGCCTACCAGGTAGAGATTCAGGTACACAGTACTGGGGATTGGATTTCATTTTTACAGGCATAAGGTAGTCCAGTCAATGAGGCAGCATCTGGGAAATACTGGAATACAGAACTCTATGACGTTATGGAAACTGCTAGATAGAGTTGAGAAAGTGCTGGGAATCTCATGGTAGAATAAGAAAGTAAGTAAACCCATTTGTTGAAGCCAAAGAGCAGTTTGTAAAGGAACAATAGGAGAAAGCGATAGAGGTAGGCTAAGGTCAGATTTTGGAGGGCCTTGAATCCTAAGTACAAAGGGTTTTGTTTTACTGTGCTTTTTGCAGAGCGTGCATGCACCCAAAGTGTTTGGAGCACTAGACTATTGTGCCACATCCTGTATGTATGCGCAAAGGGCCAGTCTGAAGTCAGAAAGGCTGGAGACAGATGGGTAGGTAAAACTGAATGAGCCCTTAATGACGGCAATGGAGATGGCAGCGAGGTTTTGATTTCTGTGAGCTAGAAACTGAGGAGTCCATACAAAAGCTCCCCACAGAGGTTCACCAGGCCTTCCCTCTTTTAAAAAAAAAATATTTTAAATACCTTCTTGTGTAAATAGACATTTTTCATTTTTTCTCTTCCCTTGAATTTTGTTTTTTGTAAAATCGTGCTAACTGCTCCACATAGCAATTTATTATTTGGAGTGACATTATTAGAAAAGGACATCCACTTGAGCCTTCCTAAGAGCCAATGGTGAAAACGGCTTTAAATCATGTTTCCATTCTGAGCACTGACAGCCAGCATGATCTGAAGACACAATGTTTAGAGTGATCTTGCTGTGTGGGTGGCAGAATGTTCCCAAACTTTCTTCCTTTTATACTCTCTTCTCCTATCAGTTTCACTCTTCCTGCCTGTGTGCTCAATCCCTTTGCACCCAGTCAAATTCTTACTCACTGATACCCCAGAATTTACCTGTCTCTATCCCTAGGCCACAGAAAACAAGCTCAAGATTAACTGCCGGAAACAAGCTCAAGTTGCTTTACATAAATGTAGGACCAACAGCATCATACCGCGCCCTTCTAAAGATTTATAGGCTTTTCACATGGGTTCTTCATAAATCTCTCAATGAAGGGATTATTTTAGCCAGACAAGTTATCGGAACATTTTGGACATCACTAAAAAACAGAGTCAGGGTTGATGACCACTCCCCAGTGGTGATGGGGTAGAGTCAGCTCCCCAGTTGTAGAACCCTCAGTGTGTTCCAAGACTCTCTCAGCTCTGCTGTTTCACAGGTACAGGGCTTCTCACAGTCAAGTGATGCAAACACATCACGCGCATCAGTTGTGTTATCCTGAAGTAGTGGGCTCTACGGCCAAAGGAAGGTTTTCTCCCTAGTCTGACGAAGGCCCTAGAGTCACCTCCTCTAAGGTGAAGTCAATAAAGAAACTTGAGGAAGGTGGACACTGGAATGCTCTCTCCAGGCAGCAAAGCCTGGGTGGCACACATATCTCCCTGAGGGTCAGACCCTGACACGAACCTCACAGGTAGCTTGTTCTGTGTTACACATTCACTGTTTAGTTGGAGGTCCTGACTTATTTTAATCTTATCACTTATAATCTTGGGTTTGTTTATTTCATTCTAACTTCTGAGGAAATCAACATAAATAATATGCAAAGCACAAGATACTGAAAACTTCTCCTTCTTCTTCTGCTCCTTCTTCTTCTGAGACAGGGTTTCTCTGTGTAGCCTTGGACCCACTTAGTAGACCAGGCTGGCCTCAACTCTCAGAAATCTGCCTGCCTCTGCCTCCCTGAATGCTGGGATTACAGGCCTGTGCCACCATTCCTGGCAACTGCATGTTC
This sequence comes from Meriones unguiculatus, assembly GCF_030254825.1. Classification (NCBI taxonomy): domain Eukaryota; kingdom Metazoa; phylum Chordata; class Mammalia; order Rodentia; family Muridae; genus Meriones; species Meriones unguiculatus. Next base: position 15,962,950 of record NC_083365.1, on the reverse strand, counting down.
TTAAGTGGATATATCACATAATTTTGACACTAAGAAAAAAAAATGCAGCTGGAGACAGAATTTCCTTATATAAGTTGTTCCTAAGAAAAGAAATGACCCAAACCATCTTAAGAACAAATGTAAAAGTGAAACAAATTTAAAACACTCAAGTTACTTATTTCCTTATAAGTAATTTCTGTTCAGTGGAAAATATGAGAGTGACTCTGTGTTCAAATGTGTTTGCTTTGAAGAATTCTTTTTGGCTAGAGATAAATATTCACCGAATATTGTCAATATAAAAAATACCACTTCTGGGAATGTTCAAAACTAAAGTTAATCCTATTTAAGTGAGAAGGGTGTGAAAATTGCATAGTTCAATCATCAGAATTTTATATCCAAGTTTAATAAATTAGATATGTGTGCCATCATTGTTACTATTAAATTTTAAAGCCTTAGAGCAAGAAACAGTTTAATTTTTCGTGATGAAAACATTTTATTCCCTTTGTAGAACAGAGTAGCTTTCTTCTGTAGTCAAGATGATAGCAATGGCTTACAGATTATTAGGCACCACAAATAATTCACAAATTACCTAAATATCCTGATATTTTAAATGAGAATATGAAGTAGATAAGACCTCATCTGTAACAATCACTGACATCCTCGAAAGAAATCATCTTCACTACCAACACACTCACCATAACTAAGGTGTCTCTTTGGAGTGAAGGGAGCCAGGAGGTGCTGAATGTGACAGAAATATATTGCTGCTGTCTGCCCTCCTTAATGATACTAAGGAGTTATAACAGCAGATCCAAAGTGAAAAGTGATAGTGAGGAAAGAACAAAGAGGCTGCGTGTGTGTGCATCAGACCGCGGAATTCTCACCTTCACAGTGTGGAAGGTACGCCATCTTAGCTACAGCTGAAGGCAGTGAATAAAAATAGGAAGCAGGAAAGCTGGTGAATTTTGATTTTTATCTCTTTTGAAGACATTAGCATTGTGATGGAAGCAGGGAAAATGATTCTATGTTAGAGAGGGAGGTGGGGTTAAGGATTACATACGACATCAACATTGGAAGGATAAATAAAGCTAAATCCTTTAAAATCAGAAATGCCAACATAATTGTTTTTCAAAAATTGAGACGATCCTCTGAAAGTTTGTGGATCATGCATTTATTTTATTACTAAAAACAATTTTGTTAGTCTCACGCTATAGCTGGAGTGTGATCATAGACTTAGATCACAAAGAGAATTTAGGAGCAGGATCGATAAAACCTCTCACACATCACACTCATTGTCCTCATTGAAAACTCCAACTAAGTCAGACAAGCAATCTGCAGATTTGAAGTTATGCTTCATATAAGAACAGCAGAAGAGGGGACACAGAGGTCACAAGAGCTGGACAATGGGAGGAGAACCGGGGGACAGAGCTGAACAACAGGGAAGAGAACTGGGGGACAGAGCTGGACAATGGGGAGGAGAACTGGGGACAGAGCTGGACAAACTTGTGACATGGCCACAGCCCTTAGAAACAGGCAGCAGGTTCAATTACTTCCATAGGATCTGCATGAGACTGAACCCCCAAACATTCAGTCCCTGGTTAGAGAGGTGTTCACGGGCCCAGCCCTGCCCAGGCAAGCTAATGGCAGATGAGGGCTTTTGGAAGGAAAGAAGTCATGGTCTTGAGGAGTGTAACCAACAAATGAATTTTCAGTGATCCTGTCGATAGCTCTGCACCCATGCCCACATGGGCAGCCCTCAACTAGGTTAAGCCTAGTGAGTCATAAACAAAACAAACTGGAGATGCATGAACGTGAGATAGGGTCTTAGTAGAAAGAGGGGGTCTGGTGAGCGTGGGAAGGGGATTAGGGAGAGCAACAGGATATGACCAATGTGTGAAACTGTAAAGGAATAAATTTTAATTTTAAAAACTCCTCTAACTCAACATCACTCATTCTCTAGTGAAAATACCACCCCCTTATCTTTTCTTACACATTCATTTTTGAAATGACTAGAATTTAAACGATTCTTGACTTCAGTGTCTCATGTTTTTTATCCTTGGCTATCCATGGGCGCAGAAGTTGAGGGAATGGGCATGGCAAGAGGAATGAATAAACGTGACTGGTATAGTGGGAGTCCTTGCTGCCAGGTGTCAGTAGAATATTTGCAGTCTCTCCTATTTGCTGGAAGCAGCTAGACTAGGCACCGAAGGGTATGTTCTGGTACAGCAGTCTATGGACTAGGGAAAAATGTACCCTGAGCACCAGCCAGGAAACAGCGGGGAGGGGGGCTTCCAGGAAGCCCACAACCCCACGGGACAGGTGTGTTTGGATGTGTGCCTATATGTACACGTACATGTTTGTATACCACGTGTATGTATAATGCCTTCAGAGGCCAGAAGAGGGTGCTAGAACTCCTAAACCTTAACTTAGAGCCAGTTGTGAGCTGTCACGTGGGTGTGGGGAATTGAATCTGGGTCCTCTGGAAGAGCAGCCGCTGCACTTCACCTCTGAGTTAACTCTCCAGCCCTTATGTAATATTCTTTATGAATGAAGATATAGGCATTTTTCAGCCTCAAAATAAGTTAATATGTTTCTGATTTTAAAACAATTAACATAATCTTAAGTTGAAATAAAAAAGATTCAACCCACCATTTCTTCATTTGACATTTTTCCAGTGTAGAAAGTAATGGTTTGTCTCCATGAACATCACGTATGGGTGTCTGGCAATCAGAGAGACGAGATAAATCTGTTTGGACTTACTCATTACTTCATCATTTAGTCAAGACATAATGACTTTCATTATTTTATAAATAGGTGCTTTCACTGTCATGTGCAGTTAAATTTATAACTGGAATATGACTGTTGGCTAACAGTATTCTCAGTTAAATATAAACTAATAAGTGTAAAACATCTTTATAACTCACGTTCAAAACTTGTACTGCAATAAATTTGACAGCGTGTAGTTCCCTTGTAGATCATCTTCATATCTGCAAGTCCTCTGCCTAGAATGAGGTCTGGCAATGAGTATGCCATGATAATTTTTTAAATAATGTTGTGTGACAGTTGCACAGCAGCCAACATTATTTTGGGGGAGGTAACCAGCTGTCTACACCTGTAGTGTCTTATTTGTGCAGCCCTGCTTGCAAACAACAGGGTGAAACCATACTGTCAGCTAATCATTTAGCAACTAAATAAATCACAAGAGCAACTGAGCTAGCTTTTTAAAAGGCACACAAATATGCTACTTAGATCAGAGCCATGCTCTGTCACCTTTGGCACAATGACATTCATATTTTAATTTGCACTTGTCTAATAAACTTTTAATTGTGTAAAACCTATAGAAAGAATTTTGGGATTTATTTACAAATCATGAGTTTTACAATGTTATAGAAAATTAGAATTCATGATTAATTATAGAGAAGCCATTAATTTTTCTTTATCTGGAACTTTGAAATAATGAAATAATTAAGATAATCATAAGAAAGATAGTGATAGTGTGTTAGTGTGAAATAAGCCAATGGCCTATGGCTGGTAGAACCATGGACAACAGGCTCCCTGTGTCAATCTAAGCCATGCTAAAATGCTGATTTGAAGTAAATAATCTAGTGGGTGAACAAGTCATTTTGGCCATCGTTTTCACCTTTGCAAAGGGAAACGCTGTCTCATTAGATACACAACACCTAGAACAAGAACTGATAAGTATAACAAGCCGTGTGAACCAGTAACTTACAACCAATGAATGTTGGCTCACAGCTACAAGGTTAGTAAATCAATGAGACAAACAGTCCATAACAGCTGCGAGAGCCATTATACCTATGAAGAAGGGAGTGAAAATATTCAACAAATGATGATGAAAAATGAGATAGCTATTTCCAAGAATAAAATAACTTAGGATCAAATCTCACTTTATAAATTCAAAGTATTTCCAGATGAATTTAAGGAAATTTGAATTCGTCAGTGGGATGAAAATGACCCTCAAGCACAAAAGCAATACACTAAGTTGTCAAAAAGCAATAGTTACAAGTTAGTATAAAAAGTTAATCTTTAAAAAGAAACCAAAGTGAGGCCTTGCCATGTTACCTAGGTTAGCCTCAGGGGATTTTCCTGCCTCATTCTCCCAAGCAGTTGAGATCACAGTCAGTGTCACTCCTCCTAACTAAGAGAGTAACAATTGTCAAGTGAATTCATACAAGAAGAAGTGTGAGGCTGGGGAAGCAGCAGCAGTCAGACTAGACTAAGGGATGAAGTGCCAAAGTTTGCACTGAAATTATGACTGTCACAGTAATCTTGGACCTGACATAGCTGGTTCATCAGTGGCCTTGACAAGAGAAGGCCAGTTAAGCTTGTTACTGGTAAGAAGAAACAACACACTTTTTAATAAGAATGGTGGAGATACTGTAGCCACTAGGAAGGGTGGGGACACTGTAGCCATTGGGAAAGGTAGAGATATTGTATCCACTGGGAAGGGTGGAGACGCTGTAGCCACTGGGAAGGGTGGGGACACTGTAGCCATTGGGAAGGGTGGGGACACTGTAGCCACTGGGAAGGGTGGGGACACTGTAGCCACTGGGAAGGGTGGGGACACTGTAGCCATTGGGAAGGGTGGGGACACTGTAGCCATTGGGAAGGGTGGGGACACTGTATCCTAGACAAAGAACCTAGAGTCAATGAAAATTACAAGTCCTTAAGAATGCATTTAGAACTTTAAAATTAAGCTATTGGCATTAAATTTTAAAAGTAGTGATTAGCAAATGTCTAGCATATAAATATTATGTTCATTTCATTATTCATTAAATACAGTAATTTTAATCTGGTATTTTCACTTTGTACACATTTGTAAGATTGCGTATCTGCAAAATGTATAGCGAAGGGAAAGTTCAGTGATTTATTTTAGAACAATTAATTTTTCAAAAGAAAGATTGCACAAACCTTAAAATAATTTTAGTGCTTCTATTGAGTAATATTGACTTATTTAATATGATTCACTATGTAGGACAGTCTTGGGAAATAGTGCCTGGAATTCATGAAAATCTTAAAGCAGCTCTGATTAAGGGGAGGATTTTTGTAACCAAAAAACAAAAAGAAGAGGGACCCCAGATGACTAGGAGGAGGCAGGAGATGACTACGTTAAGTCTACTGCTTTTCAAAGGTATTTTTTTTTCAAATTTACAACAGCAAATAAATACTCATATATAAATATACAATAGTAACCAGAGAAAGCAAAAACACAGCACTGAAGTACAGGATCTTAATGTCAAAAGAGCACTTATTTATGAAATTCTTTACTATCTTTATGATTGTGTCCATGCTTTAAAAAAAAAACTGCAGGATTGAAAACACAACTTATTAAAAGTTGTGTTCTTTAATTAAAGCCATTGAACATCAAACAAGTAGTTCGCCAGATGAAACAAGAAAAATGTTTCACAGTTTATTATTTGTGTATATAATTTACCATTTCAAACCAAACAGTTGAAACAGTTTGAAACAGTAGGAAAGTCTCAGGGCATTTAGAAGCACATTGGCTATTTCTGTCTGCATGTGGATGAAGTTTCTATTTATAAAACCACATTTACAGAGGGTCATACACTAGCCTGAGATATTCATAGCACGAATACTTGAGACTTACAACAGACAGCGAAATTGCAACAAAAACTCCAGGAGAAATAAAAGTGGGTTTAGAAAGACGGGGTTAAACAGGAATCTAGAGTCAATGACACCAACCGACACCAAAGTGTGTTTCAGCCTCTCACCTACAATTCACATCCCATTTGTTTTCTTCCAATGGATCTCTGACATTTTTCTTTCTTTTTAATTCTTTTTTTTAATTTTTATTAATTACAATTTATTCACTTTGTATCCCCCTTGTAGCTCCCTCCTTCCTCCCCTTCCAATCCCACCCTTCCTCCTCCTTCTCCACCCATGTCCCTCCCCGAGGCCGCTAATAGAGGAGGTCTTCCTCCTCTTTCTTCTGATCCTAGTCTATCAGGTCTCATCAGGAGTGGCTGCATTGTCTTCCTCTGTGGCCTGGTAAGGCTGCTTCCCCCTCAGGGGGAGGTGATCAAAGAGCAGGCCAATCACTTCATGTCAGAGACAGTCCCTGTTCCCATTACTGTGGAACCTACTTGGACACTGAACTGCCATGGGCTGCATCTGTGCAGGGGTTCTAGGTTATCTCCATGCATGATCCTTGGTTGGAGTATCAGCCTCAGAAAAGACCCCTGTGCCTAGATTTTTTGGTTCTGTTGCTCCTGTCCTCTCCAGGTCTTACTATTTCCCACTTCTTTCATAAGATTCCCTGCACTCTGCCCAGAGGTTGGCCCTAAGTCTCAGCGTCTGCTTTGATTCCCTGCAGGGCAGAGCCTTTCAGAGGCCCTGTGTGGCAGGACATTTTTCTCTTTTAAAAAGTACTTTACCACATTTATCTCTTTCTCTGTGTGTAAGAGGTGGGGGTGGGGATGCAGAGTCTGTGTATGGTGGTCAGAGGGCGTGCTGGGTTCTCTTCCTCCACCTCGGATGGATGTCAGCCAGAGGTAAGCGGCCCTCCTGCCTAAGCTATCTCACACACTCCCACACTGACACTTTTCAAATTACAAACCGGAAAGGACTCCCCATTGTTTTCAAATACAATTTCAAATTCCTTAAGTTACTATTCAATCCTATCACTTAGACTTCCTAGTCTAGATAGTGCCAAGTTTAATCTTACAATCATGACATTTGAATCTTAGCTTTCATGATCTTGAATATACTGTTTTTCTTCAATTGGATTGCATATTCATCTTCTCTACCTATTATCCTTATCCATCACGCAAGGTTTGATTTTAACTATCGTTACTCAAATCCTTTCACCCTTCTTGGTTTTTTATACCTATGATATTGATTTTCTTGGTTTTTAATGCCTATGATATTGACTTTCCATTCCATGAATTTAAGTGGTTGGCATATATTGCTGGGTGTCATTTATTATCTTTGTCTGCAGAAAGAAAAAATTCTGAACTGAATTTTCATAGTCTTTCTATTTTTTATATTAATTACAGTTTATTTACTTTGTATCCCAGCAGTAGCCCCTTCCCTCATTCCCTCCTAATCCCACCTTCCCTTCCTCATCTCCTTCCTGCTGCTCTCTAAGATAGTCTCTCTATTAATACCGAAGTATTTTGGTGACTATAATTAATGTCATCAGTTCAAGTTTCTAAAACATCACCGAATCTCACGTTCCTGCCCAACACTTAGAGACAAACACACTTACAAGTGGGACAATGGTCTTCACACACACAGAAGATTTGCATTTTCTATACTTGCCAATGCACACTTGCATTATAACTCTACTCATAACTGTTTATGGATTACAAAAAGAAATAATTCATTTGATAAGCGGATCTTAATCTATTACCAAAGCAGTAGTCATAACAAACCCCACAAGTTCTGTGTATTTGGGACAAGAATAAATAATTAAGATGTTTGTATAAGTAGTCTCTTTAGTGTCAGTCATTGTATGTAATTAATGAAAGTCTAGAGTACAACTTGGAAAAGTTAAAATTGCAATTTTAAAACATTAAGACAGCTACAGCTTTGCAGACAACTTGAGCAGAAAACGGTTCCTATGGTTCCTCTGTCTTAATGTCTTGGAAGGGGTTATATGTCCTACCATCGATGAACCAATAATGCAATATATGTTGTTAGTTTGCTGTCCTGTACAATTCCGTGAATTTTGACAAATCTGCTGTTACAGTTCTATAAAATAGTCTGATTTTACAGAACTGATTAAAAATTCAGTACTCATGTAAGCTTGTGTGTGTGTGAGTGTGTGTTGTGTGTACACATGCATGAGTGTGTGGCTTGACAGCTGAGTTCTAAAACCCTAACATTGCAGTGTAGGAATATAGCACAGTGGGACTTTCCTTCTCCTCTTGGACACCTTGGCTGTCTCTTATTTCTAGCTCTTGTAAGTAACGCTGCTCCAGGCATCCGTGTTCAGAATTCTGTGTGAACATGTCTTCCACTCAATGGGGTAAGGGCCTTGGCACAAAACTTGTGTGTTCAGTTCCTAGGAAACCAACAAAGTGTCTTCCAAGTTGGCTGCACTTTGCGTTCCCACTGTCCAGGAGGAGTCTGGGCTGCATCTTTGCCAGTGTGCATGACCTGTCGGGTTTTTTCATGCTAAGAGCTGTGAGGAGAACCTCGCCATTGCTTTCATTCTTTAGTGACAGAACATGGCACCTTTTCCTTTCATCTGCCCTTTTGCTGCCATTTCTTCAGATAGTTCATCTACTTTTAATTATTTTTATTATCATATTTTAAAGTTCTTTGTTCTTTTAGAGACACTAGATACAATTTTGCAAGCATGCATTTATGTAATAGAGTTTATTATTAAATTAAATCTATGCCCTTAAATGCAATATAAATATTCAGTCATTAAGATTTCTCACTCCAGACAATCTTGGCAGAATATACTAAAAGTTCATTATTTAACATTAGAATTGGTTTTGTTTGTTTGGTGTTGGTTTTAGTTCTTAGCTTTAAAATGTGCAAGAAGGTATACTTGATCAAAGACAAAATTAAATGTTCTGATTAGCCTAATCATCAAACCTCATTTTTCATCTTCAAAATGTGTATTATACTATCTCTATTTATATGTGTTCCCTTCAAAACCTTTCAGTAAAACGCTTAAAAAGTCTTAGAAAGTAAATAGTAATACAAATGGGACAGGTTTCCATGTAGTTACTGGAAACAATTTTGAAAAGGGAAGGTAAAGTACTTTAAATCATGAAGCTACTGACAATAAAAACAGGAAACTAGTATCAATATCGAGTGCAAGATTAAGGGAGCACTTGTAATTCTGCAAGTCGATATTGGGAGAATTTTGTTGAAGTATAGCAACTTATCCTAAGGTTTTCCACCTTGGATTCCAAGTGTGACACAAAATTAAACAGGTGAAAAAGTCTGGATAACTCCATGAATGGTGGAATTCTGGAAAAAGAAAAGCGTTTAGTGAGTGTCCCCTGATGTGTGAGCTACATACCCTGAACGATGAACCAATGCTATTGTTGAAGGTGTTTCGGCTAGGCTAATGGTGACATGCATTATATGTTGTCCTAATTTTCATGTTTCTCTCTCTCAGTTTTGGAACTCTTGTTATGTTAAAGGTTTGGTGCATCTGTGTAATGCACTGTGCTCCGCTTCAAATGGGGATAGATGAATTAGCTTGTAAACAGGAACACAGGTCAACAGGAAGCACCACCGTGTATCAGCCTTCTATGAGACAGCATATATACTTTTCATTTACTGCATCTTAAAAAGTCAACAACAATTAACTTATTTTGGTAGATAAAATATTATCAGTAGGCTACGCATTCTTATATTTTCTGAGAATGTCATCATCTCTTGTTTTGGAATAGAGGCAAAGTTCCATACGTTGAGGCAGTTCTCAGTTCTAGAGACGTTTGTAGAGATTGGAAAGAGCGTCATTCCCACTCTGCCTGTGAACGAGCAAGTGGCGGCGTGAACACTTCCATTCCTGGATCTCAACTTAAAAAAGGGCACAGCAGACAGTAACAGACTAGACAATCAGGGCTGGTCCTCGGCCATACTTCTTAATGGGAGCCCACCAAACAACTTTTAGCTCTGTTCATTTCCTGGTATTAAAAAATTCTTTTTTACTATCAGGCAATTAAGAATATAGGAACTTAGACATTTAAAGTGGATTCTCATCCCATCTGAAGCTAGAGTCCTTACAGTTCTTTTTTGTTCTATCTTTAATCCTAGTATGTGGAAGAATAAGATTAACAACATTTGTCCCTGATTACTGCCAAAGGGCAACAACAACATAAAATGTGGGCAATGGATAGCCAGGGGATACGGTGGCTTGTGGGGACAAGGCAAGTTGACGGGTTCTAAAGGGCGAGTTCACCTGTCACAGGACCCGTCACTCAACAGTTAGGTTTTGTGCTCCATGAAGGAACCCTGCAAACATGAGAGGTTCATCGTCTAATCCCGACTGGTCGTGAATGCTGCACCTCACGCTGTGTGTCAGCACTCCCCTCTGTCAGAAAACACAATATCGGATTAATGGATTTGGGGGAAAAAAAGGAAAACGGTGTGAACCCTTCACATTGGTCGGTCTTTGGAACCCAAACGTACCAGTTTCTTAAACGGATTTACGCTGTTTCGAAGGCACTGCAAGCGTGGCGCAGTAATCGCTTTCTTCAGTGTTCTTCATGGCAGCGGTGCCAGTTTAACCCCGTGGGACCCTGCCGATTGCATTGCTTCTCTTGGCACCTTCCTCAGAGAAAACAGGGATGTTACATAAGCGCCCGAGGCGGGTGCCTGCCTGCGGACTGAGCCTGGCGTGGCCGCGGCTGTCAGGGAGGATCTGCTGGCTGTGGTGACACTGCCTCAGCCCCGCAACCTGTCACGAGCTTGTCAGCAGTGCCGCAGTGTTTCCCTAGGCTCTTCAGGCTAGGGTCAGAAAGCTTTCTTTTCCCTCAAGTAAGGCGTTGCTGCAGGACTGTTTGCTATTTCAAGGGCATAAACCAGACTGTGGTCTTAATTTGTCTCCTAAAATCACAGGGTTGTGTGCATTGGACAACGCTTCAAATACACATTCCTTTGCTTCGTAGGCTCCAGCTTTTGGATGTGCAGTTTTACTGGACACCTCTGACTAGGGCTGAGCACAGTATGTCTGAAAGTGGGCTTCTTTTCACACACAAGACAAAATCCTGACTAGGCTAATTTCATGATCACACTCCCCCCCCCACCCCCCGTTCCTCCCAGCTTCCACCCACCTTCCCTCCTCCCATCCTTCTCCATGACCTTTCTCTCTTTAAAAAAAAAAAAAAAAAAAAAAAGACGAAAACTTTGTTGGTCTCCTTGTGGAGCTCCTCTCCTTTCTGGAGCCTTCCTATCACCCTTCTTCCCTAAGACTCCCTGAGCTCTGTCCAAAGTTTGGCTGTGAGCCTCTGCACCTGCTTTGATCCCCTGCTGGGTGGAGTCTTTCACAAGGACAGCTGTGGTAGGCTCCCATCTTCTCTTCCGCCACTTTTGCTGTCTGTCCTGTTTGCCATTCTGAATTAGAATTGAGCATCCTCCCTAGGGTCCTCCTTGTCATTTAGCTTCTTTAGGACCATAGATTTTAGTATGGTTATCCTAAACTATATGGCTAATATCCACTTATGAGTGAGTATATCCCATGTGTGTCTTTCTGCTTCTGGGTTATCTCACTCAGGATAATCTTTTCTAGTTCCCACCACTTGCCTGCAAATTTCATGATTTCCTTGTTTTTAATAGCTGAGTAGTATTCCATTGTGTAAATGTACCACAATTTCTGTATCCATTCTTTGGTTGAAGGACATCTGGGTTGTTTCCAGCTTCTGGCTATTACAAATAAAGCTGCTATGAACATAGTTGAGCAAATGTCTTTGTTGTATGCTTGAGCATCTTTCGGGAATATGTCCAGGACTGGTATAGCTGTGTCTTGGGGTAGTGCTATTCCCAGTTTTCTGAGAAAGTGCCAGATTGATTTTCAAAGTACTTGCACAAGCCCCACAAAGAGACCAACAAAGCCAACAATGCTGGGCCTAGGGGAGACTGCAGAGACTGATGCATCAATGAAAGACCATGCATAGAGAGAACCTAGACCCCCTGCTCAGATGTAGCCCATAGACAGCTAAGTTTCCAAGTGGGTTCCCTCATAAGGGGAGAAGAGACAGTCTGACATGACAGTATGGCATGAACTCAGTCGCTTGCTCCTTGCTCACTTCTCCCTGGTCGGGTGGCCAAGCAAGCCTACAGAGGAAGAGGATCCAGGTAGTCCTAATGGGACCTGTTAGGCTAGGGGCAGACAGTAGGAAAGGAGAACTTCCCCTATCTGGTGACTAAATAAGAGGGATGGGGAGGAATAAAGAGGGAGGGTAGGACCAGGAGGAGATGAGGGAGGAGGCTACAATTAGGATACAAAGTGAATAAATTGTAAATAATAATAATAACAGAAAAGAAAAACAGACAAAAACAAACAACAAATCCAAGAAACCCACAAATTCTCCACAAAACACAAAAAACAAAATATACAAGAAAAGATCAATAAGACAAAAAAAGATACCCAAGCAAAGAAAAATGAGACAAATGTCTATAAAAATATCATTCAGTTCATTTTGTTTGTTCAAACTACTCCTGGGCATGGTGCTTGTCTTGAAGTGTGGTTTGTATACCTAGTGAGACCCCAGCGGGAAAAACTAATTATCTTGGTCAGGGGTGGGAGCCCCGTTTACTTCCTCCTCTCCATTGCTGGCAATCCATCTGGCTTCCCGTGTATGCCCTGTGCTTGCTGCCATGGTCTCTGGGAGTTCATGTGTGCCTCAGTCCTGCTGTGTCTGGAAAACACTTTCTTTGGAGTCATCCATCCCCTCTGGCTCTTAAAATCTTACTGCTTCCTCTTCTGCATAGCTTCCTGGGTTCTGAGGGGAGGGGTTTGATGACATCGCACTCAGAAAAGACTGCTCCAAAGTCTCTCACTCTCTGCACGTTGTTCAGGAGTGGGTCTCTGTGTTAATTGCCATCTCCTGTAAGAAGCTGCTCTGACGATGGCTAAGCAAGGTTATGATCCTCTACATCATATATAATAAAATAAAATATTTAGCTAATGCTGTAAAGTACCTGTTTTGTAAAATAAATTCCACAAAGATTATGAAATTAATTATGAATGCATACAAATTTATTCATTTTATGTGTATGAGTGCTCTATCTGCCTGTACACCTGCATGCCAGAAGAGGACATCAGATCCCAGCATAGATGGTTCTGAGCCACCATGTGGTTGCTGGGAATTGAACTCGGGACCTCTAGAAGAGCAGCCAGTGCTCTTAACTGCTGAGCCACCTCTCCAATCCCGTAGTAGGATTTTTATAATTAAAACTTGAGTCATCTCTGTGCGTTAAAACATAGTTTAAGACAATCGTTTTTAAAGACCGTAGATTCTACTTGTCATGATTTATAATTGCTTATGCTGTAATTTTAAAAATATTCATTTTCAGTAAAGTCAAGAACTGTTCTATCGGTAATAATTTTTAAGACGGAATGTATCCTTCCTTTCTTTGTATTACACCACACTTTCTGGGTTTAAATTCTACTTTTGCCACTTAGCATCTGTCAGGCTTTGGTTTATTATTTACTTCTCTGAGCGTCAGTACCCTTATCAGTGAAGTGGATATGACAAGGATGTCTGCTCCCCAGTGTGTGTGGATGACTGGAAAAGTTCATCCTGGGGAGCCAATTGTTTTATGGTATAAATTCAGCAAATATTAGCTACCTTGTCACTATGATAGATTAAAAGTGTCATTCTAGAGGATAAATCTGAATATGTAACTTTCTTTGTATGCAGATATCCTTTTCTATGGATCAGGAAGTCATCAGTTTGCATTTCTGGTATTTGTGACTGTGTGTTAGGGAAGCATGTCTCAAGATCAGTGAGTAATTGATGTATGTTTCTGTGGTTCCTTGCAGACATCATGGAAATCAGGACCGTGGCAGTTGGAATTGTGGCAATTAAAGGGGTGGAAAGTGAATACTATCTTGCAATGAACAAAGAAGGAAAACTCTATGCAAAGGTACTAATAATTAACTGAGTAATTATGCAAATCTATTTTGTCAAAAATATCTGCCTCTCTGAAAAGTGGAATTACTTTTGTTCTACCGCTACAAGTTGAATATTCAATTAAAACATTCTTTACAGCACTAAGGCAAACTATTTTTTTGTTTGACCTTAGATTGCTTAAGCTACCTGGATGTTGGTTATCTGTAAGATAACTTGGAATGACTGATCTCTAGGGATCCTTCCAATTCTAAACTTCCTTGTGCACTTTATATACTTGCAACCTAAAATTTCCATGTGTGAGTATTAAAGCTCTTTTTGAAAGCATTCACCCGATTTGCACATTGCTGACATGGAAATTCTTAGGAAAAAAATTTGAAGCATTTAGTTCATTTAGCAACATCAGCCTCACAATCATGAGCTTTGAACTGTTAGCATTCACATGGCTTCCGATTTATTACCATGTGGTTTATATGACAGTTGATCCCACTAGAGTAAAACAAAAGTAATGTTTCTTTTTATTCTTGTAGCTCTGCACAATGCCTATGCTGGCAAACTATAGAATAGAGGTTAATCAAATAAACGCTTGGCTGCAGGTCTGAACAAAGAAGTAACTTTGCGTTTTGGTACAATTGAGGGCAACATAGTAGAAAATGAAGTTTATTATATAGTCGTCACCTACCTGCAGGAGGTGGAGGCTATCCCCTCTACTCTAAATTTCTGGTGGATGGAAAATGGGGATCCCAGCATTAAAGAGTAGAAATTTACTGTCCAAATTGACATAACTAAATATATATTATATTATCCCAGCATTAAAAAGTAGAAATGTACTGTCCAAATTGACATAACTAAATGTGTATTATATTATTATTATTATTTGTGTGTTACATGTAAGATGCTTTCAACCTATGCCAAAAAAAATGGCATACGTAAACCTCCTAAACTGTATCAGTTATGCTCAATCTGAGGCTTAAAATAAGTCACATATATTTCACCTCGGCAGACCATCACCTGCTTGTTGTTAGGCTGAACCCCTTTAGAACTCGTTTTAATAACTGTGTGTTTTGTTTTTGTTTTTTGCTTGTTTTTATCAGAAAGAATGCAATGAAGATTGCAACTTCAAAGAGCTCATTCTGGAAAACCATTATAACACGTATGCATCAGCTAAATGGACACACGGTGGAGGGGAAATGTTCGTTGCCTTAAATCAAAAGGGGCTTCCTGTCAAAGGGAAGAAAACAAAGAAAGAACAAAAAACAGCCCATTTTCTTCCTATGGCAATAACCTAATCGTACATGGTGTTTGAGAAACCAGTTTCACTCAGCAGGGAGATTTCTTTCCAGTGGACTTTTTTCTTCTTTCTGTTTTCTTACTCTGTCTCTCTCTCTCTTCTAAAGTAATCAAGAAAGGCTGGAAAACTACTGAAAAACTGATCAAGCTGGACTTGCGCATTTTTGTTTATTTTAAAAGACTGCATTAAAGAAAGATTTGAAGAATATACACAAAAATCAGATTTAGTAACTAAAAGTTGTAAAAAGTTGTAAAAGTGGTTGTACAATCATAATGTTAGTGACGTGGTGTTTTTCTTAAATTAATTTACCCGGAAGAGTATGTTAGATTTGACTATCTGATAATGAATATTTAATATCACTATCTGCTTATAGAATGGCTGCTATAATAATAATAATGATAATGCAGATGATGTTAGATAAGGTATGTCAGACCTAAAGGCTGCTGGGATGTCCTGTCAGGTGATCAAGCCCACACAAATTGTCGACGATGAGCAGTGTTTGAAAGCTTTCCAGTAAGAACTATAATCCAGTTCAGCTCTATTCAGAAAAAAATGAATGTTCTCAACTTTTTTTTTTATCATAGAATGAAATCTATAGGTGGCTTTACAAAATTACAGGCTTGGAACATACCTGTGCTGATTAACATGGAAAAAAAAATGTAACCCCACTCAAATTGAACAGGTATTGCTAACAGAATGTTTCAAAAATCTGTACATAAAATAGCAATGATGATAATATGTACTTCATCTCACCACAAAATAACATTTTATAATCCCTAAAAATAAAATTCAGAAATCTTTACTTTTTTTTTTTTTTTCAAATAACATAACCTATCTTTTGTATAAGTCACATTTTGGAAACACAACTTTTAGTAATGCTCTTCCCACAAATATCATGCTTCCCCTCCCCCACTGTGGTTACAGCATTAAACTCTACTTTAAGTTGTATTTGAATTTTATTGTTTTGTTATTTAAGTTTATGTTATTTATAAAGAAAAAACCTTAAGAAGCTGTATCTGTTTCATATGCTTTTAATTTCAAGGGAACGACAAAACCGTCTGCCCACACTGCAGATTTCTTCCCCCCTGGAGACTGACACCAGGTCTAGCACAGCGCTTGGCTAGCGAGTGCTGGATGGCAGACAAGAATGACAGCCTGCAGCCATGCTTACAATAGATGTCTCACAGCGAGTGATACAAGAATGTGGGAAAGACTTTGCATAACACTCTTGCCAATGAATTTGGATCACACAAGTAAAAGAAATCAAAGGATTTTAGTGAGAATGTATTTTGATGCACAGCAATAAAGCATAGTTTAAGAGTAGGTATAGTTAAATTTAGCAATTTGGTAATCCAGAGTTTTCTGCCATGCAACAACATGCCAATATTGAAATGGCAAGAGCATAACCCCAATAGAAGTTGTGGTCAGGGTATGGAGCCCCAAACACCTAAGGCTTCAGGCCGGGCCCCAGATAAAGGGCTTGACAGAGAGATGAATACTTACTCCATAGGTCCACCGCCAGCAGATGCTGACAGAGCTTCGTGTGTGCTCACCAGGGGAAGGGCAGCATTTAGTTAAATTGTTGGTATTTGAATTAATGTAATAACAACTTCAAATGCTTCCATTAAAGTGTCTTTATATTACATAAAACACATATTTGGTAATATGTTTATAAGTAAAAGTTATATGGCAAAGCCTTTGTCAACAAAAATAACAGAATCACTTGGCTTTCTCGTGGTTTGCCCAGGTATCCAAGGCAAAGGTAGGAAGTGTTGACCTTTGTCACAAACACTGCAGGAGATACCGTGAGGGAATATTCTGTATTAGCATCCAATTTGAGGATATTTGTAGTCAAGCTTTCTAGCCCTGGCTCCTGTAACTGGAGTCTTGTGAAAATATCAAGGGTAGAAGAAGATTATGTTTTTCATAGTTGTTTCATAGGTGCCTAGCTGAGTTCTAGTCCACAATCAATATATATGTATATGTGAAATATATATATATATACATGAATCCATTCAATTAATATTTTTTCAAGGAAAAGGTAAAATGTAGTGACATTCTGGAATTTTGGTTTCTTTAAAAAACTCAGAAATACTAGTTTTTGTCTTAAACCTAGTGCTAAAAGGCTGCTTCAGCCTGTCCACAGCAGCTGACTATGATTTGCCTCATGCTCTAGCGGAGGTGCGGTTTTTCCAGTTGCACACAGTTTCTGTGACTGTGTAATGTTTGGAATTCTGGACACTTTTCAGAGGGTATATAAATGCTAGGGCCCTGAGACGTGGGGTTGGTTTTTGGTGGTTGGTGGTTGGTGGTTGGTGGTTGGTGGTCATTCCTAGGGCTAGGTTGCACTTTGTTAATAGTCATGCTCAAAGAAGAATCAAGAAGAAAGAAATTAGAGTCAAGAATCTTTATCTTTTTCTCCTTGTATGTGTGTGTGTGTGTGTGTGTGTGTTGTCTGTGTGTCTGTGTGTCATTGTGCCTGTGAGACACACACACACACACACACACACACACACAGACACTTACTCCATAATCCATCAGAATGAATATGAGCCCATATGAATATCAGACAATTATCATGTGTGGTCATTTCTAAGAAAACCTTAAAGTGTTTTTTTTTTAACTATGAATAGCTTGCTACTCACTCACATGTAACTCAGCGGTGCCGTCACCTTACTCTTTGCTTATTCTACTACCACATTCAAGAATACTCAGTATTCAATAACAGTCTGACTTATTCAGACTCCCATAGCCTCACATCTGCTCTCCAATTTTGAGGAATTTATCCAGATTTAACTTCTCTTGAATAGAGATTAGACAGGAAGCAGTAAAAAATAAAATCTTACTATTTTCCCAATACTGTGATTTCTTTATAAAGCAACATCTACCAAGGAGCCAGGTAATTTCTTATGAGAAGCTTTACCATTTGCATCCTGACTGTGACAGTCCTGTTTCACAAATCACCATCCTGTGCTTTCTGAAAGCCTTTGTCATTATATGAACAATAATTATTCCTTTCTCTGTCTGGATGCAGCTGTGCATTCAGTTATGTCCCGTATAACATGAAAATTTAATGACCTAAAACAACAGTTCTTTTGTCTTATAATTATCTGGGTGCTCTGACTGCAAGCCCTCATAAAGTTGTAATCAAGGTATTAACCAGGGAAGCCATTGATCTCAATACGCAGCCCTGAGGGAAATCCAGCACCACCCTTCACTGGCTGCACCCGGCAAACATCAACTCCTCATCATGGGATCTTCATAACACTGTTTCTCAAAAGAAGTTTATTTCCTACAAAACAGTGGATCAGAGAATAAAAGTTCCTGAGTGGAAGCCATAGTTTTAAGAAGCAATCTCCAGTGTGATTTCACTTCTGTACATACAGGGGACATATTATCCCTGAAGTACATATCAGAAGGGAGGCCATTGTAAAGCGCCTATTGCAAGCCATGGATTACACCGCCATTCACAGCTTTACCACAAACCATGTGTTCCAAGGCCTGATAAGACCAATCCAAGGTATTCATAGAGAAACAAATGAAGTAGGTATATTTTCTGTGCAAAGTTGGTCCTTTCTTTCACAGGAAAATCAGAGAAGGCTTAGGTCACGCCTGGCTTTGTTGGCCTGTGTTCTGTGTTCTTAGGTCTCACACGGCAGCAAACTGACAATGGCTCCAAGTAAGACATTATTATGCCTTCAGATTCAACCTAAAAATAATTCTCCTCTTAACTTCACTACCTTAAAGAATAAGATTATACAGGGGCTTTCTCTGGCATGAGCTCAGTGGCTGGCTCTCTGATCACCTCCCCCTCAGGGCGGGGCAGCCTTGCCAGGCCACAGAGGAAGACAGTGCAGCCAGTCCTGATGAGACCTGATAGGCTAGGGTCAGATGGAAGGGGAGGAGGTCCTCCCCTATCAGTGGACTAGGAGAGGGGCATAGGAGGAGAAGAGGGAGGGGGACACACCCAGGATACAAACTGAATAAATTGTAATAAATGATGATAATAAAAAAGAAAAAAAAAACATAAAAAGAATCTGATCATAGATGTCGACCTTGGGGCTGAATGACCCTTTCACAGGGGTTGCCGACACCATCAGAAAACACAGATAGTTATGTTACCATTTTTAACAGTAGCAAAATTACAGTTATGAAGTAGTAATGAAAATAATTTTATGGTTGGGGGTCAGCACAACATGAGGAACCGTGCTGGAGCGTTGCAGCATTAGGAAGGTTGAGAACCACTACTCTAAGCAAAACAAAACCTAAAAAGACCCCAAAGCTATTGGTTTCCATGCAGGACGCACATTAGATTCACCTCCAGGAGTTACTTTTCTTTTTGAAACAAGGAGGCACAAGCTCATTGGCGAAGTGCCTAGAAAGAACTTCCTCCGACACGTTATCCACAGATTCCTCATCCGCTAGTATGGAAAAGCAGGTAACGTGAGGCTTCCACGGAGCGTAACAGGAATCTCTAGGGTTCTTGCTGCAGTTGAGAACTAACGAGACAAGTGGAAGAAACAAACCCAAACTCCTTTCCAATCTAGCCCTGGCTCATTATCTCCTTTTAAAACTCACTCATTCCCCACCGAGGTTTGCCATAATTTTTCTGTCGACAGTTAGCACTACACAGAGCACAAACATGAGAAAGAGCTGTAATCATTTTGACAATGAAATGATTACAGAATATAAGGTGCGTAAAAGTTCAAGCCAATTCAAAGTCCATTCTCAGAAGGAACATGCATTGGCTATCATTAAATCCCTCTGTTCAAATTTGTGATCTAATCACAGAGAATACATCATAAATTGCATGGAGGCCAGCAAAGTGGCAGTTGAACAAAGGTAACTGGTTAAAAATTTTGCTGTTGGATAGGCAGGAAAAGACAAGAGGCAAAACACTAAAAATCCAGAATATGTTTGGATTGCTGAGCAGATACTACCAAGTTCATAAAAATTACCAAAAATGGGTTGGATCTTTTGTGACTCCTGAACCCGGATGACTGTTTCCAAGATTAGGGAAGTTGAGGGATATTGATATACATATATTTTATACTTCCCTCTTTCTAAAAATGGCAAGATTCAGCCATTTTTTTGTGTAATGGTGTCCTGCACATCTTGGGTTTTGTTTTGTTTTTTTATTAATCTTTCCTTTTTTTTCTTCCATTTTCTTTGTTTTTCATGTGATCGGAATGTTCAAAGGAGCTGTCTTTAAGTTTAGATATTTTTTTTCCTGCTTTAGACTGCTGTCAAATTTCTTAGCTGTGTTTTCATTTGACTTATTAAGTTCTTCAGTTCCAAGGTTTCTATTTGGTTCTTTTCCATGCCAACTCTCTGGAGATTTTCTCATTCTAACCAGTGCTATTTTTCCTATTCCATTCTCTCTTTGTAGCTGCTCTTGTCTCACTGTCTTTCCTTCAAACCATTCCTTTGAATATCTTATCAGGCATGTCATTGATTTTCTGTCCTTTGAGATTAGTTGCCAGAAAGTTGTTACGCTGCGTGGGAGCATCACGTTACCTGCTTTTCCATACTAGCGGATGAGGAATCTGTGGATAACGTGTCTGAGGAAGTTCTTTCTAGGTACTTCGCCATGATTATATAAATAATTGTACCTCCCCCTGCGCACAGGTCAGTGTCACACATCTGTCATCTACACCTGGCTTTTAAAAGTACAGTCCAAAACAACAAGTACAGCAGCCGCTGTAGGAGGGGACAGTCTGCCCTCTGATTGAATGCTGGTTCTCAGACATACATGCAGAAAAAAAAAACTCAAGTGACAATACATGCTGGAGAGGATGTGGAGCAAGGGGAACCCTCCTCCATTACTGGTGGGAATGTAAACTTGTACAACCATTTTGAAAATCAGTCTGTCACTCTTTCAGAAAATTAGGAATAGTGCTACCTCAAGATCCTACTATACCACTCCTAGGCGTATATCCAAAATACGCTCAAGTATACAACAAGGACATTTGTTCAACCATGTTAGTAGCAGCTTTATTTGTAATAGCCAGAATCTAGAAACAACCCAGATGTCCCTCAACAGAGGAATGGAAACAGAAATTGTGGTACATTTACACAGTGGAATATTACTCAGCAATTAAAAACAAGGAAATCATGAAATTTGCAGGCAAATGGTGAGAACTAGAAAATATCATCCTGAGGGAGGTATCTCAATAGGAGAAAAACACACAGGGTATATACTCACTCATAAGTGGATATTAGACATATAGTATAGGATAAACATACTAAAGTCTGTACACCTACAGAAGCTAAGCAAGACGGAGAACCCTGGGTAAGATGCTCAATCCTCACTCAGAAAGGCAAACAGGATGGACATCAGAATAGGGAGAAAACAGGAAATAGGGCAGGAGCCTACCACAGAGGGCCTCTGTAAAACTCTAGCCAGCAGGGTATCAAAGCAAATGCTGAGACTCATAGCCAAACTTTGGGCAGAATGCAGGGAATTTTATGAAAGAAGGGGGAAATAGAAAGACCTGGAGAGGACAGGAGCTCCACAAGGAGAGCAACAGAAGCAAAAAACTAAGCCCAATGGTCTTTTCTGAGACTGATACTCCAACAAAAACATGCATGGAGATAACCTAGAACCCTTGCACAGATGTAGCCCACGGCAGGCAGCTCAGTCTCCAAGTAGGTGCCCTACTAATGGGAACAGGGACTGTATGTGACATGAACCCAGTGGCTGGCTCTTTGATCACTTCCCCCTGAGGGGGAGCAACCTTCCCAGGCCACAGAGGAAGACAATGCAGCCAGTCCTGATGAGACCTGATAGACTAGGGTCAGATGGAAGGGGACAGGGACCTCCATTATCAGTGGACTTGGGGAGGGGCATGGGAAGAGATAAGGGAGGGAGGGAGGGATTAGGAAGAAATGAGGGAGGGGGCTATATCTGGGATACAAAGTAAATAAACTGTAATTAATAAAAAAATAAAAAAAATATTTTTATATAATGTGTTTGATAAGGTCCACAATCCTATTCTCTCCTCCCTCCAGAACCCAAAATATTCCCTTTCTAACTTCACATGCTGTCTGTCCTCTTTTTAGATGCCCATGGAGTCCATGTAGGGCTGCCTATAAGTGCATGGGTCTGGGATGATCTGTTGAGCATGAGCCGTCTCTCTGTGGCCTAGAGAAAATGGGTAATGCCTTCCCCAGAGGCCATCCCTGCCAATATCGCCTCATACAGCCCCTCAGTGTTCATCCTGGGATTCTGCATGGCTTGATGTCCTGCAAGTCCTGGGCATGCAGCCACTGTCAGGTCACGAATGCAACACCATTTCATGCCAAACATCTGCTCTCTCTGGCTCTTAGAATCTTTCCTCCTCATCTTCCATGATTCCTGACCCTCAAAGGGAGAGGTATGACACAGATGTCTCATTTAGAGTTGAACTTGCAATGCTCTCTTTCTCTCTGTATGCTAACTGGTTGCGGGTCCTTGTATCATTCCTTATCTATTGCAAAAAAGAATATGTAAGGTGATGAACACAGCTAGTCCTGGTCTATCTTCTCTCAGTTAGATATTGGTTAAGAATCAGAATGTGAATGCTATAAAATTTCATTTTATACCTGAAATCTGTGAAATGGAACAAGCACTGAAATGTTTTGATAAATAAACACATATGGGAATGCACACAGTCTGTCTTGACAGACTTCTAAATCTCCAGTGGCAGAACTTACCTGGAAAAGCAAGAGTTCTGGACTTCACCTCCTTATTTAGAGGGAGTTTGCTTTCACAGCAATTACCTGGTAGAATGGCAAATTTCTTCCCAGGGCTAAAGCATGGTACACACACACACACACACACACACACACACACACAAACCTTTTGTGCTTTGACTTCTAGCTCTTAGGATCCTTTCTGGTTTATGTATGGTATTCTAAAAAACTCATTAAAGTGTATCAACAGCAAAACAAGCAAATTCCTATAATTACTAACAGATAGGAATCATGTGTCATTATATTTATACAGAGTATAAAGAGTAGGAAGCCATGTCTCCTTGTGATCAATCACTTCCAAATGTACAGATCTAAAAAGCTGTAATGAACCAGTTAAATAATTGTTAAATAATTAAATTGTTAAATAATAAAACCAGTTAAGTAATTAGCCAAGGAGTTCCTCAAGAGCAGGCTGATAGGTCAGCCCATCTTTCCTGGCATAACTGAAGGAAAACACTGGAAAGTAGCTCTCTCCACAGATGCTCTGAAACCAAAGAGCCTTTGTTCTGATCCGGCTGGTCAGAAATAAAACCTGTATACAAGATTGCACTTGGTACTGCAGTCTTAGTATAAATAGAAGCAAAATTAATTTGCCTTAAAGAGTTCATTAATTGAGAGTAGTTAAGGAGAATTGATTTTTGTAAGGCAGTTTTGGACACAGAATTCAAGAAACAGAAAAAAATACAAAGATATATCAAAGTAAATGGATATTTAAATTTTTCTTTAAGTGGACTTTTTAATAAATGAATCATTTTGAAAAGAAAAAGTGGGAAAATAATCATATTCCTTACCGCAAAATAAATTTTGTATGGATTTAGTAAGTCAGTCAAAATATAGAAGCAGGGAAGTACTAGGAAAAAAAGCCAGGTAAGTATTTTGATAACCTTATTATAAGTCTTGAGAAAACACAACAAGGCTTAAGCTTTAAAAGAAATATGGCATAAATGTACCAAATAAAAATGGTTGACTTCTCTGTTGCAAGACGCATTACCACCCAGCAAGCCACTCAGCCTAAGGCAAGAATGTCTATAGTTCTAAAAATTGACATGAAAGTGTCACACTAGGTGAGCAGGAAAAGGGCGCGAGATACACCACTACATCAGCAATTTACAAATCAAATGATGTCCTAGGTAACTGATAACTGGCCTGATTGACTGCGCTGCGGCTACCTTCTCACGCCTGATTTGTCGCATTTGCTTACTGGATACTATGTGCTCCTGGTTGGCAGAGGTCCTGCTTTTCACCAACTTTGACGGTGGCCGCCTGCTACCGTGTATGGTGGTTGTGCAGAGATCTTTTAGTCTCCACTGGTTCCAGAAGCCACTCCGGGGTTTTAGACCTGTTAAGGTAGAGCGTATATTAGCCAATCCGATTTTTATGAACAAACTAGGACTGTCTACATCTCTCTAGATACAGCTACCAGGTTGTTTTAATCATTAGTTACCATTGTGTAAAATACATAGATGCTTTGCATTTCACTTGAGTGTTCTTGATAGGCTGCCTATATTTTAAAGCATTAGACATTGATAGAAAGTTTGTTGTATAGTAAGGCCAGTAGGCAGCTGATTAAGGATTAAGGCAGGGTTTATTTTTCATTGCCCTCAAGAAAAGGATGCTACAGGGGGCTACATCAGGGAGACTCAGGTTGGCCAGGAGAGAGCAACACCAAAGGTACAGCAAGCAAGCTACTTTTTTTTTTTAAGGAGGAAATTATTCAGTTATTCCAGCAGGTTCTAGGCTCAAGGTTTACCCCAGTTGCTTGATTCCTAGGATGTCAAACATCTGGGTTAAGAATTTAGTGAAGGAGAAGGTTCTTACGGGCAGGGCTATAGATTGGTCGGTGTGTATTTAATAATTATACCTATAATTATTTACTATATCTAGAAACAGTCTGGCCCAATGAAGGGTATGTCCTTAGGTGTTAAAATATAAAATATAAAGGATACAATTCATGATTAATACAATCTGGTGGTAGAATGCCCTTCTGTTTCTGGGATTAAACTCTATTTGGTATATGTGTAATGTAGAAAGAAATAATGTGTTGGTTCTCCATAGATATCAGATGTGCTCTGATGTGAACATCTTTCTTTAAAGTTTTATTTTTACAATTTATTAATTTTATATCCTGACTGTAGCCACCTCTCTCATCTCCTCTCAGTTCCATTCTCTCTCTCTCTTCCCTCCCTATTCCCTTCCCATAGTCCACTGAAAAAGGGAGACTTCCTCCTTCATCATCTGACCCTAGCTTGTCAAGTCTCACCAACCTGGATCCTCTTCCTCTGTGGCCTGGCAAGGCCAAACTCCCAGGGGGGATGATTAAAGAGCAGGCAACCCAGTTCATGTCAAAGATAGCACCTGCTCTCCTTATTCGGGATCCCACACGGAGACTGAGCTGCCTTCGGCCACATCTGAGCAGGGGGTCTATGTCCTCTTCATGCATGGTCCTTGTTTGGTGCACCAGCCTTTGCAGCACCCCCTGGGCTCAGATTTTGGCTTTGTTGGTCTCCTTGTGGAGTTCCTGTCCCCTCCGGGTCCTTCTATCCCCACCTTCTTCCATAAGACTCCCTGTGCTCTGCCTGAAGTTTGGCTGTGAGTTTCCGCATCTGCGTTGATCCGGGTGGGGTGGAGATTTTCAGAGAACCCCTATGGTAGGCTCCCATCCCGTTTCCTCTCTTCTACCACTTCTGGTGTCTATCCTGTTTGCCATTCTGAATGAGATTTAAACACCCTCCCAAGTATCTTCTTTGTTGTTTATCTTCTTCAGGTCTGTAGATTTTAGTACGTTTATCCTATAGTATATGACTAATACCTGCTTATAAGTGAATATATACCATCCATTTCTCTCTGGTTCTGAGATACCTCACTCAGGATGATCTCTTCTAGTTCCATCCATTTGTTGGTTATGTTTTTATGCTAGCCTCTACCCATCTGGCTGTCTCAGGTGCTGGCTGTTAGTTTCTGGTGCCTGCTGGAATCCTGGGGTGGGGAGAATCCCCTTGGCCGGGGATGGTTGTTCCTGAAGGAGGCCTCCTCAGCTTTTTGGATATGGTCACCAAATGGCCAGTGCTTCTCAGGTGTATGGACTGGTGGCATAACTGAGGTTGTTGGAGGTTGGGGGAGGCTGTCTTTTCACCAGGAAAAGTCCTGAAGACAACTGCCCTGCACTGGGTTTCTTGCTCTGAATTTAGTGAGCTGTTGCTGCTGCTCTTACTCTGTGTTTGCTGGGTGCAGCCCTCTCGAAGAACCAGGGAGCCCCATGGTTTGGTCAGTTTGGGTAGGGAGACAGGTTGTGCCTTGGACCAGTGTCTAGGCGCTGATCCTGTGGATCTCAGGCTTCTGTAGGTCTGAGGTTGGAGTTCTTTGCCCCAGTACTCAAGCAGTAATCAGTGGCAAGTGAGCGCAGCACACAGGCAGGAGGCTAAGGCCAGGAGCCTGGGGAACCCAGGAACTTCTCCTGAATTAGCTGGGTGTCCTGAGGTTGGACCTCTTGTTCCCTGATATTTCCTCCCAAAAGGGAGACCCAGTCTGTGGTGTTTTGGGGTCCACAATTTAGTCTGGGATGGTGAATAGAGCACGCAGGTGCAGGCGGGTGGCTCCGGCTGGTGACTGGGTGCTTGCAGGAACCTGGGAGCTTTTTCCAGGAATTTTTCATGGTGGTGTGTGTAGGGGGTTTGGCTGGGTATCTTGAGGTAGAACCTGATGTTTTCCTCACCATGGGGTTTCCTCCTGATAGGGAAACCCAGTCTGTGGCGTTTAGGGGCACTCAGTTCTGTCTGAGACAGTGAGTAAGGTGTGCAGGCAGGTTTCTGGGCTGGTGGCTAAGTGCCTGCTGGGACCAGACCTTTTCCATGGATTATCTAGGTGACCTGAGGTCAATCCCAATTGCTTCCTTCACCATGGGGTTTTCTCTGGAGTGGAAAACCCAGTCCCTGGTGCTGTGGGGCCAACAGTTCAGTCTGGGATGGTGATCAGAGCACGCACGCAGGCCTGTGGCTCTGCCCTGATGACAGCATGCCTGCCAGTACCCAGGAACTCTTCCAGGATTTAGCTGGGTGACCTGAGAATGGACCCACAGTTCGGTCTGTTGGTCGATGTGCAGTCCCTGCTGTCCTGCTCACCAGACACAGTGTCCTCTCGGCGCCACCATCTTGGATCCCCCTCCCCATTTTGATAATTCCTCGTCCTAATGTTTTCCAAACAGGAATGTCAAGTCTTCAAATATGAGAATTTTAAAATATACTTATTTGTAGTTTTTGTTGTTGTTGTTGTTGTTCTCTTATTAGATACAACACAGAGAGGTAAAATCTAAAAATAGAAGCGGCAAAGGATGAGTTTCTGCCACATGGATTTTTTTGCAGCTCTCTTTTTCCTCCTTCTTCTCTTTTTCCTCCTCCCTTCTTCTTCCTTACTCTTTTTCTCCTCATTCTTTCTTCTTCTCAGTTCTTTCTTCCTTCTTTCCTCCTCCTTTCTTCTTCTTCTTTCTCTATTTTCATTCTTCTTCCTCCCTCTTCTTCCTTCTTTTCTTCTTCTCTTCATTTTTTAGAATACACAAAGGCCATAAATTACCCAAGAAGAACTACTATATGTGCTATACTATATATTTTTATTTATTTTTGACCATTTAGTTTAGCTTTTAACTTTGGTCAGTTGTTTTCTAAGTTCCTTTATGATTTCTTTCTTGAACAGTGGATTATTTAAGAAGATATTTCTTTCATTTTTTTAAATTTGGAAGTATTTAGGGGTACATCATCATAATTCAATACATGTATATAATATATAATAAGTCAGGGTAAAAACATTTTCATCTCTTCAACCATTAATAATTTTACAGGTTGAGAATTTCATATTTTTCTAGTCATTTTGAAATAGACCCTATGTTGTTTTAACCAATAGTTTCCCTACCGGGCCGAGGAAGCTTTAGATATGATTTCTCCATTCTGGTTTTGGTGCTCCTGATTCAGTCCCTTTCTGCCCTTACCAGACTTCTGTGACCACCATTCTATTGTGTTGTCCTAAAGAGATGATTTTCTGGTTTCTGCAAATGAGTGAGAAATAGAGTACTGGTTGTCCTGTGCCTGACTTGTTTCAATAACCTATTGGCTTCAAGTTCCATCTGTGCTGTTGCAAACTGCAAGATTTCTTTAAAAAAAAAATAGTCGAGAAGCAGATTTTTTAAAAACTATATAAATACATGACATTTTTGTTATCCATTCATCCAGTGGAGTTCATAATGATGATCTGCTTAAGCTATTGTGAAGTTGGGCACATGCTTATTATTTTGCCATGTATAAAGGTATTTTTGTTTGGTCGTGTGTTTAATTTATTGCCTTCCATCCAATGACTCAACATGTTCTACTTAATTTATAACCCTTGTGAGTGGGAACATTCGATTTTTGGCTTCCTATAAATTGCTTTCTCTATTTGAAAATAATTTGTAGTTTTCATTTTCAGCATTCTGTATAGTAATTTCTTCAGACTGTTAATCATATAACAGTACCTTTCCTCAGTCTGGGGTTTGGTCTGTTTCTTTTCTCAATCACTAGGCGAACTAGTGATTATTAGCCATACTAATAAATTGAGATTATTTCCTTGGGTTCATGTAAATTATTTGACCATGTGTTTTATTCAAGTATTTCATCTATTTTATTCAGTAATTTTGATTTTGAACTGGGTCCCAACATGTAGCCCTGGCTACCCTTAAACTTGAGATCTTTCTATGTTTGACACTCCAGTGCTAAGACTGCAGGCACTATACCTAGCTTGCCAGTTTTTCAATAGGAGGTACCTGGTTTGTTTGTTTTTGTTAGCACCCCCCACCCCCGAATTTTGTTAATATTTCTTCAAGGCTATTACTTGCTTTTTCATTCTATTAAAAGTATTTTCTGAGTGGACAAACTTTATTTATGATGAAATCTAGTTTACCAAGATTTTCTTTTACCAAGATTTTTGTTTCACATCTAAGAAATTATGTCCCAATCTAAGATACAAAATTTTCTGTCTATGCTTTTGTTGCTAAAATCCTTTCCTGGGTCATACATACACTATGTTTAAGGGCCTTTGAAAGAGCCAATAAACAAACTAAGTTAGGATTCTACCAAAATTCACTCAGGGGGCCAAACAGATATTAGGTTTATTTAGAGAGCAATGGGTGAGGAGTTATGGGCAGGAGTGTAGGTGACCTTGGAGAAATGCCGCTGGAAATTCTGTACCCAGCAACATTGATGGTTTCTCCATGCCTACATAGATGGGACCTTCCCCTCCCCTCATCATTTCCTACCTATATCTTCTAGCTCCTCCCCACCACATGCAATTAGGACAGAACTGCATATAACTGGTTGGGAAGGGTGTCTGGGTACTCAGCTAACTCTAGCCATTCCCTTCGTTTAGGAGGGAATGACACTAGCCATTCCCTTCGTTTAGGAGGGAAGGTAAACAGCTATGATGAGCTATTGTGAGCAGGCACAATAGACTCCTGAACATGGTGACAATTTAGGTCCATTTGATCTAAAGAATAATACAAGCCTGACATTCCCTTGTCTGGATGTAATTCTCAGTGTTGAAAGTGAGGTGTTAACACCATCTACTATCTGTCTTTTCACACTAGTTAATATTTGCTTTATGTATTTGGATGTTTTGAGTTTGGTTATCATGTTCTATTGATACACCAACTTCTTTGAATTAAATAATGACATCATTTATCTTATGCTCTATCTGATGTAAGTGGAGCCAACCCTGCTCCCTTTTACTTGCCACCACACAGAATACCTTCAATTCCTCTGCCTGCAGCAGTCTGGCCATAAAGCTAGAGTTGGTATCTCATAGGTAGCATAAGCTAGAGCTTTATTCTTTCTTTTTCTTCCTTTCTTTTCAAGTACACTTTTAAAGTACATTTTGATTGGAGAATGCAATCAACTTACACTCAAAGTAACTGTCTATAGGAAAGACCTTACTACCATCATTTTTTTTTCTAGATCATTGGTTCTATTCCTATGAAGTTAGAAGAGAAGTGGAGTTGTGTAGTTTGCACTGGGACACTAGGAAATGTGCCTTGATAGGCAGGCAATACACTATCCATTTAAGGTTATAACTTCTAAAAGTTATAACTTCTAAGAGTGAAAGTCATTTGAGAAAGCCTGAACTGAGAATGACACCGCAGTTATTTTCTGCTCAAAAATAACCAACTAGGAAAGTGTTTTTCCAGCAGAGACCATAGTGGCTGTAGCAGAAGGGAGCCAGTCTACACCCTGACTGTCAGTAGCAGTTGGAATGAGTATCTACATGAGATTGGTTCTATAGGATTCAAGACATAAGAGTGTGGGGCTGTGGAAACTCATGCTAAGTCCCAGAAAGCTGCTGAGGTCAGGCCATGTGTGGCAGGAATCCTTGAGAGATGATCACATGAAACTGTGAAGGTGAACCCTAAGCTGTGGCAGACATACTGAGATGTAAGAAATGATGAAATGTTAGGTGCTCACTTAGGAAAGGTTCAGGCATGGAGTGCAGCCAACCCAAACAAGGGGCCACCTGCACCACAGATAACACATTTCGAGGAGTGGGGATACCCAAGGCCACTCGAGAACAGATGATGCCAGATATAGAAGTGCAAGATGTGGTATTTTCCATGATTAGCTTTAGTATTCCTTGGCTGATCATTTCTCTTATACCGTGATTCTTTTCTTGTGTAATGGGACATTTGTGCCATTACGTGTTGGAAGCATATAACTTTTGTTTCACTTTATAAGGGCTGAACGTCTTAGTGGATTTTGAAGACTTCTGGAAATATATTACTAGGGCAACCTATGTGGTTAGGTGATAGCCACGATCCTATAGAAGTTAAGGGAAGAATTTTATGGAATAAATACACAATATCCTCTCAGGTTGATTTCTTGAACACTTGGTGCCTAGCTGATGGTGCTATCTTAGGAAGCTGTAAAATTTTAAGAGATGAGGCCTGTGATTGGGGATGAACTTATAGGTCATAGCTTCTGCTTGGTTCTGGCCCATGTCTTTCCCTGCTTTCTGTCTTCTCAATATGATGACTAGTCATTAGTTTCTTTACCAAGCCCAGAGCCTAAGCCACCATGTCTTTTTCACTGTGAAATCTCAGGCTAAAATAAATCCTTACTTCCCTAAGTTTTTCACTGTCAAGTATTTGGTCCTTGTGATGAGTATCCTGTGCTATCATTTCTGGAGATGGCATGCCACAAAGCATTTATTATGAGCCAGGTCTAATGGTGACAAAGGACTTCAGTATTGCTGATCTGTCCTTCATTATTGTAGGACAGCTATGTTGGGTAAAGTCTTCCTGATTGACTTTTTTTCCATCACTTGAAATACATCACTACTTTCTTATCCTACAAGGCTTCTTTTGAGAAGTCCCTATAGTCTAGTGGGGATTTCCTTGTATTTGATACATTGTTTCACTCTTGATATTTCATTGGGTTGGATCACTGGTTAGTGGACCTTTGAGATCCATGTGTATAGAAATGCATCTCAAGACATGGAGTGTTTTCAATAACCCTTTCGTTGAATATTTTCTTTTCCTTTATCTGTCTTCTCAAGCTAGAAATTAGATAATATAAAATTTCATTCATTAACTGTATCCTATAAACCCACTGGCTTTCATTTCATTCTTTAACCTTTTCTCTATGTAATTTAAAAGGATCTGTCTTCAAGATCACAGGCTCTTTTTCTGCTTTATCTAATCTGCAGAGAAATTCTCTAATTTAAAATTTTTGGCTCTAAAATTTCAGTTTTGTTCTTTTAAAAATCATATCTATGATTCAGACATGGTGACACATGCCTGTAATCCCAGAACTCTGGGAGGCATAAGCAGGTGGATCACTGTGAGTTCAAGCCAAGCCTGGTCTAAAAAGCGAGTCTAGGACAGCCAAGGCTACATAGAGAAACCTTGTCTCCAAAAACAAAAACAAAAACAAAAAAAGAAAAGAAAAGAAGAGAAGAGAAGAAAAGAAAAGAGAAGAGAAAAGAAAAGAAAAAAAAGAAATCACATCTATTTGTTGACTCTGTGGAGATTGTAAGTTGTCCTCTGCTCTCACTGAGTGCCCTGTATTCTCTTGAATCTCACTGGATTTCTGTAAGATGATCATTTTTACTTCCTTTCCTGGCAATATATAGCTTTAGTTTTTCAGGATTCAGTTCCATCAGTGGTGTCATGTTTCCTTTGTTTTTTAAAAATGCATCTTTGATCCTTCTGTTACATCTCTTCATCTGGCAGAGCAGTAATGTCACGACTGACTGGGGGTGTGGACTGTCTTAAAAGTTCAGACTTTGAGGGCACCACTCTTGCTTCAAGGGGGCGGGGAACCATGACTGTTTCCTGTGGAGAGTGGGGGGCATAATTTATAGGCATGGTTTGATTCTTGTGATGCACAATACTCAGAAGCCATGGCTTCTCTTGTTAGCCATCATTCTTGAGAGGTGGTTAACACTTTAGCATGGGCACCAGGAAACACTGTTTCATCAGTGGCTAATTTCCTTGGTAGCTAGGAGGCTGAGCACCTTCGGTTGGCTCAGGTTCTCAGAGGCTGTGTGCATACGTGACTGGGAGGGGAGTTTGGGGTGGCTCTGTGGCACTCCCAGGGTTAGAGTCTAGCAGGTTTAGCATGCTAAAGTGATAGAAAAGCCTGGCCGTGTAGAGATACAGTGATTACACACCACTAGAGGACATTGTACCACAGCATTGGCTCTGGGTCAAGATGACACAGAATAGTAGCAGTTTAGGGAATTGAGATCCCAGGGTGTGTGGGAGTAGTAGCCCTGGTGTAACTTTGGTAATAGTGTGTGATTCTGGGTCACTTGTGGAGCACAACAGAGATAAGGTCTAGAGTGCCCATGATATGAAGAACTGCATGCCTAAGATCCAGGTCTTGGGTCCTCTCATTGTGATACTGCCTCTGGAGTGTTGCCTGAAGAGCTGGGTTCCAGAGTCCATACACATACACTACATCTCTGAAGTCTGTATTGCAGATGCATTTGCTACTGATTAGCACTGGCTCTGGGACTCACAGCATCAGCTCAGGCATGTGTAGAGTAGCACTAGCTCTAAGGTCCAGGGTGAAGGTTAGTTCTCAATAGTTGTGTCTGTCATGTGTGAAGCACGTGGAAGCACCGTGCTGCCATAGCCAGGGAAATGTGTGCACATGTAGGCAGCATTACAATTTCTAAGGTATGCATGGAGTTGGGGAGGCAGTGGTCCTGAGGCAGCCCAGTAATGCTTTTTTCCTTTTGTTATTATTTTTATTAATTACAGTTTATTCACTTTGTATGCCATCTGTAGCTCCCTCCCTACTCTCTTCCCAATCCCACTCTACTTCCCTCTTTTCCACACATGCTCCTCCCCCAGTCCACTGATAGGAGAGGTCTTCCTTCCCTTCCTTCTGATCCTAGTCTATCAGGTCTCATCAGGACTGGCTGAATAGTCTTCCTCTCTGGACTGGTAAGGCTGCACCCACCCTGTGGGGGAGGTGATCAAAGAGCAGGCCAATCAGTTCATGTCAGAGGCAGTCCCAGTTCCTGTTACTATGGAACTCATTTGGATACTGAACTGCCATGGGCTTCATCTGTGCAGGGGTTCTAGGTTATCTCCATGAATGGTCCTTGGTTGGAGTATCAATCCCAGAAAAGATTCCTGTGCCCAGATATTTTGGTTCTGTTGCTCTCCTTGTGGCGCTCATGTCCCCTCCAGGTCATATTATTTCCCCCTTCTTTCATAAGATTCCCTGCACTCTGCCCAAAGGTTGGCTGTAAGTCTCAGCATCTGCTTTGATACCCTCCTGGGTAGAGTCTTTTAGAGGGCCAGTGAGGTAGGCACCTGTCCTGTTTCCTGATTTCTCCATCTTCTGATATCCATCCTCTTTGTCTTTCTGGCTAAGGATTGAGAATCTTACCCAGAGTCCTCCTTCTTCATTAGTTTCTTTAGATGTACAGACTTTAGTATGTTTATCCTATACTATATGTCTAACATCCACTTATGAGTGTATATATGCCATGTGTGTCTTTCTGCTTCTGGGATACTTCACTCAGAATAATCTTTTCTAGTTCCCACCAATTTCATGATTTCCTTGTTTTTAATTGCTGAGTAATATTCCATTGTGTAAATGTACCACAATTTCTGTATCCATTCCTCTGTTGAGGGACATCTCGGTTGTTTCCAGCTTCTGGCTATTACAAATAAAGCTGCTACTAACATGGTTGAGCAAATGTCCTTGTGGTATACTTGAGCATATTTTGGATATCTGCCTAGGAGTGGTATAGCTGGATCTTGAGGTAGCACTATTTCTAATTTTCTGAGAAAGCACCATATTGATTTCCAAAGTGGTTGTACAAGTTTACATCCCCAACAGCAGTGGAGGAGGGTTCCTCTTTCTCCACATCCTCTTCAGCATGTGTTGCCACTTGAGTTTTTGATCTTAGCCATTCTGATGTAAGGTGTAAGGTGAAATCTCAGGGTCATTTTGATATGCATTTCCCTGATGACTAAGGACATTGAGCATTTCTTTAAGTGTTTCTCTGCCACTTGATATTCCTCTATTGAGAATTCTCTGTTTGGCTCTGTACTCCATTTTTTAATTGGATTACTTGATTTGTTGCTGTTTAACTTCTTGAATTCTTTATATATTCTGGATAATAGCCCTCTGTCAGATAAAGGATTGGTGAAGATCCTTTCCCAATCTGTAGGTTGTTGTTTTGTTCTGACAAAAGTGTTCTTTGCTTTACAGAAGCTTTTCAGTTTCATGAGGTCCCATTTATTGATTGTTGATCTTAGAGCCTGCGCTATTGGTGTTCTGTTCAGAAAGTTGTCTCCTGTGCCAATAAGTTCAAGGCTCTTCCCCACTTTTTCTTCTAAGCGCTTTAGTGTGTCTAGTTTTATATTGAGGTCTTTGATCCACTTGGACTTCAGTTTTGTGCAGGATGTTAAGTTTGGATCTATTTGCATTTTTCTACATGTAGACATTCAATTAGACCAGCACCATTTATTGAAGATGTTATTTTTTTTTCATTGTATGGTTTTGGCATCTTTGTCAAAAATAAGTGTGTGGGTTTATTTCTGGGTCTTCTGTTCGGTTCTATTGATCCACCATTCTGTTTCTATGCCAGTACCATGCAGTTTTTACTATTGTTGCTCTATGGTACAGCTTGAGAGTAGGGATGGAGATACCTCCAGAAGATATTTTTTCATATTTAATTTTTTTATTAAATTGTATGCATTTGTCTATTTTGTGTTTCTTTGTTTTTTGTATGTGTGTTTGTATACACAATGAATATGTGGGGGTCCAGGGACTAGTTCTCAGGCATCAATTCTTTCCTTTTACTTGATATGGAAGCAGGCTGGTTGTCCCACAATCTTCTACACAGATCTCTTGACTCCATCTCCAATCTCACTGGAGAAGTACTGGCATCCTAGATGCATGCCACTCCATTCACCTTTTAAAAAAATTCTTTATTAATTACACTTCATTCACTTTGTATTCCCCTGTGGTTCCCTCTCTCCTCCCATCCCAATTCCTACCTTTCTCCACCATCTGCATGCATGCCCCTCCCCAAGTCCACTGATAGGGGAGGTCTTCTTTTCCTTCCTTCTGATCCTAGTCAATTAGGTCTCATCAGGAGTGGCTGCATTGTCTTTTTATGTGGCCTGGTAATGCTGCTTCCCCCTCAGGGGGAGGTAATTAAAGAGCAGGCCAATCAGTTCATGTCAGAGCCAGTCCCTGTTCCTATTACAATGGAACCCACTTGGATACTGAACTGCCATGGTCTACATCTGTAAAGGGGTCTTTAGGTTATCTCCATGCACAGTCCTTGGTTGGAGTGTCAGTCTAAGGAAAGACCCCTGAGCTCAGATTTTTTTGTTCTGTTGCTCTCCTTGTGGAGTTCCTGTCCTCTCCAGATCTTACTGTTTCCCACTTCTTTCCTAAGATTCCCTGCACTCTGCCCAAAGGTTGCCCATAAGTCTCAGCATCTGCATTGATAATCTGCAGGGCAGAGCTTTTCAGAGGTCCTCTGTGTCAGGTTCCTGACTTGTTCCCTCTTTTATCCTTCTTCTGATGTCCATCCTCTTTACCTTTCTGGATAGGAATTGAGCATTTTAGGAAGAGTCCTCGCTCTTATTTTCTTTAGGTGTACAGGTTTTAGTGGGTTTGTCCTATGTTGTATGTCTATATGAGTGAGTATATACCGTGTGTGTCTTTTTGCTTCTGGGACAACTCACTTAGGATGATCTTTTTCAGATCCCACCATTTACCTGCAAATTTCATGATTTCCTTGTTTTTCTTTGCTGAGTAATATTCCATTGTGTAGATGTACCACAATTTCTGTATCCATTCCTCCACTGAGGGGCATCTGGGCTGTTTCCAGCTTCTGGCTATTACAAACAAAGCTGCTACAAACATGGTGGAGCAAATGTCCTTATTGTGTACTTGAGCCTCTTTTGGGTATATACCTAGGAGTGGTATAGCTAGATCTTGAGGAAGCGCTATTCCTAGTTGTCTGAGGAAGTACCAGATTGCTTTCCAGAGTGGTTGTACAAGTTTACATTCCCATCAGTAGTGGAGGAGGGTTCCCCTTTCTCCACAATTTCTCCAGCATGTGCTGTCACTTGACTTTTTGATCTTAGCTATTCTGATGGGTGTAAGGTGAAATCTTAGGGTCGTTTTGATTTGCATTTCCCTTATGACTAAGGACGTTGAGCATTTCTTTAAGTGTTTCTCTGCCACTTGATATTCCTCTGTTGAGAATTCTGTTTAGCTCTGAACTCCATTTTTTAATTGGATTATTTGATTTGTTGCTGTTTAACTTATTTAGTTCTTTATATATACTGGATATTAGACCTCTGTCAGATAAAGGGTTGGTGAAGATCCTTTCCCAATCTGTAGGCTGTCCTTTTGTTCTGACAACAGTGTTCTTTGCCTTACAGAAGCTTTTCAGTTTCATGAGGTCCCATTTATTGATTGTTGCTCTTAGAGGCTGTGCTGTTGGTGTTCTGTTCAGGAAGTTGTCTCCTGTACCAATGAGTTCTAGGGTCTTCCCCACTTTTTTTTTTTTCTAGCATATAAAATGTCTGGTTTTATGTTGAGGTCTTTGATCCACTTGGACTTCAGTTTTGTGCAGGGTGATAAGTATGGATCTATTTGCATTTTTCTACATGTAGACATCCAGTTGGACCAGCACCATTTGTTGAAGATGCTATCTTTTTTCCATTGTATGGTTTTGGCATCTTTGTCAAAGATCAGGTGTCCATAAGTTTGTGGGTTTATTTCTGGGTCTTCTGTTCGGTTCTATTGATCCACCATTCTGTTTCTATGCCAGTACCATGCAGTTTTTATAACTGTTGTTCTATAGTACAGCTTAAGATCAGGGATGGAGATACCTCCAGAAGATATTTTATTGTAGAAGATTGTTTTAGCAATTCTGGGTTTCTTGTTATTCCATATAAAGTTGAGAATTTTTCTTTCCAGGTCTGTAAAGAATTGTGTTGGTAATTTGATGGGAATTGCATTAAATCTGTAGATTGATTTTGGTAAGATGGCCACTTTTAATATGTTAATCCTGCCAAGCCATGAGCATGGGAGGTCTTTCCATTTTCTGATATCTTCTATTTCTTTCTTTAGAGACTGGAAAATTTTATCATACGAAGTCTTTGACTTGCTTGGTTAGAGTCATACCCAGGTACTTTATATCCTTTGTGGCTATTGTGAAGGGTGTTGTTTCTTTAACTTTTTTCTCAGCCCTTTTGTCTTTTGTATACAGGAGGGCTACTGATTTTTTGGAGTTAATCTTGTATCCAGACACTTTGCTGAAGGTATTTATCAGCTGGAGGAGTTCCCTGGTAGAATTTTTGGGGTCATTGACGTATACTATCATATAATCTACAAATAGTGATACTTTGACTTCTTCCTTTCCAATTTGTATCCCCTTGATCTCCTTTGTCTTATTGTTCTAGTCAGAACTTCTAGAACTATGTTGAAGAGATATGGAGAGAGTGGGCAGTTGTACCTTGCCCCTGATTTCAGAGGGATTGCTTTAAGTTTCTCTCCATTTAGTTTGATGTTGGCTATAGGCTTGCTTTATATTGCCTTTACTATGCTTAGATATTTGCCTTGTATCCCTGATCTTCCAATACTTTAAACATGAGTAGATGTTGGATTTTGTCAAATGCTTTTTCAGCATCTAGGGAGATTATCATGTGTTTTTTTTTTCTTTCAGTTTGTTAATATGGTGGATCACATTGATGGATTTCCGTATATTGAACAACCCCTGCATACCTGGGATGAAGCCTACTTGGTCATAATGGATGATATCTTTGATGTGTTCTTGTATTTGGTTTGCAAGTATTTTGTTGAGTATTTTTGCATCAATGTTCATAAGGGAGATTGGCCTGAAATTCTCTTTCTTTGTTGGGTCTTTGTGAGGTTTAGGTACCAAGGTGACTGTGGCTTCATAGAATGAGTTTGGTAGTGTTCCTTCTGTTTCTATTTTGTGGAATAGTTTGAAGAGTATTGGTGTTAGCTCTTCTTTGAAGGTCTGGTAGAATTCTGCACTGAAACCATCTGGCCCTGTGTTTTTTTTTTGATGGGAGACTTTTGATTACAGCTTCTATTTCCTTGGAGGATATAGGATTATTTAATTGATATACCTGGTCTTGATTTAGTTTTGGTAAGTGGAGTCAATCAAGAAAATTGTCCATTTCTTTTAGATTTTAAAATTTTGTGGCATACAGGCTTTTGAAGTAAGACGTAATGATTGTTTGGATTTCCTCAGTGTCTGTGGTTATGTCCCCCTTTTCATTTCTGATTTCGTTGATTTGGATGGTGTTTCTCTTTCTTTTAGTTAGCTTGGCTAGGGTTTGTCTATCTTGTTGATTTTCTCAAAGAACCAGCTCTTTGTTTCATTGATTCTTTGAATTGTTTTATTTGTTTCTAATTGATTTATTTCAGCTCTGAGTTTGATTATTTTCAGCCATCTACTTCTCTTCGTTATGTCTACTTCTTTTTTTCCTAGGATTTTTAGGTGAGTTGTTAAGTTGCTTGAATGAGCTGTCTTAAATTTCTTCTTGAAGGCACTTAGTGCTATGAACTTTCCAGTTAGCATGGCTTTCATTGTGTCCCACAAGTTTGGGTATGTTGTGCCTTAATTTTCATTGAATTCTAGGAAGACTTTAATTTCTTATTTCTTCTCCGTCCCAGCTGTCATTTAGTAGCGAGTTGTTCAGTTTCCATTTGTGTTTAGGCTTTTTGCTATTTCTGTTGTTGTTGAGGTCCAGCTTTAGTTCATGGTGATCAGATAGGATACAAGGGATTATTTCAGTCTTCTTGTATCTGTTGAGGCTTGTTTTGTGACCAACTATATGGTCTATTTTGGAGAAGGTTCCATGAGGTGCTGAGAAGAAGGTAAATTCTTTTGTATTTGGTTGTAAGGTTCTGTAAATATCTGTTAGGTCCATTTGATTCATGACCTCTGTTAGAGACATAGTTTCTTTGTTTAATTTCTGTTTTGTTGACCTGTCCTTTGTTGAGAGTGGGGTGTTGAAGTCTCCCACTATTAATGTGTGGGGATCCATGGGTGATTTAAGTTTTATTAATGTTTCTTTTACAAATGTGGGTGGCCTTGTATTTAGGGCATAGATGTTCAGGATTGTGATGTCTTCCTGGTGGAATTTTCCCTTGATGAGTGTGAAGTGTCCTTCCCCATCTCTTTTTATTAATTTTGGTTGAAAGTCTATTTTATCAGATATTAGAATGGCTGCTCTTGCTTGCTTCTTGGGTCCATTTACTTGGAAAGCCATCTTCCAACCCTTTATGCAACAGATTGCTGGGTCCTGTTTACGCATCCATTCTGTTAGTCTGTGTCTTTTTATTGGAGAATTGAATCCATTGATGTTGAGAGAGATTAATGACCAGTGGCTGTTAGATCCTTTGAATTCAATGTTGACTGTAATCATACAGTTGTGTGCTTGGTTGCTTTTTGTTCTACTATAGTGAGGTTAGTTATTTCCTGTGTTTCCTTGAAAGTAGCTAGTTTTCTTGGGTTGTATTTTCCCTTCTAGTGTCTTCTGTAAGGCTGGATTTGTGTGTAGGTATTGTTGAAATTTGTTTTTGTCATTGAATATCTTGTTTTCTCTGTCTGTGAGGACTGAGAGTTTTGCTGGGTATAGTAACCTGGGCTGACATCTGTGTTCTCTTAGGGTCTGCATGATATCCATCCAGGCCCTTCTGGCTTTCATAGTCTCTGTTGAAAAGTCAGGTGTGATTCTAATGGGTTTGCCATTATATTTTACTTGACCTTTTTTCCTTGCAGCTTTTAGTATTTTTTCTTTGTTCTGTATACCTACTGTTTTGATTATTTTGTGGCCGGAGGATTTTCTTTTCTGGTCTAATTTATTGGGTGTCCTGTAGGCCTCTTATGTTCTTATTGGCCTCTCTAAGTTGGGGAAATTTTCTTCTGTGATTTAGTTGAAAATATTTTCTTGTCCCTGGAAATGGGAATCTTCTTTTTCCTCTATTCGTATTATTCTTAGGTTTTGTCTTTTCATGTTGTCTTGGATTTCTTGGATGGTTTGTTTCAGGGATTTTTTAAGAATTATTTTCTTTGATTGATACATCAATTTCTTCCAGTGTATCCTCCATACCTGATATTCTTTCTTCCATCTCTTGTAGTCTGTTGGTTATGCTTACCTCTGTAGTTCCTGTTTTCTTTCCTAAGATCTTTCTCTCCATGATTTCCTCCATTTGTGTTTTCTTTAATTTTTCCAATTTTATCTTCAGATCTTGCACGGTTTTGTTAATTACCTTCATCTGTTTGACTGTATTTTTCTTGAGTTCCTTCACCTATTTGTTTGAACATTCCTCTGTTTCTTTTATTTCTTTCAGTGATTTAATTATTTCCTCTGTGAAGGCCACAAACTGTTTGACTGCATCTTTCTGTATTTCTTTATGGAAGGCCATAGTCTTTTTGACTTTATCTTCCTGTATTTCTTTACAGATGGCCACAATCTGTTTGTCTTTGTCTTACTCTATGTCTTTACGAATGGCCCTAATCTTTTGATTTTATTATCTTCTATTTCTTTACAGATGACCATAATCTGTTTGACTTCATATTCCTCTAAGTCTTTATGCATTTAGTTGTTTCCTCCATTAACCTATTCATAAGCATAGATGTAAGGTCATCTTCTTGAATTTCACTTATGTTAGGGTATCCAGAGCTTCTTGCCCCTGGATAACTGGGTTCTGGAGATGCCATATTGCTTTGCTTTGGTTGTGCTTTTATGCTGGCCTCTACCTATCTGGCTATCTCAGGTGTTGTCTGTTAATTTCTGGTGCCTGCTGGAATCCTAGGGTGGGGAGAATCTCCCTGACAGGGTTCTGAAGGAGGCCTTCTCAGCTTTTTGGGAATGGTCAACTGAATGGCAGTGCTTTTCAGGAATTGTCACAGTTCTCCTCAGGTGTATGGACCTGTGGTAATTGTGGTGTTCAGGAAGGCTCTTCTCTCATCAGGAGAAGTCCTAGAGACATCTACCCTGCTGCTGGATTTCTTGCTTTGAATTTAATGAACTGGTGCTTCTGCTCTTATGTTGTGTTTGCTGGGCAAAGCCCTCTTGAAGAACCAGGGAGCCCCACGGTTTCATCAGTTTAGCTATGGATAACTGGTCGCACCTTGGAGCAGTATCTGAGGACTGCTCCAGTGGCTCTCAGGCTTCTGTAGGTCTGAGGTTGGAGCTGTGTGCCCCAGTACCCTAGCCATAATCAATGGCAGGTGAGCACGGCACTCATGCATGCAGTAGAAGGCCAGAGCCGAGAGCCTGTGGGAACCCAGAAACTTTTCTGGAGCTGGTCTCCTGAAATTGGACCTGATGTTTCCCCCACTGTGGGGTTTCCTTCCAACAGGGACACCCAGACTGTGTTGTTTTGGTGTCCACAGCTGTCTGGGATAGCGAGTAGCAGGCATGTGGCTCTGCCTTGCTGGTGACTGGATGACTGGGGGCCTGGGGGCCTGGGCACCTGCAGGAACTCAGGAGCTTTTCCAGAGAACTTTTTGCTGTGAGGGAGGGTTGTCGGCTGAGTGCTCTGAGGTCAGACCTGCTGAGTGTGTGGTTTCCACCCGACAGAGAAACTCTCAGTCTCTGGTGCCCTGGGGCCCTCAGTTCTGTCTGGGATGGTGAGTTGGGCCCCCAAGTAGGACACTGTGCTGGCAGCTGTGCACCTTACTCTGGGCATGTGACTGGGCACCGCCAGACCCTGGGTCCTTTTCCAGGGATTGTCTGGGTGACCTGAGGTTGGTGCTGATTGCTTTCTGCACCGCAGGGTTTTCTCTCGACTGGAAATCCCTGTCTCTAGTGTTGTGGGGTCCACAGTTCAGTCTGGGATGATGATCAGAGCATGCCGTCATGTGGGTCTAAGCTGGTTACTGAGCACCTGACAGGAACGGGGAACTCTTCTGCAGTTTAGCTGGGTGATCTGAAGCCGATTGATTGAATCCCACACCATGGGGTTTCCTCTCACCTGGGAAACACGATCGCTGGTGTTTTAGGACCCAGAGTTCCATCTGCTGGACACTGTCCAGACCCTGCTGTGCTGCTGGTCAGAAAGAGTGTTCTCCTGGTGCTGCCATCTTGGATCCACCCCCCACAACAGTATTTCTTTAGAAATGGCAGCTTAGTGCAAGTCCCTATGGAACGCAACATGTACCTCAGTGGCAAAAGTCACTAATGTACCTGTGCATGAGGCTGTGTTGGTGAGTACTAAGGGAGTGTCTAGGAGAGCCTGGCAATGTATTGCTGCTATTGAGGTGCTTGGCATCAGAAAATGCTATAGTCCATTGCATATCAGGTCACTGGGGACCAGAGTAGTACCTACCACCCTGATGGCTTCCACCTTCCCCATTGGTTCTTAGCACTCTATATGCTTTACAAATGCTGACCTCTTCATGGTTGCTGCTTCCTCCTCCTCTTCTCTTTCTTTCTCTCTCTCTCTCTCTCTCTCTCTCTCTCTTTCTTTCTTTCTTTCTTTCCTCCTTCCTTCCTCCTCCTTTCTTCTTTTTCTCTACTCTTTTACTTCATGTTCTAATGGGACTCTTGGATCTTCCCTCAGGTTACTTTTGATTATGACTAAATAATTGAGCTGTTTTGCGTCGTTAGATGACAGTGGTATTTTCTTCCCTACAACCATACATCATTTCTTCCTCCATCTTCTCATAACAGCATTTATACTATTGGTTTACTGATCACCTACACGACTGCACAAATGTTAAATGTTAATTCCTTCTTTAAAAGACCTATTTCCAAATATAGTCACATTAAAAGGTGTTACGGCTTAGGAATCCAATATTCAAATTTGGATGGAGACACAATTTTGTCAATAATGGATATGTAATAAAAATTTATGTTCTTTGTAGCAGCTTAAACACACACACACACACACATCAGTTCTGAAGAAATTCCATCTTTTATAATAATTCCACCTCTTAAAAATTATTTGGTTTGCCAGGCATGATGGTGCACACCTTTGATCCCATTGGCTGACCTCTGAGTTCTAGGTCAGCCTGGTTTACATATTGAGTTCCAGGACTGCCAGGGCTATGTAAAGAGAGCCTATATCAAACGAAATAAAACAAAAATATTTTGGCTTGTAGTGTTAGTAAACAAATAATTTTTATAATAAAAATTTCACTGGCCA
Organism: Meriones unguiculatus; assembly: GCF_030254825.1. Classification (NCBI taxonomy): domain Eukaryota; kingdom Metazoa; phylum Chordata; class Mammalia; order Rodentia; family Muridae; genus Meriones; species Meriones unguiculatus. The sequence goes on along the minus strand of NC_083365.1, from coordinate 15,919,679 downwards.
TTTAAAAACAGATATTGCTATGGCATGTTTTATATGTCATTATTGTTTTGGTTGGAGCAAAATACTGCAATCTAAAAAAAATGCACAGCCAAATAATCAGTAATTAAATGATATATGCATACCTGACAACCAAAGATAAATAGTATTTCCTAGATCTTCTTTAAACTCATCATTGAAGAGGCTACTGGATTCTGGAAATGATTCCTGGAATGCTGCATAGATGGCTTGTGCCAAATAATCAGGATACATCTGCCCAAATGGAGCCATGTTAGGTGACCTTCACACTTTATGTATAATAAATAATAACAATATAAAAAAGATTATTTTGTGTAGTATATATGTCCCTTTTCTTCTTTTAGCTTTCATTTGAGCATTTTATTGCTTGTTTTCTGTAACTATAATTGAGGAATATGAGCAAAAAACGGTTAAAAACGAGTCTACCTGGTAGCACTTTACAAACATTCCTGAATAAAGAATAATATTAACAAAACAGAGTTTGACTAGCTCTTTCTTTTTTAATGTAAATTTCAAAATTTTTTCTAGAATTTCACCAGAGTACTGCATGCATAGTTTCCATCCCTGTTCCTCTCCTCCAATTCCTTCATTGTCCCTCCCGCTTCCTCTCGTGTGTGTGTGTGTGTGCGTGTGTGTGTGTGTGTGTATTACTGATTGAGTCTGTTTAATACTGTTCATCTATGTGTGTGCTCAGGACTAACCACTTGGGATTGGAAAACCTATCAGGGGACTCCTCCTCAGCTAGGGGTAAAGCCTTATAAAAATTTCTGTGTCTACACTGGTATGTCTACTGATATTCTTAATATGCAGGCCATGTTTAGGAAACCATATCCTTTCCCTTCTCCTGCCATGTTTAGAGGACACAGCAGATACCCTGGCATTCTGGCTTCTATCATCTTAGGTGTAGGGTTGCACTGCAGATGTACCACATGATCACTAACTGTTTTTAACCAGTTTTGTATCTCTGTAATAGTCTCTGCTACAAAAAGAAACTAATTTGATGAGTAGTGATAGCTACATTTATCTGTGGGTATAAGGTACATTTTGAATACAATTAGAAATATTGATTTAGGGAGATGGCAGTAGTATGTTTAGATCCGTTACCACTTCACCCATGAGTAATTGGCTTGACTAGCTGTTGATTTCATTTAATCTCACTATGTTTATCTTCTAGAAAATGATCTAGATGGTGACGATAATATAAAGCATATTTTAAAATATTTATTACTTATTCACTTAAGTTTATATGTTATAATCCGTATTAAGTATTAAGACTACAGTTGGATATCAGCAAAATTACAGTACTACCAAGTTTCTGTTGCTATTGTGAGGCCTCCATTTTCCTCTAGTCTCCACCCTAGCAATGCTTAGTTCTTGTGTTCTGGAAGAATTCAGAAGAGACGTAGTAAACCAGTCAACAGTTTAATTGGAGCAAACGAGGAACCAGGCTGCACTCTTGAGTGAAAGAACAGGCTGCGCTGAGCGCAGCAGTTCCCCCTGATCCTAGTAGGCACAGAATATGTAGTTTTCCTCTCCCTATTATTCCCCTACTTGTGCCTGCTCTAGGATAGGGACTTTTAGGGAAGGGCTAAGCTTTGCTTAGAAGCCCATTTTATATAGAATTAAGTCTGTTATTAAGTGTATGTACAATATTCAAGGATATTTGGCTAGTGAGATGGGTTAGGAGGTAAGCCTGACAACCTGAATTTGATCCTTGGCACCCATGCTACACGGGGAAAACTGATTTATGAAAGATACCCTCTCACCTCTACATGTGCCACACGTATTCACGCTCTCACATGCACGTGTGGAAACAAGGCAGTAATAATAATTTTTTTTAAAGATGCAAGAATATTATAGAGGCTTAGGCACCTCTCATGTTGCAAAGTTCCTTAGGAGGAAGGGTTACAACAATCTGCACATGCTTCCCTTGAGTGGAAGTCTATGGCTGACTTGATCTGACCTAGCTAGCATGGTGCACTATTAGCTTTTGTGTCTTTTACCTGCAGCTGGGATCTTGGGCTGGCTTATCCAAAGAGACTACCACTTTGTAGATCTTGTCAACCAGCACTGTTCCTGCTACATCCTATTGCAGATGGTCCACTGGCCAGCTCCTCTCAAACTATGCTCCTTCTTAACAGCCCATCTTTCAGATGCTCTAGCCACTACATTTCTCTTGTGAAGAGAGAGCAGAGTTTTATATTAAAGACATATATCACTATAGTGGTACTCTGAGTTTGGATAACTACTGATAATCATAAACTAAGGCCCCATTTGATTAAAGTTTAGCATTAAAGGAGTCCTTAGTGGTCGCTGTAGTGTACCAACTAATGAACCAAAAGATGCACATGTTCTAATCCTTAGTACCTGTAAATGTCAGTTAGAATGAAGCTCAACTTACTGGGAAGATTAGAGCATTCTAGATTATCTTGTGGATTTTAACTGTAATCACAAGTATCATTATGAGGGAAGCTGAGAAGAGTGACCACAGAAGCGGAGAAGGCAATGTGACAGTAGAAGAGAGAGTGCAGTGATGGTCAGAGGAAGATGACACCAGAAACAAAAAGAAAGAGAGGATGAATCCCCTGGGGTTTCTAAAGAAAGCAGCATTGTCGATACTTTAATTTTCTTGGATTGCTGGCTTCTATAAAAAATTAATTTCTACTGCTTTAAACAACTAGGTTTATTATAGGAAGATTTGATTGGACTCACTAGCAATTTAATATGACATGACTTATTAACATTTAAAAGCTTAGGCCTATTGGTGATAGACTCTCAGCATCTAAATTACCCCAATTATTCTAGCCCATGACCAGTCACATGGTTAATTCTTTACCTCTTTGCTCAGCCCTGATACATCTGTTCCTTCCTGTGTCATGCTGGTAAATCTCCCTCATCTGCCTTATTCTTCTAGATACCCGCTCTCCACCTTCCCTTTCCTGACCAGCCATTGGCCATTAGCACTTTATTTCAGCCAACAGGCTAGTGAGAAGGAAAAATGTTTACAGACTATGAGGCCAGTGGTGGGCAATAAGAATGGCTACCAGGGTCAGCTAGTACTCAGCTCTCCGCTGGCACAGAGACAGCCTTCGCACATGTACCCAAACAGTTTACTGTAATTTGTAGTTGCTCATATTCTTATTTTAAAGAAATAGTGCTCAAATTTTCTTTTGCACATGGCAGGAAGGCGGATGTATGAGGGAAAGTATTCTGGAACATATTGGTGTATCTAATTTTATTTAGTGAGCTATGAATATCATCATTACCCAAATAGGTCACATATTATCAGTGGCCCATAAGTTTTATTGATAGTTAAAGCTAAAATGTTAAACAGATTGAATAGATTGAGTAAGAGGGAATTCTGAAGTCCTGTGTGTGTGTGTGTGTGTGTGTGTGTGTGTGTGTGTGTGTATGGTGATTACAAAAAGATGGTTAGATGGTTTTAGTTTCTTTTCCTGTTTCTGTGATAAAATGCTCTGACAAAAGCAATTTAAATGAGAATAAGCTTATTCTGGCTCAGAGTTCCAGGGTGCAGTCTATCACAGTAGAAAAGTTATGGCACTGAGGGAGCTGGTCACATGCCATCCACAGTCAGGAAGCAGGACATGAATGCTGGTGTTCAGCTTGTTTTCTCCATTCTATAGACTCCAGGATAGCAGCCAATGGGATGGTATTCCCCTAGGGGACAAGCCTTTCAAACTCAATTCCCAGTCCACTCTAGTTTTCTTCTACCACACTTTAGGAAAGTGTAAGGTAAACCAAGAGTGAACGTAAATATTTGATGAATTCTTAAATTTGGAGTTATTTATATTTTCATTAAGGATATTTCATGTTCTGTCCAACAATGTGAAAACATTTATAAATTCCAAAATGCTTATATACTTATAATTTACAGATTGCTAAAGCAATAAGATACTTGAATATTTGTGTTTTGAAATGATAAGAATTAACATTTAAAATACTCAGAGTTCCCTACATCTTTCCCATTTTACCAAAACAACATTATTTTGATGAACCTTATTAATTAATATAACAGAAAATGAAAACAAAAATTTAGTTCATAGCTTCTTTATTAATTATAATATAAACTAGTCAGTTTCTCTTAAATGGATTAAAAGATTTATAATAAAGTAAAAGAAAAATGATATTTTTGTAGATAAATATAACAAAACCAAGAATATACGTAGAAGTCACCAGTTTCCAAAGTGACAATAGAGCTACAGTGGTTCTAAGACTATGAGTGAAGAGAACATAGTATTCTGGGTAATGGCCATGGTGATAAAACAACTGAAAATATTTCCATTATTTATATCAGACAGTTTTTGGTTGAAAGGTAATAAAAATATGCTCATATATATTTAAACAAAATATAGTTTTCATACAGAATGAAGATAATTATTGTATCTGTTAAGTTTTTACATTTACCTGAAAGAATGCATCCTTTCTCTTTATAGGTATTCTCAGGAAAAGTGTTACATAATTTTCTGAGATTCTATCAAATAAGCAATCTTGATCTCTTTTGTCAGGCTTAAAGAAGACACATGCATGAAATTAGAGTCAATTACAATTTATATTAGAAAGTTATATGTATAATATATGTGATGTAACCTAGATTGTATATAATATATAAAAATATAGTCTATTTCTAAAGGATCGCTCAACTACTATAATGGAAGGGCCATTTGTTTTGAATGGCAGGTCTTTCATTTATTAGTTGTACCACATGGACGAGATTATATCCTAATTTCCAAGATGACAATCATATATATCTGTCATATCTTTTAAAAGTAGTAAAATTATACTAGGGAAAAGAGCATATTTTACATAACTTTATATTTCAAACACTGGCACAGTGTCTAGAACACAGAAAGCATGTACACATCTGCAGAATGAATGAAGATTCTTGGATAGTAGTTCTCATATGAGAGACAATCAACAACTCAATTACTTTGCATCACAATGCAAACTCTTTCTTTATCAGTAACCAGAGTAAAATTAAAGTGATTTAATAACAGTAACATCATAGTAAAATACCAATATAACAGCCTAGCTTTTTGCTCTATAATAATGAACAAAATAATTAGATCTAAATTCACTGTAAAAGTAAGTTGAGTTAGAGTGTCGAAGCTCACAACACGAGCTGTAAAAGCACAAATGTAAAGTGTAAAGAGCAAAACTGTCAAATTTAGTGGTAATAGGAAACAAACAAACAGGGATTTATAGATAGGATTTTAATTTATAGATAGGATAGATAGGATTTTAATCCTAAAATGAATTTCCAGATCACTGGGTTCTAGGAAAAAAATGGAAAACTAGGTCAACCAATATACTACAAGGATGTGTTGATATTAGAATAGAAACCTGCACTAGCTTTGAGATGGGGATGTGGTTATGCTTATGTATCGACTGGGCATGACAAAATATGGTTACCAAAAAAACTTGTAAAGATTAGATTTGACCAGGAAAAACCTCTTATCTCCTGAGATATCAATGTCTTCACCAAGCAAATGGCCCAGGTGATTCCTTCTCACAGGAGAGGTTCCAGCAAAATATCACATGACTCAACTGAGTCATCAAAGAAACCAAAAACTTTTACTTCATCCTTTGCCTTATAGAAGCTTTTCAGTTTTATAAGATCCCATTTATTAATTGTTGATTTCAGTGCCTGAGCTGTTAGTGTTCTCTTCAGGAAGTTGTCCCCTGTGCCAATGAGTTCAAGGCTATCCCCTACTTTCTCTTCTAATAGATTTAGTGTATCAGGTTTTATGTTGAAGTCTTTAATCCACTTGGATTTAAGATTTTTGCAAGGTCATAAAATGTATTCATTTGCATTTTTGTACATACAGACACCAGTTGGACCAGCACCATTTGTTGAAGAAGCTTTCTTTTTTGCATTTTTTTGTTTGTTTTGGCTTCTTTGTAAAAAATCAGGTGTGTGGGTTTATTTCTGGGTCTTCAATTTGATTCCATTGAACAATCTGTCTGTGTTAATGCCATACCATGTGGTTTTGATTACTATTGCTCTGTAGTACAGCCTGAAATCAGGGATGTCGGTTGATATCTTCAGAAGTTCTTTTATTGTACAGAATTGCTTTAGCTATCCTAGATCTTTTTTTTTCTATATGAAGTTGAAGGTTGCAATTTCAAGGTCTGTAAAGAATTGTGTTGGAATTTTGATGGGAATTGCATTTAATCTGTAGATTGCTTTTGGAAAGATGGCAGTTTTTAATGCGTTAATCCTACTAATTCATGAGCATGGGAGATATTTCCATTTTCTGATATCTTCTTCCATTTCTTGTCATACAGGTCTTTCACTTGCTTGGTAAGAGTTACACCAAGATATGTTATGGGTTTTGTGGCTATTGTGAAGGGTGTTGTTTCCCTAATTTCTTTCTCAGCCCATTTGTCTTTTGAATACAGGAGGGCTACTGATTTTCTTTTGAGTTGATTTTGTATCCAGCCACTGTGCTGGAGTTGTTCATCAGCTGTAGAAATTCTCAGGTAGAATGTTGGGAATCACTTATGTATCATTTGTGAATAGCAATACTTTGACTTCTTCCTTCCCAATTTGTTTCCTCTTGATCTCTTTTAGTTGTCTTATTGCTCTAGCTAGAACTTGAAGTATTATATTGAATAGATACAGATAGAACGGGCAGACTTGTCTTCTTGATTTTAGTGGAATTGCTTTAAGTTTCTCTCTGTTTAATTTGATGTTGGCTACTGGCTTGCTGTATGTTTTTTATTACATTTAGATATGTGTCTTGTATTCCTGATCTGTCCAAGACTTTGAACATGAGGGGATATTGGATTTTTTTTCAAAAGCTTTTTCAGCATCTATTGAGATAATCATATATATATTTTTTTCTTTCAGTTTGTTTATATGGTGGATTACATTGTTGGATTTGGTTGTTGAACCATCTCTGTATCTCTGGGATGAAACCTACTTGATCATGGTGGAAGATGTTTTTAGTGTGTTCTTGGATTTGGTTTGGGAGTATTTTATTTATTTATTATATATTTATTTATATGGGCTTTTGAAGTAAGGTCTAATGATTCTTTGGCTTTCCTCAGTGTCTGTTATGTCCTCCTTTTCATTTCTAATCTTGTTAATTTGGATGCTGTCTGTCTGCCTTTTAGCTAGTTTGGCTAAGCATTTCTCTATCTTGTTGATTTTCTCAAAGAACCAGCTCTTGGTTTTGTTGATTCCTTGTATTGTACTCTTTGTTTCCAATTTATTGATTTCATCCTTGAGTTTGATTATTTCCTGCCATCTACTCCTCTTGGGTGTTTTTGCTTATTTTTGCTCTAGAGCTTTTAGATGTGCTCTTAAATTGCTAGTATGAGATCGCTCCAATTTCTTTATGAAGGCACTTATTGCTATGAACTTCCCTTTTAGCATGGCTTTCATTGTGTCCCATAAGTTTGGATATGTTGTGCCTTCATTTTCATTGAATTGTAGAATGTCTTTAATTTCTTTATTTCCTCCCTGATTCAGTGGCCAATGAGTAGAATTGTTTAGTTTCCATGAGTGTGTAGACTTTCTGTTGATTCTGTTGTTGTTGAACTCCAGCTTTAACCCATGGTGGTCTGATATAATACAAGGTGTTATTTCAATTTTCTTGTATCTGTTGAGACTTGCTTTGTGACTGAGTATGTGGTCAATTTTGGAGAAGGTTCTGTGAGGTGCTGAGAAGAAGGCATATTCTTTTATGTTTGGATAAAATATTCAAAAGACAGAAGAACACAGAAACCTATTTCCAACAAAAGGACAGAAGAGCACAGAAACCCGTTTGCAACAAAAGGACAGAAGAACACATAAAAACATATTTCCAAAAAAAAGAACCAAAACAGAAGAGCACATAATAACCCGTTTCCAACAAAAAAACAGAAGAGCACATAAAAACCTGTTTTCAACGAAAAAACAGAAGAGCACATAAAAACCTGTTTCAACGAAAGGACAGGAGAGCACAGAAACCCGTTTGCAACGAAAGGACGAAAGAGCACATAGACCTGTTTCCAACGAAAGGAGAGAAGGGCATGTTTAACTAAAAGATAAATCAATATTAAATATTAAAAAGCATCGACAACCAATGACTATTAATTCCTGTTACTTTGATGTTGGTGGTGTTAGTATGTATATATTTGTATGTGGTTTCCTTCTATTGTTTTTGCTGGTATAGAATAATTTATTTCCTGAGTTTTCTTGATGTAGTTATTTTCCTTGCAATGGAGTTTTATTTCTAGTATTTTCTGTAGGGCTGGATTTGTGGAAAGATACTGTTTAAATTTGTTTTTCTCATTTTGGAATATCTTCTTTTCTCCATTAATGGTGATTGAGATTTTTTGCTGGGTATAGTAACCTAGGTTGGTATCTGTGTTCTTTTAGAGGCTGTAAGACATATGTTCAGGTCCTTTTAGCTTTTAAAGTGTCTGTTGAAAGTCGGGAATAATTATGATAGGTCTGCCATTGTAAGTTACATGACCTTTTTCCCTTGAAGCTTTTAATATTCTTTCTTTGTTCTGTAGATTTAATGTTTTGATTATTATGTGGTGGGAGGATTTTCTTTTCTGTTCCAATCTAATTGGTTTTCTGTTATGTTTCTTGTATATTTTATAGTCATCTCTCTCTGTAGGTTTGGAAATGTTTCTTACATGGTTTTGTTGAAAATATTTTCTGGTCCTTGGAGCTGAGATTCTTTACCTTCTTTTATACCTGTTATTCATAGATTAGGTCTTTCAGAGTATACCTGATTTCTTGGATGTTTTGTGTCAGGAATGTTCTAGCTGTAACATTTTCTTTGACTGATGTATCACTTTTTTTTTGTACCATCTACCCCTGAGATTCCCTTTCCCCTCTCTTGGTTCTGTTGGTCATGCTTATGTCTGTTGATCCTGTTCTTTTCCCTAGGTTTTCCATCTCCAGGTTTCCCTCAGATTGTGTTTTCTTTATTGTTTCTACTTCCATTTTCAGTTCTTGGACAGTTATATTAATTTCTTTTACCTGTTTGATGTATTTTCCTGTATTTCTTTAAGGGATTTAGTCCTTTCTTCTTTAAAGGCCTCTATCATCTTCATAAGATTGAATTTAAAGTCATTTTTTTGTGTTAAAATATCCTCGATTTACTGTGGTATGATAGGCAGCTTCTGGTGTTGTCATATTGCCCTGGCTCTTGCTTGTTTGTATTCTTATGCTGGCCTTTAGTCATCTGGTTGTCTCTGGTATTGGCAGGCCTCAGGTAATAGAGGCCAATTGTGGGCCAGAACATGGACCATCAGGGAGAAGGTGCTGTTTACCTCTGTTGGAAGTGTTTGAGGGGAACTGGCTGGCAGGGGTTGGGGCAGGGGTGATGTTTACCTGGTGGTCCTTGATTGTCCCAGGCCTCTGGAAATATAGGTATGGCTGTGGTCAGGGAGATGGAGTGGGCAGGAGGTAAGAGGTAGCTCACCACTGCTGTGCTTGCCTTGGGGCACACAGCAGCCAGAGGGATGACCTGCAGATGTCTCCCCTGTCTGTCCTGGGTGGCCATAGGCTATGGGGATTGAGGCTGAGCTGTGGGCCAGGAATGGGGTGTTCAGGGCACTGACAGTATTTCTTGATGACTTATGAAATGGGCTCAGTTTCTGAGATATAGCTATTCAAGAATTAAATTACAATACATACATAATTTATTCAAGAAAGTTACCATGTTTTAACTATATATACTCAACATTGTTGAAGAAGAGAACAGAAATTTACATAAGATGTAATGCTCTAAGCTATGTCTCTCATTAATATGGCTCAATCTAATATCTTCACAGATGATTATGTAGCAAAATGATTGCTTCATTTTTGTATGTGTTATGCACACTTGTTAAGAAAATCTAGTTTGCTGTTAGGTGTTAAGTCATCACTGTATTCATCAAATCAAGCTATTCAACTTATGCTAAATTATTTTTGCCTTACAGTGGTAAATCCTATGGGTCATGGTATATAATCCTTGTAACATGCTGCTGATTTTGACTTGATAGTAAATTTTGTTGTTTTTTTTTTGTACTCATATTTATTGTAAGAGATACTAGTCTGGAATATTTTGTTTCTGTAATTTTTTTTTTGAAGCTAGATTTGGTGTCATGGTAACACATTCTCAAGCTAGAAATTGATCTTTTCTCTCTAATATTTTAAAAGAGTTGTAATATTGATGCCCACTCTTTTTAAAATACTTGTGGAAATTACCAGTGAAGCTATCTGGGTCAGGGCTTTTGTTGTTGGAAAGTTTCAATTATTAATTCAACTTTCTTACTAAGTATAATCTATTGAAATTGTCTGTTTCTTTGTGATACAGTCTTGGAGACTGCATGATTTTAGGAATTTTTAAAAATGTTCTGTTCAGGTCATCCAATCTGTTAAAATATGTTTTTATAGCACCATGGTGGTTAATCTTCATTGTCAGCTTGATATGATTCAGAACCACATACAAGATTAGCTGGGCATATATCTAACTATGTCTGAGTAAATTAACTGACAGGAAAAGCCCATTTCAAACATGGGAAGCACCATCATATGGGCTGGGGTCCAGGGAACAAAGAGGAGAAAGGAGAAAGCCAATAAACCTCAGTAGCCTCTCAATGTTTCTCCATCAGGATGAGAACTGATCTGTCATGCCTTCCTCGCTATATGGACTCAGTCTTCTGAAACAATGAGAAAATAAAGTCTGAGTTTCAAGGTAAACATGTCAGGTAGTTTGGTTACAGTGATAAAACACTAATAATAATGCAATTATCTCTTTATTTCTGTATGAAATGGGAGTAATGCCCCTACTTTTGTTTCTGGTTTACATAGGTTCCAATATATTTTTGTTTAATTTTTTTCTCAAGGAGTTTTCTAATTTTTGTTGTATTTTGTTGACCCACTAGTAGTAGTTCAGGAATAATGTAAAATCACATATTAGCAATGTGCATGACAAATTATATACCCACTTGAAAAATAATTTAACATAATTTTGTTAAGGTCATTTTTTTTCTGCTCAACAGAACAGCCTTTTGTTCCATTACATGTATTGAAATAATTTCAGCATGGGCTGAGTCTCTTTGACAGGCCAACAAAAACTACAGTGTGCAGAACTGTGCTCAGAAGACACGCCTCTGTGCTAGAAACTAGGGGGATGGGCAGATGAAAATGATGAACCACATTTAGGTTTTGCTTCTGCCTTATTTACTCTCAGAATGACACAGGCATCTAATTCCTTCTGTTGACATGTTTGAAGACTTTGTCAGAGAAACACCTGGCTTCATTGATTTTTCTCTACTTTTGTTTTCTTTTACGTCTATTGACTTTCACTCTGATCATTGCTGTTTCCTTTTGATGGTATAAGACTTCTTTAAATACTGCCTCATTTACATCTCACAAATTTTAATTCATATTTTTATTTTCACTTGGTTCATGGTTTTCAATTTTTCTGTTAAATTCTGGTTTCACCTACAGTTACTGAGAAGTATATTATTTACTTTCTGATTTTTTGGAGACTTTCTATATATCTTATCACTTTATGTGAAAACATTTTTCCCATGCCTTTAATTATATAACTTTATTAGGATGTATTCCTAGTTCAGAACAGTTTATCTTGGTAAATGTGTTGTTGAGAAAAAGTAATTAGCTGTCAATGGGGGTAGAACAACAGGAAGCATTGGGATCAGAGCACAACCCTCATGAATGAGACACTCTTGTCATAAGAGTAGGCATGCCTCCTCCCTTGTACTTTCTTCTCTCCATTCTTCTGTCTCTCTCTCTCTCTCTCTCTCTCTCTCTCTCTTTTGTCATTCCACCTTCTCTCATAGGGTGACCCAGGAAGAAGGCCCCTAGACAATGGGGAGCCTCTTCAAGGCCTGTATCCCCGATGAGAATTGATACTCTCCCATCCCAACAATCCATCCATTGCTAATACTTCTTCAGTCAGGGATGGGACACTGTAAGCCCTCACCTGGAGAGGGTCTGTACATGCAGTCACCCTGGACCCTAGGCTTATATTTATCATCTTCTCTAAGTGAGTCAATAAATTTCTGCTCACTATAAATTGTCTAATTGTGGCATTAAGGTCTAGTAATATGAAATGTATAAAGGCAGAAGATATGCTTTATAAATTCTAGATCAGTTTTTTTGCCAGTGCTGTTCAAGTCTTCCATATCATTTCCAAATTTCCATGTACATTACAAATTATTGGCACTGAGGCATTAATATCTTGAACCATACCGATATAATGATTATATCTTCTTGAAGTGTTAATGAATTTTTATTAAATGTGTTTTGAAGAATTTCATTATTGAATAAAAATTCAGTACTCTTATTTTACATTAGACTGCTACTCTTTGTTCTTAGTAACATTAAATTTTTAAAAATCTACTTTATGATCTGTTAAAATATATTGATACTTTAAAGGTTATACATTTTTGTTATTGCTGAGTACTGTATGAGGATCTCATATATGCATATGTGTTTTGACCAAAACCATCCCTCATACTCTTCCACACTGCCCACACCACTACTCTACCCTCATAACTTCATGTACTCTTTTGTAAACCCACTAAGTCAAGTTAGTGCTGCCAGTATATGCATTTGGCCACCCACTGGACTGCGCATAGCATCTCAAATGTCCATCCTTAAAGAAAACCCATACTCTTCCTCCTCCACTATTGCCAGTAGCTCTTTAGCCAGGGGTGGGACTTTGTAAGCTTTTTCCCAGCCCATGCTGGATTTCCCCAGCTTAATTCTGTCCATGCAATCACACCTTTATGAGTTTATACGTGCATTTTTGGAAAACACTGTTTCGTGGCAGTCATCAATTACCTTTGGTCCTAGCAATCTTTTTACAACCTCTTCTGTGATATCACTGAGCCTTGAGGGGGTGGTGTATATTACAGATGGCCCCTTTAGGGCTGAGCATTCCAGAGTATCTTATTCTACACATGACCAACTATCAGTGTCTTTATTAATCACCACTGTTTTAGTTACCTTTTCCTTAACTGTGTTAAGACACCATGACCAAGGCAACTTATAAAAGAAACTGTTTAATTTGGTGATTACAGTTTTAGAGTGTTAGAGTCCGTGATCTTCATGGTAGGGAGCATGGCAGCAGGTAGTAGCTGAGAGCTCACCTATCGAAAAACAACCAGGAAGAAGAGAGAAACACTAGAAATGGCACCAGCTTTTTGAAATCTCAAAACAAAACAGCTTCTCCAACAAGGTCACAACTCCTACTCTTTCTCAAACAGTTCAATCAATTGGCAACCAAGTATCAAGCATATGAGCCTATGGGATCACTCCATTCAAAATAGAAAAGAAGCTTCTTTGATGAAAGTTGAAAGTTTCACTAATTTATGGATATAAAAATATGTACTGTCAAATACTTTAATACTATGTCTATTTAGCTGAATAATGGTATTAGGTTCTCTTCTAGGGTCTATGACATACCCAGGCATGGATATTTGGCCCACCTAATGATACCAGGCATGATTTTCATCTTGTGAGATGGGACAACTTTCTTCTATGATTTTTTGGAAATATTTGCTGTACCTTTGACATGGATTTCTTTTCCTCCTTCTATATGGTTTTCTATGGTCTATAATCTTTGTTCTTCTATGTTCCAGGGTACCTAAATGCCCATTGATGGGGTCTTTGAGCGATTTATTATTTTCTTTTGGTTGAGCGATCTAATTCCTTTGACCTGTCTTTAAGTCCTGATAGTCTCTCTTCCACTCAATTTATAGTTTTGGTGAAATGTTCCTCTGAGCTTATTAGACTTAATGAAATTTTCAAGTTTCATTTTGGTTTTGGTTTCCTTCAAGATGTCTCTCTTTATTGTGTTCTATTTTCATATCCTGCTCTGTTTTAGTTATTTCATTCAACTCTTTGCTTATGTTTTCTAGGATATCATTTTAGAATTTACTCATATCCCCTTTGATTTCCTTGAACATATCTAAAAGTGCTTTTTGAGTTCACTATCTTATGTGTTATCTAAGTTGTTTTCCTTAGGGAACATTACTATGTGGGCACTAATTTTTTGAAGAGACATATTGTGTTTGTTTTTCATATTGTTTGTGTTGATACTGCACATATGGAGTAGTGTTACTGGCTGTATGATTTGAATATCTGACCCATCTTTGTTAAGTGGGCATTTGGATTTATATTTGTTGTTACCTCAGCTTGGCTGATCTTTGGAATTGCTCAATGATGCTTGACTTTCAGTCTTGAAGATACAATGTTGATATGTAATTGGGGTATCAGAAATTATCCAAGCTCAACTTTAAAAAGTTGCATCTTGGTAAGAAGTTATTTTTGTAGAACACTTAGATAGGTTGGCTTGGGGTTACAGGGTGGGGTTAGATGGGGATGGGCAGTGAAACTTGTGGAGGGTGAGGAGGGTACTGTTCACAGTGCTTTGATGTGAACTGTGGTCCTGGAAGTAGGGTGGTGCCACCAGTGAAGGGCTTGCACTGTCTGGGCACTGTCCTCATAGGGCAGTGGCGTGGGGGTCACAGTGTAGGCCACCTTCTAGCTTTTTGCCTCATTCTGAGGAGGCAAGCTTTAAGGCAACATTAGGGTATTTATTTTACTAAAATTCTTCTAGTCAAACAGTGCTTCCTGTGCCACCAATTTCACTTATTTTTCCCCCTAGATTCACATTCTTACCTTTCTGAATCAAGTAAAGTGTCTCTGTCTATCTGACCATCAGGTTCTCTTCCAAATCCTCAATGTAGTAGACTTTCTGTTCAGGTTACAAACATATGATACCATGTAAAGCTACAACTTTATTATTCACTACAGTATTGGATGTCCCTTATCTTTTCTAATTGATGAATAACTGAGTTCTTTGAAATCCTTATTGTAATTTTAACTCCTCTGAAAGAAGAAAGTTTAAATTAGGATTTTTAGTTTGTGTGGAATGCTCAAACATTCATCTCTGTAAAAATTTGGTATTAACATTACTTCTACTGAAAAAGTAATTATGCTACAAATCAATGGTTTACATCGGTTTTTAAATGTCATTTACCTTGAATTTATGCAGAAACCACCACCAAAAGGAGTCATGCAAAAGAGCAATGGAGCAGTCTGAGAGAATATAGTTTCTCCAGATTTTAAAAAGGTTTTCCTATGGATAACAAATTGAAACATTTTACTAGACATAGTTATGCTTCATAGAGAGTATAATCAATTGTAACAAACTACCTGACAGATATTTAGCTAATACATATGAATAAAATTAACTGTTCCAGTAGTTACATTAAAAACTAAGAGTAAAATTAATATTTTTAAAATATTGTCCCATCAGCACGTAATTGATAAATTATTAAGTATTTTGCATTTTTAGGGTTAAAAACTTGAAAATGATAGAATGTATTTTGTACTTATAGTATCTCTTGATTTAAATATTAAATTGTCATCAGAAATACTATAGTAGTATTTTAGATTCATAAATATGTTTATAAAATAGATTCATAAAGCACATATTTGTAATTTTATTCCAAATATAACTATTTTTAATATTTGAATATTACTTTTTATATTTGTATATGAATCTATTAAAAGGAATTGATTTAAAATTTTAAGTTATCAGTCATACCAGCCATATTTTATTTGCTTAAAACTACACATGGCTATTACCTAATGCAAGGATTATGTAAACTAGACCAACCACACACACAAAAAAATGTAGGAATCAGATTGCATTTTTCACTTTTTAAAAAAAAATCTTAAGATAAGTATCCATTTAGTCATAGAATTTTAAGTCAGTAAATTCATGAATTTATCTAATCATTTTCCTGTAAAAGGAATCTCTCTGTCTCTATAGAAGCATTACTGTCAATTAAAAAAAAAAGCCTATTGACTATAGGAAAGATAGAATAGAATGTGGAACATTTTGCAGGAAGAAAGCATTCTGGGATAGAGCCAGAATGGTCATTTTTCCCAGTGATGATTAGTTTTAAATCAAGGTACAACCACTTTGGAAGTCAATCTGGTGCTTTCTCAGACAATTAGGAATAGTGCTAGCTCAAGACACAGCTATACCACTGCTAGGCATATATCCAAAATTTGCTCAAGTACACAACAAGGACATTTGCTCAACCATGTTTGTAGCAGTTTTATTTGTAACAGCCAGAACCTGGAAACAACCCAGATGTCCATCAACGGAGGAATGGATACAGAAATTGTGGCATTTTTACACAATGGAATACTACTCAACAATCAAAAACGAGGAAATCATGAAATTTGCAGGCAAATGGTGGGATCTAGAAAAGATCATTCTGAGTGAAGTATCCCAGAAGGAGAAAGACAAACATGGTATATACTCGCTTATATAGACCTATAAGTTATGATAAACATAATGAAATCTGTACATCTAAAGAAGATAAACAAGAAAGCAGACACGGGGTAAGATGATCAATCCTCACTTAGAAAGACAAAGGGGATGTGCATTGGACATAGAACAGGAGCCTACCGCAGAGGGCCTCTGAAAGACTCTACCTAGCAGTATATCAAAGCAGATACTAAGACTCATAACCAAACCTTCGGCAGAGTGCAGGGAATCATATGAAAGAAGGGGAGTTAGTATGACATGGAAAGGATAGGAGCTCCACAAGGACCAAATATATCTGGGCACAGGGGTCTTTTCTGAGACTGACATTCCACCAAGGAATGTATGGGTATAACCTAGAACCTCTGCTCAGATGTAGCCCATGGTAGCTCAGTAACCAATTGGTTTCCCATAGTAAGGGGAACAGGGACTCTTTCTGACAGGAACTCAATGGTAGGCTCTTTGGCCTCCCAACCCCCCAAGGGAGGAGCAGTCCTGCTAGGCCACAGAGGAGGACTTTGCAGCCAGTTCTGAAGATACCTGATAAAACAGGGTCAGATGAAAGGGGAGGAGGTCCTCCCCAATCAGTGGACTTGGAAAGGGGCATGGAGGAGATGAGGGAGGGAGAGTGGGATTGGGAGAGAATGAGGGAGTGGGATACAGCTGGTATACAGAGTTAATAAAATGTAACTAATAATAAAAAATAAAATAAAATTAAAAAAATCCTCTTTAGTAGTGATTGGAATAAGGCAGGCTTGGAAGAAGAAGAAGAGATTGAAAAATTAGATGCTGGATTAGAGGCCACAGAACAAATGTTAGAAGAACCTTTGAATCAAGATAGGGAACCTTCAGAGGAATCCAAACTAGAACTTAAAGTAACATCAAAAGAGGTAGTTCCGATAAGAAAAAAACACACAAAAGCTTGAGGAATTAGAATAGCAGCCCATAGGAATGGAACATATTGATTTAAGAATCCAGATTATACTTATTGATGCTGGCCTATAGCATATTATATAATAAACTATAGGTATCACTTTATAGAGTTTGAAGAATTTAATTATGTATAGATGTTAATGAATCATTCTATTGATGCATATTCAGAATTCCAATGGGCCTCTGCTTTAAATGCTGAAAAGGATAATTCTGAGATTACACATTTGTTAGAGATGGTGACTGTCTTGGAAATGCCTTTGCAGATTGGGGCTGATGGTGCTTTGGCATATGTATCCATTAAATACAACAGGTTTTTTGGACATTATGGCATAAAAATGTTACAGATATAACTCACAATCCTACAGATCAAGCAATTATGGAGATATCTGCCAATAATTTAAAAGAGGTGCTCATAGAACAGAATGGGGATAAGGAACATCCCAAGGATAAATTAAGTGGTACTTTGTTGACTTTGAATTTTTTCAGAGTTAATGAAACAGGTAACATAGCTTTTCAAAAGCACTAGAATTTAGAAAGGACTGATGAATTAGATCAACAGTGGGTTATGTTAGGTATGTGATACCCTCAGAATAGAAAAAGGAAAATATGTTGTGTTGTGGAGGAGATTTTGCATTTTTTTCCACAGGAGAAGAAAAGCTATGTATTCCATCCAAAGTGTTGAAAATTAGATTTGACAGAGGGCGATCCTCTGAAGATCTTGGTACATACAGGAAGAAGGAAATAAAAAAGACCAAGACAGGTAATGTATATGCTGTCACCTCTACTTGGGAATAGTTTTAAGACTGTCTAGATATAAATGTCTTTGCATAGCCAATATCTTATTGGCTACAGAGTGCTTGAGAATCATTATTACGTGCCATTTTTTTATATGGCATGAATGGAGATTTATATTGCAGTTTGGTTATACAGTCTAAACAAGCTTATAAAAGAAAGACAGATGTCTTTCACCTCCTCAAATAAAGAGCACAGAATCATCTTTAACTGATATGTGCACATCCAATGCATATGTAATTGCATAACTGTATATTACTTGTGAGAGCTTATATGTTTACAGAACAAAAGGACCAAACACCAGGAATTTGGAGTAGATCATAAAGATTTATTCTGAAGAATGCTGAGTTGCTGACACATGTATTTCAGCATCCAGCTTGATCCAGCCTCAGATTGCTTTAGCTGTTGTTTCATCAGAGCTTGCTTCCAGGACAGCTTCAAAGAAAGCTCCTGATTCCAACTGCTCTAGCCTTTCAGACTGTTCCAAACAGGATTTCATTTTAAGCCTGCATTTTCACAGTATTTAGAGACTGGACAACAAATGTTACAGCTAGCTTTCTTAACCATTTTCCCCCTATTTCTGGGTCTCTCCAAAAGGAATAATATGCCCCATATCAGCAGAAAGCAATTCTAAGAGAGTGACATGCCATTCCGTTAAGGTGGGGTGAGTAAGTTTTGGTCATTTCATTGCATGATGAACGCTTACATAAGTATAGATTTAGTATATTGATACAAATATAAGGTTTGTATTGCTTTATTGTATATTGATACAAATTAAAAGGTATCTTGATATACATAGAGTATGTATGTTTCAACTCTTTTATAAGGTATTGGACCTTTGCAACACATTTATAAATACAAGGTTTATTTCCAGCTCTTTTATAAATTTTCTATTGCAAATGGTTTAGAATAGTTAAAAAATGCAAGTTAATAGTTAATCAAACTTATGATCATGTCAGATACTAATCCAGTTTATTACAGAAATATACATCCTAGGTTGAACAGATGGTAAATTGCTAGAAATAAGCAATGTTTGCCTATTCGGATTTATGAGAGCTATATAGATAATGGTTATACACTATGTAAATGCATATAGATAAATAGATGTTCTTCAAAAACCTCAGAGATCTACAGAATAAGGCATTTAAACATGTCTTCATTAATTTAAAACCACTGAGATATGTCAGCTCCTAGCAGCACCCATTCAACTTGAAAAAAAGTTAATGAGTATCAAAGAATCTCTATTAGGAGATCACTTCATATGTGGCAAGCTGCCCCTGGGAAAAGAAATGTTTCTGCTCCCTTTGCAGAAATTATGCTGTAAAAAACTTGGATAAAGGCAAAATCAACTGCCAAGCTCTGCCAAGACAGGGTAAGCAAATCCTTCTTAATTAATTCCTGCTTCACAAATATGTTTGTCAGATATTCTGGCCAGAAGGCTGAAGATTGATATTCTAACATTATAGAGAAATTTTAAGTGACTTTCCAGGTAGCCAAATACCTCTACCATTTCTATGTTTTGGAAGATGCTTGACTGCACTCTCTACATTCAAAGGTAGTATGGTTTCTTTCTCAAGTCTCTGATGTGGTTGAATAATAAATAATAAATAAATAATAAATAGTTGCAACAAAGCATAAGTTATTTAGTATTTAAGAAGATGTTTTTATTTATTTTTTCTGCTAGAAAATGTGGCATTTAATTTTTCTTTTTTGTATAAAAAAGATAAAGGTCTCTTTTTACATAATTATATATAAATTAAATTTAATTTTTATTAATTACAGTTTATTCACTTTGTATCCTAGCTGTAGCCCCATCCCTCATTCCCTCCCAATCCCACCCTCCTTCATTCATCTCCTCCCATGTCCCTCCCCAAGTCCACTCATAGGGGAAGTCCTCCTCCCCTTCCCTAAGATGTTTTTATATCTAAAAGTTTTTTTTTTTAGGTTGATAAATGTAAGTTATGATATTCAATGATTTAGGTACAATAAACTCATCAGGATAGAATAGATAATAGAATACTTTCTCCAAAGTTGCCAAATACATTAGGACTGGACATTGTGAATATATATCTTACCTGATTGTTTCATAATTGGTATTATTGTATATAGTTTAAAATTGTAAGAGAAAGAGATTTTTATTGGACTAAAAAGGGGAAATGTAGAAGGAATCTCTTCTATCTGTATGGAAGCAGTTTTTTTTTTAACCTATGGACTATAGAAGAGGATAAAATAAAAAATGGGATATCAGGAAGAAAGGATTCTGAGGTAGAGCCAGGTGTGAGTGATTTGCCCTTGAATATGTGAGGAAGACAAATGAATGTTTCCTGAGCAGAAGTAACCAGCCAAATGGCAGAATGTAGTTAAAATGCTTTGTTTTAAGGTATGAGCTAGTCAGAGGAGAGCCTAGCTATATGGCCTAGGTATTTATAAATATATTTTGAGTCTGAGTCTTTATTCTGGAAGCTTGAGGCAGGAAGAAAAGCCCTACAGCATTTCCCTTAAAACATAAAATTTACTAAAGTTGGTATCTAAAGTTAAACGTATTTACCATAATTACTAGAAACTACATTTTTGCTTAGTTAGGTAGATTCAATAGATCATTTTATGCTTTTATTCACAAGGGTTTTAAAATTAATTTCTTAGTTGACATACAAAATAAAAGGTTTCATTATGACATTTCCTTATACATATGACTTTCAAATATCCACCCATACAACAGTACCCCCTCCATCCATTTTCTCCCATCTCATTGTTCCCTTTCCTTTTCTCAAGTATATCTATATTATATACGTAAGAGAAAACAAATAATCTTTTATCTCTGTCTCCCTCAATACCCTCCCTTGTTGCTCCCTTCCCTCCCATTTAGAACACCTCCCTGCAGGCACACACCACATATGATAAACAAAAAACTTGACTTGACATTACTGAATTTGGCTTTGTTTGCTTAACATGATGAACTCCAATTAAAACCATTTTCATACAAATAACATAAATTTATTTTTTCTTTATTACCGAATAAAATCCCATGTTGTGTGCATGAGTGTGTGTTTGTGTGTGTGTTTGTGCATCTACAACATTTTATTTATTCATTCCTCTGTTGATAGGCATTTAGGCTGATCCTGTATCTTGGACATTTGGATAGTACAGTAATAAACATGCTTGGCAAATATCTCTGTGGTAATGTGATTACATTCCTTTGGGAATATACACAGCAGTGGTATAGTCAGATTATATGGAAGGTTTATTTTTATATTTTTGAAGACCATTCATACTGCTTTTCACAGTGTCTACCCTAGCCTACACGCTCATCAAGAGTATGTAACAGTTTTTTAATTTTAATTTTATTTATTTTACATTCCAGTCATAGTCCCCTCTCTCCTATCTTCCTGGTCTCACCCTCCCTCCCTGTTTCCCCTACCCCCCATCACCTACTCCTCAGAGAAAGAAAGCACCCCACCCACCCACCCACCCCAGCATATCAAGTTATATCAAGATTGAATTCATCCTCTTCCCCTGTAGGCCCAACAGGAAGAAGTTATCAAAAAGCAGGCAACAGAGGTCATGTCAGAGTCAGCCCCCCTTCTCCTTTTTAGGAAAACTATATGAGGACCACTTCCCAAATCCTTGACTGAATATGCTGGTGCCATTTGCTTTATTTGATAACCATTCTGACTGAGAGGCAATGGTCTCTCAAAGCAATTTTAATTTATATTTCCCTGGTGATTAAGGAAACTGCACATTTTTCAAATATGTATTGACCATGTATATTTCTTCTTATGAGACATGTATTTTTTATTTGTATGTTTATTGATTAGATGGCTTGAAGATTTTATGTTTAATTTTTGGAGCTAATTATGCATTTTAAATATTAATCTCTTTTAGATGTTTAATTGGCAAGAACTTTTGACAATACTTGTAGAATATCTTTTGACTGATTACTTCCTTTGCTCTGCAGAAGCTTTTCAATGTCACCCAAACCCATTTACAAATTCTCACAAAAAACTTTAAACACTAAATTGGATATAATTAAATATTTCTATTGATGAAATCCAGAAACGCTATGTTTTTTTTCCCTCAAATGCAAGTCAATAACAAGGAAATCATGCAAACTTTTTGTTATTTATCATGATTTCTATAAGAGTACTTCTTTTCCACAGGGAACTAACCGTATTTCACTGGTAACAGCTTCAATTTATATTTTGCATTTTTTCATTACAAAGAACAGGTATAGTAGACATCAATATAAAAAATATAAATTGAGACAAAAACTAGATAAAATCAGCTTTACCAGTAATTACTTCCTCAGTTCATCCCATCCCTGATGATCAGCAATAATTACTCTCTCAGTCCATCCCATCCCTGATGACCACTGGCCACTGAACTAGTCATATTCCTGTATATTGAGTTTTATGTTTGGTTATACTACAGGATATAACTCAACAGTGTGCCAGGACACTTTCAGGCTTTTAAGAACAGACAAGTCATATGTGGAAGAATTCTCACAAATTATTTCAGAGTAAAAAGAGTACGCTAAGATTCCTGAGTTGATAAAAGTGGACACATCTAAGGAAAAACCTCTTCCATAGACACATTCCCAGCCAATGGACACTAGCATCAAGACTCTGGTGATG
Source organism: Meriones unguiculatus (assembly GCF_030254825.1). Classification (NCBI taxonomy): domain Eukaryota; kingdom Metazoa; phylum Chordata; class Mammalia; order Rodentia; family Muridae; genus Meriones; species Meriones unguiculatus. The sequence continues at coordinate 15,896,983 of NC_083365.1, read as the reverse complement.
TTAGCACACCAACTGTAGTGGATTAAATAGAGTGACTCCCACAGGCTCATATGTTTGCAACATGGTTTCCAGTTGGTGAACTGTTCGTGAAGGTAGGAGGTGTGGCCTTATTGGAGGAGTGTGTCATTAAGAATGAGTTTTGAGGTTCAAAAAAGTTTGGTGCCATTCCCAGATAGCCCTCTCTGCCTTCTATTTGGGGAACAAAATATGAGTTCTCAGCTTTTCCTGCTGCTATGCCTTTGCTCTGTCATCATGTCATCCAAAACCATAAACCCAATTAAAGCTTTCTTTTGTAAGTTGTCGTGGTTATGGTGTTTGCTCACAGCAATAGCACAGTAACTAAGATACCAACCCATTTTCTTCTGCTAAACAAAGTTAGATGCCACTAGTATTTCCTTCTAAATTTAATGTTCAAACAATCAAGTTTTGCTTAATATCTAACTTCTTATAGTTTCAAATAAGGGTCTGATTCCCTAAATCAGATTCTCAAGTTTTACTATAGGATAAAAATAAAACAATGTTTAGATACCTCAAGGTTACGGGTTCTTAAAACAAAAAGATAAATCTGTTTAGCATCCAAATGCCTGGGTAATTGCGTTAGTTCATTTTGTTTGAATCCTGAGAAGTTGCAACCCTAGAAAAAAATGCAAATGTTGTTTAGCAAAAAATATTTCTCTTTTTAGTATAGTGGTTTCATATGACTTTAGAAGACAGATAAATATTTAACTGTCATTAAACCGAAATACTTATTTCATGTTACCATATTAAAAACTATGTATTACTCCTAGGAAAAACTTTCATATATGTTGTTTCAAGAAATTAAAAGCCTTTGCATATCTGTGAGCCAATTTTAAAAACAAAACAAAAACATATTTCCGATCCTATTTTGGCATATACTCAAAAGACCAAGTATTTTAGATAGGCCATGCATAAAGAAACAAGAACAGGATATACTAGAAAGGATTCTAAGCCCGTTCCCACCTCTCTTTATTGGGAAAGGAAAATTTATAGTTATCACTACATCTATAGCATTACAAGCATTCTTTTGGCCTTATGTAATATACCTGGTATATAATCTGGCATTATAGAAAATCGAAATACCTCTATATTCTTTTCTGTCTCCATTTCATCTGAAAGCTGGAAAACAAAGTATATAAAGTTATAAATTAAAGAATTTTTACATTAAAGTCTTCCAAACAAACTCAACAAAATATTTATATTTCACAATAGTTAACAGAGCTTTGGTTCACACAATTCACTTACAAATAACCAAAGGAAGGCATACATAAATACATTAAAATGAATCTCAGGTGACTTATAGTGATGTGATGGTGTCAGGGCTCCAATATTGAGTGTCAAAAATACATATCTAGATTTTTTTTAAGACTTAATTATGACTTAACAAAGATTAAATGGACATTTATAAAAGTGTTATCAGTTCTTATCTGAAAACTATAGCACTTACATTTTCTAAGAAAATACTTTTTGAGGGATGGTAAAAACAGCAAAATCTTACCACTATCTTCTTCTGCTTATCATGTTCCTTTAGAAATGCCTTGTATTGGTCTAGCTTTGCACATGAACCTATAAGTAAAAGGAATTGACAACAATGAAAAAATTCAAAAAACAAAAAATTCAAGGTAATTTAAATAAATTATATATAAAACTATTCAGTGAAATCAACTGGCAACTTTGACAAGCCACATATCCTTAATAAATAATGAAACTATTATTTATCATCTGTTTCCTTTTGTTTTTCTAAACTATCAAGCACACTTCACATATCTGTGGTACTTCTATATCTAATATTTTACCTCAACCAATATCTAACAAACAAGTCACATTTTTCAAATAGCTCAGCTGTTTAAATTTAGCAATTTTAAAGCTACCTTAATTCAATAAAGTGCACTTCTACGGTGCCTGGACCAGGGAACGATATGTGCACAGTAAGCCATTCGATTCAAGAGTTAGTTATCTCTGATATTCACATATTGAAAACAATGAATATATATATATGTGTGTGTGTGTGTGTATAAATACCTATTTTTAAAGGAAGACAGTTAAAAGAAGATTTTTCCTATTTTTTTGCTTATATATATTTGGTCTATGAAAATAATGTATGTATAATATATATACATAAGCTAATATATACAGTTTATATATATGCATATACAAGCCATATATAACTACAAATATATTAACTGCATGCATATATGTATACTATATATACACCTTGTATAATGAAAATGTTGGTATAATGTTTTTTTAAAATGTATATGCCTTACCCTTGTTAATTCAAATGCTGATTTCCCCACCCCCAACTCTCTGGTTTCAATCTGGATATTGCATTGTGATACTCACTATAAGCATCCTGTCTCAACTCTTGTGTAAACAGGACACAAATAAAGCAACTAGATACAATGTTGTGCAATGGGAGGAGCCAGAGGACAGGAAAGAGGGGAGGAGCTAGAGAACAGGAAGGGGCGAGAAGGAGGAGGAGTTCGAGGAGAGGAGAGCAGAGCGGGAGGAAAGAGCTTGGAGGACTTGGAGCATGAACCAGACCTAAGATTTCACAAAAAGCAAGTAAAATGTGGGAAATCTAAATGTTAGGAACTGAGGGCTTGGAGGTTTAGGAGGGAGTAAATATTGCCCAACATTGTGTTCTAGGTTAACTAAAAACCCAGTCTCTGTGTGGTGATTTGGTTTTACAGCTGCTGAGGATTAACAGCAGCTATACAAGAAGATAAAACAATAGTAAATATTAATCGCCGCCTACAACAAATGGCGCCCAACTAATCTAAGAATCCACACCTTTTAAATCTTACTTTATCATAATTTGGTGGGGGGAATAAGCTTCCAGTGATGCAAACCAAACTTAAAATCTAAAAACTCCCAGGTCAGTTACTGTCTCTTTAAGAGAGGTTCTTTAACCAGCCCAGGAGCAAAAGACAGCCTCATGTGGCCAGACCTGAGACTTCCATAACAAAACTGGTTGCTGCTGTAGTTTAACTGAGGGGTAAACAAGCATGGCTCCTTTTTACTGTGGCTGGCTCAGCTCCACAGCCATGGAGGGAAAGAAAGAAACTGGAGGCAGACAGACCTCTAGACAGAGTTTGGCCTAAACTGCATATAAAATAAAAAATTGCCATGGCAGAGGGTGTTTTAATCCCTTTTGGCTTCATTTTGGCTGTCATAGTCATGGATCTAGTTGCAGTATGTTTAATGGTGTTGGTTCTTCTTCATGCCTTCTCCAAGAAAGTTCAAGGAGAAAATGGGGAAAAAGCCAAGGACTGGGGTACTAAGTTACAGACAATAGTACTCATCCAAATAATTAGGTTAATAAGGGCTAAAATTCAAAGCTCTCTGGCTGCAAGGTAACTTGTCAGCTCTTTCTGGTAAGGGTCCACCAATTTATTGAAACATCAACTAAAATAACCAACTGGGCTTTACAGCGTAAATTGGCACAACTGACCCCAAACTCAAATTTTTCTTTTCTCTTTGCTGGATTTTCATATAAAGGCTTTGAGTTACAAATATACTGATTTGAAACTATATATATCTGAACAAGTTGGTGAAGGCACATGCCTTTCTTCCCAACACAAAGTAAAAAGAAACAGGCAGATCTCTGAGTTCTGGATCAAGCTTATTTACATAATAAAAGCCAGGATGGCAACTCCTGCTGTTTAGCCACTTACAGAGATAGTCTAAGATCCAAAATGACAACATTTTCCTTAAGGTTACCATGTAAATTCTTTTTTTCTTAATAACAGATGTTATATCCTTACTGCTCTAAAGGTTGGATTCACATCATTTTTAGGTTTATATAAAGAGAGATAATGTCACAGTGCTCTGGAAATTACCTTATCCTTTTAAACGTGAAACATTTTCATGGGGGAAAAATGTTGGTCATGCTTAATGTAAAAAAGACACAAGAGGCTTAAAGATGGCAAAGTACATGCCAACCTACTTTAGTCCTAAAAACTCAAAAATTATATTCATATGTTTAAAAAACAAAACTGTCCATCCCATATTAAAAAGAGGGCAAGCCAAAGAATAATAGCCACTATCATTGTAAAGTCCAGGTACAAGATGCCTAGGATATATTTAATGCTAAGGGTAAGAGAGTTTATATGCTAATGCTAAGAGAGTTTATATAAAGTTTGGCTATGAAGGCATAACTGCCCATCTTATATAAATAAGGGACAAGCCAAAAAAATAGCCACAAACATTGTAAAACCCAGGTACAAGATGCCTCGGGTATGCTTATCAATGTAAAGCCCAGGTACAAGATGCCTAGGGTATGCTTATATGCTAAAGGTAAGAGGGAGTTAAAATAAAGTTTGGCTATAAAGGCATAACTGCCCATTCTATATAAACAAGGGGATAGGACAAATAGCTACAACATATATAAAAATCTGGGCTAAACCTCAAAACAGGTACAAGATACCTACGGTACGCTTATATTCTAAATTAAAAAGGAGTTTATGTAAAGTTTACTTAAAACATGCATTTTCTATTGCTCAAGGCAACCAGCTTGTCTCTGTAATGGGAGGCTTCTCTAGGGAAATAGGTAGCAATGTGGCTTAATACAACAGGCACGCAAGAGCCCGAAAAGATATTTTAATCTATCTAACCTTGTTTTGATGATAATGATTGTATGTTCAATAATAATGGTAACTTATATTGCTAATCCCTTTACATGGGAACAACTCTAAAACTGAGACATAAAAATGTGTCTCCAGCCAAAAACTTCAACAATACTTGGCCAATAAATCCTTAGCTATAATATCCTCAAAATACATTATGCTAACCTTTTAATTGATATAGATTAAAAATGGCTTACAGTTTACTTTCATCCTGCACATCTCATACATTTATAATTTTAGAACTCTATAATGCTTGTGAGAAATTATATGTTTGCAGAACAAAACAACTGGACACCAGAGTTGCTGGATCAAACCTAACAGAATCATTCTTCAGGATGCTGAGACATTGACACATCTGTTCCAGCATCTTGCATGTACCAGCATTCTGCTTGTACCTGCCTCAACTTCAACTGCTGTTTCTCATCAAAGCCTGCTCCCAAAAGAACTTTGAAGAAAGCTACTAATTTTAACTGGTCCAGCATTTTAGACTGTTTCAAAAAGGACTTTTATTAAGCCTGAAATTTCTCAACATTCAAATGTTATTGGACCACAAATGTTATTGCTTGCTTAGTTAACCATTTTTATTTGGGCCCCCTACAGGATTTCTACATGTCCACAATGTCAGCTAGAAGAAACTCGTGAGAACGGCGTCCAGTTTCCTTTAAAGGGGTTTGGATATGTTTTTTGGTTGTTTGCTATGGCTACAAAATTTTTTTGTCATTGGGAGATGTTTATTATCAACGGTTTTATTCAAAGTAAAACAAGGAATATACAGGGATATTTTATAGAAATAGAAAAAAAAAGCATAGATTATTGAATCTACTCAACTTAAGGTTTTATTTGTTATTCCCAAATAAGGCTAATTTTAACTCTGGTATAGGTTTTGCATATTGATGCAAAAATAAGTATTTTTTATTCAGTGCTATAAGCTTTAGTATATTGATAGAAAGTCAGAGTTACTTCCAGTACTTTTAAACTACTATTAAAAGGTGGTTAGGATATTAGGTATGCAAATTAATTGTTAGTTATTCAACTCATAGTCATGTCAGACACTAGTCTACTTTATCACAGGAGTATACATGATAGGTTTAACAGATAGATATGATTTTGTTTACAAAGCGATTACATAAAGTTACGTAGTCTTCAAAATCTTCAGAGACCTACAGAATATGGCATTTAAAATGTTCTTATTATTTTAAAGATTCTTTGACAATGAGACAAGTCATTTCCTGGTAGCACCCCGCCTACCTGAAAGAAGATAATTAGCATCGAAGAACCTCCATATGGAGATGGCTTCAAATGTGGCAAACAAGCCACTTGGGTAAAGAAAATACCCTTGCATCACAACAGACAAATTCTGCCTAAAATGGGCAAGCTTAAATGTAGGACAAGTCGACTGCCGAACTCTGCCAAGACAGGGTAAGCAAGTCCTAAATAATTCCTGCTTCATGTATATGTCTGTTAAAATATTCTGAGCCAGAAGGCTGAAGATGATGCTCCAACGTTATAGAGAGTTATGGGTGACTGTTCAGCAGCAAACATGAAAATTTAAAATCATGACTTTAATAGCAGCTTAAACACATTCTTGGACTTGAGAAAACTAAAGTCAAAAAGGATAGTACATATCTAAATGATATAACTAATCAAATTTATATAATAAACAGTACAGACTTTATAAGCACAGCCAGTATTATCATGTTCAAGTGTTCTGTGTAACAAGTTAATGCATTAAGTCATGAATAAGATAGTAGAGAAGCTAGCATGGAAATGAATTTTTTGGAATCTGTAGGCTCCAGAATCAGCATAGGATGAAAGCTTTTCCTCCATCTAGATAGCTTGGTGGTCATCATGCATGCCCTGACTTTTGAGCTCACTTGTCTTCCTACTGTCATCCACCCAAGACCCAGTCACTTCAGCACCCCTCTTTATCTTCTCCTCATACCAACCCTCAAGTAACTCAAGTAACAACTTAAATCAGATGCACAAGTACCAAAGGAATAAAATAATAAATAATAAAAGTAGCATAAAACCCCCCACAATTTGATGCTCCCCCAAGTTACTAATTCCATAATAACAAACTGCAGTGAGAATGATCTAGAAGATCTTTTGGACAAAGAATTCAAAAGAATGATTTAACTATGTTTAAACAATTCATAAAGGATATGAATATACTCAAAGAAAACAAAACAAAGAGATGAATGAAATGCAGAAGTCATTCCAAGATAGAATATATAGTTTAATAAAGAGGACATTGTGAAGAAACTCAAATTGAAGTGATGCTGTAAATGAAACACTAAATAAGCCAAATAAAAACTTCAGTGGAAAGCCTCAGCAGCAAAAACTAAACAGAGAAACACTGGAGTTAAATGACATGGTGAATAAAATGAAGCTAATGGACATCTACAGACCACTTCAACCAAACACAATACTCATTCTCCTCAACAGCCCATAAACTTTCTCCAAAATTGAACACAAGATAAAACATAAAACAAGTCAAAACAAATAAAGGAATGTTAAAGTAACATCCTGCATTTTTCTGACGATAGTGGAATAACACCAGATAACAACAGCAATAGAAACTAGAAAAAGTATACAAACTCAATAAAACAAATAATATTCATGAATGGTAATTAGATAAAGAAAAGGTCAGAAAGGAAAAAAAAATCCTAGATAAGAATGAATTGAAAACACAACATGCTGAAATCTACGAGACACAATGAAGGCACTCCTAAAATGAAAGCTCATGTGTTGCAGGATATTTGTTCACACTGTGAACTCTGAGATTGTGTTATTTACTGGAAAAAACTGTTTTTAGTTGTGGTATGGCTCAGTCTTAGCATACATTTTTAATCCAAGAACTTTCTGCTTGCATATTGTAAACTGGATAAATAAAGTCAACCACAGGTCAAGAGGAGCAAGCAACCAGTTGACAGGAAGTAAACTTAGGGTTATAAAAACATAGAGAGGAGGAGGAAGTCAGGTGGATGGATAGAGGGATGCACAAAAAGTAGAAAGGAGGGATACTGAGTTTAAAGGAGTTTTTTGAGACATTATGGGTGAGGGAGATTCCTCAGCTGATGAGGAAAGTCAGCTGGGTGCTTTCTCTGCCTCTCTGAGCTAGCAGGCTTTCACCCCAGCATCTGGCTCCCGAGTCTTTATTGGTTATATTGAATGATTGAGATTTTGTTTAAAATAGCACTAATGCTAAGTGTAGAAAAACTCAAAGCAGTCTCATTAAAATCAGGAAAAGACAAGAGTTTCTACTCTCTATCCTCAGTATATTGCTTGAAGTGTTACCTAGAACAGACAGAGACAAAAATAAAAGGAATAGAAATAGAAAAAGAAGTAATTCTTTAATTCTTAGTTACAGATTATATGATTATACACACAAGAGATTCCACCAAAACGAATATTGTAGATCAGAATGCTTTCAGCAAAGTGGCAGGATACAAAAAAAGAAAGGATACTGAAAATGATATAAAGGAGATAATCTCATTTAACACACACACACACACACACACACAAACAAACAGAGACAGACAGACAGAGACAAAGATAGAGAAGAGGCAGAGACAGAGAACAGGTGGGAATAAATCTAACTAAGGAAATAAAGGATCTCTCAATGAAACTTTTATGACACTGAAGAAAGAAATTAAGGGGGATATCAGCAGATGAAAAGACCTCTCATGTTCATGGATCAGAATATTCAATATTGTGAAAATGGTCAATTTCAAAGAATATTCCAAGCTGTTGGTGCCAATCACACACTGTGTCTGATCAGTACAGCAGAGACTGCATAGCCACCAACAGATTGAACTGTGGGCCCCCAAACACCAGCATTTGCCTTTCCCAGGTGAGAGAAGACCGGGCGCAGTGAAGAAAACAGGCAGGTCTGACCTCGGGTCACCCTGCTAATCCCCTGAGAGGTCCCTGGGATCTGGCCAGAGTATGGTCTTCATAGTCTAGCCAAATGCCTGTGTGCTGTGCTCACTGTTCCAGACTGAACTGCGGGCCCCAAACACCAGTGTTTGGGTTTCTCAGTTAAGACAAGACCCTAAAGTGAGGGAAACAAGTTTTTCCAACCTCAGATCACCTGGCCAATCCCCAGAAATGTTCCTGGGTTCCCACCAGCACAGGACTCAGCATATAGATACATGCCTGCATTCTGCTCACATCAACCAGTGAATACATTCTGAGTACCAGGCATGCAGCTCTAACCTCAGGGCCTCCTGAAGCCTGGGAGCCATGGGAACAGCCCCAGACACTTCTTCAAAGCTCAACCTTTCTCCATAGGTAGACCAACAAAATCTCAGGGCTCTTTGGTTCTCCAAATTGGCTGCACCCAGCAAGCACAGTGACTGAGGACAATGTCAGGGCAGCTGCAGCCCATTAACCTCAGAGCAAGAAAGCCAATGGTAGGGCAGCTGTCCCTGGGACTTCCCCTAGTGAGAGTAGAGCCCCTGAGCTCCTAAAATGTCCAGTTACTCCACAGGATCATACATTTGAGGAAGGCCTCAGGCAATCCCCTGAGAAACACCCACCAGTCAGCTACCATACACACCAATCTGAGGAGGGCTCCTATGGGAACATCCAGATCCTTGTCCAGGGCTCTTCCTGCACTTCCCACCCCACCCCGAACTCTGGAAGGCACCAGAAACTACCAGCTATCATCAAAAACAACCAGGATGGCTAAAGGCAAGTGTAAAAACACAATCAACAAAAGCCAAAGTGATATGGAATCTCCAGAACCCGTTTATCCCAACACAGTCAGCCCTGGACACACTAAAACACAAGAAAATGACCTTAAATCTATGCTTATGAAGATGATAATAAAGGAAATAAAATCCTTAAAGAAATACAGGAAGATAGAATCAAACATATTGAGGCCTTTAGAGAGGCCTGTAGAGAGGAAATGAACAAATCACTCAATAAAATTCAGAAAAATGCAAACAATCAGGTGAAGGAAATCAATAAAATAGATCATGATCTGAAGATTGTAATGGAAACAATAAAGAAAGCACAAACTGGGGCAATCCTTGAATGAGAGAACTTAAGAGAAGAAAACAGGAACTACAACGGTAAGCATTGGCAACAGAAAAAAGAGATGGAGGAAAGAATCTCAGAAGACACAATGGAAGAAATTGATGCATCCATCAAAGAAAGAGTTAAGTCTAAAAAAATATTTTTGACACAAAACATCCAATAAATCAGACACCATGAAAAGACAAAACCTAAGAATAATAGGTATAAGGAGAAGATTCTCATCTCCAAGCCCCAGAAAATATTTTCAACAAAATCACAGAAGAAAATGTTCCCAATTTAAAGAAAGAGATGCTAAGGAAAGTGCTAAGAGGCCTACAGAACACCTAATAGACTAGACCAGAAAAGAAAATCCTCCTGCTACATAATAATCAAAACACTAAATGTACAGAACAAAGAAAAATACAAAAACTTCAAGGGAAAAAGGCCAAGTAATGTGTAATGGCAAACATCAGAATCACACCTGAATTTTCAGCAGAGAACATAAAAGACAGAAGGGCCTGGGCAGATGTCTTGCAAACTCTAAGAGACCACAGATGCCAGTCCAGACTACTATACCCAGCAAAATTTTCAGTCACCATAGATGAAGAAAACAAGATGTCATGTTTTTCCATGACAAAAACAAATTTGAACAGTGCCTATCCACAAATACAGCCCTATAGAAGATACTAGAAGAAAAACTGCAACCCAAGGAGGCAAACTATAGCCAGGAAAGCACAGGAAATAAATAACTTCACTACAGCAAAACTAAAAGCAGACAAGCACACAAACATACTACTACAATCAACATCAAAATAAAAGGAACAGTCACTGGTCATCAATTTCTCTCAACAGCAATGGACTCAACTCTCCAATAAAAAGACACAGGCTAACAGAATGAATGTGTAAGCAGGCCCCAACATTCTGCTGCATACCAGAAACACACCTTAGCCACAAAGATAGACAATATCTGAGAGTAAAGGGCTAGAAAAAGGTTTTCCAAGTAAACAGACCCAAGAAGCAAGCTGGAGTAGCCATTCTAATATCTAATAAATAGACTTTCAACCAAAATTAATCAAAAGAGATGGGAAACATCACTTCATCATACTCATCAAAGGAAATTTTCACCAAGAAGACAGCTCAATTCTAAGCATCCATGCCCCAAATACAAGGGCACCCACATTTGTAAAATAAATAATAAAACACATCAGTCCCCACACATTAATAGTGGGAAACTTCAACACACCACTCTCACCAAAGGACAGGTCAATGAAACAAATTAAACAGAGAAAAAAAATAACACTATATATAAAATGGACCTAAGATAGCTATAGAACTTTTCACCCAAATATATAAGAATCTACCTTCTCAGTACCTCATGGAACCTTCTCCAAAACAGACCATATAGTCACAAAGCAAGCCTCAACAGATACAAGAAGATTGAAATCATCCCTTGTGTCTTATCTGACCAACATGGAGTAAAGCTGGACCTCAACAATGACAGAAATAACAAAAATCCTACAAAAGCCTGGAAACTGAACAACTCTCTACTCAGAAATAGCTGAGTCAGTGAAGAAATAAAGAAAGAAATTCAGGACTTCCTAAAAGTCAATGAAAATGAAGATCCATCATACCTAGATTTATGAGACACAATGAAAGCAGTGCTAGGAGGAAAGTTCATAGCACTAAGCGCCTTCAAGAAGAAATTTGAAACATCTCATTCAAGGACCTAAATGGCTAACCTAAAAACCCTAGAAAAAAAAAGAAGTAGACACACCAAAGAGGAGTAGACAGCTAGACATAATGAAACTCAGGGCTGAAATCAGTAAATTGGAAACAAAGAGAACAATTCAAAGAATCAACAAAACCAAGAGCTGGTTCTTTGAAAAGAATCAACAAGATAGACAAACCCTTAGTCAAATTAACTAAAAGACAGAGACACTATCAAAATCAACAAAATCAGAAATGAAAAGGATACATAACAATAGACACTGAGAAATCCAATGAATAATGAAGTCTTACTTCAAAACCCTATACAGCACAAAATTTGGAAATCTAAATGAAATGGACAATTTTCTTGATCAATTCCACTTACCAAAGTTGAATCAAGACCAGGTAAATCAAGTCCTATATCCCCTAAGGAAATAGAAGCAGTCATCAAAAGTCTCACAACCAAAAAAGCCTAGAACCAGATGGTTTCAGTGCAGAATTCTACCAGATCTTCAAAAAAGGGCTAACACCAATACTCTTCAAACCAGTCTACAAAATAGAAACATTACCAAATTCATTCTATGAGACCACAGTCACCTTGCTACCTACACCACATAAAGACCCAACAAAGAAAGAATTTCAGACCAATTTATCTTATGAACATTAACACAAAAATACTCAATAAAATACTCACAAACTGAATCTAAGAGTACATCAAAGATACCATTCACCATGATCAAGTAGGCTTCCTCCCAGGGATGCAGGGATGGTTCAATGTACAGAAATCCATCAATGTAATCCACTCATATATAAACAAACTGAAAGAACCAAAACCACATGATCATCTCCTTAGATGATGAAAAAGCATTAAAGAAAAATCTAACAACAGTTCATGTTTAAAGTCTTGGAGATATAAGGGCTATAAAGCACATACCTAAATATAGTAAAGGCAATTTACAGCAAGCCTATAGCTAACATCAAACTAAACAGAGAGAAACTTAAATAAATTCCACTGAAACAAGGGACAAGACTAGGCTGTCCACTTTCTCTGTATCTCTTCAGTATAGTACTGGAAGTCCCACCCAGAGTAATAAGACATGAAAAGGAGACCAAGGGGATACAAACTGAAAAGGAAGTAATCAAAGTATCAGTATTCACAGATGATATGGTAGTATACATAAATGACCCCAAAAATTCTACCAGGGAACTTCCTACAGCTGATAAAACATCTTCAGCAAAGTGGCTGGATGCAAAATTAACTTTAAAAAAATCAGTAGTCTTTCTGTATACAAAAGACAAATGGGCTGAGAAAGAAATTAGGGGAGCAACACTTCACAATAGCACAAAAGACATAAAGTATCTTGGTGTAATTCTAACCAAGCAAGTGAAAGACCTGCATGACAGGAACTTCAAATCTCTGAAGAAAGAAATTTAAGAAGATATCAGAAGATGGAAAGACCTCCCATGCTCATGGATTGGTAGAGTTAACATTAAAAATGGCCATCTTACCAAAAACAACCTACAGGGTCAATGCAATCCCTATCAAAATACCAACACAATCCTTACAGATTTTGGAAGAACAATTCCCAACTTCATATGGAAAAACAAATACCTCAGGATAGCTAAAACAAAAGAGCTTCTGGAGGTATTGCCATCCTTTATTTAAAGCTATACTGTAGAGTAACAGTAATAAAAACTGCATGGTGTTGGTATGGAAACAGACTGGCTGGAGAATCAGTGGAATTGAATCAAGGACCCAGAAATAAATCCACACACAGACGCTTGATTTTTGACAAAGGAGCTAAAATCATACAATGGAAGAAAGATAGCATTTTCAACAAATGGTGCTGGTCTAACTGGATATCTACATGTGGAAAAAAGCAAAAGTATCCATATCTATCACCCTGCAAAAAACTTAAGTCCAAGTGGATCAAGGACCTCAACATAAAACCAGACACACTAAATCTTTTGGAAGAAAAAGCAGGGAAGAGCTTTAAACCTCATTGGCACAGGAGACAACTTCCTGAACAGAACACCAACAGCACAGGCTCCAAGATCAACAATTAATAAATGGGACATCGTGAAACTGAAAATCTGTAAAGCAAAGGACACTGTCAACAGAACAAAATGACTGCTTACTGGGAAAAAATCTTCACCAACCCTACATCTGATAGAGGGCTAATATCCAAAATATATAAAGAACTAAAGAAACTAAACACCAACAAATCCAATTAAAAATGGCATACAAAGCTAAACTAAGAACTGTCAACAGAGGAATATCAAATGCTGAAAAACCCTTAAAGAAATGTTCAACATCCTTAGTCATCAGGGAAATGTAACAGGACAACATTCTCCGTACAGCGACCAAGAGAATGAACTCTGGGCCCTAAAACAACAGTGATTGTGTTTCCCAGGTGAGAGGAAACCCCCACGGCATGGGAATCAGTCGGGTCCACTCTCAGGTCACTCAGCCAGAACCCGGAAGAGATCCCGGGTCATGCAGGCACTAGGTCCCCAGACCAGAGACACATGCCTGCGTGTCCCAATCATTGTCCCAGGCACAAAAACACCAGAGACTAGGAGTCCCAGTCTTGAGAAAACCCACGGGGAAGGAAAGTTGCAAGACTGGTCACAGGTCACCCAGTCTTTCCCTGGAAAAAGTCTGCAGACCGCAGGTACCCGCCGCCATCACAACTGAGCTCCCAGCCAGCATGGAGAGCGCTGCCCGCCCAGCTCACCTGTACAGATATCCTGCGCGCCCCAGGGTAACAGAGCCTGAGAATCCCTGTCTGGAGAGGCCCCCACAGCGAGGAAGGAAACCGCACTCTCTTGGGTCACCTAGGGTTTGCCTGGGGAAAGTCTCACAGACCAGCGAGTACGTGCCGCCATCAATGTTCCAGGCCCAAGCAGGAAGCACGGAGTTGTTGGGAACCCAGCTCCCGTAGACTAGCAAGCGGGCACGCGCGCTGCCAGCCCGGAGACCTGCTTTGTACCTACTCCTTACAGATAGAACTGTGTGCCCCAGGACGCTGGAGTCTTGGAGTCACTGTCTGGAGAAACCCTCACAAGGAACAAGAAACGAAGCAAAGGGGACAGACTTAGGCCACCCAGTATATCCCCGGAAAAAGTCCCACAGACTGGCCCAACCCAGGGACCTGTTGTGCCCCAGATAGCCTGCTGTTACCAGGAGAGCAGTACTCACCTGCCACAGATTACCGCTTGGGTACTGGAGCACAGAGCCCCAACCTCAAACCTACAAAAGACTGGGAACCCCGAGATTAACCACCAAATACTGCTCCAAGGGGCAACCAGTTATCCCTAACAATACTGACCAAACCACGGGACACACAGGTTACAGCAGCTGATCACTAAATCTACAGCAAGAAACCCAGAATCAGGGCAGCTGTCTCCAGGACTTCTCCCAGTGAGAGGAGAGCCCTCTTGACTAATAAGGACCACAGTTACCACCCAGGTCTCTATGCCTGAGGTGAGCTGTAGCAACTCCTGAAAAACACTAGCCATTCAGTGACAATACCCAAAAAGCTGAGAAGGCTTCCTTCAGGAGAAAACATCTTCCTGCCAAAGGGATTCTCTCCACTACAGGATTCCAGGAACCACCAGAAATTAACTTCAAACACCTAAGATAGCCCAATGGGCAGAGGAAAGCATAAAAGTTCAACCAACAAAAGCCAGAGCAATATGGCATCTCCAGAAACCAGTTATCCAGGGGCAAGTAGCCCTAGACACCCCAGCATAATTGAAATTCAAGAAGATGACCTAACATCTATGCTCATGAAGAAGATAACAAAGGAAACAAATAAAATATGTAAAGAAATAGAGGAAGCTGCAGCCAAACAGTTTGTGGCCTTTAGAGAGGAAATGCTTAAATCACTAAAGGAAATAAAAGAAACAGAGGATTGTTCAAACAAACAGCTGAAGGAGTTGATGGAAAAACAGGAAAATACAGCCAGACAGATGAAGGAAATCAACAAAACGGCTCAAGATCTGAAGATAGAATTGGAAAAATTAAAAAAACACAAATGGAAGAAATTGTGGAGAGAAAAAATGTAGGGAAGAAAGGAGGAAATACAGAGGTTAGCATAACTAATAGTCTACAAGAAATGGAAAAAAGAATCTCAGGTGTGGAAGATTCAATGGAAGAAATAGATGTATCTGTCAAAGAAAATGTTAAATCTAAAAAATTCCTGACACAGACCGTCCAAGAAATTCAAGACAACATAAAAAGACAAAACCTAAGAATAACAGGAATAGAGGAAAAAGAAGATTCCCTGCACCAAGGCCCAGAAAATATTTTCAACAAAATCAATGAAGAAAATTTCCCCAACTTAAAGGAGAGGCCAATAAGAATTACAAGAGGCCTACAGAACACCCAATAAATTAGACCAGAAAAGAAAATCCTCCCACAACATAATAATCAAAACCATAAGTATACAGAACAAAGAAAAAATACTAAAAGCTGCAAGAGAAAAAGGCCAAGTAACATATAATGGCAAACCCACTGGAATCACACGTGACTTTTCAACAGACTATGAAAGCCAGAAGGGCCTAGATGGATATCATGCAAACCCTGAGAGAACACAGATGTCAGCCCAGGCTACTATACCCAGCAAAACTCTCAGTCCTCATAGACAGAGAAAACAAGATATTCAACGACAAAAACAAATTTCAACAATACCTACAAACAAATCCAGCCTTACAGAAGACACTAGAAGGGAAAATACAACCCAAGAAAACTAGCTACTTTCAAGGAAACACAGGAAATAACTAACCTCACTATAGTAGAACAAAAAGCAACCAAGCACACAACCGTATGACTACAGTCAACATTGAATTCAAAGGATCTAACAGCCACTGGTCATTAATCTTTCTCAACATCAATGGATTCAATTCTCTAATAAAAAGACAGAGACTAACAGAATGGATGTGTAAACAAAACCCAGCAATCTGTTGCATACAAGAAACACACCTAAGTCACAAAGATAGACATTACCAGAGGGTAAAGGGTTGGAAGATGGCTTTCCAAGCAAATGGATGCAAGAAGCAAGCAAGAGTAGCTATTCTAATATCTGAAAAAATAGACTTTCAACCAAATTTAATAAAAGGAGATGGGGAAGAACACTTCATACTCATCAAGGGAAAATTCCACCAGGAAGACATCACAATCCTGAACATCTATGCCCCAAATACAAGGGCACCCACATTTGTGAAAGAAACATTGATAAAACTTAAACCACACATAGATCCCCATGCATTAATAGTGGGAGACGTCAATACCCCACTCTCAACAAAGGACAGGTCAACTAAACAGAAATTAAACAAAGAAACAATATCTCTAACAGAGGTCATGAATCAAATGGACCTAATAGACATTTACAGAACCTTATACCCAAACACAAAAGAATTTACCTTCTTCTCAGCACCTCATGGAACCTTCTCCAAAATAGACCATATAGTTGGTCACAAAGCAAACCTTAACAAATACAAGAAGATTGAAATAATCCCTTGTATCCTGTCTGATCACCATGGAATAAAGCTGGACCTCAACAACAGAAATAGCAAAAAACTTACACACACATGGAAACTGAACAACTCACTACTCAATGACAGCTGGGTCGGAGAAGAAATAAAGAAATTAAAGTCCTCCTAGAATTCAATGAAAATGAAGGCACAACATACCCAAACCTGTGGGACATAATGAAAGCAGTGCTAAATGGAAAGTTCATAGCACTAAGTGCCTTCAAGAAGAAATTCGAGACAGCTTGTTCAAACAACTTAATGACTCACTTAAAAACCCTAGAAAAAGAAGAAGTAGACACACCAAAAAGGAGTAGATGGCTAGAAATAATCAAACTCAGGGCTGAAATCAATCATTAGAAACAAATAAAACAATTCAAAGAATCAATGAAACCAAGAGCTGGTTCTTTGAGAAGATCAACAAGATAGACAAACCCTTAGCCAAGCTAACTAAAAGTCAGAGAGACACCATCCAAATCAACAAAATCAGAAATGAAAAGGGGGACATAACTACAGACACTGAGGAAATCCAGTCAATCATTAGGACTTACTTCAAAAGTCTATACGCCACAAAATCTAAATGAAATGGACAATTTTCTTGATCGATTCCACTTACCAAAGCTGAATCAGGACCAGGTATATCAATTAAATAGTCCTATATCCTCCAAGGAAATATAAGCAGTCATCGAAAGTCTCCCATCCAAAAAAAAAAAAAAAAGTCCAGGACCAGATGGTTTTGGTGCAGAATTCTACCAGACCTTCAAAGAAGAGCTAACTTCAGTTCTCTTCAAACTATTCCACAAAATAGAAACAGAAGGAACATCACAAAAGTAATTCTATGAAGCCACAGTCACCTTGGTACCTAAACCTCACAAAGACCCAACAAAGAAAGAAAATTTCAGGCCAATCTCCCTTATGAACACTGATGCAAAAATACTCAACAAAATACTTGCAAACCAAATACAAGAACACATCAAAGATATCATCCATTATGACCAAGTAGGCTTCATCCCAGGTATGCAGGGGTTGTTCAGTATAGGGAAATCCATCAGTGTGATCCACCATATTAACAAACTGAAAGAAAAAAACCACATGATAATCTCCCTAGATGCTGAAAAAGCATTTGACAAAATTTAACATCCATTCATGTTTAAAGTATTGGAGAGATCAGGTATACAAGGCACATATCTAAACATAGTAAAGGCGATATACAGCAAGCCTAAACTGAACGGAGAGAAACTTAAAGCAATCCCACTGAAATCAGGGACAAGACAAGGCTGCCCACTCTCTCCATATCTCTTCAACATAGTTTTGGAAGTCCTTGCTAGAGCAATAAGAGAGTTGAAGGAGATCAAGGGGATACAAGTTGGAAAGGAAGAAGTCAAATTATCACTATTTGCAGATGATATGATAGTATACGTGAGTCACCCCAAAAACTCTACCAGGGAACTCCTACAGCTGATAAACACCTTCAGCAAAGTGGCTGGATACAAAATTAACTAAAAAAAATCAGTAGCCCTCGTGTATACAAAAGACAAAAGGGCTGAGACAGAAATTAGCGAAACAACACCCTTCACAATAGCCACAGATGACATAAAGTACCTTGGAGTAACCCTAACCAAGCAAGTCAAAGACTTGTATGAAAAAAATTTCAAGTAGCTGAAGAAATAATTAGAAGAAGATATCAGAAGATGGAAAGATCTCCTATGCTCATGGTTTGGCAGAATTAACATACTAAAAGTGGCCATCTTACCAAAAGCAATCTAAAGATTCAATGCAATTCCCATCAAATTACCAACAGAATTCTCTACAGACCTGGAAAGAAAAATTCTCAACTTCATATGGAATAACAAGAAACCCAGAATTGCTAAAACAATCCTCTACAATAAAAGATCATCTTGAGGTATCTCCATCCCTGATCTTAAGTTGTATGATAGAGCAACAGTTTTAAAAACTACATGGTACTGGCATAGAAACAGAATAGTGGATCAATGGAACCGAACAGATGACCCAGAAATAAACCCACACACTTATGGACACCTGATGCCAAAACCATACAATGGAAAAAAGATAGCATCTTCAGCAAATGGTGCTGGTCCAACTGGATGTCTACATGTAGAAAAATGCAAATAGATCCATACTTATCACCCTGCACAAAACTGAAGTCCAAGTGGATCAAAGAGCTCAACATCAAACCAGACACATTAAATCAGTTAGAAGAAAAAATGGGGAAGACCCTAGAATTCATTGGTACAGGAGACAACTTCCTGAACAGAACACCAACAGCACAGGCTCTAAGAGCAACAATCAATAAATGGGACCTCATGAAACTAAAAAGCTTCTGTAAAGCAAAGGATACCATCACCAAAACAAAGCAACTGCCTACAGATTGGGAAAGAATCTTCACCAACGCTTTATCTGACAGCGGACTATTATCCAGTATATATAAAGAACTAAAGAAGCTGAAAAGCAGCAAACCAAGTAATCCAATTAAAAAAAATGGGGAACAGAGCTAAACAGAGAACTCTCTGTAGAGGAATATTGAATGGCAGAGAAACACTTAAAGAAATGCTCAATGTCATTAGCCATTGGGGAAATGCAAATCAAAACAACCCTGAGAGTTCACCTTACCCCCATCAGAATGGCCAAGATAAAAAACTCAAGCGACAACACATGCTGGAGAGGTTGTGGAGAAACCTTCTCCACTGCTGATGGGAATGTAAATTTGAACAACCACTCTGGAAATAAATCTGGCGCTTTCTCAGACAACTAGGAATAACACTTCCTCAAGATCCAGCCATACCACTCCTAGGCATATATCCAAAAGAGGCTCAAGTACACAATAAGGACATTTGCTCAACCATGTTAGTAGCAGCTTTATTTGTAATAGCCAGAAGCTGGAAATAGCCTAGATGCCACTCAACTGAAGAATGGATGCATAAATTGTGGTACATCTATACACTGGAGTATTACTCAGCAATGAAAAATAAGGAAATCATGAAATTTGCAGGTAAATGGTGGGACCTGGAAAGGATCATCCTGAGTGAGTTGTCCTAGAAGCAAAAAGACACACACGGTATATACTCACTCATATAGACATACAACATAGGATATACCCACTAAAATCTGTACATGTAAAGAAACTAACCAAGAGAGAGGACCCTAACTAAAACACTCAATCCCCATCCTGAAAAGCAAAGAGGATGGACAACAGAAGAAGAAAACAGGAAACAACCTAGGAACCTGCCACAGAGAGCCTCTGAAAGCCTCTGCCCTGCAGACTATCAAAGCAGATGCTGAGCCTGATGGCCAACTGTTGGGCAGAGTGAATGGAATCTTATGTAAGAAGTGGGAAATAGTAAGAGCTGGAGAGGACAGGAACTCCACAAGTCGAGCAACAGAACCAGAAAATTGGAACACAGGGGTCTTCCCAGAGACTCATACTCCAACCAAGTACCATGCATGAAGATAACCTGGAACCCCTGCACAGATGTAGCCCATGGCAGTTTAGTGTCCAAGTGGGTTCCATAGTAAAGGGAAGAGGGACTGCCCCTGACATAATCTGATTGGCCTGCTCTTTGATCACCTCCCCCTGAGGCGGGGAGCAACCTTACCAGGCCACAGACAATGCAACCATTCCTGATGAGATCTGATAGACTAAGATCAGAAGGATGGAGAGGTGGACCTCCCCTGTCAGTGGACTTGGGGAGGGACATGCGTGAAGAAGGGGGAGGGAGGGTGAGATCAGAAGGGAGGCTTGGGGATATAAAGTGAATAAAGTTAAATAAAAAAAAACTTTAAAAAAATGACTCTGAGATTACATTTTATACCCGTCAGAATGGCTATGTTAAAAAAACTCAAGTGCCATCACATGCTAGCAAGGATGTGGAGAAAGGGGAACCCTCCTCCATTGCTGTTGAGAATGTAAACTTGTACAACCACTTTGGAAATCAATCTGGTGCTTTCTCAGAAAATTGGCACTTACTCTTCCTCAAAACCAGCTATATCACTCCTGGACACATACCCAAACAATGCTCCACCATACAAGGCATTTGCTCAACTATGTTCACAACAGCTTTATTTATAATAGCCAGAATCTGGAAACCACCCATACGTCCCTCAACAGAAGAATGGATACAAAAAAATTGTGGTACATTTAAACAACGGAATACTACTCAGCTATTAAAAACAAGGAAATCATGAAATTTGCAGGCAAATGGATGGAACTAGAAAAGATCATCCTGAGTGATGTAACCCAGGACCAGAAATACATGCATTACATATACTCATATACAATATATATATACATATATATATGTATATATATATGTGGATATATGCCATATAATACAAGAAATCATACTACAATCTACAGACCTAAAGATGCTAAATAACAAGGAGGACCCTGGGGAGGATGCTTAATTCTCATTCAGAATAGACACTGGAAATGGCTGAAGAGAGGGAACAGGACAGGAGCTTACATAGATGTCTTCTGAAAGACTCCACCCAGTAGGGGATCAAAGCAGAAGTTAGGACTCACAGCCAAACTTTGGGCAGAGCACTAGGACTCTTGTATGATGGGGGGGGGTGTGTGGATAGAAGGACCCAGGGGGTCAGGAACTGTGCAAGATGACCAACAGAGCCAACAAATCTGGGTCCAGGGGATCCTGCAGAGACTGATGCACCAACCAAGCACCATGTATGGAGAGGACCTAGATCCCTTGCTCAGATGTAACTGATGGAGAGCTCAATCTCTATGTGAATCCCCTAGTTATAAGAGCAAGGGCTGTTCTCTGACATGGGCTCTGATGCCTGCTCTTTGATCACTTCCCCCTGGTAGGCCAGCCTAGCCAGGCCACAGTGGAAGAGGACGCAGGCAGTCCTAATGAGGCTTGACAGGCTGGGGTCAGATGGTGGGAAGGAAGGATCCCCCCTTACTGAGGACTAGGGGAGGGTAAGGAGAAAAGAGAGGAAGAGAGGAGGGGCCAGGAGGAACTGAGGGTGGGGCTTGCAAGCAGGATGTAAAGTAAATAAATTATTATTAATTAATTAATTAATTAAAATGATCACCCTGCCAGAAGCGATGGAAATATACAGATTGAATGCATTTACAAGCAAAATACCAAGACCTCTCTTCACAGTTAAAAAAAATAAAATCTTTCCCAGCTATACCTCAGACAGGCATTAACATAAAGAAATTACAAAGAAAAGAAGTTATCCTTCTCAAGCCCTGAAACTTCTGATGAAGAAACAAGCTAATTAAATGAACAGAAGAAGTGAAGATGGCCAATACATATTTTTTTAAAGTGTTCAACATCCTTAGTCATCAGGGAATACAAATTAAAAATACTTTTATAAATCACTTATCCAAATCAGAATGATGATTGTCAAGAAAGCTGACTAAATGTTGGTGATGACGTGGAGAAAGGAGAACCCTTGTTTATTGCTGGAGGGAGTATAAACCAGTGCAGCCATATGGAAATCAGTATGGAAATTTCTTAAAGAAATTGCAAACAGAACTACCGTATGACTCAGCTATACAACTGCTGACTCAAGAATCTCCACATCCTACCACAGGGACAAGTGGTTATCCATGTTTATTGCTGCTCAACAACAGGGAGACGGAATCCGCCTAGATGCCTATCGGATGAATGGACCCAGCCTAGATACCCGTCAGATAATTTCCTATCTACACAATACAATTGTATTCATCAGTAAAGAGAAATAAAGTTATTACAGTTTCAGAACATGGACGGAATTGGGAAATCTATTGAGTGAAGTGACCCAAATCAGAAAGAGAAAGCAGTTAAGTACTCACTCAGGCAGTGTAAACAGAGCCTGTACCGTCATATATATGGACAAACAGGCGTGGCCAACTCAAAACACTGGAGAGGAAACAGAGGGTAGAAACCAGCGCTGCTGGCAGGGCTGAGAAGCAGGAGGTATAAGCTACGTGAAAGTAGAAAGGGGACTTGGACCGAGGCCACAGGGGCACTGGGGAGGAGGGGGGCTGAGAAGACCAAAGGGGAGGCGGGTCTACTGAAATACGCTTTGCTTGAAACGTATTATTGTGATATCGAATATTTTGTATGCTGGTTTTAAAAAATTGAAGGGTAAGATACAGCTGCTATTATTTACAAATTATTCTGGAAGTACTAATCAGTACAATTAGGACGAATGTCACATAAACACTAAGGAAAACATTGTCGCTTGAGGATATGCGTCTCCATTCATTTCTTCTGCACTGACTACTACACATACGCGCAGGCTAACCTCAACCGCATGGATCCGCTCTCACTCTCTTACTTTGGTTTCTACATTCACTGTTGCTTGAGGCTTCCTTCTTAGAGCGTGAGTTGGTGCATTTCATTTCCCTGAATCTCTGATGTTTTGCTACCTCTGTTCCAGTTTAACAAAGTTCCTAACTGTCTTAGGTTGGTTCCAGTAAAGCTCTCTTTCAAACTACATACTTAGGTCTATCTTAAAATATTTATTAGGTCCTGTTGGATGATAAGATTTTTAAACATTCAGTTTTAAGGTATTTAAACTCTGGAATTTCATTCTTCATGAGAACACGCACATGGGAAGCATCCACAGACAGACAGACAGACAGACACACCCAAACATGCACACACACCACTGACCCTTACTTTTTTCACATAAAAAAAATAGATCTTACTTTTCTTGGAAATCATTTTGTCACAGTCAAATAACTTGGAGGAATGGCGTTGCAAAAGAAGTTCACATTCCTTTAATCTTAACTCCATGGTGCCGAGAGTTTCAAATACTTGAGGAACATTGGTCCATAGATGAGTAAAAATAGAAGTAAATGAACTCTCCTCTTCTAGTTTTTTCATAGCGTCTTCCCGTGAACTAATATTTTTTAAAAAAACATTCCTGGGCCAGTAATCCTGCAGAAATACACATTTCACATCTTCCTGAATAAATTTAAATCACAGTTTAATGACTTAAAATTAAAATTTTATCCTACAGCATTTTTTTAATTAAATGTTTTAAAAATGAATTTTGAAATAATTAAAAATCTCACAAAAGTTGCAAGAACTTTCTAAAAACATGACTTGGGGAATCATTTGAGTATAAGTTGCTGCTTTGATGGCCCATTATCTTTGAAAAAAGTGAAAGCATTCTCACATAAAATAGCATTATAAAAATCATAAAATTAGTCTTAATGCATTTTCCCACCTAAATTAAAAACCTATTGAAATTTCATCAGTTGATTAAGCAATATATTTTATAGAAAAAATAATAGAATTTAGAATCATAAATACTTGGGATTCAATTCTTTTAGTATGAGTCCATTGCAGTTTAAAACAACTCCTAAGTATTTGGTTGGGAGGAAAGTGAAATAGGAGGCACAGAGTTGTTTTTCACTTCTATTTTCCCCAGCCTTGCTGACATATAATACACGAAATTATACAAAGTTATTATAAATAACATGTTATCTTAATATCTGTATGTGCTATGAGATGACCAACCAAATATAGAGTTAAGAGCATATTCATTGCTTCACATAGGTTTTACTGTTTTTTTAATGGTGAAAAATTTAATATCAACTGCTGTCTTGGAAATTCTAAGATATATATTAACTAGAGCCACCTGCTGTCCACTAAATCTCCAGAAGATATTCATATTATATAATGGAAACTTTGCACCCTTCAATCCATTTATTCTCTTCTTTACGCAAGCCCCTGGAAACCATTAGGCTACCCTCTGCTACTGAGTTCCCCTGTTTTAGATTCCTTGTGTGAATAGAAAATGTAACAACAGTCTTTCTGGGTCAGGTTTATTTTATTTAGTATTTTTCTAGGTTTATACACATGACTGCACATCTTTTGCATGGTTCAGGGGTGTCTTAAGAAGTCATAAGGAATTATACTATTATCTAACTTAAAAACCTCTGTAATACACATACATCAGTGTATAAATATACTTGTATAGTTCAAATAACATTTTCTCATTTGAGCAGTTAATGCTCCCTTTATGAGCCAAACACCATCTACCAAAAACCCAACAACAGACATGAGAAGCTCTCTTTGAATTGTTGGTCAGGATTGTCCAAGAAACTCCCAAAACATAAAATCTATTGCTGTTGCCTTTGGTTGTCCAAAGGCAAAGGGATTTATGCAAGAGGGTATACATTTCAAAGGCATGACCCAGAGGCCCCTGATCTATAACTGACCCAAAAACTTTCTTTCTAAGGAGCAGTTTTCATGGTTCCAGAAGGTATCAAGCAAGCTTCCAAAGGAGGGAGGTAACCAACAGACTTACCTAACTGTGATGCCTATGAACCACAACAACAACTAGACGGCAAAATAACCCTAAGTGTTCATTAGTGGCACATACATTGGTGGTAACCAATAGCTCTTTAATCAGACTTAAGTCGTGGTTAACAAGAGGGAAATTATGCCTGGTACTGGAAGCCTAGCCAACTACCCAGGGTTAGTAAAGTTGTGAATCTTGGAGGAGAACCTACATATTCTACTTTTTTTTTTATTGCTTGAAACATAGTTTGTAGACCATTTTATTTAAATATATGAACAACCAATGGGATACTGCAATACAAGTAAACTCTTCACATCTTAGGAGCGTAGGGAGGTAAAAAAAAGTAAGACTGTTGGTCTTTGGTAGACTGGGACATAGAGATACAGATAAATGTTTATGTAGGTAAAAGGGCAGTGGCCCAGGTAAAATTTCCCACCCCATCTTTTTAAATCAGCATAATCTCTAACTACATTCTTAATGTTATTCCTTATACCCACAAATAAGTACAGTCCTCATGACTCATCAAGGAAACTTCTCTTTGCAACAGATGGAGACCATTACAGACAACCAGAGCCAATCAAAATATATAGTTGTGGAGACCATTCCCAATGAATACATCTCCAAAACAGCTCCCTCACCTAAGGCTTGGACAAAAATGAAGAAGAAGGAATACAAAGATTTTAAGAGCCAGAGATCATGAAGTTTGCAGTGGGATTGTGTCTCTTACACTCTTCGCATTCCTTCTTCATTTTCTTTAGATGAGGGAGGTGTTTTGGAGGTGTAATCATTAGAAATGGTCTCTACAATTATGTATTTTAATTGGCTAAACCCATAGTCACACTAAAAATAAGCCAAACAAGGACAACAACAATAAACATGCTGAAGTGGACAGGACATAAGCTCATGATTCCTCAACCCTATACAAAGAACTCGAGGCGTCTAAAGAATGCTTAGAGTGAAATAGTCTTCCCCAGGGAAAAGCACAGCAAATGATTATCCAACACCAAATGGTCATCCCTGAATACATACATACAAGTCTGAGTGGGTTATATTTAGGAATAAATACATGTACATATATGTAACAACACTTAATTTTTAAAAGTCCACAAGTTTAAAAAGGAACAAAGAGAGATATGTGGGATGGTTTGGAGGGGGAATAGAGAAGGGACACATGATGTAAATATACCATAACCTCAAAAATAGCTGGGACACAAAGTGAATAAATGGAAATTAATATAAAAATAAAAATTTAATTAAAAAATAAAGGAAGTAGTAAAACAAGAAGCTTCTTTTCTAAAGAGAAAAAGTGAATGGAGTGAAAAGAAACCACACAGAGTGGAAGAGAATTTTTTCCAGCTAAGCATTTGATAGAGGATTAATACCCAGAATGTACAAAGAACTCTAAAAACAGAGACAAGGAAACAAATGACCCAATTAAAAATAGGTTGTGGATCCAAACATAGAGTTTTCAAGATGCAGAAGTACTACGAAATATCTTTGAAAGTGTTCAGCATCCTTAGCAATTAGATAAATGCAAATTTAATCCCCAGTCAGAATAGTTAGGATTGAGAAAACAACTGACTGCAAACTGGGGCAGCCGCTTTGGAAATCTGTGTAGGGAATTCTCAAAACGTTGAGAATATGTACCACTCCGTTGCATATGCCCAAAGGGCGTTACATTATACATCACAGATAATCATGTTCATTGCCACTCTATTAACAATAGCTAGGACATGGAAACAACCTAAATGGATGATGAAAATGTAGTACATATCCACAATGAAATACTATTCAGCTTTTAAACAATAACATAAAATTTTGTAGGTAAAAAGATGGAGCTAGACAAACTCTTCCTGAATAAAATAATCCAGACCCCCAAAAGGCAAATATTACATGTTTTTCTCTTATATATAGATGTTAGCATTTAAGCCTTCTATAGGCATGCTACAATCCAAATAACCTCAGAGATTAGGTTTCAAGTGAGGGACGAGCAGGAAGAAGAGGATGCTTCAAGAAAGGGGGAATAAAATATAGAGTTCTGGAGAATGGAAAAACAAGTGGGAGACTAGAGTGGGAAAACTAACAGGGGAGGGGGATGGATTAGAGGGATAGAGAGAGAATATAGAAGGGACAACTAACACTAAAGGTGATTTGAGAGGATCTTATAGAAACGTACTACCATGGAAACGTCATAAAATATATACTTGTATGAAAGAAATATAAATGGAGCCACCAAATAACAAGGAAGACAATATCCCAACTGGACATTGTTTGACACCATGTGAAACCTCCACTGCCAGGAATAGGATATATCTATTTGAATCTTTGGCCAAAGGAGCCCCAAACATCTCAGGCTATACCCAAGGCTATTGGTTACTCTTAATAAAATGATGGCAAGGCCCCATTGCTGAAAACAACACTTACATATCTCATCAAATAGGGAGAAGTTGAGATAGAGCCTGACTAGAGCCTTTACCCCTACTGATTAGCGTTCATGTTACTGGAAGGTATTCTTCACCCTAGCAGAGGAGAAAGATAACCACCAACTCGGCTATATACCCTGCAATCTACAACAGTGACCTGTCTACAAGATATGTTGCTACAATAAGATCACAAATGTTGTGGGAGTGGGCTACCACTGTCTGCTTGGATTTAAGGCCTACTCCACGAGCCACCCATGCCTGACATTGTTCCTTGGGGAGTTATGAACATCAGATTGTGTAAATCATGGGCCTAGGGAAAAACAAGCACTATTGTTCTGCTACAGGAACATAGGAATAAAATGACCCCTAAAGACATTCTGCTATGCCCATAGACCACTGCGTCACTCAGCCATCATCAGAGAAGCTTCATTCTGCAGTAGATGGAAACTAACAGAGAGACTCACAAATGAACAACATGCAGAGAGATATTTTGGAACACTAAGTCCTAAATGGGATGGCTTCATTAAACACCTCCTTTCAAGGTTCAGAAATCTATGCAAAGAGGAGGAAGAATGATTATACCCCCCAGACAGGATGGATGAGTCCAAAGAAATGATGTACATATGAACAGATACAGCAGGATGGATGTACATATGAACTCACAGACTGTGGCAGCAAGCACAGGACATGCTCAGGTCCACATTGAACTAGATCTCAGTGCTGAGAAAGGTAGTGGATATGGGCTATCTGCAATTTACACCACTTGCAAAAGAAAAAGTAGTTTTCTCCAGTGGAGACTCATTGGGCATATCAACCACACTTAAAGCTAGGCCTCACACCTATCAGTAGATAAACAACACAAAATGAACTCAATGGTATTTCTGTAGACTTTTTTAAAATTCAAATTGCTTTGTTTGGGCATTTTTCTGTCTTACTGATATTTTACCTGAATATGATAGC
Source organism: Meriones unguiculatus (assembly GCF_030254825.1). Lineage (NCBI taxonomy): Eukaryota > Metazoa > Chordata > Mammalia > Rodentia > Muridae > Meriones > Meriones unguiculatus. Next base: position 15,868,407 of record NC_083365.1, on the reverse strand, counting down.
TTCTGGTTTTGTTTTCATGATGGGTGTGTGAGTGTTGTTTGTGTTTTTAAAATTCTGCTTTGGTTGTTTTGGCTCTTGCTTGTACACTTTCTAAACATAAAGAGAAGGAAAGGGTGTGAAGTTGGTTATATGGGGAGGGAGAAGGATCTGCGAGGAGTTGGGGGTGGTGGGAACCTTGATCTAAATGTTTTGTATGAAAAAATTGTTTTCAGTGAACAACAAAAAAGGAAACATTTAGAAACTGATTTTATTTTATTTTGCTCTTAAATGAAATTCTCAAAACACTGGGACAAAAGTACTCATTTAAATAAACACAACACACACATGATTTTCATTGCCAATAGTTTAGTCATAACAAATTGTTTATATTTCACATACGTGGAAATAAATTATTTATACTTCAATTTACTGAATTTCAACAGACCTCACTGAGAAGTCACTTTTTGCAGCACTCTACTTTATTTGGGGTATTAATGCCTCCACCTCTTTTCCAACCTTTCAACCCTAGGGAAAAGAAAAAGCTAGTAGGGAGAGAGGGTTCCTTTACTTCTCCCAGCTGTTTAGGGTCAAGGGATTCTTTTAGGGCTATACCTGTCTTCATCTTCAGCAAATGCAGTCAACAGTCTCCTCCAAGGCCACTGCGACCCAAAACGTTTCTCTCCATTTGTCTGCTCCAAAGCACCACACCATCCACCTCTTGGTTCTCTCCAAACTGCTGTACACCACATGCCAACACCGCATGCCAAATGACACTTTCTGGGCTCTCGTTTATGTCCTCAGAGCTGTAGACCATGCCCTTCTTTGTGCCGCACATGGTAGGTTCCATTTGCTGACAATGGAGATTGACATAGCCCTAAAAGAACCCATTGACCCTAACCAGCCGGGAGAAGTAGAGGTCCTCAGGTTGGTAGGGAGGTTGAAGCCTACAAACCTCAAATAAAATAGTTTTTTAAAAGAGCACTACAATCTTTTCTATCTTTTAAATTGACATCTTTATTCCAAACTTTATCTGACATATCTCAATGTATAACAAATATTAGATTCACATTTGCAAATGAATGAAATTGTCAAATTCTCGGGGAAACTCCTTAGTAATCCCAGTAAATCCAGAAAGACTCATAACAATTACACAAAACAATGGAAACTGGAGTTTCCAAATGAAGACACACTTTAATATTTTAATTTGATTCAATAATGAAGGAATATTGATGTAAGTTCTTTGTAAACTATCTGTGAGTATTAATTGGGATGAGTGGCTAAATAAAGGTAATTGTCAGATTATCTTGAAGGCATAAATACATAAGACAAAAATCTTAGGAAAGTACACAGAATTGTATGTATAGGGCTAATAGTTTTTAAATATGAAAACATTATTGTTAAGAGGAACTTAAAATGACATAGAGTCCACTAAAAGGAAATAAATATGTGCAAACATTTCCCTTTTTGAAGCGTAGTTTCCTGAATTTCTATTTTTCTTTTCATAGTTGATGTTTTTAAAAAAGCTGTGTTGGCAGAGAAATGAGGGTAGGAAGTTCTACTCACCCAGTTTTGACACTTTAAGAATTCTTCAAAGCTCCGTGGAGGCTCTTTGCATTTCTAATGAAGCAAAAGCAGTAAATGGCATTAATCCTGATTTTACTTAACATACATAACCCACTAAAGCAAAATTTGGTACTTAAGTTAGAATTTTTAGTGTTGTAAGATATTATAAGACATTCATTTGTATACTTTGTAAAGTCCAAGTACTTTGAAAACGGACAGAAAAAAAAATTCAACATGAATCTTGCTGAATGCTCTCATTTCAAATTCCAATAAGAGTTCCAAAATATTCTGACTTATTGTAGATTGTATCCATAATAAACTCAGAGCCAGGAATATAATAAATATTCCTCTTGCTGACAAGAAAGCCACAGGAGTGGAATTGTGAGTATACTATGGAGGCTTCAGGCTAACAACCCATAATCCCATTTTATTGTGCAGTAGTTTCTCTGAAACTACAATAGACTAATTTTATCAAAATAAAATTTAAATTCTTCTTATAGAGATTTTGTACACATCCCTCTTTCTGCTTAGATATTTCCCTGTGTAAAAGCTCTCTCTTAGACCTGATAAGCTAGGATCAGATGGAAGGGGAGGAGGACCTCCCCCATCAGTGGACTTAGAGATAGCAGGAAGGAGTTGAGGGAGGAAGAGTGGGAATGGGAGGGAATGAGGGAGGGGGCTACAGCTGGGATACAAAGTGAATAAATTGAAATTAATATAAAAATAATAAATGAAAAAATTGTAGCACAAATAAAACAAGTCAAAGGGGTACTTGAGGAGATGAAAAAAAAGTCACTTTTAATTAAAAGATTGAAAATAAGGCCAAGATACTACCCAGAAAGACCTGTTTTTAAAACAAAACATCCACAAAGACAAAAACAGAAAGTCATTTTTTTTTCTGAGAAGGCTTCAACCTTCAAACCTTGCAATATTTCTTCATGGTAATATTGAGCATGTTTGTGTCCTCAAGGAGAGAGAGAGACTATGTACATCAGAGCCAAATCACAAAATTATAAACAGAGGCTCTAACAGGTGCGTAAGTACTTATTATACATATCACTTTAGGAATAGGTGAGTCAATAAATGGGAGACATATCTAGGTATTTAAAAAATAATAACATGTGCAGAGAATGAAAATACAATGAGGAGGAACCAAAGAAAGGGAAAGAGACAGAAGAATCCAGAAGTCTAATACCTTAATAAGTAATGACAGCTGGAAAGAATAAAATCACATTTTAGTTTGCTAAAACACTTATTCCACATTCACCTATTAAATGGTCCAGTTTACAAAAGCACAGGGCTACACTTTGTAAAACTAATTTACACATTTGGAGTTAAATGGATGATTTCATTCTCTTAATACTATTTAAAATATATGAACATCACTAAACATGCAGGTAGCAAATGATAGTAAAATAAATAATGTAGGCAAAACATTACATAATACAACACGAATAAAATGAAGTCAAGTCAGTATTAAGGAAAACATGAAATTCTGGGGCTTTGCAGATTGAGAAAGAGATAAGAGGAATGGTGTATACAAAAGGCTTAAAAATAAAACAAAATAAAATAAATGTTCTATTTTCTTTTAATGGCTACCAAAGTATTTCATTTATAAACTGAAAACAGTAGCACATTTTACTTGAAGGAAAAGAGAAAGTTAATTGAAGGAGTGAAGCATGCATAGGAAACTCTCAGCCAAGTTCAACATGAAATTCACTGTCTGAACTAAAATGAAAAGGAGGTAAGGAGTGAGAAGGTGAATGAACACCTGTTTTCATAGTAGAGTGCTGCTCCATTGGAATAATAAGGAAAAACTCAAGTCATATAAAAAACATTCTTTTCTAGGTGTTAGTAAAAGTCAGCAGACACTGGTAATCATGACAGGTCAAGGTGATAATGCTTTATTCCGAACTTATCAAAGCACAACGCTATTGCAGGGCTTCTCAGCATCAGGCTTGGTTCAACAGCAGGGCAAGCTTATGACGCCAGCCTTGCTGGTGACCTGAGATCTAGACAGAGGCACAGACTACAAATAACAGATCCACGGCAGCTTCCTCACCTTCAGCACAGGTTTCTGCATCAATTGACTCTTCCCTTGGCCTGTCATGGTGGAATAGACGTGAACATCAAGAGAGGTCTGCCGGGTCTTAGATGCCATTATGAGTTCAGGGAACAAACTGGAAAGACAGCCAAATGCAAGAGCAGATGACTTAAACAACTCGTTTACATCACCTTCAAGCCTTGCTTATGAATTTTGTCAACAAAGCCACAATAGAGGAAGGGCATACATAGACTAAAACTAGACAGACTGGTATCTTCTTACAGTTTTGAATTTTGGAAGCTGATCAGAATTGAAACCAAAAACCTGCACTTCAAATTTCTCTTAGATCAAATATCAAAAAAATATTATAAGTAATTAGAAGAGGTTGGAGGTTGAGTAAATTCCAAGTGAACTCAGTCCAATTGAAGCTGCAGTTACCCTGAACGCTCAGCTTAACTCAAAGAAGATTCTAGATCAGCCTTTCACTCTAAGAGGGTTCGGGATCAGCCTTTTCTTTAAAAGCCCAAGGAGGGGGGGGGGGGGAAAGGCTTGTGCTCTCCAAAACTAAAGATGATTCTTTTTGTTTGTTTTTATTTTTTAAAGACAGAGTTTCTCTGTGTAGCCTTGGCTGTCCTGAACTCGCTTTGTAGATGAGGCTGGCCTCAAACTCATAATAGTCCCTTTGCCTCTGCCTCCTAAATGCTGGGATCAAAGGCATGTGCCACCAGCCTGATTAAAACTAAAGATGATTAAATCTCAGTATTCTACAGTGATTGTTATATAGTGTTCAGTTTTAACGCAATTACAGAACAACCCCAAGGAGGAAAAATAGGATCCACAATCCAGAGAAAATGCTGTCAATATAAATCTGGTATCTAAGAAAATACTTATTGTAATGAGCAGACAAGGACATAAAAGTACTGTAAATATATTAAAGATGCTATAACGTAGGTTTAGTAACACCGAATAAAGAAATGGTGATGGATCTGGTGGCACAGAACTGTAATCCCAGCTACTCAGCAGGCTAAAGCATAACGATTCCAAGTTTGAGTTCTTCCTAGGCAACTTAAAAGACCCTGTCTCAAAACACAGAGAGGGAAACCTTTGCTCACGGCAATGGATTCAACTTCTGTTAGGGTCTTTTGGATTAGAGCAAGAGACATTAAAACTCTTGTGAATAATTTGGGCCTGTTCTGGGGTAAACGACTCTGAGTTAGTCTCTCTTCTTTTATGCACCATGGCCACACTAATGCCTATCATTTTGAATAAGCTTTTCCTCATAGACTTTATATAACTGGAGTAACCAAAATAAACAGCCTCAGGCTTCTGAACTTGACATTATAGCTACAAGGTCCTTAATGGAAGTCCATGGTTCTCGTGTAATACTGTAATGTATCATATAATCGAAGTTTTTTTGCCTGTTCTATTTTTGGGGAACCCGAGACACTTGCTACTTGTGTGTTACTCCTCATATCAACCCCAACATTCTTGGTCATGTCTTTTGGCTGCATTGTGTAAAATACACTAGTAAGTGATTTGTCATGGCAACAGTAGCATGTACTTACACACGGCTAAATCGTAGAGCACACTGCCCACTTGGCACACCTTCCTGGATGAGCGTCACTTGTGTGTGGCCAGCAGCACAGTAAGGTTATTTATACCGTCTTCACCACGAACACGTAAGGAACTCTTTGCTGTGACATAACACAGGATCACGAGGACACAGCCTTTTCAGATTGGCCTTTTTACATTAATAATAGGCGTTGAAGTCTTTTCAGACCTCAATAGCTCATTTTAAAGTATAGTATTTTAATTACTTTTTTGAGAACTTTATACAATGCATTGTGATCATATTCACCTCCTCTCTCGACTCCTCCAAGATCTACCCTCTTCATTCTCAACTTCCTACAGCCTCACTTTGAGTTTTCATCATCTTCAAAACAAATAAAACAAACAAACAAACAAACAAACAACAACTCATCTAGTCAGATTTCTGTTTCACAACTATTCTTGGGAGAGAGGCCTGTCCTGGAGTATGATTTTGTGAATCACCATGCTTTCTATATTGTCAGATAAACTGTGACCTCCATTCCTAGGAGGCATCCAAAAGACTGAAAATAGAAACCTGTGACCTTGGCCCTACTATTTCTTCTAACTGGGTAAAGCTATGTGGATCTTTTGTGAGAAAGGTTTGTGCTACTAAGCAATGCTATGCTGTGGTTCCTGCGATAACAGTAAGTTCACTATGTTAGTTTATCTTAAGGCTTCAAATTCTTTGATAACCCTTTGGGAAATGGAACTATTTCCCCTTTCCTATGAAATGGACAGACCTAATATCTCACTTGCAACCAAAAGAATAGGAAAGAGGGGACACTGTTAGTTTTTGAGTATAGGTAAAAATAGACATGCAATTTCAGCCTTCTTTGCAGCATTCCACTTAGAGTCTGTCCTGGTTGGTGTGTTTTTGTTTTTGTTTTTGTTTTTGTTTTGTGTGTGTGTGTTGTGTTTGGTCCTGGGTTTTTTTGTTTCTTGATTTGTCAGCTTAACACAGGAAAAGGAACCTCGACTCAGAAAATGCCTCCATCAGATAGCCTGTAGGCAAGTCTGTAGTGCACTGTCTTGATTAATATTGATGTGTGTGGGCCTACCCCACAAGGGTGCACAAGGTAGCATTGCCACACCTAGACAGGAAATCCTGGGCTATATAAGAAGCAGGCTGAGGAAGCCACGTGGAGCAAGCTAGGCAGGAAGCAGCACTCATTCATGGCTTCTGTCTTAGTTCCTGCTTTGAGTCCTTGCCTTGGCTTCCCTCAACAGACTATATCCTGGATTGTAAGCCAAATAAACTCTTTCTTCCCCAAGTTGATTTTAGTCATGGTTTTAATCACAGAAACTTTAAGACAGACTCCTAGCCTAAGCTACTAATTCTGCTACTCTCCTGCCTCATTGTGAGGAAGTGCAGGACACATGGTGAGTTTACCAAAAGGCATCCTGACAGTATGCCCAGTCTTTTCAGTTGAGTTACAAAAGAAACACCAATCCACTGTACACTGGACCGCATGATTATTTCCAACTACTGTACTTTGGATGATTTATTACACAGACATAGCAACCTAGTGCTCGCCCTTTCATCTGCAGGAGTGAACTACTGTGGCAAAGCTACATTATATTTAAAAAGAAAACGCCTGTGAATAATTTATTCCTGGCTTAGAAACTTTGCTATTGCTTTCTCCGTCCAGAAAGTTATTTTTCTCCTTAAATTAGCTGCTATCAAACTTTTCAGAGTACTTTATAGTAAATATTTTGCAAACACAATCAAATGCATTCATCTTTGCACATACATGCAACTGAAAGCTCTATTAGGTAGCACTTTACTAAGTATCTTGTACTTAATATTGTATTTCTTAGTATTGTACTTATATTTCTGCTCTGAATTATTTCATTATTTATAAAGTATGGGGTTTTGTTCATTGTATACAGAGTCTTCCACAGCCCAGACTGGCCTCAAACTCACTATGTATGTCTTCAATTTCTTGATTCTCCTGTCTCCCCAGTAATGGAATTACAGATGTGCGGCATCTGCTACCTCTAAAGTATAGTTTTGACAAAGTTTTGTTGTTGTTGTTTATAAATAGGTCAAGATGCCAAACAACAGATCTTACACAATATCCTTCCCATTTGAAAATACTTCCTATACTCTAAGCACTCTCCAGGACATTTCCCAGACTCAATCAAAGGCTTCATGGACTCTTCTAGGCTCTTTTGAAGCTCCTAGCATTTGTCATAATGTTTTTTGTACTACCCATGCTTAACATGTAAGCACTTCCAGGGCAAGGCCAACCAAGTACAAAGCTCAAAACTGGAAGGGCCAACAGTAATCAGAATAACCCATTTTCTGATGTTCAGGCCTGTCACTGCTTGGAGCCTAGCTTACTGACTTGTGACGCTGTATGCAAATAACTGAAGCTTAACTCCTAAGGGTGGAAGACTTGTCAATGTGGGCTCTCAAGTAGAGTCTTAACTGTTTTAGCATTCACTAATATGTATGCCATTTTGGTGGCTCTCGTGTTACATCTCAAAAGGCTGGTAATTTTTCTTTCTGTTTCGGTAAGTGAGAGTATGGTGTGGACTGGCGTACTGACACAGCGTGTCTGTCTTTCTGAAGACTTCTCTTATAATCTTCTTGCTTAAAGTCTAGATTGGACTATTTATAATACAACTTCTACGTCACTCTCGCTAGTTCTGAAATTCCTTTTCCGTAGTAAAAGCAAGAATCTCAAGTATGGCCTGAGTTGAGGTCTCCAAACGTTACGGGAACTCTTCAGGCTTCCGAGGGTGAAAAGATGGGAGCTGTGTGTGCGCATGTCTGTCCCTTTTCTGCTCACTCTAATGGTCACTGGCACCTCACTCCGAAAGAGCAGTATAAAGAAAAGTTGCATTTCAAGGCTCCCATCCAGCCCACTTTAAACTATTTAAATACGAGCTCGTACTCATGGCAAGGCAACTCATTTTAACCGCTGGAAAAGGGCTCTACTCCCACTTAGGGGTGTGACTGAGAATTCATCTGTTGACTGTTCTATTAAAACTTTTATATACATTCTGGTCTGGTACGTATCGGTGGCCTGGCTTCGTCATTTGTGATTCCACACAAGGCTGTTCTTTTTCTTCCTTGGCTAATTTCAAATTTTAACACTCACTAAATAAACTGCTTGATATAGGATAAATTTAACAGTATTGTTTAGGTTTCTTCGAGGTGGGACACAGAAAAATAACTTAATCATTTATCCACATGTATTCAAAGACGAAAAAGTACTCGGTGCCAACTCTCTGCGTGTTTTACGCAAAGCAAATCGTGTGTAAGTGGTTTTTTCCCAAGAAATCTACCAAACATGGACTTATACAGCCACATAAAGCTTCAAGTCTGAGTTTTCTTAAATGTATTTGGGGAGGTAACGCGGAGTGTTCTGAGGAGTTACTATTTCCTCACTAACTCACGGTAACTACTCTCAAAAACGTTCCGGAATTCATTTCCCAGTTTCGCGGCTTGGACCCAGCAGCCAGCACAGCCGGAAGCCGACGGTTACTAAAAGGGCAATTCACAGAGGAAGCGAAGGCGGGACTTCCAAATGAGCTTCTCCGGCTCGTCCTGCGCCGCTCCCGGCTTCATCGTGGCCCTGGCAACCGCCAGGCCCCGCCCACTGGTGTCCCACGGAAAGCGCTCCGGGCGGAGCGCGCTGGGTCGAGGCCGTGTGGACCGCGAGTTCTGCTTGGAGCAGGTCTGCCTTCCCCCGGGTCGGGTGGCTGGGTCCAGGGACCCGATGGGCCTGGAGGAGGTCCTGCTGCGTTTGGCGTGCCTGTGGGGAAAGGCTTGAATGGTTTGGCACTTAAACGAGTATTTCTCAGGCTTCCCAAGCCGGGGGAGCTCCGTCCTGACCCAGCCAGCTCCCTGTGAGCACTCTTCTGTAATTCAGGCTTTGCAGGGGTTTAAGGGGGGTCAGGGAAGAAGGGAGACAGAGGTGTGCTGGCATCAGCCAATAAGCAGAGGCGTTTCCTGTGTCTGTTTCTAGGGAGTGTGAAGCAAGTATAGTGACACTTTGCCTTGCTAGTTCCACGAGGTTGGGTAAGAGTAATGATGCCTGAGATTACAGCATTTCAGGGCTTTGGTAATTGAATTCCAAATGAGAAACTTTACAAGACACTCTGCCTGCTTGTAGTGTGTTCTGTGGGAGGGGCTTCTAGCCCCCTGTTAAAAAATGGTGGAGGTATTTAGGATGCTTAAAAAAAATGGATATTGTGCGCGTCTGTACAAATTTCACAAACGAATATTGAAAATGGTTATATCTGGTCAAGGTAAAAAATTATCAGGCTACCCTTTGTGCCAGGATGTGTAGAGCCCAAACTTGAGTAGTGAAATAAATCCTAGATGCCTTTTAGAGAATGGGTTTAATTTAGTTGACAAGTACTTGAATCTATTAAAAAAAAAAATATATATATATATATATATATATATAAAGACTAGGTAAAGTGGAAAGAATTCTACTTTTGCCAGTGGAAACCCTCGCTGAAAAGAGCCTCTAAACGAACACATTTCTCCATATCAAATATGTGGACCCAGTAATGAGTACCTAGAAGTGTAAGAGATTGTCTTTGCCTGTGTGAATTAAGGAACTGAATTGGGATCTGACTTCAAGCCTAAAAATAGATGCTATGTGCAAAGCAGACAGGATGAAACAGCATGAATATAATTAATTTTGGAGAAATTTGGTGGAAGGAGTTTAAACTTTCTTCAGCCTAAGTTGCATAATAAATAGAGCGTCAAGATGCTACTTATTTTAGTTCCTTAGTAATAGCTATTGTTTTCTAATTCTTTCTAACCCCCACAACTCCAGCTGAATCTTCCATTACAAATTTGATGTTAAATATACACTCACATACCCCATGTCCTCTTTTTCTTTCATTGTTGTTACATACACATACCTATATATAACCTGCACAGAAAGTATCAAGTGGGAAAGTTCTCATCCTATTTTATCGCTACTGAAGAATCTGAAGGGTAAATACTTCTGAAAAGTTTAGAAGTCTAAGGTGAAATATTTCACCTTGCAGGATATTTTACAAAGATTGTCAGTAGCTGTCTCAGCATTGTTAGCAGCTGTTATGGTTGACTGTTGGCTCAAGTTGGAGAGGAATATATCTTGTAGAACATATCTTATGTTTGGAAGAACATAAGATATGTTTTTCTTCTACTCTCACTCCATAATCATCAGGAATACTTATGACCTCAAAAGGTGTGGGGTTTTCCCCCTCCCCCAGCAGGAAGTAAGCAAGTAATTCTATGGTGGACACCACCTGGTGTCCTCTAAATTAAGGGCTAACATTACTGGGGGAGTGTCAGAATCCACAGGCTGACAGTTCAGTCACCAAGACTGTCCCATCCTCATTCATAGTCACAAGCTGGGCTTTCAAAATTTCCTACCAAGTAGCTACAAGATGAGAGTCCTTCAGCTCCTCTTCAGATGCATTTAATCTGCTCATGTGGCCCACAGATCTCAGAGAACACTATGATTGCATTCGATGGTTATCATAGGGGATATTTAAACAGATTCAAATGTACAGGCAGGTAGAAGTAGGGAAAGGGCCTAAGCACAGGCATTTTCTCCCTGTGCAGTTTGGGTGTACTGCTTTACAGAGTGCGGAAGAGTTCCTCTTTGTGTGAGCCCATGCAGAGAAAACTGTCTAGAAGCTTCTGGCAGCCCCTGCTTGGAGTTTTTATACGGTGTTATGGGCTTAATGCTAACAGAGTGGAAGGGAATCATCAGGGCCTGTCAGGTTCTTCTCCTTTCCTCCCTCCAAGGTATAGGACAGAATCCATTCTGAAAGAGGTATGTGTTCATCTATTATAGTGGAACACCTTCAAGTCAGATTTCCTGTTACTAGCCCCAAGGAAGGAGTTTTAAGCCGGAATTGTGGTCAGAAATTGGGGTGGAGGGAGACAAGTCTCTCTCCTCTTTCTGTTTATCTCTCTCTCCCCCCCCCCCCCGTGTGTATTCATAATAGCCAACTGATTTTACTCATACCACTGCAGCCTTTATTTTCATTTGAGTTCACCATGAGAATTGGTGTCATGGGATGCCAATTCAAAGCTAAAGTCTACATAGATGAATGTATTTCCTTATGACAATAACAGCATTATTGTATTCTTGATGTTTTTAAAACAAAATATATTTGAGACAAAATGGGTGCTATCAAAATGGATTATCAGTCTCCTAATTTTATATTTGAAATGATCTTTAATATAGCACAGTTCCATTTTTTGAAAGGATAATTTGTAAGAGTAAATGAAATTCTTCTTTTGAGTTGTTTTTTAATTTTGTATTTCCAAGCACATGAATTTAGTGGGTTTTGAACTTAGTAATATCTATTGATTAAAATTTTATATTGGACATCTTTATTTGTAACAACAGTACAGCATTCAAACTTCATTCCTCCTCATTTTGACTTTCACAGTGCACCTATGATACATGCTTTAGAAACGGAACATTTTGGTTCAAAGAAAAAAATGGCTCTCAATCCATCTGTATTTCCTCGAGAAAGTGAAGCGAATAATGCAAATTGTATAGAAACAAAACAGTCGCACGCCGCTTCCATAGCTTCGGAAGATCCCCTTCAGAACCTGTGCTTAGCGTCTCAGGAAGTGCTTCATAAGGCCCAGCAGAGTGGCAGGTCCCGCTGTCTCAAGTGTGGAGGCTCCAGGATGTTCTATTGCTACACATGCTGCGTCCCCGTGGAAAATGTGCCCACCGAGCTGATCCCGCTTGTGCAGGTAGGACCTGTTTGAAAGTAGAAAAACACATCGTGGTTATAGCTCAGGATGTAAGTAAACTCTCAGCTACTGTTCCAGCACCATGCCAGCCTTCCTACTGTTCTGTTCCCCGCTATGACGGCTGTAATCATAGATTAGATAGTGATATCATGGACTCTACTGCTCTGAAATGATTACTCCCAGAAGAACTTTTTCTTCTATAAGTTGCCACGGTCATGCTGTTTTGCCATAGCAATAGAAAAGACTAAAATAACTAAGACAAGAATAAATCAGACATACCTTTATTTGATGGAGAATTTGAAAATTATACGAAATAAATGAAGATAAAAAACAAAACATCAGAAGGGAAAAGAAAACTTCAGTCTCAGCATCCCTGTTTGAAAAGGCTTTGCTGTGGGGCAAACACTCGTGCCTTCCAGCTGGTGGTATTTTAATATATCTGAGCAGAAAGGCGCATGCTGGGTCTGTTGTCAAAAACCATGGCCATCAGAGGACAGATGGATATCCTGTTGCATATTTATAAGTAGAATATCTCTTCCAAACTGCCCTCTGGTCTGGTCAGTACTGGAGTGTTTACTCTGCCATGTCAGTATTTAATGTGATTGTTCCTGTCAAATGGGTGAACCAGCCCACAAATGTAAATCCCCACCATTTGATGTGCCTTAGTGTCACACTGCCAGAAGCCTCAGACTTACTCTTTGACAACTGATGCTGTCCTAGATTGGGTCCAGAGGTCATGACTTTTGTGTAATTGTCTGATAATTTTTAGTTCACAAAACGTCCTTACACAATTAAAGTATCCATCTGATTTGAAAAATCCATTTGATTCTGTGTTCTTTGTTCTTGTTTGTTTTTTATCCCTTTTAAAACATCCATTCTGTGTTCTTGGTGAAAAGTTGATCAGAACTATTTTTTAATTTTTATAAATTACAGTTTATTCACTTTGTATCCCACCTTTAACTCTATCCCTCTTCCCCTCCCAATCCCACCTTCCCTCCCTCTTCTCCACCCATGCCCCTTGATCAGAACTATTAATGTTAGCCTTTGCTTAATTAAGGAAAAATACTTAGGGAAGTGTTTTTGAGATATAACTTGTCTCAAGTATAACTCGACAGGGGTCATTTGTGATAAGGCCTTTTAAGGCCCGCACTGTTGCTGGTTTTTCTATTGACAACCTAATTTGAGCTGTGAAGATGCACTGCCAGAGATTACAAAATTTCAGGTAACTTTGATTTGAAAAAAAATGTATGAGATTGGGATTTGAATTTCAATTTTAAATCTGAAGAATCATTCACGCTTTTATTTATTTATTTATTTTTGAAAACAGCATAAAGGAAGCATAGAGGTCATGGGAATCAGTCTTTAAAATGTCCTTGGCTTGGACGCCGGACTGTGAGGAACTGAACTCACTATACACTTGACCTGAGGAAAGCAACCCTGGATCATTGCTTTAAGCACAGGTTACATGTGGCGTGGGCTAAAGTTGTTGCCTGGGCCTGTGATCCACACCAGGGGAGCAACTGGAGCTGATGGATAACTTAGCATCCTAAGTGCCCTGGTCTAAGCGGCATGGCCTTCACCTGTAGGTGTGCGCACAGGCGCTCACTGTGAGTGCGTTGTGAACTCTGCTTCAGAAGTTCATGTTGACATAAAAATCAGAATTTTGTACTTATTTTGTTCATTAGTCTTTTTGTTTCGCTTTAGCTTCCGTTGAAGATCGATATCATTAAGCATCCGAATGAAACAGACGGCAAAAGCACAGCTGTGCACGCAAAGCTCTTAGCGCCCGACTCTGTGAGCATTTACACATACCCGTGCATTCCAGAGTATGAAGGGAAGGACCATGAGGTGGGTAGCATGGCACTTACCACCCTCATGGGAACTTCTGACTCCCTGTCCTTCTGAGCTTGTTTGAACGTGCTTCAGCGTCTTCTTAGCAGTCTAGGGTTGTGCTTACTTAATGCTGAGTGTGCATTTTACTTCAGTCAAGTGTTCAAAGATCAAGTCATCTTCAGCTTTTTTTTTTTTTTTATTCCTCTGCTGGTTTGTTTTAGAGCTTTAATGCCTCACTTTAGGGTTTTATTCTTCACTGGTATCCTGCTTTTCTCTCCCTCCTCCCTCAGAACTCTCCTGTCTGTATTGCTTGTAGATGGTCTAATTCAATACAGACTGGGAAACTGAATCACAACTGTCATTGGAATGTCTGCAAAGAAGAAAGACTGCCTCAAAGGGGTTTTTAGAAATTCTCCCCAAATTAAGAGTTTTAGTATATAAATACCTTTGCAATATTTCTTATAGCTGCTTACATGTCTTCCTTGGGCATACCGAGATTCCTAATTCATATTCTAGTTAAAACTGTCATTTTGGTGGGATGTTAATAGCCTTCTTATCAAATATTAATTTGTAATAGATCTCAAAAAAAAGTCTTTAAGTGCTTCTAAAAGAAGCATCTAAATCTCTGTTACTTTTTTGAGCAATATATATATACATATATGTTGCAATATATTACATATATAAACACATACATAAAGACATGTGTATGTTAAATATATGTATAAATAAACATATATTAAATTGCATACATATATGTTGATATATACATAGCACTGTATGTTTCTATATAATTTGAAAATATTTAGAAAGTACATTTACAAGTAATATCTGAGTTTGATCTAGTCATATGTCTGTGTATCCTTCTTTGGTCAATTAAATCCCATTTGTTTAATTAAATAGAACACACTCTTCTTAAATTTGAGACCTAGTTTCACTGTGTGGTGCACACTAGCCTTGAAACTCAAGATCCTGCTGTCTCAGCCTTATAGAATTTAGTCCCACAAGTGTATTTCACAGTCCCCACTGTAGTGCACAATTTTCCCTCCCATCGCTAATGGCTGTAAAAGCCATCACACCATTTCCTGCCCTGCCGTATTATCTCTTCTCTCCTGATACAGTGGAAATAGTATTTAATCGTTGAACAGTTTTCAGTGGTAACTTTTTAAAAGTATCACATATTTTCTTTTGTCTATTTGACTCTTAGGAAGCCCAGGCTGTCCCTGATCTCATGTCCCTGCATCTCTAGTGCTGGTATTATAGAAGTGTAGCATCACACCACAGAAATAATTCTTAATTTTTTTTTTTTAATTCAAAGTACTGTTAACTTGGCTTTGTGAATCAGTGACATATTTTTAAGTAACTTCTCCAGGTGCTATAATATTGAAAATAAGCTAAACTTTACCCTATGTGAAAGAAAACAAATAATAGAATCAACCTAATGCTTATTTTTTAGACACTCAGCAACTCTTTTTCTTAGAGTTTTAAGTCAGAGTTTATATTGAAGGTCACAGTAGCATGTAGCTAACTTGAATTTCTTTGTTTTAGGTTGTACTTGTTTTTCCTGGGCCTCAGGCTATCTCAATTAAAGATGTCTCTTTTCATCTGCAAAAAAGGATTGAAAGTCAAGGTAAAGGCAAAGCTGATGACTTTGACATGCCACCTTTTAAACTCAAGAGACCTAAGGTGGAGGAAGGCTGTGATCTGAATGAGAGTGCTTGCGAAGGCCCAGCGTTGAAAAGAGCTGTCTTTATCGACAGCACGTGGAGCCAGACCAACCAGATAGCCTCCGATGAGCGGCTGCGGGGTAAGCAAGTGTATTTGGGGACTTTCTTTCCCTGCCGGCTTTTGTTTAGAAAAACTTCCCATTTGTGCTTCCCTCAAAAGAACAGTTATATGCAATGTTCACATTTGCTCCATTTCTTTTCTCCCTTTCTGTCTTGCGTGTGTTTATGCATCTGTGTGGATGGTGGAGCCATTTTAAAGCAAGCAGTAGGCTTCGCAGAACCGCTCTCTAAATACCACAGATCTTTTCAATAAGGACACTCCTATGTAACAAATTTAATGCCATTGCCATTAAGAAAACAGACCTTGTACAATATCTAATGTATAGTCTGTCTTCACATCTCTTCGATAAATACAATAATGGCTTTTGTAGCACTTTCCCCTCTGACACAGTATTTAAACTCCGGTTTGTGATGCTTGTATATCTTTAGTTTCTTATTCTAGAGTAGTGTCCTATTTTTGTTTTTCTTGATGTAGATTTGTGTAAAGTGGTCAAATTGGTTGAATATCTCGTCATGATTAGACCCATTCTATATATTTTGACTAGTATACAATATAGATTATTTAATGTGTATGTATGAGTGCATGTATGTATGTAGGAGCCATGGAGGCCAGAAGAGGGCATTGGGTCCCCCGGAGCTGGAGTTACAGCAGTCAGGAGCCTCTTAACAGAGGTGCTGGGAACCAAACTTGGGTCCTGTGCATGAGCAGCAAGTGCTGTTAACCACTGTGCCATTTCCCCAACCTCACAGTTAGGGTTCTTTAAAGTAAGACTATACCCAGCCCTGTCTTCATGCTCGTTTGGCTCTGTTATTTGTTGTCATTATGATAGTAGGTCCTTTCCCTATCAATCCATCCGTTTGTTGAGTGATTTATGCATGTTGAATTTAAGTTGCAGACTTACTGTTGCATTAAGTCAGGAGGCATATAAAATAAGGTGTTTCCATATTTAACTTGGGATTACTTGATTACTGCCAGATGGTGACTGCCAGATCTTTCCACTGTAAAGGTTTATATTCATTTAGTACACTTTTAGGCTACAGACTTTCTCAACAGAGTTTAGTATTCATGCATCATTGCTTCAATCAGTCACTAAACTGACAAGTGAAACACAGTGGAAGTTCAGCTTGTTGCTCCTGCATGCGTTAGCTAGCCTTTTTAAAGCACCTTACTAGTTTGTAGTACTGGCCTCAGCAGCTGCAGCAGTGTTTCTCAGTCCTTCTTTGACTTTCTTCCTGCCACAGACTTGGAACCATAATTTTCTTACAGACCCGTGGTGTGTTTTACTAGAGTGTGATATTAGGAGTTGAGTGACGAAAGTTTACTCAAGAAAGTGCGTGCCATTTCTTGAGTGGACAGAGCCAAGGAAATAATCGGTGTACATATTGTGAGTTCAGGGGGGTAGTCCCAGCTCATCTTAATGTTACAGGAGTTTCATTTGTTTCACTTCCATTTCTCTGTCTTTTATTTTAAAAAACGCTGCCCATGTGTGTAAGTGTGTGTGTGTGTGTGTGTGTGTGTGTGTGTGTGTGTGTGTGAATGTAGGCACATGCATGCTGCTGAGCATATGTGGCGGCGGCTGGAGAATGTTGGGTGTCGTTCCTTGCCTTCTGTTACGTTTCAGACAGAGCTTCAGGCTCACTGCACGCGACTAGCTGACTTATAACTTCTGAGGGTCCTCCTATCCCTACCGCCATCTCACCAAAGGTGTAGGGACATAGCTGTACACCACTGCATCTGCCTTTACCTGGCTTCTGAGTTCCACTCAGGTCCTCATGCTGTTGGGTAGCAAGTGCGCTCCTCACTGAGCCACCTCCCAGCCGTGTGTGACACTTCGCTTGAGTGAAATGCTGAGCTCCCGGTAACAGTTTAAGTTACTTTACTTGCCCAGGTAACGCAGCTGGTAATCTGAAGGCCAGGAGCTCATACTGTTTCTCTTGTTTCTTTGTCCCTTTCTCAGTGCCTCACACATTCTCCGTGTTTTCTCTGAAAGCTTTAGGATTTTTCCAGTGACTGAACAGCTTGGTGATTAGAGGGCAAGAGAGCTGCTCAGTTGGTATTGCATGGCTGCCAAAAGGAACCTCAGAAAAGATGTGTTATGGTTTGTTAATCATTTCCAAGCTGAAGGAAGTACAAAGTACATTTCGCTGACTTAATTAACGTGTTAGCTAATTAATTAGTTTGTACCTCTGGGTTACAGGACTTGGAAGGATTCATTGTTGATGTTTAGAAGCTGAATCCATACTGTCCTGTGCTCTGAAGGAGCGAGAGATCACTGTGTCTGGGATATTTTTCTTATTATTACCTTATATGGTAATTACTAGGTTCAAATGAAAGAACACAAGTAAAAGTCCTTGAGAAACCTATAAATGGAATTATTCTGCTACTATTCAAAGCCAGTTTGTTTAGGTTTGCCTAAAATGAGATTTGTCTCTTGAGTCTGATGACCTCACTTCATATAGTGTTTTCCGATTTCTTGTATTTTTCTGCAGTTTTCAAAAGTTTGTATTTTTTTTCTTTACAACCAAATAGAATTGGAAAGTATACATTTTCCTTATCCATTGATCTGTCGGTGAAGATGTAGGCTGGCCTCATTTCCAAAAAAGAATCTCTGTGGTATCATAAGAAGTCCACCGAGTTTATTTCCAGGAGTGGTGTAGTGAGGCTGTGTTACTTCATTCTTAGTGTTTTGAGAAACCTCCACAGTAATCTCCATACTAGCTACAGAGTTTACATTCCCACAGCAATGAATAAGAGTTCACTTTCCCCATCTTCTCACCTTGAAGAGATCTCTCACTTCCTTGGTTAGGTTATTTCTAGATATCTGGGTTGGTTTCATTTTGTTTCTGAGGCAATTATAATGGAATGCTTTTTCCTGCTTTCTTTCTCTGCAAGTCCATTATTGCTGTATGTAAAAGCTACTGGGTTTTGTATCCTTTGACTTTGCTGAGCATATTTATCAGACTCAAAAGTTTTCCAGTGGAGTCCATGGGATGTTTTAGTGTAGAATCATAATGTCTCTAAGAAGCAATAGGTTAATTTCTTCCTTTCCAGTTTTGATCCTCCTATATCTTTCTCTTACTGCTGTATCTAAAACTTCAAGAATTATATAGAATAGGAATCAGGAGAATGGGCACCCTTGCCTAACATTTTAGAGGAAATGCTCTGTTTTCCTTTGTTTAGTATATTGGTTATATATACCTTTTATCATACTGTGGTATGTTCTGTCTGTTCTTACTTTCTTGAGTACTTTTATTATGGAAGCATGTTGAAAATAGTTAAGGGTTATGCTGCTTAGTAAAGAGATTCTTCTCCAAGATCCATGACTTCACTAGCCCTGGGTAAACAGCTAACTCTCCAGTATCAGGCATGATTTCCCTCTTAGGTGGGTGTAATAGAAGTCTGACTAGAGAATTGTTGGCCACCCCCAGGGTTTGGGTGCCGCTGCTGTGCCCTAGGATGATTGTGCTGTGCTGGTTATTGTTGTGGCTGGCTCAGAGGCATCATAGCTGGGTAGGCCTGTTAGTTGCTTCTCTCTTGGGAGCCTGCAGGGTGCCTTGTCTTCGGGGAAGAGGCTTTTGGGCCTTCTCTGGGCTCTATCTGAAGTGCACGGTGTCTTTAGCAGGGACTTCCCTTCCACCTCTGGGGGCAACCCAGGGCAGTAGCCATCACCTATAATACCATGGAGTCTCTTGGACAACACTGACCAACAACAACTCAAACGAGGGCTTCTAATGCCTGGCGTTAGGGGGTTTTGTTAGATCTTTGGCTCTTGGAGGGAACATTATCAGCTCAGATGAGAAAATTTTATTTTAACTCTGTATGTATATTTATACACCTACTTATATTAAAGGTATTTTTAGATAGGTGGTTTTTTCCTTATGGCTTGTTCGGACATATTTACAGTCATTTACCTTCCTCCCTCCTTCTGTGTTTGTCTCCTCCCTCCTCTTTAGTTAGGGCCTATAACAAACTATAAAGAAAAAAAAAGAGTGAATAAAAATGACAACTGTTTCAAGAAAAATGTTTTATTGGATAAATTAAATTCTTTTGCAAATGGATAATGAAGTTCTGTCAAAAGTGAAAACTTGAAAAGAAGCTGTCAGAAGACAGCAGGATAAAAACAGTGAGACAGAAGACTCGCTAGGCCACTCAATTTTAAGTGTGTTGTACAAGGTCTGAGGCTCAGGGAGATTGAGTATGCATGCTCTCCCCTTCTCCAACATGTGTTGTTTCTGTATGTTCCTCTGTGCATTTAAAATAATCCCCTGTTTAGAGTTGGAAGAGGAAGAATTTATCTGTGCTTTAAAAAAATCCCAGCAGCAATGAAATCATAATTGTGTATCAATGCATATTATTGTACCAGTTATTGTTATTGTTCTCAGTAATAATGTGATTGAGAAGTATTTATATGTTCCTCTTTTGTTTGTTTGGCAGAGTTATTACAAGTTGAACTGAAAACAAGAAAAACTTGCTTTTGGCGCCATCAAAAAGGGAAGCCAGATACTTTCCTTTCCACAATTGAAGCCATTTATTACTTCCTGGTAGACTACCATAGTGACATGCTGAAAGAGAAGTACAAAGGACAATATGACAATCTTTTATTTTTCTACTCTTTTATGTACCGCTTGATAAAGAATGCCAAAGGCTCGGGAGAGAAGGCAACCCCAAAAGCCATCCATTAGTTCTGCACACAGCGCTCGGCCTGTGCCCTGCCAATGTTCAAGCTTGCAGCTGAGCCCTGTTTTCTCTGGGGAGATAATCATGCTCAATGCCTGTGAGAGGACTTGGGGAAACTTCTAGTTTTGCTCATTTTATCATCTTTTTTCAAGGAAAATTTCAGTTTTTGCAGTTTTTAAGAATGATCCTGACTGAAAGACATAGTTCAGAAGCTGTTTGCTCAGTTTGGGCATACCTCAGTTGCACTGTACATTTTAACATGCTGTGTTACTTTATGTGATTGTGATTGTGTGTGATTGTAGACTGTCTTGTCTTTTCGCTTATACTCACCTTACCTTTGGATGTAAATGAAGTCAGAATCTTTTGGCAAAAAGAAAAGTGAAACATAATTTGCTTGTGGCTAGTGATAGCTGGCAGGTAAGTGTGTGCATCCACACTTCCTCCCACTGCCTAGCCGCTGCCCTATTAGAGAACTGTGGCGTCACGTGGTCCTGCCAGACGGATGTGCATATGGCCTATTTTGGCAAGTCACATGGCCCAAGAGGACCATGTGTTTTGATGTACTAGGAATGCTGTAGAAGATGGAAATTATTTTTCAAGAGTTATACAATGTTAAAATAAATTTTTCTCATTTTTAAAACGTGTCTAGAAATAAAGATAAGCTTGAATTGATTTAAGTAGGGCAAAGTCTGAAATGGGGAGGGGTGGAGGTATGCTAAAGTTAGACTTCCCTGAGCCAAATCTGTTGCCATTTACCCAGCTCTTCAAACCAACAAAGTGGTTAAAAGATTGAAGGAAAAATAGGAGAGAGAATCACTCATTTGCCTGTCTCATAACAGTCTTTTGAAAGATGGCCAATATACTTCAGCTGAGCATATTGCAGAGCCCTGAATTCAGCTAGATAAAGTCTCCAGGCCTTCCTGAAGCAAAGGATACCTGTAAGAATAATGAATCGGCTCTACTTGCCTTTTTCGCTTTGGCATGACAGACTGAAAATGGCCTTAACCTGCTGGCCCCTATATAATGGGCCTTCGGCACTTCTTTTCTTTCTGCTCTCTCTCTCTCTCTCTCTCTCTCTCTCTCTCTCTCTCTCTCTCTCTCTCTCTCTCATATATATATATGAGCATGCAAGGTTGCCCTGGCTCCTCTGCCCCTGCACTTCTGTGAGGTCAGGTGACATTATAGCCACCTACCTGATTCCTGACACAAACAAAGAGTGCCTTTATAGCAATGGCATGTAATTAGTTTACAGCATTCCGGTGCCAGTAGACAGCCCATCTTTGGGAACTGTATCAGATATAGGAAGGGTTTTAGCCCCATTATTAAGTTCTTGACAAATGGCTTTGTCTTAGTTCTCTTCTTATACCCTGACAGTACCGGTAGGCTCGCAGGGTTCTTGTGGCTGCCAAAATGGCTTAGGGATGTAATCCAAAATGTTAGTGAAACTGACTAGATTGATGGCCTAGGCATGTCTGGTAAACTCTTCTCCCCTCAGAGGATTGTTTCCAGGCACTAAGCCTGTTCATCCTGACATGACCACTTGGTTAGGCAAGTGCACCTGCCAAGAGATCGACACTCTCTTCATAGACTCCATGCCACAATGGCAGATGCTAGCCAGTAATTCTTCAGTTTGCATTTGGTTCCCTTCCTGGCTAGTTTCTCTTCCTTCTTTCAGCTTTATCACCAGGATCATGCATTCTAATAAAGTTGCAAATTTAATATACCCTCAGACTCTTCCAGGGAAGCAAGCTAGTTAAGGTGGGATTTGGTCAGAGACATCATTTAAAGTGTTAGCATAATCTTTAAACAAGTGTAATAAAGGGATTGGGACTTGTGAAAAGGTGCAGTTCTTGGGGGAGTAAGACCGGAAGGCTTTAGCAGAGAAGGATTAAAGAAAGAGATATCGAAGCCACTGAGTACCTGTGACTAACTGCAGACCTGTGCATCTTCAGCCTCTTAATCACTCTGTCCACACATCTTGGTTGACAGGTCCTTCTCAACCCATTTGGAAGCCTTAAGAAGAAGTAAAGGGACTTCGCTGGGCCTTTTCTTTGACACCATGTTAATTAGGTCTTTGTCCCAGGTCTATCTTTAATAATCACATTTTATTTGATGCAAAAGAATGTCATTAACAGTCCTGAATCCTAGGTTCTGTCCTTCCTCTTAGTTCCACCTGTTTGCCGCCTCATCTCTGTGAGCCTTTCTCCTTACAGTGCCTTATCTATTAGAGTTACTAGCAGCTGGCTTCCTCAAGATCTCCATAAATGCCACAGGTAAAGTAGGATTGTTAGGAAAACTGCTGTCTACCGAATTATAGAAGGATGATGTATCAATGTTTGGTCTCCAAATACTAGTGGTTAAATGGCTGCAATGAAGAATACTGCATTTAATCATTTAATGAACTTTAATTGAAGACTACCAGCTTAAAAAAATCACTGCCCATTCATAAGAATCATTTATCATCAGACAATGGATACAGTCCTCCACGAGAAAAATGGAAGGAAAAGCATGGAATACAAAGGAAAAAAACAACTGGGTATCTTCAGAAAGAATGTATTTATTTAAAATTACAGTTTAATAGTATAGTATGTACTAAAAAAGATCCTAGAACTTGAGAACCACTGAAGTAATCCAATACAAGAGTTGGAAGATAATTGAGACCTTGGACCACCTGTACATTACTTAATTAAGCAAACAAGCAACCTGAAATGTAAACATGGCGGTGCTTTGGTTAGCCACACTGTTGTCAAGGGGAAGGTTGAAGACTAAATACACAACACAACAATGGTAAAATCACAAAAAGTAAGCAACATCAGATGACAGGAAAATCCGTATATTCTCTTAATCTGTGCATACATCCACATTTTTGTTGTTATATTATGCAGGCAATTAAGGTGGCCTGCCCTTAGGGACCCTTAGGGTCCTGACAACATCCTGTGTCAGTACCTATGTCCTATGACATCATCTAGGTCTGCTACTTAAGGTATAACTGATCTGCCACTCCCTCTCTCTCTGTCTTGCTCTCTTACTCCTTGCTGTTTTGTTCTCTCTTTCCCTTTCTGTCGGGCCATCCCCTCCCCGATCTCTGTCTCTGTCTCTCTGTCTCTGTCTCTGTCTCTCTATCCTTATGGCTTACTCAGGCCCTAACTCTTTCCCTTCCCTGCAATAAAACATTTCATGTAAGATCTGTTGTGTGCATGTGTTATCATTTTTTAAATACTAACAATTGTGATACTGAGTTTCCTGAGGGATTGCTGAAAGATACCAACCCCCACTTCTCCAAAGTGTTTTGCAATTAAAACTTTATGATTATTGTGTGTATGTGTATGATTTGTAAGGGTTAAAGTATTGCCACAGCATGCACACTTGGAGGTTGGAGGAGGTCAGAGGAGCAAACCCTTGTGGAGTCTCTTCTCTTCTACTTTTATGTGGGTTCTGGAGATCAAGGTCAGGCCATTGGTTTATGCTCCAAGCATCTTTACCCACTGAGCCATATCACCAGCCTTCCAAATTGTTTTTAAATATAACATTTTTGTATCCTTTGAGGTTCTGGAAAAAAATTTTATTTTACATGATGGTTGTAGTAAGTACCTGTTACATATTCATGGAAGAATATTGTGTCATGGAGAAATTTGACTCAGGTGCTATAATGTTCATACCCTCAGCTAATGTCAATAGCTTTCTTTAATTCTGTCACTAGAGTTAATTAACTAACTAGCTAGTCAATAAGGCTGTTTTTACTTTCTTTGCTAAAGCTGTTTGTTTGTTTGTTTTTGAGACAGGGTCTCACTCTAGCCCAGGCTAGCCTGGAAATCACTACTCAGAATATAGTCTTGAGCTATCAGCACTCTTTCTGCATTAGCCTCATCAGTGTTGGGATCATAAGTGTGAGACAGCACACTCAATTCTAAAGGTCATTTCTAAATCTGGTACAAGGTTGCTTTTTTCCTACTTAAAGAGATCTCTCAGAAGGAAAAAAAAAAAAAAGAGCTTAGGAATTAATCCAGAAGGTTCATTAGAATAAGCAGCAGCGGCAGGGCTAAGGTGCAAGGTCAGCATGCCGCGAACCTTTCAACACAAGCTCAAAGGCTCCAGCGATGTCTTCAGAACCCTAGTGTGTACAATGTTCTACTTGCATTTTGTGGTGAGCCGTGCAGTTAAGGCTTTACTTCTATGTATCTTTGAGGTGAAGATGCTTAGGAAATCTGGAGGATATTTTAGATGGAAGAGAATCAATCAGGGCAGTGGAAGGAAGTTCCAAGATTCATTTATTTCAGGCTCAGAAAAGACCCCTGGGCCCAGATATTTTGGCAACTGTTGAGCAGCAACTGTTAAGAGCAACTCTGTTGCTCTCCTTGGGGAGCTCCTGCCCTCTCCAGATCTTACTAACTACCTCGTCTTTCATAAGATTCCCTGCACTCTGCCCAAGGTTTGGTTATGAGTCTGAGTCTCAGCAGCTGCTTTGATACACTGCTAGGTAGAGTCTTTCAGAGGCCCTCTGTGATAGGCTCCTGTACTGTTTCTTGTTTTCTCCTTCCCCTTTGTCTTTCTAAGTGAGGATTGATCCTCTAACTAAGGTACGTTCATGGAGATAACCTAGAACCCCCACTCAGGTGTAGCCCATGGCAGCTCAGTATCCAAGTGGGTTCCCTAGTAAGGGGAAGAGGGGCTGTCTCTGACATGAACTCAGTGGCTGGCTCTTTGACCACCCTCCCCTGAGGGAGGAGCAGCCTTGCCAGGCCATAGAGGAGGACATTGCAGCCAGTCTTGATGAGATCTGATAAGCTAGGGTCAGATGGAAGGGGAGGTGGACCTCCTCTATCAATGGACTTGGGGAGGGGCATGGGAGGAGATGAGGGAGGGAGGGTGGTATTGGGAGGGAATGAAGGAGGAGGCTACAGCTGGGGTACAAAGTGAATAAAATGTAATTAATGTAGAAAATAAAAATTTAATTTAAAAAAGATCCATTCATTTCACAAAAACTGTGGGGTGCATGCAATATGTAAAGATTTATGTAGGTGATCAGTTAGGATATCAAATCCTAAGTACAATAAACAACAAAGGACAAACTGACGAGTAAACTAGTAGATGAGAGAGATACTAGCTAAATAGGAAAGCACCTATGATAAATAACATTGACCAGAGACTTGAGTGGAAGGTGGGTAAGCCATGTCGATAATGACGAATAGCCTCAGAAAGGGAAACCTTGTGTGCAAAGAGCTGGAGGTATCTGTGTATGTAGCATATTTGAGAATAGGCTTGGAACTACACGTGGCAATAGAAAGGCATAGGAGATGAGAAATCACCGAAATCATGGTAACATAGAGACCATGGTAGACCAAAGTGGTCTTGGTGCGCAAGTGGCTTTTCTCGGTGTGGAGAATGGATGAGGGGCTACCTACGGGGGCAGGGATAATTCTGCAGCATCTGTATCACTAAAAAGCTCATCCCACCACAGGTGGCAGCCGAAGAAAGCTGTAAGCCTGGAGAGCTCCTCACCTTGCAGGTGGCTGGACAGGTGCACACGATTTATTTTCATTATTTGTTCCCCTCCTTAAAACAACAACAACAAAAGCAAACAATCAACAGGGGGCTGGTTTTGTGTTTGCCAGTTACTGCTGAGTGTGACGCCTGCTCTGTCCTAAAGGAAGTTAGGCCACTTGGGCCATCAATGTTCCTCACAAGAATACGTAGTACCAGGCATGAGAAACCTTTCAAATGGTCAGGGTAGTGCAAGTGGCTCCCCAAACAGTACTGATGATAGATGTAGCCCTGCACGCCTCTCAGGAGTTGAGGGTGGACCCCTATTGCTGATCGTCATCAATACTCATCTTACTCATATAAGAAACGGAACTGGGATGATTAGAACTGGATCTCGCCTGAGAGCCTCTTTCCTGAAGCTAGCTTCTGTGGTTCCAGCCAACAACCAAGGGAAGGAAAGAATTAAACAGTCCTATATGAACCATGAAAATTGCCAGCATGGAGAGATATGTGTAAAGATATAAGTGGCACTCACATGACCTCACTAACAGGAAGGAAATTATGCCTGAAACTGGAACCCTAGCCAGCTTCCTGGGGCTAATGAGATCAAGAACCTTAGTAAAGACTCTATCTCTCCCCTGCTAGCCCGGCATAATTCCTAACGACTTTCTAAATCTTATCCTTACATGCACAGTTAAAAGTGGCTATCAACCCTCATCAAGGAAGCCTCTCTTTACAGCAGGTAGGGACCGTCATCAAAAACTACAGCTGGACACAATAGAGAGAGCAACAGGTCTTGGGGATCCCAACCCTGACAGAGAGATTTATATCACAGCTCCTGCATCCATGGCTCAGGGAACATGGCAGAAGAGGGAGTGGCCTTGTTGTGTTAGGGTCTTCTGGGAGTAAGCTAAAGAAACAGCGCCCCGCCCCCAGGCTCAAATAGTATGCAAACAGCAAAGAGCATTTTATTAGGGTCCTCTCCTATGCAAAACACTGAGAAATAAAGCTGGATCTGAACTAGAACTCTACTCCCTGCTGGCCAATTTTTACTGTTCCAGAAGGTGCCAAGTGAGCTTTTAGGGAGGAAAATCGTCTATAGAGCAATGGAGGCATGACTATTGTGGGGACAACCAAGACTTTGATTGGCTTTGAGATCTGCTCCATAGAAGCAAACTCATGCCTGATGTTATGAACCTGGCCAAGACACTGTGGCTGGGAAGGTCAAAGGCCATAGGGGAGATGCTACTACCTTTATTTTACTAAATAGATGTGGTGTCAAACTGTTCTAAGTATTTACATTTATACTCATAGATTAGTGCTGATATCAACCACAGAACCTTCTTTTGCAGCGGATGATCGGTGAAACTGTGGCAAAAAAAGTGGCTGTGGATTTCTTCACCTTAAGACGGAAATCTATAATTCCCCACACCCCCATTAAAACTCAAGAAACATGAAAGGGCTCGGTAAGGTAAGATCCGGAGGTTAGGAAGAAGTGTTGCAAATCTTTTACACCACTTATTAACAGAGATTTCTCACACAGCGGTGGATATATTTATTGTATCGTTAGATGTTTGCTGTTGTAATACTTTTTCTTGTTAGATTCTTTTTATTAGAATTTATTTATGAGTGTGGGGAATACACATGTGTCACGGTGTGCATGTGGAGGTCAGGGGTCAACTTTCAGAAATGAGTTCTCTTTTTCTACTATGTAGAGGCCTGAGGATTGAGCCTGAGTTTCTTAGTGCTGGTAGGAGACAGCTTTACACACTGAGCCACTTCTCAGGTCTGTACTTCAGGTTCCAAAGCAAACATTTTAAGATGGTCTAACTCCAGGGAACTGTTTAGTTTTCAACTAATTCAAACTGCTTTGTCTAGAGAAAAGGAAGGAGGGAGAGAGGGAAGGAGGGAGGAGAAAGGAAGGAAGAGATAAGGAAGGGAGAAGAGAAGATGGGAAGTCAGGAAGAAAGGAAAGTCGGAGAGACAAGCTGGAAATATACTTACAGAACCAAGTGGTCTGCTGTTTTATACTCTTGGAGAAGGTTTTTGTTTATTTGTTTATTGGTTTTCAAAGCACATTTCCCTGAAAACATGTTGTTTGGATTTAAAAAACAGAAATCTTTGTTACTTTTGTTAAATTATTTTATAAAGTTAAAAATATTTTCCAGACTTAAGCCTAGGCACCTTCATTTATTTTAACAATAGCAGCTAAGAAGCTATTGCAAAAGGAAGTTCATCTCAGTTCTGGGAATAAAATCATTGTGCAGAGGTATGTAAGCTGGGTCTTCAGAGTCTTCAGAAGTCCCCAAGGTCTCCATAAGGAAGGAACACCTGTGCCAGGATAGCTTGAGTACCCTGGTCTCAGTTCCAGGGCCAGGCAAGCAGACACCATCTTTGAGTTAGCATTGGCATGAGGCAAATGTGACCCCAAGAGTTATCCTACCTAATATCATTTGAAGTAACTCTTGAAATAATTGAGCTTTTTTATCACGTTAATTGAATCAAGCATCGAGGTGACAGGTTTTTTTCTTTATTTAGTAAATAATTCTGTCTTATATGAAAGCAGCCAGATGCAATAGCTTTTACTCTATTCAAGAACACTGACTATTTTCCAGTTACTATTTTTCACACCAAGGTTGCTGATGTTAGGTCTTTAAACTGAACATAGATATACCGAATAAAGAAAAGCACATTGCTCTAATCAAAGCAGGCTGGAAAGCTGCTTCAAGCCCTTGCATATTAACTAAAAATCTTAGTGCGATGCATGTATCGTCCTCTGCAGAAGGCTTCAGTTATAAGCTGGTAAGCAACTGACTACAGTTGAGCGAACGCCGACCACAGTCTTTTACAAACAGGTGAGTGGCTATGAAGTTACTTCTTCATCTTCGTTTCGGATGAAGCCTCTTTTTTCCAAGTCTCAATCCATGTGCTTATCAGTCTCTGGGTTTAATTGTACCAGGTTCTTGGTACAAATAACACTCCCTGTGTTTTGTCACATTTCAGTTGTTCTACCTCAAGCCTCTACATGGCTCAATGTATTGCCTTACGTACTCCTTCCAGGTTGCTGTCCACTGTGGGAGAAATTGCTGTTATTATTAGTCTTGCTTCAGTTTTAAATCAGGTGTGTGCATGGGTATATGTACACGAATGTGTATTTGTTTCTAATGAAGGATAAAATGTCAACATCCTCCTTGGATTGATTGCCTTTGGTCACCTCTTTTTTTTTTTAATTTTGTGTTTCTAAATTGATGAATAATTTCACATATGTTTGTGGTGTCTAACAGTTGGCTTGAATTGCATATGCACCGTAAAATGGGTGAGTTAAACTGGCAGGCAAGCATTGCGTCATATACTTATCTTGCAGTGAGGACTAATTAAAGCTACTCAAGATTGCAATATATTGTCACCCTATAATACTATACATTTAATCTGTCTCCTATCTAATTGAATCTTTGTGAACGCTAACGAATGTCTCCCTGGACCAGTGCCATCAGCCATGAATCAACTGTTGAGAAAAATGAGAAAAATGACCCTATTAGGGATGTTTTATGCCCAAGCCATAACATTCAGTACATCCCATTTTCCTTCAGACTATTTTACGAGATAAAGGCTCTGAAGTTAAAAGGTTTATTTTCTTTAACTGTGGGGGGAAAGTTGAGGCATAATGAATGAAAGAGAATTAAAGTTTAAATTTAAATAAAACTTTAAAACAGAATTTCAGTCTTACTACGTGGCCCAGGCTGACACAGAGCTTGCCATTCTTCTGCTCAGCCTCCTGAATCCTGGACTGCAGGTGTGTGCTACCATAGCACGTGCGAAGAAGTCTGTGAAGCTATTGACGAAGTGCCAAATTTGAGCTGTGTTCTCCTAGCTCCCTACTCCTTCTTTCTCCCTTCTACTCATGAGAAATTAGCGGGCTAGGAGTTAAAACAGTGTTTCTTAGTCTTAAGAAAACATACTAATGCCCCCCCATGCCCCTTCACACACATACCTGCCTCTCTCCCCTGTGTATCTGGGATTAAAACTCATTTAAAACTTTTCCCAAATATTTTCTGTCCCTACTTCTGAATTTTCTCCAAATTCCTTCCAATCAATACTAGATATTGGAGAAGAAAATGTCTTCTCCCCTTAAGAGTCACCTGCCTGTTAGGGATCCATCTAACTGTCAGACTGTGGCTCATCTCTGTGTTCATAGAGATGAGTTTTACCACCATAAATGATCTCCATCTTTCCCCCTGTTAGTCCATACCAGAAACAAACAAACAAACAAACAAACAAACAAACGGCTAGCCCATACAGAAGTATGCAGAATCACCTGTTCACAGCCCATGAGGACTAGTTCGAGATCATTCTTTTTTTTTTTTTTTTTCCAATGCAGTTTATTCAGGAACCTTGAACAATCTTCTGACCCTGGGGAAAGCCAGCCCACAGCTTAAATAGCCTCTGGGTAGCCAACCCAGGCATGCCACGTGGGCAATGCAGATAGGTCCACATACATGGAAGCAAGCCAGATCCTCAGCCTTAGCCAAATGTGGAATTGTTCGTGACAGAGAGCACTCACCATCGGGAAGGTGGAAGGCGGAAACCAGCTCCATCTTTAAGGCATAGCATTCCGCAGCTCTCTACAGTTCCCCCTTTTTGTTTTAGACGCATCAGGCAAGAGTAGAGGTCTGATCTCTGATATTAGAAATAAATTGGGACTTTGTACCGATGTTCATTTAGGTGTCATCCACCCAACGAGCATCAGACCCGTCCGATACCTTTTTCTCAGAGGCGGGACCTGGGGCATCAACCCGCATGCAACCAGACATGCTCTTCTCTGGGTCCAAAGCGGCTGACCCTGAGTGCAGTGCTTAGCCTCGCATCCTGAGCGTAACATTTTAGCTTTTTATGGTATCCAACCATGCTTGGGGAGAATGTCCTGCTTCAATGGCTGTAAAGGCCTGAATGATCATGGCTGCATCACGCTGTTGTGAGACTCTAATCTTGCATATATACCACAGGCAAACCAAGGAGACCAACACCAGAAGGCCTGCTAACGCTCCCATGCCCGCCCATTCCTTCAGATGATTCATGGCTGCAGCAATCCATGATGATAATCCTGTGGCTAGTCCTGCATCCACTCTGGTAGAATTTACTGTGACAATGGCCACTCTCAGCTGCTCCATCGTAGTATCGAATTCTCCAGTCCAATTACCTAAAATATAGCTCGACAATTGTTTAGACAGATTTGCATCACAGGAAAAATTTTCATGTTATATGCTAGTGACTCAGGGATCTTGGAACTACAGCCACCATTGTTACTACCATCTCATTGGCGGCTGTTGGAGCTACCACCGGGGCACTAGCCATGAGTCATACTGGGCAGACTGCTCAGACCCTGAATAATCATTTAGCCAATGTAGCTCATGCCTTAGTTGTACATAAAGGAATTAATGCTCAACTAAAAGGAAGCTTGATGGTGTTCAATCAGAGGATTGACCTCGTGCAGGAGCAAATTGATACCCTATGGCAAATCGCTCAACTTGGCTGTCAATGAAAATATAGTTCGAGATCATTCTATCACCTGTATCTAACACTGTGCTTGATACAGTGTAGGCTCATAGGAAACATTGGTTGATGCACATCAAACAGCTCAAGTAAGAAATCACTCTAGAGTCTTCATTGTGTAGACTCACGTTGAGAGCACTGCTGTGCTATGGCTATTGTGAAATAGAATTTATCAACCCCAAGGTGGGGGGTCGGGGGAAGGCAGATAGCTGAGTCAAATAGTCATACTCTCTTTTTTCATGAGAATCGGAAAATGTAATGAATGGAAGACTTTTAATCCATCTTTTGTATTTGGAGAAAAGGCTTTGCAACTTTTTTACAAACTAGTTAGAAAAATTAAGGCTCCCAAGCAATGTGATATGTTGGGAAACAATGCCCAGAGGAGCACTAGAGAATCCTAGATCCAAACATGGCTAGAGTCCATCTTCCTTTTGGAACAACCGCAGTGGTGGCAGCCCTTCAGACAATGGAATGCAGCTGAGGATTTGACATGAGGGAAGAGAAAGGAAACCATATTTCCTGCCCCGAGGTATTGGTGCACAGACCCTGGTCCCTCCCCTTGCCACACTTCCTCTCTTTAACCCTATCATCATCACCACCACCATCATCATCATCATGAAATAGATAGGTGAGGAGGACAAGGTCTGACATCTGTTTCTTGTTTATACACTTGGGAACATCTTGGTAAGGGGTATTTAAAAATCAAAGATGGCACAATTATTTTGTATCTCTCTAATTCTCTTCAAGTACGGGCAAGTACCAAGCTAAGCCACAAAGAAACACTTTCCTTTTAAAATATTTTTTTGTAAATGGTATTTTGCAATAGAGCAGAGACAAAAGAAACACAATAGTTCTAACTTTGTTAGGCTTCCCTTTCACAAAGAAATTATAAAATCCCATGTCCACTGGAAATGACACACCAGGCTTCACTGATGAATGTTTTGTGGAGGGTTTCCAGGCCTGTCTTCTGTGGCTGTCGTGGCTCCTCCATCTCTCCTGCAGCCTTCATTAAATCATCACGACACACATTTAGTGAAAGCAAATATTCGATCTGTAACAATTTAAGAGCTGTTAGTCATTGGATAGATGTGGTAGGCCCTGCTAAGGACAGCAAAACAAACTAACCTATGATTGGGGAGGTCTGAATAGAGGTCCCCTTTGGACAAGAGGGTCGGCAGAAATTACAAGTGTGACTGCCTGGGTGCTGCTCACTTTATTCCTTGGTCTGCATTTGATATTTCACACAGAAAATTATTATACCTTCGTGCTTTATGTATCTTTATGTATATTTTGATACCTTCATCCCAATGATTGTGAAAATCAAGGTATCAATTACCAACAAATATATAATTAATTAATGAACTGGTACAAAACACCAGTTAAATCCTCACCTAGCGCAAAGAATGTACACAGCCCCATAACTCCCTGTCCATGCTATCAAACTAGAGGCTGCTCAGAAGAATCATGCGGGGTACGCTTTCAGGAAGTGGTCACGTGTCAGCTTCGGGAATAGGAGGTCCAGAAGCCAGTTGAAGCCTGCTTCCAGGCAGGGGTTGGTCTGACATTATTGCTACACTTGTCGTCCTCCTTTAATCACGAGCACATTGTTGCAGAACAATCCTTCGGGAAGAAAGTGATATACGATCACCCCATCCATGAAGAAGAAGAGAGCGGGGCACACACAGATTAAACGATCTGTTCAAGGCAATGAAGAGCCAGTTGTGGTGTGAGGGTCTAAACCCAGGTCTTCTGGTTCCCAGTTTACAATTTTCCCATCAGGATGAGGCAGCAAGGCAACAAACACTGTCTAGTTCCCATTTTTAAACATCGAAACAAGATCACAATGGCTATTGAGACAGCCTCATTTTAACTCCGCTGGCCTTGATCAAAGCCTTCGTGTTTGTTTTGGTTTGTTTTTCTTATCCTGTACAGTGTTCTACTCAAGATAGTAAAATCCTTCCATCTCATGTAGGACTCTCTGCAGTAAGGAATACATTGTCTTTCTCAGCCTTCCTCAAACAGCACAGACAGGTATGTGAAAAGCGTATTTTATGAAAACAGATGGCAATTTACAGTGATGCTGCCTTTGTGGGGATTTGACGATTACGTGAAATCCCAGCGGTAGTTTCCCAGAGGGGTCAGGAGGCAGTGGAGGCTGTGGGGAGTAGGCTGTCTGGGTTTAGACAGAAGTGGATACAAAATCTATTTTTAAAAAGTTTCTGAAAAATAACAAAGCCAACTAAGATTGGTTAGTCTGCTTTGTATCACCATCATGTGCCTGACAGTCCCCAGGAGACCCTGAAGATGGTCACCAGGTCAGACCAGGACTGCAACAGCCCTGTTCCTCGCTGGCACTTCTATAGCATGCTTGACTTCAGTAAGGTCAAGGTTAAGGCAAGTTCTTGTGAATGGTGTGTTACGGATCTGCTCCGTACCTGGAGGAGCATGTTTCCCTATCTCTTCACAAGTCAGAGGCCCCAGTCCTTCAGGTGGGAGTTGAGAACCTGCAGAATGAAAGTGGATGTTAGGTTCCAGGGCAAATGTGCATTTAGCCTCTCAAGTTCACTGTCTTTCTAGGGTGCTGCCAGCTCCCACATCAGCTACGTAGCTTTGCCTCCCCACCCCTACCCTACCCCGGACTCCATGCAAGTTTTCTCTTTCTTTTCATAACCAGTATAAATTTGCTATTTTTCCTCTCCCAACTTCCACCACTTAGTTGGAAAAAAAAAGAGTTAAAGGCTCCAAAACAAAGGAATAAAAAAAATGTAACTTATCACCATGGCTAGTTGGCTGAGGGAGGGGAAGAGGCCCAAAAAAGCTGAGGGTTTGGAAACGCACCTCCTTCCAGCTGCATTCTAGTGTCTGTTCTCTTAAATGTGCATTTGCAAAACTTGTTCCAGTAACTGACTCTAATTCTAGTTCTAACACCTGGAAAAACAAAGGATGGAATGAGTTCAACATAGCAAGAAGATCACTCAAAAAGAAAAAGAAAATTCCATCTTTAAAGCAGAATTTTAAAACTGTTTTCCTATATAGTAGTTACATATAAAATGTTATTTTATGAGAAGTTTATCCATTTGCATAATATATTTTAATCACATTCACTTCCTTGGTTCCCTTTCCTGTCCCCTTCCCTCTCCCATCCTTTCCCCAAATAGTCCCACTTCTACTTTGATGTCTTTTAAACTAAGTAACCTTTTTGGTGAGCCAACTATGAAAAAACCCTCAGGTAGAGGTGGATCACTGTGAGCCCCACTCTTCTGACAGGGCAACGATCTTGTACAGATCTTGTGCAGGTAACTTACAGCCACCACAAGATGAAGAATTTAATAGCCACATTGTGCCCAGAAGTCAGCATGCACCTCACACCAAGTCTTCCACCTCTTTCTTTCTTTCTTTCTTTCTTTCTTTCTTTCTTTCTTTCTTTCTTTCTTTCTGCTCTTTCTTGCACAATGTTTCTTGAGCTTGGAAAGTGGAGATCTATATGTCCTAGATAGTATCCCACAGTCATTTGTTCTCAGCAGTCTGGGTACTTGGGAGTCTCTGCAAACTACTGCTGACTGCTACAAAAGGAAGCTGTCCGTAGCTGACAGGAGCCCTGCACTTTGGGTGTGACCGTGACTATGAAGAAGGAGTTTGATGAACATATGTATCCATTTTATAAATTTCAGCAGAAGTTACAACAGAATTTGAAAAGTCTAGTAAATACAGCACAGATTAAATTAATGTAAGTGTTAATGGACTGGATTCCAACCACACGATTCAGACTGCAAAAGTAGGTATGGCATGGTACTTTTATAGAAGCTCAAACTTCAGGTTCTCAGGTTGGCCTTTAGCCATTCTTGTTAGAAACTGATAAACCAGGCAGGCAAAAGAAAGAATTACTGAACAGCACATATAAAAAAAGTAAGAAATGATAGATGCATTTATATAACAGAAGGACAGGTGAAGTATTCTAAAAATATTTTAAATATCTTTTCAGGTATATCAAAAGAGAAATCATAATTAATTTACCAAAGAAGGTCACTGTAATATATGTAATCAAGATTACACATACAGAAATCATGTAAAAAATTTACCAAAGAAGTAATAATAATAGTAATAGCTAATAGTGGTCATGAGATCATATTCTCCGACCAAAACGCAATGAATTCAGTTATTTCTAAAGAAAGACAGTACAGAAATTTTTCTCTTAAATAATTCAAATTTAAATAAGAAATTAAAATCTGTCCTTGAGACAAAGCCCAAGTCAAAGTAGTTATGAACCGATCTATAAACACTTCGTGGACAATACATTAATATACATTACAAGCACAGTTGTCGCTTTGAAACAAATACATGAAAAATAAGAATTCAACTGAAAAGAGTTAAAATATCTAAATAACAAAAGAATAACTAAAAAAATAGAGTGAAGGAAGGAATTTGTAAAGATGATATCTGCAATGAATGAACTAGAAATGTCCTAAGGGTGAATAACTAATAAATTAGGGGTCATTGCTTGAAAAGAGCAATGAAAACTAGAATAAAACCGCCTACATACATTTACTATCTTTTACGTAGCCTAACATTTCTGTGTGTGTGTGTTTGCAGCCACAAGCTCAGATATTTATTTAAAAAAAAATAGTTTTGCTTGTCTAGTACCATCTTTTCTTTGGTGAAGTTAATATTACTTTAGCGATAATATCACATGATCAGTTTGACACTGGGTCTGTGTCAAGACCGGCCCAGAGAAGCAACACTCAAGGAGAATCCTATCAACCTTTGGGATGGGCTTTTTCCTCTCCAAAGATGTTCGGTTCTAAGGGAAAGTTAGGCTGCAGTTCTAAAAGCCTCTTTCCTGCCTGAGAACTGATGCAAGGACTGCCAGGAGCAAGGATAGTGATAGTACGCCCCGGACCACGCTGCGCAAGATAGAGACGGGGACCTTACACACCAAGCCATGCTGCCCCAGGATGGAGACGGGGACCTTACACACCAGGCCACGCTGCACAGCAGGTGTTAGGAACCTTGTTCACCCAGGAGCTGCCACAGGATGGAGATGAGGAGTTGGCACACGCAAGAGCTGCCAGGGTGTGTAAGGAGCTGGCACATGAGCAGCTTCAGCTCTTCATTTCAACATGTTCTTCCTCTGACTTCAGAATGATCTGTTCTCTTAGTCATGAAGATGTGAAGCTGCTTCCCCCTTTCCCTACTCACTCCCAGGCTTGCCTGAACTGCTGAGAAGGTGAGCCCTGGAGCAATCAAATGGGCTGCATTTGCCTGCAAGTCCTCTGCAGTGGGATTCCACTAAACCCTACTTTACCACTGACAGACACGACAGGTTCAGCATGATAATGCTGTGGGCATTTGCATCTCACTCTTAAAAAGAAATTGTGGCATGGCTGACACTGGTGCTGTGCATACATACAAGAATAAGACCAACTACCACGCTTGAATGGAGGAAGCAGAAAAGAGTCATGTTAGACAGGGACAAACGAGAAGGGAACACAAGAACACAGGTGGACGGAATGCCTCTGTATGTGTGCATGCATCTCTGCAGGGTATATTGGGTAAATGAGCACGCATCTCTGAGGAGCATGTTGGGTATGTGTGCATGCATCTCTGCAGGGCATGTTGGGTATTAAGTAAGGAGGTTGGGTCACACCTTGAGGTGACGTTTGAACAAAACTCTAAAGCATTTGAGTAAGCTCCCAAGTGTGCAGATCCCTAGACTGCACACTGCAAACCCTAGGACCAGGGTTTGTAAAACGCTAAAATCAAACCAATGTTGTTGTTGGTTTACATAGCTTTCCTTCCCTAACACACTTCACAGGAATGGCAACAAGCTTTTATTTATTTATTTATTTGTGTGTGTGTGTGTGTGTGTGTGTGTGTGTGTGTGACTCTTCTGACCAACAATTCAAGGGGAGGTAGCTCATACCCAATATTTGTCAACCTATGGGTTCTGGGATGCAAACTTCATGTGTGTGCGTGTGTGATTATGAGTCTTTTTATTTTATTTTATTTTTTTCTTATCAGTTACATTTTATTAACTCTGTATCCCAGCTTTATCCCACTCCTTCATTCCCTCCCAATCCCACTCTCCCTCCCTCAGCTCCTCCCTCCCCCTTTCCAAGTCCACTGATAGGGGGGACCTCCTCCCCATTCATCTGATCCTGTTTTATCAGGTATCTTCAGGACTGGCTGCAAAGCCCTCCTCTGTGGCCTAACAGGACTGCTCCTCCCTTGGGGGGTGGGGAGGTCAGAGAGCCAGCCATTGAGTTCCTGTTAGAAATAGTCCTTGTTCCCCTTACTATGGGAAACCAATTGGTTACTGAGCTACCACGGGCTACATCCGAGCAGAGGTTCTAGGTTATATCCATACATGGTCTTTGGTTGAATGTCAGTCTCAGAAAAGACCCCTGTGCCCAGATATATTTGGTCCTTGTGGAGCTCCTATCGATTATGAGTCTTATAATGGGTTTCCATCATTAGCATTAGTTATACCGCCCCCAACCTTCTCTGCCACACCCCCATCCTTCTCACTGCAGTCTCCCTCCCCTTTATTCCCTCTTTCCCATTTATATCACTGTGTTCTTCCTCCCTTAACCTTTTTCTTCTCCCTCCCCACCAAAGGTTCCCTTCTAGTTTCTTGAATTCTACAGGTACTCTAAATTAAACGCACAAATCTAAAAATTTGATCTTAAAATCTACATATGTGTGAAAATGTGACCTTTTTCTTTCTGGGCCTGGGAAGCTTAGTATAATGTTTTCCATATCCACCCATTTACCCACTAATTTCATCATCTTGTTTCTCTTTACAGCTGAATAAAATATCCTTGCATACAGGAAACCACATTTTTATCATCCATTCATCAGTTGTTATACATCTAGGTTGTTTTCATATCCTGGCTGCTGTGACATAGAGCAGCAATGAGCATTGATGATCATGTGTCTCTGCAGTAGGAAACAGAGTTCTTTGACTATATGGACAGGAAAGTAGAGTTGGGTAATATGGTGGATCCATTAATAGTTTTCTGAGGAACCATCACACTGGTACTTACATATCATGTTGCTCTTATGGAAATAGAACAGATTAATTGTGAAAAACAGAAAGTTTAATATTTTTTTGCAATCATCCTTCAGTATTTAAGCACTATGTATATCTTTATATTGTTTAAAAACAAACTCATTGTTACATAAATTATATTCATACAAAATAATTATAAATTCCTTTATGGTTATCAGTACAGTTATTGTAAACTTATTTAATACATCCTTATACCTGGTGAAATTTTCCCAGATGAACAGGAGCCATGTGTAGAAAAGCCTAAGCCACTCCAATTAGCCCATCAATGTTTAACTCCATCTCCCACAAATACTTTGGGGATGGGTAAAATGTACCCAAGTTCTTTAGAGCATAACACAAACAGCCTGTAATCCATTACTTTCTTCATTTTCACCAGAAATCTCATGAACAGCCTTGACTTTCTGCATTCAACATAATAAGGATCTCTATCCTTTGACAACAGTTTTTTTATCTCAATGATAGAAGACGAAAATGGTTACGGACCATTTGGCATTTGGCATTCCTATGTCTGCCCTCACCTCTTTCTCTCTCTCTTCCTTTGTTTCTTTTCTTCCCTTTTTCCCACAAATGATCCCAAAAAAGAATACAAATAAAGGTAAATATTAAAGGCATTTTATTAGTTTTTGATATATATACTTAGACTTTTTGTTTTTAGACTGAAGTAGAGTGCAACCCACTGAGCTTTTTATGTGACAAATTTTCAAGTATTATTTATCCTATGGCTCAAATGATAAAGCCACCATGTCCTAGGATAAAAACCATGATTTCCAGCTATTTAGTCCCAAATACTTATTAAACAAGGATCGTCTCACTAAATGAGATTTAGTTACAAGTGAGAAGTCAGGAGCACACTGTGAGAATGGGTTACTCAGAAGAAAGAAAGAATGAATATTGTGTAGAAAATACAAGAACATGAGAGAAAACACCTGCTTTCTTATAAACATTTGATTTAATACATTTCTCAGAAGTGTTCCAGTGAAATAACAGTTAGCAAGAAATCTGGATAAAATTAACATGACATTAGGACTTTAGAGGTCAGGGGGAAAACCTGCCTTTCTTCTGTCTTGAATACTTCTGAGCACCCTTTCCAGAATTCCCTGGTAAGGCAGCCAACAGAGTGAGTTATTTGTTTTTAGGCTTAAGGAAAGGTCACAAATATCTTTCAACAGATTAAAAATGGTTTGACACATGATTTCTGAAGCTGGGAAAATTCCATGGATGCAAGAATAAAGAATCAAACAGATTTTCTAATTGCGTACCAAAAGTAACGTTGCTGAAGCGGGCTCTGTTTTAATTATGCAGCATAGATGGCTACATGGGTTGCTGCTGTGGTGGGGGGCACAGAATTCTGATTAAGTGTGATGTTACAGCTTAGTAGTAAAAACCATTTCACCTAAACCTAAACCTGTACTTTCACACTCAGGTTCAGACAGGACGTCATTTGAAGACTTGCAAAGACCCTATCCTCTCAACATCGCTTAGTCAGACTCAACTGAAGCCATCTTCTAGTCTATGCTCTCTTCATGTACTTGAGACAATTTTCATGGCTGTGGACCAAAGGCCTTTCTTCCCTAAACACAGAGGGAGTCTCAGAGGTGATTGCTCCCAGGTGCACTAAAAGGCAGCTTTAGTGGGATCTCAGGTTGCTATGCACACACATTGCCAGGAGGGTTTATGGCAGTATAGGTGAGGGCCCTTCATTGTGCATTGTGTAGAGGAAAGTTGTGACCATACCCAGGCCATGAGGAAGTCGCTATGCTATTCCTTATGGCGTGGCTGGTCTTGGGACCAAGGTTGTATTTGTCTCTGGTTGTGTTCTGTTGCTTAAAGGAGAACAGTGTTTTTGAGATATAAATCATCGAAAATACTTTTTTTTCTATCTTTTCAAAGCCTCATGAACGCACTACAAATTTTAAACTCTAACGTTGCTTAGCAGAGGTGAATTGTGATGATGAATAATTAAGACATTTAACAGGATTGTTATTAATAAGACAGAGTTCCCTATGCCAGCAGGCTTAGGAAGGATTGCCTTAAAACAGATACATGTATGCTTGTGTTCTTTCTTATCTCCATTTATGTCTAGGATGCAAGGTGGTAGCTCCCACTACCCCTGTAACTATTTTGTCCACCTATTTTATACCTACAGTAAGACACAAAGGGCACAGAAATGGTCCTTGCTTATGATGTGGACAAATTTGTGGAGAAGAAGTTATATAAGGCAAGTATGACAGAGCAACAGAGGCGTAGCATTAAATACTCCTACTGCACACATAAATAACATTTTAGAAATATCACAGAAGTTCTAGAATAAAACACATGAGTTTATATGTAATTTTAGGGTTGAAAAAGAACCTTTGTGTATGTGTGTGTAAGTGTGTGTTTCCTTTGTGTGTGTGTGAGTGTGTGTGTGTAAATGTGTGTTTCCTTTGTGTGAGTGTGTGTGTTTCCTTTGAGTATGTGTGAGGGAATATGTATGTTTCCTTTGTGTGTCCATGCTTCCTTTGTGTATGTGTGTGAGGTGCATCAGTGTGTGTATTTCCTTTGTTTATGCATGTATGTGTGTGTGGATGTGTGTGCTTCCTTTGTGTATGTGTGTGAATGTGGTGTTTCCTTTCAAAGCCTGAGATACAATATCAATACAAAAACAAAACAAAAAACAAAACAAAAACCTCATAACCCCTCTGTCCATGTCAAGTGACAAGTTTTTAAAAAGAGACTTATTTTTATTATTTTAAATTATGGGGGCCTGGGGGTGTATGCATGTGCACACCAGTGCAGGTGCCTTTGGAGATCAGGGGCATCAGCTTCCTCCTACCCCCAGACCCCGAGCTAAACTCACAGACAGTTGTGAACCACCCAACACAGGTGCTGAGAGCTGAACTCGGCTTCTTTCATAAATAAATAATTAATGGACAAAATTGATCATAAAATTTTTTCATGATAAAATTATTTATTATAAAATTATTTTTATTTTGTATTTGCGTGTGTGCTGTGTGTCTGCATGGAAGTGTGTACTCATGAGTGTAGGTGCCCAATGAGGCCAGAAGAGAACATTAGATCCGCTGGAACTGGAGTTGCAGGCAATTGTGAGCCTCCAAATGAGGGTGCTGGAAACCAAGGGTGTTTTTCCTAGGAGTGGGGCACCATGATATTTCTCCTTTCACGTTAGCACGTCCATCGTTGTTGTGCTTGTTGAGGTCACCTTAGGCAGCCATATTGCAGTACTTCATGGGCATGCTTCTCTGACATTTCCTGTATTTTAATTTATTTGTTTATGCACTTTAAATCCCTATTGCAGTCTCCTCCCTCCTCTCCTCCTAGTCTCACCCTCCTACCCTCTCTCTCCTTCCCCTTCTCCTCAGATAAGGGGAGGCACACCACAACCAACCCACCCGAGCCCATCAAGTTGTATTGGGACTAAGCACAGCCTCTTCCACTAAGGCTGGACAAAGCAGCCCAGCTAGGGGCAAAGTTATCCAAACGCAGGCAACGGAGTCCAGGCCAGAGACAGCCCCAACTCTAATTGCTAGCGAACCGTCATGAAGACCAAGCTGCCCATCAGCTACAT
The DNA here is from genome assembly GCF_030254825.1 of Meriones unguiculatus. Taxonomy (NCBI): domain Eukaryota; kingdom Metazoa; phylum Chordata; class Mammalia; order Rodentia; family Muridae; genus Meriones; species Meriones unguiculatus. Next base: position 15,826,535 of record NC_083365.1, on the reverse strand, counting down.
ATGTAGAGGGGATCTAGGTCCAGTCCATGCACGCTCTTTGGTTGGTGGTTCAGTCTCTGTGAGTCCCATGGTCCTCTGTTAGTTGACTCTCTTGGTCTTCTTGTGGAATTCTTGTCTGCTCTGGGTCCCTCTACCCTTCCCCCAACTTTTCCACAAGCACCTAAATTCCGTCTGTGGGTTGCAGCATCTGTTTCAATCCACTGCTGAGTGAAGCCTCTCAGGAGACAGCTATGCTAGGCTCCTGTCTGCAAGCAAAGCAGAGTATCATTAATAGTGTCAGGGGTTGCTTCTCTCCCATGGGCTGGGTCTCAAGTTGTACCAGTCATTGTTTGGCCCTTTCCTCAACCTCTGCTTAATCTTTATCCCTGCACACCTTGTAGGCAGGGTGGATTTGGGGTCAAAGGTTTTATGGGTGGGTTAGTGTACCCTGCCTCCACGGAATCCCTGCCTGGCTATCAGAGGTGGACACTTCCGTCTCCATGTCCCCCACCAGCAGGAGTCTCAGCTAGCGTCGCCCCATATGCTCCCAATAGCCTGTCCTGTTGCGGGTCTCCGTCTTGTCCCAGAAACACCCCCCATCAGTTTACCTTATCCCAGCCCTCTCACCTCCCAGCCCCGCTCTCCCCACACCAGCTCTCCACCCTCCTTCCCCTCCCCATCCATCCTCCCACCCAGTTTTCTTTCTTCATCTACTTCGATGTCTATTTTATTCTCCCTTCTGAGAGAGATTTAAGCATCTTCCCTTGGGCCCTCCTTGTTACTTAGCTTCTTTACGTCTATGAATTGTAGGATGTTTATCAGGTACTATATGACTAATGTCCATTTATAAGTGAGTATGTACCATGTGTGTCTCTTTCTGGGTCTGGCTTACTCGTGAAACTGAAAAGCGTCTGTAAGGCAAAGTTGTTGTCAACTGTAAGGCAGTGTGGTCAACAGAACAAAATGATGGCCTGCATACTGGTAAAAGATCTTCACCAACCCTACATCCAACTGAGGGCTAATATCCAAAATATATGAAGAACTCAAGAAATTAAACACCAACAAACAAAATAATCCAGTTTAAAAATGGGGTACAGAGCTAAACTGAGAATTCTCAACAGAAGAATCTCTAACAGCTGAGATATACTTAAAGAAATGTTCAATGTCCTTAGCCATACGGGAAATGCAAATCAAAATGACTTTAAGATTCTATCTTACACCAGTCAGCATGGCTAAAAAAAAAAAAAAAAAATCAAGTGACAGCACAGCTGTCAAGGATGTGGACCAAGGGGAACACTCCTCCATTGCTTGTGGGAGTGCAAACTTGTACAACCACTTTTGATATCAATCTGTCTCTTTCTTAGAAAATTGGGAATAGTTCTACCTCAGGAACCAAGTATACCACTCCTGGGCATATACCTAAAAGATGCTTCACCATACCACAAGGACATCTGCTCAACCATGTTCATAGCAGCTTTATTCGTAATAACCAGAGACTGGAAACAGCCTATATGTCCCTCAACCAAAGAATGGATAAAGAAAATGTGGGACATTTACACAATGTAATACTACTCAGCTATTAAAAACAAAGAAATAGTGCAATTTTCAGGCAAATGGATGCAACTAAAAAATATTATCTTGAGTGAGATAACCCAGTTCCAGAAAGACACACATTGGTATGTTCTCTGACATTTCTAGGAGACACAGCCTCACAACAAACTTCCTGTTCCTCTGGCTCTTAATCCTACCTTTTTGCATGAGGAATCTCTTCCTTCCTTCCTCCCTTCCTCCCTTCCTCCCTTCCTCCCTTCCTCCCTTCCTCCCTTCCTCCCTTCCTCCCTTCCTCCCTTCCTCCCTTTCTCCCTTTCTCCCTTCCTCCCTTTCTCCCTCCCTCCTTTCCTGCCTTCTTTCCTCCTTCCTTCCTTCCTTCCTTCCTTCCTTCCTTCCTTCCTTCCTTCCTTCCTTCCCTGTTTGGACACCTGTTGAGTCACAAAGACTCTGAGCCTCCGGGTTATTTGTTTTTAAGGCCCATGACTAAGTCATTCATTTATGATTATTTCATGGACTATTCCACTTCAAGCATTTGAAATTCATTAGTTCTTAGGTGTTTTTTTTTTTTTTTTTGTTTTGTTTTGTCTTGTTTTCTGATACAAAAAAGTCTTAAAAGAACAATGTATGAAAATGTGCTTTATCCAATTAAATAGCAGTTAAATTTTGGCAAACCACACCCAGAACCAAGCAAGATTTGTTATCCATTTCAACTAAACTGTTGTTGGCTAAGACTGTTCATCTAAAAATTTTTATGGTTTTGTTTTGTTTTGTTTTGTTTTGTTCTAAGACTGTAGAATGGTAAAGGTGTTTTGTTTGTCTTAAGAACTAAAAGCACCTTTTGTTCTTTGAACCCTAGTTGCAGGGTACAGATGTAGGAGTACTTAGCTTTCTTATTTGGCTTGTGCAGAAGGCAGACAGGTCTTGGAGAATGACAGTTGATTATTGTAAGCTCCATTGTAGTGACTCAAATTATAGCTATTGTACTAGATATAGTTTCCATAGTTGCATGGATTTAGGTTAACATATTTCCTGATACCTAGTATGCAGCTATTTTTCTTGCAAATATTTTTTCCATACATGTTCATAAAGAACATCAGAACAATTTACTTTCACTTAATAAGACCGACAGTTTGCAGTTTTAGGACAAAAAAAAAAATTAAAAATTTAGATGAACAGCCCCAACCAACAATAGGTTAGTTAAAATGGTTAACAAATTCTGATTGGTTCTGGATGTGGTTTGCTAAAAATTAACTATTTAATGGGGAAAAGCACATTTCCACACATTGTTCTTCTCAGACTTTTTTTTTTTAAATATATATCAGAAAACCAAAAACACCTAAGAGCTAATGAATTTCAAATGCTGGAAATGGAATAGTCCATGAAATAATCAAAATGAATGACTAGTCAAAGGCCTGAAAAACAAATAACTCAGTGGCTTGGAGTCTTGTTGCCAAAACACATGTCCAAACAGGGAAGGAAGAAAGGGATGGAGGGAGGAAGAGAGGGAGGACTCCTCGTGCAGCTTAGTGTAAGTTGATAGCGCCTCTTGTTTTGATAAGAAGCAGAGGTTTAATGACACAGTACTTAGCACAGTTACACTGATTCTCAAAGTGGGGATTGGCTTGTTTTGTTTGGAAGTGGAGTCTCAGTGCATTGTTCAGGCTGGCCTCAGGCATGCAATCATCCCATGTCAGCCTTCAAGAACAAAGAATTCATGCCTGAGCTTTAAGTATTTCTAAATCATTTGCTTCAGATGGTCCACACCAACATTTCTTATTAAAAAAAAAAACAAAAAAACAAAAAACTTGGCTATAAGTGTCATTTTACATGAAAGTAAGAAAATTCCCAATCTTGAATGTTCTCCTATACTAAAAATAAAGTTTTGATTCCTTATTGCAGGAGCAAGTAAACAAATAGATGCAGACCCCACTGCAGACAAGCTGGGAAACCACAAGTAAACGATTTTTCCATACAATAACCAGCTACTTTTGGTTGAACATATTGCTTGGCCAAAATTTTATGGAAATTTACACAGGAAGGTCATAGCAAAAATTCTCTGAACTGTAAAATATTTGTTTAATGAAAAATTCAAAGAACCATGAGACCAAATAGATGGCAGGCAAGGATCTCTTGCAACATTCTTAAGTTCTGACCATTAGAATGAGTCCCAGTGGTTTCTTACATCTTTTACTGCTATATTTTTAAAATCTAAAAGAAACATGGAGAGCAGTTACACATCTGGATATTATTGAAGCAGCAAGACCACACAGACATCTAAATGAGGCCTATATGGGATTGTCTCCTTCAGGTTATCATTCTTAGGCCGGGTTTTAACCCATTTGTTTTTCTTGTTAGGAGGAAAATGGAAGAGTAAACATTTCTCAAGGAAAGAACATATATATATATATATGTGTGTATGTGTGTGTGTGTTTCTATATCAATCTTATAAGCACCCTCAGCAGCTACCCTGGCAATAATACTCATAAAACACAAGGTACACGATAACAATCTTGAATGCTCTCCCATACTAAAAATAAAATTTTGATTTATAATCGCAGGAACAAGTAAACAAACAGATGCAAACTCCCCCATAGGCAGACTGGAAAACCACAATGTAAATAATTTTTTTTTCATACAAAACCAGCTACTTTTGGTAGAGCACATTGTTTGGCCAAAACTTAATGAAAATTTATATAAGGAAATCATAGCCTTCTCACTGAATTAAAGACAGAGATTACAGTGGTTTGAAAGGGAAGGGCCCTCGTAGGTTCATATGTTTGAATACTTGGTCCTGAGTTGGTGGAACTATTTGTGAAGGATTGGGGACAAAACAAAGCTGCCTGCTCTCACTGTATCTCTTCAATAGAGTACTTGGGGTCTTAGCCAGAGCAATGAGACAGCTAAAGGATATCAAGGGGATACAAATCAGAAAGGAAGAAGTCAAAGTATCACTGTTCATAGATGATATTATAGTGTATATAAGTAACTCCAAAAATTCCACCAGAGAACTCCTACAGCTGATAAACACCTTCAGCAAAGTGGCAGGATACAAAATTAACTAAACAACAACAAACAGTAGCCCTCTGTATACAAACACAAACGACAAACGAGCTAAGAAAGAAATTAGGGGAACTACACCCTTCACAAGAGCCACAAATAATATAAAGTATCTTGATGTAACTCTAACAAAGCAAGTTAAAGACCTATATGACAAGAACTTCAAGTCTCTGAAGAAAGAAATTAAAAAAGATATCAGAAGATGGAAACATCTCCTATGTGCATCGATTGGTAGGATTAACATAGTAAAAAAAAAAAAGCCACTTTACCAAAACCAATCTACAGATTCAATGCAATTCCCATCAAAATACCAACACAGTTCTTTACAGACCTTGAAAGAACAATTTTACTTCATATGGAGAAACAAAAAACCCAGAATAGCTAAAACAATCCTGTACAAAAAAAAAAAAAAAAAAATCTTTTGGAGGTATTTCCATCCCTGACTTCAAGCTGTACAGAGCAATAGTAATAAAAACTGCATGATACTGGCATAGAAATAGACTGGTTGATTAATGGAATTAAATCAAAGACTCAAAAGTATACCCCCACACCTATAGACACTTCCTTTTTGACAAAGGAGCCAAAACCACACAATGGAATAAAGACAGCATCTTCAATGAACTGTACTGTTCTAACTGGATGTCTACATATAGAAAAGTGCAAATAGATCCATATGTATCACTCTGCACAAAACTAAAGTCCAAATGTATGAAAGACCTCAACATAAAACCAGATACACTAAATCTATTAGAAGAGAAAGTGGGGAAGAGCCTTGGATCATTGGCACAAGAGGTAGCCCTCTGAACACAACACCAAGAGTTCATGCTCTAAGATCAACAATTAATAAATGGGACCTCATGAAACTGAAAAGCTTCTGTAGGACACTGTCATCAGAACAAAATGCTACATCTGACAAAGAGCAAATATCCAAAATACAAAAAGGACTCCAGAAAATTAACACCAACAAACAAAATGATCCTGTTAAAAATGGAGTACAGACCTTAAGGGAGGATTCTCAACGGAGGATTCTCTAATGGCCGAGAAGCACTTAAAGAAATGTTCAGCATCCTTAGACGTCAGGGAAATGCAAATTAAAATGACTTTGATTCCATCTTATACACATCAGTATGGCTAAGATTCAAAACTTAAGTGGCAGCACATGCTGGTGAGGCTGTGTAACTAAGGGGAACCCCCTTCAATTGCTGGTGGGAGCACAAGCTTGTACAACCACTTGGGAAATCAATTTGGTGCTTTCTCAGGAAACTGGAAATAGTTCTACCTCAAGACTTAGGTACATCACTCCTGGGCATATATCCAAAAGATTATCAGACCTCAAGGACATTTGCTCAACTATGTTCATAACAGCTTTATTTAAAACAGCCAGAAACTGGAAACAACCTAAATGTCCCTCAACTGAAGAATGGATAAAGAAATTGTGATACATTTATACAATGGAATATTACTCAGATATTAAAAACAAGGGAATTGTGCAATTTCCAGGCAAATGGATGGGACTAGAAAAGATCATTCTGAGTGAGGTAACCCAGACCCAGAAAGACACACATGGTATGTATTCACTTATAAGTATATTTTAGTCACATAATACAGGGTAGACATACTACAATTCTCAGACCCAAAGAAGGTAAGTAACAAAGATGACCCAAGAGATAATGCCTAAATCTCACTGAGAAGAGGAAATAGAATAGACAGATGAAGTAGTTGAAGAGAGAGAATAGGTATGAGAGGGAGTGCAGAGGAAAATGAGGGTGGAGTCCAGACTTGGGGAGAACAGGGGCAGGAGAACAGAGGGCCTACAGAAAGGAGAGAAACGGTGGCCAGGAGCATCTCTGTGACACAATGGAGACCTAAGAGAGGATAGACTTCCTGGAAGATATGGGGGGGGGAGGGCGACTCTACCTGAGACTCCTAGTAGAAGGGGTCATGGAGACTGAAGAGGACACCCTCTAATTAGACAAGATTCCACATGGAGGGAGGGGATCTCCAACCTGCCCACAAAAACTTCGACCCAAAATTTACCCTGCCTATAAGATGTACAGGAATAAAAATAGAGCAGAGATTGAGGGAATGTCCAACCAATGCCTGGCCCAACCGGAGACCCACGCATGGGAGACAGCCAACACCTGACACTATTAATGAAATTCTGCTATACTCACAGCCAGGAGCCTAACATAATTGTACTCTGAGAGACTTCACCCACAGCAGATTGAAACAAATGCTGAGACTCGGCCAAACATTGGGTGAAGTGTAGGGGGTCTTGTGGAACAGTGTGGGGAAGGATTAAAGGACCTGGAGGTGACAGGAGCACCACAAGAAGACCAACAGAGCCAACGAACCAGGGCCCAGAGGGGCTTGTGGAGGCTCTAGCACCAACCAAGGACCATGCATAGACTGGACCTAGGCCTCCTACACAGATGGGCTTGTCAGGCTTCACGAGAGTTTACTCATAAAGGGAGCAGGGACTGTCTCTGGCATGGACTCTATCGACTGCTTTTTGATCACTCCTTCCTGTTGGGGTTGCCTTGGCAGGTCACAGGGGAAAAGTATGCCCACAGTCCTGATGAAATTTGATGAGCTGGGGTAGGTGGGTAAGTAATAGGGGAGAGAGACGGGTAAAGACAAAGGGAGGGTGGGACTGGGAGGAGTGGAGGGAAGAGATGACTGGGGTACAAAGTGAATAAATACATTTTAAAAAGATGTTCCCTTAATGTATGTTCACTAAACTAATTAAACATCTGAAGAACTGAAATATGGAGCAAAATAAAATGGGATCCATTTTTAGTAGAATGTAATTATTGACTTTGGCTACAGTTAAAATTGATGTGTATATCTTTGTGAAAATAACAAGCAGAAAGAAGGAAATTTCAAACTAAGCCTCAGGATGAAGAACTAGCAGCACTATCAGCCCATCCAAGGGAAGTGAAGAGAATATGTATCTCCATAGTTATCTGTATACAGTAGTAGCTACTGAAGGAACCCACCTACCAATATGATGTTTTAGATGTTTCCAAATAGTGGGCATTGGATGAGCTGAACTGGAGACCTCATCATTAAATTATAAAGCAAGGCAAGAACATGGTTTGGTAAAGAGCCATAGATTCAGGGTAGCACAAGGGATTCCCCAAACAATATAGACCATTGTTGTTGCCCTTGGTTGCCTCACTGAGGTTGAAGACACTGGACATTTAAGAAACAGAACTTGGATTGTTCTGTTTACATCCAACCAGAAAGTCTCCTTCCTGTAGCCTAGTTTCCATATTACCAGAAAACATTCTCTGAGCTTCTTGAGGGGGGAAGAAATTACTAGTCCTACCATGTGACATCTTTGAGCTATAACAATGAGCAGATCTTTGAGCTTTATTCTCATAAGCAGATATCTTTTCATTGCCTCGTCTTAACTAAATAACTAAACTTAAATAACTAAACTTAAACTTAATGTCTTCTAGAGTGGTAACACTGGTGGTAACCAACAGCTGTCCGATTGGACTCACAGCCCACTCAACAGGAAGAAAGTCATGTCGGATACTGAAAACCTAGGCATCTTCTCTGGGCTAGTGAGATCATGGACATTAGCAAAGAATCTATTACCAACACCTTGCTAGACCTGCGTAATTACTAACTGAACTGTAAATCTTAGCCTTACACCCACAGTTAAGCGTAGCTACCATTCCTTATCAAAGGAGCTTCTTTTTGTAGCAAATGGAGACTACCACAGAAAACCACAACTGGATACAACACACAGATCACTGGATCATGGGGGGCTCAGAACCACAGATAAAGCCACACCACAGCTCCTGCATCTATGGCTCAGAGGACAAAGAGCAAGGGGATGGGTGCAGAAACATTATAAGAGCCAGAATGCCAGGAAGTTTGCAGTGAAGCCATCTCTCCTAGAAATCACTTCATAAACAAGAACTGAGCAACAGCAATAGAGATGCTAACTGTAAAGGGGGAAACAATTTCTGTGTCTCACCCCTACCCAAAGAGCTACAGGCAAGTAAGGCCTGATGAGAAGGGAGAATTATCCTCTCCAGGGGATGAGACCCCCTAATTGGCTACGCAATGCAAAGTGGTCAGCCCTAAAATCATAGGCACAAAGACAACAAGAACATTGAGTAGGTCATATTTACGCATATACATCACATAATAAAAAAGAGGCTATCAATTTGAGAGAAACAGATATCAAAGAGGTTGGAAGGACTGGACTTGAGAGGGGCCAAAGGGAGGACAGGGATGGGGAAAATGATCAATACATTTTAATTGCAATTATTTAAAAAGAACTCGTTGCACTCAATGGAAAATAACAGAAAGGGAAAATAATAACAGAAATAAACAAAAAGAAACTAAGTTTGCCTTTTGAAGGGTTAGGAGTCAGATGATACATTCAGGGACATTTCCAAAGAACCCACCGCCTTGGACAAAACAACACCATTCACAAGCAAAACAGCCTGTCATTTCCTGCCCAGGCCCCAGTTGCATGACAGTGTAAAATGGCAACACTCACCTATTTGTTGAAAAGGGTAATTGAGAAGAATTCCTGTACTCTTCTAGGCCAAGAATATTAAAGAATGGAATTCAATAACCGCCAAAGATTTGAAAACTGTTCCAAAAAATTTATTTTATCTTGTACTCAGTTTTAAACATTGGCAAGTGGGTAAAAACTAACAACCAGCAGCACACAGAAAGTGCTGGCGCAACAGTGCATCGCAGACCTGAGTTTCCCCTTTGAAATATTTTTGGCAATATCAAGGGACAGCAACGAAGGTTGAGCATGAAGATTTGGGCAGAATTTTGGCTGAGTTTTATTCTCATAAACAGATATTTTTTTCATTGCTTCGTCTTAACTAAATTAATGTCTTCTAGAGTTTAATCATTTGATGTTTTTGCCACAATAACTCTAAATTCATGACCTTTCGGGTGCGTGCGTGCGTGTGTATACATGCCTGCATGCCCAGGCTTTCCACAAACTCCTTGTGTAGCCACGGCCACCTTGAAGGTCATATTTCTCCAGTAAGATCTTAAAGAAGAAGAGATGTATTCTTGACATCCCACAAGATACACAGTTTAATTCCAATGATCTTTCTCATGTTGGGGTCTGATGTTGGGAGCCCAGGGAACAAGGCAATGAGCACACACAACCCATCAGCTTCCACGGGGAAACTTTAGTCTGGCACTGGCATTGACACAGCCCTGCCTTTCATAGCTGTTTTATAAAATACGTGAATTGTGGCTTGCTATGACTTGTTCTTACAGTGTATCTGGCGTTTGTTGAGTAGCTTACATGATTCTACTTGCAGACCCAGGTAGATCTTCCTGTAAAACAGTGCAGAACAGTGTTTTATAAAGAGTGTATTCAAGACTAATGTGACCTTTAAAAAAAGTAGTCTCCCTATTGAGAATATAAATAGAAAAAAAAAGAGTGAAGAGTATGTTTTGAATTTTTTATTTTCTAAAAATATAATTATATCATTTCATTCTTCTTTTTAATTCCTCCAACACCTCCTATGTACTCCCTTGCTATCTCTCTCTCTCTAAGTTTATGGACTCTTTATCTCTCTCTCTTTCTCTTTTTCTGTATTACTAAATATAAATACTTAGTTTAGTTCATATAATGTTACTTGTGGGTATTTGATTTCATGCTGAGTATTCTTAAAATTAAGTGGTATCCTCTTGCTGAAAAACATTCTTTCCAGAGACTCAAAAAGGCTTGGCATCTTCCATCAGGAGGAGAGAGCTTGTATGTGCACGGGCGGCTCATCAGCCTTGGTCACAGAAGTGTCATTGTGCCGTGGACAGCAGTCAATGGAAGGACTCATAAGTGGTCAAAAGCACAGAAAACAGAGAGTGAGTGCTCATCCCTACATGGGACATCTGTATTAACCCTGCCACCACTGCATCTCAGGAACATTGTGTAAGAGGAAACAGAAAGAATCTGAGAGCTTTTAGACACGGCATGACCATCACACTCATGAACTCATTAGCAGCTGTGGTTACCTGCATGAGGCCCTCTGCCATTCCCACTCTGCTCCCCAGCCCTTCCCGGCATGATGCCCACGATCAGACTGGTGGCCTGAGAGGGAAATCCAAGAAATTGAAGTGGAAACAGAGCAGAGGTGATGAGACCTCAGGCAGCTGTGAGCAGAACGAGAGAGTCAGAAGACAGCTTCATTGAGCAGCTTGTTTAATTGGGGGAACAAAGGCTATTTAAAGCACTGGGGAGTGGGGAGAGGCTTCTGGAGTGAGTGTATATCATTGGCTGGGGCTGAGGTACTGGGAATGTCTTATTTGCATGAAGAGGAATTCCAGGTCCTTGCTGGACATGACCTTATAATGAGAAACGAAGTTTAACCCCTGTAACCTAGCCACCAGGCTGCATGACCACTTCAAAAGGGACAGAGGTAGGGCCCATAAGGACATGTGCACCAGGACATGCAGGTCTAGGGCAGACAGGGAACGGTCCTACTCCTGCTGGTCTCAAGATGAGATGTACAGGGTTTGGACATACCTCATCCTCACTCTTGTTCCAGGTCTGCTCCTCTAGTCGCCCCACAGATCTCCAAGCTCTACCCATGCTGAGGAGCTGTTGGCAGTAGACAATGCCCAGGGAGAGTCTTTCTTACTGAGAATGCAGCCATTGCTGAGCTACCCATGCGCTAGTAGATGGACAAACACACACACACACACACACACACACACACACACACACACACACATCTATGAAGTTAGGAAGGAGTGTGATAGGGAAACATTGAGGAGTAAGAGGGAAAACATGGGGTTAGGTATGATTGTAGTTCATGATATCCATGTATGAAATTCTCAAAAATAAACACACTTTTTTTTTTAAATGGAGAGAGTCAAGGGTCAATAATTCGTAAATAACCCGTTAGACTTGACTTTTTATCACATCATTAAGAGAAATGCTATACCTGTAACACAAGTGCATGATGAGTATTGATTGTTGATGAATATCTACAAGCACAAAATTGAGTGCTGTAAGATGAACTTTCAATGTTTCATTAAAATGCCCTTCTTTCACTATTGTACCAATAGCCTGTCAGTGTTCAGTAGCCACCTGCCACTAAACCAGTTTCCTTTTGAACATGGTCCTTGCCTTTCTTTAAGAATCCTGAGTGAGGTATCCCAGAAGCAGAAAGACACACATGGTATATACTCACTTATAAGTGGATGTTAGACATATAATATAGGATAAACATACTAAAGTCTGTACACCTACAGAAGCTAAGCAAGAGGGAAGATTCTGGGTAAGAGGATCAGTCCTCACTCAGAAAGGCAAACGGGAAGGACAATGAAGAGGGAGAAAACAGTGAACAGGACAGGGCCTACCACAGAGGGATTCTGAAATACTCTACCCAGCAGGGTATTCAAGCAGATGCTGAGACTCATAGCCACACTTTGGACAGAGTGCAGGGAATCTTATGAAAGAACAGGAAGATAGAAAGACCTGGAGGGGACAGGAGCTCCACAAGGAGAACAACAGAACCAAAAAATCTGAGCCCATGTGTTTTTTTTTTTTTTCTGAGACTGATACTCCAACCAAGGACCATGCATGGAGATAACCTAGAACCCCTGCACAATGTAGCCCATGGTAGCTCAGTGTCCAAGTGGATTTCCTAGTAAGGGGAACAGGGACTGTCTCTGATATAAACTCAGTGGCTGGCTCTTTGATCACCTCCCCCTGAGGAGGGGAGCAGCCTTACCAGGCCATAGAAGAAAACAATGCAGCCAGTCCTAATGAGGCCTGAGAGGCTAGGGTCAGATGGAAAGGGAGATGGACCTCCCCTATCAGAGGACTTGGAGAGGAGCATGGGAGGAGATGAGGGAGGGTGGGATTGGGAGGGAATAAGGGAGGGAGCTACAGCTGGGATATAAAGTGAATAAACTGCAATTAATATTAAAAAACTAATGTAAAAGAAGAAAGGAAGCTACTGAAATCTAGTATATTGTAAAGTTCATCAATCAACCCTGTAAAAAAAAAAGTCCTTTAACTAGGATTTTCAAAAAGGAGTGCCCTCCATGGCAGGTGCTACAAAAGCGTCAGGACAGTGTGGCTTCCTTTTGCAGATGGAAAGATGAATGTCTACTTCCTGTGCCTCCTCACTGTCTCACTGAGTCATTGTCCACTGGCCTCTGAATCGGCATGTTTCCAGATGTCCTGAGTAGTTGCAAACCTCTTTAACCAAAATATTCTTTTTCTGAATATTAGTAGAATGTGTCCATTAGTAGACCATATGTCACCCAGTCCAGTTGGTGTGGTTTCTATATCTGCTGATAGTTTCATAGAGTGCTTCAAAGTTTAATTATTCCCAAAAGGAATATTTGTTGCTTTTGTACCCATCACATGTTGAAAATCAGACAGAGACTGCCCCATTGAAAACAGAAACCTTTTTGGGCTGGTGAGACAGATCCATGATAAAGGTGCATGCCACCAAGAGTGGCAACCTGAGTTTAACCTCCAAAACCCACATGATAGAAGGAGAGAACCAATTCCCATTAGTCTCCACATATGTACTGTAGCACACATGTATGCTAGTGGACACACATACACACACACACACACAGAGTCACAAATAAATAAATGTGCTTTGAATAAAAGAAATATTTCCATTTTTAATGTTTTAATTCATTTATAGTATAATAAACTCAAGCTATTATTGACATTTAGGATTTATACATAGTATGAATCTATTGTGAATTCATAAATATAAGTAACACATGTGCTATATATAACATATATACATGTAGAAAAATAGAAAATGTAAATAAATCCATATTTATCACCCTGCACAAAACTCAAGTCCAAGTGGATCGAAGACCTCAACATAAAACCAGATACAATAATCTATTACAAGAAAAAGTAAGGAAAAGCCTGGAACACTTTGGCGCAGGAGACAACTTTATGAGCAAACGCCAACAGCTCAGGCTCTAAGATCAGCAATTAATAAATGAGACGACATGAAATGGAAAAGAATCTGTAAGGCAAAGGACATTGTCAATAGAACAAAACGACAGCCTACAGATTGAGAAACCATCTTCACCAACCCTACATAAGGCTAATGTTCAAAATACATAAAGAACTTAATAATTAAACACCAACAAACCAAATAATCTAATTTAAAAAAAATTGGGTACATAGCTAAACCGAGAATTTTCAACAGAGGAATCTCTAATGGCCAAGAAGCACTTAATGAAATGTTCAACATCCTTAGCTATCAGAGAAATGCAAAGCAAAACGACTCTGAGATTCCACCTTACACACATCAGAATGGCTAAGATCAAAAACTCAAGTGACAGCACATGCTGGCAAGGATGTGGACCAAGGGGAACCCTTCTCCATTGCTGGTGGGAGTGCAACTTTGTACAACCACTTTAGAAGTCAACCTGGCACTTTCTCAGAAAATTGGGAATAGTGCTACCTCAAGACCCAGCTTTACCACTCCTGGGCGTATATCCAAAAGATGCTCCACCACACCAAAAGAACATTTGCTCAACTATGTTCATAACAGCTTTATTCAAAATATATCCAGAAACTGGAAACAACCTAGCTGTTCCCCAACTGAGCGATGAATAAAGAAAATGTGGTGTATTTACACAATGGAATACTACTCAGCTTTTAAAAAACAAGGAAACGGTGCAATTTGCAGACAAATGAATGGAAGTAGAAAAGATCATCCTGAGTGAGGTAACCCAGACCCAGAAAGACACACATGGTATATACTCACTTATAAGCAGATATTAGCCATATAGTACAGGATAACCAGATGCAAAGAAGTTAAATAACAAGGAGGGGCCAAAGGAGGGTGCTTGAATCTCACTCGGAAGGGGAAGTAGAATAGACAGTACAAGTGGATGAAGACCGGGAATAGAGTGGGAGATGGTGTGGGGAGGAGAGAGAAGGTGGAGATCAAACGTGGGAGAACTGGGCATGAGAGGGCTGAGGCAGAGAAGGCAAACCTAGGAGAGGGGCATCTCTGAGACAAGCTGGAGATCTACAACAGGATAGCTCCTTGGAGGAAACGGGGGGTGACTCTAACTGAGACTCTAAGCAAAGTGGCCACCTTCTGGCCAGGCAGAACTCCTAGTGGAGGGAGGGGAACAGCAACCCGCCCACCAAGCCTTTGACCCAAAATTTACCCTGCCTACAAAAAATGCAGGGATAAAGATTAAGCAGAGGTCGAGGGAATGTCCACCCGATGACCTGCCCAACCCGAGACCCACCCCACAGAAGAGAGCCAACCCCAGACACTATTAATGATACTCTGCTATGCTTGCCGACAGGAGCCTAGCATAACTGTCCTCTGAGAGGCTCCACCCGGCAGTGGATCGACACAGATGCTGAGACTTGCAGCCAATCACGGGGTGGAGCTCAGAGAACCTTGTGAAAGAGTTGGGGGAAAGATAGAAGGATTCAGACGGGACAAGAATTCTACAAGAAGACCAACAGAGTCAACTAACCTAGGCCCACAGGGCCTTACACAGATTGAAGCACCAGCCAAGGAGCATGCATAATCTGGACCTAGGCTCCCTACACATATGTAACCGATGGGCAGCTTGGTCTTCACGGGGGACCCGAAGCAAATGAAGCAAAGGTTGTCTCTGATGTGGACTGTGTTACCTGCTTTAGGATCACTTCTCCTTAGCTGGCTGCTTTGTCTGGCCTCAGTGGAAGAGGATTAGCTGAGTCCTGATGAGACTTGAAGTGCTGGGGTGGGTTGATATGGGGGTGGGGGTTCTCCTTTTCTGAGAAGAAGGGAATGGGGAAAGGGTGAAGAAGGTGGGAGGGTGGGGCCAGGAGGAGAGGAGGGTGGGGGTTGCCAGTGAGATGTAAAGTGAAACAAGAAATAAACTTAATAAAATAAAACAAAGAAATGTTTTAATTTTTCCTTTATATTATATTTTTATAATAAACTCAAGCTATTATCAATCAACATTTAGGACTTATGTATAATATGTATCTGTTATGAATGCATAAATATATAAGTAGCATATATGTACAAATTAATATTTCTATAAAGCCAAACACTCATGAACCAGAATGATATGCTTAAGTTTTAGTAATTATTATACACCAAGTGCTATGATATAGCTATATGTTAATTAGCTCATTGAATGTTCATACTAAATTTTAAGGCAAATTCAATTTATTTTATTTATGGCATTTTCTCCACCCGTTTATTTTTCCTCTTGTTATTGAATATAGAATCTTTCCTGATACAATGCAATCCTGATTACAGTTTTCTCTCCCACTACTCCTCCCAGTTCCACCCCACCTCCCTTCCCATCTGGATCCACTCCTTTTCTGTCTCTCCTTAGAAAAATTATGTTTTGTTGTTATATCTTAGAAATATTTCAATTTCTAACATTGGTTTGTCTATTCAAAAATTGTCTTTTTGTTCTATCAAACCTGAATCGTTGCATATTCCTTTTGTAACTGACAAACGCAATGGTTACTTCATTCTCACTTTCCACACCATTATTTCTCTGACAATTTGATCACATCCCTTAAACTCATCCTCTGGCTCAGTGGAGGAAAAAAAATAACCGTTACAAAGAGAAATAGTTTCTAATCAATTCAAGATGCATCTAAAATGAATACTACTGGCTTGAACAGTCATTGTTCTTGGCGGAGCTCTCTTTAGGCAATAAACAACAAACACCGCTCTCGTGAGAAAGAGGGAAAGGTGTAAGAATGGTTGTTTTCATGCCACATTGATACATGTATTCTGGTCTATTTACATGCCATGGGAATTGATGTGTAAGGGATTGGTGAACACAGCTCAGGACTTAAATGTTGCTGGTGGTAAATGCTGAAAATGCTTACTTTAACAAGCTCTGGATTGAGCATGGAACCAATGTTCACTGAGGAATGTACTGAAAACCAAAACAGTTTATCAATACGCCAGTGACACAAATGATTGGAAGCTGTTCAACGGCTGAGCTTTAGATCCATATGGCATTTATTTGGAGAGAGAGAGAGAGCAGTAAATTATTTGCTAGCTAGAAAACATCCATGGCTTTTTTTAAATACCTCTCTCACACACTTGTGAGCAACCCCCCAGTTTTGTTTTCATTCTGTCATTAGATGACTCTGACAAGCAGTGCCTTTTATACTAGAACATCACAGTCACTGTAATGCTGAAAGTTATTGTTTGTGGTTCAGTGAGGTGGGAAATCCATTTCTCCAAGTACTAGACGGTATTATCAGCCAAGGTTCTCCAAAAGCACAGAACTGATAGAATGAATACATACTAACAGAGGATCTGTTAAACTGGCTCAGAGGATGTGGGTAGTCCAAAAATGGCTCCCTCACAACAGAGAGGAGGAGGATCCAATTCAGTCCAAGGGGCTGCATGTATCTGCTGTTCGATGCTGGAATCCTGGGACATGCCTGGGAGATCTGCTGCTTTTCAGTCTACCTTGAAATCTTGAAGACATCAGAGTTAACGCCAGCTGCTGCAGCAGCACAGATGAACATGGCAGTCAGAGTAAGGGCGAGCAGGCAAAAAGCCAAGTTTCCTTCTTCCGTGTCCTTTACCAAAAGGTGTGGCTCAGATTTAGGGAGGTCATCCAGCTTCAAATAATCTGAGTATGAAAATCCCACCTGAGTGTCCCCAAGCTTGGGTCCATGTTCATTCCAGAGATAGGCAAGCTGATAGCCAAGATGAGCTCTCACCCATGGATCTGAACTTTGAAGCCTGTATGTTAAATTCAGAATTCAGTTTATTTGTAATTTCGAAATCCATATGTGGGGCCCTTCATGGAGCATTGGAGTCAGTATAAAACAAAGTGACGCTAACCTTGCTTCAGTTTTCAGACTGTGAATGAGTGTCCCCAGGATTCAGTGCCACATTGTCACACTTTTGTGCTTATTTGTTGGCAACTTTGTTCTTCATATGCCTCCACTCGTGGTGCTGAGTTTCTGGTTAGTGTTCAGAAACTGGAAGGCAATTATGGAGAAAAATCCATGTGGCATATACTTTTAATTCAGACTGGTATACAATGCTGCTGGCCTTGAGCTGGATAATCATTACTTAATAATATATTCTGAATAAGAAGTCTGCAAATGAAACACACGGAAGACAGAGTTCTGTATTAACTGGTTGCCAAAAATGTTTCAGTGAGATTCAGGAGTTGAACCCTACATTCACACAAGAAGCAATGGGCCATCTTTCACCATTTCAGTAATTTCACTGACTTAGTGGATTCATCAGTAATTATCATAAGTCATGAGAATGAATGTTTCATATACATATGTACATAAATGCATATATAACTCTGATTATCTTAATATATTATGTCACATATCTTACTATCTTCATATGCCATATTCTTTGTATTATTCACTGTGTTCCAGGAAAGGACACATAATAATTACTACGTTTCTTTTTAAAAATATAAAACAATTGTAGACTGAATTTATAGGCTTTATAAAATTTTCCTTGAAGCATCTGATAAAGAGCTGTGTTTGTGAACCATGACAGAATCTCCATCTTAATTCTAAACTTTAAGCTCATCTATGAAAGTCAAGAATGCGGATCACCTCAAATTAACCATTTAGATGACATATTTATGAAAAGGTGGTCACCGAACTTTTCTCTATATAATCTTGAACTCTTCATTCAAACTAGTGTCTTCTATTAAAACAGACCCTCTCCTCTTAATTTTAGGCACAGTATCCAGGATTTTTCTGTTTTATTGATTTTTTCTTTTTATAACCTTACATGCACCCAAAACTCTAGGGACTACTGACAAGCCAGAACTGCAAATAGATTGATTTTTATGTCTTCATATGCTACGGTAAGATTCCCTTCTCCTCAACTGATACTAGATCAAATATGAATTAGAACTGATGTCATCTTCCTACAAGATGAAAACACGTACAATCCAGAATCTTCCAGCTTACCCTGAACACAAAAGGCCACGCAACTTAGCACCTTGACAATTTCATGACGTTTTTTTGTTTTTTGTTTTTTCTCTCTCTCTTTTTCTAGGATGCTCTTTACTTTACAGGGAGCTGTGGTTTTTCTTTAGGACTCAGTTTAACTCCCACCGGCTAAGAAAGAATGTCCCTCACTATCTAATCCAAAGCCCTCGTGGCATTAATCTTGATCTTAGGCACCTGCTGATTTTCCTCTTCCCATGGTAACTGGAATTTTACAAATCTGATAGACTATTAGTACATGCTACCACATCTGTATCTAGGTTTCATCAGGGCAAAGACTTAAAATCATTTGCTTACTAGTTTTACAACTAGTTTTATAACTAGTAAGCAAATTAGAATTTTTTTTTTCATTTAATTCATTCTAGCCTTGAGCATTACAACATCAGGCCCAGCTCTGTTCCTCCACCCAAGGCACCTGACTGTCCATCGTGCCCATCCTTGGTACCTACCTAACCACTTGACTGTTGTCTCTCCTCCAGGTCCTGCAGACTCTGACGGGGCGGGGTCGAGCCTGGCCAAGCACTGCGTGTCCCCGAGGCCCAGTCCAGAGCAGGCTTTGCACTTACTTGGTATCCAGACGCTTGGTGCTTGAGTGATCACAGCTGCTTGTTCCTGCCTGAAGACAAAGCCAGCTCCTCTCTCCTCACTTAGCTTTTGCCTCCTGGAGTTCTATAAATAGGCACGACTGGGAGACAAGAAAAGTGCCCTTTCTGTAGCCCGGTCTTTTTTTAGGTTGTAGTTTTTATTTACTCTTTGAGAGTTTCACACTTGTACACAAGGTACTCTGACCATACGCACCACACTCCTTTTGACAACTCCTCCCAGACCACCCTGACCGTGTCCCTTTCCTAACTTCAAGTCCTCTCTCTCTCTCTCCCTCTGTCTACTAATTCACTAAATCCAATTAATGCTTGCTATATGGAACACGGGTCTTGGGCCATCTTTTGGTGCATGAGGTACCAGCCACGGGTCCCTCAATGAAGAAGTCTGATTCTTCCTCTCCCGTTAAGGCTGGAATGTTGATGGAGATGAACTTGTGCAGACAACTGTCGTTGGGTTCATGAATCCCAACGCTCTGTCATGTCCCAAAGACGCTGCTGGCCGGCAGCCCTCCCCAACCTCTGGCTCTTAAAATCTTTCCACTGGTCCTGCAGTGGTATTCTACGAGCCTTGGGAAGGGGCTTGCTTTTAGCTCTTCAGGCTCCTCAAAGCAGTCTGTTGAAGGAGAGCCTACCCAACTCAGGGTTGAAGTGCAAAGACATGATTGTTCCTTAACCAGCTCCACCCAGCCTGCTGTCTGGCTTTTGGTCCACAACCTTGAACTTCAGCTCAATCCCATTTTTCTGAAGGAAGGGTTGATGGCAGTTAACCATTCAGAGAGAAAAAAAAAATGTATATCCATTATAACGGATGCATCAGAGAGCTTGCAGATTTAAAAAATGCAGATTTATTATGGCAGTTTCTATAGGTCAGAAATGTGGACAGAGGTTAGCTGGATAATCCAGTCTGAAGTCTTAGTTTTAGGAAGGGCACATTCCCTCTTTGAAAGGATTGCCTGGATAGTCCAGGCCCATCCAAGATACTCTTATATTCACTCAGAACCAAACTGATCAGAGATCTTAACTTTGTATTATCCTGGTTTTCATCACTGTGACTAAATGCCTGAGGCAGGCATTACCGAGAGAGAAGAAACTGATTTGCTTCCCAGTTCAGAAGGCTGAAAGCATAACCAGCACGAGCCTAAAGCTTCTGATGCACGCACCATCAGGAAACCAGCATTACAACATTAAGTGGCTCCTATGAGCTTAATGTCAGCCAACCTATATAGGCAACTGAGAAACTACTTTAAAAAGACACTTAATGTTTTTAATTATGTTTCCTTGGGTTTAAGTGCAGATATGCAGATATGACGACATCCGTGTGGAGGTTAGAGGAGAGCGTTTAAAAGACCTTCCCCATGTAAGTCTCTGGGGTCAGAGATCGATCTCAGGCCATCAGATTTGACAGCAAGTGCCTTTACCCACTAAGCCACCTCACTGGCCCAGGGACTTACTTTCTTTTCCATGTTTATTCTGCTAGCTGGGAATAACTTTAGATACTGTCTTATTTCTCCTAACCCAGTAATTCCATCTGATTTTTTATGAAGATTGGTTTTAAAAAGCACAGCATCTTCCAAACAATAGGTAAATACTCATTAAACTGAAAAGGTGGGCCCACTCAATCTGATCTTCCTCCTGCCAAGTTTGACCTTGAGTGCTGGAGGCACTGGTGAAATTGGAGAAAGGAATGAAATGGCTGAAAGGGCAAATGAGGGTCTAGGGGACACAGCCTTCCCTTTTTTCCAACCTGCCGAAGGCCCAGGGAACACAGTTTTACATTAAGATTTCTGGTTTAGAAAATTTCATCTGATAATGGATTGAAACTGACTGGAAAATGGTAATAAAACCTTTCTAAATAGAAACTAGTGCAGAATCCTGGAGAGACAGTCGTCACTTAAGTTGAGTGAGAACAGGAACCGTGTGGTCATTGTGTGAGGCTAACATGAACAAGCCTTAAGAAAAGTCTGAAATCACCACTAATATGTTAGGAATGACACCACTGAGCTCCCAAACAAAGATGACAACATCTGCGGTTGTTTTCACCATCTCTCACTCACTACAGGACAGCAGGGGGTTCTAGGCTGTCACTAATCTCAACAGCAGTGAGCCTGAGACTCCATAGGAA
Organism: Meriones unguiculatus; assembly: GCF_030254825.1. Classification (NCBI taxonomy): domain Eukaryota; kingdom Metazoa; phylum Chordata; class Mammalia; order Rodentia; family Muridae; genus Meriones; species Meriones unguiculatus. Next base: position 15,805,246 of record NC_083365.1, on the reverse strand, counting down.
CATTGCTCGAAACGTCTGAGAAATCCCCCTCCAGGTGTAGTGGATTAGAAGTAGGGATGCCGCCCAGTAATCCATCTTTTAATATGCTTGCCTGGTCATCTCCATTCACAATAACATTTGAAAGTTTCTCTGGACAAAACTCTGAGGTTCCAAAAAAAAAAAAAAAAGACCCATTCATAAAACTCATTACTAAACCTGGGCAGTCAGGCAAAGGGGAGTGTAAAAGGCCAGTCCTGATGCTGACGTGCGATTGGCAAGACATGTAAGGACTCAAAAAGGAAATGACTCACTTTTCTTCACCACCTGAAAATGCCAAGCAAAACCTTCCAAATGCTCAAAAGAGAGGAGTCTCTGACGCCTGCTGTGTTGCCTTTGAGTCTTGCTCAAAAACAGTCTAAAGAAAAAGAAAAAAAAAGATAGAGGAAAGTTGAAGAAGGCAACATCTTCCTTCTGAATCCAGGCGCTGGTGTGGAACCCTGCTTTACAGTCACCACTCCACATCTTGCTCAAAGATCTTGTATCCAGTAGTCTTTCGGTATTTCGGAGTCTACGGTGCAGTATTGTGAATACAGTGAGCTACCCATAAGAACCCCAGACTCTGCCTCGCATATGTTACAAGCCACGTAACCATACCAGGAAGGCAAATGGAGACAGTCCTGGCTCCCTGCTGACTGGAGCAGGGAAGGGACTAGACGCAGGGGAGGCATGATATGTTCTGTACGTAGAGGAAGCTTCTGGATGAGCTCTGTGTGCAATCCTGTCTCTAAGCCCACCTACTTCATCTTCATGGTGAACAAGTTCATCCAAATGGCCTACCCGACACTTCAATTTTACTTGTTCTTTCATGCCAGGAACTCCTGACTCTACATATGCTGTCAATGGAGTTTTCCAGGTGAGCACCACTCACCTGAGTACACTGTTTGAGGAAAATCCTTGGAATTTTCAGAACTGTTTTGATTTTAATAAGGCAAAACCCATATTATCTAACAGGATTCTGTAAACATTTTGTTGTTGCTGTTGATCTGGAAATATCATTTTTGAGGCCGTTAAATGTCCACTGACAGAAAGATTTCCATTAAACCCTTGAAGGTGGTTTCTCCAATCTTGGAATTACTTCTGAAGAAAAGTTATAAAACCTCTCCAATGCTGTTGAGGTGCAGAGAAGAGCACCTTTCTGAAGCCTTAAATTCTTCCACTTTCCTGAAGATACCTGATAAAACAGGGTCAGATGAAAGGGGAGGAGGTCCTCCCCAATCAGTGGACTTGGAAAGGAGCAGGGAGGAGATGAGGGAGGGAGGGAGGGTTTGGGAGGGAATGAGGGAGCGGGATATAGCTGGGATACAGAGTTAATAAAATGTTAACTAATAATAATAAAAAAAAATTCTTCCACCTTGAATAGTAGCACTGAATCGTGTGATGATTTAAATGTGAATGGTCCCATAGGCTGATATATTTGAATGCTTAGTCATAAGAGAGTAGAACTATTTGAGGAGGATTAGGAGGTGTGGCATTGTAAAAGGAAGTGTGGTCCTGAGGCGTGGGCTTTGAGGTTTCAAAAGCCCGGTGTCTCTGTCTTTCTGCCTGCTACTCTGTGGAACAGGATGCAAAGCCGTCAGCTACTGCTCCACAGCAGTAAGCCTGTCTCCTTCCCACCGTGATGATTGTATAATCCCCTAAAACTGTAAGCAAGCCCCCAATTTCGTGTTTTCTTTTAAAAGTCGCCTTGGTCATGGTGTCTCTTCACAATAACAGAATACAAACTAAGACAAGCATATTTGATATTTTGAAAAAAGAATTTCTTTATTGTGCGGTGGCAACTTAGAGCACCCACGGCTTCATTTCATTTCTGTATGAAATTAGTTCCTTGACTTGAAATGTTTTTCCTACATTCTTCCCCCCCCTGTTTTTTCCATTTGAGCAAAATATTTTGAACCAAACTGAAAGGCAAACAAGATGTGAGTCAGAGGCAGCTTGCTTCTCTTAAATATCTAGATGGCTTGGCAGTGTCAGGTGACAGACAAAGGTAAAGCCTTTCATCACTGTGCTCATGTCCCACCGCTAAACTGTCAGCCTGAGTTCTGGCCTCGTGTTAGAAGGCTGTACGTCCCCTTTGTCCTGCTTCCAGAGAGTTTGTGAATGAATGCATTTTCAGAATCAAACAAAACAAAAAGCTCGCACAAAACTTTCTGGAAGAAAAACAATCAGTCTTGTTGATTTCAAATAACCATGGTAGCATCTTAGCTCAACTTGACCCAAAGTACTAGCTGGCTCCTGAAATGAAAGGAACTTCCTGGTTCACATACACACACTTTGCATAATTTTGCTTTGCACATAGTTCTTCATGTAACTCTGTAGCATCTAAAACCAATTTCCAGAATGTTTTTTTAGAAAGTCAAATGATTCCTAACGGTTCTAGATCTACACTTGAACAGGGGTTGGAGTAACCAGTCTTCAAAGGGAAAGAAGCAAATGTTTGGGTAAAGGACTGATGCAATGCAGAAACAAATATTTCATAATATTCTCATAGTAATCTAAAATTTCATATATTGAAGTGTATTTCTTGTGTTTTGCCTTATCCCCCATCTGCCTTTTAAAGGAACATTTTTCTTTCCTTCTTTTTTAATTAATTTGTTTATTCACTTTATATCCTGATCATAGCCCCTCCCTCCTCTCCTCCCAGTCTCACCCTCCCTGCCTCTTTCTCTATCCCCCTCCCCTATTCCTCAGATAAGGGGAGCCCTACCCGCCTGCCCACCCCAGCTCATTAAGTCACATCAGGACTGAGCTCATCCTCTTCCCCTGTGGCCTGGCCAGGCAGCTCTGCCAGGGGGCCAGTGATTAGAAAGCACGCAACAGAGCCCATGTCAGAGACAACCCTTGTTCCCCTTACTAGGGACCCCATATGAAGCCAGAGCTGACCATCTGCCCCTCTGCTACATCTTTGTAGGAGGCCTAGGTCCAGTCTATGCATGGTCCTTGGTGCTTCAGTCTCCACAAGTCTCTCTGAGCTCTGGTTAGTTGGCTTTGTTGGTCTTCTTGTGGAGCTCCTGTCACTTCCAGGTCCTTCTATTCTTCCTCTTACTTTTCCACAAGCCTCCCTATGCCTTTCAAGGCTCCCTATCCCTTTCACAGGACAGTTATGCTGGTCTCCTGTCTTGTCCCCTCTCTTCAGCCACTTCTGCTGTCTGTTGTATTTCCCCTTCTGAGTAAGATTTAAGCATCCTCCCTTGGGTCCTCCTTGTTACTTATCTTCTTTGGGTTTGTGAATTGTAGTATGGCTATCCTGTACTACATAGCCAAAATTCACTTAAGTGAATTTTAAGTATGTAAGTAAATACACACCATACTTATCTTTCTGGGTCTGGGTTACCTCACTCAGGATGATCTTTTCTAGTTCCATTCATTTGCCTGAAAATTACATTATGTCCTTGTTTTTCAAATATATGTGCTGAGTAATATTCTATTGCATAAATGTACCACAATTTCTTTATCCATTCTTCGTTTGAGGGACATCTAGGTTGTTTTCAGATTCTGGTTATTAGGAATAAAGCTGCTATAAACATAGCAGAGCAAATGTCCTTGTTGTATGGTAGAGCATCTTTTGGATACATGCCCAAGAGAGGTATAGCTGGGTGTTGAGGAAGATCTATGCCCAATTTTCTGAGAGAGCGCCACATTGATTTCTAAAGTGGTTGTACAAGTTTGTACTCCCACCAGCAATGGAGGAGAGTTCCCCTTTCTCCAAATCCTCACCAGCATGTGCTGTCACTTGAGTTTTTGATCTTAGCCATTCTGATGGGTGTGAGATGGAATCTCAGAGTTATTTTGATTGAGCTTCCCTGACGATTAAGGATGTTGAGCATTTCTTTAAGTGTTTCTCAGCCATTCGAGATTCCTCTGTTGAGAATTCTCTGTTTAGCTCTGTACCCCATTTTTAAAATTGGATTATTTTTTGTTGGTGTTTAACTTCTTGATTTTTTTTATATATATTTTGGGTATTAGCCTAAAGGGACAGTTTTCATCTTATTATTTTTCTGATTCTTCCTAACATGTCTCTAAATAATCACACCACCAGGAAGTTTCTCTCAGCTACTTTGCACCCAAAAGCAGCAAAGAATGAAGAAGTGAAGGACGCAGAATAGCTAACACCCAAAGAGGTGTTCTTGAAACACCTAAGGGAGGTAGGCTGGGTTAGAATCTAGGGTGTGGAATGCGATTGTTTGGTACCTGGCCCTCAGATATTTATTGAGATCTCTGGTTAAGGAGTTGGTTGAGTCATAACTCTTCACCGGTTTGCATTTTACTCATTAATTCTGTTGCCAGTGAGTCATGGGCAAAATATTTGCTATCTCTAGGAACTGACTAGTTCTAGATTAATCAGCCCCCCCTAGGGTCAGGGAGATTGGGATTTCTGGATTTTCAAGATTAGGCTAAGTATTATCATACGGCTTCTGGGAAAAGGCCTCCTTTGGTTTTCTGGAGGCATCGTGCCGTATTTTCCTAAAGCTCGTTGTTTCTCTCTCTTGAATTCTTAAACAAAATTGGGAGTTCAAAGGAACGTCCCCATCTACTTATAAGTCTCATAAGAGGGAACAAACTATTTAGTCCTTCCACAGTACAACAGATAGATGCCAAAAAGGCCCAGATAAACGTCCGGAAGCAAAGGCAAACCTCTGACGTAAACACAACTCCCTTTTAACGTGCTTACATTTCCCTTGTAGAGACTTCCCCACCCAGGCTCACACACCTTCCAGAACCTCATTGAGAGCATTCTCCGAGTGGGACACCACGGCTTCCATGTGTAGGACTCTTTCCACCTGGGACATTACACCTTCAATCTCACCCCTGATCCTCAAGCCTCCTCGAATTATTAGCCTTTACATGACGATGATGTGTTACTGTGGTCTGCGAACGTTACACCGTCTGAAGGAGAGCACGGCCTTCTCACAGCCATCCAGGAAGCTACATATGCCTGGAATTACAGAAACATCACCTTGGATCCAAAGGGACAAGAGACAGACCAAGAAGATAATAATGAAAAGGGATGGCGTGATAATGTTCACTGCCATTCTCTGGGGCAGGTTAGAGGAAGTACAGTGACGACTTCCTGAAGAAAAGAACATCTTGGGTCTTGAGAGATAGCTCTGTGGTTAGCAAACACTGGCCACTCTTCTACAGGACCTGTGTTCTGTTCCCTGCACCCACATGGTGGCACACACTGTCTCTAGCTCCAGTTATAGGGGATCTCCTCAGGCTCAACATGCTCATCTTGTATAGATATAAGCTGTTTGGGGAAAGGATTTCAAGAGAAACATGGGTTGTCAGGGTTTGGAACGCCTTTCTGGAAGGACACACACACAGCCACTGGGCTGTACACGCTCAGAAGCAAATGGAGAGTAAAGTTTGCAACAGTGGACGTTGCCAGACGCTGAAGACCACTCTTACAGGGTGACATTAAACACCAACAGGAGACTATCCTGGTAACTTATTTGAGTGAAGAAGCAGAATCTCACACACGCACACACACACACACACACACACACACACACACATATATATATATATATATATACTTACACTTACAGGGGTGAAAATAATGGCTTTTGTCATTTTGCTTGATTTCTATGACATTTAATTCTGTGAGACTAGTGTCTGAATTTGGACTTGTTCTGGCTTGTGACTGACCTTTGGCTGAATCTCCGGTTGTTCCTGTAATTTATACCCCAGGGGTTCCCTTTCTGTCCTTACATAATTACTTGCCATATCACACACAAGCGCAAGGGTAAGCTAGACAAACTTATGAGTTAGTTTTAGAAGGGAGCATATGCTGGAAATTACTTCGTCTGTATCCAGCTTGCAATTCTCTTTTATTTAATTTAAGCATTCTTTCATAATTTGGCCATCTTGATAAGTCATTGCCAAAGCCCAGAGCTGATGTGCCCCCTTGAGAGCATTGGTGGCAGAGTAACAGGCATTCACCCGGCCGCCACCTCTCACACCAAGGCTTGTGAACTCGGCTGCACACAGGACGCTTCTCACCACTGAGCTCTGAGTGCCTGAGACTGTGAAATTCCGCACTGATGAAATATTGGTTTCTGGGATCAGCCAGGACAATTCCGTTGGAATTTCTTGAGAGATACAAAATTAAAAAAAAAAAAAAGTTATTTCCAGAAAGTATGGATGTTTATCTACCTGAATACCAGTTGCAACTGGTATTCAGCATTGTAAGGGGAAAGTGGTGGCTGTCAGGATAACCTGCAGCCATCTCCCCTTTGGGTGCCAGCTACATTGCATGCTAAACACATGGAAGGGAACATATTAACACGTGCCCAAGATCCATGCATATGTGACCTTGCTGTCTTAGTTAGCGTTACCATTGCTGTGACAAACCACTGTGAGCAAAGCAACATGGGGAGGAAAGGGTTTATTCTACTTATGCTTCTGCAGCACTGTTTATCATCAAAGGAAGTCAGGACAGAGACTCGAACAGACCAAGAACCTGGAGGCAGGAACTGATGCAGGGGTCACGGAGGGGTGCTGCTTACTGGCTTGCTCCTCATGGCTTGCTCAGCCTGCTTTCTCATAGAACCCAGGACCATGAGCCCAGGAATGGCAACAGCCACAGTGGGCTGGGCCCTCCCTCACCAACCTCTAAGAAATGCCCTACAGTCTCATCTTATGGAGGCATTTTCTCAGTGAGGGTCACCTCTCTCAGACGACTCTAGCCTGTGTCAAAATGACATAAAATTAGCCAGTCCACTTCCATACCAAAAGGGGTCTTTTTTTTTTGTAGTGTTATTAAAGCACAAAAATGTGAGATAGGAAGATTGCTATGGATTATCTAGGTGCACCAAACAGAATTGCTTGAATTGTGACAAGCAGAGAGACTTTTCTCAGGAAGTGGTTATCTGGAGGAGAGAATGAGAATGTGATTGACAGCAGAATCAGGGCAATTAAGGTGCTAATATAAAAGGAGAGATTTAGAGGATTCTCACAGCCTAGGCCACTGCTAGTGTCTGACGCGCCTTCAAATCCGCTCTTCCTATCACCATACCTTTCCCCCAATGTTCTCCTCCCCCTCTCTTACCTGAACCAAAGCAACCAGTGACCCACATTCCTCCCTGGAACAAAGCCACCTTCACCCTCAATATCTTTTGCTCTGTTCCTCCCCTGGAGTTTACTGTTTTGTTATATTGTTTATCTAGCACAGAAATCTTCAAAGGTTCTGCGTTAAGAACTTCTTTCTATTCTTGAAAATTATCAAAGACCACAATGCTACGTGTTCTATGTGATTTATACCTACAGCTACCGACTTTGAAATTAAAATAAATAAAAATTAAATGATTGTTTATTTTAAACAATAATATTGAAAAAAATCAGTATTTTCCAAGAAAACAAATTTAGTTTCTGCAAAATAGTACATGAGTAAAAATTCCATTCAAAGTATGGGGAATCCAATGGATTTTAACGGAAATATTTTAGGAAAAAATAAACTAGATTTACTAGAACAAGAAAGCTTAGTGAGAAGTCTGGCTTCGTCTTAAATTTGCAAATCCCTGTGCCTTCATGAACAATAACTGTGTTCTCAATCCATGTTCCATTATCATGTATTGTTTTGGCTGAAGTATTTGGAAAATAAATCAGTCCTCAAACTGGTTGCAATTGTAAGAGATAAGTTATGTTCAAACTTTCCAGATAGTTTTAGTTTTCTTTGGCATCACACAAAAACTAAATAAATGCCAGTTTCTTTTTTTTATCTAAAAAATGGAATCTGGAACTACAATGAAAAATCAATTAATACTTCATTACATCAAATCTTTTGCATTTTGATGGAGTGTACTGATGCATGCTTTTGTAGAGTGATCATTCAGAAAACACTGGTTTGCTAAGTTACCTGAATCTTAAAAATATTGACACAATTTACATATTATTTTCATATATATTTATTTAAACAACAGTTGCATGTATTTCTTTATAGGCATATATGAAGAGGCTTATAAGATATTAGTTTTCCATACTTTTTTTTTCAAATTTTTAGTGTCAATCATCCCTCCTCCACCCAGTCTCCTGCCCTAACCCCTCCTGCCCATCTCAGCTTAAGCTATCCATACCTTGTTGTTCCTCTCGCCCCTTAAACACCATTTATGTTCTCACTATAGATGACCATAGTCAAATAAATCCATTTCACTCTGCAGAACGATATCCCCTGTGAAAGGCACAGGGTTGTCACCACTGTATGAAAGACTGAGTCCTATTCAGTCCTCTGAGCTTGCAGCTACTACAGAAGCCCAGCTGAGCTTCGCCACAGAAGAGTCATTTTGAAGGCAAATCCATGATGTATAGAAATTTAATGTTTTCTTCATCTGGAAAAGGATGAGTACAGATGAAGAAATGTTTCTTTTCTTTGTGATTACAGTATTATTCAAGAGCTGTAAGCAGAATAATTGGATTTTTTTTCTTCCTGATTTTGTTTATGTTTTTACCAGCGGTGGTCATTCTTTCCTGCTGAGCTGTGTCCTAATTGGACACATGAGAGTGATTCATAGGATCACTCTTATGACAACCAAAGCAGAACACAGCACATGAGCACATGTGGTATAATTTGGCTAAAGAAATATATAAATATAAATATAAAATTACAATAAAAGATATAATTTCCAGTCTGCAAGCAATTCTGAATAACATACACATGGCCACTGCCATATCATGCCGTAGAGATAGCTCAGAGGAAGAATAGATGGATGGGCTTGGGAATCTGGCTAGATCCCACTTCAGAAATGCAACAGAGCTGAAAGAGTTTGACACTGGCATTACATAAACCTGATTCTAAAACTTGGCACTTCCTTTTATTTTCTTGCTTTTTTTTTTTTTTTTTTTTTTTTTTTTTTTGACAAGTTAGGCACTTAAAGTCTACTAAGATGAGAGCTTGGGCCATATTTCATTTGGGAAAGTGTTTGCCACAGAAGCTCCAGGACCGAAGTTCAGATCCCCAGCGCCCATGTGAAATCTGGGTATGGTATTCTGCATTTGTAAGCCCAGCAGTGGCAGAAGGATTAGAGCAGAGACACGTGGATCCCTGGATCTCACTGGCTACTCAGTCTGACTGAAACAGTGAGCTCCAAGCTCAGGGAGAAACTCTGTCTTTAAAAAAGAAAAACAAAACAAAACAAAAAACCAGGTAAGAGTGGAAACATTGCTGAGATAGAGTGCTTGCTGAGCATGTGTGGTTCTAAATTTAAATCCCAGCACAGTGAGGTACAAACAAACAAACAAAAAAATAAGAGGAGGGCAACTGAACAAGGCATTCTATGTTGAATTTGGACTTTGAATGCACCCTTGTGCACACATGTGCAAATACACATGAACACATGATCCCAGACACGTACTGCACACTCGGGTATCACACACGCATGCACACACCTACTAAGATGGCAGTTTTCTCATTTTTAAAAGCAATAATAATAACAACATCTCCCAGGTAGTTACTACAGTAACTGCTAAGATAACAGGTAATAAATCTCTTATAGCGTGCAGAAGGACAAATGCTCAACAGGTGACAGTGGGATGTGGCCAATAAAACCTTCAAGGCAGTTCTAGGGTGCTTTTCTATCTTGTGAACAAAGGCTCTCATTCACTTTTCGCTTCATGTTTCAGAAGTCTTAACCCAAGGGGAGTCCTGAGTGCTTACTGTGAAAAGATCTTCTTTACAGGTTTCAGATCCTCTGGAGTTAGAGTTGTAGGTGGTTGTGAGCCACCTGATATGGGTGCTTGGACCCCAGCTTAGGTCCTCAGGAAGAACATTATATGCTCTTAACTACTAAGTTTTATCTCCAATATTCTGTTATTTCCCTTAAATTTAGGAGCTAAGAAGCTGGGGTCGGGAGTGGGAGGGGGTTCCTCTTCATGGAATATCCGTCCCACTCTTTCCTTCACAAAAAAGTCCTGTGTGTCTGCCAAGACTCAGAGTAAACATCCGTGCTGTATAACCCCCTAGCCTGTTCCTTTGTGGTCTCATAACGCGATGTCTCTTGTAACTTTGCAAAATAGAACCTGTGGCAGAGTAAGGTGGGCGGAGAGGCCCAGCTACTCCTTTGTTGTCATAGTAGAAAAGAAAGACAGTGCTGAGGGACTGTGGAAAATTGTGGATGACGTCGGTAGTGGAGGCTAATGTGGATACAGCTGCTGAAGAAGCCAGGAGTTTTGCTGCTGTATGAGAAGTGTGATGGAAGCTTGGATTTAGGGTGACTTAAGGATGAGAGCTTAAGCAAATATGGAGGAGCTATTCAAAATGTAGGGAAGGTTTGGGGGGAAAGAATAAGTCTAGAGAGGAGAAGAGGGGTTTGGTTTGGATATATAGATTTGAAGAGGCCTGTTAGACAGCCGCATGGAGCCGTTAACTGGGCAGTCTGTCAAACCACCTACCCCAAAGCAGGAGGAGCGCTTGAGAAAGGGCTGCTTCTTAGCACAAGGGCAGAAAAGACCTTGTAAGGTTGGATTAGTAGAGTATGAAATTGAACATGCCAAAGAATGTATAACGAGCATCGGCCGTAGCTAGATAGGTGCCTGGGCACCACTCCAGCCCTGTGAGGTCAGCACCTCTGGGAATGCCAGCTGTGCATCTTCAAAGGTACAGTCCAGCATCCCAGGACCTGAGAGCTTATCCACACTCAAGGGTATTTAGGAGAAAGGTTCTTTGAATCTGAATAGGAAGGAGCAAAGGTGATGTGGGATGGCTTTTTTCCCCTTGACTCTAGTTATCCCAACTCCTCTCCACATCAGTAGTCAGGGTCTTACTTAAGTGACCACAGGAAGCCACCACTCTGGTGTTCAACAAAGAAACTTTTTCTCTTCCGGACCTCTTCTTTTTCCTCCCCAGGCCCTTGGTTTATAGATTTTTACTTGGTGATGGATCCAAACTGAAATAATTGCTTCTATCTGTTTGAGCTGGCAAGGCTTTGGGTACTGTTTGAAAAAGGAAAACAGATCATATATCTGAATTAACCTCTTGAAAGAATGGTCTCAAGACATTATTAGGCTAAAAGGGTATCTGTCTCCTTCCCTCTGTTCTAGCTTAAAAATGTGTCAAACCTCAGAAAGCGGTGGGATTCTGGAGTCTGCGAAACAAGGAAATGAAACCTGGCACACTGTATCCAAATTGCACAAAAGTCCCCAAAGTGAAAATATTGGGCTGTTAGTTACATAATCACCAGCATTGCAAGGGCCTACAGTATGCTTTGTGATTAGCTGTCCAGTGACTGGCCTCTCAGCCTGGAAACAGAGACCTAAATTGCGTAATGACCAAATAAAAATATCATGTCACAATCACTCAGCTCACCAAAAACACCTGTGTATCCTGACTCCATCATACAGCCTCTGACGTAGTAGCCTTGGACCACAAAGCGTTCTGATGCCCAGACAGGTTCAGAAGGCTTCAACATAAAGCAAACAGCTGGCCTCAGTTATTAGAGCCCTTAGACCCCCAACTGGCTTCCCTACAAGAAACCATATGCTAAAACGAAGTTAATTCAAGCAGAGGTGAAGAAGTACAAAGGAGATTTGCAATGTCTACGTTTGGGGAGAGGATACCTGCCTCACCCTTCTCCAACCATCTCATCTTAAAGCCCAGCTGAGGACTTTCGGTCCCTCAGACTGGACTACCGAGAAACATCAAATAGAACCACAAGGTAGAAAGGGTGGCCCTGGAGGACAGCAGGAGGACTAGCAGCCTTTGTAGAAGGATAGGATGCCTTTGGCTTCTCCAGGGTCTGGCCTGCCTCTAACTCATGCTGGGAGGCATCTATGTCAGTCCATTTCCTGTGGTAATAGGGAGCTCAGGCCTGGATTTGCTCCAGTTTCTGGGAAATCAGCATCTCAGCTCACACTGAAGATTGTGGAAGACCGGAATGAAAGAGAAAGAGCAAGAGGGATTGCGCCCGACTTCCTGGCCCCTGGCTTGGAATAGAAGCATCCCTGGAAAGTCCTGAGATTGAAGAGCCTTCAAAACAACCTCTCTGCACCACTCTCCTCTTCCCATGACGTCGGCAGCTGTGGTTTTTCACTTACGTTCCAAAAAGCAGGAAAAGATTTTTAACGTAGCCAGTAAGGTAAGTGAACGCCCCTTTAGGGTTAGGAATGAATAATTTGCCTTTCATTTGAATAATTTATTGGACCACACCTCTGCCCCTCCAAGCCCCCAGCTCCTTATATATGGTGGCTCCAAAGGTTGTTTGCATGTCCTTTCTGTGTTGGAGAGGTTTACAACAAAGGTTTACACAAAACAGTGGAATACAGACTCTCAACTTTGAAGTGCAGGAAGACAAAGCGGGTAAGACACCTAAGCCCGTCTTTAAGGATACCATAGCACAGCAGGGGCACTCTTCCCAGCTGGATGTGCCACAGCCTCTGGACAAGTCACCATTAGACAGTACTGGCAGTTGGACCTCTCTCCCAGTGTTTTGTCTGGCAAATTGGGAACAGCAGCACAGCTGTCTTCGTACCATCCGTATTGCCATAGTGAGCCCACCCTGGCTTTTCTGAATGTGGATGGCTGAGGCCCTCTTTTCCATCTGGGAGGTGAGAGCCTGGGCTGCTGATATGTGTCAGCTTTCACTGACCAGTCTGAAGTGTTCACCATAAAACCCCCTGTCCTTGGCAATTATTCTTCCTAGATTTGGAGGGTGGGGCAGTTTTGTTTGTCTGTTCGTTTGTTATTGTTGTTGTTTGACACAGCGTCTTGCTATATAGCCCAGAGTGACCTCAAACCTCACTATGGAGTCTAGGTTGTGCTTGAACCTGTGTTGCTTCTGTCTCCATCTCCTAGGATTATAGGCCTGTGCGCTCGGGTGTGGCTCTTCTCTAAATATTGTGCCTTCTTTCCATACCTGGAAGATTTCATTCTTTGGTCTTCCTGAGGGTTCCGCTGCAGCATAGTTTAACATGTTTGCTCAACCGATAAGTCAAAGTCAGAGGTGGGGAGGAAATGGAAGGTGTTGAGGAAGGCTGCCTAAGCAAGACTTTCTTGCTCATAGTCTGCCGAGTGTGTGAGGACCAGAAACAGAGCTAAGAATGTCATAGTAGCCGGTACTGGGGAGAAAGTTAAGGAAATGGGAAAAGATGTACCTTGCACAAACATTTCTCATATGCTCCCACAGATACCTTAGAATCACTTGAGGGGACTTTCCCCAAGGTATCAGGTGCCAGCAAGCTTTGGGGGGCACCATCCTCTGGGCCGCTTGATGCACATCACAACTTTACTCAGACAGCCCTTTCCTTATGAAACCTCTCCCTCGCAGGTAAATGTGGTCTCGCCTGCTGATCCCCTCAGCCAAGAATAGTCTTCAGAAGAAAGGCCTCCCAGACGTGAGCCCAACCCTCTCCCACACCAGAACTTCAAAGGGGAGCCATGTTTCTTGAAGTGGCTTCAGTTTCTAGTGGCCAAAACCCTGACTTTTCTTGGCTTTTGTCTTAATGAAAGCTTTGGGATATTCATAACCTCTGAAAATACACACACACACACACACACACACACACACACACAAATATGCAAAGAAAGCCAACTCTCAGTCTGGTGCCTTCCAGTAAGAGAAGACGGTGAGAGCCAACAGAGGATTCAGGCTTCTTGTGCCTTGTTAGTGGCAGGGTGTGGTTGATAATCTGGGGCGTGGCCAGATCAGCCAAAAATCCCAGTGTCCATAGCATCTCAGAGATGGCACAACTGTGATCTCCTGTGAGAAACAGGATGGCAGGGGGCATCAGTAAGAGATGCGTCTTTATAATTCCTCCAATACGTGGCGATAGTTAACAGTTCTTTACTGACTGGTATCTGCTCAGTGGCTAGAGGGATTCAAATATGTAACCATTTAAGCATGTAGCTTGTATTAGCCTGTAATTGGCCTAATATCTGAGCCAGTTTGGGTTTTATTTTAATGATTTCCTTTTCCAGAATCCAAAGACTTTGGACTCATCCCCGAACTTGAATTGATTCACAGTATGGCTGTTTCTGAGTGATGATGGGTTGGGCAGATGGTTCATGGGAGCCTGGCTCAAGAACAGCAGTCAGACCTTTATAGAGCCAGTTCTCAGCAGCTGCAAGATCCTGAGGCTGGACAGGGCAGTGCCCCCAAAACAGACTGTAGAGCCAGCCCTGGTTCTTTAGTGAGGCTGACTTAATGCCTGTGACTCATAGCCAAACACGTGGGCTTCTCCAAGGAAAGCTGGTTTGTCTCTCTCTCACCTTATACTTATTTTTTTATCTGTAAGGAGGAAAGCAAGCCAATGCCTGATCTAGCCTCCCCCACCCCACCCACCTCTCTCTCTCACGCACACACCAAGTTCTGAACATTTGGAAGTGCTCAGAAAAGTTTGGTACCCCAGTGCCGCCCGATGTTTTAACCAGCTCTCATCCTATGTAAACCAGATAGTTTCCTACAGATATGATACATTCTAGGCAACAATAAAAACTTTCTTTAACTGGCTCTTTGGTCTCCCCACCCCCGAAGGGAGGAGCAGTCCTGTTAGGCCACAGAGGAGGGCTTTGCAGCCAGTCCTGAAGATACCTGATAAAACAGGATCAGATGAATGGGGAGGAGGTCCCCCCATCAGTGGACTTGGAAAGGGGCACGGTGGAGATGAGGGAGGGAGGGAGGGACTGGGAGGGAATGAGGGATAGGGACACGGGCTGGGATACAGAGTTAATATAATGTAACTGATAAAAAAAATTAAAAAAAATTATTTAAAAAAAAAACAACAAAACTTTCTTTAAAAAAAGAAAAACATGACTCTTTAGAATTCTAAGACCACAATCAGTTTGGACAGGCACCAGACTTAGATGTAACTTGGTTTGAGGAGCCTTTTATAAATCAGAAAATGAAGCTTAATCCCGCTGAACATAGAGGATAAAGCACTTTGATTTTCAGGTCATTTTTCTTCCCACCATCAACAGCAACAAGTCTTATTTGGAGAAAGACTAATGCTTGAGTTGCTGCCGATAACGTGGGCTGCAGAAGGTGCCCCAGAGAAAGCCCAGATAAAACTGTATCCGTCCTTCCCTGAGTCTGATGACTTTATCTTGTAAAGACTGATACCAGCCATGATTGCCCTATGCCCAATGTCAACATCTTGAAAATATGGGTTATCCACCACCAAGGTATGTATATATAACATATATTACATATATGTGTATAATGTAGATTATAGCATTATGGGCAAGATGTCCAGGAATGAACTACATGGAAAACACCCTCTACAGGCCAGTCCTGCTGTATACCTCAGTTAGTGCTGCTTGGAAAACAGCAAATTTAAGATAAGAAATACAAACTCAAGAAAACACAAATCCAGGAAAACACAAATTTAAGATAGGAAGGCAATAATTTGTTAATAGATTTGTATTCAGGTCTTCTAGTCTTATCCATAACTAGAACCAAATGAATGCTTAAAGAAACAGAACAGATGTTGCAATACGTCCTTCTGAAAAGCTTTTGCAATAAATATTTCCTGGCAGTTTCCAAACAACCAAGAATAGACAATTAACTGAAGGGAGTCCAGGTGCCGACTTTTAAGCAAAAGCAAGAAGACAACAAGGTTTAAAAATACTAGATATCCATAATAAGGCAAATTTGCTACTAGCTTCTCCATATATATATATATATACACATACATACATACATACATACATACATACATACATACACTGTTTCTCCCAAGATTTGTAGTGAAGTTCAAAAGTTAAAATAACTTTGCCTACTTACATATTTCAGTATTAATTCCAGAAGAATGAAGAGACTGGAAGATGGACTGTGGTAGAGAAATGCTTTGTACAATCATTATGAGATCAATGTAGCCATGAAGTGATACTGACAGCTATCCGGAAGGCTTTCCATTACCCAAGGAAATGCAATGCACTATGCTCTTATGATGTTTTATTAGAGACTGAAAAGCAAAGTTGTTATTGAGTTAAGAGAGAAAATTTGGCACAAGAAAGGTCTATGGCAAGGTGATGGATTAGAAACCCAAATCCATGCGATCAGGAAAGGTGAGGGAAACCAAAGACACCCCGAAAGAGAGGAGAGGACCACAAGCTATGGACATGGCAATAGGAAAGGAGTACGAGGGTCAGGGGCTGAGAGATCTACAGCGCCCTGAGGATGGAGACAGGTAGAACGCAGCCGAATTTGAAAACCTGCAACATCCTAATGGGAGCGGTGTACCCCAGGGCCTTGCAGTGATGGCAGACACAGGAGACGTTTGGCCTTGGCCTCCACCTGACATTCTCAGTACCTAGACCCTCCCACATGCACCACATACAGGATCAGATTGCAGAAAGTTGATGGCAAAAACTGCTGCCATACGCAGAGGGACTTTTTTTTAATGGGTTGAATATTGTGGCTAGACACCCCACACTCCCTCAGAGACTTAGGCCCCAAAGCCCTGAGCAAATTGACTGATCCACAAAGCACCAGAAATAGGGTGGTAATTTGCAATTTGAGAGAAAGTGATTTGGGGCCAGAGAAATCCTTCTCACTGACCTAACTTAGTTGAATTAAAGACACTAGACGCTTCCACCCCACACAGGGTGTGAGTCCTTTAAAAAAAAAAAAATCAATAAAAGGGTTCGAGAAGCTGTCCTCAACCGAAAGATATTTAGACTTAAAGCAAAAATGCCTTCTATTTCATTTTAAGATTCATTTCTTTTAATTACTTTAATGCTTAAATTTAGTTATGGTTATTGTTTTAAAGTTTTGCTTTTGTTTGTTGTTTATACTTGAGTATTTTAATTGCTCATCTGTGTTATAACTTCCATTTCACTTATGTCTGTCTTTTCTCTAAAATTAGGGTGCAATACTTTCTCTTGGGCCTGATAGGTGGCTCAGTGATTAAGAGTTCATACTGATCAGCAAAGGACCCAAATTTAGTTCCCAAGACACCTGTTAGGCTTATAACCCTAACTCTAAAGAATCAAGTGCCCTTTTCTGGCTCCACAGGCACCCACAGACGTGTGCACATGTCCACACACAAATACACATAATTAAAACCTTTTAGATGAAATATTTAAAATAGATGTTTTTTTTCAGGCTTAGAGAGGAGGCTCAGTGGTTAAGAGTGCTTACTGCTCTTGCAAAGGACTGGGATTTTGTTCCCAGAACCTACATGGTAGTCTATAACCCCAGCTCCAGAGACCTGATACCTCCTCTGACCTCCACAGGCTCCTGTATGTATGTGGTGCAGACATATTCATGCAAAGAAACGAATAAACATATTTTAAAATGAACTGTTTTCTGTACTGCTTTCATACCTATAATCAATATACCTTTCTTTTCATTCTTACTTTATCTCCTTTCCTGTTTCCCATTCCCTCCTCGACTCAATACTTAAATATTGATACCCTCAGTCTCTATAAACTGTGTTTTTTTTCCCTAGTACCTTCTTCCTGCTGTCTCTGCACTGTGTCAGCAGCACAAGGGATGCACGTGAGTGTCTTCCCAGTGGTTGACACTGAGACTGATGAAAACCACTGCACTTATTATTTCAGCCAACTTCCTTCCCTGACATCCAAAACTAGTCCAAGTGAAGACAACCGGGAGCCATAAGGAAAAATGAAGCCAACCAACCAACCAACCAAACAAACAAAAAGTGTGCTAAAGTAAGGAGACTATAGCCTGGTTGTGCAAAAACACAACAAAAGAAATTCTAGAGACTGTAAGAAAATGATAACGAGACGGCTGAAATTTGATAAAAATATTTCAGAGCCCCACTCTTATAAAGGTCCAATTTTTGTATAGAGGACTTAGATAATGAACAGTAGAAAAGGCTTCAACTGGAAAGTTAAGTGAAGTTTAATTAATGTCCTTGCAGTGTTTGGAAAATCAGAAAAAATGATTTAGATAAAATTCTATCAAGTCAGTTATTCATCTTGTAATACTTGGGAGGTACATTTAAAAAAAACAAACAAACCTGAAATGGTACTGCCAACAAATACAAAGAAAAGCGTAATAGTTAAAATTCTTCAATAGCTGGTATAACTAAGCAAAAAGTATGACTTTGTATGTAATAATTTTAGGTTAAATATAAAAAGCAATTTTAACTAATTAAAGTAGAAGGATTAAAACATCTACATTTAAACCATTTAATATTATCATAAGTGAAGAATGACTTTATTATTTTGTATTAGTGAAAAAGAGGAGTATTCCTTTCAAAGAGACAAAATGATCAAATCAAAGGTCAATTAATATTTAATAGTTAATATGTACCAAATAAAATATCCTTAACAATTCTAAAGGGTAAACTTTCAGAAACAAATGGGGAGGTCTCAAAATACATTGAATACGTGTATAAATTTTTTAAATAATAAACAATTTGAAATTTCAATACTAATGGTCATATAAATCCACATATATATGCATTAATGAATTGATCAGATGAAACTAATTAGGACTTATGAGATCTAATAACTCAATTAACAGACTGAACTAAACTAATTGTATATGATATTTTATCCATCTATAGTATTCACAATATTTTCAAGTATACACAGAAGAATTAACAAAACAGGAGATAACAAAGCAGGCATTAAAAGCAAGTTCTGGTAAGGAATAAATAATTGAAATCAATGGAAATCAAATTCAAGAGCACATCAAAAGGGCCATTTATCATGATCAACTTGACTTTATTTCAGTGATGAAGGGATAGTACAGTATATGTAAATCAAGCGTTATATGTTACATAAATGTCACAAGGACAAAAAACTCATCACCATCTGAACAGACTCTGAAAGACTTTGAACAAAACCCAAAGTTCCTTTATGATAAACCCCCTGAAGGACCAGCATGACGTGCTGGCTCTAAGAGGAAGTAGTGGTACACATACCTTGGCAGTAACCAACAGTTCTCCACTTGGACTTAGGGCCCTTCAGTAAGAGGGAAATCAGGCCTGGTACTGGAACCCAGCCAACCACCTCGGGATAGTAAAGCCATGAATCTTGAAGAAGAACTTACAACCATCACTATATTAAAACATCACACTCTCTAACTACACTCTAAATACTTATTTTATGCCCAAAGATAAGTGTGATTCTCACCCCTCATCTAGGAAACTTCTCTTGGCAACAGACTGAGACCATTACAACAACAACAACAACAACAAACAACAAAAGCAAGCAACACAAAAACTGGTCAAAATGCAGAGTTGTAGAGGCCAGTCCCAACTGATATAGCTACAACACCCAAGGATCACTGTAGAAGAGGGAACTAGAAAGGTTGTAAGGCAGAGGAACAGGAAGTTTGCTATGAGATTGTCAGAAAAGCTACCCGAATAAAGGCTCACCAAAATGGCTGCGAAAACATCACCTGAACAAGTATGACGTCAATAGACATGTTACTACTGTGGAAAGTAGAAAGCTCAAGAGACCTAAACCACAGGGAAAGAATTACAGATGACCAAGGAACGCTGAGAGCAGAGGGAAGTCTTTTCCAGGGATAAGACACCAACCAGTTGGTTATCTATTACCAAATGGTCAGCTCTGAAAACATAGACATTCAAGTAACATTGTGCAGCATGAACGGGTTACATATAAATGTGTGCACACATGCATACATGTATCTGTATTTATAAAGATATACATGTCAGCAAGTAAAGAAAAGGAGGCCATTCATTTGAATGAGAGCAGGCGTTGGATATATTGGAGCATTTGGAGGGAGGAAAGAAAAGAAAGGGATGTGATATAATTAGTTGTAAGAAACGCAGAATAGAAAGAACATATCTCAATATAATAAAGGCTATACAAGGCTATAGTAGATTAAAGGGGAAGAAACAAAAAAAAAAGTATTTCTAATAAAACAGGGAATGAGACAAGTGTCCAGTGTCTCTGCTCTTATTCAAGACAGTGCTGAGAGTCTTAGCTAGAGCGATAGGATATGAGAAGCAAATAAAGGCGATGCAAACAGGAAAGGAAGAAGCTGTAGCAGCTCTGTTCGCAGATGACAGGGCTCCAGGTCCCACCCCTTGCTAAGGAGATCTTGGCAACTGACAATTGCCAAGGGAGGAAGAGTCATTCCTTTTGGTTGATGTGGTCACTGGTAGAATTCCCAGTGAATAGCCCCACATCCATGCACATATGGCCAGCACTAAACGGATTTAGTGTATTACATTTGAAAAAGACGTGAATTTAGGAGGTGTGTGTTCGGGAAGTTTCTATGTCCCTGCTGGGAACCTACTTTTATCGTTTTGTTAAATGGAACATAGTGGCAAAAAACAAAAAACAAAACAAACAAAAAAACATAGCTAAATGCTTATGTTTTCACTCCTATATTGATGCTGCTCTCATCCTTGGTCAGAGAATAGTCTTTTTGTGGTAGGCAGTGGTTAACACGGAGACACACAACTGGTCAGAGTGCTGAAAACATGTGGCAGTTGAGGATTCAACTCCAGGCAGGATGTCCTTGCTACTCTCTGCCTGTCAGGGGACATCACAAGAAGGGGAGATGGAAGCGGTGTCTGGGCTGGAGGAGGCTTTGTTATTCATTCAGTCTCTTCACTAGTTGTAGGTCTGTTCGTGGTTTCTGGTTCCACAGAATTCTCTCAGGAGAGGCTGCATGTTTCTACACGTTTTTCCACCTTTTATATGTTCTTCAACGTGTTGGCATATAATTGTTTGTAGAACTCATAATCCTTTCGGCTTCTGTGGCATCATTTGTAAGGTCTTCTATTTCATTTTTTAAATATTACTTTAGTAGGTGTTCTTAAAGTTGTTTTTGTTTTTACATTTATTTATGAAGGGGTTAAAGGACATTTGTGGGAGTCAGTTCCTTTTTTTCTTCCATGTGGGTTCCAGGCATGGAACTCAGTTCACCAAGCTAGGGGACAAGAACCTTTATCTGAAACTCACCAGCACACAATTTCTAACTTTGTTCATACTCTTATTCTGCTCATGGATCATTTTTGCTTTCACAGGATGCTGGCCCGTGGAGCCATGCCCAGCACTGTTTTAGCTAGATAGACTCATAGCCCCCAGTGGAAACCCTACTTCTCCCATTCTGTAAAATAGGCATAGCGATAAAATGACTTACTGCTATTCCTACAGGTCAGTGCATCTCTCAGCCATCATCAGAGAAGCTTCTCCTTGCAGAAATATGTCTATTAACAGGACTCACTCATTAGCTGATGGTGGTGGTGCATGCCTTTAACCCCAGCACTTGGGACACAAAGGCAGGTGGATCTCTGTGAGACCATGTCTAGCCTAGTTCAGAGAGCAAGTTTCAGGACAGCCGGGGGTACACAGAGAAACTTGGTCTTGAAAAAAGCCAAAGCAAAACAAAACGACAACGAAAAACCCCACTAACTCAAAACTGGTCAAAGTGAAGAGAATACAAGTCTTTGGACTGTTCAGACAAAGAGGGGCTTGATTGGAAAGACTGTCAAGAGCCAGATGTAGATGACACCAAGGGAACAGTGCTTTCTTGATACAAGGCATTTGCACATATGAACTCACAGCATTTTTGACAGCATGCAAGCATGCACAAGACACGCAAAAGCTCAAGCCAGGCAAAATCCCAGCATGGATGTGGGGAGATGGGCATGAAGTCCCACACCTAACTGAAGCACTATTGGCATTTGGTAGCTCCTGGGAGAGGTGGGTCTTTATCCTCTAACAGTGTGACCCATGGTAAGTCTGGCATACTGGGCGTGGAGGTACACACCCAAAGCTAGTTGGCCATCACAAACTATTGGAAAAGAGAGACAGGGAAAGAAGGAGGGAAGGAGGAAGAGAGAGAGTACAAAGTTGGTCACTAGGGAGGTGGGGTGAATCTGGAGGGGGTTGGGGGAGGGGTGAGTATGATCAAAATGCATTGCATAAAGTTCTCAAAGAATTAATTTAAAAAAATTTCAAGTTCTGTTCTGTTTTTAACTCTTTGTCAAGTAGTTAATCTACATCTGTTTCTTAGGGGTTGGGTTCTTGGGATTTAATGTGTTTCTCTCTTTGGGCCAAGTTCCCATGTCTGTTTCTCCTTCTGAAAACTTTCCTGGAGTCTGTATGTCTGATAAAAAGTTTCTCAAGTCTTTGTCCACTCTCTTCCTGCAGGAGATGAGTCTCATGAATGACACTAGCTAAGAGATTCTGGAGTATCCTAAAGCTTGTACTGAAGAGCATGCAACTTCCCAGTGATCGTGCTGATTTTTCAAGCACATTTCTTTTTCCGGCATTCACAATCTCTTGCTCCCCCTTGTGTCTCCTGGGGTAGTGCAAGGTTTTTAATTATGGAATAACAAATTATTTTGCTCTCCCTTGTTCGGGATGATAATCATGCTTCTGATTTAAGTCACTTTACTGTCACCGCCTAAAGTCCTGTGAGAAAGATACAAGCCCTTTTGTGTGGGCCTCCAAAAAGTCAAAATGGTAGGCCCATACTCTGATCCTTCTCCTTTTGATGGAGAAGCATTGGACCCTGCTCCTTCTCTCCATCATGCTGGCCTGTGTATTACCACTACTATTTTTTAGTCTATATAACCCCTGCATCCACAATATGCCTGTTCTTTGGCACACAATTCATTCAGTCCCCCAGAAATCCTTCAAAATGTCAGAATACTGACCTCCTGCTCCCAAGACATTGTTTTCAGTTTCGGGGATGCAGACCATTTAAGCCAGTTCAATGCAGCTATTCTCACACCCACACTTGTCCCGGATACTACGAATGTTCAGAATCCAGAATTACCATAAACGTATCTTCACCCATGTATCTTTAAGTAAATAGTCCACGGAGAACAAGAACTGGCCATTACCATCCTGTCACTTTACTGACATTACTCCTTTATATATACGTTTCAAATCAATATTTGAACACTTCAAGGCTCTGAACTCCAAGTGTGTATCCTACTAATGAAGACGGAAAAACAGGATTTTTGGAACCCGTAAGTTCTTGCTTCTAGGAATGTTCAAGAAGAGGGCAAAAGCAGAAGGAATGGCCACCAGACATCAGCACTGAACAACAGGCAGTGAATGGGAAGTCCATGTGACGTAATAACCTGAAGAAAACTCAGGGAGGATGCAGTCTCAGACTGCTACAGAAAGTCAGCACCCTTGTCATCCCCAATGACATATGCTCTGGCAACTGAAGTGAGAATGTGAGTTATTTTTAAATGTGTAGCCAGAGGTGCTGCAATAGCCCAGAAACATTTGAGCTCTCTTAGTGTACTCATGGACTAATTGCAGGAGATGAGTGTTGTCATGAAGAAGAATTGCTGGTACTTTCACAGTCAATTCGGGAGTCTTCCAATAATCCTATTTTGTAAGCTTTTCATACCTCTCTTAATAATAAACTGTTTGTTTTCCAGTCTTAGATGCCTTACTAATTGCCCTAGTTAGCTTTAACTGTCAGCTTGACACAGCTTAGAGTCAAATTTCGGCTTGTGAGAAATTGGCTTGATTAGTGGATAGATAGGGCGGTTAGTATTGATCCCACTATAAGCTGCATGTCCCTAGGCAGATAGTCCTGGCCTGTGCAAGAGAGTGAAGCAACAATTGGCATTCTTCCACAGTTCCTGCCTCCAGTTTCCTGCCTCAATTTCCCTGAATGGTGAACTGTGACCTGGAAGTGTTTCATCTTAGCGACAGAGTGAAAGGAGAACACTCAGGGTAACATTTGAGCTGAGATGTGGGTGGAGCATCAGGTCAGGAAAGAGGTCTGCATTGTAACTGGTAGGGCTATCCTCGAGTGACTACTGGGCTCATCTCCTAAAGACTCATTTGTGGAGCAGAAATGATGAGAACATCTTTTTATATTTGGAAGACTGTAAGGACTCATGTTAAGCCTGTGTACAGGATGCCAAGGTAGGTCTGTCTTCCCCAGATAGAAGTTTCTCTCAGAGCATGAGAAAAATGAATGCAAAGGAATTTCCAGATGAGATTGTGCAATTTTTTTTTTTTTGCTTTGCTTTACTGATTTTTTTTTCTCCATCTCAGCTTAGTAAAAAATTTAGAGCATTGATTTCATTTCCCAGAAAATGCATGCTTCTTTCCCCAAACACTCATCCCTTGGCAGGAAAGAGAATTGACGCAGACACAAAACCTGAAGCAAACTTTGTGTTTTGCTTCTCCCTTTATCCACACTCAACGCCCATTCCTTCATTTAAGTTAAGGAACTCAGGAAGAGGGAAATTAGGAGTTTTGTATTTTCGGTTTTTTGTTTTATTCTTTTCTTTCTGTGTACAGTTTATCTCTGCATCCTAAGTGTCAGGAACATGATCAAAGAGTAATTTTCTGCCATCGAATCTTAACCTCTATTTTATACTTTCACTGTGGACAACACTGTTCTAATGATTCTTATGGTGCCTGGTTATACAGACTCAGTCCTTCAGTGAAGTCTGGAACAGGGATGAAAGCCAAAGGCATTGTTTGGATCCTGTGCCGAAGGTGCAAGGAGGACACGGTAGTGAGCACTCTTGGAGGCCGAAGGAGACCGGGTCTCAGAAACACACACAATGGCATTCAGGCCACCTAGGTTCATCCTAATTAGCATTTCATCTCAGCAGTCAAAAAAATCCCTAATGGTGACTGCTCATCAGCCGTCAACGAACAGAAATGGGAGAAAACTTCATTTAAAAAATATTTTACTCTTAATTCAAAATGGAGTTAGAAGAGCAGTGGTTCTCAACCGCCCTAATGCTGCGACCCTTTAATACAGTTCCTCATGTTTGGTGACCCCCAATCATAAAATTATTATTTTCATTGCAACTTCATAACTGTAAACTTGCTACTGTTATGAATCCTAATGCAAATATCTGTGTTTTTCAATGGTCTTAGGTGACCCTGTGAAAGGATCATTCATCTCCCCTAGGGTCGTGACTCACAGGTTAAGAACCACCATACTAGTTTTTCAAGTGCCTGGAGTCGGGTTTTGGGTCAGTCCCCTAGAGTTAAGTTCCCTTTCTACTGGTTTGTTTTTCCCCAAACCCATTCCTCGCCCATCCTCCGTCTCCCTTCATATTTCAAAAGGCTATAACCCCTGGCTGCAGTCACCAGTAGTTGTCTTTTCTGTTAAACATGGTTCTCATTTCCTTATTTTTATAAACTGGTAGCCATCCAAGTATCCTCCAGGGTTACATTGGGCAATGCAAAAACAAGCCATGGAGAGCATTGTTTCTCGGGCTGTGGACCATTCTTGAACACCAAATGGGGTGGAGTCGGGAATAGGCAGTAAGCCTTCCAGCCACGCTTGGCCTGCTGAGGGAAAAGATGTCCTTATAGAAGATGAGGTTGTCTGGCTGGGTATGTCAGTGTCTAGAAGATCGTGTGTAATCTGCAGTCCCAGCTGCTCTAAGTCTCGTCACATTACACCAAGTGACAAAAAGAAATCGCCAAGTCTCTGCGTGTTTGGCAATGACAAATGAGAGCGAGACGGGCTGTGAGGTTCAGAGTCCTCAGCGGACAGAGTGTGTGCCCTTCTATCTCTGTGAGCTGGGCAGGTCCCCGGCTTCACTGAGCCCCCTCTGAACATGCGCAGCACCTTCCCCCAGCTGGTGTCCCGGAATAAATAAAGAGAACATGGGCTGAGCACCAGTCTGCCACTTGTCTTTGGGTACAGCGTGACCAGCTTCAGAACCCCAGGATCTGGCTGCTACCCTTCTTTCAGTGACAGAAAAGACAGCCTTCCTTTCTTAGCTTTTTGTCTGCTTCTTTGTTTTTGTCTAATAAATGAGGAAAGTAACTAACATACCACTAACGTGGAGATCACAATTCAGCCTTCCTCCTAGAATACACTGTCACAGGTTTTCTCCTCCCCCTCCCCCTCCCTCTCCCCCTCCTCCTCCTCCTCAGCTCAGGTTTAAGATCGTTTTCTTGTGCTTCCGGTGAGAGAGGATCCTCAGAACTTGCTGTGGTAGGATAGCTGGGTTTTGGTCGTGTCACATGGCCCTGGGTTTTGTTGCTGGTGTTCTTGCACTGACCTCTAGCCATTTGGTTGACTCTGTCATTAGCAGGCCGAGTGGTCTCTGACGGGAATAGTCTCTGGGGTGAGTTAGAGCTCTTGGTCCCAGGCAGCCGCAGTCCTCTGCTGCTCCCTGATCTGTGCTGGTCTCCGCGGCCTCAGACAGGGGTGGTATCCAGGAAATGGCGCGGCCTGGGGAATTGGGGTGTGAGGCACGCGGAGGAAGTGGAGCACAGAGGGCCCGGGTAGACCTGGCCACTGTTGCTGGCAGGCAGTGACAGGCCAGTAGATGGGGGTTGGGGGGCTGCTGGTCTCCACTGCCACACATGTGAAGTACTTAGTCTAAGCAAAATATATGATAATGACTTAAATACTTAATGTGCAATGATATTATTTTTATATCAACAGTTTCCTTGGCCCATGCATTCCTACGTATGTTTCTAGAAATGGGAAGAAGTTATCTGTAGGGAGAATTTTGCAATTTTGGTTTCTTTAAAAAAAACACACAGAGAGATCTTATGGGAATATGCTTTTATTTTTTAATTAAATTTGCAATTTTTTACATTAATTACATTTTATTCACAAATTTGTATCACAACTGTAGCCCCCTTCCTCATCCCTCATAATCCAACCTTCCCTCCCTCATCTCTCCCATGCCCCTCTCCAAGTCCACTGATAGGGGAGGTCCCCTTCTCCTTCCATCTGACCCTAGCCTATCAGGCCTGATCAAGACTAGTTGCATTGTTTTTCTCTGTGTCCTGGCAAGGCTGCTACCCCCTGGTGGGGGGGGGAGGTGATGAAAGAGCCAGCCACTGAGTTCATGTCAGAGACAGTCCCTGTTCCCATTACTAGGAAACCCACTTGGATACTGAGCTTCCATGGGCTACATTTAAGCAGGGGTGCTAGGTTATCTCCATGAATGGTCCTTGGTTGGAATATCAGTCTCAGAAAAGACCCCTGGGTCCAGATATTTTGGTTCTGTTGCTCTCCTTGTGGAGCTCCTGTCCCCTCCAGGTCTTTCTATCTCCTCTTCTTTCATAAGATTCCCTGCACTCTGCCCAAAATGTGGTTATGAGTCTCAGCATCTGCTTTGATGCCCTGATGGGTAGAGTCTTTCAGAGGCCCTCTGTGGGAGGCTCCTGTCTTGTTTCCTCATTCGGAAACACAAACGGGATGTTTTCGTTTTAATGCCAGGTATGGGGATAAGAGGCTGCTTCACAAAAAGTGACTATGATTTGCCTTGTGCTCTAGCAGAGGTGCCTTTTTGCCAGTTGCAAATAGTTTCTGCATGCGTGTGACATTTAGAATTCTAGGAGCTTTTCAGAGAATATATACATGCTAGGACCCCAAGAGGCAGGGTTTCTGTTGTTGTCTGATTGGTGGTTGGATGCTGTTGATTGCTGTGCAAAGAAACAAGAAAAAGAAAGGCCCCAAAAAACTCATTGCCCCTAATCAACAGGATGTACTCTAATGATAACTTCGCTCCCTTTCCCCATCCACGCTTTTTTCTCTCCTATCTAGTGTTGGGGGTTAATAAGGGTGGAGAAGAGTGGAACGGAGAGAAAGAAACCCACAAAGTATCAAACTCTTGCTACAAGTATCTCTTTATAGATCCTGATAGCCTCTGCATTCTGAGTTTTCATTATAGTCTTATGGGCTGCATGAACTAGAGAGTAACTGAAGAAGAATGCCTGAATGCATAGATCACAGGGTGTGTACAAAGGGATGGATGACTCCCTAAACCCGGAGATAAAAAATGGTCATATTGCCACAGCTTGATCTCTGTTGTACGTTTACACTGGCGTTGGGAACACTCTCATCTGACCCTTGAATTACAGGCCAGGTTACCTGAGTGCAGAGAAACGGAGGTCTATGAGCCTCTGCTGAGGTGCTTGGGGAGAGGTGACGGGCACAGACGACACGATGCTTTATACGCTGCTGCCACCACCCTCATCACATGCCCCCGACGCACAGAAATTTAACATAAACTCAAGGGTCCTGTTAGATCCTCCAAGGAGATTTGCTTTGTTATTAACTTGGTACTCAAACTTTTATGGCTCTCAATTTTACCTACTTCTACTAGCTTTGTTTTTTTTTTTTTTTTAGCAATGTACTAAACTTCCCTCTGCTTCATTTTTGTCTTTGTTCAGTGGTAATTATAATAGTCTCCACATAGAAATTACTTTGAATTGTCCAGTGCATGCAGCATGCCTAGCATGCTGTGTGCAGGCATTAATAAATATCAGCATTTGGCGTTACTTTTGTTTTCATTTTAGAGAAAGAAAGACTTATCACTAATCTAATCTGGAACCCCAAGGCGAAGGTTCTTTTGTTCAAAGACAAAATATTCATATTTTATTCTGGGGGCTTGCTTCAAAGTATCTGTGAGATATTAATAAAAGTCAAAATATAAATACTCAAGCAATAGGAAAAAAAATCCCAAATTCCTATGTCTTTCTCCTAATAGCAGGCTCATGAAGTTATTTTTTTTTTCTTTCTCAAAAATCTAAAGCTTCTGTAATTGTATATAATACATTATAGTCAAGAAAAGTCATTATTTTTAGGAATAGTCACAACTAAAATTGTCTCCTTAAATCTCCCTTTCTTACCAATTTATCTGCATTGTAGTCTTTGCTGGATTCTCTGTTTAAAGATAGTGTCTAGTGATTAGAAGACCAGTAAGTAAATGCTTGTATATGTGTGTACATGTGTATGTCTGTTACTTTAATTTTAATGTATTGCTCTTTCAAATGTTTGAAAGGTTTAAGCAAAATAACAAAGTGTACAATTATCCACTCTCAAGGAGAAAGACGCACATGGTATACACTCACTCATATAGTCCTATAAGATATGATAAACATAATGAAATCTATACACCTAAAGAAGATAAACAAGAAAGAGGACCCGGGGTGAGATGATCAATCCTCACTTAGAAAGACAAATGGGATGTACATTGGACATAGGAGAAAACAAGTAACAGGACAGGAGCCTACCGCAGAGGGCCCCTGAAAGACTCTACCTAGCAGCGTATCAAAGCAGATACTAGGACTCATAACCAAACCTTTGGCAGAGTGCAGGGAATCATATAAAAGAAGGGGGAGTTTTTATGACGTGGAAAGGATAGGAGCTCCACAGGACCAAATATATCTGGGCACAGGGGTCTTTTCTGAGACTGACACTCCACCAAGGACCATGTATGGATATAACCTAGAGCCTCTGCTCGGATGAAGTACCAATTGGTTTCCCATAGTAAGGGGAACAGGGACTCTTTCTGACATGAACTCAATGGCAGGCTCTTTGACCTTCCAACCCCCCAAGGGAGGAGCAGTCCTGCTAGGCCACAGAGGAGGACTTTGCAGCTGCAGCCAGTCCTGAAGATACCTGATAAAACAGGGTCAGATGAAAAAGGAGGAGGTCCTCCCCAATCAGTGGACTTGGAAAGGGGCAGGGAGGAGATGAGGGAGGGAGGGAGGATTTGGGAGGGAATGAGGGAGCAGGATACAGCTGGGATACAGAGTTAATAAAACGTAACTAATAATAAAAAAAGAAAAAAGAATAATCAAATCATTTTTATTTCAGATACTTGACTAACAACATGGAATATTATAAATAATGTTCACCTTTCTTTGATGTCCTTAACCAAGTCCAATCTACTGTCTATCTACAGGGAGTTATTGTTATGAACCTGGAGGGTACAATTTTTGTTCTGTTTTTAATGAGTGGTACTGAGGACTGAACCCAGGGTCTCAAACACGCTGGGCAAGCACTGTGCTTCAGAGCTGTATTCCCAGTCCTCTGTCCACGTTTTTGTATTTTATTTTGTAAACTTTTTTTGTTTGGCTGTTGAGAGTAGTAGCTGTGGTGGTTTGAATGAGAATGACCCCCACAGACTCATACGTTTGAATATTTAGTCCCCAAGTAGGTGAACTGGGAAGGATTAGGTGTGGCCTTATGGTAGGACGTGTGTCGCTGGGGGCAAGCTCTGAGGTTGCAAAGGACTCTTACCATTCTCTCTCTCAGAAGTTCAGTCCGTTATCATCATGGCAAGAAGCATGATGGCACATAGGCGGACATATTGCAGGAAATGTAGCTGAGAGTTCTATACCCGGATCGTCAGACAGTACCACTGGACCTGGTTTGGACTTCTGAAGCCCCAAGGCCCAACCATAGTGACACACTTCCTCCAACAAGGCCACGCCTCCCAATACTGTCATTCCCTATGAGCCTGGGGTGGGGGTGGGGGGGCATTTTCATTAAAACCACTCTCTGAAACCATAACTGCCAAAGTAAACGCTTCCTTTTATAAGTTGCTTTGGTCATGGTGTTTTATCTCAAAAATAAAAGGGTACTTAAGTCAGTGGTGATGCAAGGTATGAATTCAGAGTCTTGGGATGCTAACTATCAATACTCAGAACCCTAAAATTGTTGTCATCATTATCTTCCTGTACTGAGGATCAAGCTCTGAGCCTATGTATACAAACTCTGGCACTGAGCTTTGCTCCTAAGCCTCGGTCCTTAGTTTTTCCGTATCAACCACATTTGTATGAACTGTGGTTATTTTTTTAATGGATTCCTTTTATTTATTTTTAAATTTTATTTCATGCGTGTTAGTGCTCTGCCTGCATTAGGTAGGTGCACTATGCGTTTGCCTGGTGCCTTTGGAATTCAGAAGAGAGGGTCGGACTTCCCGACGCTGTTCATAGATGGTTGTGAGTCACGATGTAGGTTCTGGGAACCGAACCCCAGATCCTCTGCAAGAGCAAGTGCTCTTAACCAACAGTTCAGTCTCCAGCCCTGAACTGCGGATGTTTTTGCTTTGCAGGCTCAGCAGTGTTTACAGATTCTTTCAAAGTGTATCGTTTTCAAGCTTAATAAATTTAACTGAAACTATCCTTTCTACACAAATTTGGTTTAATGCAAATACAAAGTAAGTAGTACTTAAAATTTTTTAGTAGCCAGCTCTTTTAAATGTCAGGTTAAATTTTTCCTCCACTTATTATTTATTGAATCACTTTACATTCTGAGCCCAGGCCCCTTCCTCTTCTCCTCCCAGTCCCAGCCCTACCCCTTTCTCCTCTCATTCCCCCACCTCTTCTTCCTCCCAGAGAAGGGGAAGCTTCCAATTAGTACCAATCTACCCTGGTTTCTCGAGTCACTGCAGGATTAAGCAAATCCTCTCCCACTGGGGAGTGACAAGGAGGCCCAGCCTTCAGTGACTACCCCGGAGGTTGGTAACAGGTTGAGAGACAGCCCCTACTCCTATTGTTAGGGGACCCACATGATGACCACGCTGTATATTTTTTACATTTGTATAGGGGTCTAGGTTCTGTCCATGCAAGCTGTTCGATTGATGGTTCATTCCCTGTGAGCCCCCGTGGGCCCATACTAGACCGCTTTGTAGGTCTTCTGGTGTTCTTTCTGTCAGAGCTAAGTGAAAAGATGTGTTAAAAGATAGTCTCCTGGGGAGGGAACCCAAATACGTCTCCAAAATCTAATTAGCGATACATAATTTATTTAAAATGTCTTGGTTTGTAATCAAAGCGCCAGTTTAAAAGCGTGGGTGTAGCCAGGAAGCAGTCAGCTGTCCTGAGCAAAGGGGCCTTACCAGGACTCCTGTTGCTGCCCTGTGTCGTGGAGATCCTGCAGCTTTGGATCTGCAGGGACGGCCCCTTCACACGCTCCAGCAGTTCGTAGATAGCACAGGGAATGGCAGAGTGGGGAGGCTAGGTGGGGAGCGGTTGGGGGTGCATCTCTCCCAAACCCATGCCTGATACACATAGCTGATGAGGGGTGGGATCGGCTCTCCTGAGTGCCACAGCCAATGAGGGGCAGGCGAGCTCTGTGCAGCCCTTGGGTACAACATGGTCCCAGGCAGCAGCCCAGACCAGGGACGGCTGCACCGCCCTTGGTGGTAACATGGGCCACGGAGCCAGACACGGCCCTTGGGCAGCAGCATGGGGCAGGACCTCCCCACGGCCTCAGGCTACTCACATCAGGCTGTTCCTCGCACCCTCACATCACTGGTCCTGCCTCTCTTCCTCGTGCTGACACCATTCTGAGTCTCTTTCTCTCCCACTACTCGCACAGCGTAGCAGCACTTTCTGTGGGCAGACCTCTGGATGACCTCTGCCCACCTGTGCCATGTGGTGGCAGGCCTCTCAAACACACGCTTTCTAAAATTAAAAAAGAAAAAGAAAAGAAATCCCCCAAAGACTCAGCAACATCTCAAGCATTAAATAGCTTCATGTGGCCAGTGACTTTCACACTGGACGGCATAATGCTGTCTATTCACACCAACACAGAATCATTTAAGGGTTATAAATTACCAAGCCGCCCCCGACACACACTTACCAATTGATTTACCGGTTCTGTTAGTGATAGAACTTTCACTTATAATGAGGTGGTTTTTTTTTTTTTCTTTTTCTTTTTCCCCTACCACCAATAATCCTTCTATGAACATTTCAGTCATCTTGTGATTCTCAAACTCAGTCACAAATGAAAAGAAACTGGGACTGGATAGAACCTTAAATTTGTCTAAAATTCTCCTTTGTTCTTCGTGGGCATATTTTCTTTAAGTTTTTAGGCAGACTTATGATGGGTATTTTAAAGTACTTGTCTAGAATTCCCAAAACCTAGATCCTTTTCCCGAGGTCAGTTAATATTAAATGCTTTATTAAACTTTTAAAATATTTTCTTGTTTTAAAGTTGTAATCTTTGCACAGCCGGGAATCTTTGATTGGCGACCAGACATTATTAATTACAAACTGTAGTGTCTTGGGATTCTGCCTTGTTCTTCTGAAGAGTAATTTTAATTTTTACAGGTATTACAGGGAGTTCTGTTTAAAATCCCAACTCTGTATTGGCAGCAGATTAAACTCTCCAATCAGGTGGTTTAGCTTCCAGATTTTGCTCTTTGCCAAGGTTATCTTGTATCTTCTCTACATATATATATACAGTGTCTCTAAGTCTTTTTTTTTTCTCCTTTTAGGTATTTATTTATTTATTTATTTATTTATTTATTTATTTATTTTTGAGAAGACTCTAACCTGGTTCCCTAGGGCCTACACTGGTTTATTCCCACAGTGTGTACAAGGTTTCACTTCTCCCACAGCATCACTGCTATTTATTCTAATTGATTGATGGGTTAATTGGTTATCACCACCCTTCGAGGGAGGAGATAGAATCTCACTGCACTTTTGGTCTCTAAGTCTTTTAAGTAGAATTTATATGTATCTCTTTGCAGTCTCCCCTCTTTGCATCTCCCTCCCCCAGCGCCAGCCCTTTAACTTCCAATTCTCCCTTTATTAAACTGTCTGAAGCCTCAAGCCAAGGTGATGGAAGTTCCCTGCTAATGTATCTATGCAAGAAGGAGCCTGGGAACTGTCAAAAGTTATCCAAGAAAATTCCCCATCCAAGCAGAGTTTCCTCTAGTTGTTACTTCAATCACTCTCTGGTTCTTTAATAGGATGAAGTATATATATTTTAGTTTTTAATCGCTGCCATCCAAGGGAAAGTTAACTATCTAAAAACCCCAACCATGACTGAGTGCTTTTTGATCTACAGTGTTTTATCTTCCTCTTATGTGACATGCTCACTGAAGAAAATGGCTGATTTGAAGGTGAGTATAGACACATACACACACACACACACACATGCATACACTTACACCTCATTTTTATTTTGAATATATTTTAAATGTTTCTTAATAAAAACTTAAAAGTGAGAAGATTAATTCGCGGGCCATGCTTTGCGCTTTCCATCAAACAAGGAGTGAAGCTAAATCCAAAACGAAGCCTGCACGCCTCATCATTCAGTCTGCACAGCAGTGCCACGTCCTCGGAGAAGTGACATTCAAGCTAAAGAAATGCCCCTCACAGGCAACCCCGGCATCATTCCATCCCACCATACTTCCTTACCATCAAACTAAATATCTGAAAATACCTTATTATTTACACATTTCTTTCTTGTTCTCTCTACTAGGGTATACATTCCACAAGCAAGTCTATATTCTACAAGAATAAACACCAAGATGAGATTGGATCTGCTGGAATTTTTTATTAGGGTTATGGCCTGGAAGAGAAAGCAAGGAAGGAGGATAAATCTGAAAGAGACTTCGGAATGTGAAGAAGTTGGGCACTAAGTGAAAAGAAGAAAAGAGAGTCAAGGCAAGTCATCTAGATAAGGCCTGAGGAATAGTCAGCAAGTCCACCATGGTCTTAAGGCCAAGCCTTACAAGACTTTCCCTGCCTCCAGCAATGTCTTGCAAGGAAAAAGTAGCCTTGGGTAAACTTTCAGTAGATTTCAGAGCACAGAATCTGAGACCCAGTCACATTTGCAACCATAGAGAGAGACAAGTAGGTCACACCTCATGCAGTCTATGCTTCATAAGAGCAAAATGTGTTCCTGACAAGTTGTAGAAGATTCTCAAGACAAGTTTGTGGGATATGTGAATGAACAAACAGAAACATGAAGAACATTGCCCAAGCTCACATTGTTGTACTAGCAGGATACGGAACATGCCCCATCACCCAGGACAGCTGATGATTCGACTGCTTCCTGGCTACACCCACGCTTTTAAACTGGTGCTTTGATTACAAACCAAGACATTTTAAATAAATTATGTATCACTAATTAGATTTTGGAGACATACTTGGGTTCCCTCCCCAGGAGACTATCTTTTAACACATCTTTTCGCTTAGATCTGACAAAAAGAACAGGAAAGTTGGGGCTGGCGAAATGGCTCGGGAGTTAAGAGTGCTGGTTGTTCTTTGAGAGAACTCAGGTTCAATTTCCAGAACCCACATGGCTGCTCACAGCTGTCTGTACCTCCACTTCCATGTAATCAGATGATGAGATGCCCTCTCCGACCTTTCGTGGTACAAACATGGTATACATATACACATACAGGCAAAACCCCACATATATAGAAAATAAAAACAAGTAATTAGAAATACTTGAAAAGAATGTTATTTTTAAAAATTGAAGAAAAATTTAGCCATTGTCATATAAAAAAAAACATTGTTAAACATTATATGTCCAGTCAAACACACACACACACACCACAAAAATCATTTTCCTTTTAGAGTACTCAAAAAAAGAAAAAGAAAAGAAAAGAAAAGAAAATCCTATGATGATTGAGGAACATTATGACTGAGCATTCTACTCCAGTTCTCTGCAGTAAATTTTATGTACAAAGAACAATGCAGTGATCAATAAAGTCTTGGATATTTATATAAAAATCAGTTTTATCTCTTCTATTTCTGTCCATTTGCCTGCAAATTTCATGATTTCCTTGTTTTTAATTGCTGAATAGTGTTCCATTGTGTAGATATACCACAATTTCTGTATCCATTCCCCCACTGAGGGACATCTAGGTTGTTTCCAGATTCTGGCTTTTACAAATAAAGCTTCCATGAGCAAATGTCCTCATTGAATGGTGGGGCATCTTTTGGGCGTATGCCCAGGAGTGGTATAGCTGCATCTTGAGGTAATGCTATTTCCAATTATATGAGGAAGTGCCAGATTGATTTCCAAAGTGGTTGTACAAGTTTACATTCCCACCAGCAATGAAGGAGAGTTCCCTTTTCTCCTCATCCTCTCTAGCATGTGTTGTCACTTGAATTTTGATCTTAGTCATTCTGATGGGTATAAGATGGAATCTCAGAATTGTTTGTATTTGCATTTCCCTGATGACTAATGATGTTGAGCATTTCTTTAAGTGTTTCTCTGCCATTCGATATTCCTCTATTGAGAATTCTCTGCTTAGCTCTGTACCCCATTTTTTAATTTGGATTATTTGGTTTGTTGGTGTCTTGAGTTCTTTATATATTCTGGATATTAGTCTTCTGTCAGATGTAGGGTTGGTGAAGATTCTTTCCCAGTCTGTAGGCTGCTGTTTTGTTCTGCTGACAGTGTCCTTTGCTTTACAGAAGCTCTTCAGTTTCATGAGGTTCCATTTATTGATTGTTGCTCTTAGAGCCTGAGCTGTTGGTGTTCCATTCAGGAAACTGTCTCCTGTGCCAATGAGTTGAAGGCTCTTCCTCACTTTTTTTTCCAACAGATTTAGTGTGTCTGGTTTTATGTTGAGATCTTCAATCCACTTGAACTTTAATTTTGTGGAGGGTGAATGGGTCTATTTGCATTTTTCTATATGTGGACTTCCAGTTAGACCAGCACCATTTGTTGAAGATGCTGTCTTTTTTCCATTGCATGGTTTTGGCATCTTTGTCAAAAATCAGGTGTAGATAGGTGTGTGGGTTTATTTCTGGGTTGTCTGTTTGATTCCATTGATCCATCATTCTGTTTCTATGCCAGTACCATGCAGTTTTTATTACTGTTGCTCTATGGTACAGTTTGAGATGAGGGATGGAGATACCTCCAGAAGATCTTTTATTGTAGAGGATTGTTATTCCATATGAAACTGAGAATTTTTCTTTCAAGGTCTGTAAAGAATTATGTTGGTAATTTGATGGGCATTGCATTGAATGTAGATTTCTCATGGTAAGACCGACCATTTTCACAAGTCTTTGACTTGCTTGGTTAGAGTTACACCAAGGTATTTTATGTCCTTTGTGGCTATTGTGAAGTATGTTGTTTCCCTAATTTCTTTCTCAGCCCATTTGTCTTTTGTATACAGGAGGGTGACTGAATTTTTTTTTTTTAGTTAATTTTGTATCCAGCCACTGTGCTGAAGGTGTTCATCAGCTGTATAAGCTCTCTGGGAGAATGTCTTTTCCTTTTATTTATGTGTTTTATTTTATTTATTATAATTTATTCACTTTGTATCCCAGCTGTAAACCCCTCCATTAGTCCCTCCCAATCCTGTCCTAACTCCCTCATCTCCTCCCACACCCCTCTCCCAATCCACTGATAGGGAAGGTTCTTCTCCCCTTTCATCTGACCCTAGCCTATCAGGTCTCATCAGGACTGGCTTCATTGTCTTCCTCTATGGCCTAGTAAGGTTTCCCCCTCCTCAGGGGGCCAGGAGAAGGGTGATCAAAGAGCTAGCCACTGAGTTCATGTCAAAGACAGCCCCTGTTCCCCTTACTAGAGAACTCACTTGGACACTGAGCTGCCAAGGGATACATCTGTGCAGGGTTTCTAGGTTATATCCATGCATGGTCCTTGGTTGGAGTATCAGTCTCAGAAAGGACTCCTGGGCCCAGAATTTTTGGTTCTGTTGTTCTCCTTGTGGAGCTCCTGTCCCCTCCAGGTCTTTCTGTCTCCCCCTTCTTTCATAAGATTCCCTGCACTCTGCCCAAAGTTTAGTTATGAGTCTCAACATCTGCTTTGATACATTGCCTTCTGAGGTAGGCTCCAGTCTTGTTTCCTGTTTTCTCTTTCTTCCAATGTCCATTTCATTTGTCTTTCTGAATGAGGATTGATTATCTTACCCGGGGTCCTCCTTCTTGCTTAGCTTCTTTAGGTGTACAGGTTTTAGTATGTTTATCCTATATTATATGTCTAATATCCACTTATAAGTGAGTATATACTGTTTATGTCTTTCTGCTTCTGGGATACCTCACTTAGGATGATCTTTTCTAGAGCCCACCATTTGCCTGCAAATTTCATTATTTCCTTCATTTAATTGCTGTGTAGTATTCCATTGTGTAAATGTACCACAATTTCTCTATCCATTCCTCAGTTGAGGGACGTTTGGGTTGTTTCCAGATTCTAGCTATTATGAATAAAGCTGCTATGAACATGCTTGAGCAAATGTCCTTGCTGTATACTTAAGCATCTTTTGGATATATGCCTAGGAGTGGTATAGCTGGATCTTGAGGAAGCACTATTCCTAATTTTCTGAGAAAACACCAGATTGATTTCCAAAGTGGTTGTATAAGTTTAAATTCATACCAGCAATGGAGGAGGGTTCCCCATTGTCCACATCCTCTCCAACATGTGTTGTCACTTGAGTTTTTGATCTTAGCCATTCTGATAGGTGTAAGGCAAACTCTCTGGGTCGTTTTGATTTGCATTTCTCTGATGACTAAGGACATTCAGCATTTCTTTAAGTGCTTCTCAGCCATTCAAGGTTCCTCTATTGAGAATTCGCCAGAATCTGGAAACAACCTAGAAGAGATCATCCTGAGTGAGGTAACCCAGAAACAGAAAGACAGGTGTAGTATACATTCACTAATAAGTGGATATTAGCCATATAATATAGGATAGCCATCTACAGACCTAAAGAAGCTAAACACTAAGGAGGACCCTAGGGAGGATGCTCAAATCTCATTCAGAATGACAAACAGGATACACACCAGAAGTGGTGGAAGAGAGGAAACAGGATGGGAGTCTACCATAGAGGGTCCTCTGAAAGGGGATCAAAGCAGATGCTGAGACTCAGGGCCAAACTTTGGGCAGAGCACAGGGAGCCTTATGGAGGAAGAGAGGGGTGGGATTAGAGGGACATGGAGAGGGCAGAAGCCCCACAAAGAGACCAACAATACTAAAAGATCTGAGCCCAGGGGGCGCTGCAGAGACTGATGCATCAACAAGGACCATGCATGGAGAGGACCTAGACCCCCTTGCTCAGATGTGGCTGAGTGGCAGCTCAGTCTCCATGTGGATCTCTGAGGGAGGGAATCAGGGGCTGCCTCTATCATGAACTCAGTTGACTGCTCTCTGATCCCTCGCCCCTGATGATGCAGCCTTGCCAGGCCACAGAGGAAGAGGATCCAGGCAGTCCTGATGAGAATTAACTAGCTATGGGCAGATGGCAAAAAAGAACTCTCCCTTTCAGTGGGCTAGGGGAAGGGCATAAGAGAAAGGAGAGAGGGTGGGACTGGGGAAGTTGAATCCTTCAAGATATATAATGAATAAATTGTGAAGAAAAACTTAAAAATTAAAAAAAATCAGTTTGATCACAAAGGACAAACATAAATTGACCATCTTATAAAAATGCTCAAAAGCAGAAGAAACATCTTCAAATAAGCCTCCATGCAAGCAAAACAGCCAAAATAACAGAAACCACACAGAATTATTTTTAAATGTTATACTTTGAAGCTGATGTCTAAGATCAAAGACAGCAGTGAACTGCTTATCTGAAACATCTTTTTAGAAATTTGGATGACAAAATAAACAACTCCGTTCTAAGATGTGATCATTTCTCTAAAACCAAAACAGGGTTGTGCGAGTTGTCCATAGATGGAGTCAAACAGTGAGAAAGTAGGGGATGTGGGTTACCTTAGTGAATTCTCCAGAATTCTACACGCGGACTAGCCATGTTTCCACAAATAAATCTTCACTGTGAAACCCCGGGTCCCTCAGCCACAGCCAATGTGTGTCCTCCTGTGTCCTTGACCTGGATCTAGGACAAGGAAGACCATCTCTTTGTCCCACAAGATCTTCACATTGTTTTGATTTCAGGGATCAAAGGTGCTACAGTGGTTATAGACAGCTAAGAAGAAAAAGGGAAGAAAAAGCTGCCCCCCCTCCCTCTCTCGATATATATGTTTGTATTTCCATATATGTGGAAATTGGGATCTATACATGCCGAAATATTAGCATGTTTGACATAGGTGAAAATTGAGCAAGTGGGAGATGTTGGCAGCAGTAACTGGAGAAGGAAATGGTTGAGGATTCTTACGGAGACAAGGGAGAAAGCCTGGCTCCATACTAACTCTGCCTAATGTCATTTCTGATACTGGTTCATGGATAGATTTCCCAACTCCCCTCTTAGCTTGACGAAGTCAGAGTCTCCAGGAACAGGGGCCGGTCTTTTGGCTCACCCATATCCGGCTGTTGGTTCAATCCAAATTCCAGGCCATCAATCACTAGAAAATTCCTGTCAGTTTCTGTAGTTACCTTAAAAGTGCTTTTAAAGATTTATTTTATTTATTTTATGTGTATAAGTGTTTTGCTTACGTGTACGCATGTATATATGTATTATGTATGTGCGTACACATACCACTTGTGTGTGGTGTCCACAGAAATCAGACAAAGGCAGGTGTGGATACTGTTTTTGTATCTGTAGTTGTGGGCAGTTGTGAGCCATCCTGTGGATGCTAGGAACCGAGTCCTCTGCAAGAGCAAAAAAAAAAAAAAAAAAAAAAAAGCCTTTTTTAAAAAGCTTTTTACTGCTTCTTTGTGACTTTCACATTGTGCACCCCAGTCCTACCCAGCTCCCCCCCCCTCCCCCCTCCCTCCACGCTTGCAACCACCCCTCCAACAGAGGGGGAAATAAAACTTGTGGAGGCTGCAGTGTGTCCCACAGTGTGCTGTTTTGTCCACACTTCTTTGCTTGCTAATGTTCATTGATCTGGTAGGAGGCCTCTGGCTTCTGTTACTCCGTCAGTGCTGGAAGGAGCCTCTCGGGGACTCCCCTTGGATATCCTGTTGTTGCCCCGTGTCATGGAGATCCTGTAGTTTTGGATCTAAAGGATCAGCCCCTTCGTGCACTCCATTAGTTCATCAATAAGGTAGATGTTGGGCCGATCCCAAACCCTGGATCTGGCCTGGGAAGTATCCCAGCTGGTCATCTAGTGCTCTCACGCCCCCGGAGAGGCTCACGAAGTTCACAACCCCACTCCCCGCCACCCCCACGCCCCTCCCCACCCCGTGCCTCCTACCCCACCCCCACTCCCAGAAACCAGGACCGCTCAACCCTGCTGCCCAGGTAAGGTACTGCCCGGGGCTGGCAGCTGGCTAGGGATGGGGTCATCTCTCCTGCTCTCACGACCCCCCAGGACCAGCTCTCCCACCATGCACAGGCCAGTAGCACCCTGGTCCCTGGTGGCATCAGTGCCACTCACGTCAGGTCATCCCTCACTACCGTGGGGCCTCCAGCTCTGCCTCTCTTCATTGTGCCCACATCCTTCTGTTTCTTTCATTTCTCCACCACTTGCTTGCTCCTCTTAGTGGTGCCCGGGTCTCTGTGTCTGGGGTTGTCTCAGGGGTGATCTCAGGAGTGCTGTGCCTCGCTCGTGCATTGTGGCACTGGGCAGGGGTCATCTCGGCCATGGTCTGCTCCCCCCAGGCCTACCTGGCATCAGACTGGAGGTCATCTCAGATGTGCACAGGTCAAAACACAGAGCATAGACATGGCTTCTCTCCTCTCCTCTCCTACTGACGCACGTGTGACACAGCAGCCACACCCACAGTGTCTCTTGGGGCAGCGCAGCAAATGTTCTTAATCACTGAGTAAGATTCTCTCTTTATACCGGTTTTAATAACGTTTTTATCTATTCTTTGAGAATTTCACACAATTTCTTTTGATCATATTATTTCCCCTCCACCCAGGTCCTCCATCACCACCCACCAGCCATCCACTGTCATGTTATTTTTCTCTTTTGAAAATAACAAACAAACATGGAGTCCAGTTTGTGCAACCACTCCTCAGTGCGGGGCCTGCTTTGGAGAGTAGTTGATACACCCAGCGTTACTTCATTGAAGCAACTGATCTCCCCTCTCCGCACCGCTGTCAATTGGGAGTGGCTTCTTGGCTAAAGGTGTTACTTGTTTTGAGTTGTTTGATTTTGATGTTTCTTAGTGTTGTGTTCATTTTGCTTATGTGCTTTGGGGTAACTGGGCTTCTTGGGTCTGTAGATTATGGATTTTCACAAATTTGGGCAATTTAGAGTCATTATTGACACTGGTAGGTTCTTGTGTCCTTCCTCTCCTCTGGGCACTCCAGTTTAAAGTACTTGATCATTTAAATGGCCCCACAGAGCATTTAAACTCTGTTCATTTCACCTTGTTCCTCTTTGCTTAGTTTTTTATAGCTTTTATTACACTGTATTAAACTGAAATGCCATTGAGTTCACATATCTGCTCTTTGACTTCCGATTTGTAGTTAATCCCTTTGGATGTGTTTTTAATCTCAGAAACTATACTTTTCATTTCTAAGTCTTTATATTTTTTCACACATCTAATTTTAAGAACATAGGAAACAAAATCATGAAATAAGCTTTCTTGCACTCTGTTTTTCTTTTTTTATTATGGTAATGACTGTAATTTTTTGACTTGCTTAGGTTCTTTTTTTTTTTTTTTTTTTTGGTTTTGTTTTCCTTCTTGTCCTTGTTTTCCTGATTATTTTCACGCCTGGTAACTATAAAGTCTTTGGTTGTTTCTTTACTTGGATCCTGGATACTTTTGTAACTCTGTAAATATTATTGAACTTTATTTGGGGAGTATTTCAAGTACATGGAAATTGATCTTTGGGGGTTGCTTCTTGTTTTTACAATCTACTATTTAGACCTAGAGCAATGCCCGTCATGTGACTACTTATTTTCACTACTGCTGCAAGTCTCTTCTGAGCACTTTGCTTGTTCTGCATGAATCATTATTTTTTCCCCATATTTTCAATACGACCATGTCTGTGTGAGCACTGAGCACCCTTTCCTCGCTCGGGTGCATTTGGTAAACATTTGCCTAACAGTTTCCCGAAGGAAATCTGTTGATGGCGACATCTATGGGCAGCCATGGCTACCATCACATGCTGAATCCACACTTCTCCAATTCCACGTCAGTCTTAAATAGAGATTAATGTTAGGTACTCTGTCATGAGTGGGACAGAGCTTCGAACATAAATTGAGGGAAAAGAATATATTCCGGCCTGTGATTTCAAAGGGTCCCATCCATTCTTGCTGAGCCCATGATCTCGAAGAGAGCATCAGGACAGAAGATCACGTGACAGGACAGAGGATCACGTGGCAAATGATCTTCCTTGTTTACTGTGGTCAGAAGGCACAGACACACAGGCAATCTAAGGGTGGGCTCTCCACCAGTGACTTCCTCCGCAAGAGCCTGCTCGGAAGCTTGGCGAGGGAGCAGAGTTATGACTGTACTCCTGACAGAACAGTTTTCTGCCTGGGAAGGTCGTCCTCGCCCACTGAGCATCCACGTTTCGAAGCCGTGCCCAGGGAGCGGTGAGGAAGGAGGGCCACCTGCTCATCCCTCAGAGTCAGCCAAGCCAATCACAGAGACCCAGGATGACCAAGGTGATGGCCAGATTATCCCCACACACCCCAATAACCTACTTCCGCCAGCAAATCCCACCTTGTCCAGTTCACAGAACCCCAAAACATCGCCACTACCTGGAGCCCATACACCAGGGCAGAAGCCTCTCGGGAGGGACACTAACTACCCAAACCATCACAAGATTCGTCATTGAGGCAATGGCTCTATGATCAGATTCTTGCCTACAGATTTTCAATTCACCGATGTATTTCTGGGTGTAACTCTAAATACCAGTTAAACTTTTTTTGTTTGTTTGTTTTCAGGCAAAAGATCATTCCATTATGCCTCATTACCCTACATTTGAAGAAAAATTCCAATCTGTTAGTTTGTGTGGCCTACAAACTGGATTTAAGGTTTGGAACTAAAGACGTCAGGGCAATAGAAGAATTTGGTAAGATTTGAATTGCAAAAAAAGAATGAATAGAAACAAGGAAGCTGTCATGAGGGAAAATTTTAGACATGTAATGGCAATTTTCATGGATGTCTGAATTATCTCACTCATCAACCCTCAAAATCTTTAGTTTCAACTTTGTTACTGATCAAATTTCCATTTCAGAAATTAATTTTTATTTTAAGTACATGAATCTGAACTATTAATGGCACGTGTTGAAAAAAATAAAAGCTTTCTAGAGAAGATCGGTTACATTCTGATTTAATGTTTCTGGAAAATGTAAGAAACAGAAGTACATTTTAAAAACTGAATACTGAATATGAGAGTACCTAATATGAGAAAGGCTCCAGAGTTTAAAACGGAATTAAAAAAACATCTGGTTAGTCAATAAATTGTGCTCTTTTTGAAAAAATATTCTAGTCTGTTGTACTCTCAAGTTTTTAAAGGATTCAAACATTCTTTCTCTCTGAAAAGAAATGGGAATCCCAAAGGAATTTCCTACAGACATCTGCATGGTTCCTGAGATCGTTTTCATCAACTTACTACAAGGATCAGGTTTAACAGACCTCCACGAGCATAAAGAGGATCCATCTAGCTTCATAGATCTTCTTCTAAAGTATGAGGGACAGTCAAACAATTTCAACATGAAAA
This sequence comes from Meriones unguiculatus, assembly GCF_030254825.1. NCBI lineage: Eukaryota > Metazoa > Chordata > Mammalia > Rodentia > Muridae > Meriones > Meriones unguiculatus. The sequence continues at coordinate 15,761,332 of NC_083365.1, read as the reverse complement.
ATATAAAATGAAAATTAAAGCAAAAATAGACATTAATGAAAGGGAAATTTTATAATTAATATTTCCAGAGAGTAATAGTGAGGGCATTACATATCTAGTATAAAAGCAGAATGCTTTGAGAAGAAAAAAATGAATCAGTGCACAAGAGAGATTTTTTCACAAAAATAAAAACTGAGCAAAAGGAAAAGAAATGGTAAAAATTGAAATATAAAATATAAAGTAAGTAGTTTCTAGAAAGCATTATAGTTAAGATTCAAATAAAATAGAAAGGAAAAGGTGTTTTTAATGTAGACAGTCAAGCCAGAAAACTCAACATATGACTAATGGGAATTCTAGAAGGAGAACATAAAATTATATAATATATAAAGTTCACAGTAGGACACAAGTTTTCAGAATGAGTGCATTTCCTATGTTACCTACAATTATAAGTGAAAATGGAAAATCACCAAGAAATATCACAATGAATCTGCAGATGCTTAAGTTTCTAAAAAGCAATGAAGCAAATGAGCAGCAGTAGCCATAGCATGTAGCAAGCTGAAGACAGGATAAAAAAGGCACCAGGGTTCCCCAAAGACACCAAACCCCAGAAACAATGATGTCCACCATGATATGCATGTCCAGTGTTCACAGAGGCCAGGCTTGGCTTCCCTAGAACTGAAGCTACAAGTGTATGTGAGCTGTCACACGGGTGCCTGATGAAAACCACACAGGATTACACCAGAAGGCCTCGTGGATGGAAAGAAAGGGGGAAGGAGACTGAGTGAGAAGGGGAAGACAAATGGCAGGGAGGGAGAAGAAATCAGGAAAGGAGGGAAAGTGCAAGGAAAGAAGCTTTGGATAGAACAGACTTGAAATGGTTTTTGTTCTTTTCAGTTCTATCACTAAAACTGGGGAAAATTAAAATTATGTACCTATCATACAAACAGGTACTATACCGAGAGTTCTGGAAACAATCTGTTAGAAGGCTGATGATTAGATCCCAACGATGCAGAGAGGATGGGATGTTTTAAGTCTAGAGACCAATTATCTTGGGCCACCCTTAGCTCTCTTCATAGCCATTTGTTTCCTACCTCTGTATATTTATTGCCTTGGAATGTGCAAACAGATACATAGTTTCCATCAACCAAAGGCTAAGGATGCTATCAGAAAGCACCAAAGCCTGTAGCTGAGATTTCCCTGCTGTTCTGTGAGCTGCCTACCTAGAGCTTCGACTTAGTTGACAGGTATCTCGATTTATGATTTTCTTTGTTCTGTTACTCTAAAACATAGAATTGTTGCCATATTGGAATACGGTATCCTGTACCACAGTCACCATTATTTGACTTCAGAATGAATCGTTTTTGTCTTTGAGGTGAGAGCTGTTTCTTACGTGAACTTTTCATAGAAAACTAAGCAAATGAAAGCACGAGGTGGTAATAAAGATGAACAGAATTTATATTAAAAAAAAAACTGTAATAGCACTCACTCTGCCTGATAATGAGTGAACACTATTTAAAACAGTCTAGGTGATGAATGTTCGTTTAATAAAAAGTGGCAAGGTGAAGTCGAGAGTTAAGCTAAAGGGATATAAAGTGGGGAAGAGATACAGGGAAGACAAGAAAACTCCTCATCTCCCACAACATGAGTGCACCTGGGAATGTGTAAAGCCTGTGACCACAAAGTCCTGTACAGGCATAGGGCTTCACATATCAAGATAAATGGAAGAGGTCTGTATCAGAGCAGGAGCGGAGCTGGGGAACCTTTCCTATAGAATCCTCCTAGCACTACTTATCATTTTAAACTATGCATTTATAATTTAAATCAGTGTACCTGTTTCTGTCAGGGTTCTCTGGAGGAACAGAACCAAAGGACTGTGTGTGTGTGTGTGTGTGAGAAAGAGAGAGAGATAGAGAAAGAAAAGAGAGAACTTATTAAGTAGTATTTAAAATAGTAACAACAGCTTAATCAGAGCCAAAGAACCGAGACCCAGTAGAAACTCAGTCTTTGAGGCCGGGTGCCTCCACAGTCAGAGCAGTCCCGCAGTAGCTGTTTCTCACTTCGAGAATGACAACTGAGAGTGACCTAGTCCACAAGGCCAGGTGCCTCAGTGGTCCCAATCCCAGAAACTTTCCTCAAGAGCCGCTGCTCCCTACTCCTGATGAAAGCTTGAAAACACTAGTTCTGCTGTCAATAAAGAAATCATAGTCACAAGAATAGGAAGTCATACCAGGGAGGGGATGGGAAAGGAACGGATTTCAAAGGGACTAAATTACCCATGTAACAAAACATAACATTCACCGGGAAAGCTCATGAACTCCAAGTGAATCAGGTGGAGGAGCTGTGGGAAGGGAAATGACCCGAGTAGGCTCAGAAAGCTCATGGCTCAGCAATGAGGCTGCCTATCTTTCTCAGCCCTCTGACTTCCATTTTCAGGAATGACTTTCTCTTCTTTAATAAACTGTACCTGTTTCTGTCACTACTCACGTGTACTTGACACAATTCTTTGTTCCACAAGAACCCGGAGGTATAAGTGGAAGTCCTCTGTACTCTAATCCTTGCCTATAATATTGCCTGTGTGAAAAGTGAGAGACTTAAACACACACACACACACACACACACACACACACACACACACGGGAGAAACAGGCTACTCCCTATTTTCGTCCGATGAAAGCAGAAACAACTATGATTCACACAGTGCCACGGGAAGCTGTTTATTCCTCTCCTAATATGTTAGAAAACATCCTTACCTTGCTTTGGTCCAGCCCTGGACCATATGGAAAAGAGATTGCCTAGAAGTAAGGAGAGACCCTGCCTCTCCCAAGCTTTAGGGCCCTGCCTTTCCCATTCTCCTTTCTCTTTGCTTGAGTGTCTTGCCCTAAGGCACATTGGATGATCTCACACTAGCCATAGACTAGGCATCCAACATCCCTTTTATTGATTATTACAGAAAACTAAGTGCCAATATTCAGGGAAATTGGCCCTTCTGCCTTACACTGGCTCCCCTTCAAGACAGAGGTCCTTAGCTCCACTCCTGGTCTGCTGTTGCAATTCCTCTCTGGCCCATCTGTATTTGATCTGTAATATATTTTGTTGCACATTTTCTGGTAGGAATATTTTAAAAACTTAAGACATTTTGTTATTTTTACTGGTTCTTTTGTGGATTTAATTCCTCCTCTGAAGGTATCATCTCTACTATGCAGAATTTGTGGGTGGATTGTTCTGTCACCACAAGTTTCTGACAATCTTTCTTGTCCAATTTAAATGCGATCTGCCAACTGCTACATGGCATGGGATTCTTGGAGTTAATAGCCATGTCATCTGAATCAACACATCCTGTAGAATGGGTTCTCCACAGCTCTAGTCTGACCAGAGATTTGGCTCTATTTTAGATTCTCTCCCTCTCTCCATTCCATCCCCAACCCTGTGTGTGTGTGTGTGTGTGTGTGTGTGTGTGTGTGTGTGTGTTATTTTCTATTGCCTAGATTTAAAAGGGAAATCATCACTTCAGTTTGAGCCTACATTTTTTGGGGGGTCAGCTATAGTTAACTAGCTGTAGATTATGTGATACAGACTAAAACATTTTCAGGGCTGGGGGTATGGATCGATTGGCAGAGTAAAACCCTGGGTTCATTTCCCAACATCATATGAACCTCTGATCATGGGCATCAGGATGCATGCCTGTGATCATATTAGGCAGGATGTTATATTTTGGAGGGACTGAGCAATAGGCCTCCAAATATGGGCATAAAGAACAGCAGATGGCTCAGCTCAAGGTACTGATACCGAGTCTAAAGAAAATGATGATAGTCAAGATATAAAGCAATGGCAGGGGTCGTTTCTGCTTGGAATAGATCAGACAAGGCCCCAAAAGAAGATGTGAGGGACACTGGATGGGAGTGGTCCCTACTAGTTACATTAGCAATTTCAAGATTCCCTATCTAGGGAGGCATACACAGAGCTCTACTGCCCTTTCTTCTAGTAGACCTTTTGACTCAGTAAATACCTACTTACAACAGAATATTGGGTTAAAATGGGCTTCTGAGAAGAGCACTTCCCTTTTCTAGAAGTGCCTACTCTGGAGGACACATTTTGGAGGAGGCAAAAAAAAAAAAAAGAAGAAGACGAAAAATAGAGCCCCCAGCCTGGTGGGTTGAGGCTGTTTCTTCTCAGCTTGGCCTACTCTTGGCCTTGGCTTCCCTGATGGATCTGATTAAAGTCGTTGCTGTTTGAATATTGACTTATCCTGTCTAAATTCTTCCCTTCAGAAAACATATGACCTAAGGACACTGGGAGGGCTGAGGTCAGAGGAGACCAGAGCTCTCCCTACAGAGATGGAGGTAGCAAGTTCAGGTATGCAAGGTGGTTCTTAGCCATGTATCTAGTTAAGACCCAACAAAGATGTGTGACTCACTAAATTCTGTCTTAAAAAAAAAGAGCATTAAAACGTTTTCCAAAAATCAAATTCTCCCATGTGCCTTAGAAATAGCCTTTAATTACCAGTTGCAACACTTGCCCACTCAGTAGGTAAAAAAAAAAAAAAAAAAAAAAAAACAATCAGTATTATTAGAAAAGACATTGAAGAGGAGGGAAGAGGAAAAGGAGGAGGAAGGGGAGTGGGAGGGTAACAAATGCCCATTCGTCTTGTTTGGAGGTTATTTGTGTTGACCATGCTTAGGATTTATACCAGATCCAACCGGCTTAGTAGAAACCAGAACTGATTTCAAGTAACTTGATGTGGGAAGCTTTTGAGCCTTATCTTCCCTTTCAGATTCTGGGCAAGAAAACAACAGAGAAGGCCCATGTGGCTCTGGTTCCTCTTGGCATTATCTTCTAAAAGATAGCCTTGGAGTATAAATCATGTACACATGACCTTCTCTTGGAGCCCTGCCCACCATCTGGTGACCTCCCTGTCACACTGCCTTTCTTCGCAACTCTCTCCATGACCCCACATGTCTCGGTGCAATCTTTCAAAGTCACATGTCTGTGTTTGCAACTAGAGGGGGAAAATCATGAGTTATTTTGACCACTGATGGATGTCATTCTGTGATCACTCTTAGGCCCTATGAAGATAAGTAAGGGATCCCTGGATCCCCAGATTCTAGCCTCCACGTCTTCTATCCTTCTACTCCCTATGCTACAAGTCAGGAGATCCCCAGAATGCCACCTTCTACACTAACTTCTGTTCTCTGTGCCAACTGAGATCAGCCCAGGGATGTCTGGGCCCCCAGCCTCTGGTACACACTTAGGAAGCACCTAAAACTCAACCCATCCAAGAGTCAATGTCAAGTCTCTTCTCGTGAAGTTTAAGCCACTCACAGCCAAGGTCCATGAAGCAATAGAAATCCCAAGCACTGAAACAAATGTTCACTCAACCCAGATGTTCCAGGACATCTCAGCAGAGCAGGTGAAGATGAGAAAATCCCAATGAGGAAACAGTAACGTGAAAAGCCACAGTGAAAATGAGGTCCAACCACCAGTCCCAAATATGTTGTTCTCTTAAAGGTGTGTAAAAATTGTTTCATTCTAGTTTTATGTCAACTTGACATCAGCTAGAGTAGTTTGGAAAGAGGGACCCTCAGTTGAGACTGTGTGTCTATAAAATTGGTCTGTGCAAGTCTTTGGGGCATTTTCTTAGTACTGACAAGGGAAGGCTCAGCCCATTGTGGGTGTTATTCATCCTGGGCTGGTGGTCCTAGCTCTCTCCATAAGAAAGCAGGCTGAGCAAGCCATGGGGAGCAAGCCAGTAGGCAGCACACATCCATAGCCTCTGTGTCAGTTCTTACACCTACGTACTGGCCCAGTCAAATTCCTGCCTTGACTTCCTTCTGTGGACGGTGACTCAGGATATGTAAGCCAAATAAACCCTTTCTTCCCCAAGTTGCTCTCAGTCATGGTGTTTCAACATAGTAACGGTAATCCTAAGACAGGAATTTTCAGATGCTTACTTTGACCCATTTAATGATACAAAATTTACCAATAGAAAGTAATGGGTGTGAAATGCACAGTAAAAAAACGTCTGCTCTGAGATGGAAAACACACATGGACTCCTATAGCCAAATCCCTGTGACCTTCCAATGCCAGGAAACCAATATATTAAGTTGGTAAACAAGGCTGTCCATTTACATTTAGCAAATCCCAACTTGAGACAGTGTTTCTCTATGTATCCCTAGCTATCATGGAACTCACTCTATAGACCAGGCTGGCCTTGAACTCAAAAATCTGCCTGCCTTTGCCTCCTAAGTTCTGTGATTAAAGCCATAGGCTACCACCAACACCCCAAATCCCAGCTTCTAATTCAAATGTGATTAAGGAGACCCTTTATACCACCTCACCTTTGAGTTTACCTTTGTGTAAGATGTGTGTCTTCAAAACACATAAAACTTACTTGGATGCTTTAAGATCATGTTCTAGATAAGAATAAGCCTCATTTCTGCATTGATAATCACTGTGAATAATCTTCATATAAGTATACTTTTATAGACTAGCTGCCAACAACGACTTAGACAAAATTTAGGTAAGGCAAAGAATTATTAAAGATTATGATGAAGAATTAATTTTTAATATGTTCAAATATTTTAAAGAGGACATGAAAACAAATGTGTGAATGAATTTGAAGATGAATTCTAAGAAGAGTTCAATCAGCTGAATGATATAAGGAAGCCAATTACACATGTGATAAAGAAATTCAGCAAAGAAATTCAAATCTAAAAAAAACAAAACTGAAATTATATTAGAAGTGAAATTTTCAATAAGACAATTCAAAACCTCTCTAATATCATGAGTCATAAGGAGGACAGACTATCAGAGCTTGAGGACAAGGTATAGGAATCAGGTAATTCAGTTAAACTCAATGACAAGTTAAAAGAAAGCATAATAATAGAACATACAAAATTTCTGGGACACTGTAAAAGATCAAATCTACAAATTTCGGTCCCAGATGAAAGAGAAAAAACTGATGCTAAAGCCATAGACATTATTTTTAATACAATCATAGAAGAGATTTTTCCACATCTGAGCAAAGAGGCATCCAGAACCGAATAGATGGGCCAGGATAAAAACTCCCTATGCAATATTATAGCTAAAATATTAAATACACAGAATTTTAAAATATATTGAAAACTACAAGAGAGAATGCCCAACTCAGGTTCATTGGAATAACACATGATTTCTCAGTGGAAATTTTAAAAAGCCAGATGGTCTTAGAGCAATGTATAAACTTCAAGCCATGAAAGATCATAGAACCAACACAGACTCCTATACCTAGTAAAACTATTAATCATAATTGAAGAAAAGAGGAAAACATTTTATGATAAAAGCAATGTGAACCAAGGTCTGGGCACCGTGATGCATCTATAGAGGACACTGGATGTGAGTATACTTCAAAAAATGGAGAATTGCAAACACATCCAAGAAGCTAAAGAAAATAATAAAAGAAGCCAAGATATTTGTTAATCAAATGAACGTCACAACATCACAAAACCAACAAAATAACATGAATTAATAAAACACATCTCTAAAGAAACTAATCAAGAGGGAGGACTCTTGCTAAAATGCTCAATTCCTATCCAGAAAGGCAAAGAGGCTGGACATCAGAAGAAGGAGAAAAGAGGGAACAAGTCAGGAGCCTGACACAGAGGACCTCTGAAAGGCTCTGCCCTACAGACTATCAATGAAGATGCTGAGACTCTGACCTTTGGGTAGAGTGCAGGGAATCTTAGGAAAGAAGTGGGAAACAGTAAGATCTGGAGAGGACAGGAACCCCACAAGGAGAGCAACAGAACCAAAAAATCTGAGCACAGGGGTCTTTCCTGAGACTGATACTCCAACCAAGGACCATGCATGGAGATAACGTAAGACCCCTTTACAGATGTAGTCCATGGCAGTTCAGTATCCAAGTGGGTTCCATTGTAATAGGAACAGGGACTGTCTCTGACATGAACTGATTGGCCTGCTCTTTAATTACCTCCCCCTGAGGGGGAAGCAGCATTACCAGGCCCCAGAAGAAGATAATGCAGCCACTCCTGATGAGACCTAATTGACTAGGATCAGAAGGAAGGAAAAGAAGACCTCCCCTATCAGTGGACTTGGGGAGGGGCATGCACGCAGAGGGTGGAGGAAGGGAGGGATTGGGATGGGAGGAGGGAAGGAACCACAGGGAGGATACAAAGTGAATAAAGTGTAATTAATAAAGAAAAAAATAAAATATAAAAAATAAAACACATCTCAGTGATGATAGAGGCTAGCATAATGGAGTGAAAAGCAAGACTCCTCTTCATGCACCTTCTACGAACACATCTTACCAACAAAAATAGGCAACACAGGATGGACAAATGTATTTCAAAATAAATGGAGTAAATGAATTCCAAAAGTAAGGAATTGTTATTCGGATAGCTAACAAAATAGATGTCAAATCAACACATGTCAGAAGAGATAAAGAGGGTCATTGCACACTGATTAAGGGAATAAACCACCAACAGGAAATTATCATTCTAAAGATATACACACCAAGAGCAGGTGCACTCAATTTCACAAAACAAACATTTTTAGGCTCGTACAGGTTAATACCAACATAGTAACTAATAGTAGGTGACTTTGGTACTCCCATTCTCACCAGCAGACAAGTCATCTAAATAAAAACCGAACGAAAAAGCAGTGGAAATAAGTGACATCATAAAGCAAATGGATTTAACAGACATCTATATAACATTCAACCCAAATAATACTCAACAGTCCATAGAAACTACTCTACTACTGGTAGCATCTTAAGACAAAAACCTAGTCTCAAAAATATAGAAAAATTAGAAATTCCATGACTTTTATCAGACAATAATAATATAAAGCTAGAAATGAACAGCAAGAGAAACCACAGAAAATACAAAAATTCATACAAACTAAGAAACACAATATTGAACAATGTTTAGAGCATGGAAGAAATCAAGAAAGAAATTCAGAAGTTCCTAGACTCAAATGAAAATGAAAACATAACATATCAAAGCCTGTGGGACAGAATGAAGGCAGTGTGAAGGGGGAGAGATGGAGGTCTTAAGTACCTGTATTCCTGTATTACAAAACCAGAGATCTCAAATAAATAATTTAGTGGTGTATCTCAAGTCCTTGGAAAATCAAGAATAAACCAAACTCAAGACTGGTAAAATGGAGATAATTAAGACCAGGATCAAAATTGATGAAAAAAGAAACAACTAATTTAAATCAACAAAAAGAAGAAGAATTGTTTTTTTTTTCAAAAATAAACAAATTGATAAACCAAATTCGTGAAATTAACCAAAAGCAAGAGAGAAAAGACCTAAATTAATAAGATTAGAGATGAAAAGAAAACATTGCAACACACTAATGAAATTCAGACAATCATAAGTACATATTTGAAAAAGTATATTCTACCAAATTGAAAATTTTTAAGAAATTAATAAATTTCTGAATGCTTATGAACTACAAAAAATCCTAAGAAGATACTGAAAAACATCTTAAACTCAACTCCAAATGGATCAAAGACCTATCATTAAAACCTTAGACATGAAGAATCTGGGACAGAAGAAAGTAGGGAACTTATAAGCACAAGAAAAGAAAATTTTCTAAACAGAACTCTAGTGGCACAGACATTAAGACTGAAATTTGAAAGACGAGGCTACCTGAAACTAAAACTCTTCTGTACAGCATAGAATACTATCATTGAAGTGAAGAGCAGAAATACAAAATGGGAAAACGTCTTCACTAGCTTTGCATCTGACATTGTATAGCTGTCAGTATCTAGACTACACAAAGAACAAAAACCAAACCAAACAAACAAAAAACTAAACAACTCAATTTAAACATGTGGTATATCCCTCCCTGAGGACTAGCTTTTATTGTACCAGAAGGCACCATGTAAGCTTCCAAAGGAGGGACACAACAGTCCTAGTCAGCCTTGATGCCTATGAACCACATCAATGACCAGCATGGCACAATATCCCTGAGGGTGCAGTAGTGGCACACAGACCTTGGCAGTAACCAACAGTTTTCTAATTGAACTTAGGACCTGTTCAACACGATGAAAATCTGGATAGCTACTCAGCACTGCTGAAGGGTTAGTTATTGGAGGAGCATCTACAACCAATAATGTACTAAGCCGTCATAATCCCTAACAGCAGTCTGTTAATATTTGTCCTTACACCCTTCGCTCATCAAGGGAACTTCTCTTTGCACCAGACAGGGACCACTACAGAAAGCCAATCAAAATGCATGGCTGTGGAGCTCGGTCCCAAATGGATACATCTACAAAGCGCTCCCACACCTAAGGCTCAGGGAACATTGCAGAAGAGGAGATGGAAAGATTGTAAAGGGTCAGAAAGTTTGCTTTAGGGTTGTATCTCCTGGTAACAGCAGGAACTATGCCTGTAAAATCACCAACACAATGCCCAAACATGGGCTGATCAAAGATGACAGCATGTAACATGCTGAACTGGATGAAAATCCCACGAGGCTTCAACCCTGAAAAAAATAAATAAATAAATAAAACTATAGGCAACCGAGGAAAACTAGGAGCAGTAAAGGTGTTCTTCTCCAGGGAAGAACACATTAATTTGTTGTCCAGCACCGAGCAGTGAGCCCTGAATACATTATTTGGACTGAACAGGTTAAGTTTACATATTAATAGTACATATTAATGTATATTATACTATATATACATATATGCATTTAGCAACAATTAGTGAAAAAAAGAGGTCATAAATTTGAAAGAGAATGGGGAGGGATATATGGAAGAACTTGGAGGGAGGAAAGGAGGAAAGAAATCTTGTAATTATATTATAATCTCAAAAATAAAATTAAAAATTGGGGAACTGAGTTGATTAGAGATGATAAAAGAAGAAATAGAAATTCTTAGTGGATTCTTAGAGGCAGATAGTTTTATCAAAAGGCTTAAGAACTGCACTTTAAACTATGTGTTCCAATTTTTTTTTTTACTTATTTATGTATTACAATTTATTCACTTTCTATCTCTGCTATAGCTCCTGCCCTCATCACCCCCCAACCCTGCCCTCCTTCCCTCTTCTTCCCCTATGGCCCACCCCTAGTCCTCAGATAGAGGAGGTCCTCCTCCCCTTCTGTTTGACCCTAGTCTCTCAGGTCTCATCAAGGCTGGCTGCATAATATTCCCCTCCGATTTCTTTCAATAACCTTCAATAGAATGCCTTTCTAATTCATTCCTACTCAAACTGTTTCTTCCAGAGGGTGGTGCTGTCAAACTGAATTCCTTTGGAAGCTCGTCCCCAGGGCCTCCATGTATACCACAGTGCCCAGCATCCAAGGCCAGCTCACACTGGACCATGAGAACATATTCTGTGCATCTTTTCCCAGGCGTGTTTAGCTCCCTCACATTGGGATCTTGAAATTTTCCAGGTGGGAGCATTTACACCACAGAAAGCAAACAATACAAGGCTTGTTCCCCTCCCTACCCCACCACTCCCATTCCCTACCCCCAAGAACTGATTTTCTACCATATACCAGTGCATAAAAACCACCCCCCAAAACAAAAACCCAAAATGGTAAAAGAATATGCAGCACAATTTGCAGGTTCTGCTTTTTTCTTTTTCTTTTAATCCCATTAGCAGTATTCTCCTTTAGACTCTTACCATTTGAAATAAATGCCTCTAAAAATATAGAATTGGGAACCAGGGAGAAAAGCTAGCTTCTTAGTACTTTCAAGTAGTTAAGTCCAAGGCCACTTGCTTTCATTAACGCGCTGTGCTAGAACAGGTCACCAACGTGTCCTAACCTAGAGGTCACAGCATCAATCCCCACACTCCAATCTTCTTCAAAGAGAAAAGGCAGTGTTTGCTCCAGGGCCATGCTCTACAGATGAGGACTGCAGTGGCTGTTCTGGGAATGCATGCCCAAGGGGAGACAGGGACAGCTGAGAGAATGCAGTTTCATTCAGATCCGTCCTCTGTGGTCGAAAAGCTAATGTGTTATAAAGATGGAAGAATATTGTTATCTTACTGTGTGTAACATGTCACATTTCCATGGCTTAAAATATTGCTTTTATTATAGCAATATAGCGCCCTTCTCCCAGAGTCTGGACACCTATCAAACACTTTAAAATAGGATTATTATCCTTGCTTCTCTATAAATGCCTTTGAAAATAATAAAGCTAGACTCTCTAATGAGAAAAATACCCGAGGCTAAAGTGTGTACCCAACTCTCATGAGCTTCAAAGTAAGATCCCCTATTTGCAGACAACACCCTATGCTCAGCAGTTGCAGTTTCCAGGAGCTGGGTACAATTTGGGGAACTTTTACTCTGAAATCACCCCACGAATCCATAACACACTTTGTGTATATTCTTAGTAGCAGCATCTTCGTCCCCAGGGTAGAGTGAACTTGGGAAAAAGGACAGCCCATCGCTAAAGATCATTTGGCACCAAAGCTGATGAACACAGTAGGCAATGAAATTGGGCATTGCCTTTTTTGGTAAAAACAAACGGAGAGTAGAGGAACGGGGCCGTTTTCTTTCTGACTCATGGGCTGGCTCTGCAGGCAGTTCTAAAAGAAGACCGTTGGAAAAGATTTGGACAATGCAGCAGTATCGTAACTGCGAGCATCTCCTATTCGGTCATATAACAAATGTTTGCGGGACAGTGGCTAGGGAGAAATTGCCCGTTTCCTTGTGGCTGCAGATATTTAGGATGCCCAGGACATGCTGCGTGCCCACTGCCCACAGTTATGTTTTATCATGCATCAGATCCTTTCCCGCATGCTCCCATCAGTCACTAACCTCTCTCGTTTCAGCTTTCTCTCACACACATACATCTTTCATTAAATGCACAGTTCCCTAAGTATGACAATTATTTAGCCATATGTGACCTTCAACTTATATTTAATACAAAAATGAAAAAAAAAATCTGAAAATGATGGCCAGTCTAGACTTGAAAGGTCAGTTTTCTGTGACCTTAACTGTGATGATGCTTTGTTTTCTCTTTCGTGGTGCTCAGGCTCAAAGCCGGGTCCTGCGCATAGCAGGCAAGTGTTCAACTGCTGAGTGCACCCCAGGCTTTGCATTGTTTTGAGTCGGGGTCCCCTTAAGAAGATCAGGCCACCTTAAACCCATCCTTTCTGCATCTCTACCTCTGAGAGCTGGAATTAAGAGGCCTTTGCCAGCATGCCTAGCTGCACCTACCCACACATGGAAATCATTCTCCACCTTCCATGGCAAATTAAAAAGCCACTAGAATGAAGCAGATGAGAATTGAGGTGCACCAGAAGAATTGGCTATGAGGTGCCAGGAGGAGGCTGTTCCTGTAAAATTACAATGAAGAGTGGCTACACACAGCTGGAGTAGCAAGGAGAGAGATTTGATGGGAAAATCAGCCATTTAGTTGAGGCAGGTAGATACATGATTGCAATGGTGGTTGTAGTCAAGGGTTTTACCATTGAGAGAAAGGAGGGAGAGAAGAAAAGAGAAATGAAAAAAAGGGGAAAAACACACTTCTCTAGAAACCTAGGAAGACACTAAGAATCATTTGAGTTAGAGCCTCCTCCAAAGTTTCCAATGAACTTCGTTAAAAAAAAAAAATTCCCAGAACCAAACCCAGGCTACAAGTCATTTGAATCCAGGCTCCTGGGCGTAGACTCTAGACTTAACTTTGGGTGTCCGAAATTTCTAGTATCTAGCCAGAGTTGAGAGCTGAGGGACTCTTCTTCAATGTCAAAGAAGATGAAACAGACATAAATGAAAACTGAGTATTTTATTTTGACAATCTGAGAATCCGGCTAAGAAGAGGGGACAGGCAGACAAATAGTGATGGCGCAGATGTGGGTAGGTACAACGGGTTTAGATTGGGTGAAAAGGCCATGGCGGAAGTAGCTTATTTGAGCAATTAAGTGGTTTCAAGGCAGCTCTGAGAGAACCTCTCCTACAGTAGTAGAGGACAGTTTTGGCACCATCAGCAGGTGACTCAGCCTCTGTGAGCCTCAGTGTTCTCGTCTGTAAAGCAGGAGTATCAATCACACCTGCCTCACACCAGGGACAGGCATATTCTAGCCAGAGCAGAAAACCAATGTGCAGAAAGTCCTTCTAAGTCATAGTTCCTTAAACTGGGGTTTCGGAACTAAACGTGGGGATCAAGAAAAGTCTGACAGCCACAGATGGCTTCTAGATAGGCAGCAACCAAACCTAATTCAAGAGCCAACGTGTAACAGGCTAAGCACTAACCTACATGCAACTCCACCGTGAGCTCTCTGCTACTCCCGCTCTCAGGCCACACGGCACCCAGTTGTGGGAAACACATGACCCACGCAGCAGCACGCTGGGTTTTTTATTGTGGCGCTTTTGACATGTGGACAGCGTCCTCTGCTTCTACGAAACATGACAGCTCAGGTAAGGAAAACAAAGACCTGATAATTTCCCTCCTCCCGTGCTTCCTGATGCGTCAGGTTAGCTTAGGTTTGGACCACACTGTGTGAGAGTGGTTGATCTTAAAAACTTCTCTGGGGGCCAGCAAGATGGCTCAGGGGGTAAAAGAAAGCTGCTGCCAAGCGTAACGTCCTGTGTCTGCTCCCGGAAGCTCACAGCCCGGCAAGAGAAAAATGACCCCTGTAAAATAGTCTGTGACCTACACACATGCATCATGGTTCACACGTGCACAGACACACAAAGAAGTAAATAAACACATAGAGATGTAAACAAACGTAACGAATCTTTTCACTTGCTGCTTGAGTTGCTGACTTGAAATTCTTTTCTAACATACATTTTTTTCTTTTTATTTTTGTGTGTATGTTTGTCTGCGTGTGTGTCTGAACCGCCGCATGAGTGCTGGGAATTGAATCTGAGTCTCAGGAAGAGCAGCCGATGTTCTGAACCGCTGAGCCCCTGCGGACCTAATTTTACTGTAAAATGTTAACTGAATTTAGACTTAGAATTAGGGTGGAATTTCTAGCGATTTCTGAAAGGTGCCTAACCATACATAGGTACAGTGATACCATACTTCCAGCCACGGTTTGAGGATTCATGTACAAATAAACAAGCACATCCATCTCATTAGTATGCAAATTTGGTCTCATCTTTAATAAATGGCAAAACACGTATGCACACTAGTGAATAATTGCTGTGGATGAATTTATTATCTACTATCAGTAAATGCACACCTATTTTAAATACTCTTACAGCCAGGGTCACATGAAAGAAGGCCCACAAGTCGAGAAAGTGTGAGAGACGGCTCTCTAGGGCACTTCAGTTCTATAGCAGATCTAAAGCCGAAGCAAGAAGTGCATGCCCCTGAGAACTAGCAGATGCCAACAGCAAATAGGTAAGAACGAAGTAGGAGGCCTCCCTCCGTGTGTGAGGGCAACGAGGCACATTTTTGGAAAGCAATATGGAAAAATATGTTACAAGCCAGAGAGATGTTTGTACTGTTTTAACCAGTAATCCCACTCTTGGAAATTATCCTAAAGAAATAAATCAAAAGAAGAAAAAGAAGCCGCAGTGTATAAAGATCCGAAATATGAAAGAATAGAGACAGATGGAGCTGCCAAACGGGGCCAGCAGCTAAGTAAATTGTTGTGCGTCCACTCAATGAAACAGTCACTGGACTTTCAGGACCTCCGTCTTGGTTGCCTATTAACTATTAGAGGTCCGTCTTTAGTCACACAAAGGCCACCTGCATTCTTGTCAAAAGTTCGCAGCTGAGAACGGTGCCATCAGGTCAGGCAAACAACCTCACAATGTTCTATGTAACTTTATGGATTTGCATTGGGCCGCATCCATAGCTCTCCTGGGGTGCACGGCCCTCTGTGCCAGGTTGGCTGGGCCTGCAGGATACGTTGTAAAAAAAAAATCAAGTAGGAAAAGCAAGAATATCCCTCGACCAATCCTAGTTTCCCACATACAGGTAGCCACTGCTATCAGTTGGTTATGTACTGTCCAAGACACTTTTCAAAGAGCTCTGTGGATGGCAAGTCCAGGCATTGTTAAACCAGGGCCATCTGATTCCACAGCCTACAAACCTAACATGACACTCCTTCCCCTCCCCCCTCCACCTCCTACTCCTGTTTTTACAATAAAGAATGCCAGTTGCTGAGTCTCGGAGGTAGAGTGAACGATGAACAGGCAGAACTTTAGATTTTGGATCGGTAAAAACAAGCCTCACTAAACTATAATGGTAAATACACATCAGTACAAACTTGTTCAAAATCATACAACAGCAGCACATACTAACTATTAAGAAGTGCCTGGTAGTTTTTGTCCACTTCAAAAAAAAAAGTAATAAATGTGCCATTCTAGGGTGTATTGCTGACGTGAAGTTCGCTGTGGGAAAAGGTGGCATATGAGAAATATCTGCATCTTTCTTTTAATTTTGTTGTGAACATATTCTTTGAAAACTTGAATCTTTTTTTAAAGCTTCTTAGTGACCATAGCAGAAAGCAAATAGCAGGAGATAGTGTCACTGGAGTACTTACAGTGGGCCCGGAGCCCGGGGCCACAAGAGCAGGTATACAGAAAAAAAAAAAAAAAAAAAAAAAAAAAAAGACTTCCATCTCAGTGTCCTGTGGCTGGGGGCTGGGTAGCTTGTAGGATTGCCTGAGAGATGCCTTCTGGATGCAACTCTACCATGAGCTAACTTGGTTAGCTCACTTGTTAACTCCTGGGCTTTTCGAATGGTTTTAAGTAATTCTAACAAGGAGACGTACTTTGTCTCCTTGTATCCATACTTATGCAAATGCTGCACTGAAATAGTGGCTGCAGTGTGTGTATTGGAATCCATTCAAGTGACTATTAGAATGACCAGTGGTTGACCTGAATGGTGTCTGCACAGCCTAAATGGCCACGGAACCTAGCTGGACCAACCCTTGCTAGTTTCAGTTCCGCCCCACGTTAATTCATGAGTCTGTAGATGCTCTTTCCATTGGCCACAGCCTTGGCTTGAGTCAGGACCATAACACAGGTTAGAAATACCTGATGACGTTCAGAGAGGTCACTGCATTTCCGTGTTCAGTACTGCTCCATTCCACACTGACAGAATCCGCACCCCAAAAGGGCTGTGGTTGAAATATTAACCTCATGTCCCCCCTAACAAAGTTAATACAGACTTTAAAAAGTACTTGTATCATTTTCTGTCAAGTGAAAAATACTTCACACTCCGAAGCTCCAAAATAGTGCTGGGAACCAGCCACACACACTTCCACCCTTCATCTAACTCTGCAATTATGCAAATCAGCAGGCAACTCTATCTTTGGACAAGGATCCATGCTGCTTTCTAGAGAGCACGGAGGAAGGGCGCTGCTGTCTTTTTCTGCCCCCAGTTGTCTCCTAGGGTTGAGATCTGGGTATCACAACATCTTCCAGCACACACCGGCTTCCTCGGAGTATGCAATATCTCTTGACACTCAGCTTGTCATGTGTCACAAAACCAGGTCACAAAACCCAGCAGGGCCTGATAGTCTCATTGGCACCATGAGTCTCTCCTTATTAGCATTACCCAATTCTGTCAGAATGTTTACACCATGTGGAGAAGCGATGCTTATTGTCCAATGAGCAGTTCAATACAGGAGGGCCTAGACTGAGGCAGCAGCAAAGTAGCTGAAGGAAGTGAGAACTAACAAACATGAGAGAGATGTTAATCATGTTTCTTTCAGCTATCTGTCCCAGGAAATTTTATCGAGTTATTTGGTTTTAAACTTTAATCTTGTTTGCACCTGCACAAAGTGCCTATGAAGGTCCGAGGACAACTCTTGGGGTCGATTCTCCCCTGCCACCTCGGGGGATCCAAGAGTCATGACTGGGGCATAAGCCTTAGTAATCTTTAAAGTTTACCCAGGTTATTCCAAGCTAAGGCTGGAGACCACAGCCCTAAGGGAAAAAGAAAATCTTCTTCGTGTTTCCTATAGCTTGCCCAATGATTTGATTCCAGGTTTCCTAGAGCACCCGAGATGCTTGCTGCCAGGCACGCTACAACTGATAAATAAAGCTTTACTGATACCCTGATCGGGCGACCACGGAAAGCTACAAAGCCGTGTGCTGTGCCAATGGTACTGCAATTCTTGTCTTGCCTACTGAGTTATTTTGAGGGGAAGGAAGAACAGGAATTCTTGTCAAAATAAATTACAAAGATTTGGCCCGAGGAGTCAAGTGGCATGTTGACCACAACCACACAGAACTGAGCCATGAAAGGGAGAAGGAGAAAGCGTGAGGCTGTGAGGGAAGTCCGCACGTGCGAGCAGGGTGTGCAGCGGGCTGCCTTTGGTGTACGGCTGAGGGGGATGCCAGGAAAGTGTGGGAAGACTTACAAATGTATCCGCTGCACAGCACTGACAGCAGCTGGCCTCCAGCTCTCCCATCTGTCTCCGGCAGGGAGACTCCTACCCTTCGGAGTCGGAGAGAACAGCCCCGTGATAAATCACCCGGTGCTCTCAGAAAGCCAAGTGTTCCCACGTGAAGAGCCTGCAGCCCTCCAGGTGAGGGGAGGGGCGACAGATAACACAGGGATCTAAATAAAGTTTGGGAAGGGTCCCCAGAGAAGCTAGGGGGGGCTGATACTGGGTTGGGAGGTTGACGTGTGAACTCATACTTAACACTCACAGAAACTCTGTGAGGTGAATATTCATGGGCTTCGTCCTCTAACTCAGAACTTAAGTCTCTGAAAGCTTAACTTTGCCTGCATACCACATGGCCAGGAATCGACAGGGTGAACGGTTTTTCCAAGTTTGTCCGCAAAGTCATGTCTTTCCTATCATAAGGACCTAAGGTCATACAAGGTGCCCTCTAGCCAAGCAAATCTTTGCGATACCCATCCATACCTCTTTTCTACTTCAATCCTATCACCACCACCCAAATAAATGCCCCAACTGTGTGGCCTGCAGTATCACACAAAGCCTCACTTCCTAAAGGGTGGTACAGGAGCCAGGAGCCCCTATCAGGAATGTGGGAGTGATACAGATTATCAAGCCCCGCCTTGGGCTGCCTTGAACCAGAAACTGAATTCTGACGTGATGTCCAAAGGACTCATTAAAGTTCAAAGAACACGGAGGACACTGCAGGGCTCTTTCTGAAAGGAAATTTCAGCTGGTGATTTTTCAAGTGTGTGTAGCAGGAATCGCATAGAGGGGAAAGTCACCAGGCAGATTTCCAGATCCACTGGCCAAGGTGGATAGGAACTAGGGGGTCCATATGGGCTGCTTCGTTGTTTTTGTTTCATCTCATCTTGTTTTGTTTTGAGACATGATCTCTTGTTCCTCAGGTTGGCCTGGAATTCTAACTCCTCCAGCCTGAGCCTCCCAAGTGCCAAGATTACATGAGTGTACCAACTTGCAGATCTAAGTAGTATCCCTTTCATCTGTTTTGGTTCTTTGAAATGGGGCCTTATGTTGCTCAGGCTGACCTCTAACTCTGTGTGTAGTCTAGGCTAGCCTTGACTCCTGATGCTCCTCCTTCTGCCTCCCCAGTGTTGGGGTTACAGGTCTGCACCACCACCAAGCTTGGCTGAATCAGCCTCTTTGAATTTTTTATTTGATTAGTAGTGTGTGTGTGTGTGTGTGTGTGTGTGTGTGTGTGTGTGTGTACCTGTGCAGGTGTGCTCATGTCCTAGTTTGCATACAGATGTCAGAGGGCAACCTTCAGGAGTTGGTGGCCTCCTTTCACCACGGATTCTGGGAACCAAACTCAGCTCATCCGTTCAGCTCAAACAGCAAACACTTTCCCCGACTAAGCCGTTTCACGGATCCTCAGTCAGTACTTTTAAAGAAGCCAGCCACTGTGGCTGTAGGTGATGTAAGACCGTGACACTGTGATGAACACTCTAGCACTTGCCCTATATTTCGATGAGTCTGGCTTAAAGTGGGGAAGGGATGATTTGAGATTATTCTGTGAACCGAGATGAGTGCTTGTTGTTTGTTTGGTGCTCTCTCTCTCTCTCCTCTGTCTCTCTGTCTCTCTATCGCTCCTTCCCTCCCTTCCTCCCTACTACGTAGCTCTGACCAGCCTGGAACTTCTTACACAGACCAGGCTGGCATCAAACCTACAGTTTGTCTGCCACTGCCTCCTGGGTGCTAGAAATGAAGGCCCAGCTTACTTGGTTTCTATCATAACATATTGCTCAGCTTTTTGAGAAAGCCAAAGGCGACCTTGACCTTTTGAATTTCCTGCCTCTGCTTCCCAAGAGCTGGGGTCACAGGTACACCACGTCACCTGGCTTTCATGTGTGTTCTTTCCACCTCTAGTGTTTTATTTTTATGTAATCAAATGTATCACTGTTGTCTTATAGTGCAGTATCCGTAATCATAGTTAGAGACCATGTTTTACTATGAGATATTTATGGGGAAAACAAATACCACGACAGCAGAAAAGGCAGAATACTTTGAGGACCTCAGAAAAGTTGACAGATAAAATATAGGTTGCAAATAACAAATTTAAAAAAAATAGATTGTATGAATCAAATATTGAATTAAGTATATACTAGAATCACTCCCTATTTTATGTGAAGCTCGAATTGAACTAGGTGACCTATATTTCTCTAAGCCTGGCCATTCTGATTGGAAAGCACAAAGTGTTAGTTTGGGTTTGTCCACTCGTGCTGTTCACAGTCCTACACAAAGTAAATCCACCTAACCCTGGGTTCTCTCATGTGGCACAAGGAGGTACCACCCTCTGGCCCATCCCAAAATCATTTCAGAGGGAAGAACATGGATGGAAATCATGCCTACACAACAGACATTAGAGTCAGGCACACCCAACATTTAGTCATTCGGACTGTGTAATGTTGGGAATCTGTTTACTGTATTTGATTCTCAAATCATAGCTATACCAATGTTTATTTTATCCAATGCAAAGACAGCATTTACATGTCACTAATGACCTGCAGCTCTTTATCTACCATTACTTATGAAGCTTGCATTTTAAGCAAATATAGTTAAGGTAGGTCTTTCCATCTGCAAGGAGGGGATATGAAGTCATGTGTCCTATTCAGTAAGTGTGCTCATTTCTCAGATGAGGAAACTGGTACACAGCCCATCGTCTTGATGTTGGGGACCATTCTTCAATGTGCTTTAGTGAAAGGAACAGCCTTTGGCCTACTAGGGGGGATGTTGCCTTGGGTTGAAACGAAATGGGGACAAAGTTGGGGAATTGAGGGCAAAACCTGACCAGGACAGAGGGTTGGGTCAGACAGTGAGAAAGGCTTGTAAAGAAGACAGAGTCAATGAGTAATGGACATACATGAGAAAGAACAGGGGCAGAAAAAGCAAAGATGAATGAAAATGGATAAGAATAAAATACCTAAATGTCAACCATAGGCATTGGAGCCAAGCAGGTAACACAATACGAGTAGACTTTAGACAGCTGAGGGGATGCATACGAAACTGGTGAAGTAACGGTGATGGAGAAGACACTTTATGGAGCAGTTTTCCCCACAGTGTTAATATGCAATCTCTACAGCAATGGTGAATAACACGTCATTCTTCCCTTTCATGGAGCGAAAATGAATATCTAAAGCAGAAAATGGTAGAAACCACTGCTCCAAACGGCAGGGTAAACAGATACAGAGACAAAACTGACCTCTGCACCTCACCAAAGGCTCATCCTAAAGAGCTCGGGTCGTGATGAAGGCCTGTATGAACCCAGGGATCCCAAAGAACCAGGTGTTGAGGGTGTGCTCCACCCTGAGAGACCATAGCCTGCTCCTCGGCATCTCGGGTCCTAATTCCAGTCCTTCACGAGAACTACAAATGGATTCTTTTGAGCTTAGGCACCTTGTGGAATGCTGTTCCACACTGCTCATTTCCCTTTGATCTAGCCAGTCCTCCCCAATTTGTAAAGAGAACCATGAATTTGGTCTTCTCCAAATCTGCAGGCAGTCTACCTACTTATCACAGATGCCAGAATGTGGGCTCCCATCGGAGGATTCATCTTCCAGACCTTAGCCCATGTGCTTTGGACAGAGCCAATGAATCAATTGGCAGAAAAAGCACGGTTTTCCTATAGGCAATCAGAATCCCTTCTTTGATGTTCTTTTACAGTCTTCTCCCACATGCTACAATCCACATAATTTCATCTGAACCAGATTCTGCCTTGATACCGCTGGAAAGCCACAGCGTTGCTAAGAGATCGAGATTTATACAGACAATTCCTTTGTTCAGCGATAAGAAATCAAGCAGAAAGGGTTGAGCTTTCTAAGGGTTGAGGTGATAGTTTTGACCCTCTGGGGCAACATTCTGTTGTTCCTAATCAGCACAGTTTGGCAGAGAGTCTGTGTGCACAGAAGTCATATGTTGGTACTATAACCCCTAAGGAAAAGGCACTAGGAGATGCAGCCTTTGGAGGTGATGAAGTCATGCGGGTTTATGAGAGATTTTAAATAGCCAGCCATTCTTTTCCACTGCATTAAAACACAGTAAAAATTCTCTGTGAATAAGAGAAAGAGAGGGCCCTCATCAGGCCCCAAGTCCAATAGCATCTTAATCTTATATTTCTGAGCCTCTCAAGTTAGGTGAAATAAATCTCTACTCTTTGCAAGTCACACATTTTTTTGTACTTTGCTGTAGCAGCCCAAATGAACAAAGTCTGAAACCCATATTTGGGAACAACAAAGTCTCTGATGACAGGATTTTCACTTCTCTTGACTTTCAGAATGGCCATGGAATTGGTGACTGGAGTGAGGCAGGAATCCTATGAAGCCTGGAAACAACATGCACAGCTGTGAAATCATAACAGGTGTGAAAGACTTAAACACCATCCCCCCACATCCCACCTTTGCCCTATTGCCTGGCTAAGAGTTTTGAGCCGACCCAGGAGTGTCTTAGTGACTTCACCAGCTATTCATCTTGCCTGTAGCCCACTTCCCTGTCAGATACCTTAGGAATCTGATCCCTATCAACAAGAAACATAAAATGAAATTTGAAACAATATTTGGCTTCCATGTGTCACATATTAGGTGCCTTAGTTGGGGCTTCCATTGCTGTGATAAACAAACAGACAAATGAAAAGACCGCTCTTGTGTAGAAAAGAGTTCTTTCATCCTACAGTTTATAAGTCCATCCCTGAGGAAAGCTAGGGCAGGAACCAGGAGGCAGGAGCTGATGCAGAAGGAATGGAGGAGTGCTGCTTACTGACTGGATCTTTGTGGCTTGCTCAGCTTGCTTTCTTATTCAACTCAGTCCCATGTGCCCAGAGTTGGGATCACCGATAGTGGGTTTGACTCTGCTATGTCAACCATTAATCAAGAAAATGCCGGGCAGACTTGCTTATAGGCAAATCTTATATAGGCAGCATTTTCTCAACTGAGAGGCCCTCTTCCCCAAATGACTCTAGCCTGTGTCAATTTGACAAAAAGCTAACCAGGGCATAGGAATACACCAACACACGGGTTTTTGAGGGCATCTTTTACAAGAAATTTGAACCATATAAGAATGAAAAGATAAGTTCCCTGACTTCCAAGAGTTGGGGACTTCTATCAGGATGGGAATGGGGAGGGCTTGGCTACAGTCTCTGAATCATCACACAGTAGGCACAAAATAGCAAGTCTAATCTGGAAAGGTCACAGAGAACTGACATGAATGAATTAGCCTCATGTGGAATATGGGACAGACATGTAGGATGAATCACTCTTGATCTTGGTTCCACTCACACCACTTTTCAGCCTCTGCTTGGCTGCCTTCTGAAATACATTGTCTTAGCTGGGATTTCTGTTGCTGTGACAAAACACCATGACCAAAAGCAACTTGGAGAGAAAGGTTCATTTTATGTTGCAGCTTATAGTCATCACCCAGGGAAATCACAGCAGGAACTCAAGGCGGAAACCTGGAGGCCGAAGCAGATGCAGGGGTCATGGAGAGTGCTGCTTACTGGCTTGCTCCTTGTGTCTTGATATGTCTGCTTTCTTATAACACCCAGGACCACCTGACCAAGGGTCTTCACCCACAATGATCTGGGTCCTTTCATATCAACCATTAATTAAGAAAATGCCTAACAAATGTTCTACAGGCTTGCCAGCAACCCAGTCTTACAGAGGCATTTTCTCAATTGAGGTTCCCTCCTCTCAGATGACTCTAGCTTATGTCAAGTTGACATAAAACTAGTCAGCACAGATTCTCTGTGGAACAGCTAGCAGAGAAGAGCTCATAACATAGAAAAGAAGGCAAACTTCCTCTAAAACTCATCAGGTGGTAAGGTAGAGAGGGCCGAGGATACGTGCATGAAAGTCTGTGCTGTTCTCTTTGGGGTGATTCAGCCATCTTGATCATTTTACATGGAAATAACAGAAGATGCCATCTACACACTGGCACTCAGTGAGCACCTGGTAAACAGCCTGAGGAGAGACCAACCACCACAGGAGCTTAATCCACAGTAGTCTAGAATTTCCCCCAGAAGCAACCGCCCTGGCTACATAGCTTAATCTCTCTCCTCTTCCCTCTAAATTTATGGTGCGGCCAAGTAATGGAGAGGGGTCCAGAAGAACTCCTGAAGGTCTAGGATGCATGAGCAGAAGAGATGGTGTATGAGCTTCTCAATGGAGGCCTCTAGCCAGGAGTGTGTGTGCTCAGATGTCCTCAGATGTGCTTGGAGATCCCCATCTTAAACTCACTTCCAAATATTTAGGATTCCAGGGAGGCTCAGGCAACTGAGGAACTCTACAGAATCATGGCTCTAGGATTCTGGGCTCAGACGCAGCCATCTACTTAGACAGTAAGTTCCAAATGTGCGCACTCCTGGGAAGATGCACATGTGGAACTTTTAGGCATATGCAAATTTCCACCAACAAAAATGTCCACCATTTGCTAACTGTGCTCCTGGCACATTGCCACATTATTTTACCTGTTACCTTGGTCAGTCTACACACAGAATCCTTTGAAAAGGTACCATTTTCTTCATTTTGCAGATGGAAGAATCAAGACCCAAAAGGTGTGAGAAATCTTTCCAAGAAAAGAATTAAGTAGGTCACTTATCGGGAATTTAGTGGGTTACTTAATTCAGTGCGTCAGTCTCTGGGACCAGTGGTTTTATCCCATCATTTCCTCCAAGAAGCCTTTTATGACTTCCCCATTCGTTGGGCACGTATCAGATCGGATGGCACTTACACGACAGGCTTTAAATAGTATGCAGTAAGTACTTAAGAATCTACATTCCTTTTGATGGTATAGCCCAGTACTCCTGCCGGTACTCAGTGGACAGCTGACCCCTATAGATACTTATAGAATGAAGAATGTACACCAAAAGTATTTGTTCGGCATTATACGGCACGGGCTGATTTCAGAGAAAGATAAATAGGAATCGTATGCAAGAGCCAAACTGAGACTACCATGTGGCCTTCCCTTCTGGCCCTAGAAAGGACATTTGTCTTTGAGACTTGTACCCAGCCTCTCCAAATACCAGAAGTGAATAAAGGGCTCCAGAAGCCAGGACCTTCACCTCTTCTTCACCCAGCTAACCACATCAGAACATTCTGGTCTAATCAGAGCTTGTGATTCTAGCTGTGCTTCAAACATCTTTCCCCATGGATTGGGAGCCAAGGGTATGACTTAGCATGACTCACTGGGAATCCAGGGAAAGTGAGGGCTGCTGTGGTTTCTCCTCTTCATGGAAAGGTCATCTGGTCCTGGGATGGGCACCCCATGGGGTCTGAACTGCCAGACTGACATCTTTTCTCTCTTCGTTTATCCCTCTTTCTCGCCCCCCTTGGAAATGAGCATCTCAGGGGACTTATGTCTGAATCATACTAGGAGGTCAAGAGTGAGGAAATAAGAGATTCGGACAGACATCCTTCCCTCAGCTAAGTGGATAATAGTCCTCGTAGTCATAATAGCCAGCAGTCATTGACGTGTGTGGCATGCCAGCCACTGCGCTGGGCGCTGTAATGCATAGCAAATGTGAGCTCTCTCTTTTGTTGAGTCCTCAGTCTGTACCAACCATGATTCCAGGATTCCTACAAGCACTGCCTCTTTAATACTTTTGAACCCTGTGAGTGGGTCCTATTATTACCATTTTAATGCACACACACACACAGACACGAGGGACAGAGGGAGAATAAACTTATTAACTTGTTCAAGGCAAGCAGAGCTAGAAGAGGAGGTAATGGGGAATTTAGAAACTGAATTTGGAGCTTATTAATGAGCCTGTTTAAATATATTTAAATATACTTACAAGGGTTCTTTGCTGAGGCCGTCAGTCTTCCCATTTCACAGATGATGAAGCTTGGTGCTAAGAGTCATAGAAGCTGGCCTTACCTTAGTAGCAACTGACTGACATGGGAGGATTGAGACTCTGGTCTATGCTCTTTTCATAGCATCACACAGAACTAAAGCTCAGTCGGAATAAATCACAAAAAAAAATTGTTTACAAATCATCAAAAAAGCAAACTCCCCGGAAACAGTTTTCTAAAGGACTCTGGCTTTGTGCAAGAAAACTTTTTCTCAACATGGCTGGTCCTTCCTTGCACCTTCCCACTTGTTAATGGCCCTCCCAAAGAGCATGCGTCCATGAAGCTGACTTCAGGAGCTCAAGGATCAGGGCACAGGAGCTAGCTGTCTTACTCCACTTATTGGCCTTAAGCCCAAAGTGAGAGGCTACAATACCAAAGGAAGTTCTGCACTCATGTAGTCTCTTCCTTCTAATACCCAGTTCTCTTGGTTGTTTATTAAAGAATAAAAAGTAAATAAACAGAATATAAGTAGCCTTATTAACTCCATGATAGTTTTAAGGACTATTGGTGATTACTTTATGAGCTGGGCCAATTCCTGGCCCATGCTCCCAAACCCTGGCTCAGAGAGGGGAGTTGCCACTTGCTTACATTTTGCCTCTTGGAGAACTACATTTGCCTTGATTCCTCTCCAGGCATGTGGTTTGAGTTACCTTGTCCCAAAACAGCATGTGGGGCTCAATCTGCACTATGTCCGTAGAAGACTTCACAAAGGCCTACGTATGGAAAGCATTTGGGGCCTTGTCTGGCTCAGCCATGGGGACAGGTGAGGTGGAACTGACAGCTCTGTTTTCGGCTGCCAGGTACAGGGAGACACCCTTGCCTCCTCCCACAATGTGCTTCCAATAAAACAGGCACGTTTTGTTCATTAGCATTCAGAGAAACACAGAATGGTAACATGATGGCTTTTCAGCAGAAGGGGGACACCTTCCAAATGTCCCTCAGTGAGTGCCTCTGGGTGCACTCTGGGCATCTCTGGCATGAGCAAGGTAGAAGAGTGTGGAAACTTCCCACAGGACTCCACTGTTCTTGATCAGTGTCTGTTTGGCCAACTCGCAAACATTAGGCCTTGGAGAGAGCACAGCCTCCCTCTATCTCAGTGCACAGAGCCGGGGAAGGCTGAAGGCTCCGACTGACTTTGATTGTGAGACTCAGTGTACCTTCTGGAATAACCCAGGCCATGCAACCATCTAAACCGTTGAGCATGCACTTACTCACGTGTGACTTAAGTTCTAAGACAGGTCTTCCCACCGTAGGTTCATGAATGAGCACAGGCTGAAAGTTCAACAACACCCAAGCTTCTTCATAGCTTGCAACTCCAGTCCATAGGATGGACATTCTTGAGAATTCTACACCAGTTAGTCACGGAGCTGAGAGCCAGTGCTTTCAGCATGTAACTCAAATGATACATGTCCTTCCCTGTGCTCACAGGGAGGAAGACAGATATGTAAATAACCACCTTCCTAGTTAGCATATGTGGTCTTGATAGCACTGTCCTCTCTGTGACCAGAGGATAAACTAACTTAGATAAACGTTATTGTTCTTCCACCTAAGCAAAGCTCACATGCCTTTCTAGAGCTCTCTCCACCATGCCTTTCACTAGACTCCAAGTACAGCTGGCTCCTACACTTGCTCCCTGAGGCCTCCCTGGCCACAGGATATAAGCAGTTTGGCACCAATTATAAATGATTTCTATAGTGATGTTATAGAAGCTGAGGTGAAAGCTTCTACTGATTCCTTATTCAGCTGTGTGCCAGACACTCTGGTTCATATTTCCCACGTTTGCCTCCAAACTTCCCCGTATTTACCTCACAGATGTCAAATCTTGACTCCCAAATACTATCATTGTTTATCAAAGCAAATACTATGTCTTAAAGTATTACATCCACTTCTGATACACTTTTTTGTAAATTTATTTTATGTTCATTCTCTTTCTTAAATTTTTTTCCTTTGACAATTTCATATATGCATATATTGAATTTTGGCCATTTCACACCGTTTACCTCTCTCATTATCCTTTCTTTCCATCAAAACAATTCTTTTTTCCAAGAAGATCCCTCCTATTTTAATATCTTTTTTGATCCACTGACCTTAGTTAGGGTTGCTTGCAAGAGTGAGATGAGGGGTTATTTCCTGGAACATGTGAGATTTATCAGTGGTCACATCATCAAAGCTGATTCTCCATTCCCTTAACACGCATTCATTTCCCATAGTCAGACAATGAGGGGTGTGGCTTCCTGAGCCCCTCCCCTATGCATGATGAAATGGTGCCAGGCCCATCTTATACAGATCTTGCACAGGTAACCACAACTGTAGTGAGTTCATGGGTGTGTTGGAAGTGTCATGTTCAAGAGACTCTGTTTTGTCAGACTTCTCCCCAACCTTTGGCTCTTACTTTTGTTGTTGTTTTGTTTTGTTTTCCATCTCCTTTTCCATGATCTTTCCTGATCCACGATCACTTCAGGGGATGCTACAGATGTTCAGCCTAGGACTCAACACTCCATAGCCACTTAATCTTTACCCTCTGGCCAATTAACTCTCTGCACTAACCTGTGCACTGCCATAAAAGGTTCTCCAATGAAGGCGGAGATGAGTGCTAATCTATGGATACAAACGCAATTATTTAGAAGGCAGTATGACATCATGTCTGTTTAGCAAAGCAGCAATAGTTTAACAGCCCCAGCCAAAAGATTTTGAACGGCATACAACACAAGCCATGAGTTCTCTCTCGTGGATCAGGCCTCCAACCCAGTAAGAAAACAATGGTTACCTTTATAATGGTCGTGACACCACTTAACTTGTGAATGTACCGTGTAAGGTGGATCATTTTTGTAGTTTGTTGGATCCACATCGGGGAAGTACCACTGGAACATTTCTCCTAGCAGCTTGCAAGGCTCCTTCCAACACTATTAAAACTGTATAGCAGAAGTGAAAATTTTACCCCAGATTCAGCTTGATTTCTCAATGTCCTACACTCCAAGTATGGGATGTCTTCAGCAAAAGTTTCTTAACAACTACTTCTTCTGGATAATCAAGAACATTGGCAATGGTATGACCTATAATTATTTGAGGTCCTTCGGGTCTTCCCCAACCAACGACTTCAGAGGATTTGGGAGCTAATAATCTTAGGCTTCTGGGAGGAGCATTATCCATTCCTGAATGGGGTCTCCCCTCCAAATTTGAAAATATAATACTTAGGTTTTAAAAAGATCCATCAGCTGGGTAGTGGTGGTGCGTGCCTACCTTTAATCCAAGCACGAGGGAGGCAGAGCCAGGAAGATCTCTGAGGCTGGAGCCATCCTGGTCTACAGAATGACTGCACTGAGAAACCCTGTCTGAAAAAAATCAAAGTAGTAGTAATAATAATAATAGTTACATCAAGTTGGAAGGAGAAGGTGGTAGAGGGAGATTAGGGAGGAATTAGAAGGGAGAAGGGGTATATTTGGTTACAACATTTACATGTACGAAATTCTAAAACTATTTTTAGTTTGGTAGGAATAATCTATGCTATGACTTCAGATAAAATAAAAGAACTATATTTAATTTGTTGTGATTATAGCACTGTGGAGAGGTCCCAAGAGTAACTTTGTGTGTGTGTGTGTGTGTGCGCGCGCACGTTTAATAGACTTACAAATGATTATATTTCCGCATGACCTTTTCTTTATCCTTAATTTGCATTAACTCTTTCCCTTACCCTCTCATTTCTACTATTCACGGACACATCGTAACTTCTTTGTTTGTTTGTGTGTGTGTGCCTGTGTGTGTGTACATGCATGTAGATATCTAGAGTGGCCAGAAGAAGAAATGGATCACAAGACTTGGAGTTACAGGAAATTGTTTGCTACCTAATGTGGATACTGAAAATTGAACATCCATCCTTTGCAGGCACATCAGGTGCTCTTGACCACTGAGCCACCCAGCCAGCCCTGAGTCTACTGTTCTGTCTTTGTGCTGGTGACATAATGTGTTTACCAGTGTAGCTCCGTAACGCACCTTGAAATCAGAAAGGACGCTCACTCCAGTGGTATTCTATTTATTCAGGATTGATTCTGCTATTTTTGCGTTTTGTGTATGCTTTTATCCAAGCTTCAAGATTTTTTTTTCTGTTTCTATGAATATAATAGCACTAGAATTTTTATTTCATTGAAACTGTGGAGCTGGTAGAACAGCCATTTTTGGTGTATTGATTCTCGCAGTCCACGAGAACGGGAGGTCTTTCTGTCGTCTGCTGTCACCTTCAATTTCTTCTTCAGTGTTTTGAAGTGTTCACTGTGGGTCCTTCACTTCTCTGGTCATGTGTTTGTGCTGCTGCTGTTATCGCCGTTGAGGCTGTTGTGGATGGGATTGTGTCTCTCGTTTCTTTTTGTCTTTTTTTGGATATATAGGAAGACTACTATTTTTTTAAATGTTAATTTTTCTATTCTGCCACTCTTTGTTGTTGTTGTGGAGATAGGGTCTTACTATGTAGCCCTGGCTAGCCTAGAACTCACAATGTGGACCAGGGTAGCCCCAAACTCATAGAACTCTACCTGCCTTTGCTTCCTGAGTTCTGAGATTAAAAATGTGCACACCTAGCTTTCCAGGAGTTTTGTTTTTGATTGTTTAATGTAAAAAAAAAGAACCATTTCATCTGCAATAAAAATCCTTTAACTTCTCCTTTCCTGCTTGCATCTCTTGTATTTTTTTCTCTTGTGTTATTGCTAAGTCTCCAAACACTACATTGAATAAGAGTGGAATAAAGTGGGCCTCAGTTTGTTCTAATCTCAGAGGGAATACTTCAAGTGTTTTTCACCTATCATGCTTTTGGCTATTTGTCTGTGCTGAAATATGTTTTTTCCATTCTTTGCCTCTCTAGGACTTTCATCATGAAGGAAAGTCATGGGTTTTATCAAAGGCATTTTGTGTACCTATTGAGGTGACTGTGTGGTGTCTGTCCTTGATTCACTTTATGTGATGAATTCTATTTAATGGTGACCTATTTGTGCATCTCTTAAATGAAGATTATTATCACTACTACTATTATCATTACTATTACTAGCACCGCTATTCAGTCTAGTTGAAAAGTCAAGGAATCATGTCCAGAAAAAATTAATAAGTCAAATGTTCAAGACTAATACCCTTTTAATGGATCCAAGCATTCTGCCTGAGCCAAACTACAGGGTCATTTCCACTGTTTCAAGATGCCATACGCTATACTGTTCCTTCCTGAACTCTACGCCTTGACACTGCTCCTATTCATCCTACTGGAATCAGATATGCATTCTGCTGCTTCACTCATTAAACTTTTCAAGAATCTGCTATTTTGTAGTGACCTACCCTGGTCCTACAGTCCTTTAATGCAGAACTCAGCAAGTCTTTGGGAGTTGGGAAGAACGGTTGACTATGGCCAGCTGTCAGTTGGTCTTTGTTGTTGTTTTGTTTTGTTTTGTTTTAGTGCCATGATTAAGTTACTGTTTGGTGGTGGTAGGGAACAAGGAATGATACGGTCACAGTCTTTAAAGAAATGATTCCCAACTATTTATATGAATTAACAAAAGCAAAAGCAATAGTGAATTAGGTGACCTATCCTTGACCACAGATGGACCCATGGACATCAGTGGAAAAGGAGATAAGGTCTACATACCTCCCCTCAAAGCCACCAATCTTTGGAACACAACAGCGTCTTTTATGTAACCATACCCAACCTCATTTTCCAAAGTATTCAAAGAGACTTGCAGGAGCATGAGTACATAGAATAACAGTGCTGAAACATAAACAATGAAGTCAACCAAGGCTCGGGAAAATATAAATATAAAAGTCATGTCCACGGAAAAATCTGCTATTATTCAGAAAGGAAAAAACTGTTTAAATCCTCAAAGGCTGAAATACATTTAAAATAGATACTTCATGCACATGGTAAAACAGACCTTCAATGCATGTAGCTTAGTCAGCTGAGGTATTTTTAAGGGCTCAGTTACTGCTGTGGGGTTTTCCCCACAGAACAGTTATACACTCTGAATGATTAAATCAACAAAACTATAGAATTTATCCTCAGGATGTGGTCAGTGCAAAATATTTCAACATCCTTGGTCAATTTGCATATGGGTTTTCCAAGTCTAACATTGCCAGAAAGACAACGTCAATGCCTCTTATTTCAACAATAAGCCTGAATCATAATCATCCCTTCATTTAACAAGAATTTTTTGACAGTAAGCTTTATGCCAGAAACTATGCAATACACTGAAAACCCAAAGACAAATGAGGCACTGGGCATTTCCTATAGGACTTCCCTCTCTAGAGGATAACACAGTCTTGCAGATAGATAATTAGTGCATGCATAAAAGGTGATACTATGGAGGTGTATCCTGAAAGGAGTTCAGAAGCAGAGACAAAGATAAGCAAATGCACTTAACTTCTAATCAGCACACATCGGCTTACAAGGGCACAGAGATTCCTGCTTGGAGACACTGTGCTTATTCAAATAATCCCAAGGGAGTCATAGAATACCTTTGCAATGTGCTACACGTGCCCATGTTTCTGTTTTAATTGCATAGAAAAATGAGGCAGGAGCAAAAGTAGCAGTGTCAGGTTAGAATGTTGTTCAGAATGAACAAGAGAGAAAAATGAAGAGAAATTCTGTAGTAAATAATTTCCAATATCCAGGTCTTGTGATGATAGCTTTGGTCAAGCCGACATGAAACTAGACAGCACACACATCTAAGATGAAGTTTAATTCACAAATTAGGTGCAGCCTGGCTTCTCCTTTTCTTCCTCCAGGGATAGAGCATAGATTTACTTTCATTTTTTCCCTACAAAATTCCATTTTCTTCATGACTCTCATAGTGATTTCCATTTTTAAAAATTTCTCGTGATCAAACAAAAACATAACTTCCCATGATCCTCAAGTACTTCCTCTTGCCCAAACATGCCAAAACATGTTTTGCTTTGTTGGTGGTACTTTTCCATGAACTCTTCTATTCTAAGAACACTGGGGATCACACACACCACACTCCTTTCTTAGTTCACTTTGAGTTTTCTTGGATTTGGAAAGTATTATTAAACCACCATCTTTTCCTTGGTTTCTCTATTTCCATTGTTTGTTAGCCTTAAGGAATTCCCTCCCAGAAAATGCTGGGATTCCTAAGAACATATTTGAGGTTAGGAACTATTCCAACACAGAGACTACTTTAAAGATTACAGGAAATCAATAAAAGTAAGACTTATAGTATGTTCTCATAGGCAGAAACAGGGAGTGCCCCGTGCTGGTAAGGAAACACATCAGGCCAAGAAAAGGAAGGTGTTCCTCCGCATTGGAGCCATGCATTCAAGCTGCCTGCTACCTTGAGTTTACAAGCACAGTATTCCTGGGAAACCTGAGCAGAGGATGAGTGACAAGTGTCAGCTGATGGTAGAGTGATCCCTGCATCAAGTAGAACGTACATGATCCTCTGTCAGAGTGCGAGAGCATCACCTGAAACTCTCCTACACGGGAGTAACAGATAACAAGGGCCAGCTCAGAAGAGGAAGGGCATGTAGGGGGTTAGAAGACTATGGATTTGTGTGAAAGAGGACAAGCCACCCATCTCAAAACCCTGTCTCAATCATCTCGGAAGTAGACATCACAACTCTAAATATATATGCACTGACAGAGGAAGACCCCTGGCTGGAAAGATGACTCCGTGGTTAAGGGTGCCTATAGCTCTTCCTGAAGACCCAGCTTTGGTTATCAGAGCCCACATGGCAGATCACTACCACCTTTAACTCTAGTTCCAAGAGATCCAAAGGGTTCCTGCACACCATGTGGTGTACATATATGCACTCAGGCATAAATGTGGGCCCCACACACAATTAAAATATTAGCAAATATAAAAGTCGCAGATTAACTTCAATGCAGTGCTGGTGGGTGACTTCAATATCCTACTCTTACCATTAGATATACCGTCCAGACAGAAAATCAGTGGAGTGACACTGAAATATATAACATCATATATCAAACAGACATAAAAGATATTTACAGAACACTCCACCCAGACACTACAAAATACATGTATCTATCGGGAGCTGGTGGAACTTTCTCTAAGACAGATCACATATTGCAATGCAAAGCACATGTCTCAATAAATACAGAAAAATTTAAATAACTTCTTGTATTTTACCTGACTATAATGGGATAAATCTGGAAATCAATGCAATTGAAATATGCAAAGGCATAGAGAAATACAGAGTCCAGGGAAATATGCAAAGTCATAGAGATTAAACAGCACACTATTGAATGACTAATGGGTCACTGAAGAAGTCAAGGAGAAAAACAAAAATATCTTAGGATTAAACAAAATTAATTCACAACATACCAAAACCAATGGAATAAAATGAAGACAGTCCTAAGGTAGAGGTTATAGCTCTGAGTAGAAACATTTAAAAATGAGGGAGATCTCAAATTAATGGCTAAATTATATACCCTAAGACACTGCAAAAGTGTATTGACAAGTTTGTACGTCAATATGACACTGGGTAGTCATTTGGAAGAGGAAACCTCAATTAAGAAAATACCCAACCAGATTGGTCATGAGCCAGGCAGTAAGCAGTGTTCCTTCTTAGCCCTTGGGTCAGTTCCTGCCTCCAGGTTCCTGCCTTGAGTTCCTGCCCTGCCTTCCCTGAGTGAAGGAGTGTGACTGAAGAGTTGTAAGCTGAATAAACCCCTTCTTCCACGAGTTCTCTTGGTCAGTGTTTTATCACAGCAACAGAAACCATAGACAATAGAAAACCTCTTTTCATGGAGAAGACAGGGAAATAGGGAACATGTCTTGATATAATAAAAGCCATGTATGACAAACCTATGGCCAACAACATACTAAATGGAAAGAACCTTGAAGCATTTTCACTAACATCTGGAACAAGACAAAAGTGCTTTCTCCACCACTCCTATTCAATATAACGCTTGGGTTCATAGTAAGAGCAATAAAACAGGGGAAGGAAATAAAAGCTATGCAAATAGGAAAGGAAGAAGTCAAATGCCCTTATCTTCAAACAATATGAGTCTTTGCATAAGAAAAAATCCTAAAGAATCTACTAAAAATCTGGAATTGATAAATGCTTTCCACAAAGGGGTAGAACACAAAGTCAACACACAAAATACACCAGAAAAGAAATCAGAGGCACAACCCCATTCACAATAGCCTTAAAGAAATTCACCCGAAAAAAAACTCACCCCACAAACTGAAAGATTTCTACAATGAAATTTTTAAAACACTGAAGAAAAGAAATTTTAAAGATGACATAAAAAGATGGAAAGATATCCCATAATATTGTTAGAATTAATATTTTGAAATTGTCCAACTCACCAAAAGCAGTTTACAGATTAATGTAATACAAATTCTAATACCATTTTTCACAGGCATTTTTAAAAACCATAAAATTCATATGGAAGCACTTAAGACCCTAGATTGCCAAAGCAAACCTGGGCAAAAAGAACGCTGCTGAAAGCATCACAACTGATTTTAAGTTACACTACAAAGCCACTGTAATAAAAACAGTATGGTACTAGCACAAAAAATAGACATTTATCCTGATTGAATAAAATGCAGGATGCAGATACAAGTCCACACAACTACAACCTGACTTGGCAACAGTATAAAAAACACACATTGGATGGGCCAGTGAGAAAGCTCAGTGAGTAAAAGCTTTTGCCATGCAGGTTTGACAGCTTGACTTCTATTCCAGGAACCTGCAGAGGAAGGAAAAAACTGGGTCTCAAAAGCTGTGCTCTGACCTCCTATTGTGTGACACTATTACTGGGGAAACTTGGAAAAAACATATATTCGCCTCCAGATACAGACCTAATGACAAACCAAAGTCCAACTTGGTAAACCAATGAATTTTATTGGAGTAACTTACAGGAATATGGGTGAGGGGTTACTTACAGGAACTGAAATGACTAAACACAGGTACAGCATCAAAGTCCACCACAGTATCTGTACGTGGTTGTCTCACAAAAGCTAGAAACCTGGAGCACTACTACACAGACTCTAGAGGCAGCTCAACACCTTGAAGAGTGGCCTGTCCAAGCAGCTCAGCTCTTTCTGCTTCTTCTAGGCAGTTTGCCTGATAGGAGCAGCTTGGTTGATCCGCCACTCTTCTCATGAGTGTCTCCCGACACTCAACAGTGTCCAACAGTATCTGGGGAGGGAAGAGCCTTGTAAATCTGGTTAGTTTCAGGGACTTCCTGGAGCTATTTAGTTGTTTATTTCCTGAGCTTAAGGAGCTTCTTTGCAGGGTGGAATGTTTCACCTCCCTTAGATCATCCTGTTGTTTTACCTCCTTGTAAACATCCTTGTTCTTTATCAATATCCCTCTTAGATCATACTGTTGCATTATCTGCATTTACTATTTAATGTCACTTTACACCTGACCAATACTTATATTAAATGGAAGAAAACTAAAAGCATTGCCACTAAAGTCAAGAACAAGACAAAAATATCTACTTTCTCTACTCTTATTGAATATAAGTTGTAGCTAGAGCAATAAAAAAAAAGAAACAAAAGTAATGCAAATAGAAAAAGAAGCTAGAGATTATTTGCAGATGATATCATTTCATACATGAGACTCAAAGACTCCACCATAAAAAAAAATGTAGAACTGATAAACACTACTAATGTACAAAACTAAAACAATAGCCTTCCTATATATGAATGAAAAACACACTGAGAAAGAAATCAGAGAAATTATCTCAATCAAAACTTCTTCAGAAAAATTTGTTGGAATACATCTAACCAAGGAAGTGAATAACTTCTACCATGAAATCTTTTTTTTTTATTTTTTATTTTTTATTTTTTTTATCAGTTACATTTTATTAATTCTGTATCCCAGCCGTGTCCCGATCCCTCATTCCCTCCCAGTCCCTCCCTCCCTCCCTCCCTCATCTCCACCGTGCCCCTTTCCAAGTCCACTGATAGGGGAGGACCTCCTCCCCATTCATCTGATCCTGTTTTATCAGGTATCTTCAGGACTGGCTGCAAAGCCCTCCTCTGTGGCCTAACAGGACTGCTCCTCCCTTCGGGGGTGGGGAGACCAAAGAGCCAGTCATTGAGTTCCTGTTAGAAATAGTCCCTGTTCCCCTCACTTTGGGAAACCAATTGGTTACTGAGCTACCACAGGCTACATCTGAGTGGAGGTTCTAGGTTATATCCATACATGGTCCTTGGTTGAATGTCAGTCTCAGAAAAGACCCTGTGCCCAGATATATTTGGTCCTTGTGGAGCTCCTATCCTTTCCCCATCAGACTATCTCCCCTTCTTTCTTATGATTCCCTGTACTCTGCCAAAGGTTTGGTCATGAGTCTTTGCTTTGAAAACACTGCTAATTAGAGTCTTTCAGATGCACTCAGTAGACTCCTGTCATACGTTCAATGCACATCCCGTCTGTCTTTCTAAACGAGGATTGATCATCTTACCCCATGTCCGCTCAATTGATTATCTTTTTTAGGTGTATAGATTTCATTATGTTTATCATATCTTATAGGTCTATATAAGTGAGTATATCCCATGTTTGTCTTTCTCCTTCTGGTACAACCACTCTGGAAAGCTATCTGGCACTTTCTAAGACAAATAGGAATAGTGCTTCCTCCAGACCCAGCTATACCACTGCTAGGTATATACCCAAAGTTTGTTCAAGTACACAAAAAGGACACTTGCTCAACCATGTTTATAGCAGCTCTATTTATAATAGCCAGAACCTGGAAACAACCCAGATGTCCATCAACGGTGGAATGGGTACAGAAATTGTGGTATTTTTATACAATGGAATACTACTCAGCAATCAAAAAGGAGGAAATCATGAAATTTGCAGGCAAATGGTGGGATCTACCATGAAATCTTTAAGACACTGAAGAAAGAAATTAAAGAATTCACTAGAAGCTGGAAAGAGCTCCTGCCCTCTTGCACTGAAAGAATCAATAGTGTCGAAATGGCCATCTTACCAAGAACAACCTACAGATTGAAAGCAGTCTAATATGCACTAATACACACTTTATCTTGATGGGCACTGAGTAAATGATTTTAAACTTCATTTGAGAGCACAAAAGACCTCAGTTCATCAAAGCAAAAGGGGGCAGGGGGGGTACTTGCTCGTCCATGTCTATTGCTGCTCTGTCCACAACAGCAAGGAAATGGAATCATCCAAGACGTCCATCTACAGATTAGTGGATAATGAAAATGTGGTACATACACACAGTGGAATTTTATTCTGCCATAAACATAAAATTACATACTTTTCAGGAAAATGAATGGTGTTGAGAAATATTGTATTAAGTCACGTAACCCAGGCTCAGAAAGACAAACAGCACATGTTCTCTCGCACATGGGGCTCTGAGCTTCTAATCTTTTATGTATGTATCTATGTGGGAGGGAAGGAGGGAGGGAGAGAGCAGGGGTACACTTCAGGAAATCAGGCAGGGACCTGTATGACAGAAAAGATTACTTTCAACAGAGAATTACTCCGTAATTAACTCTCATTTGATGTTTCCTATCGGGTATTTATAACCTTAAAAGGCTGTTCTTGATGAGATTAGCATCTGACTATATGAGCTATTTTAAATTCCCAATTGTGCTCTATAAAGAATTGCTGTGCAAATTTACTTCCAGTTGTACTGTGACAGCACAGAGCTTCCTCCATCTTGTATTTGTGACGAGGCCATTTCAGAGTTAACTAGAATCTGATTTCCTTGATGGAGAGTCCTATGGAAAATTACCAAACTCTATTCTAGGAAGCCGAGGTCAAGATGCCCTAGCTAAATTGTCTTAGCTTCTGTTAAACTGCCTGCTAGCGTGGAACCCTCTCCAAGCAATAGCTTATTTTAGCTTTTGTTTAAACGCCTGTTTGTGTGGAAACCCCTCCAGCTAACTGTTTATCTTAGTTTCTGTTAGACGCTTGCTTCTCTTGAAGCTCCCTGAAGCTGCCAAGCGAGATGCCAGGACATGGGTTTTGCCTTCAAAAACCCCATGCTCTAGACACTCAGGGCCGACCCAAAAACCTGAGTGTAGTCCCAGCTGGCTGGAATAAAGACGTTCAACTGGCTCTAAAGAGCCTGAGTGGCCACCTCTGGTGGCCTATAGACATTCCCTTTCTAATCAATAATACTCATGAACATGTTGTGGAATTATGTGTTTTGCATATTTCTGTACATTTAACTATTCCAATTGAATTAGAACTTTCATTTTTATCTTGATGCCTTTCATCTTTCATCTGTTTGCATCATGTAAATTTCAATCTCCTAAGAAAAACTTGATTAAAAACAATTCTTTCCTGGATTGTTTTTAATCAGTTTAATACCTGTCCATGTTTTGCGTTCTGTCCTGTGTTTATATATCTACACAATGCTGCCTACTGCACAGAGATGACCAGAACAAGAGCCAGAATGAAACCACCAGTCATCAAAGAGTCACCATTGGTGCTGGCCTAAAACACTGGGATATGGAAATACACGTGACAAGGTGGGTACAACCAGGTTAATCATTATTTCACTTCCAAATTAAGCTAACCACCTGTATGCAGATTTTTAACGTATATTTCCGGGGATGTAATTCATTGAAACTTTAAACTTGTCTTAAAGCTTTGTGAAGAGCAACTTGAGACATGCATTGACTTCAGTTTCCGGACTCTAGGCATTTACGCATGCAGCTCATGGCTGCTTTACGTTATGCGTCAATTTCAGGATAGATTCCTCCCAGGGAGTTTTGAAACTTCAGGCCAGATGGGTCCCATTCTTGGTTAAGTCTTAACTGTAAACCTAGAGATTTACCCAGTGAGCCTCCAAGTCTGTCACAATGAGCACTCTGTAATACAAAGGCCATGTACCTCTGGCTGCCAGACAGTTCTGCAGAAGGCTTGTCTTAGAGAATTGCAAAAGTCTGTGCTTTCCTAGTGAGGAATCATATGTGATGCAACAGAATGAACTACAGACCTTTAACACCACATGTTAGTACAAAACTGGAAATCACAGTGCCTCATGGTTATCTAACCCACGACCTGCAAAACCCACCAAAGTCAGCAAGTCATCACTTCTGGATTCTCCCTTAATCCTCTATCCATGGGTACAAAATCATTTCAAGACATAATCAGCAGTTATTACCAATTTAACCAATCTTAGGAATTTTGGTTAGATACATACAAAATGAGGCAATTTACTGTGCTAAAATAATAAGTAAGGCTTTCTGATTTCTCTTTTCTAAAGACTAAACATTTTTATTTGAGACATGTTGGTTTCTCTTGTCTGAATGATCTTGTGTCTGACTGGGGAGCGGGTCTTTCTGTGAAATATCAAAGAGTTCAGCACTTCATCTCACAGTGCCTCAGTGTGCTGAAAACACGCTGAACGTGGCTGTGCCGAACCCTGCAGGCTGTAAGGCCCAGAAAACACAGTCTGCAGTCACACTCACACTGCCCACTGCTCTGTGACCATGAAGAAGGTCGCTAGGGCACTGTTTTTAAACCTCACTCCAGACAAGGCAGAGATCCATTGAAATGACCTTCCTCCTGCTCAGTGGGAGGATCTGACCTTCCTGTCTGCATGTTTGATAGCAAAGAGAGGAAGGTGAGAGAGGTCGGTATCCAGCAAAACCTGGGAGAAGCACCACCACAGAACCAGCACCTCTGTCAGGAGCCAAGAACAAGACTGTTCTGGTTGAACACAAACAGTACAAGAGACAGGCCCCCCACCCCAACAGAGCTTCCAGCTCCACACCACTTGCCTGCCCCCTTTCCCCTCTTCCCCCCTCTTCAAAGACCAGGACAGGTCACTGAATGGGCAAATGAGGAAGGACCTTGGAGACCAACCTGCCAACTTCCCAGATGATGGGTGAGGATACAAGCCCTGCCAAGAGTCAGCAGCAAGCCCTGGCCACACAAATCAAGGCACCGCTGATGTGAGAAGCCAGCTTTCCTGGCTCTGGGCCAGAAGATTCTTTTTTCTTGAGCACATGTAGGATGTAAAGAAGTTTTGCTATTCAAATCTCTAACTTCATAGCTTCTTCTCCTTCAAGAGATCAATCATATTTGCTTCTCAGAATCATGTCCTCTCAAGAGACATAGATGCTTAGCCCTCCTCCACCTTCCAACTTTTTCTTTGTCTTCCCTCCCTCTCACATTATTCCCCTTCTCTCTCTTTCTCCTTTTCTTTTCTTGGTGTAAATCCCTGAGAACAGCAAAGACCTCACACCTACCCCAGGGAAAAAAAATTTTTGCTCTTGCCTGTAATAGTTCAAACTTGGCCTGAGGTTTTCAAAGTCAAGGTTGCCAAACTAAGTTCTAAATATATTTTTTAAAGGGAGACTCCTCAAGCAATCCAATACATTTATGTAAAAATTAAAGTTGTATTTATCTTATTTATATCACCACCAATCCCACTAACTTACATTTTCAGGTTTAAAATTATCCCCATGGCTCAATATCTTATGGTAGGCTGTGTTTATTTGGTTTTCATAAGACCAAAATAAAACAAATAAAATGTTTCTCCCACAATTATCTTGCACTATCTGTTTAAATATAAACTTTAAAGTCTGAGCTGACCTTGCCAAAATTGACCGTTTCTAGGATTACACATGAACCCAACTGGCTCATCTAATTCTTGACTCCATTGTTAGAAAGGATGTATGCTTTTCCCAGGCATATAAAGAGGCTGAGGGGCTGAGAAGAGGGAAGGTGAAGAGAGAAAGAGAGAGAGAGGGAACTGAACCCAAGGGAGAGAGGTAGCACAATGTAACAACAACAACAAAAATTCCCCAGTTGTTTTCCCAATAAATAAGAAAAAAAAAACATCAAACACCAACAGTGGCAAAACATTTACTGAAGTTTCCACATTTTTCAAAATTGTTATGAAACAGAAGCAAGCGCACTGAAGCTGATCATTACACATGAGAACCGTGCCTTCTTTCTAGGTAGATATGTATAGAAAAAGGGAAGAGCTACAAGCATTTGTTATGGGTAAAGGCTCCAGGTATTAGGCTCCTGTATACATATTATCTCATTGAGTACCATTTAGAAAAATTAAAGGAGACTTAGAAATGAAGACCAATTGATCAGGGACACTGACTTATTAACATCATCCCAGCCCATAAACTATCAAGGCCACACAAGGATTACAAGCTCTTTGTGAAAGAGTTTTGTTATCATCAACTGACTGGGAACCAGAAAAAGGAGCCTAGAGAGCCAAAGGCTGTTTTTTGAAAACTTAAGAACTTTATTTTACTTCCTGTCATATTAATCTACTCCCTGGGCTATGGTTATACTTGTTTTTTCTCATACTCATTTCCTTGAAGACATCCCCACTCCTTACTGATGTCACGGGTCCTGATGTCTCTTCCCATTGCTCGCTGTTCTAGTGATGAGCTAGCTAAAGCCTAACTCATGCATTCATACAAGAATTGTGTTTCTAATGGTTTGAGAGTTTGTGCTTGATGGTCATCAACCACATGAGGTAGGTAGTACATCCTCGTTTTGTAGAGGAGGAAACCCAGTCTCGGGAAAGGTGTATCACCTTCCCATCACAGAGGTAAGTGGGTGCCGGCAGCAATTTGAACACGGAGCCTTATAAAGGAAATAAACCTCACCTATAGATCCCAAAATTGGGCTGTCAGGTCTATTTTAAAAATCAGCCTTCTCTGTACATTTCAATGTCTGAGTTACACACATGACAGCTAGACACTGACAGGAACTGAGTCTCAGTGGCCCACATCTGAGTGAGTAATAACGGAAGAGATAGCCTATTGACACACTTCCTTTCCAGTCTCGAACCTTGGAAGTGGGCTCTGTCAGCAGCATTTGCCCCCCGGGCTGTCTGGGACACTCTTGATGAAGGGTGGCGCTCTGCCACCCTGGTGGTTCCACCTGCAGCCTGTACGACATGAGGCAGTTTGCTGCTGGCACCGTCCCCGGAGTCACTGGAACTTTAGGCGACGTCTGGGGAGGCACCCGTGTATTTTGTCCCTACACAGGACAATCAGAACACCTTCCGAAGAAACCGGAGCTCAGTAGCAGCCCCTCCGCGGTCTGGTTTGTCCCTGTTTGCAAACCAGGGAACCCCACGGGCTTTTTTTGTGCATTCATCAGGCATGTAAGGGTTTGTTGTCCCGGCGAGTGGAGGTCACAACTAGAGAGAGACTGACTCTCAATCCTACAGCACCATAGTGCATACTTTAAATCCTGCAACTGCCATCCGGGAAAGGCAGCTCTTCACAGGCATG
Organism: Meriones unguiculatus; assembly: GCF_030254825.1. Classification (NCBI taxonomy): domain Eukaryota; kingdom Metazoa; phylum Chordata; class Mammalia; order Rodentia; family Muridae; genus Meriones; species Meriones unguiculatus. Next base: position 15,717,964 of record NC_083365.1, on the reverse strand, counting down.
GCGTTTCTGTTGCCGTGCGTTTGCTGGTTCAGACACACCATTGGAGTGTACCCTTTTACATACCCAGGAGCCATCCAACGTAGATGCTAATTTACAAGCTTTCGTTTTCCATAAAGAACATTCGAAGGTCAGATTGACTGGTGTTTAAGTTAATAAAAATCTGTACTTGTCCCACGAGGCACAGGTCCACGGAATCACAGATTGGATCGCGCCCATCTGGCCGGGTTTCCTACAGCACACACCAATATCTGACAGGGTTGGCAGCTGGAGGCCATGGATTTAAGTTAAGCGAGCTAACAACCTGTGCTGCTTTTGGCCCCTGCGCATCCCAAGCTCAGCCCCAGATGAGGCGAAAAGGCAGCTTTGTGGTTCAAGTCCATCTTGACTCACAGTTTCACCGTCTTATCGTGACTAAGGCTGCCAACCGTGTCTGTGGTTTTCTTACATAAATTTTCACTCCAGCTTGGGTTATTATAAAGGATCTTTTCCAGCCCTGATGTTGTGGCTGGCCCTTTAGCTCGCATATTTTTTCCAGATGTGATGAGCTCTCCGTAGCCCTCTTGGTGAGCAAACGCGTATCCGGATCTTCTGGTGCTTAACTTGCGGTTCTGAGGCCTTCTGCTTCGTAGGGACCTTTCCTTTCTCTGAGCCTTCTGCCACCAGCGGATCTGAGGAGGAAGAGAGCCACGATGCAATCATGAACCCAAACATTAGGCTCCAGATGCTCAGCCACTGAGCAAAACGAAAGCCGTTTTTAATACTTGACTGAACATCTGCCACGAGAAAATAGTCACCTTTCACTCCAAAAGGAAGCATTAAGCCTAAAAACCATGACATTCTCCACCCCAAAGACCAAAGGGAAGCATTAAGCCTAAAAACCATGACATTCTCCACCCCAAAGACCACACTGGGCACCAATCACTTTTATTTTTTCATTCCTATCAAGGAATTTTCATGTAAACAAGAAATATTCTGATAAATTTTATTACTGTCTCCGTTTTATCGGATGTATGGTGAGTCGGGGGCAGGAGTTTTTGCTCGTTTTAGTAACCATGCTGGGAGCAGCGAGCAGGGTCTTGAGCACACTTCTGTATAGAAGTGTTCCGTCTACAGCCCCAATACCTACCGTCTTTCCCCCCTCTCTCCCTAGTAGAGGCTGTCTGGGTCCTGAAGTCACTAATAATTGTATTAAGAGAAATATCTGGAAATGTGAGTCAGAATTTTCTCCCTCTTATAGAAAGTCAACTTATCATGAGACTTTCAGGGGTTTCATTTATTCTGGTTTGGGGTGTGTGTGTGTGTGTGTGTGTGTGTGTGTGTGTGTTAGATCTTTCTTTCCAGCAGTACAGGGTACTCTACACCCCTCTTGTATTTTCTCTGTAGCCTTTTAAAGACCATCTGTAACACAGCCCGCACACCCGAGGGTCAGGAAACGTTGCTGAAGAGGGGGCAGAAAGGAACAAATTCCTCCTGCTAGATAGTGTCCCTGAGACCCGACAGGGAAAGTGCACTCATAAACTCTCAACAATTCTCAAAAAAAAAAAAAAATTTAAAACCTAAACATTGTTTGGGTGGGTTTCCAACATACCTTCCATTTCCCTGTGAACGTGAGTGGAGAAAATGACCAGAGGTTTGCATAAGTGCTCAGTTCTAACTCTCAGGTCTGAAGATACTCATTAAGCAAAACATGACATCCTTAACACAAGGAGAGTGGACGTCTTCAGATCGTCCATCGTTTTAGGGACTCAGCTCATAATCAGAGTAAGAAAAGCCCCACCTCAGAGCCCTTGCCATCCCTGCTCCCTCCATCTCTCGCTTTGTGGGATGATATAGGTGTCGACGCCTCCTCTGCTGTCTGTCCGGAGCCTCGGCCTGGCCCAGCACTGCCTTGTTTGTTCTGTTCTTCCCACGTGCCATTGAGATCTACCCCAGCCTCTGGCCTAGGCTGCCGTCTACGCCATGTTCTTTCTGCTTTTCTTCTACCCTTGTGTTCCCAGGCCACTCAGCATGATGTTATTCCCTTTTAATCTCTGCTTGACAGTTAGCATGTCTCACTTATTTCCCAAGCCGATACTCTATCTCTACCCAAATGATGAAACCCCCCTTCACATGACTTGTTCCATTCCTTGTATGGTGCCCTTCGCTTTCCCTGTAGGTTGCTCTTCTTAATGCAATACTACAGCATGAGTCCAGTGAGTTAGGGGTAAAAAATACTTATAATTCATCACTCCATACCCGCATTGCATTTAACCTAATACCCCTCTCCTCACTGACGTTCAGAATCTGTGTGTGGAAGTGGGGGTACTGTCTGCTCTGCCATATGCCACGGGCCTGTGGGAAGTTCCTGAGTCATTCCCTGTGTATCTGCTGAGACAGAGAAGGACGTCATTCACGAGAGCCGCTAACCAGCCTTCGGTTCCTCACGGTATCTCGAACGTACCTGATCACTCAGGGTTGGATGTAAAGAAATCCTCAGAAACCTGAAGGCCACCACCGGCATGATCGTCACCACCACTATCAGGAGAACCACAAGCCAGACGAACTTCTGGCTCAGGGAGTGCCATGCATTTCCTACCGTGAGAGAGACACAGTCACCCTGGCTGTGAAACACTGAATTGCTGTAAGATCTTTATAATTGCATAAATCAATGTACAATGATAGTCCGTGATGATAAATTAAATAGATAGCTTTATAGATGTAAGGAAAGATCTTTGAAACTCTTATAAAACCCTGGGGAACTGGGTTCCCCGATGAAGCGTTCTCTCATCCAGGCTCCTTCCAGCTTTGCTCAGTTCCTTCTTTCAACCTCACGATCCGAGATCAGATTAGAATGTCTGGTTAATGGTTTGAATGCAGGCCTCTTCTCAAACGATGGCCTGGCTGACTGTCTGCGTAGTAGAGATATACCGTATCTCACAGAAGGGTAACGTTTGAAATTCCAAGCAACAACCGGAAAAGCTGCCTCAAAAGGAACTTGCTATTTCTTTGATGTTCCCTTCCTCCTGAGCTAAAGATCTGAGGAGATTCTGGAAGCTCCTGAGCTGATAAAGGGTTCCCCATGACCACTGACATGGCTGCTACTGACATGAGAGATGTCAGGGCAGAGAAACCCGTGGCCAAGCCTGAAGGCAGCTCCCAGGCTTTATACTCATTCCCCCACATATTGTTTGTCTAAGCAAGGCAGCAAAGGGTAGACAGGCAGGTTTCTTGGGACACCATCCCTGTCCTCGCTCACTTTCTAGGGATTAATCAGCATACCTTCAGTCTGCCAGCTCTTCACCCGGGTGAAGAGTGCCCGGGTTAATACCATTTGAATGGGCTTTGGGTATGAGAGCTTGGCTACTGACAGGTATGTCTGCTTTTTCTGGCTTTGGAGAGTAAATCTGTCTACCAAAGAGCGGCCAACTCCAGATGCTGTAAGCCAAGGGCAGAAACAAACAATTAAATATCCTTCTGAGCTCCTTGAAGCTCATTAGCTACAGATAGTGCTGAAAAAAACAAGCTTTGTTTTGAAGCCACACCCCTCCCTGTTGCTGGTTCACTGAGGAAAAAAAAATTTTTTTTTTAAGAAAGCCCCAATGTTGATCTAACTTTTATAAACTTTCATTGGATCTCAGTAATCCATCCATGGAAGGCCATGCGCTTAACCAAAAAGGATTAGTCCTCACACAACCTGCATTCTTTTATTCCGCATGTGAGAGTGGTCTCTAGGCTTAGAAATGCACCACGTTACAAGAGTGAACAAACGAAGTGAAACTCGGAAACAGCTCTCGAGCCTTCCTTTCCTAACTGGCTTGTTCTGATGACTAACTGACATGTCTCTACGTGGTTGGAATCTTTTGGTAAACAAAGTACGAGCGTGGTGTGCTGAGCAAGACTGTTAGGATTTGAGGAGGTTACTGTACGGGCTAAGAAGGGACAGAAGCAACCAGTGTGCGCTCAAGGCTGAATGGAAATAGAACCCTGGCGTCAGTGAAGGTGACCGCTCCGGGACCGCTCCTGTGACACTTCCCACACGGACTGGTTGCGTGAGAATGGTTTTCTGGGCTGAGGTAATCGGAGAAGAGATGCAAGGTGCTGAGCCACCTGCTTGAGCTCTGAAGGGCTGTCGTTCTGTGTGTCCTGCCTAGTTTGTCGAGGGGAACTCGGAAAATCTCTGTTCCTTACTTACTCCCCTGCGCTGGAGAATTCCAAACTTCGTGGAAAGTACATCAGCAGTTCTTGTGTAAAAGCGTAAAAGATCACGCTAGAATCGTTTTGAGGTGTGAACCTTAACACAGGAACACTGGCTGGGTCCTCTTTGTTAAATAATACAACCTCAAGGCTTTGAGGGATTTTAGGGGTTCCAAATTCTCCCACGATGCCCCCAAACATAACCCTCAAGTCACAATTTCTTGAATGGTATCATTGTGGTGGCTAGTTTTATGTCAGCTTGACACAAGGGGAAAGGGACTCTCAGTTGGGAAAATGCCTCCGTCAGTTCGGCCTGTAGACAAGTCTGGAGTGCATTTTCTTAATTAATGATTGATATGGGAGGACCCAGTGCACTGTGGGCGGTTCTACCCCTGGGCTAGTCATCCTGGGTCTTAGAAGAAAGCAGACTGAGCAAGCCAATAAACTGTTTCTTCATGGCCTCTGCATCAGTTCCTGCCTCTAGGTTCCTCCCTTGAGCTCCTGTCCTGAACTCCCTTCATGATAGACAGGGATCAGACATGGAAGTTGAAATAAGCCCTCTCCTCCCCAAGCTGTTTTATGACAGCAATACTAACATGCACTAGTATCAGGGTCAATGTTTATTTAACCAGGGTCCATCCTAATACTTTGTATATAGTAACTCATTTGATCTTCAGGTTTTCTGTTGAAAAATGAAACAATTAATAACCCAGTTCACAAATAAATGTTAAATCATAGAGAGGAAAAAAAATTTGTTCAACATCACACAATTTCTTAAGCTTGTGGAGCTGATATTTGAACCCTGACCACTTCTGGAAGGATGTTTGGAAATCTGAAGAGGGCTCTAACTTATGCATCATTTCTCTTTTTTCTAAATGCAGATAATGTCTTTGGGGAAACTTTGACATGTGGCTATGATCAAGTATAAGGAGAACTGGGTATTTCTTCCTCTTTTCTATGTGTAATAAATAAACTTTTCACAGGCTGTACACTTGTCCCAATATTCGTGTTATGCCTCTTGTTTTCTGGGGCGCAGTCTACTGAATCTGGGCTGTTGGAGCCTATAAGTTATATCTGGCAATGAAAAAAACAGTCTCTTAGAACCCCTTTTAAGTCAGGAAGGCTGCAGATACATCAATCACTTTTTAGAAAAAAAAAAAAAGATTGTTGGCCATTTCTAGCCACACACACCATAAAAAAATAGGTTCCGAGGACAAAGAACTTTCAGTATGACACAAGGCCTCACTCCTGGTAGAACCACTTACCCACAAAGGGAAACTGGTGTGGGAAGATCCCAAAGATGCCATTGCTGTGCATGGCCAGCAAAATGGAGAAGTAGGTGGCGATACTGCCCCAGATGAAGACGTGATTAACCACGGTCCAGTAACTCGTGTCCAAAGCTATCTGCAAATAAAGTCAAATTCAAAAAGAGGAGCTTTTTAAACATTTTTTAAAAGAATCACTGTACACAGATGCTTGCCTCCAGGACTTCCCTGGAGGAGGACAACTGGACCCATCACACACGAACACCACTTCTACAAGCACAGGGGAGAGTGACAAGTGTTAGACAAGGGGCTAGAGCTTAGTTGTATGGGCCACCGTATCTGCTGAGGTCAAAACAGCCTCAAGAAGCAAAATGTTAAGGGTTTTATTTTTAATGAGAAATAGACAATGGGATGTTTTCTAAAGTCAGTTACTAAATTGCTATCAAAATATTTCTATTGGGAAAAAATCGTGCAATGGGCTAGTGCAGCATTTTATGAGTTCTGTGTAAAATTTTGTAAGATTTGTTTTACATGTGTGATATTTTTATATGAACGTTACAACTCACTCCAACAACCCCTTTCTTAAATTACTCACATAACAGCAAAGAAAAGCCTTTGATTTTTTTTTTTTGTCATAAATTCATGGTGGTCTGAAAATGTGTTCCCCATCTCTTATTCCCTTCCAGGATCTTGCATGGCAGCAACAATGTTATCTGCATTGCAGAGGCCTCAAGAGAAGAGAAGAGAAAGGACCGTAGACTCCTTCTTGCCTAAAGAGACCCTACCTGTGGCATACATTCATCACTCTCTAGACATGGAAACACCGCTCCCCTCCCACTACAGTTTGTTGCCCTCTGAAGTGTTGCAGCATTTAGCGACAACGGAAGCAGAAGACACGAATTACAGGCTCATTCTACCTGAAGACAGCCCTGCTGTCCATCCTGGTCAAGACATGCTAATTATTAATTATCCAGTGTGCCTGCTACCTGGACACTCAACCAAAACCTCCAGTCCTTTCCTCCACTACATGTAAATTCATGTCCAGCAAAAGAAAACAGCCTGGTCTATGTCATAGGAGAAGAAATCATGCTCCGTGTAAAAAGACCCTGCTAAAACAGCAGTTGTCTCGCACTGAGACACAACTAATGAATGTGACAGAGGAGTGGCATGGCAACAGCTGGGCATCATGAGACCCCTTAAGAGAACACAAAACAAACCATAGGCAAGAACTCCACTGCTGATCTTAAAACTCATCCACTGCTGATCTTAAAACTCGAACAACAACAAAGAATAAGCGCTGTCAAGAGCTGAACTTATAGCCTGGAATAAACAAGTGCAAACAACAGGGAACACAAACTACGAAATGAAAACCATTTGTGAATCTGTAGGTGTCAGATTCGTACACCCAATACACAATTTAACAGGATCTTTGAACAAAATAAACGAATAAATAAAAAAATGCCAGTCAAAGATACGGTGAAAGAAAAGTGCCCCCAGCCAGGAGTAGCCTAGATTTTCAGACTGAGAGGACTGCTCAAATCCGAGGCAGATTAGCAGAAAAAAGAAAAGAAAAGAAAAGAAAAGAAAAGAAAAGAAAAGAAAAGAAAAGAAAAGAAAAGAAAAGAAATCACATTCTGATGGCCTGATGGCGTTAGTGAAATCAAATAAAGAACACAAATTTTTAGACCAAAAAGTGTCATCTGAATGGAAAAAGAATCAATAGGCATCAATCTATCACGGTGAAGCTGGGATACAGAAATGAAGTAATGAGGTTGGCAAGGGGTGGGGAGCTCTATTTCAAGGAAAAAAAAGTTTAAAAGCTGAAAAAATAAAAAATAAAACAGTCCCAAACTTGTTTCATTAGAGGTGGATGAAGAAAGAACTAGAACAAGATTGTAAAATGTTTGGTGATAATTAAAACTACTTAGAGATTCCACCTCACCCCATTTAGAATGGCTAAGATTAAGAAAGCAGACGTCTACAAACACTAGTGAGGTTCTGGGGAGGAGGGAACCCGTATTTAATGTTAGTTAGAGGTGTAAACTATGGAAATGAGTGTGGTGGTTATACGAGAAAACTAAGCACAAAGCTATCTGACCCAGCTGTACTACTACTCCTGGGCGTGCAGCCAAAGGTCTACTGGATACCAGTACGGCCATGAGCACTGCTGCTCCATTCACGAAAGCAGAACACGGAAACAGCCTAGACACCCATCAACTGACGGAGGGATAATGAAAATAGAGTACGTACACACATGAATTTAATTCAGTTGTAAACAAAAAATGAAATTTTAAAAAAACTGTGGGAAAATGGACATTAAGTGGAAAATATTCTACTAGGTGAGAATCCAGGCCTGTTGAACAGTGCCTGTTCTTTCATATGTGAATCCTAGCTTTGCATTTTTAGATTTGCATGCTTTATTTAGGGTATCAATAGACATGAAAAAGGCAGAAATTTTTCGTGCCAGAGGGTAGGGAACACATGTGCTGTGAAAGCAAATGGGGAGGACAGCTTAAAGTAGAAAGAAGTTTGGATGGAGGAACCCTGCATGGGTGGACATGAATTATTAAACAGTGTCATACACCCCCTAGGAGGTGTTAGCTAAGGTGTCCTCAGAGACCCCCCAAACAACACAGACTATCACTATTCCATTACTCTTGGTTGCCCAGCATCCCTAAATGGCTGAAAAGACACTTTGCAATCTCTAGCTGACTGGGCAACTTCCTCCCCGCTGGCTAGCTTCCACAGCGGTGTTACGTAGGCTGCTGAGTGAGGAGATGGTCTTGCCCGGTGCTTGGACCCCGCGTGCTGCAGTACAGCCTGCCAGCCTGAAAACAGAACCAGCCTAGATGTCCATCAGCTGGTGGACAGACGACGAGGATGTGATTCATAGGCACCGGTACAGGAGTGACTGTGCTCTAAGGGGAAGAAACATGAAGAGCAGAACACCTCGCTCTGGTTCTCCCAGTAAGTCCGCAGCCTATCTCTCCCCAAGGCATGGTCAGACAATGCAAACTGCTGCAGCGCAGGTGACAATTGTGTGTCCGTGCTAGTTTCTTGTAACTGTCGCAGGTGCATCACGGTTGCGTGTGGTCCTAACAAGCCAGGCTGGACAGACACCAGCACTGTTCCTTCAGTGTAAACTCTTCTGGAAAATCTACAATTGTCTCTAAAGAAAACATTCTTTTTCAAAATTATTCCTGTTCAAATCGCTAACTTAATGTAGGCTTTTTTAGTGCACATCAATTATTTCCCAGGCAGCTGTAGGCTGTGGATTTATTGTGAACTAATTCAGAGTAGTGATCTGTGTTACCCACAAGGCCTGGCTAAGAAGGGTGTTTTATACTCGCCAGCCAAAAATAATATATTTGGGGAGATGTTTGGCAATGAGCTAAAGGAACATCAAAGTTCCGTATATCTTTGGACCCAGAATTCTCTCTTTTAAGAACACAGCCAGGCCAGGCATGGTAGCACACACCTTTAATCCCAGCACTTGAGGGTCAGAGGCAGGTGTATCTCTGTGAGTTGGGAGCCAGCCTGTTCTATAAAGTGAGTTCCAGGCCAGACAGTGAGATCTTGTCTCAAATAAAACACCAAAAAAGAATACACTTTAAGGCAATGAAGAAGCATCAAGAACTAACAATATGAAAGTTTGCTGTGCTGTTTTTCATAGTGAAAAGAATAGAAGCTAAATAAGTGTGTCTGGTTTGATAAAGGATGTCATGTTATATGCTGAAGTATTACAGCTATGAAAAGGGACATTTCACAGAATAATCCAAAAACAAAATGCATACCCATGACACAAAGTTAAGTGGGAAACAAAGTTACAAAATTACACAAAATTTATTTCTATTATTTTTGCCATGTTAACATCAGTATGGGACTGTGGGTGAATTTTAATTTTCCTCTATACTTTTCTGCTCTTTCCAAATTGCCCATGTGTGCACTTATGGGCTAAGTTCTGTGTGGAGTTCCCCTGCAGGGCTTTGCTTTTCAAGACGTCTGAACCCCATGAGAGACCACAGCCCATGGCTGGATCAGTCGCTGTCTTAGGCTCAGCACAGGGAACAGCTTCTTGTCTGTTTGAAAACCAGCCAGGGATGTGTCTGAAGACTGTAGATATGATCTGGGAAAGCAAGTCGGTTTAATTATTCTTTTCTAATGGTTGGACACACCCTGACAAACTCTTTTTTATGATAGGATCAGTAGAGGGAAAATTCCCTTTTATCATCTCCCTCGTTTATTCAATACTCAAGAAGTGGCATGTGTGACAGTAACTTGTGACAAGGAGGCTGTCTGATTCTCAACAGTTTGCTCAAGAACAAAATAACACAGAGGTCTTTTCAATACCACATCAGCCCAGTGCTGCTGATACTAATGGACCAGCAGTTTGTGTGGACCCTAACTCACCAGCGTCTAACACAACTTCACGAGAAAACAAACCAAGGCACATCTCAGAACGGCAAGGACTCCTCAAAAGAAGTGTCTCCTAAATCTGCCATTTGAATGGAGCATTGAGCCTCTTGAATGATTTTTTTTCTCTTTAAAGAATGTATTGCCAAATAAGTTTCTAGCTGTCAATTTAAAACCTGGGACTTAGTAAGTCTGAAATTGCAGGAAACTTTTGTTATCCCTGGAAATGCTTCTTCTCCAAACACAAGAAGGGAATAGTGGCACTGTCTCCGTTATTTTATTTTTATACACTGTGTGAGACAGGGTCTCCCGAGGTAGCCCAGACTCGAGCAATCCTCCTGCTCCAGCCCCTTAGGGCTGGGATAACAAGTGTGTGTCATTCTGCTAGTCTCTTTTTATTTCAGCAGTGGGCCTTCAGCCCAGGGCCTTGAGTACACAAGACAATTACTCTACCATTGAGCCACCCCTCCAGTCCCTATCCATTTCTCTTCATACACAATATCCAACACACACACATACCCCCCCACACACACACACACAGAGTGATCCCTTGTACTCTCTTAGGCTGATTCAGGTGAACTTCACCATATGTAAATCCAAAGCAGAAGTGCTTTAAGGAAAAAGGGTTACCTGGACACTGACCACAATGACCAAAGATGTGGCCATGGTCACGGCAAAGGACTGGTAGTCAGCAATGTGCTGCCCATCTTCTCCAACCACATTGTAAAAGGCCCCGTACGGAATGAAGAAAAGGGCTATCGAGGTGTAGATTCCATGTGCCGCACAGATGAAAAATCTCCGCTTGTTAAAAAGTAGATTCAGTTGTCCAGGTTCGTAGAGCTGAGGACAGTCCATGCTGTTCTGCTCACTCACATCCTGTAAACAGAGTATAATTTCAGGGAAGGAGCACTGAGGAAGAGTCAGAGAGGCCCTGTGTTCCCTGTCCCCAGAAATAGACAAGGTCATTGTGCGCACGCTCGATTACCTACTACTCCCTCGTGAGAACAGGACATTATCTTGTTTTTATTCCCAGAAGAACCTGTCCAATTACAAATGATCCCTATTTTTCTGTGGAGAGCCTTCCATCCCCAGGAGAGACGAGGAGAGGTCACACGGATCTTATGCAGCAGAGCGAGGACTTGACTGAACTTGAACGCCGCTATCTGAACTCAAAATTTGTTTTCTCCACAGGCTGCCGTGGCTGCTGCCATCTCAGATGATGTCAGACTCCAGCACATTATGGATAGTCATGGACCCGAAGGAAATTACTGACGAAGTGTTTGGGAGTGATTAGGAGGTGGACGCAGAGAGCTGCAGAGTCAGGGCTGGCGAGTAGGGGATGAGGTGAGCAGGAACTGTGGGAAAATGAAGAAATCCCACGTGGTGTTCATAATAGGAAGGGGGCTGAGACTAAGTGTGCAGGAACTTCACCCAGTGAGAGCCGAGTAGTAAATGCCAACAGAACCAGTCAGAGGAAGAGGCTCCGTTTTTAGCAGCCACCAAACTCTAGAAACAACTGCTTTGTTTTGTTTTTAATTTAATGGACATAAGAATCTATGAAGCAGATTGTGCATTTCTAGCTAAGGGCAAAGTGAGGCCAATACTACAGTGTAAGCATCAAAACCAAGGCCAATACCAAAAGGATGACCAGCATAGATTTGACAAAACCAAAAGACCAGCCAGGCGATGGTGGCGCATGCCTTTAATCCCAATAGTTGGAGGCAGAGGTGAGAGAGAGAGAGAGAGAGAGAGAGAGAGAGAGAGAGAGAGAGAGAGAGAGGACCATAGGTGGAGAAGTAGCAGCCATGGATGATAAATTCTGGAAGGGGCTGGGGGGGGGGTATCCAGTTCTCCTTCATTTTTGTGGGATGGCCCAGACTGCACAGGGTGTGGTCCCATGAATTCTGACACCTTCTCTTTAAGGAGTCCTCCCTGGGGAAGCTGTTGTATACCTGTGCGGTGACTGGTGTGGTTATACGGACAGGCTTTAAAACCACACAGTGCGGGCTGGGGATTTAGCTCAGTGGTAGAGCACTTGCCTAGCAAGAGCAAGGCTCTGGGTTCGGTCCTCAGCTCTGGAAAAACACACACACACACACACACACACACACACAGTGCTGAGCCAAAGGCCCAGCGTCAGGCTTTGGCAATGTGTAGTCACTTAACCAGAGTCTTGATTTCTTCATCTGCAGAAATGCAAACAGTTATTCCTCCTTCACAGAAACCACTGCCATGACTAAGAGATGTTTCTGCAGAGTCCTTTTCCCATATTAAATAGTCAATAGTCTATGCTAACACAAAACATTACTAAAACAACGATAATAATCAATAATGACAGCAAAATGTAGCAGCCCAAAATCAAGGAAGCTTGTGATGATGGTCATAGTTCTGCCGCTTACTGGCCGGCTGGCAGGTTGGTCTATGACTAGGACCCCCTACCCCCAGAACTTGCTTGCCTTCAGACAAAATGAGTGGCACTGCGGGTGGTCCCTGCAGCCTTCTAGCCCAGCATCCATAACTCTGCCCTCAGCTTAAGGGCCAACTCGGACAAACCAAGAAAAGAGAGGAACAGACGTGATGGCATTAAGGAGAATCATGGTGTTTTGTTTTGCTTTGCTTTTTTCAAATTGCACAATAACTGTTTGGGGTTTTGTTTTGTTTTGATTTGTTTTGTTTTCCCAGAACTGCTTTATTTTTACTGTTTGATTCCGCACTGTGGGCAGCTACAAAGCACCAAGAAAAGAAACACTTGTAAACACCGGCACTTGGAAGAGCCTGTGCTTAATCCTTTACCTCTAAGGTCTTCTGAAGTCCAGCACTCTGTGCACACGCCCTTTTTTTACATATGGACAGGAGACTCTGAACCAGCTCCGAAGTGGTGACCTCACAGTGCGGAGATGTGTATTGTGCAATAGATAGCTTTGGGCCAGAAAATGAAGCCTAGTAAACAGCTCTAATAACATATTAGAGAAAATATGGTCTCAAGAATACTTAAAAAAAAAAAAAAAACCTTTTTAAAGCAATACACTTTAATTGTGCCATGGAAACTTTACTGGCTAGGCTTCCGCTTCCCCACAGGCAGCTAGACTTCCCCCTTTGCCAGGAAGTAAATTCCAAACCAGAGTGGACCATGAAGCACCATTTTTTTGTAACTGATTTCTCCTCCTTCTCCTGTCTCACACACATACACACTAGATGAAAGTCTGTGTTCTTTCTCTCCATGACTGAGGGGTTGTGTGTGCTCACCTGTGGACCATTCAGTGCCCTGTGGGCTCTTTTCTGGTCTGTGGTGGCCAAAGAAGCTTCTCTGTTCCTGCTGATATTTTATGTACCACCCATGTCCCTTCATCTTTCCTTAGCCCTGCATGGTTCTCTACAAACCCCAAAGCGCTTCCCAGTGCATGAACTCAGGGGCATTTTAATGTTTGAAGCCAGAGCAACAGGTTCATGAAAGGACTTGACAGGGGAGAGCCCTGCAGAATAAGCTTCACTAAAACAAAGAGCCTCATTAACTATGCTAGGAAGGGGAAATGACAGAGCTTGAAGTGGGAGAGCATTAAGAGAGACAGCCACTGTCAAGTCCCAGTGAAACTCAATACAAGGCCCATCAGTACCTGTGGCTCCTCCCAGAACTTCTCACCTTGCCCCTACCTTAGACTTCTCCAACCCAAGGGATTCCCTTCCCTTCCCACAGCTCCTCATTCTTCTATAAACCTGCCATTTTGGCCAGATCCTCTCTTGGTCTCCGGCTCCTCTTCTCTCTCTCTTCTCTTCCTCTCGCACTTTCCCCCACCCCCCATTTCTCTCCTCTTAAGGCCCAGTTCAGTATGGACTCGTCCAGATGCCTCTGGGCATTCTTTCCTTGACATGGGTAATAAAACCCTTCTCCTCAACCATATATACCTTGGAGTGGTCATGTCCTCGTTTTTGTTCAGCTACCATGGCTAGCATGATGAGAAGCTAAAGAGAAGTCTTCAAGTCTCTTTTTAACTACTATAGACTTTCCAGGGGGATGACAGGACTTTCCAGACCGCATTATTTGGGAGGCAGACATAATTTAAAGTTGTCTTTGTCCTGGGCAGCAGAGGAGGAAGGCAGGCCTCTTTTTCTTTTCCTGCCAAGTGTGTGTGTGTGTGTGTGTGTGTGTGTGTGTGTGTGTGTGTGCTCTGAGAGTCACAAAAGTGTCCTGGGAAGTCTTGGTGGACCACAGGGTCATTGGAGCCTGATTACAGGTGGGGAAAGCTACAGAAACTGTGCTCTAACATTTAATGGGGTGGGGGAAAGTAAAGATATAGTTACATAAGGACGTGAAAGACCTGTACGATGAGAAACTTTAAGAGACCAAAGAAAGAAATTGAAGAGGACACAGAAGATGGACGGACCTCCCGTATTCATGAACTGGTGGGATTAACATTGAGATAAAGCCCATCCTATCAAAATCAGCAGCCAGATTCAATGCAATATCCATCAAAATTCAAATGCAATTCTTCAGAGAAACTTAAAAACATTAGAATTAATATGGAAGTGCAAAAGACTCAAGATAGCTAGAATGGCTTGGAACAATAAAAATGCTGCCGGAAACATCACCAATCCTTATTTTAGCTTATAGCTTATACAACAGAGCTATGCTGCTAAGACTACACAGCATTGGCACACAAAAAAGCACACTAATCAGTGAAATAAAATTGAAGCCTGAGATATAAGTACAAAAAAACTAGATCCACCTGACTTGTTTAGTAAACATGATAAATAAAACACACACACTGAAGAAAAGGCAGCATCTTTAACAAATAGCACTTGGAAAATTTGATTCCTACTTGATCCTTATATCTCAAGATGCACAAAAATCAACTTCAAATAAAACAAAACCTTCAAAACCTCTACAGAAAAGAGTAAGAAGTATATATCAGGATTTAGGCTCAGCTAGGGAGTTTCTGAATAGGACACTAGTTACTCAGGAAATAGAACTAACAATCAATGAATAAGGTATCATGAAATTGGAATGTATCTGTTCACCAAAGAAAACAGTTAATCAGGTTTAAAAAAAGACTAAGTATGTGAAAGATGTGAAAGAAAAATAAATTTAAAAATTAAAAAAATAAGGAGAAAGACGAGATGTAAAGTTAGAGGGGAAGTGTGAGTTTTGGGGAAGATCTGGGAAGACTTGGGGGTAAGGTTAAGGGCAGTGAATGTGATCAAAATATACTGCCTGTGTTTGTGAAGTTCTCAAAAACTTAAAATATTATATTTTTAAAAGATACAGTCATGGAAATTTGAGAAATGCTGGATGTGAATGAAAGGAAAAAACTTCATGCATGATTTCCCAGAACCTCACATCAAAACTACAAGAGTTGAGTCTCTAAGAACAGACCAGGCAAACTTGGATGGAGAACCTTTCTGGAGAAGAGCAGGTAAGGAAAGGGACCCAGAAGGACTTGTGACCCATGTAACACTTCTTTTAAAACTGCATTCCTGGTGATCTTCCCACAAACCAGCCTTCTACTTAAAAGCTAGCCAGCAACAGCTGAAAGTTTTAATAGAGAAAGAAAGCAACAAATATAGCAAAAACCACCTACCTGGTCAAAAATTCCCATGGCTAAAACGGGTAGGGACGTGTAGACAATGTTAAAAAGAGTGATGAACCACTGGTCATAAACAGTCTGGAAAAAAAAAAGTGACAAAAGAAGTGACACATCTAATATCCACTTATAAGTGAGTCTATACCATGCGTGTCTTTCTGTTTCTGGGATACCTCACTCAGGATGATCTTTTCTAGTTCCCACCATTTGCCTGCAAATTTCATGATTTCCTTGTTTTTAATTGCTGAGTAGTATTCCATTGTGTAAATGTAACACAATTTCTGTATCCATTTCTCAGTTGAGGGACATCTGGGTTGTTTCCAGATTCTGGCTATTACAAATAAAGCTGCTAAAAACATGGCTGAGCAAATGTCCTTGTTGTATATTTGAGCATCTTTTGGATATATGCCTAGGAGTGGTATAGCTGGATCTTGAGGTAACAGTATTCCTAATTGTCTGAGAAAGTGCCAGATTGATTGCCAAAGTGGTTGTACAAGTTTACATTCCCACCAGCAATGGAGTAGGGTTCCCCATTGTCCACATCCTCTCCAGCATGTGTTCTCACTTGAGTTTTTGGTCTTAGCCATTCTGATGGGTGTGAGGTGAAATCTCAGGGTCATTTTGATTTGCATTTCCCTGATGATTGAGCATTTCTTTAAGTTTTTGTCTGCCGTTCTACATTCCTCTTTTGAGAGTTCTCTGTTTGGCTCTGTCCCTCATTTTTTAATTGGATTACTTGGTTTGCTGCTGTTTAACCTCTTCAGTTCTTAATATATACTTTATATATACATTAGCCCTCTGTCAGATATAGGGTTGGTGAAGATCCTTTCCCAGTTTGTAGACTGTTGTTTTGTTCTGATGCCTTGTCCTTTGCTTTACAGAAGCTTTTCAGTTTCATGAGACATATAATATAGGATAACCATATTTAAATCTGTACACCTAAAGAAGCTAAGCAAGAAGGAGGACCCTGGGTAAGATGATCAATCCTCACACAGAAAGGCAAACGGGATAGACCTTGGAAGATGGAGAAAACAGAGAATAGGACAGGAGCCTACCACAGAGGGCCTCTGAAAGATATGTCCAGCAGGATATTAAAGCAGATGAAGGGGGAGATAGAAAGACCTGGAGGGGACAGGAGTTTCACAAGGAGAGCAACAGAACCAAAATATTTGGGCCAGGGTTTTTTTCTGAGACTGATACTCCAACTAAGGACCATTCATGGAGATAACCTAGAACCCCTGCACAGATGTAGCCCATGGCAGCTCAGTGTCCAAGTGGGTTCCCTAATAATAGGAACAGGGACTGTCAGTGACATGAACTCAGTGGCTGGCTCTTTGATCATCTCCCCCTGAAAACGGGGGGAGTTGGGGAAGAAGAAGGGAGCAGCCTTACCAGGCCACAGAGGAAGACAATGCAGCCAATCCTGATGAGACCTGATAGACTAGGGTCAGAGGGAAGGGGAGAAGGACCTCACCTATCAGTGGACTAGGGGAAGGGCATAGGAGAACAGGGAGGGAGGGTAGGATTGGGAGGAGATAAGGGAGGAGTCTAAGGCAGAGATACAAAGTGAATAAATTGTAATAAATTAAAAATAAGTTTTTTTTAAAAAAAAGGAAGTGACACGTGCGCGAGAAATACCATGCAAAGCGTGAAAACATTCTTGATCAGAGATAAGTAACTCAGAGGTCAAGGGCAGATTGTGTGCTCTCTGCAAATTCTGCCCTTCATCGGGGGCTGCTAGCTTCTCTAACTTCTGTCTCCTAATCTCTGGTTGTCCACTTTTAGCTTGATTTGTTTCTTATTGTTTTTAAGATGGGGCCTTAGTCATAAGGTAGCCCAGGCTATCCTTTGAGCTATCCTCCTGACTCTGGCTCCCGCAGGCTAAGATTACAGGTATCACCATGCTCAGCTCCAGCTCAGCTCTGAAGGGGCATCATCTCCTCCTCTCGGTGTTATCTGTGGGGGTGAGATGATCTAATGCCTGTGGCACAGCAAAGCACCCATATGTGAGACAGCAGACCCTTGCAATGGGTTACTATTGCCTTCTGAAAGTTTCTAATAGCTTCTTACCAGTGGGGGGGGGGGGAGGAGACAGGGATGTGAGAGAGTTATCGGTGCAACAAGGCAATTGGAGATGACCTGACTGGGAAGTGAACTGCAGACAAAGTCTGAAGGAAAGGACTGGTAGAGTGGATCTCTAGTACAAGCACACTCCGACCCAGGAGGGGCTCATGAAGCATACCTAGGAAAAGCATCCTGTGCCCAGCAAACGGCATGGCTGCCATGGAATGACCCACAGTTACCAAGAAGAGGGATGACAGACAGCAAGAGCTAAGGAAGAGCAGCCAGACACAGTGAGGACGCCTTAAAATACCAGCATTTGGGGGGGCTGAGGCAGAGGGTGAGGGGAGAGGAGGCAAGTCTGAGATCAACTGAGGGAACTTGGTGACATGCCATCTCAATAAATAAACAAACAAACAGACAAACCCCTAAAGACAAGGTTTCTGTGTGGTTAACTGGTTGAAAGCACTGGAGGATTGAGCTGAAAACAGACTGAAGGGTGGTGATAAACACGGAAACAAGCGAGTGCTTCCGATAAAAGAAAACAGGCTCTAGAGCAACCTATCAGATTTTGGATGTATTCTGAAGCACAATTTCTTCGTGTGGAAGTGCTAAAGCATTGGAGAACCTCAGAATTGAATGAGTCAGAGCCGTTAAAGTAGGCTGTGCTTAGTCACATAAATAAGATGACCCTTTAAATTATGCCCTGCAGATGTAAATTATCTTGAAGAGGAAATATCCTGGTAGTTTTAAAGGCTAAATCTGAATTTGAAGTGATCTGTGTCTTCGCAACATCATGTACTTTTGTAATGAGGATTTGTTAAAGACAAAGAGGAGAAGCCGTTCCTCGGGCACCAAGTCCTAACCAACAGTGCTCTGTGGAGTTGTACTGGACTTGAATGGCCTGGACCTGAGTGTGCTGCTGGTCATGGATGAGGAGGCATTGGCAGCATGATTAGACCCTGTGGTGAGAAAAAGGCACCTGAGCGTCGGTGCCAACCAGACCTGAAGGGTGAATGGAATCGGGAAGGGCCAGTAAATGAGTGAGGAAATGTGTGAGGCAGTTTCCTACCAATGAAAGCATCCTCTCCAGCAGGAGGAGCCTGCTGAGATGGCTGGGTGAGGGGGGGGACTCAGACCACTCATGCTGCCTGCAAGCTGTGCAGAGTGCTCTAGGGTCACAGCTTTCCTGGGTGTCAGCTGTCTGTCATCTCTGACCCTGCAAGCAGCCCCTCCCAGACAATCCTGTTAGTGACCCCAAAGAAAACTGGTTGGTTTACCAAGACGGACATTTACTGCAATTGTTTTTCTGGTCTATTGTGGGTTCCATTTCTTGAGTGAGTGAACACATATGCTGTGACTCCCCAGGAAAACTCACCCAAGAGGGAGGAAGTTTATATTCTCTGTGTATCTGTGCTGGTTAGTTTTAGGTCAACCTGACACATGTTAGAGTCATTTGGGGAGAGGAAATTGTAGGTTCCTCCCTTTCTGCAACAGCCTTCATAACCAGCTTACTGTGAAAGATCCAAGATGTCTGTTGTCCTGGTCAATGGCTGTGCCTCTACCCAGCTGATACTCACCCCTCACCCCTCTTCCTGCAGCTTCTCAGCGGGGGTGCCTGATCTGACTCCAGCCTGCTCACCTTTGATTGATCCTGAGCAATCAACTTGAAGAAGGTGGCAGGTCTTTTAGGATACCTTCCTGAGCTAGCCCACTTCCATCCCTTGCAGTGAATTACATCATTCACCTTAGGACCCCCTTTCCCAGGTGAGAGGCACCAGCTTGAAGCAGTTTGGATGCCAAGAGCATCCAAAGGCAGAAGAGCCACGGCAGCCTTTCTCCAATAGTTCATTCCAGGGCTGCATTCCAGGCCACTTGTTAGTACCATGACTCACCACATCTTAGTGCTTCCTAACACTGACCTGCAATTACTTACATGCTGGTTCCTAGCCCCACCTTATCAACCTGCCAGTTCCTGGAGACTTCCTCATCTGGGAGCCCAAGAACATATCTCAGTATCTAGTTACAATTAACGTCATAAAAGAGCTTGGTTTGTGGACCCAGTGCTTACCCAGCATGAACAAGGTCCTGGGTTTGAGTTAAGCTCAGAGAGAGAGAAAGAGAGAGCACAAGAAGCCTCTTTGGAAATGCATGTCCTCAAGCTTGCTGGGTGTTGCAGACAGAGAAAGGCTGTTTAACTTCTTCCAGCCCTCAAAAACATTTGTCTGGTAAAGAAAACACACTGGGAAGTAAACCACTTTAGTCCTTCAGTTGTTGGTCTGCACAGTTAGCAGAATCTAGTAGGACTGGGGAGAAGAGCCAAGACTGAACATCAGCCTGTCCCTAGGGTTTCCACAGGGCACATCTGGAAGGCAAAGGCAGAGGAACTCTCCTGCCGTGTGGAAACAGGCCTCGGGTATCAAAACCTGTGACGCCATCGGACCTCAAGATTAGTTTCACTCTTTCCCATCACTTTCCAGAGTTTCACTGTATATTTTCTTAGATTATTTGACAAACCTTTTCCAGCCTTGACAAGATAATTGCTTCCATATTACACGGAATTTTTTTAAGATACACATCTCTGTATCTCCCTGACAATGATAAATTGTCATCAGATCATATCATCTCAGGCGCTCAGCGCCAACACTTACACAGTTTCAAATGTGAATTTCCTAAACTGGGCCTCAGCAATTTTTGGAGGAACAACTCATCTTTACTAAAGCCCCTGAAGGGCTGAGTTCCTTTAAAATAAGTTACAGATATTAGCAATAAACACACACACACACTGAACTCAAGGAAATCTATAGGCTGCAACAGTGGGTTAGGACAAGGCGTGCCCTGCAAGAAGCCATTACCCAGCCTTTGTCTGAGCTTTGCCAAACTAAAGATCCAGCTGGAAATGTCACCAAGCCAGGTGATGCTTATGTGTCCCTCGGTGGCAGTTGAGCTGGAGTATTTGTTGACAGGAGGTGGACTCAAGCTTCCAGATGATTCTAGAGGGAAGGCAGTTCGCCTGGGGAAGCTTGTTCCAGCTGAGTCGACAGAGAACTGGTGGGAAGAGCCGCACTCCTGACCGTGCTCACCTGAGTCCCAGCTCTTGAGGAACCCAAGTTCTTCCTTTATGAGATAAAGGTTCACCCCGCCGCCCCCCCCACACACACACCTCTAAACACTCTGCCAAAGCAAAGGTTCTACTTCAACATGCATTTTGGGGGCCATCAAGACAGCTCAGTGGGAAAAGACACTTGCCCTAAGCCTGGTGAGCTGGGTTTGAGTCCAGGACCGACGCTGTGGAGGGAGAGAACCCTTGAAAGTTGTCCTCTCACCCACACATGTACAGCATGGCACTCTGGCTCCTCATCCCAGGCACACACAGGATAAAAAATTTTAATATAATTTAAATATTGTGTGTTTTCTCTTATATGTTAAATTAGTGTTTAAACTTTTGATGTTTGGTACACAGAGGTTAGGTACTTAGTAAGGGACACGGGCAAGGGGAGAGGAAGAGGATCTTCCAAGGAGGGAGAAATAGAATATAGTTACAGAAAGATAGAGGGGACGCTGGAGTAGGAGGCTCGAATAGGGGGGAGTGGGAGAGAAAGGCCAAGGAGGGAATTGGGGAGGGACAACACTAAAGGCCTTACGAAAAACCATATGGAAATCTATTACTGTAGAAGATTTTTGGTGATTCGAATAGGAATGCCCTCCTTGGTTCATATATTTGAATTCTTGGTCATTAGGGAGTGGCACTACTTGAGGCATGGTCTCGTTGGAGGATATGTGTCACCGGGATGAGATTTGAGGTTTCAGCGGCACTAGCCAGGACCAGTGGCTCTCTCTTCCTGCTGCATGCAGATCTAGATGTAGTACTCTGGGCTCCTTCTCCAGTACCATGTCTGCTTGTGTGTTGTCATGCTACCCCGCCCCATGCTGGTAATAGACTAAACCTCTGAAACTGTAAGCCAGCCCCAAATATATCATTTCCTTTATAAGAGTTGCCTTGGTCATGGTGTCTATTCACAGATGAAACAATGACTAAGACAAGCTTCCTAAAACACGTACATACACGAAAAGAATCTAACTGGTATTACCACATAGTGGGAAAAAATATCAAATGCCACCAAGTAAAACCCCCAGTGCCAAAAAGGGGTTACATCCTTCAGTCACTGGTCAAAAGGGTACCATAGGCTCCCCACTTCCCCAAGCACTGTAGGCTACTGCCAAGGCTGTTGGTTGCTCTCCACAACCTGATGGTAAGGCTCTATGGTTGAAGACACATCATGATATAATGGAATAAGAAGTCAAGGGGGTGCCCCACTAGACACCTCACCCCACTGACTAGTATTTGCAGTGCTGGAAGGCACTCTTCATGCCACTGGAGGAGAAAGGGAAGCATCAGTATCACCCTGCTACGCAACCAGGGACTTATAAAAGCAACCTACCCGCAGCACACACTGCTGTGGCAGGGCACAGATATTAGAGGGAGAACCAACCACTCTTTGAAATTGGGTTTAAGGTCCACTCCATGAGAAGGAACCCATACCTGACCCAAAGGGCTTCAGACTGGAGAGGTCATGGACCTACAAGAAAACCTACTATTGTTATTCTGTTATGGGAACTGAGCAACAAAATGACTCCTAGCGGCATATTTCTATATCCACAGATCAGGGCATGGCTCCGCCCTCATCGGAGATGCTTCTTCTTATGACATGTGGGGATTAACACAGAGACACACAACCAGACAGTGTGCAGAGAGTGAGAGACTGGGCAGCACTCAGTCCTAAATGGGATGTTTTCACCCAACTCCTCCCATTGATGCTCAGGGACCAATGAGGGAGAGGAAGTAGAAAAATTATAAGCAACGGAGGTGCTGGATGACTCCGAGGAAACAGCGCCTTCCAGACCCAGCAGGGCTGATGCAATATGAATGTGCAAAGACTGTGGCAGTGTGCACAGTCCTGCACAGGTTCAAGCCAGACCTGAATAACCACAGTGAAAAAGGGAGGTAGGCAAGATGTCCCACCCTAACCAAGAAGCTATTTGCAACTGATACCTAACTGGGAAGGAAGACTCCTTTTTCTCCACTGGAGTGTCACGGGGTATACCAACCACATTCCGTGGCAGACTCCATGGCTAGGATAGCTCCATGCTTGTCTGTTGAGGGATTTTTATTTCATTCTGGGATTTGGGGGGGAGGCAATTTTGTCTTACTATGTTTTGAGATCTTTTAAATTTTATTTATTTATTTATTTTGTTTGTTTGTTTCTGGGAGAAGTTATTTGAGTTTTTTGGGTTTTGTTTTTGTTTTAAGGGGGGAAAAGAACATGAAGTTGGGTGGGTAGGGGTGTAAGATCTGAGAGGAGCTGGGGCAGGGGAAAAACATCAAAATATATTTTATAAAAACTTAATCAAAAAAGTTGTTTGAACAAATAAGAGAAATATGACAATGGAGTGATTTAACATCCGTTTCACATTTATACAAATAAAATCATTCCCAGACTTTCAGTCCTCGGTCAGTGGGAATTACCTCCCTCCATTTCATGGCAGTGTCCCTGCACACCAATAGAGCACCTGCCCTAAACCGGAGCTGAGCTAACTGCAAATGGGCAGTCAAAGACACGGGAGAGTGTGTGAAAGTCTCGCCTCTGCCAGGCCTGCCCAGAAAAGGAACCTCAAAGGGAAGGCCACTTACGAAAAGACCAGCAGAAAGCAAGAGCCCCTCTGTCAGCTCTCGTCTGAAGAGGTGGGTTTTCCTAGCTGAGGAAGCCTCCACATCCAGCACGTGACTTTGGAGGCTAAAGCCACCTAGACGGTTTCAATGGAGGCAAGAATGTGCCCCATTCATAAATCCCCAAGCTCCACAGACTGGTCAGTGTCTCTTCCAAACATGTTGTTTTCTTTGTATTTGCCTCATTATAACACATTGTCCTTAGAAGAACAGGACTCAGAGAGAAAGCCAAGGCATGTCACAAACCTGGTGCTAATCAAGCCCTTCAAGTGAAAACAGGGAGAAGAGACAGCCAGCCTCGCCAACTCAAGCCCCACCTCCCGTGGTCCTCACAGCCAGTTCTCAGAACCCCTAAAACAGAGACCACACACAAGAGTGTGGGGTTCCGGGACTCCGGCTTCCATCTTTAGAGTGGCTCATTGTAAGCTCTAGAACTTGGTCGCTCTACACAGCATCATTGAGAAAAACCTCCTTTCTGTGTTCTGCCAACTTTAGAAAAAATTTTTGCAGGAATTTGCTTTAAATGGAATCTAACAACAACCCCAGTGTCAGGCATGGGAAACCCCCCTAGAGTTGTAGATCAGGGGAGTCAAAGAGACTCTCAAAATAATAGAGACAATTGCCATTACACTTGGTTGCCTCCCAGAACTTGAAGGTAAGATGCTGTTTCTGGAGATAACACACACTTGAGACTCAGGGCTTTTAAGAATCAAGCCGGAATTGAGCTAGGAGCCTCCTCTCCGAGCACTAGCTCTCATAATATCTGAAGGTTCTACACAAGCTGTCAAGGGAGGGAAGCTCTCAATATCCCTACCCAGCTGCAGAGTCGGTGAGCCACAACAAAAGCCAGCATGCCAAGACGTGCTGAGGTGACTGAAATGACATCAACATTATCTGTAGATGAGATTTAACTGGTGGCATTATAACACAGCTCTGGCGTCAAAGCGTCACCTTCTTCTTCCTGGTGTAAAATATCATATTGTCCTCTAAATCCCTCTCTCTGTACCTGTCAGTTAGTGCACAGTTAGCTTGTAGTCCACATCAAAGAAGTTTCTTTGTGCAGTGGGTGATGGTTAACACAGGAACTCACAGCTGGTCAAAATGCAGAGTGTATTTGGAATGCCCAGACATAAATGGGCCATCTATATTAATACACCCTGTGTCCCCATGGGACCACTGAGGAAGAGGGGGCAGAAAGAGTATAAGAGCCACAGGACAGGAGAAGAAGATACCAATGAGAAATCAGTCTCCTCTGGATATGACGGGCCTTGCATTCATGAACACATAGTGGCTATGGTTGCCTGCAGGAGCCTTTACAAGGATCAGGCCAGTCACCATTCCAGCCTGGAGAGGAGAGGTGTCCATGACCCACCAACTTGGCTGAGGAACTGTTTGTAATTGATGGCTGACAGTGGAAGGAAACTCAGTTGTTTTTTGTTGTTTTTTTCTTAAGTCTGTGGTTCCTGGTGGGTTGACCACATGCCAGTGAATGGCCCCACGCCCATGAGTTTATGGGCAGCACAAACTGGATTTGGCAAGTCGTAATTTTTTAAAACCTGAATTTGGGGGGTGGAGTGGAAACGGACCTGAAAGGAGTTGGGGCGAGGTGGGTGTAGCATGATCAAACATATTGTAGGCATGTGTGAAATTTTTAAAGAATAAAAATGTATTTTAAAAACTCTTCATTGAGCTTACCTGTTACTATACCAAAACATTTCAAGAAAAGCTAAAAGATATGTGAAAAGGAGTAATTGGTTATTCTATAAACAAGAAAAATTCTAGCTACACATATATTTCTATGTGAGTTGGAAACAAAGCTCATTAACACTGAATCACCTAATGATTCTACCATCCTGCAACAGGCTTATAGGTGTCTTTTTTTTCTTTGTCAGTAAAACAGTTTGGAGAGGAGTGGGTGCCATCCATGGGAGGAGAAACGAGGGTGCTTTTTACTCACCTGTGCTGAGAAACCACAGAAGAAGGCGAACCAGAAATGCACGAGGGTGAACGCAAAGTTCTTGTAGAAGAAATAGCACAGAAACTTGCACATTCTGTAATAGGACCACCTTCCGTGAACAAGAAGCAGCCGTTGGAGATACCTAAACTGAGCCAATGCGTAGTCACTGGCTAAGACTGCTTGCATCCCTTCCTGGCCGCTGATGCCAATGCCAATGTGGGCACCTAGGAAGGAACAGGGACTGGAAAAGCTTTCATCCCCAGACAAACATCACAGCATCTTTAAGGAACCTGTTCCTCTTTTATGTCAATCATTTATTGTCACTGTGTGGCTATGGTAATTACTACAGTTTTCCCCACACGTATCATTAACTAGTCATTGACCCTAGTTTTACCTCAGAGAAAACTGGGCTGGGAAAGGTTTGGAAATTTGCACTTTACACTTGTGAATAACAAAGATGGGCTCAACCCAGCTGCTGGGAACACAGCCCTGGGGACTCTCACCTGCCCTGACTGATCTCTCCCTCCCAAACAGTAGAAGGCAAGCCACATCACCTTCTAAACTAAGAAAGATGCAGAGGGTTTAACTAAAGACAAATCTCTTAGGCATAGTAAT
Organism: Meriones unguiculatus; assembly: GCF_030254825.1. NCBI lineage: Eukaryota > Metazoa > Chordata > Mammalia > Rodentia > Muridae > Meriones > Meriones unguiculatus. Next base: position 15,692,173 of record NC_083365.1, on the reverse strand, counting down.
AATCGCGGAAGCGCTGAGCCCAGAAAATATGATTTATGTAAGAACCACGGTAAAATTAAATTAATGCACATTTTTACTATATAGTACCACATGTAAAAAAAAAAATACCCTCTTACTTTTAATCATGTTGACATCGTTGGCCCCGTCACCAATGGCCAAAGTCACAGCGTTTCTGTGCTTTTTCACCAACTCTACTACTTGGGCTTTCTGGAGTGGGGTCATTCTGCAGCAAACCACAGTCTTGCACAGGCAGGCAAGGTCCAGAAGATCATTCTCAATATCACTTTCTAGGGCATAGGCCTGTATCACCAAAACAAAGAGAAAAGAATAGCAACAGAATGCATGATGGTTGTAAGTTACAAAGCAAATGTCTTGGTTCTTAGCTGACTTAATTTCAGAACCATTTCATTACCTTGTCAATTCAGAGTCACAAAAGCAATAACAAGCATGACAATATGAATATTGAGCCATTGATAAGTTTCACAGGAATGAAAATAAAAATAAGGAGACGAGCCATCAGTGTGCCTCCTTGAAATGTCGCCAAGCCATCTTGGCAAGATACAGCTATAATAGACACTGGGAAAGTTCCAGGAACTACTAAAATAAGTGGAAGCAACAGACAGAACCTACCCACATCTCAATAGTTTTAAATGAACTGCCAAGCGTGGCGATTTCTACATGACAGGCTGCTGGTCTCCTTTGCACTGTTTTGTACAGTTAGTGTTTGTGGATGCCAATGTGCAGGCAAGATGAAAAGGACATGAGTGGAGGTTGGCCCTAGAAAACCATTGTGATTGAAATCAGGCGAAGCTTGAACAAGAAGATAGCAAGCCACCTGTGCCTCAGCCAAGGTTCCCCAACCATTTCTACCCCTGTTCCACATAGCAAGAGCCTTTCTATACTCTAAGAAATTACTGACAAAGAGAACACAGTTCTCTCCAAAAAAACTGGACAATGACCTTTCTAGAAATGCCTCATGTTACACTCTCTAATAGCCACATTCGAAGGAAACATGAACATACTTGTGAGTAACAGATATCTTAGAGTGAATCCTTAGCTCGGCATTCACAGCCCTTTACAGTTTGGCCCACATAACCGTCTGCGGCTATGTTCAGTAGCACCTGTAAGTCTTCTTGTAATTCCCATCAGGCTACATTGCTTGTTTTCCAGCCTGCCTTATACCTTTGTATTTGCTATCATTTTTACTCAGTAACATCAATTCTGCCTCTGATTTTTTTTCCATAAAAAGCAATTGGTTTAATAGAACATCTTTGTCATAGCTTCAACATTCAAGTACTGTAAACTAGAGCAGGCTCCAGCCTTCTCTTACACTTTGTGTTCTGTCACAGCCATGAAGTTTGTACTGCATAGGAAGTAGTTAATCTTTGAAAAATATACACTGATGTTACAGTAGTTTAACATGACCATATAAATTTCTACATAAATATTTCTAGTTTCAAGTAGAAATGTGTAAAATGATGAGGCTGAGCTATCGCCATGATTTAATGACTTCCTCCAAAAACATCCCCTGCCTCTAGCTGAAAAAAAAAATTTAAAAATAGGAAAGAAAGAGGGAAATTCAAAACAAAGAGTTAAGTGTGTCTACATCTGTGCTCTAAAAGCATTGTGTTAACTCCTCTTTTGCAGTATCTGCCACAATACTATCAGAATTATACAGTGCTTCCCCAAACAAGTGCTGTGATCCATTCATGCCTGAGTTCTCTGATGCTCTAGGATGAACTGGGTAAGTCTGTCTAACCAATGATAATGCTATGAGCAGGTGGATAGAAAAATGAGTACAAAGGTGTGTCTCTGGTGCAGAAAATATTTATATCCAAGCCTACATGCCTAGAGGACACTGTGGACTATCTTTTTGAAATATAATCACACTCTCTTAAAGACAAGGCATATAACTGGCTCTTTTGCTCAGAATGGCCCCTTTTTTCTCTGCTCACTTTTCCTTATTATCAACAAGTAAAAATGTAGACTTAGACTTTGATGAAGACTGGCCCAATTACATTCAGAAAGGCTTCAGAATTTGAGAAAACTGGAACTATGGTTTTAAAAGAAAACAAACAAAAGCTGAACATACTAGCAAAAATACAGTCAATTCTCCAAAACTTAAAAATGACATGACATGGTGTCGTGAGCACAGGGCTTTGAAGCAAACAAGGCCCTGGAAGAGCAGCCATCTTAGCTAATTTTTTTTTCCAACGAAAGAATAGGTGATTATCACCTGAACGGCCACGCCCTACACACCCTGGCTTCCTCAGCCCAAAGGATAGTCAAAAGTATAACGCACTGGGGATCCTGTTTTACTGCGCTGCCTGGGCTGCTAAACTTTAGATCTTAGCAGACAGACGTAACTTTTGGTTGGTGTTCATCTGTGCAAGGGAAAAGTTCATGTCATCTGGACCAGCTCTCGACCAAGCTTGGCCTGCAACTGAGCTCTGTAACTTTCCATGGTGTGGAAGCGGCACACGGCTGTGTCTGGGATCCAGCTGGATCTTAGAGCGCTAGCAGCGAACAGGCGGACAGTCACGGGGGGGGGGGGATCTAATGTACTCAGATCCAGCTTCTTTTGTCTGCTAAGAAACTGTCTTCAAGAACAAACGTTCATTTTCCAAACTCCAAAGTGAAAAATGAGCATCAAAGCCAGAGAAAGATGTGAGATTAAGTTCTTTGTACATATAAATGATAATTTCGAGAGACTGCAGTCGGGGTTTTTGTATTCTAATTGGAGACTGGGAGGAGCGGTTTGAGTTTCGTTCAGGGCTTGGAACCTGAACTGCGTTAGAAGTACAATGCAAGTTTATTCTATTATGACAAGAACCAGATTTCCTAATCAAATCAAATTGTTTGGCTTTGCTGTAGAATGTTGCTATTTAGAAAAACCACCAGAGGTATCTTAATGGCAGTAATTTGGCGTGGTAATTCTATGAAGGTCAGGTTATGACTCGCAAATCACAAACATTAGCAAGAGCAGTAACTGAAACCCATCCGTCCAGTTGTGTTATTTCAATTAAATGACACTGAGCTGTGACATCCCTGCCTTACAAAAGCACTTAAACAATCCTCCTAAGTGACTGTTTAGGCAAAATTCATAGATTCCCAGTGAATTGTTCCTCCAGACCCTCACATCCAGTGTGATCCTTCAAACAACAACGTATGAGAAGTCTTTCCTTTTGTAAACAGGAAATCCTGTCCACGCCCTGTTTCTTGTAGTGTCATTTGTTTGAAAAACACAAAAGGAGTTCTCATTATAACAGCACAAAAGAGATGATTATTGGGATAAAGAAAAAGAAAGGACAATGGCCTCAGGCAAACTCACCAAACTGTGGCCATTTATGACCAAGGCATACTCTCCTGTCACAGCTTCTGCTCCCGAGGCCAACTCCAACTGGTGCTTACTTTCATAAACTGCGTGTCTACTGGAAAAACTTGTGTTTTGTCCAAGCAAATTTTCCTTTGCTTTCCTTAAAGAATAGGAGAATTAAAAAGGCATAACAAAGTACCCAGAGCTTATCTATAACTGCTCCAAGAGACTGGCCTAGAATAAATTCATTCCATCGTTATTCAGAGTAAGGCCCAAGAATTAGATCCATCGAGCAAGCCAATAAGCAGACAGCAGTATGGGTCAAGGCTGTACCGGGTGGGGGCAAGGCTCAGGAAATAGGCAGGTAAACATAATGAATACAGAATCATCTCAAACAATTTAAACTATCTAAAACCGGTTTTGGTTTGGCTTTGGCTTTGGTTTTTTGAGACAGGGTTTCTTTGTGTAGCCTTGGCTGTCCTGAACTCACTTGGTAGACCAGGCTGGCCTCAAACTCACAGAGATCTGCCTGCCTCTGCCTCCCCAAGTGCTGGGATTACAGGCGTGCTCTGTTGTGCCTGGCTCTAAAAACTGGCTTTAACTGAGGAATCTTGATAGCTTTGGTGTATAAAGGCTGAAGAACACACTTCCTGACAGTGTTTTTCAATCTGCTAAGCAACCACTAAAGACAGAGAATGAAGCCTTCTTGTCACTGTGCCCCTCCCCTAGTTCCTCTTCCCAATTTTTCCCTCTCCATTTCTTCCCTCACGCGTGTGTGCACATGCTCATCCATTTGACATAAAATATTATATAATCTGTCTGAAAATGATAGTTCACTGATAATCACATTTTTAACTTAGAAAAAAAAAGACAAAGACATGATGCCATTTATTATTATAAAATAATAGAATATTTTAAGTTTAAAAAAGTGTCCACTAATTTAAGTGATGACAGTGATCTTGTAAGAAACTACAAACACCAAAGCATGGGGTTGTTGCAAATGGAAAGTCCTTGCAATGCTCTAGACCTAATCAGTATAGATACACTAGAGCCCTGCACACATCCCATCTCTGTCTCCTGTTTAATGATGACATAACATCATTAAAAGTGGCGTTTTACTGTTCTTCTCAAGAAGGTGATGATGTCCTTACAGGAAGGGGAATTCATGGCCACAGGAGCTTCCATTAGAGGAACACCGGCAGATGTGCCCTGCAGAGGATGCCCAAGGCAGCCAGTGCGCGTGAATGTGCATGTATAGATGAAGGCCGGAGAAAATAGGAGGTCAGGAATGATTTGCTAGATGTTTTGACTTATAGCAAAATGAGTTTATACTGAAACTCGTCTGGTAGGAGATAATAACCATATTAAAACAAACATTTTGCCTTCATCTTTTGAATTATTTAAAAATGCGTCACTGAGACTGTAGTTCAAAGTACAAAAGCACACCCAGAAAGCACCTCAGGCCCCCTTGTTTCCCAGCGCAACATTGCCTCCTGCTGTCTGGCACCAAAATCGCACCTGCACTTAAGAGCCCTCTCACACGCCCTTGGTTCCAAGAGTGATATCAGACAGTCAGCAAACACTTTGCAGAAACAAACAAAGGGATGTGCGAAGTTAGAGGGCTGAGCGGGAAGTGCACTGTGGGAAGGAGACAGAGCTGGCGTGAAGAATTAACTGCTGCAAGTGGAAGACTCCGGCTTCCAGTCAACCCAAGGAACGCTCATTGTGGTCATGAAAATTGACAGCTCCATGTGATGAGTGGGAGAAATGATATCATGCGAGCATTTCTATGACGGTGCTGCAGATCTCATAAACTGGGTTTTGAGAAGGCACCAAAGCAAAATAAACAAAAAGAAACATCTGCCAGGGTTTTCTGTTTGGTGAGGTTCCCATTTGCTGCGTAAATGACTCAACCTCCATTTCCCCCTTGGAGAATGAACACATTCCACAGGAGGATGAAGTTCATGAACACTGGCTAAGATTCTATTTACTTAGGAGTTTTCCCCAACAGTGTCTTCCTAACATGTGGCATAAGCCCTTTTCCGGGCAGAAAAGGGACAATTTTTATGCTCTGCTAAAATTTCTAATGCTCCCTCCTCCCAGACCTTCACTCGCTGCCAGACTGGACTCTCACACCGCAGTGAGACCTGGGCGGTTGGCCATGGCTGTCATTTCTTTTACTTCCTGGAACTTAGCTCTACAAACACAAGCTGGTTCTTGCAAAAGCAATTCATTAGGACGGAGGAAAGCTGCACATGGCACCTCTCAATGAAGACGAACTGTACTTCGTGGAAGCACCACACATTCTATTTAACCTCAGAATACAAACAACAGATGCTAAAACAAAAGAATGTCTGTCCCTCCTTTGCAAGGAGGGCCAGTTTAGTACAATGCTGGAGTGCAGAGGTACACTGAGAGTGGAGTTGACTAGCGCTCACAGCCCACGCCCTCAGAAGCACAGTAAAGCACTGTGCTCAGGCATGGACTCGACCTACAAAGAAGAAAGGAGGGGGTGGGGAACAGGCCATTTTCTCAGTCCTTTCTGGCACTCTGCATTCAAGAATGCAAAGTATCTGTAAGGAAATAGTTTTAAATTACGGCATTATGTTTAAAGGAAAAAAAATTGAACTTTGGTACAAAGGCCAGAGCTCTGAGCGTGCTTGCTCTTTGTAAGTTTGGGTCTGCCTCTGACACATTAGCTATCTGACTTCTGGACACTTGATTAGTCCAAGGCAGACCCAGGACTTTCAAATTCCTCATTCTTGGTGACAAAACCAAATGACTTTAGATGTAACGTCAGCCACATCCTCTCTCTACTCTACATTAGCGTAAGATACAGTGACAAGAGCAATGAAAGAGACCACCCCACCAGGAGGAGGAAGGAGAAGGTGAAAGGTGTTTTAGCTCAAGCTTCCGGTTCACCATCCCTCAGTGTCCCAAAGACCTCTAAAATCACTGATCCGTTATCAGAAATTGGCAGTTGGCCCAGACAGGGCATCAACCTCATGAAAATAGGCATCACTTCTGAAACTTTGGGCAACTGCAAGCAACAGCATGCACTAGACGTGAAAACGCAGTGCTCTAGAATGTTACAGTCTACGAAAAGAAACTTACCCACTCAAACACTTTCCCCAGGAGACTAGAACTTGGGAAGTCAAACGCAGATGCCTCATGTCTGGTCTGCGCTGTCATTAAAAGACTCTATGTGATGTTGTGGCCAGCGGTACAGTCTGCTCCACGGAAGGACTCCTGACTGAACAAAATCTTAAAAATGGCCTATATCACACACTCAGTCTTGCATATCGGCCCCAAGATCCATTTGCACTTATCAAAAGCACTCATGATTAAACAGCCTGTGGTTTAAGGAGGGAGTGTGGAATCCTAGTGTCTCAGTGGGGTACTCAGAGGCAGTGGGGTCACAGAACAAAACATGTGACCTGTGCCACAGAAATGAAATACTGAATGAGTTCTCTTGTCTGACCAAACAAAACTGAATTCTGTTTTCCTTTGAGTAAAAGATACATGTTCTGTTAAAATCCACGAAGTAAGCTCGGGAACACTGGCAGGGCTTGGCTGTAGACGTCTGGGCACACCCGTAACACGAAAGCATCAATGAGGAGCCAAGTCAATCGGGGATCCACATGTCCAAAATGGTGAACAACACCAAACAAGCTATGTGCATGGAAACTACACATCCGTGTTGACAAAAATCCAAGCGCATTTCCCAGGTTCAACTACAAATGTTTGAAGTAATTTCTATCCGATGGCTACCATCCCTCACATCCTGCTCTTCCAACACACCTTTTGTTGTGGTGGTTTTTGCATGAACTTTCACTGAGCTCAAAAACATGGTGCAAGAACATAGAAGGGCACAAATTTGTGATTTTAAATATTTCATCCCCAAAGCTAGAGGCTCGGATATAAATCCCCAAGGTTCGGAATTTAGAGGGGCCTCCAAACAATAGCTCTCCTTAGGTGCTCTTTCCTCTCAACTTTCAAAGAAAAAAAGTGCATTCTGGAAAAGTATTCTTTCTGCCAGCAAAATTTTCTATCCTGCTTTGACTCCATGTTAGACACAAAGGCTAAGGGTGCTTCCCATTCTGGGTTGAAATAAGCACCATCAGCCAGTCGGCTGAGCCACGTAGGCCCCTGATATGTGAGATGTCGTACCTACATGCAAGTATTTTTTCCTCAAATAGTTTTCTTCTCATGGAAAAGTAAACAAGTTTTTAGCTTCTTACCAGTTATAAAACTTTGCATGAATGCTGCAATGCAACAGATAACATAATCAAAAGGAAGAAAATAAACTTGTTGCCTGTTTCTGTCACTTAGAAAGAACCATGGCATATATTTTCCAGGGCTTGATAGGCAGTTAGGTGGGTAGATGTATAGTGGTGTGTGTGTGTGTGTGTGTGTGTGTGTGTATGTGTTTGCAAAACATATCATTCTATACATATTTTATAATCATTTTTCACTAAATATGTCACTGACCTTCCAAAGTCAATAAATGCAAAATCACTTTTATTGACTATTTTGTATTCCATTGTTTGCAAATATTGTAGTATTTTACAAAATTCTTCACAACTGGGTATGTGAACCATTTCTAATCATCTATTATCATACCCAATGTAGCAATACGTATTTTCTCAGCTACTTATTCATACATTTGTTCACTTATTTCCTTAGAAGAAATTCCTAGAACAGGGGTCACTGAGTCAAAAAGCACACACATTTTTATTTTTTAAATACACTGCTAGGTCCCCCTTATAGCAAATTCTACCATTTGAAAGTCTCAACCATAGTACATAAGTAACACACATTTCCCCACATTTCTTCTATGAAATGCCAGCTATGACATCTGTGTAGCTAACCGATAAGATCCTGAGATATTAGCTCAACTACTCCTTCTCTAACCGTTCATACGAGCTCAGAAGCCGTCTCTGTACTCACAAACATGCCTGGGAAGGGAACTAAACACAGGGGGAAGAAGTTAAAGTCTCGGTTTTGGAGCTCCAAAATAGACTCTTGAAAAGTGCAGCATCGATATCACTATACATCCTAGCTGTCGGGAAATTTACTAGCTGAGTATTTTGAGAGGAAAAGTAAATAAGTAAAATTTCCTCAAGTCTCAAAAGATGAGTTAAAGTTGTCTTGATGAGAGTAAAAAGAAAGGCTCCCATAAGGATGAGTGGCGAAACGAAGACTTTGGCCATGCCTGTAAGAGAGTGTCTTGATTGATGATTGATGTGGGAAGGCCCCCGGCATGAAAGCTATCTGGGGGTCGGGGAGGGAGCAAGCCAGGAAACAGCATCCTCCATGGTTTCCTCTTCCAAGCCCCTGCTTTCAGATTTCTCCCTTGAGTTCCTGCCCTGACTTCCCTCCCCTCCCCCGACTAATGAACTGTTTCCTGCAAGTGTAACATAAAATAAACCTTTTCCTCTCCAAGCTGTTTTGGAGAGGTCCACAGTCAACAAAATATGACTTCTTTGGGGGCATTATTTGCTGCTTCAAATATGCTCAAACATAAAATGAACAGTGTCCTGTGCTCAGACACAGCCAACACTGCCCACTGCCTGCCGTTCCTGGAGATTCACACTGATGCTAATGTTTTGTTTGGAAAGTTTTTGTTGCCTGTTTATTTTTAGACTTCCAAAAGAAGCAAGAAGACCATCATTAAACAGTGCTCTGGGTTTGGCTGTTGTTCTCTCTCTCCCTTTCTCTCTCTCTCTCTCTCTCTCAGCCTCTGAGCAAATTCAATGCATATAGCCTTAAGTTTTGTTATTGTTTTAAAAAGGATTTCATTAGTTCACTTTCTCCTAAATAAATGCATATATTAGAAAACTGTGCACCTAGCAATAAAGCCTGAGAATGCTACTTTTGAATTTTTAGGTTTATTTGTACAGGTTACTTAGAAAAACGGTTGTTTAAATTTTAATAATTAAAATGCAAATCCAACTACGCCAGGAAATAAATAGTGAGAAAAAACTTTTGATTTATTGGTTTTACAATCTGTATAAAAATGCCAGAATTATATATACACATATGTATATATATGAACTAAAAAATAATCTGCCTTTGAAATATAATCTTTTATTAACTATCAAAGCATTACTATTTCCCCCAAAGGCCACATAAATTGTCATAAAAATGACATCTAAAAAACCATCTGAAAATCATTAACTCCAATAAAAGCTTTGTCAGCATACATCTTTATATAAATAATTAAGATATATCAGTAATAAATTAATGAAGTTTTCTAATATACATGTTGTGCTGTCAGAGTTTCTCACCGGCGCGTGAGAGCCCTTTCCTGCTGAGGTAAGGCAGAAACAACAGCAGAATCGAGCTACAGATGTCAGCTGGCGAAATGCCAACCAAGACTTCCTTCCCTGTCCAGCAAGGTTTGCTCAGAGAAGCTGTAGTGGCAGCAAGCAAAGCTGTTAGAAGCCAGCATTTTTTTAATTTAGAGAAAAACGATTATGTAGGTTCTTAATGTTTTTTTCACATGGAGTAACAGAAAGTAAGTATGATAAATGGATAAGAAATATTAGTTCTCCAGATTTAATATTCATGTGCTCTTGTGTCCAGGGCCAGCATGCTTGCATTTTCTGGCACTAGGTGGCAGCTGCGTAAGCAGCCAAGCATCCCACTGCTCGTAAGCAGTCTGAGCGGAGTACTAATTGCTCGGACTTCGTACGCCATCCCCTACAGGCTGTTTTTTCAAAAGTTATCTGATTACAAACTGCAGGTGCCTGTTAAATACTGCTTCCAATACTCCATCCCTCAGAGACCTGACTCTGAGGGGGAAGGAAGCCAGGGAACTGGCGTTTTTAGAACACACCTTCAGTGACGTCATTCATCGTCACTTCATGTCTCCCAGGCTCTTGACGAGAAACAGCGTTGAAGAACAGCATACAGGACTTGAAACTCCTTCCTTTAAACACTTGGGGAATGCTGGAGGCCCAAAGACAAGGACTCATTGCCCACACAGCTTTATCTTTTATCATGGATGAGGCTTAAGGAAGTGTACAGGGTACACCAAGAGGCGCCCCTGCTGGCTGTCGAGCACTTAGGTCTGCTTTCCCACGTGTCTGACAGGCCTTCCCCCTTCCCAGATGTAACTTTCTCCCTTTCCTTCAACACACACCTGAGTTCTTCTCGTACTTCTACAGCTGTGTTCCCCGTTATCACAAATATAGCCTCCATGGCATCAGTCAGCACATTGCAGGCATAACCAATATTGATGGCAGTTTCTGGTACAAAGAAAGATTACCTCTGTTAATGTTACATTTTCCATAAAGTTTTGAAGCTGCAGCTGTGTCTCCCCAGAGCCTATCAGCTCCACTGATGTTAGCTGAACACACAAAACATTATACCATACATCCAAGACGAGAGACCTATAACCAAATTCACCACTAAGTCCTTGAAGAAGGGAGAGCATCTATGAATCAGTGGCATCTCATTTGGTTTTCAAAACCACCTTTAGATTCCCAAACCAATACTCGTGTAGCTATTGGAAGATCCTGTGGTGCAATGAAGGGAAAATATAAAACAAACCTTTTACAGAAACCTCAAATAGCTTCATTAGAGTGTCAAAATACTAACCTTGGCTAATATTCAAGTCTAACATGATAGACTAACAACTGAAGGCAAATCCACGTAACCTCTTCAATATTGCAATTAAATAGTCAGTTCGAGAACCATCCAGAATAGTTCTGCCAGAGACTGGGAGGATTATATGATACTCAGAAATTTCTGCTTTCACTTTATAGTAATTTTATTCTAACAATATAGAATCATGAAACACTGGCTAGTTCTACATTACTGCTAATCTTGCCCTAAATCAAAACAGACAAAAAATTAAATCACAGTATATCTTTTGTATAAAGCAAGAAATCAGATAAAGAATGGTAAATTCATAGGTACTTGTAATAATTGAAGAGCTGAGCCCATGATACATGTCAGCTGCGGCCAGTCCCATGTAGCAAGCAACAAGTATCCACTGAGTTCCGCAGGCGTCGACTTTCTACTGTGTCATCTTGTAATCAGTAAGTTAGGTAGAAAAAAATAGGAGTGGTAGGTATCAGGCCTGGTGGCACAGGCCTGTAATCCTAGCTAGATGGGAGGCAAAGGCAGAGAGGACCAAAAGTTCAAGGCTTGCCTGGGCAGAGGGTTTAAGGCCAGCTTGGGCAATTTAGTGAGATCCTGTCTCAAAACAAAAGGTAAGAAAGTGTGGGACATGCAGTTGAGGGGAAGAAAGCTTGCTTAGCATGTGTGAGACCCTGGGTGAAAGCCTGTCTACAAAGAGACAGGCAGACAGATAGACTGGTAGATAATAGGCGTGTGTGTGTGTGTGTGTGTGTGTATACATACATATATGGAGAGATAGAATTCATTTATCTCATCTTCAGACTCCTAAATGCTTTATAGAGTACCTAACAAAATGAATATAGTCTTTAAAATAAGTACATGCTAGTTAACTGAATAATTTTGTTTCCTAATGATCGAACAGAAATTTTTTAGCTTTCATTGTTAGCAACATATGAAAAGCTTATTAAACCATTATTTTTTTTTCTTTCTTAAGAAAACAATACTCAATTCTGGCCATTCCTAAAAGTGGTTCAGTTCTCACAGGCAATCCTGGAATTCAGCCAGGTGTACTGGTACAGCTGTAGGAGCTGTTAAGATACAATGACATGTCCATAAACAGCTGTTGCCCTTGGCCTCCCAGAAATGTATCAACACCCTGAGTTCTTCCAGAAACTCTCCCACAGCTCCCTGCCATCAAGAAACTCAAGGAGAATGCAAGCTCTCTGGAGCCTTGCTTCAGCACCGATAGAACAGTGCTCAGACGAAAACTATGTTGAGTGGTTTTTCTCTACAGGGGTGGCAACTGTAAAGAAACTCTCCTGACAAAAGAATACACTACAAAGGGTATTTTTGTTAATTTTTAAATTTTTTGTTAGTTTTTAAATAATAAGTCCATATTTTTTAAAAATAAAAACTTTTTTTTTACATTTCAACTTTTTTCTTATGGAGAGAACTAGAAAAATGTTGAATTGCTTTAAGTTTTTGATTAACAATTTTTTGAAAGAACTGATTCCCCCTCTTCAAACATCACCGCCACCCATTTCCAAATTACCTTGTTTGTCTCCTGTGAGAATCCAGATCTTAATATTTGCTAGTGATAGACTTGTAATTGTTTCAATAACACCTTCTTGTAACTTATCTTCCACAGCAGTGGCACCTAATAGCTTCGTTGGAAAGTAAAGAGTAACGTATGTTAGTACACACAGAGAACACATGCAACATCTATAGCTGTCAGTCAGAGTTCAAGGGTCAGATAACAGGAAATGAAGATAGCTGTAAGTGTTGATACAGTAAGCACCCTATTGTGTACGTAAATCAATCAGTAGGAAGTTCATAAGTCAAGCCAACTTAATAACAGAAGCCCAGGGAGATAGAATTTACATGAGAGAGATGGTATGTTCAAATAACATGTTTGCACAAATGGTCAGAGGCCTCTAACGATTTAAGAAGTCGCTAGCTGCTTCTCCACTTTCACCAGGAAAGGAGAGGTTCAAAGAAGAGTCCTCACTTCATAGTCAAAATATTCTGGGACAAAAGGTCATGTCATTCCATGCATTAAAAGGCCAGCAGGTGCTCTAATAAAAAGTGAAGATTGTTCAGTTTCCACCCCAATGATAAGACATGCTTCCTTGACTCCCAGCTACCAACTTCCTTGGTCACCTGGCCTTTGGGAAGAATGGTTTCTAAAACTGACCCTGCTCTGATGACAAGTCATCAGAGTCTCCTGACCTGGAATGCTTCAGGGCTATAGCCCTGCTCGCCATACCGACTGCCTCTGCACTGAAAATGTGGGTCAGAAAGCAGAGAGAGGAAATGAATATGCTGTATCAAAGACAACCCGGGGATTGATGAACAGATGGGTCTACTGGCCCTTACCCCGGCAGGGCTTCCACTGCATAAGCTATTGCTAACAAAGCCAGTCGTCTGGATTCCCACACACAGCAAGCTCAAAGCCAACATACAAAGCACTACTTGGCGTTGAAAGAGAACCATCTTCTATGTGCAAGATGACTTATTTAGCCAACAACCTAAGAAAGCATAGAACACCACAATCCCAAACTTATACCATCAAGTCTCTTTCAATTTCTTCATACAGCCCAGTTATCCGGTCATCCCTCTCCATGGTGGCAGCGTTTGCATCTTCAAGCATCTCTTGCCACATTCTAAAGTACGTGTCATCAAGCTCTCTATAAGCAATTGCCAAGGTTCGGAGGCCTTCCCCAGCAAATTCCTGTGAAAGAAGATTTCATCTTAGGAACACGCAGACAACAATAAGCAGAGCGAAAGTCCCCACAACATGGTGAGCGTTTCATTCACACTCATTTTGTCTCAAGAGCACTGCATGGCCATCCTGCCTCTAACTCCATACCTCTTCAGACATGGGAGAGAATGATTGTGTTTTATGTTTATGTCTATGATGTCTGATCTGTAGCACACTAGCCCCTAAAAGAAGCTGAAAATGAAAATGCCTGCTGAAGGGGCTGGAGAGATGGCTCAGTGGAAGAGCAGTGCTCTTCCAGATGGACCGGGTTCAACTCCCAGCACCCACATGGCAGCTCACAACTGTCTGTAATTCTAAGAGCTGACATCCTCACACAGACACAAATGCTGACTTAAACACCAGTGAACATAAAATAAAAATAAATACATAATTTTTTTTTGAAAAAACAGAGAAAATGCCTGCTGATATGTCCTGATTAGGGGGAGAGAAACAGTGTGAAAGAGAAACCTGTTGAGGCAACTGTGTCAGTGTCCAACCTGCTCTGCCTGTAGGAGGTGTTCCTGTCCCTAACTCCAGCTGTAACTACCAATGATGAAGACAAGCATTGGAGGAGTCACAGCTGTCCAGGCAAAAAGAGGACACCCTTTTGTGGACTATAACAGGCTCTCTCACCACACCTTTCCACACTTCCCAGAGCAATATATCCTTGCTGAAAATTCAGTGAGTCCTACTTTTGCATATATTTGAAAATTTCCATAATAGAAACTAAGATAATAACCAATACATTAAATGGTTGCTTAAGTGAAGTCTGGTAGGCTACTTATAGTTATGATAATCACCTTTGCAGGTAAGGGAAGCAAAAGGAATGAAAGATTCTACAAGTATAAGCTTTGAGGGCTACTTTTGATCTTTTGCTCTAGACTCTTTTGTGAAATGTTTCTCTTTTTAACTACATTAAAGTTTCATTCAATGATTAAAAAAAACTTAAAAATCTTAAAGATACCATCATCATGTCAAACAGTCATTATTTGTTAGAAATTATATTCTATGAAGTCAATTTTTAATAAGTAATCAAATATTTAGAAACCATACTTTCCCAAACCTTTGGCAGAGTACAGGGAATCATAAGAAAGAAGGGGAGTTAGTCTGTTGGGGAAAGGATAGGAGCTCCACAAGGACCAAATATATCTGGGCACAGGGTCTTTTCTGAGACTGACATTCAACCAAGGACCATGTATGGATATAACCTAGAACCTCTACTCAGATGTAGCCTGTGGTAGCTCAGTAACCAATTGGTTTCCCAAAGTGAGGGGAACAAGGACTATTTCTAACAGGAACTTAATGACTGGCTCTTTGGTCTCCCCACCCCCGAAGGGAGGAGCAGTCCTGTTAGGCCACAGAGGAGGGCTTTGCAGCCAGTCCTGAAGATACCTGATAAAACAGGATCAGATGAATGGGGAGGAGGTCCCCCCTATCAGTGGACTTGGAAAGGGGCACGGTGGAGATGAGGGAGGGAGGGAGGGACTGGGAGGGAATGAGGGATCGGGACACGGCTGGGATACAGAGTTAATAAAATGTAACTGATAAAAAAAATAAAAAAATAATAATAAAATAAAAAAAAGAAACCATACTTTCCCTAAGTTAGTCTTAATTGTCAACTTGACACAGCCCAGACTCATCTAAGAAGGAAGACTCAGCTGAGGAATTGCCTGGATCACACTGGCCTTTGGATATGTCTATGGGAGGTTGTCGTGATTATTAACTGATGTAGGAGGGTGCTGCCCATCATGGGCAGGACCATCCCTAGGCAGGTAGTTCTGGGCTATATAAGAAAGGTAATAATCATGAGCCCATGACTGAGTGAGCCAGAGAATGATCCAATAAGCAGTGATCCACAATGAGTTCTGGTTGAGGTTCTTGCCTTGAATTCCTGCCCTGTCATCTCCAACGACTTACTGTGACCCAAAAGTATAAACCGAATAAACCAGGACACTTGGTAAACTGACAATCTCATAAGATACTTCTGGTTCTTTATCCTTCTAACAGGAGCAAGCGGTAAGCAATTGGTGGCTGCTACGTGTCTCACACAGCCTCATTAGCTAGAAACACAAGCAGATTGAGTTTGGGGGCAATGTTGAAAACCTCACACGTCACTTCTGCCTCCAGTGGTCATTTTATGGGCCTCCAAACTGCAAGTAAAGCATGTTAATAGCCATTTCTGCTCCTTCGGGTCATTAAGCATGTTTTCTCTACTGTTTTGATGTGTGCAGATAGAGTTTTGTGATCAGACATGTGCTAAATCATGCTGTGCCCTAATTGGTAAAAAGAAAAGGCCGTGCCTGGTGCAAAGTGGCCTTTTAACCCAGAAAGACCACAAGAAACATTAGCTGAATTCATCACCAGGCAGTTATAGTAGTTGGGCCAGTGCATCTACATTTACAAGCCTTATCTTCCAAGAACATCACCACATCCCCTTCTGATCTGAAAATCTAGTTACTGCCTTAAAACCATCTTTTGTCTTCTCAATTCACACAGCCTTTGCTTTTAACTCGAAACCCCACTGGGCATCACTGTTCTGCACAACAGTGAATCAACTCCAAGAAGACACTAGAAAAGGGGACAGATGGCTTAAGTCATCTAATTAGTCATAAAACACACATTTAATCCAAAATGGTCATTTGAGCAAGGCCTTTTCCTATCATAAAACTATCCAAAAATCAATAATTAAATACAAATTTAAGAGCCTAGAATGTAGAAGCCAAATGAATGTGAATGAAGGAAAGAGCAGATCCAATTGATCTGCCCTAAAAACAATTCTTCCCCTCCCCCCCAAAAATGAAAAGAGCAAATTAAACTTTAATATAAAAGGAAAATATCTAGAGCCTTGGTGTTTGAGCAATGAAAGAATCATATAGTTATTACTCCAATATTGTTTTAATGAAGAAACTAAAAGACCATGTCAGTCTTTGGAAAAGACTAAGAGAAAAATCAAGAATGCTCTGTTAAAAAGGAAAAAAAGCTATGTTTGTAACAATTACTACTAAACCATCACTTTTAAACTTACAGTCAGGCACAGTATTTACATTTTATTTGTTTTTTAGAGGACTCGAAAGGATGTTTTATAACAAAAACAACATCCAACAAAGGAACATGAATCTTTAATAATTTTAATGAAAGAATAAAAATGGACAAAATGAAAATTTTGAACCATTTTCTTCAAAATTCACAGGAGTCAACCAGAACCTCAAACAAATTATGAGCATGACACTTGGTTACCAGGTTTAAACCCACAGTGTCCCTATTATTTCATAGTCCCTTGCCCTTGAGAGGTGAAAGAAGGTACAAAGATCACCTCGACGCCCTTCAGAAAGTTTCTGAAAAAAAATTAGGCTAGTCTTAGAAAGTATGGGTTGAGCACCCAGGACACATAAGGAACTTACATTTGTAGCCCAAATGAAAGAAGCCTTAAAAAAGAGAAGTTGGCTCCAATTTTTTTCCTCTATTTTTTCCTTGCCATCTGAACAGAGTTATAAAGCAGTGGCCCCGAAGGACCCTGGGCTCACCCCCACTATGAGGCTTTCCCCAGATGTCCTCTGCTAATACCATTCTGAGTGGTAGCCAGTTCCCAGACACTCCCTGGCTGCCCTCTATGAAATGGTTCCACAGCTGACTTCTATTTGAGAGGTCAGCTTGTTTGCTTATGTGTTAGCAAGCCCTAACCATAAGGGGTGACAAAAGGGCTCCGGTGCTGAACTCAGCACAAGGCACTTACACTGAGATGGTCTGATGTCAAAGACAGCAGGTGTTCATTGGAAGGATGGAGTTTCTCAAACAAAATAGTGTCTGCTCCTTTGGAATAAAGTTTTATCTGTCCTTCTGGGTTTCGAACTGGAAAGTAAGAGTTTGGAAAAGAACATTATATCACTGAAATCTGTGAAAAGTGCAGTCTTCTAAGACTCCAGCTAGCCCATCTGGAAATGGACATAAGGTTTTAGAGAACAAAGCTTTCAGGGCTTTTGGCTAGACAATCACTACCTAAGTCAGCTGGCTTTGTTCCTGTTCAATTAATTTAGAAATATTTCTTCTACTGGAAGTCACTGATTTCCCAAACTCAGAAATAAGTATTTGTATTCTGATGTACATGACCTACTGAGCTCCCCCTCTTTTGCTGTTACAAAATGGCTGAAAGATTTAAATTAAACCGTGTGTATTAAAGAGAATTAAGAGCTTTATTGTAAGCCCTTGGTGTGAAATTCAAGACCTTCTATTCAAATAAATATCACTGTGATACCAACTCATCTCCACATGAATTTGTAGCCACTCAAGTTGTTGCCATGCAGGGATCTTGATATAGTTCATTTTCTCTGCTATTTTAAGAATTAAAGGACAACAAAAATCATAGACAGAACAAACAGAATCAGCCAGTGAATTAGAGTCAAGAATACAGAAAGGAAGAGAGGAAGGGAGAGAAGGTAGAGGGACACAGGTAGGAGGGGGAGAGGGAAAAAGAGAAGGGGGGCTGGAGAGATGGCTCAACAGTTAAGAGCATTGTCTGCTCTTCCAGAGGTCCTGAGTTCAATTCCCAGCAACCACATGGTGGCTCATAACCATCTATACTGGGATCTGATACCCACTTCTGGCACACAGGTGTGCATCCAGAAAGAGAGAAAAAGAGAGAGAGAGAAAGAAAGAGCAAGGCACACAGATTGAAAAACCTTCAGAGAAGAGCAAAGACACTTAAAACCCCCAGTCCTAAGAGGAGAAACTGAATTTTGGGATCTTAGGACTGGGGGTTTTAAGTGTCTTTGAGGATTCTTCCCTAACTTAGGACCTGTCAGTCTGAACAAAGACAGGATGGCTGATAGGCCCACAACTTAGAATCTGTCCTAACCTCCTTTGTGGTCCAACAGAAGAGGAGTCCTATTGGTGGAAACAGAATGAGGCCTTTGATTAAACTATCAGGATTTTGTCTCAGGACAGGAGTGTGAGAGAAAAGCTGCTATCTTTAGAACTTAGTCATGGCCCCTCTCCCTGTCTGTCTGACTATCAGAGAAGGATCTGCCTGACTCCTAGAGCCTCAAGATGTTGTCCTGCTGGTTTTTTTGCTTGTTTGGTTGGTTGGTTGGTTGGTTTGGTTTGGTTTGGTTTTTGTTTTTGTTGTTTTGTTTTGTTTTTCAAGACAGGAGTTTTCTGTATAGTCTTGACTATCCTGGACTCACTTTGTATACCAGGCTAGCCTCAAACTCACAGAGATCTGCCTCCCTGGGTTCTGGGTTTAAAGGCATGTGCCACCACACCCAACTCTTTTATGACTTCTGTTGCTTGGGAAAGTGCATTCATTTTAGTGATTTATTCTTGGGTCAATCATAGCTACAAACATACCTCACAGAACTGAAAGAAATACCCTTCTTCTACCCTTCTCCCACTGGAAGTCTGTTATTTATAGGGCTGTTTTCACTTGTTCTTGAGGTTTGGGAATGACTGGCCTCACTAGACTTCCTGTATTACTACTCTCACCTGCATATTCTATCAAGTCTTACTTTTGGGTCACTTAAGAGTTGGCCCAACTTTGTAGGCTTGGCTTTACATTTTGACACACAGGGCAGCACTTAATAATCTGAGTGAATGATGGATGGATGGATGGATGGATGGATGGATGGATGGAAGGATGGATGGATGGATAGATGGATGGAAGGAAGGATGGTGAGACTGTATATTTCTTCCTAGGAGATCCAGCAATGTGAGGTAACTCGCTAGTCCACAATTTCACTTCATAGTCTGAACACACACATTCACAGGTTTTATCAACTGAGTCAAAGATCATTTCATGATTCCCACTTAAAGTGTTCTTTATGATAGAAGGCCTCAAAGCAGGAGAATATAACATGTTTTACTATCCATTTAATGCTAATAGGGTGAAGGGAAGGTAGGAAACAGGCTGGGAGGGGCTGTATGTCCATGAGCTCTTTCCCCCTGATTAGGCAATTCAGGCCAAGGTATAAGACTTGTATGCACCAGGTCATGCAGCTACAAGAGGCCATGACAAGACCCAGGGTTGAGAGATTCCCAGGGGGCCAATATTCAAACCAGGAGGAGTCTAGAATACAATCTGCTGACTGATTTAAGCACTTTTCTTTAGTAAAAAAAAAATCTTAAGTAATTGTCAAAAATAGTCTTTTGATAAAAGTTTGATTGGTTGGGAAGGAGATGGGGGCTCACTGTATAGCCCAGGCTTCCCTTAAACCTCCCAAGCCCTAGAATTATGATAAGTGCCACACCTAGCTATCAGACTTATAACCTTTTAAAAGTTTACAGTTGAGCATTCTTCATCACACATCAAATTTTGAGAGCTGCTATGATTTATTCTTTAGTAGTTATCTGCCACCTTCCTTGATTCAATAGTTTATTGTTGTTGTTTGTCTATTTATGTACTGAATTACTGACCTCTATGTACTAAATTAGTGCAATGGGTTCTTCCATAACGATATAAGATTTGCTAATCAGTAGATTCTACACCCTTTAACAAACTACTATAGAAATCAACTTTTATTTAAACAGCACTGGCTTAAACTGGAGCTCTTGTTCCCAAATGAAATCCAAGCATCCTGGTATTGGAACTACACATTATTAAATTGATGGATGACAGAACCCAAAACAAACAAACAAACAGTAAGGTAGAAAATGAAGATGGAAGAAGAGGAATAAAGGGAATCAAAGGCAGTAGAAGGCTGAGAAAGACAGCACCAGCAATGTGAGAGCCCTCACAATGATGTTGTCCCCATAGGACAAGCCAGGTGATGATCAGGATACTGAGATTGCTTCCTGCTTAGACTCAAACAGGCATTTCTGCCCTAGCAGAGGACCTCTTGAATCCCCCCGCCCCCTGATTAAAATGATTAAAACCCAAGCAGCCAAAAATAAAGCTTGTCAAAGTCCCACTTTGTGCTAAACCTTGCCCTTCCTCATATGGGATCCATTAAGACAGACATCTGATGTCTGCGGTTAAGCTGAGAATTCCCCATAGCCTGTAATGGTGGCCAATGCTGAGCAAAAGCCAAACTTCTCCCCATTTAACAATCTTAGGTTTTTGTCAACACCCTCAGAGCAAAATGAAATCCACTCTGAGCCAAATGAGGGCCATTCACACCTCCCCCTGGGGTGGTAAAGAGAGGACAGCTCCCATTGATGCAACAATGAGCCAACACCTAGAGCAGCCTGTGTGCTTCTTAGCTGGTGGAAGCTGCCTGTGGCCTGTTATCATAAAAAATATAATCATTAAAATGAGCAGCCTCCGTACCACATTCCAGAAAAGACCTCAAACCCTCCCGTTATGCATATATACATTTTCCATAGTAGGAATTCATTTAATGCAGAGATGGTCATAAGTTATAAGGTATTAGGTAGAATTTCATTCAACAAATATTTGTAGAGATATTGTGCCTGTCTGGTGCTTGGCCCTGGGAAGTATGAAGATAAGGCTACCTGACCTCTAGTAGCACGTAGCCTGTAGGGTGCCATAACCATGAGTCCCAGGAGATGGAATCCCACTGTTGTAGTGAACAAAGAATTCTGGGAAATAGCATGAGATATAGTTACTTGGAGAATAAGAAAAACAAATGACGTTTAAAGTGGACTTTATCAGATGAGAAGAAGTGTTCAGCAAAAAGAAATTAGGGGACAGAATTGTTCTAGGTATACATTTAAAACAACAACAACAACTAAAGAGGGCATAAAAGTCTAGGACACATCCCAAGAAGAGCAAGGTGTGGTGACGCTTGAGCACACAGTTTAGAAAGTAGAGTTGGTGTCATTTTCATGTGACCTTGCAAGTCACACTAGGGGCTCATCCTGTGAACCCTGAGAAGCCAACATTTTTTCAAGTGATGACATGCTCAGTCTGTGCTTTAGAAGGAATAGCTTATTGCCAGCATAGAGTGCTATTCTAATGTGGACAATTTTGAAGAGACTTGCAGTAATTCAAGTAAGCACCGACAAGACCCCAAAATGAGGCAATGGTACTGTAACTAAGAGGAAAGGACAATAGAATTGTAGGGGGGGGGAGTGTAGTTTAGTAGACACTAGGTTTGCAAATAATTCTAGGATGCAATTGGAAGGGAAAGATTTAAAAATATGTTCACAGGATTTGCGAGAAACTGAAGTTAGAGAGTATCAAAGAACAATGCAGGTTTGAGAAACATCTTGAATACAGCCATGGAAAATGACTAACCATAAGGAAATGTTAGTCTAGAGGAGCATTTCTCCATCTCTGGTCCCCTGCGGTGTGCACCAGCATCACTCAGAATTTATCAGAAATGCAAACATGGGGCCTCTTCCTTCAAGGAACTAAGTCACAAATCAGTGACCAAGCCCAGTGATCTGTGTTTTAATAGTTTTCCAGCTTATTCTAATGGAAGCTAAGAGCTGGGAACCATTATCCTAGTTTGTAAAAGATGTGAAAGTGCTGAAGAAAGTAAACTACCAAGATGTTAAGAGGCCAGTTTTATTTGCAGAGCAGCCTCTTTGTTTTTCACTGTGGGGGATGAACCCAGAGCCAGAAGAGACAGCAGAGTCTAAGAGCCAAAGTCAGTAGATAACTACCAGAAAACAGTGTCTTGTGAAGACAGCAAGACAGCAGCATGTATGAACTCAGCAGCTGTGACAGCTGCAGAAGACCTGTGCATGCTCACAGCAGACCAAATCCCTGCAGGGACTGGAGAGTGGGTGGACACAAAGCTCCCTAGGAACTATTTGAGTTGCTAGCTTCTGGGAGAGGAAGAGTCTTTAGCCCCTAAAACTTGACCACATGCCAGTGGAAGGCGACATATCTACAAATATATTATCAGTACAAATTGGACTTGACAGGTTATAAAAAAAGAACACAGAGTTGGGTAAGGAGGAAAGAAGAATTATATAAAATTCTCAAAGAACTAAGCAAAAGAATAATTTTTAAAGATAAAAAGAAAAAACCTACTTAGAGATGTAAGAGGATTGGGAAAGGGGCATGTAAGTAGCCAAAGGACACTGAAACAGTGCTAAAGGTTAACAATGGTTTATAAAAGCATGGGTGTGATGTGGCGCTAAATAAGCCATCACCTTCAACAATGGGATAAACAGGAATAATGAGAACAGCCAATGCTGCTGAGTGATGGATGTGTGAGAGTGGCCGATGATGCCCACAGCAGCCAGCACAAGCCACACATGTCAGAAGCTCTCCTGAGCCGCAATGGAGCATCCCTCCATTCAGACTTCTGGGGTTGACTCTCCACTACGCTGCTAGCTTTTAGACTCAAGTAAGTCACTCCACTTTCTTCTATCTCAGTTTGGTTATCTTTAAAATGGGCATTAAAAATAATATCATATGCTACAGTTACTTTGGATAAAGAATTCAGAATAATTTGGGGCAGGAAATTAGTTCATATTTAATTGTATTCACATATTATTACACTTTTGAGGCTATGTTGAAGATCATGAAAGTTCATAAAATTACAAAAATGTATTACATAATCAAGAGTCAAATTATCTTTGAAAACTACCAGTATAACCACAGAAGCATCAAAAACATACCTACAACAGACATCCTTTTCCTGATGTTGTTGAAATCCAAAAAGGCAAGTAACTGATAAGTAACAGGTGTTCCCAGTTCTTCTACTGTTATTGTCTCTGGGGTCCGAGACTTAAAAATGAACCCAAATTTTTTAGCAGCAGTAACTAGAGCTCCTTCATCAGGTGATTGAACTTGGTAAACCAGTTGTCCTAAAAGGGAAAGAGACAAACATCAGTGTTAGGGTGATAATTCATGTTCATTAATTCCAATTCTAATTCCAACGCATGTTTTAACAACCAACGCCAGCATCAACTCTAAACACGTTCCTACCCTTAGATAATGTCTACTTGCCTATCATCTGAAGCTCTGGGATACCACAAGGCTCCATGCTTACCACCACAGAGCCCTTTCCCTCCTGTAGCAAAGTGTCCAGTTGTCTGTATCTCCACTGCAATAAAAGTTTCACTTTCAGTGACTAGAGAGTCTAACTAAAATTCCATAATATGATACTCATTTGATTCTCATAGGACGCCTTTAGAGTAGTGATTATTTAAATTATTAGTTTCATTTTTATTCTGCTGATACCTATGGCTGAAAGAGGTTATCGAGGTGAAAGAGGTCATTAGAAAGATCAAACAACAAGGAAGTGAGAAAGCAGATGCTCTGACCTATTTTTTGCTAAGTCACTAATGATCATTTTATGATGCTGAATATATAAAAATCCACCAAAATATAATAAATCAAATCAAGATGTTAAAGACTTGTTGCTCAATAGTGTGGGTGCTAGAATGGAGCTGAGAGGAGAAAGAATGAAACATGCAGAAAGACTTAAAAAAATACCTTAAAATAAAAATAATCCATTTATATAAAATTATATCATCTTTGAAAAATAAGTCAGAAAATGTATTTTTACTGTTTATAGTGCTCAAGATAAATTGCTATGTAACTGGTTTTTCTATTAGTGAGTATAGTACGGATTCCTTGTGAAAAATAAAACCTTATTTATCTGCATATATTCTTGAATATACATTTATAAGCAAGTGGACAACTGAATCATTTAAGAGGCAAAGGAAGGAAGATTTCCATGAGTTTGAGGTCAGCCTGGGCTACACGGTAAATGTCAGCCTAGTCAGGGATATAGAGAGAGCCTCTATCTCAAAAAATGAAAAAAGAAAAGGAAGTAATGAGGAAATAGTTACTTCAGAATCTCTCATAGTGTACCAGCAAAGGTAAGCCACGAATTTACCAGGAGTAGGTAGAGATTTATAAAAATAAATAAATAAATATCATCCCCACATAAAAGAAACAAATGTTAAGGGATATAAAAAAAAAAGGTAAAGATATGAATGAATCACACAAACTTGACTATAGTTATAAAAATAGCACCTGTGAGTTTTTAAAAGGATGAACACTATGATGAGAATATCACAGATGTCAGAGCAGGGTTGAGCAGGTTAAAGGATCTTTGTTTTACTCACAAGATGCCTTAGGCTTCTGTGAGTTTGCTGTGTTAAAACCCAGTGTTAACTGCAAAAATAATAAAGGCCCATTGTTTTCAAAGCAGAAGAATTCACAAGGACTAAATCTATGAAAAGACAGGGGGAAAAAAAGAGTCCAAGAAAGAAAAGGTAGGACAAAGATAAGACAAAATAAGTTGGTTGAGAAGAGCTCTAAGCGCTATCAACAACTGAGCTTTCAGTATTTAAAACTGAGTGTAGACAAACAAAGACAAATGGGCCGAATGTTCCCTTTAGTCGTTGCTGAGTTTTTAAATGTTAAAAGTATCATTTACAAGGAATGTGTCTAGAATGTAAGCAAAGAGATCAATTAAAACTAACGAAAGCTAAGTGCACCAATGCCTATGCGGGAGGAGCAGTCGTGGTAACCGCTAAGACAAAAATGACTCCTGGAGAGAAAGGAGATCCGGGTAGACTGCCACATGCCGTGGTTTAATGGCGACGGAAGACTGAGATATTATCTCACATGACCTTAGGACAGAAAGCTTTGGCAGAACTACAAATATCAGCATACAGGTGTGCTGTTCTACTGGGAGCTCTTGGCATATTTTGATTAGCTGAGAAATCAAGTTGTCAAAATAATCCATTAAAAAAGATTTCTCATACCTTTAATTCTAGCACTTAGAAGGCCAAGGCCAGAGAACTGCCATGAGTTTGAGGGCCGCCAGGGACAAAGAATAGCAGTCTGTCACTAAGCAAACAAACAAAGAACCAGAAGGTTGAATAATATAATTAAAATACTGTTGAATGTGTATGATGAGAATACAGTACCCCTAACTTATATAATATAAATTCATTTCAAGCATTTATTAAATGTTTATGAAAATCAAACATATCAAGCTTCAACAAATTTTGAATTTGGTATTATAAAGCATTAAAAAAGTTTAAAATTTTTAAAATTTATTTTACTGTCATTTACTGAAAAAGAAAAGAAAGAAAACTCTCTCTAAAATACTTGGATTTTTCCACTCTCTTGTTCTGAGACTTCACTCTGGCAGAGACTGAAAACACAGCATTTTCTCTCTTTCTTTCTTTCTTTCTTTCTTTCTTTTTTTCTTTCTTTCTTTCTTTCTTTTTTTTTTTTTACAGCATTTTCAAATAACTTCCCCATGAACCAAATACTGCACACTTGCAGCAGTCGCCTCAGCCAGGAGCTGAACTTTAAATACTAAAAATTCAAGTGTTAGATTTGAACTCTCATCTTCTCCATAAGGGACATTGATAGAGAAAAGCTTAGTTTGGGGTATTCTTTGGTTTATTTGTTTTCTGTTTGTTTGCGTGCTTGTTTGTTTGTTCGTTTGTTTGTTTTTTGGTTTTGTTTTTGGTGTTTTTTTTTGTTTTGTTTTGTTTTGTTTTGTTTTGTTTTTTTGAGACAGGGTTTCTCTGTGTTGCCTTGGCTGTCCTCGACTCACTTTGTAGACCAGCCTGGACTTGAACTCACAGAGATCTGCCTGCCTGTGCCTCCTGAGTGCTGGGATTACAGGCGTGCGCCACCACATGTGGGGATTTGCTTGAGCCTCAGCCACAAATCCCACAATGAAAGCTTTGATAGCAAGTCCACATTTCCTAAAGACATAACCCAAGTCCATGGAATTCAGTGTCTTGAGACAAGAGTTAGAAACCATCGAAAACATGCCTATATCTAACTCCCGTTTCTTCAGAATTCTTTTAAGTGGCAGGAGACGCTAGCCAGCCACAAGAGTGTAGTGACCGGAGCTCTCACTCATGCTCAGCAGGGATAGAAAATTATACATGAATGTCTTTTGAAAGCAGCTGAACAGTTTCCTAAGAAGTTTAAGCATTTCCTTATATTATGAGCTGGCAATTTCCATTCCTAAGTATTTAGCTATGCCCCCCTCAAGTTTTTTAACAAATTTTTAGAATACATAAAAAGTGTTTGTGACAACTTTGCTTACAAATGCTAGAACTACTTAACTTCATTAACAGAGCACTGGAAGAGGTTGTGGCATGTTCACACTCAATAAAAAGAGAAACTAGTAACTCAGATAACAGCACTGGTGACAGAAGATGACACAGAGTGTATGCTATACAACTGTGCTTCTACAGGGGACAAGAGGACAAACTCGTCTGTAGTGATAGAAGCCTTAGCAGTGGTGAGTAGGCTAGGGTTTGTAGAAACTGAATTAACCTCTCTGCCTTGATCCAATCAGTGTTTCTAGGGATATTTGTGGCCGTCAAATCCCACCAAGCTTCAATGTGTGTTTGTGTGCGCTCAATGTGCATGCATGTACTGTGAAGAACTGGGCGCTTCAATACGCTGAGTTGTAGCATGAGGTAAATCTGTTAATAATGCTGGAATTGAAAAATGAATCTAGAAATCTGAGAACTATCTAAAAGATTAAAATGACAGTTTGATTAATAAAGAAACAAAGATAGAGAGAAAACCATAGTATAAAACATTTGCAGACAAAAATGAAGGCAGAGGTAAGGAAAAGCACCAGACAGTCTCCAAACTCAGTCAACAAATGAGAACAGCATCTTGGAGGCCTAGTTAGTAAAACTAATAGAAAAATTCCATTCAGTGCTGCTGAACCACTGTGCTCCTTGTCCAGCTTGCTCCCTCTGAGTGACAGGCTGAAGCAATACTTCTTCCTTGGATGCATCCTTAAAACTGTTTTTCTACATTGTGTTCAGGCCACCTCAGGAAGGGTCAAGATCTGAGTCTGGAACCAGAGACCAGAGGTGAATAAGTGTAGGAGTGTCCGATTTGCATAGAGTAGGAGGGGAAATAAGAAAGAGAACTTGTGTGCAAGTCTGCCTCTAATCAGAGCCCTGAAAAACTCTTATCGCCAGTTCTGGAAAAGCAAGACAGTAACCTAGGTGACTTCCAGAAAAGAGGACCTCACAACCAGAAGGCAAATTACATGATCTGCCTCATTTATATAAACTTGAGCAACAGACTATAAGTAACAAATGACAGTCACCAAGAAGAGATTCTCTCACACAAAGAGGAACACACAACCATAAATCACCAAACACTTGAGGAAAAACATGAAAGTTAGATGCAGAAAAGGGGGAGGTGGAGGGAGAGCAAAAGAGAGGGAGGTCTGGAGGGAGGGAAAGAGGCACAGAGAGAGAGAAGGGGGAGAAAGAGACAAAGAGAGAGAGAATACTCAATAAAATGCAACATATTGGATAAAACAAAAGCAAATTTCAAATTAAGTATAATTAATATCCTCAAAGAGATCTAAAGAATATCATAACATTAATAGAAAACAGACTGCTATTAAAATGAAATAGGGTTTGGGAAATGAAATAAACTCAAAAGGCAGAAATAAAAGAAACTTCCTTAAGGCAATTCCCAGAAGGGGATATAATAATTCTTTGTGGTGTTAATATTATAAAGATCAATTAAAGCCATAAATATAATTATGCAAATCTTCAAAGCAATTAAAATCTAAAGAATGGGTTAATCCAGCACGTATTACTTCCTTGGGTAGTAATTTTAACTTAATATTTGGTAGCAAAAAGAAGCAAAACTTACAGGTGAAACTGTTATACTTTGAAGAAAGAAGCTGACCCTCTGGCGTCATTGATTGCCTCCTGCATCAAGTGTAAAGTGAGCCAGACGGTTTTGTTGTATTTTGTAAACCCTGGGCTCCAAATAACCACGTAAAAGGCCTTGGTTGACATGATGATCACAGTGCTTTGATGTAGATCTATCCGCACTCTGTGGTCACCTTCATTCCATCGCACATGTGCTATGTGACTCAACGGTACCTCCCTGTTTGTTCTGGTACTAAAAGTTTGACAGCCAATGTGCTGCTCAATCATAGGAAGCATTTCACCCCCTGTTGAAGGACACAGCTGGGTCTTTAGCTTTCCAGTGGTATTGTATCTTTTTCTTTAATGTATTTATGGGCACCGGAGCAATTCAGCGGTCAAGAGCACTAGATGCTCTTTCAGAGGACCCAGGTTCAATTCCCAGCACCCACAATAGCATCTCACAACTGCCTGTGGCTCCAGTTCCAGGTGATCAGACACCCTCTTCTAGCCGCCACGGGCACTATAAACAAGTGGTATACAAACATACATGCAGGTAATATACTCACACACATAAACAAAATGGATTAAAAAATAAAAATATTTCCTTGTTTATGAGAAGCATTCAGAATATAAACAAATAAAAATCTGGAGACAAGAAAACCTTGTTTGGGATATTCTATGTTTAGTTCAGAAAACCTTCAATTAACCAATACTTCTCTTTGTTATATTTTTTTAAAGGATCACTACCCAAACAGGGTTCATTTACCTGCACTGTTCTCCTCCGACATCACAGTATGGCAGAGGGCGAGTAAGCGAAGGAATTCATGCACTTTGGGGTCCCCCAGCTCGATGGATTTCATCAGATTGTTGTCATAGAGATGGCATTTTCTTTCTGTTTGAGATTTTCCCGAGACGTCCACAGGCTCCTTTTTCTGTAAGAGAACACCACC
This sequence comes from Meriones unguiculatus, assembly GCF_030254825.1. Taxonomy (NCBI): domain Eukaryota; kingdom Metazoa; phylum Chordata; class Mammalia; order Rodentia; family Muridae; genus Meriones; species Meriones unguiculatus. The sequence continues at coordinate 15,663,027 of NC_083365.1, read as the reverse complement.
ACCAAACCAAACTTTTTCCAACAATAATCCGTTGTCTTTTCATTTTTTTTTACCTTTGCATTTTTCATGGGGTTGCAATTACCTGTCTTAATATTTAAAAATCTGCAGCAGCTAATTCACCTCAGATTGTCTGAAAAATGAAAAAATTCTGGTATACATAAACATGCTCTTGTATAGCAGAGTTAAGTCCTTCCATCTCGGAGGGAAGTTTATTAAGACACAGGATGTTGGGAGCTGGAGAGATGGCCCAGAGGTAAAGAACACTGGCTCCTCTTCCAGAGGTCCTGAGTTCAGTTCCCAAAAACCATATGGTGGCTCACAACCATCTAGAATGATAACTATACACATTGTAAATAAATAAACGTTTAAAAAAAAAGACACAGGATGTTAAAGGGGAGCTGAAACATTTTATCCTGCAGGAAAGACGCTTAAACTCAGTGAATAAACAACTCAGAGCAGCTTCTGGAAGTCCATGAAGCCAACTAAATTCACAAGTACATAAGCAGTAAGGACCTTTATAAGCCCTGAAGGACACTCTCAGGCCAGCACCACTGCCTGGAGGAGGCAGAAACCAGCGAGGCTGCCTGGAGAGGCTCAGACCAACCGAGCTGCCTGGAATGGAACCCTCCAAATTTGCAGCACGGCCTGCAGGCCGTGCGTGTTTTCAGCTTTTGCGGGCTGTCACCACACTAAGGTGTGCGGTAATGCAGCTGTCTGAGAAGTTCTGCTCCTGTGAAGAACCTCTCACCCATTTCCTATTAGGAGCCCCAATAAAATTCACTGGATCACCAAGATGGACTTTAGTGGCATGGTTACTTTGGTCTTTCATCAGTTCAATATCTGGAGTAAGCAGGCATTTGTTCTCGTGTCCTTAGGAATACAGCACATTTGCCATGTACTTTTTTCCATTTGAGAATTCCAACATTATCTGCATCTTTTGGACTTTTGTTGGCTTCATATAGTCATGACCTATCTTTGGGACACTTATATCGCAACTTTAGAAACCTTATGACAGTCTTATAAGTAATGAAATGTCCTTTTCTCTTCACAACAGATTGTATCCTTCAACTTCTCAGGTTATAAGGACACTACAACCATTAAATTACTTTAGCCCTCCACTTTTCCATTATGTTCCCATATCCATGCTGATGACATCTGCTTTCTACTTTGTATCCCTTCCAAGGGTGAAAGCATTTGAGCTCCACAATGTGGCTAGACTTCCTTTTCTTTGGCTCCAGGGTCTGAATCCATGTGCATCTCACGGAGACACTGAAGTACAACACCTCCATCATACCCAGAATCCCTTTGTATTTTATCCTTAGTTGTTTTTTTTTTTTTTTGGGGGGGGGGAGTGCTGATTTTCATGTACTCTTGGCCAAAAGTTTCAATGTGTCCATTTGTGGGATGAAAAAAAAATATAGAATGCATTGGGCAGCATGCTCCCTTCTCCCTTAGCATGGTTTTATTCACTCACTGATGCGGTATTTACAGGAGCTACAGGGCTCAAGCTGTGCTCTGCCTAGAGGCAGCAGCCACACCTTCAGCACCCCCTCCCCATTACGGTAGAGCTTGGAATACCTATAAAACCATCTAGGAGAGGACAAAAAAAATTGATGTTTGGGGCTGAAGTTTGAGGCAATGTAGAGCTCACTCACTATCCCTGGGCATCAGGGCCTATGGCAAAACAGGAGCCATAACTGGTTGTCTTGGTCCAACACTGACAGTAAAGAGCCCCAGAGCCTTGCGGCAGCAGCATCCAACAAGCCTGAGTGGACTAGGACAGTCTGAATACCAGTGGAACGATTCAAGCATTGCTCTCCACTATGTTTGAGGGACCCCGGTAGCCTGTCATCCCACTCTCACTGAGGTACCCTGTTCCCATTCCAGCACAGCGTCCAGGGCCCTGAATTTAGCACTCTCCCAAGAGGAATAAAGAATAGGCAGGGATTCTTCACAGCAGGGATAGGCTGGTGACTGTGGCTAGAGCACCAGAGCCCTACGCCTTCTGAATGTCCCAACTTGGACCCTGGTGCGTGGCAGAGAACTAGCCTCACCAGGATGACAGCTGCTAGGAGAGAAAGCAGAGTCAGGAAGCTGCCCATGTTAGCTCAATGACAAAACAGGTTGGCATCCCCACCCCCAAGTAGACAACTCCAGTAGATAAAACCCTGCTGCCCGGGCAGGAAGGCCATACACAGCCTTGTGGAGCTAACTTGCTTCTGCCAGGCCCCATAGCATAGTACAGGGCATGCAGCCATTCCCACTCCCAGAGCCTGGGCTCTGGCTGAACTGTTTAGTAAAAATGAGGAAAGGAGAAGTGGGACAGGGAGGGGCCCTGGGGAAGGACTGGCAGTAAGAACAGGCTGCAGAGTCAGGGCCAGTTTCTCTCACTGGTGCTTGGCTTTGTAGGGCTGAGAGTGTTTCTGTCAGTCGGGCTCTCTGCTGCTTGTGAAGCCAACCAACACTGACCCCTTGGCACCGAATCTGGAGGTCTGTTCCACCAGGCTGGAGAGTATGCCTTCCTGAGCCAGTGTTGGAGGTTGGTCTAACGCTCATTACTGGCTCTCAAGATCTGGTTACTGCCCGCAGGATACACCCATCCTTGTATGTGTAGAAATGCCTATGACATTATACCTGATTGGTTCACTAAATGGCCTATACCTGGGCAGGGCAGAATGGGGTAGGTGTGGCTGAGGTTCCCGGGATTTTGAGAACAGAAGAATCATGAGAACCACTGGAGACAGATAGACAGGAATAGAGAAAGGAGGAGGATGCCAGGGTGGGTTAATCTGGAGAAGAAACCATATGGGGCCAGGAGGAAGGACTCTAATAATGGCATGGGAAGAATAAAAGCACGTATTTATGAGATTAAGGATGGAAGATAGGATGGTCAAGGAGGATGGATTTGGATGGGGGCTGGGGAATGGATGGTGAGATGATTCAGACAGTATAGGTAGGAATATCTGCCCTGCCCAAGGTAAATAAGGCAATTATAAATCTAACAGGTGTCTGTCTTATTATTTGTGATAGCGGGTTAAATAATATTACCTTGATAATCTCAGGGCTAATAATAAATAATATATAGCCCAACATTCATATATTAATTTACTGCAACAAGCCAACATGAAGATGAAGGTGAAGATTAACTGCTAGTTATGGGTCCCCCTCTGCTCATCAGTCTTGAACTTCCTTTTCTCATGTTCTCCCTGAGACAAACCTCATGGTTTACAGCCCTGGCTTCACACGCTTCAGTGGGGCTAGCTAGTGCATCCTTCCACTCGCAGGCTCTCTCAGCCCAGTCTCCTCTCTTCTGCCTGGCTTCTACCACTCAGGGCTGCTGGAGTCTGGTTGCCTTGGCTTGGTCTGATGGAAAATAAGGAGCTTTCCCGCCACCTGTGAGAGCCATGGGACTTACTCCGTTCACCATCCTCAGCAAGGTACAGCAGGCCTGTCTGCTGACAGGACCCAAGTCACTGTCAACGTGGTGAAGCCAGCACCTAGTCAGCTGTGATTCTCTCCGAACAGCGCTTTGGCAGTGTGGGAGGTGGCAGGGCTAGCTGGCTGTCCTGGCCTGACATAGGGGTTAGGTGAGCACAGGGATGGGTGGAAAGTACTGCGAGTCTGGGAAGCCGTGTCTGTGCTCTCATTGGTACAGGTCGGGGAAGGGCCCGAGTGAGTGGGCATGGCCACACGTAGGCTCCCACCCCTCGGCCAGCCTTGATAAACAGGGATCGAAAGAGCTTTCTGAAAGTCTTAAAACTTCTCAGCCAAGACATTGATGGTGTTGGATGCATCACGACGACTCCTATCGGAAGAGCTGACCAAGGATCTTGGCTACTCTGTCGTCCCTGCCTGCACCTGATGGCAGGACTGAGTTCTGTGTGTCATCCCCATCATTCCCTTAGTTGTTCTTGTCGTGGGAGTGCTGCTGAGTGAGCACACTGGAGCTGGGCTGCGGCCCTCTCCTGCTGCCAGCTCCTCCTGCTGCTGCCTGGGGTCTGTAACATAGCTGCGGTTGTCTAGAAAGGTTGGCAGCTGTTGGACAATGTGGATACGGAACCCACTGAGGCTTCGCCAACAGACTGAGGTCCCTGGGAGAACTGTGGGTTTGAGCTTGTGGGCACGAACCAGCCACCTCCTCTGTACCCCCCTGTGTGGGTGCCCTGTCTGCCTCCAGTACCAGGGAGTCTTGCCTCTGCGTGGCTTGATCTCCTCAAGTAGCTATAACTCATGACACTTGTCACTCTGAATCAGCTCTGGTTGTGTTACTCTGATCAGCTGTTGGGCTTACCTTGCTGGTTTACCTTCAGTACACAGGGCCTAGTATCATACTTAATCCTGTGGTTCAGTACCACTTGCATTAATAAGGGTCATACTCTTCATGATGACCCATCAGGCTCTATCTCTCTACTCCCCATCTTTCACCTAACCCAGGTCTCATGACCAATAGAGTAGACTTTCAGCCCAACCAGCTCAAAGAGCCAGCCTGTGATAGGCACACAGATGACAATATGGCCTTCACTGCTTTTGGGGGGGGGACAATGTGCTTCTAGCCTGACACAGCAATCATGTGTCTTAGCTTGCTTAAGGTGGGAGGTATTGCCAATTACATAACCTTAGCTCTCAGGGTTGAAGCCTTTAATGACATTTTTCATGTGACTTGGGGGGTCGTATGTCCACATTGCTGTGGTTCAGGAGCACACTAAGCAAAGCATGTTTCAAGAGTTAAGAATCAGCAGAGATCATAGCATTCACAATGTCATCTCCAGTCATATTTCCCATCAGTGCAGACACCTTGCCTTGACACGAGACCTGCATTCTTCCATCCATTTGAACAAGAAGATGAATCCATGCACAGCCCCTGGCATTTGCTCTGGAGGTCACAGGCTTCCACTTGTACCCTTTGACACCAAAACTGATGGCAAAACTAACCTGACTAAATTCATTTTGACAGCAATATCTGATCTGAAATATTATATGTCTTGTTATAGCCCCCTTTGAATTACTAAAACTTGTGAATTAACATTTGCAATTGCAAATATAGTAATGTATTCTGTTACTATATCTCACTAAACATATTACAAAAGAAAGTGGTAGATACAACATATTATTTTTCTACAACCCAAGGCTTGTGCATTTCTAATCATCCTGCCCTAAGCTTATTACTGGCATTTGTAGTGCAGTTTTGACTTGATTCTGAAGCTAAAAGAACAGGTGTATTTTAGCTACTTTTTAAAAGAAAAAAAAAAAAACAGTGCTGAAAGAAATTAACCATTCCAAGATACAGTTTGTCTACACCTGAGATAAAATTGGAGTTGGGTGTAGGCTCTTTGCTGCTCAAACCAGTCATACTCTAAAATGAATAATACTATAAATATTACCGATAGTGGAGCAAGAAACAGGCTAACAACTTCGTGAATCAAGGCACATACAGAGCCGAAGACGCATCTAGAATAAATGCTAATTTCCCCATCTTACAAATGAGAGTCTGAACTGTAAAGGCCAGCTACGTAGAAAGTGGCAATGTCAGAATTAAGCAACATTTGCTGCTCTAAAAGTCTCACCATTACTGCTCCCTAACCAAGCTCTGGACTATTTCCCCACCAAACACAGTTTAATAATCACTACCACTCATCACGTGTTTGAATTATACTTGATTCTTTCTTCTTTTTTAATGTAAGCGCTGGTTACATCTGGGACTTTGAATGACCTTGAAAGTTTGATGTCCAGAGGGCCACGTTAGGTAGTGTTGTGTACATGTAAGAGGAGGTAATCCTGGGTAACCCTGACGGGAATGACTTTGATCACTGACAGTGTGTCCTTAAAGGGGATTAGCTCTTTCTCAGTCCCTTTCCCTCCCCCCCCTTATCTAATTCAAAATGTAACTTTTGAATATGCCTCTGCCATGGTGTGCCACTATCCACCACCCTCACCAGAGGCCAAGCACTAATGCCACCTTATCTTGGACTTTTTGCCTCCAAATCTGATCTAAAATAACCCTTTTCTCTTTAGCTACTTCAGATACTTCATTTAGCAATATGAGGTTTTAAAAGGTACTTTTAATGTTTTTCATTGAAGTAGCAGATGTTTATAAGTTCAAATTGTTCAAGTGCTATGCTTTAAACACCTCTCTGGAATTCATGTTAGAATTTAACTGTCTTTGTAACTATATGAAAAGGCAATACATTTGAAAGATGACTAGACAATGGCACACACATATACACAGCCTTAAGGATCTAAGTGAATAAGTTTATGTTGAAAAAAATTATTAGCTATAGGAAATGGACAAATTTCCAGAAACATAGCCACCAAATATAAGTCATTAAGAAACAGAAAACCTTAACAAACCCATAGCTGGTGTGAAAAATGAAACAAGAATCCTAAGCTTCCCAGAAAAGCTAGGCATGGTGTTTCCTGGATGTAGTTCCAGCCTTCTGGAGCCCAGTAGTTTCAGACAAGCCAAGACAATCATAAAAGTCTATCCATTTTTAATTCCAACATAGAAAAACCAAGGACAAAATGGCTTTGCTTATAAGAAATATCAAACATTTGAAGCCAAATAAATGCCAGCTGCATTCAAACATTTTATGAGGCAGCATTACCCTAACACCAACACTAAAGCTATCACAAGAAGAGCATTTCTAATGAACACAGAGGTAAAAATCCTCAAGAGTGTACTAGCAAAGTGACCCCAACATCACATTCAAAGGACCTTACACCATAACTAGATGGAGTTTATCCCTGGAATGCAAAGATGAGACTGAATCAATGTGAAATATCACATAAACAGAATGAAGCCTAAAACCTGCATCCCTGTCCCAAGTGATTGAGAGAAGGCGCTGACAGAATGTGATCACCTTCTATTACAAAGGCTCTGAGCAAAAGGGGGGGGGGGGTTAGCAGGGAAGTGTCTCAGTACAATAACAGCCATAGATGAAAAGTCTAAAGTCTAGAGTGAGGAAAGGATGCCCATTCTTATCAGTTCTAGTTAACATAATCCTAGGAGTCCTATCCAGTTAAGAAAAAAGTAAGTAAAGCTTATCCAGATAAAAAGAAGGAGGAGAAGGAAAAGGAGAAGAAGAAACTTTTTATATCTAAAGATGTGGCAGGTTGGAGGACAATTTGCACTACTAATCAACCTGCAGGTGCCCACACATTTTTCTGTAGTAGTTGCATGTCTTGAGATGCATTCCACAGGACACCCTAACATCTGATAGCATACTTACCCAGTTTTCCTCTGAGTTTTCTTTACTGTCAAACTATTAGGGACATTTTAAATTCCTATTACGTTTCATTACATAGATTGCAGAACATAAACAGAGTGGAATAAAAAAATAATAAACACTTAAAATTGATATAGCTTCCTAAGGCTGAGAAGGTTACAGAAGAGTGTGTATTTTTGCCACCACATGTTTATGAACAGTGAAACACATTTGTTTGCATGTACAGAAATGGCTCTAAAAGATTTGGAAACTGTGTGGCCAAGGGACCTTGATTAGAAGAAATTTTGAATCATGTGAATCTATTTTTCATTTAGTTCTACATGTTTCATGGTGGATAGTATAAATCAGGCCTTTAGGAATGTGTCCTACTTTAAAAGCATATAGAGTTTTAAATTAAAGCAAAAAAAAATTAAAACGCATCTCTTCTATACCTCAGTTACTTCTTTCTTCTGGCTCAGGTCATCTGGTACTTCACCTGCTAAAATAAACATTGAAAGTAAGTGGTAAGGAAAGTTGAGGCTAGCTTTAGATATTTAATTTTAGAGAATAAACTTAGTATTCTGTTTTGCTGGGCATTTGGGTTTTTTTATATGCTGTGGAGAGATAATATAATTACATCATACCCCTTCCTTTTTCTCCCTCCAGACCCTGCCACACAGCCTTTCTTTCTCTATGTTAAATTAATGGTCTCTTTTCCCATTCATAGTTATTGTGTACATACATGTGTGAGTATACATACATATTTCTAAATACAACCTGCCCAGTCAATATACTGCTACTTGTCCATATATTTTTGGTGCCAATTGGTGTGCTCTTTCCAGAAGCACTATTATAAGATAGAGTGTGAATTCAAATATTGACACCAGATGTATAGCCCTATACGTGACAATTAATATAGAGGGATGCTTACTTAAGATAAAGTTAAGTAGACATTAAAAATAAAAGACGTGTGACTGCAGCTTAGAGCATCAGTCAAGGTTCTTCAGAGAAGCTTTGTTGCACACTAGAGGTGATTAACACAGATCCACCACTGATTAGGGAACCGTGGGATGCTCAGCCCTAAACAGAGCATCTATCTCACACGCATTCCTCCAAGGCTCAGGAATTAGGTCAGATGAGGAGGCAGAAAGACCGTAAGAGTGATAAGAAATGGATGACTGCAAGGAAACTGTTCCCTGGGCACAGCAGAGCAGATATGAACTCACAGCAGTTGAGACTCTATGCACAAGGGCTGCACAGTCTCAGGCCATACAAAATGCTGGCATGGAGAGGGGATACGGGCAAAGTTGCACTGTCAGCTAAGAGGCCATCAGCAGTTGCTGGCTATGGGGAGAGGGAGAGCCAGTTTTCTTTGCGGATGCAGCCTCTAGTGTGTAGACTACCTCCTGGTAAAGGTCACACATCCAAAAGCCTGTGGGCAGCATCAGCTACACAGGTTAAAAAAAAAAAAGGAGGAGGAGGACACCAAGTTGAGCAAGTAGGAAAAATGGCATGAATCTAGGAGGAGTCAGAGGACAGGATGAATATGATCAAAATTTATTGTACAAAATCCCAAAGAATAAATAATAAATGAGCAATCACAAATAAGATGTGGAAACTGGGTAATAGTGCTCCCCATAAGAGCCACAGACTAACCAAATGGCCAGTTCCTGCCAAGGGGAGTCTCTCTTTGATCTGGTGGTCAGGGTGAGTCCAAGAGACTTGTGAAACAATAGACTGGCATTGTTCTTGGTCACCTCCCAGAGCCTGAAGGCAAAACCCTCTTGCTGAAGACACTTCAGACATGAGACGTGGAGGAATCAAGCTGGATCCGACCTTGAAGCCTCCTCCCTGAGAAGTAGCTTTAATAGTATATGAAGATGCCAGATAAGCCAGCAAAGGGAGAAAAGAACGTTTATTCCCCACTTCTGAATGTTAGAAGAAAACAATTATTTTTATTTTGCAGGGGTCACAGTTTAGAAATTACCTTGAGTCCTAAAAGAGCCTTTGGACTTTTAGAGTGCACTGGGAGTGCTGAGGGGTATAGGAACTTTTGAAATTGGATGAAACACATCGTGTATCATGAGATGACCATGAGCTTAAGAGAGCAAGGGCTGAGTGTCATGGTTTGAGTGTTCCATGTCACTCCTAGGCTCCCATGTTTAAGCACCTGGCTCCCATCTGGTGGCACAGCCTGGGAAGGTTTTGGAACTTTGAGTATTTTTCTAAACTTTCCTTAGTATTTAAAAGGTTGATACTGTTGACTAGAATTCCTTTTTCACAGTAGTGAGGTATTTGCATCTGCTTATCCCAGACATATCAGAATTACTCACAACAAGCTTGCATCACTACAACTTTAGTTCATGTTTTCTGAATAAGAAAGCTGAAGAACAGAGTCAAAAGTTGAAGGACTCTATTATCAAGGGAATTTATAAGCATGCCTTTTTCTTTGTATGAAACTCTGTGACAATACTTGATGTTTGTTTGTGGTTTTCCTGGAGGTCTACGTTATGAAGGCTTTTCATCTGCTGTTCAGGAGGAGTCCTTGAGCTAGTGACGAACCTAACCAGCCTCTTGAAATGTAAATCTCAGGTTTACATGGTCCAATCATGACCACATATGCATTCATTCTAATGAGATGATGAAAAGAAGAGAAACAACCTTGTCTTTGTATTAAATGTTCCCCCAAAGAGAGACTATATCAGGACTAGAGATAAAACAAGAAAAATTAAAAGTCTAAGAAGGTAATAATTCTGAGTACAAGAACAAGATGTAGATAGGTGTGCTGGCTAGTTTTATGTCAACTTGACACACGCTAGAGTCTTCTGAGAGGAGGGAGCCTCAAGGGAGAAAATACCTCAATTGAGCATTACAGCCTCAATGCTCTGAGCAAGGCTGTGGAGCATTTTTTTTTAATCAGTGATTGATGTGGGAAGGCCCAGCCCATTGTAGATGGCACCATCCCTGGGCTGATGGCTCTGGGTTCTGTAAGAAAGCAGGCTGAGCAAGCCTTGAGAAGCATGCCAGTAAGAAGCACCCCTCCATGGCCTCTGAATCAGCTCCTGCCTCCAGGTTCCTGTCTGGGTTCCTGTCCTGACTCACTTCAGTGATGAACGGTGATCTTGAAGCATAAGCCAAGTAAACCCTTCCTTCCCTAAGTTGGTTTGGTCATGGTATTTCATCATAGCAAATGTAAACTAAGAGGTCAGAGTAAAAACCTAAAATTTCCTAGAGCCCAGATCTATGATTCAAAACAAGATAAGCTGCACTCACACAAAAAAAGCAATCCTGAACAGTCTGAGTGCATGCAAGGAAGAATACGTTT